>NC_134148.1:42442500-43692500 GCF_033958435.1 Carettochelys insculpta | reverse complement strand
GCTGATGAAAATCGGCCCATGTGCTGCTCTTGGTGCATGTGCCAGGGGTTGCTGACCCCAGCCACAAGAGCTCACGCACTTCGCTCCAGAGGTCCCAGGTTCAAGCCCGCAAGGGGATAGTTACACAGGCACAGGGGCCCAGCTTCTCAAAGGTCGTTAGGCATCAGTTATACCCATTTGGGCCACAGGACCCTATCCCACAAATGCATCTTCCCATGGTGTCGTTGGTACCACTCCTCCAGGGACTAAGGGTTAGCTAGAGATCAAAGCCTGCCCCATGTCTTCAGTGAAAACCTGCGTTCAGCCTGCACTGTAGGATTCCAAGCAAGGCCTTTGGAGCCTGCCTCCTTAAAAAGGGAGCTGAGCCTCCCTTCAAGGGACGTGCATTTTAAATTCTTCTTATCAGGATATTAAATAAGGGGGAGGGAGTAATGCAGGGCTTCAATTATTTAACAGACTGTGCTGGGCATAAAACATGTAGGACATGAAGCCATCGGGGCCAGCAAGAGAAGTTTTTTCCCCTTTGACTAGTTGTTCTTTTTAATCAGTCATAACTTGGCACCTCTGCTGAATCCTTTGCGAGTCCCAGGCAATGTTCCCGCTACTTTTTTTCATCTATGAGCAGAATAAATTTTGTTATGTGCACCAACACACATGCAGACGGGCACCCCCAGTAGAAACACACTGCCAGCTGTTGGCAGTCTGCAGTCAGCTGGGAGATGACTGGGAAGACTTACTGGGAAGACTGCTCTCAGGGATTGCTTGGTCTTTCTTGAGAGATGCCCTGTACCCCAATTCTGTGCCAGTGACAGTGCGATGCTGGTTACTGCAGCCCCTGCGGTGCTGGAAAGGTGCTTGGGGTTAGCAAATAGAAAGGCTGGCAGAGGAACACCCAAATGTGCAGAGAGACTTCTCCGAGCTGTGTCTGAACCCCTGGTGCCTGCAGGCTCACGTGGGGAATCTCTCAAGGAGCAGCTGCTCTGTGAGTTTGCCAGGGCATCCCACTGGCAGCACGTGGCGCTGTGGTGGTCTTTGCCTCATGCTTCTGCCTCCCGACTCGGCTGGATGCCGAAACATTAAAAGACTAGTCGCTCCAAACTGTTTGGCGTTCAAAACAGGTTCAATGCCTATAATTAGCCACGTTTGGGGTTTGTTATGAACAGTAATTATTATTGTATCCCAAACCAAGCCATCTTCTCCTTGCCATCAGGGCACATGGTAGCCAGAACCACCTCTTCTGGTTCGTGCCCCTCTGTGGGGCGAGACCCTGTGGTCTCCACCAACCTCCTGTTTTCCCATCACTCCTCTGAAGGGGCCCAAGTCTTTGGACATGCACCCTATTCCCCAACCAGAAACAGCTCCTGGGGGCATGGAGGCTCCCCCCAGAGCGTGAGCGATCACCGTTGCTGAAATAAAAATCTTGCTAATGTAGAAATCATTAATATCCTGCCAACATTCAGCTCCAACAGTCCTGCCTCAGCTCAGCTGCTCTGAGGCCGCCTCCTCCTCCTCCTCCTGCAGACCTTCTCTGCCTGCAATCTCCCCATGGCTAGACAGCCCCCAGCCCTGTCTTATAGCTGGCTGGGTTACAGAGCAGGCATGTGCTCTTCAAAGCTCCACCTGCAAACCCAACACCGTCTACCTGAGGCAGCAAAATAAGTGGGCCACACAGTACTCTGGTTTGCAGAGGATCAAAAATATGATCCTGAGGTCCTCCACGGCAGGGTGTGGATGGCACCTGGATTCCTGGCTAGGCTCCATTTGGCTTGCCATCCTCTCTCTCAGTTGCTCCATCATCTTCCCTACTTTCCCATCACCAACGAGTCTTCCCAGGTGGATGAGTCTCAACTGAGCAAGAAAAAAAAGAAGAAAAGCACTGGCTTTTTCCAGGCCTCCTCTATCCGTCACTGAACGGGAACAGGCACAAGGCGATGTTTCGTCCATCCCCAGTTCACCTTCCCCTGCCAGTGGGCAGCAGGAGTCAGGACCCCGGACAAACGCAGCTACAACTCCACCAGGGTGCCAGCTGCCCACTGTCCCATGTTTTGTGGTTTGCTTGTCTCCTTGGTGCTGTGGCCTTTTTCCCACCCAGCAACACTGGCCCTCCAGGCAGCATGGCTGTCATGGGCAGAATGGTGCTTGGGTGGCTGTTTCCTGGATGGGTTCATGAGCTGCCGCCCATCTACCGATGACCAAGGCCGTGGCTGGCTGCATGGACGCCAACAAAAGCTGCTCGCACGCCACTATCTCCGTCTTGCACATGAGCCCCAGCTTTAGCGGGACGGGACCCAGATCTCCTGCCTGCCAGGATGCAGCTGCGGTGGCTGTGTTGCGCTGATGGGCACTTACTGGAAGACATCAGACACGATGGCAACAACAAGTGACAGGCTGCACTGTCCCAGGCCAGTGATTGCATTTTCTGTGGGTAACCCAGGGACATTGCTGCTGCTCATCACTACGGCAGCAAAACCTGGCTGAATTCCAAGGGCTGAAGCAGGAGCGAAGAAGCAGACAGGCTTTAACCTTGCAGCTGCTTATCCTTCTGGGTTGTCTTGTTTCTTCCCAACATGGAGTTACTCCGCCCTGTGAAGGCAGGAGGCTGGTGAACCAATCGACTTCCCGGTGACACAAATCAAACCCTCCTGACAACATGGAGAAGGAGCTGCAGAAGGCAGTGGCGGAACACAGCCTGCAAGCTGTTCAGCGGCACTGCAGGAGACTGGAAGGTCCCCCTGCTTGCCTCTGGCTGGGCACGTGGGTGCTTTTGGGGAAGGGCTCTGCTCCTTTCCCCAGGCAGTCCTCACCCTGGCAGTGGGATCTCCGCCTCTTGGGCCAAAGGTTCAGCCAAGCTGGGTGACCCCAGTTGGAAAGCAGATGAGCTGGGCCTTTTGGCCGCCTTGCTCTGCCAGAGATCCAGGCTTTGATTCAGGGTCATCTCTCGTGTCAACGAATGGAGCCTCAGGGTATGTCTACACTTACTGTGAGATCGACCCATTCGGGGCAATCTGCCCGAGTTCCATTTCCCACGTCTCGTAAAGAGGCGCGAGATCGATCTCTCTGTCGACCCCCTGCACTCCTCTCGTGAGGAGTGCCCCGACCTCCCTCCCTGAGACAGACCCGCCAGTCGACTGCAGATACATCAATTCCAGCTACACAACTGCCGTAGCTAGAATTGCATCTCTGCAGTCGGCTGTAAGGTCTCAGCTCTAGCTCACTGTACAGTAAGTTGCATTTTTGGGTCAAAGACATTTGTCAATTAAAAACTGGCACAAATGCCCTTGGTCGGAACTCCTCAGCCATCCAATTTATCAAGGCTTCCGGAACAGATGGCACCTTACTGGATACCAAACTTGAGCCAGCACAGGATGAACTAGCTCAGGGTCTTGTACGCAGGGCAGAGGCTTTTTTGCTGCCTGTGAGGGAGAAAAGAAGCAATCAATTAACTGCCCTGAAGCAGTGGGCAAGCCCTGGGGGGTGGTCATTCAACTCCAGCCCGTGACCCATTTTTCTGGTTTAGCTCAGTCTTCCTGCAAAACCTTGCAAGTTGCCCAGTGAGTGAATTTCAGCTCGTCGCCCTGTGGCAGTGGTTCCACTCTGTGGCCGCATGTTAGAACAGGAACATGTTACAGGAACTTCTCCTATCCCTTAGGAAAGGGGGGCTCGTCTCCTCTCCTTCTGATCTACGCATCGCCCTCTGGTTGCTGTCCCATGCTCTTTGGCAATGCAAAATGGTATTATTGCTTCTTCTCTCTAGGCACGGCAGAAAAGGGTTTTAAAATAAAACCTGCCCGACCCTGCAGTGTCTGCTCTGCGTTGCTCTTCTGCTGGCTCAGGGTGCCTTTTTGAGACTGGACTGTCTGGAAGACACCAGGCTAGCTTAGTTTTAGGTTTAGCCAAAAGAGGAGCTAGAACAGACACATTTGACAAAGAAACCGTAAGGAGCACAGGAAAACGCCACTGTTCCTACAGCTGGGGCACACAACCACATCCGGGACTGCTGGAGAACTGTGAGGAGGAACAACAAGAAGTCCTGTGGCACCTTATAGACTAATAGATATTTTGGAGCATCAGCTTTTGTGGGCAAAGACCTGCTTCGTCAGATGCCCACAAAAGCTTATGCTCCACAATCTTTTACTCTATAAGGTGTCACAGGACTTCTGGTTGTTTTTGAAGATACAGACTAACTTGGCTCCCTCTCTGATACTTGTGAGGAGGAAGTGCATGTTTCCAAAAATGCACATTCAGGCTTGTAATTGTGGGCTCAGCGATGTTTCTCTTTCTGATGTGCATGCAGGAATGCCCATAGACAATGAATTTGCATCTGCTGTCATGGGTTTGGCCATTGCACCAACACTGGAAAAGAGGGCCGAATGATTGTTTTTTATTTGCTTGGGTCGGTGTGTGGCTGGGGAGGGAGGAGGGATAGAAGGTCACTCTGCTCCGCTCTGGAAGCTGCTCAGCCATCCACACCCATCACATGCATCTGACAAAGCGGGTCTTTGCCCACGAAAGCTTACGCTCCAATAAATGTGTTAGTCTATAAGGTGCCACAGGACTTCTCGTTGCTTCAGCCATCCACAACTTCCATTTCTGTCTTCTAAAGATACGTCCAAGGAGCTGATCTTCACCTTGCACCAGAGCCCACATTTCTAACCAGGAGGAGATACGTCCGTACAGCCCCACTCCATTCGCTCTCAGCCAAAGTGGCAATTAGAGGTATGTTTTGGTTTGGTCTTATGCAAAGTCCACATTTGTTGCTGGGCTTTTAAGATTTAAGCCAGAGGGAGAAACGATTATTCTGTAGCTGCTGCACCACATGCTGTATTGCAAAGACCCACAACAAAATGGGGCTCGCAAAAAGCCTGTAGCCCCTTTGCTGATTTCATTGGGACAGGCTGGAAGTGCTCATGGTGGCTCGTGTTCCCAGCACTGCTCACCTCATACAGACTGTAGGCGTCTTACACGGCCACCCCAGGAAAGCCATTTTGAGGGAAAACAAAGGCCCCAAACATGGCAGGAATGGCTGCTCCTTCCACCTTGTTTGGCTTGTTCTTGGACACACGTCTAAGGATGGCCTTGTTGGGAAGCTTTGCTGAGTTACAGCCAATTGTTTCATGCAGACGCTAAGCTCTTACCTCCATCCTCATTGGTGCCTTTAGCACCTGCACTCCTCGTGGAGAGTCAGGTCCTTTGAATGCTGGAGAGGAAGAATGGCAGCCTTTAAAAATTACTCTGACTATGCTTAATACCTCTCCAGTCTGGGAGCCGCCCCAAGGGCAGACATCCTGAATGGCTTTTTTTGAAATCACACCATTAGCTGTTTTCTGTCTGATGCACCCTAGGGTTAAATGCCCACAAAAGTCCAGGTCCCACCTCCTGGTTTTGCCACCAGAGTCATCCTGTCCATAGGATGGACTGGGGTGGACCACCCCAGGCACAGTGCTTTTGGGGGCTGTGCAATGGCCATCCCACCCCAACTGTCCTGGCTCCAAAATGTTGCCAGTTTTGAAGAGATAGTGAGATACTCTGGACTGTATCTCAGGCAAGGAGACAAGTGCAGGGACATCGTGTGAGATAAGGGCATCTTGGAAGGGCTCTGCAAAAGAAGTGGGCCCCAAGAGGGCTTTTGAAGGAAGCAAGCAAGCAGTGGCTCTTTGCACATGGGTACGAGTGGAAGCTGGTCCAAACACAGCAGGTGGCATCAGAGACACAGAAGCACCAGGGGAGGAATGGGACAAGGGGAGCAGTGCGGAAGAGCAACAGTATCAAGTTCTGTTTATGCCAGAATTATGTTCCAGCAGCAGAACCACTTTCTCCGCCCTTCAGCTTTAGCTTTTGACCTTTCCAGTCCTGCTTATCCACATGACTCTCGCCTCAGTGGGTCGCCCGTCTACAGCCAGAGAAACTCGCGCAGCCCTGGCCATCGCCGATGCCTGGTGTTGATCTTGAAGGCAAGTGACACGCTTAATTTTCTTGAAGAGTGAATCCAGCTCTAGGTACTTGGCTTAAAAATATCCCCTTTGTCTTCGTTATGTTGGCCCGCCTGCCTAGAGCCGGAGTAGTGTAGTTTTGTCTCTTTCCTGCTGGACCAGTTGGCAAGTTACAGACTGTGCATGAAAACACTTTCATAACATTTGTTTTGTCTCACAGAAATAAGACACAAATTCTTGGCTCTCTGCATCAAACACAGCTTTCTTGCTGCAAATGTATGTAAACTAGCGGCTGAAAAATACGATGCACTCAGGTATGACTAGATAGCAATTTAAAAGGTTTCTTCTTCCTGTAGGCAGATCGTCAGCTTGACTCTCAGCTTTATTGTTTTGTTCTTTGTTCTGCTTTGTTTTGTCTAGTACATCAGAGTGAGCTTTTTAATAATTATGTTAAAGTAACAGCCATTTAGACTGTTTCTAAGCGAGACACTGAACTTTTTATTGAGATCTATCAATGCCTTTAAGAGAAATCTTTCATATCAGATTTATAGCACACTTATCTACTTAATGTATTTGATAGGGAGAAAAATCCTCACCTGTAGATTCTTATGGTTTGAATGTAGGTTAAATTAAATTAAAAATATTATATGGGCATTAAAGCTAAGTCTTAACTTGACAGAGGTCATAGTGACCAGTGGTGTAAATGGGATTGTTCACACACATGGACTGAGGAAGAATCAGAAAATCCCATAGGTGTGACTAAGATTTTCAAAAGTGATGAGTGATTTGGAGCTCAGTTGGAGACAGCATCAAGGGACCCGACGTGGAGAGGGAAGGCACTCAGTTCTTCCAGGTCAGAAACCTACAAGGGTAGTTACTGCCTTGGATACCTAATGGTCAGACTGGCACATCTATGATCAGCCACATTTGTAAACGTGAGAAACTTGTCTTCAGTCCCAAAAGCAATGAAGAAAAATGAAGTCCTTGCACAGTGGCCAGAGAAAGCACTCAACAGTGATGAGTGGAGAAACCTTTCACATGGGATGTCAGGATAATTTTGGAGGGCAGGTACATATCTAGGACAGTGCAACAAAGACCAAATTAATGGGTCTACTTGTCCGCCGTGAGGAAATGCATCATTGGTAGAAGGATTCCCTGCCAATGGCTCATTGGTATCACTGGGGTTCAAGGAGAAACCATATCATACCTTTGTGTTAGAGTGAGTGTGGACTTCCAGTGATTTTTCAGGTGACACTGAATGTCTTGCGTTTAATGAAACAAAACAAGCCCCTGTAGCACCTTAAAAACTAACCGGAGTCATTATAATTTTTATTATTTTGATGACTAATTCCACCTGTGGAACCTCAAGACCAAATCTTGCTTTATGTTTCACCCTGAGATCTGATGTTATAAACCCTAAATTTATTCCTCTCAGTGACACTGTGTGAGCATTGGAAAGGTCAACTCTGGAAACTCCTTTACCCTTAGATCTGGCAAGGGTGAAGGTGCTAACCTGACAAGACTCAGCTAGTTACTCAGGTGATTTTCTAAAGGGTCAAGTTGGAGGTCCTTGAAGTATCTTTGTTTGACCATGTGTAAACAGATTATTAACATACATTTTAAAACGAATTGTACCTGTGCTTTGGAAGGTGGTGCTCATCCCCTTGTGTAAACTGGAAAAATGAAGGAGACAAATAATTAAATCTTGTCAGGAGCAACTCAGCCTAGCCGCCATTTCTGGCAGATAAGATGAGATCCACTAGAAACGTTAGTAACGGAAGTCCTGTTGTTCTGTGTGGACATCAAGGAGCAAGCATTTTCCCCAACATCCCTGTCTCAAATTTCCATCCCCCTCTCGTGTTTTTGATGGTCTCCATCCCATAGATGGCTGTACTTTGGTAGCAAAACTGCAGGGATAAAATTGTGAACCACTTGCGGATGCCACATGATTAGGGTGCTTACATTCCCCTATGGCAAATACAGAACACCAGCCTCTGGGGATGGGGGGGCTGCTGTTCCATGCTGCTCCTCAGTGATGGGGGCGGCTGCCCCAAAGTGAGGCACCAGGGATGGGGGCTGCGCAGCCTCCTGATGTGGAGGATGGGAGCTCTGCAACCTCACAGTGGGAGGTGCTAGGGAATGAAGCAGTGACCCCAGGGCTGAGCTCACCGGCAGAGGGAGCTGCCTCCAGGGGGTGTCAGGGAATAGGGCAGCCTCCCAGTGGAGGAGCTCCCTGGCAGCAGGGGCTGCCACCTCAAGACACCAGGTGCCAGGGAACAGGAGCCCCACAAAATAAGGGACAATTTGCCCATTTTCTGAAAAGGGTCAGGACGCCTCTGAGACAGCTAAATAAGGGACTGCCCTGGGAAAAACAGGACAGAGGGTCGCCCTGCACATAATAAAATCACTATAGAAAGGCATTATTGGTGCAAAAAAGCTTTGGTCGCAGCCAGGTGTAGATGGCATTTCACATTCAGGGCCAGTGTGGACGTGCTCCACGCGCAGAAGTCTTTTAAGCCAACGCAGAGTGGTTACTATCCTGGGTTTTTCCCAGGTGACTACACAATTACTCCATTGTTTCTAAGCAAGAGAATCAGCATAAGGTCTATGCACCACCTGAGCCTCGGTTAAGCCTTAACTCAGCTTAAACCCCGTCCAGCGCACCATTGACAACCTATCCTGGAACATGATCCCTCACGCTCACAGGCCCTGGGTGACAGGCCTGTTGTCTCCTACAGACAGCCACCCAACCATCGAAAAAACTCTCACCAGCAGCCACACATCATACCACAGAAACACTAACCTGGGAACCTGTCCCTGCAGCAAACCCCATCGCCGGCTCCGTCCACTTACCTATCCTAGAGACACCGTCACTGGACCTAACGACAACAGCCCGACCATCAGGGGCTCATCCGCCTGCCCATCCACGAATGTGTTACATGTCACTAGGTGCCAGCAATTCCCCTCTGCAATGAACCTTGGATAAACCAGACAGTCTCTGCGCCAAAGGATTAATGGGCATAAATCTGACACCAGGAATTGGACACAGATGAGCCTATAGGGGAACACTTTAACTTCCATGGATTGATTTCAGTAATGGATTTGAATGTAGCCTTTCTTCTACCAAAGAATTTTACCCCAAGATTACAGAGGCAGACATCTGCATTGGAAATCATTTACAAAGTTGACACCTTTAACTTTGGCCTGAATAGAGATCTGAACTAGCTCACGCACTACCGGGGCAATTTCTCCAACTTTCATATTCGCAGGAACGGGACATATCCTCCTTCATATGCTACACTGACCTGGTCTACTAATAGTGATAGGTAACTACCCCTCCCTGCTATAGAAACCCTGGGTTCTGGTTTTCCTCTCCATTTCCATCTGAGGAATTGTGTTTTACCCACAAAAACTCAAGACCTAATACATTTGTTAGTCTCTGAGGTGTCACAGGACTGCTTGCTCTTTTGCAGCTATGGACTAACATGGCCACCCCTTCACAGTAGGGCATAACTTGTGCTGGCCTGTTGCGCGGGAGAGGACTGAATCCCTGAAGAGCATCTCCTTCCCCTAACAAGTCACCGTGGAGCTAGTTTGTATTCTTTACAGCAGAACATGGTTTGCCCAGTTTCAGATAAAAGAAGCTGTGAATGGTTAAGCTAAGACACGCTGGGGTTCTGGTCTGAGGCCCGTCTTGTGTTTCTCCTCTGGATTTAATATAAACATCCCTTGGATGTTTCCATGACTGTCCAATTTACTATGCTGGGATTGGACGTTCACCCAGGACGTCACCAGAATGTGTGGAAATGTGCTGAAGTATTCAAGGCAGAGAACATGAGCTTTTAATGTGGTAGTGAGGCATGCACATTCTAATCTCATTAGTTTTAGGGGCTCGAAGTTTGGAAGTTTAATTCAAGCCTACATTATTATGACTGACCCTTTATGTTCCCTTTACGAATGATGACTAAGCCTGCAGAATAAAAACAACCTGACATTTGCAATGTACAAAGAAGGATTAAGCCACCCCAGAAATAATTTAAAGCCAAGGTGGAGAGCTGCCATGCACAGCTGGACCAAACCCTAAAATGCCCTGAGGAATTATGTGCCTTTAGCCTTTGAACTCAGGAGTTAACATTCCAATCTCACTGTTGAATAATGTGACCAAAAGGTAAAAACCCCAACACAAACCGAAGTTAACTAGGGACCGCCAAGAATGTTCCCATGTTTAATGGCGAGCGCGTCACAGCAGGAAGCAGCTTTTCAATGTGAGGCTCCAATTCTGCCCAGACTCATGCCGATGCTCTGCTGCATGAACTGTGCACAATGCCATTGTCATGACTATGCGCAAAGGTACATACATGTGCAAAGCTGTGTGGGATTTCAGTGCAAAAGTCTGAGCTGAATTCCATTGAAGCCAGCAGAAAGACTTCATTCAGTTTGGCTCAGACCCTGCATGAGGAATAACAAAGGACTCAGTGGTACCAATGAGTCCTGAGGGCATTTTTTAGAATTACTGCTAGAAAATCTAATTCTTTCTTAGCAGATTGAACAAGGCCTGCAAAGATAAAGAAGTTCAGTCCATTGTGTTGCACCTATGATAAGTGTAAAATAAATATAGCGTCACCAGCATTGCTGCCACCCTACAGTGAAATTTACATGAAGAACAGTGGTCCCCATAAACCAGAACTCCTTGAGTGGCATGATGATGCAAAGAAGCTTTGAACCATTGAGGGCAAGAATTAAGTTTTTTCTGGCCACTTTCACTTAAGTATAGGGTTAGGAGTCTAAACTAAGTTATCCATCTGTTATGATAATTACCATAATCTAATCTCATGCTTCAGATCTTCAGCCACTTGTCGGAAGGGGTCAGGAAGGAATTTTTGCCTGATGCAAAAATGTATTTTTGTTTGTCTTTGCTGCCCTTTGAAGCAGGGAGGATACAGCCTGGGGTGTAAAGGTGCTTCAGTACTGCGCATCCTCTGCTTTAGATACCTGACTCTTTCTTGCTCACATATGCAGGGTCACACTGATCACACTATTCAGGGCAGGTACTTTGGGCACCATAAGTGGCTGGTTACCACCTCCTGAGGAATGAGGGGCTAAACAGCCCTGGGAGAAAGCTATGGCAACAGCCAATGAGGGGGAGGTCTGAGGCAGCCAGCCACAGCCCAGCTGGGCTGTATAAAAAGGCAGCTGGCATGCAGCTGCTCAATCTCCCTTCAGCTTTGGAGGGAGATGGACAGAGCTGCCTACTGGAGAGTGGTACCTTGGACAGAGCAATGCTGGGCAGGGTAGCCCTGGCCTGACTACCCCCAGGCTGAGTTTCTGCTACAGTGGCCTGAAAGGGTACAGAGGGAAGAGAGACAGGTAATTGTAGGCAAGACACTGCCAAAAAGAGGGTGCTCCAGAGCTGTGAGAGCTAATTCCCAGGCTGACCAGCAGAAGGTGCCACTGGGGTAAGTCCTAACTCACCGCAGGCACCCATGCCCCTCCGCCTCTGCTGTTTGCTGCCTGTAGCACACAACTGTTTTCTTTCCCGTGGGCTGTAGCTCTTCTAGTCATCGGGCTTGGAGAACCATTGCAGGGTGGTATTTAATGGCCTGGGTTATAGACAATCTCCTGGTCTGTTCTGGCCTTTGGTGCTTTGAAGCTATGAGTACGTTGGCCTAGTGCTTGACTCCAATGGAGCGCTGTCGATTTTACACCAGCTGAAGATCTGGCCCAGCATGTCCAAAGTACAAAACGTTTCCATGGGGGACAGAGCCCATACGGAGGTGGAATGGGTGTAAAACCTTCTCTCCATTGAAAGATTCGTTTCTGAGCTTTTCGGTAATGGGAAAGCATTTTCAAAAAGAAATAGTTCACATCAAGCCCTGGAGATCTTTCTGAGGAGGGTGGAGAGAAAATTAGATCTTTGAGAGAACATTTCTCCAGGTGACTGTGATATCACTGTGGATCTGAGAAGTCTGTATGTTTTAATTGTGCTTGACAAGCTCTGAATAACCATATTGGCTCTTTCCAAATTAACTTTGAATCCCCAGACAGAATGTACTGTAAACTATTTACCATACAGCTGTCTGCAGGCCGCCAGGGCTTCTTAGGGCTGATTACATTTTCCTTATGATGGAAAACGGAGAGTTCAGAACCCGGTAAGGCTTCACAAGGCCTAATCTCTATTGTACGATTAGTGCCTGCAAACTGCAGAAAGCCAACAATATCCAGGGCTCTTTTGCTCTTGTTTTAGCCAGACCGCGGCTCCAGCTTCCTGAAAAGAACTGACACAATTTCGAGTTCTCGGGAAGCACCTGACCGAAGGCGTGAGCAAATTTGTCCCTCTCACAGGGACAAATGCAGTTCCGAGGTGTCATTTCCATGTGCATTATCTGCCACTAAAGCAATTCTCCTTTGCAGCTGCCACTTCCCAGGGCTCCCACTGAAACAAATCACATTAGGAGAGAGCTGTGTGCATTGTGGTGAAGGGCTTTTGGAAGGGGTCAGCTTGGGAGCACCATTTCTCTTGCTTACAAAGTTCTCAAGTAACTTGATTTCTTATCCTGTAGCAGCTACACGAGGGCTACAGTTAATCCCATTATTGGTATTTTAATTGTAGTGCGGAGCTGGCAAGAGTGTACAAAATGCTCTGTTCTGAAGGATGGGTTACAATGCGGGGCAAGGACACATGCTCTGCAAGGAAGGCACAGATAGTGGAGCAGGGCAAGTAGTGTATATCAACAGGCAGGCCCGCTGGGTTTACTCAGCCAGTGGCCTTTTGTCTGCACTTCTCACCCTAGTTTCAATTCTATGCTGGGGAGGGCTAGGAAAACCCTGAGCTAGATCAGCCTGTTGACCCCAGCTGGGGTATATTTTTGGCTGTATTTTCCCCTTTTCCTCACAACATTAACTTCCTGGGGCTTCTCTCTCAAAGAAGCACAACTTGGAACGTTGGGCCAGGGCCATTGTGCAAGCATCAGGGAACGTGCAACGCAAATACCAAACACCATGGCGTGGTACCGGAACCCCGCACTCGGCGTCAGCACCATGAGCACACGGTGCCGAAGGTGTACAGGCTGCAGGGCTGTGCCTTCTGACAACAGCGGCAAACGTCAGGCACACCGAAGTCACCTGAACTGGAACAGAAGAAGGGGGTCTCGAAAGCTCATTACCTAATAAATCATTTGTTAGACTTTAAAATGCTACAGAAATGCTCGTTTTTGTGGCATAGATACTGGGGTCAAAGCATGGCAGGGCCTCAGCGCCGCTCGGCCCAGCAAAGGTCACCACAGAGAGGCAATGTGTGTTTTGCAACCTAGGGAGCTTGTCGGGAAAGGTTTCCCTCTCAAAGTGCAAAGCGAATAGGACAACACCATAATCTGGAAACAACAGGAATGTGGGGGTGGGGGTGTCACTAGAACCCAGTGAAAAGAATGGCTGGCTGGCAGCCAGAAGTCACAACATACCCCATCAGCCTCAGCCCTGGCAGAGTGTCCCATGTCCTGGCCCCTGGACCCCTTACACAGGGAAAGAATGAGTCTCCTCTCCAGCCTTAGCTTTTACTACTGCAGAGGCTCCTGCACTGAGCTCCAGGGGTCCCAGGTTCAAGTCCACCTGTGGGCAGCTACACCAGCACAGCACTTGACCATTCTCAACACATCCCTAGGGAGCTGGCGGTGCTACCCCTGTTTTACAGGTGTGCACATGACCTGAGGCAGAAGGAGCTGAGGCTGGAGGAGATGACAGAATTCAGGCCTGTGCTGAGGACCTTAGGCCTTGCTAGCTCTTCCCGCTCTGGCTACTGGCACCTGAGATGGCTGCTCAGAGAGATGCAGGCTTAGTGCTGCCACGAATATCCTAATGGGCCCTGCCCCACAGCTGCTAACTGGCCTGGCCCCTTTATTTCCTTGACTTTCAGAATCACTCTGGCTTGGACTGCGGTCAGTTCACACACCTCTCCAAGTGCCTCCTGCAGTGGAAAGGCTGAAGAGTCCGTCCGTCCTCCCAAGGAAAGCTGCCCCAGAGAGCTGGCTCCACAGCCCCGCCAGCGCCGGCGCCTGGAGTCAATTTGCACTACGTCGCTGACGCTGCTCGGAAGGGGGCTTGCCTTGTGCAGAGGGAGGCTGCCTAGAGCAGGAGAACAATGCGTTTGGTGGGGAGAAGGCGATGCAGAGGAGTCCAGGGGGTCAGAGTTCCAATGTGCCCCTCTTCCCCTGCATCGCCAACCCATTTCATTACCTATCCCTGCACTTCCCCGTGCTGAATCACCACGTGCCAGATCCAGCAGCTCTGCGGGTGCGGTTCCCATTGAAGTTGGAGCCAGTGTATCTGGAGGCAGAATTTGGCCCCATATGTTTCTCCTCTCTCTGAATTTACATTCCAGGAAAGGATCAAACCCAAATAAATACGGTGACATGATGCCAGCTCATACATCTGCCTTTGGAAACCCTCAGCTGTGGCCACTAAGGCTGCCTAATCCCAGCCAGACAGTGCGGCTGACAAACGAGACAGGAGCAGAGCAGAGGGGCTATGAAATGCTAATTCACCTCTCTTTCTGCAGAAAGAGGTGGCGTTCCACCGCCACCAAACTCCCTTTTCAGGCTCCTGGGGGCTGGTGTTTAAGACCTGAGGAAAAATATCACCTTTCCTCACTATTTCTTCAATGAAAATAATTACACTTGGGGTTTGGCGGGACAGGGTCATTGAAATATATGCATCAAAAAGGCTGAGGAAAAACCTAAAGTGAACACAACCTGTCCAGATGATTTTAATCACTGAAGATGAAATTATGGAAGTAGGTCTTGCAGACGGCCAGTGTCTTCCAAAAACATTAACCGCCCATCAACCTGGAGCGGTGTCATTTTCCAGGGAGGTCACTGAGCGGTCACCCCTTTCTTTGCATTACTGCAGTGTCAGCCAACACGTTTTGCTTTGATCAACAAGCTGTAGAGCCACAGCAGCCTACAGGAATAGAAAACAAATTGATCCGAACTGGAAATGTTTAAGGAGAAACACACGGCGCAGGAGCCAAAAATGGCCCTTAGCATCACATGAACCATTAAGTGGCATTTAATTCTGGATCTCAGCACATAAAAAGACAGATGAAAGCATCTTCTCTTCCCCCGCACTCTGCAGTGAGCACCCTCTCTGATTCTCTTCAGCTCAGCTCCTTCCCCTGCATGAATCTCCTCTCTAGTCCCACTTCAATGTAGTACACTGTCAGCCACGTGGGCTGTCTATGGGAGCCATGAACAGCATGTCTTTGGTGTACCAGCCTGTGAAATTAACCTGAGTGTAATAGCTTCTTCTGCCTACAGCTCTTCAGAGGGTCTTGTTTCTTCATTGGGAGGACACTGGTGCAAACGTTGGCAAAACTGAAAATGGAGGACTTTCGTGGCTGTGATACCAACCTTCCCATCACCCTTGTTTGCAAATGGTGCTAGCCCCAAGCCAGCCCCAAATAACTCACTCTGGGGCTCTATTTTGAGAACACCTGGAGTTGTTCTCATGGGGAGGTGGGACGTGTGCCAGAGGTAATGCTCCAGCTGGTGTTAGAACAAGAGCTGGGAGATTTTTTTGTCATCAGATAATAGTATGGGCCACAAATATGCATTTTCAAGTCAAAATATTTCACTTTGCCATATTTGTTTGAAAAGGGTGCTTTGAATTCAGTTGTGGCCAATTTACAAACCCCCGCCCCCACCTCACCAAAGCCAAACCCACCAACAAAAGGGTGAACAAGCCCCTCTTCCAAAAGTGGCCGTATGGAAATGTAAAAAAAAAAAAAACAAAAAAACCCTGGAATGAAACATCTCAGTCAAATGTAAAAGATTTTTTGAGGTTTTGATTTAATTAATTTTTTAAAAAATTGTTCAAACTGAACCTTTTTTTGGGGTGGGGTGGGGGGTGCTCCCCGAAACAAAACACCCACTATGCACTCAGCACTAATGTGGACCGGCTGGGAGCTGCGGGGTATCCAGTTGTATGTGTGCATGTTTATGAGCGACCCCCCCCAAGAAAGCCTCTCTGGACTCAGGAGCTCATGGGATGCGGGGGTGGGTCTGGGCCCAGAGACTCACTCAGGGGCAGGTTCACCTCCTTTCCTCCGGCCCTGCACTGGAAACATGCAGGAGCGTCTCGGGCCCTGTGCTGGTTTCTCACGCGATTGATTTATGTTTGGGGAAGTGACTCTTGCTGTTTTCTGTGTTCCCACAAATCCAGGGAGAGCGCGGTTGGCGCTGGCGGCCCCATGGGGAAAATGCTTTTCACAACCCGGCACGCTTCTCTGGCCAGCCTCTCTCTCCTCTTCTGCGCGCAGGGGCTGTAAATGCAGTCAGCGCCTCCCCGCCGAGGCCCAGGGGCACTACCTCACCCCCTCCCAGGGCTGTCCCATTGTGCACAGCTCTGCAGGGGAGCAAGGTCTCTGATGAGGAGCCCTGCAACACAGGGTCACTTTGGGGTGGTAGCACCGGGGGAAGTTTGAGGCCATTGCCAGAGGCTCTCCTGCTGTGCCAGGGCGTGAGAGCAAATGCCCTGCAGCTGAGCTTCAGCAACCCAGATAGGGAAGAAGAAAGGGAAGGAAAACCAGGAGACTTGTGGCGGGCAGTGGGTTTTCCTGCGTAGCAAATGACACGGCCCTCAGCAGTGTACTAGAGGCAACGTCTTGGTCTTACACCCAACTGTTTATTGCAGCCAGAGGACTTGTCTGTGCCGGTTGGTTTCCGGACAGATTCCCTCCCTAGGGTCATGTGTGCACGCGCATACTCTGCTCTGCCTTCACCGGAGGCCAAATGTGAACAGAACAAGGCTTCTAAAATGGAGCGCAGCAAAACGTCTGGCTGTGTGGCAAAGTCACCGACCGGGGCCGTTCTAAACGGACTTGGCTGGAAACGCGAATGGTATCTTTAAAACAAAGCGACCAACCTGCATAAATTCCACCGAGCCCCTTGGGCCTTTCCTGGGAATGGTCCTGCTCTACAAAGCAACCCTTCTCCGAACGGCAGGAAGGCAATGGAACACGCAGCTTGGGACAGTTTCTGCTTCAGCAGCAGCTTTAGGGCCCTGGGCTTTTGAGCCAGAAGGCTCCGAGTTCTGTAGCTGCTGGGTTCTCGAAGTCCTGTGTGGTGCTGGTGTGCAGCCTGGACAGCTGCTGCCTGAAACACACAGCTACCCTGGGGCTAGGCACAGAGGGCGCTTGGGGGGGAGCTTGTACCAGGCTGGAAACTTACTGGGGACCGCTGCAGTCTGAGCTGCATGGCACCTGGGCCTGCTCCGCCCTGCTGGATGGAACATGCCTGTCTGACTGGGTGCAGCCGGCTTTCCGCCACTCATGGGGAAGGAGACTTGGGGCTGTGTGCAGCACAAGGGGCTGGAGCGAGGCCCAAGGACCAGAGGGAGGTCAAAGGGTGTGGGAGGGGGGAACAGGCTCTGGGCTGGGGGTTGGGGTGCAGGAGGAGGGAACAGGCTCTGGGCTGGGGGTTGGGATGAGGGAGGTGGGAACAGGCTCTGGGCTGGGGGTTGGGGTGCAGGAGGAGGGAACAGGCTCTGGGCTGGGGGTTGGGATGAGGGAGGTGGGAACAGGCTCTGGGCTGGGGGTTGGGGTGCAGGAGGAGGGACAGGCTCTGCGCTGGGGATTGGGGTGCAGGAGGGGGGACAGGCTCTGGGCTGGGGGTTGGGGGTGCAGGAGGGGGGAACAGGCTCTGGGCTGGGGGTTGGGGTGCAGGAGGGGGGACAGGCTCTGGGCTGGGGGTTGGGGTGGAGGCAGGGGACAGGCTCTGGGCTGGGGGTTGGGGTACAGGAGTGGGGGGACAGGCTCCGGGCTGGGGGTTGGGGTGCAGGAGGGGGGAACAGGCTCTGGGCTGGGGGTTGGGGTGGAGGCAGGGGACAGGCTCTGGGCTGGGGGTTGGGGTGGAGGGTGGGGGACAGGCTCTGGGCTGGGGGTTGGGGTGGAGGCAGGGGACAGGCTCTGGGCTGGGGGTTGGGGTGCAGGAGGGGGGAACAGGCTCTGGGCTGGGGGTTGGGGTGCAGGAGGGGGGAATAGGCTCTGGGCTGGGGGTTGGGGTGGAGGGTGGGGGACAGGCTCTGGGCTGGGGGTTGGGGTGCAGGAGGGGGGACAGGCTCTGGGCTGGGGGTTGGGGTGTGGGTGGGGGGAATAGGCTGAGGGGACTCCAAGCTACTGGAGAGGGGTTGGGGCTCAGGTTTACCTGGTGGCTCCTGGTCCTTGGGGCTCAGGCAGGGCTGCTTAGCACCTGCCTGTCCCAGGGCACCGTGCAGCACCTGGGCGTGGCCCGCAGGTCCCGTCCGAGGAGGCGGGAGGCTCTGTGGTACACCACCTGCGCTGCTCTCTCCCACATGCTGTCCCCCACCAGCTCCCATTGGCTGCGGAACTGGCCAATGGCAGCACAGAGACGGTGCTCAGAGCAGAGGCAGGGAGCTCGCTGACCCCTCCTCTCCTGCCCAGGAGCACGTCCAGGGCACAGCTCAGAGCCTCCGGAAGAGCAGGGACTAGCCAGCCGCAGCTCCCCAGCCCCACTGACCCGCCTCACAGGGGCCCGTCAGCAGCGCTGACCGGAGCTGACAACCACACACCTGCTCCTCCTCCCACCTTCTAGTGAGGCGCCGTTGAAATATAGACAGAACACCTGTCCCTGTCTGCGTCACTGTCATTCCTGCTCACCCCATTTAATGCCACTGGGACAAAGGCGTGATAAAAAATAAACTCCTTAAGAATTAATTTCCTTCACTCTGTCACACACAAACCACGTTCGACGATCAAAACCAAATGCTTCCGAACTCTAGTGGACTCTTTAGCCTGTTTTACCATCGCCATTTCTCTCAGCTTGGAGGAAGAAAACAAACCAGCCAGTTTCACTGCTGTTTATAGTCAGTTTCTCTGTTGGGGCCTGGGGGTGTCTCTGCCACTGCAAGAGAATGTTTATTTGCTAAAATCCATTTGCTATTGTAATTTTTTCTTTAAAAAGTCATGAATAGATTTCTATTTATTGTCCCTTAAAAATAAACACCGAACAATCAAAGGAACAACAACAATAGAAAAGCACCCAAGACAAACAAAGACTTAGAATTGGTGCCATATTTCTACTCTCTCCTGGATTCATTGTTATACCACACCTCTCTGCAGAGTCGCTTTAAACATTTACAGGCTGTCTGGAAAGTTTCAGTTAATAACAAACCCACCTTCCTTTTTATTTACTTTGTGGCACACAATCTTTGGTACTTATCACAGATAAATTTCTCAGATCTGTGGAAATCCAGTAAGAGTAACTGCTTCTTGGACAGTAACCACGTTATTCAAACTTCGGAACAAGTACACCATGTCACAACTGGTCCCGAGTTAATTGGCACATACAAATACAGAGCACCTGAAAATGAGATCAGTTTGTGGTGGATTACAAAACTGAAAGTGGCAAGGATTGCTGAGGACTTGAGTTCTCAAATCTATCACTTTGTAGGTTGTTGCCCAACTATGGAACAACAGAGATTAAAAAGACAAAGTAACCCAATGCAAAACTCTGACCGGGCCTTGGACACCATGCTCATGAAATGTGACAGATTTACAGCTCCTGTCTGTGCTCTTCAGGAGAACCTGTGTGAGCAGACAATTGTCAAAAGCACTAATCTGGTAAAAGCACAAATGTCCTGTTGATCTAGACACCAGCTAGAACGAACGTTTGGCGCAGTTCTGTTCATGAAGGCTGAGTGGAAATGGGCACACAAAGAATTTTCACTGCTGTTTCAGATTTTCTCTCAGTAAATGTCACATATATTAGCCAATCAGCAGGGAACAGGAATATTGGAATGCTCTGTGTAATCCTGACTTCCAAGGGGGACTTTTTTTTATTAAAACTGTTCCTGAGAATATAAAGGCATTAGTGCTAGCTGCAGGGCTGACCTTTTGCTAATTCATTTGGAGAGGGTGCCCTGTAGCCAAGGCAAGGAAAAAAAGTTTACTGTTTCAAATCCGCACTCACCATTGCTGTCAGAAAATCTGATTTGGGATGTAATTTGCATAGCATGTCTCATGATTTCATTTAATCTGCCCAATCCTCTTATAGAGCAGAACAGCATAAGTTATCACAGGCAATGTGGCTGCTTAAGAGTCTGTAAATCCACACAACAGTCTGTCCCAACAAACCATTAACTCTTTATTCAATCCTACTGCAGACATAACCAATAAATCCAGTCTGCCAGGGTGAGAAGCATCTGGACTTTGCTACGAAGAAAGATCATTCCACAATTTTCTCTGGTTTCTACAAGGACGCACCACCCATGAGGAGTGACGCACACTCTTCAAAGCTCTGTCTTTGGGCATCTTCTGACGAGAAGCATCTTTGTTAAATCACCCAAGACCTGCCTAGCCTGATTGTTCCTTGTGTTCCCAGGCTGCACTGAGCAGAGCAGAGGAGAGGCAATGCAACACCTACTCCAGAACACCTGAGGTAGGCATGACAGGGAGACATAAGATGATGGTATGGCAGGAACATACTGAGAGGTAGCCTAAAAAAAGAACTTGGGCTCCTCACCTTCTGCAGGGAAAACACGCTATTCGACTTCTAGCGCTGTAATAAATTGAGGTGGTTGGTTGGTTATTTATTTATTTGAAACATTTATTTGAACATTTGAAATTTCTTATGACTATTTCCACCCTCCTCTGGGAGACTGACATTTTCGGACCAGCCTCGATTCTCCTCTTGTTTATCCTGAGCAGCTTCACTGAAATCCGCAGGCTAATCATGGTGTCAATGGGAGGAGAATGCAATGCAATGCGTAAGAAGAATGCTAATTGCAGTCGAGGTAACCTTGAGGAACACCAAGTAGGTTTCTGACAAGCACCTAAGGTTCTGCATTGCCCCTAATGTCTTCTCTGGAAGCACAATCTTCTCCGAAGCAGCAGGCCCCAGCCAGAGGGACACTTCTCTCCCCTCCTCAGCCTCACCTGTTCCCCCTGGAATTCTAGGCAGACCCCATCCACTCCTCAGGACAGCAGAGGAGCTGTCAGTCTGCTGAGGCTACTGAGCTGTTCAGAGCCACTCTTGCTGTAGCCACCTTCCCAGCTGAGGCTTCACAGACAAGAAAAGCACTTTTGTCAAGGAGGGAGGGCGCTTTGCCCTCTCCGTACCTCATGTTCTCCATCCTTCTTGACCTTACTCCTCACCAGAAGCCCTGGGTCACACCGTCTCTTTGTACACTGAAGCTCTCGCTGGCAGTCGCTGGGTTGACAAGAGGCATCAAGCAGTGCAGGTGGCAGGGCCTACTCAGTCCTCCAGACAACATCCCACAGCTGTAGTGCTTCGAGTGGGAAAGGTAATTGCTAGTCCCTGCACCACTAGCAGGGCTGGGCCCTGGGAGAGAGGGCCTACAAGATGCTTCACTTCCCCCAGATTTATTCTTGATCCTCTCTGGGAAACATTCCGACATTCTCTTCCTGTTCGGGTGCTGGATCACACGCGAGCATTGCCCCATCTGGCTGGGCCTTCTCTGGTGCAGGGACAAGCATCCCATCTGATCTGTGAGTTGTCAGAATTAAAGCCAGGATGTTTTACTTAACCCCCATCAGGGCTTGACTGCTGGCTGCCCGCCTCACAGTGAGAGCCAGAGTCAGACGTCGGGAATTAGCGCTGTTGGTTGAGCTAAGGTCAGGAACCAGAAGCAGGGGACACACTGAATCAGAAAGTGTGTGTCAGAGCCTGGGGGTGAAGCCAAGGTCGGGAACCAGTGGCGGGGGTGTGTGTGGGGCCTTGTGGCTCATGACTCTCCCTGGGGTACTGTGACCAGCTGTGAAGCAGGTCTCCCACATACAGACACACACCCTCCAGGCAAGTCTGCAGGTCCAGGTTTTAGACACACTGCTGCCTGCAACCTTTGATCTCAAATTCAGGGCAACAAGCAAATGACATGCTGAGGGTCTTGTCCGAGCTGAGCAGTGAAAGACCCCCCCAAAATTCCATGGAGATTGCTTGGTACGCAGCCCCAGGCTGATAGAGAACATTAAACCCAATGCAAGCCTCCACTAGCCTTTTCTGGAGTGTCACTTAGCACAAGCTGAGCTGTGGAGTGACTGTATTGACAATGAACTGCATTTTCTTTTAAAAATGCCATTCTGGCTAGTTCCAGAA
Organism: Carettochelys insculpta; assembly: GCF_033958435.1. Taxonomy (NCBI): domain Eukaryota; kingdom Metazoa; phylum Chordata; order Testudines; family Carettochelyidae; genus Carettochelys; species Carettochelys insculpta. The sequence continues at coordinate 43,670,446 of NC_134148.1, read as the reverse complement.
CTGGTCAGACCTAAAGCCATCAAATTACCCAGAAATCTCACAAGAATATGCTCTCTCACTACCTCTCCCTGTATTTCTGCTCTGGGTCAACCCCTGGCGAAAACACCCTCTCTCATGACACGTCTACCACCTCTTCCCGCCACAGTCAGTCTCTAGGGAAGCAGAGAAACAGAACAGTTAATTTTCTCAAACCTCAAAAAAGTTTGACTGAAATTCTAGCAGACAGTTTGAGTACATTCTTTCCCTTGACCCACTTTGCCTATCCCTAGATCTCACTAGGACCATAGGTACCCATGTAACTGACCTGCTAAAAATACACCTCCGGACAGATCTGACTGCAAAATTAACTTAACCCAAAATATCCTTGCACCATAAAGCCCATGCCTGATTCTGCCCCACCTGCAAAATGATCATTATCTCACTTTCCAGTTCATACAGTGTCTAATAAACACCATTAAGCCTCATCTCTGATTTCAGGGGAAAAACTTATCTTTTTTAGCAACCAGATACCTACCTGCTAAAACAATCAGAATCACAGGCAATTTCTCTATTAACCATTAATAGCTTCCCTTTTATTTTTTTTTTAAAAAAAGCAAAATATTTTCAAATGATTTGTTGTGACCAAATTGCTCCCCAAAATACCACCAAGTATTAAAATCCTCCTTCAATATCCTTTATCCTTTAAGGTTCTTTATAATTCAATAAACAGGATTTCAAATCCTTCCCAAACTAGAGTGGACTCGTTCTGCTTTGCTGTTCTGGGCTGCTCGTCTAATGCGCACTCTTATTAAGCTGTGCAAGCTTACAGCTCTTTAATCTTTCTGAACACATGTTGAGAAGAATAAAAGCAATTTTGTTTAGGAAACGGAAGGCCATGTTCAGCTGGAAATAAGCCTTTTCTCTAATCTCACCTCTTGCTTTGCGAAGCCGATGCTATGGCTGTTACACTGCAACCCATGAAAGGCATCACATCAGTCCACTCAGTTTCTTTTTATCCTGGGAGGGGAGAATTAAGAGAGAATCCTAATTTTGACTTTTCTGCCCTGAATCTGTATGCAGAATTTCTGCCTTCAATATAATCTCAGATCTGGGCTCCTGAGCTAAACTGGATGTAATTCCCCTATCCCGCTTCGTGCCCTTGGCAACACATAAATACAGATTAGAGGGTTACATAAATACAATTTTCTAATTAATCACTTAAGATCCAGCTATTGGATTTTTGTATGATTACAAATATAGGAAAGATGGTTTAACTATTGGTGGGGAGAGGTTTTCTGGAGTATCAAGGGAAAGGATTGTTTTATGTTTGTCTTTAACTCACGTACTCTCACTTCAGGCTGACCTTAGCAAAAACTTGGTGAGAACAGTAACAAATCCCCATTCTTGCAGCTGGCCTGTTGCATCTGCTTGTTCTGAGCGAAGATCTTTATTTAATGACACTTTAAGTCTTGCCCCAGGCTGCAGGGATGGGGACGCAACAAGTTCCAGCTTTACAGTGACCAAACCATTTGAACTCATCAGGCCCACAACATTTGTTCCCAATATAGTACCCAGAGGTAGAGACCTCATCTGGGGTGAGTGAAATCTCTGCTCTACAGCCTTGGCTCAGAGCCAGCTGGCCTTTAGCTCATGTGGAAGAGTGCAGGGCTTGAGACCCCCTACTTGTAGGTTCTATTCCTGGTGCCAGCAACCCATGTCTGTTGGTGTCACACTAATACAGACTGTTTTCAGAGAGCCTAAAATCTCAGCCTCAGCTTGGCCCCCACTAATAACTGTGTAACCCGGTACTGCCTGGGATTCCTACTTACAGCAGGTGACGGTTTGTCACGACAGTCCCATATTTGGGATGCCAAAAAGGCATCCTTACTTATTTTTTAAAAGGGAGGAATTGTCCCGTATTTGGGCCCTACCACAACTGACCTTTTCTGCCAGCAGCCGCATAAGTGCAGCTGCTGGGTGGAGAGCATGTAGGTCACTTCCCCAAGCGTCGGGGCAGCAGGGACAGCGTGGACGGCTGCCGCGTCCCTGCCGCTTCCCCAGGACTCTTGGGGACAGCCACTGGGTGTCACTTCCCTAGGCCTTGGGGAGTGCCAGTGGTTCCCACTTCCCTGAGGGTCCCGGGGCTTGGTGGAGCTGGGAGGACCCACCCTTCCCCACCATAGCTCCCCATCCCATATACTTACATCAAGGGCCCAGAGAGAACATGACAGTTATCCAAGGTTCATGTAGACTTTGCTGGCTGAATCTTTTTGCTACCATAGGCAAATGGCTGCTGTATGCCTTCCCTTCCAAAAGCTCCTGTCAGAACAAATGCCCTGGAAATGAATTTTCAATGATCCTGGCCAATTGGCCCCGTTTTCTAAGATTTCCACATTTAAAAGAGACCTTGTAGAGACTGGCTGTGTTTCTGGGTTAATAACAAACTCCATGGGGTTTGGATCCAGATGGAATCCATTGATCCAACTTGGTAGCCAGGATTAAGCTCTGAGCCTGGGGCAGAAACTGGGTCACTGGATCCACCACGTAAGAAATGAGATAATCTAGTAATTCAAGCTTCCCATGAAGGAACTCACGGCTGCTTTGTGCGTGTGTACAGTTTGTGTGTGTGTACCCCACACAATTAGGTACACTTCACTGTCCCATGTAGTGGCACCCAGACCACTTACAGAGAAAGACAGAGTCTCCTCTAGTGCCTTAGCTGAATGCCAGCTGGCTTGAACTCAAGAAGTAGAGGCTCATGCACTAAGCTGCGGCGGTCTCAGGTTCAAGTCCACATGGGGTGGGGTTACATGTGTACATAGCTCTTGGCTGATGGACAGCTATGGGCTAGGATGCTGGAGCATGCTCTTCCCATGAGCACCAGACTAGGCCAGACCAATGGCCTATCTAGTCCAAGTAGCCTGTCTTCTGACAGTGGCCAGGTGCTTCACAGTGCATGGACAGCACATGGCAATTTTTTGTGATCCATCCCCTTTGGTCAGAGGTCTGGGGACGCTCACAGCATGAGGTTGCTTTGCTGCCCAGCCTGGCTGGTAGCCATGGATGATCCTAGTCTCCATGAATTTCTCTGACTCATCTTTGACCCTGTTATACTTTCAGCTTTCACAACACCTACAGGCAACGAGTTCCACAGGCTGTCCGTGGGGTGAAGGAGTCCATCCTTTTGTTTATGCAAAACCAGCTGACCCCTGCATATTGAATAGTAACAGTTGCCCTGTTAGTCTGTACTCCAACGAAACAAAGCAGCAGAAATGTAGCACTTTAAAGACTAACAAAATGACTTATTCGGTGATGAGCTTTCGTGGGACAGACCTGATGATCTGATGAAGTGGGTCTGTCCCATGAGAGCTCATCACCGAATAAATCACTTTAAAGACTAACAAAGTGCTACACTTCTGCTGCTTTGTTTTGCAGGTGATCCCTGGTTCTTGAGTTACGTGAAGGAGGAAACAGCCCTTCCTTGCTGACTTCTACAGCAGTGATGAGTTTACGCCCCCAGGTAGTTGCTTTTTGGGGACTTGGGGCTCTTCTGGCTGCACCTCATGCTGTCTCTGTTCCCCTCACTCCTTGGTTTAGAAACCTGTTCACATCCCCCCTCCTTTCCTGGCAGTGGGAACTCTCCATTCAGCCCTGTTCCTAAGTTTTCACTCCTAGCTTTTGCCCTAGCCAGGCACAGATGCTCCATGCTCGGCCTTCACCTCCTATCAGCTCAATGTCTCCCCTTCCTACAACAGTTCCCGCTAAAGCACAGACACAGGCTCTTTGCACAAAACCAGCCTTGGCAGGCGCCAGTGGACATTTCTTTCAGTCCCCTCTGCCTCCTGGCTTTCCTTTGTGCGCTGATTTCTTTTGTCATTAGCCACAGTTAACGTGGTATTTCATGTAGCGTTTGAAGCTGCAAGTCCAAAGGATGTTTCATAGGTGGCTGCAGAGCCAGTTGAAGATTGTTTGCAGACACCTTTGATGCTGTGCTATGCAGGGGCTAGGTCCTCTTTCATCTTGCCCTTGAACGAGATGATTGGCTCACCTCCCTACAGCAGGGGCAGGGCTCTTCTTCTTGCCTGAAAATCAACTTCTGGGGGAAAGTGGGAACATCAACATGCTTCAAAACTGTGCTGAGAGGTTTTTCCCCACTTCCTTTACATAAAAGAACCCTGTTTTCTCTAAGCATCACAAGGAAAATGTGGACTCTGTCACTTTAAAAACAAAATGAAGAGTTCATTAGCTGGCCTGTTTTTTCAGGTGTGTTCTAATTGTGCTAATTAACTCTAAGGTAGATTTTAGCACTTCAGCCTCCCTTTCTGCCTCCAAATGCCAAAACAAATCTTGCCATAATTACCAGCAATCCTTTTCATTACCGGCTGCCTAATTATCCTATTAATAGCACATCCTAAGAGACTATATTTGCTTGGCAGGCAAATATTTGTTTTTAAATTAGCAAACACAAAGACAAACTGTTCTGTTTGCTAAAGGGTTTTGAAATGCAAAATGGTTTATATGCAGGGAAAAAAATATAATCCAAGTAAAACCAAATGCTTAATTCATGTGAAGCATTTGAATCTTTTTAGTGTGATTGTTGAGGGGGAGGATAACTGAGTCAGAAGAGGTAGCTTTAAATACTTGTATAATAATGTGTCTGTATTGATACAGAGGTTTGTGTTAGTTTTATCACTGGGGAAAGATGATGCATGGCAAACAAGTGGAAAAATGGAACCTCACAGAAAATTATAAGTCTCAGAACCATCTCACTCTGGGAAATAACGCAAAGAAAGGTTTTGAAGTATCTCCCTTGCTGGCTAAATTTAAAGCTGAAACTGTGAAGCTCCTTTTAAATATCACCCACAGCATATTGACAGCAAAATGATTTGGGGTCTCATAAATAAACGTGACGCGGATATTCTTCTTCTTTTGTCACTTACTTAGCAACATATTTGTTTTCTACAGAGCACTCCATATCATGGAAGCTTTCCCCCCCACCCCTCCACTGCAATAACCTGAAACATCTCTGCATGAGATTTTCAAATACTTTTCAAGAAAACCTTCCCAGGATGGAATTAAAGTGCACTAAAAATGTTAGGTGGATATTTCTGCACCAAGGAGATATCTATGTTGGCTTAATACCAACAAGGAAAAGTTTGCCAGCTGGTGTGCTGGGGAAGTTAATTTGCCTGGGGGTCTGGAAACCCAGGTTCAAAATCCCCCAGCTTAAGTCACAAATAAAAATGCAACAGGTGATTTCAGTCTTGTCCTCATTTGCATGCAGAAGGGGCCAAAGGGCAGCTCAGGGAGCCAGGCTGGAATGTCAGGACTGGGCCCCCCTGGCATGGAGAGAGCTGTGTCAGAAAGGTTGCATGGCCTTAACCTGCATTGTGGGTGGGCCTCATTGAACCTCCTCTGCAATCAGCTGGCCTGTGTATGGCAGATTTGGGGAAGTGAGCTGTGGGAAGTTAATGGAGCTCAAAAGAAGAAAATGTTAGATTTTGAAACGTTCTGCTCACAAGGGCTCTCCTGAGTCTCCTGGATGGAAATACAGCATTAGAGGTACTACTGGAGAGCGGCAGGTGCTGATGTTGGAAACCAACAGACACAAACATAGGTACTTTGGTCCCCTGAAATTTAGAGCAAAGTTCCCTCTAATTTTTCCCATTCACGTGCAGAATAAATTCTGTTCTGTGCACCGAGGCGTGTGCAGACATGCACCGCCAGTAGGAAGACACTCTGCTGGCCGGGGGCGTTTTGCTAATCAGCTGGGCAGTGCCTGAACCTCTCCTGGGCAGCCACCCCAAGTGCATATAGGGGGCATTGGTGGAGAGACAGAAATAGCCACGAGAAAACATTATGGAAGTAATGGTGGAGACTTGTTGGAGGAGATGGTGGGAGGAGGTGGACAGCAGGTGTGTGGCGAATCAGTGAAAGGCTGAACCATTGCTGAATTCTCATAGTTAGAGACGGATCCCGCAGGCATTGCAAAATTCGGTTCTGATGTCACTGACAATCGGACTTGAATAAATGGATTTACTTACTTCAGGTTTATGCCCACTGACTTCACTGGGCTTGAGTCAAGTGCCAGTCCGTGCTTGCCCGGGTCTATGATTTGTTTGCTTTCACCGGCCTTGAATTCGCTCACGGCAATTTTTTAAAATTCCAGACAGCTCAGCTCTGTCTGCCAAGGAGTCCCCTGTTCAGATTGTACAAACTAGATAAGATAACCTTGCCTTGCCACTGGCTCTGAGAGAACTTTGCTGGCTAATGGCTGCTATTTTTTCTCTAGATGCGTGACAAAGTGGAGACGGTGGGGATTTTATTCCCCTTGTTGCGTTGCATGTGTGTCTTACTGTCCTGTAGTTACTCAAGGGGGGTGCCTCAGTTTTCCTAGGCACAGCGTCAATGCATCCTTGGTGATGGCAGGTTTGGGGGTGATGACTTCTCACACACAGGCAATGGCCCTCCATGCCCTTTGTGACCTAGGCAACCAGGTGACACCTTTTGCCTGGGAAACAGGACAAAGGCGGGAGGAGGGGCCTGGCTGGTTTCAGTTTGAACTTGGGGGTTGCTGGTGGGGGGGGTGAGGGGGAATCCCTGGCTGGCTGGAGAGAAAGGAAGAAGGACCAGGGCCCCAGCTTGGGGATCCCCTCTGGGCCTCCTCTCCCCAAGATGGATTGTACTGCCTCTTTCTGTGCTGACAAGTCTGTTCTACGCTGGGTCCCTCTTGCCTAGTCAACCTTCTTTTCTACCTGCTGAATGAGAGTCACATCCGGCTGTGGAATTGGGGTGCCGAGCCTGGTGACCCCCACACTCCATGACAAGCTCAAAGCAGCGAGCTCCTAGCTTGGGCCCTCTTCTCACGATCACAGCCATCCCATTCATGGTGTCCACCACCCAGTGAGCTAGAACAACTTCCCAGTTCTGTCTCCACTCTATTGCTCTGTCAGGGCAAAAATGCTGCACCCACAAACTTCTGCAAGAACCACTTCACAGCTGAAAGCAGTTTTCTCCATAAAGAAAACCCTCAAAGGGAAGTTCTATAGGTCCCATCAGCACAGACCACAGGAACAGGCTCTTTGTACTGTGCTTGTAAAGCACCAGACACAGAAAGGGCCTCTCCCATGACTAGGACAACCGGGTTCTATGGAAATACAGATACTCACAATGTCCCTTACATGTATCGTGTCACCATTTCAGGAGACAGCCGCTATCTGAGCACGGTAGCACCTGCAATGAATGCCATTCAAACAGTGAAGGTCAGAAAGCCTAGTAGGTATTCAGTGGTGGTTTGAACCTGGAGGCATTTATAGTAAGAATTTTCCCATAACATTTCACATCATTGCTACTTCAGCTACAACAATGGGAGCAGTATTATTACTACCATGCCCCCTTTTCGACTCGAGAGACGGTGGTTAGCAGTGGTGGTGAGGATCTATGGGCAGTGTTTGAGTCTGCAACTTCTCTCATGGCTTATCCGTCCAGTACTGGATACGCACGGTCCACTGCAATCACCACATGTCAGTCTGTTTCCGAATCCTTGAGTCGGAGAGCTTTTCCTTCTAAGACGATGCTCTTTTGCGTGGCTTGCACATATACTATCGAAGGACGATGTCCCTGGTTGTTGCAGTCATTGGTGGGTATTTCGATCTGATGAGGTAGATTCTCAGGATTTTGGATCAATGTTGAATTTTTTCGTAGCGTTTTTGCATGTATTCTTAAATCTTGGCTTTGGTCTTCCTCTTGGTCTCCACCCACGACAGTTCACCAAAGAGGATTTCTTTGGGAAGACAATCACCACCCATTCTTCTCACACGACCAAACCATCATAGTCCTTTTTGAGAGATGAATTGTATGGTTCGCATTAAATGGGTTAAAACAGGCTGCGCATTCAGACAGAAGCACTTCTCCCATTTCAGAGTTTTAAAACTTGAGTTTCTGCAGAATCAGCGAGCACCGACGTGTGCTCAGAGCAGAAGATACTCTATCTGTGAAACAGAAGGAGGGCTGCACAACTCAGATGGCTCTGAGGTCTTTAGAAGCCCTGTTGATTTGCAGGAGATGATACAATATGTCAGCACTTTTTTTAATATTTAAAGTGGGAAGCAGAGGTGCTCCATTACAAGGTCTGCAGTGTACAAAACGTGAGGGTGATTAGTCAGGAAATTTAATTATTCATCACATAATTAAGGGGAAAAGTGATCAATGACTGGAAGGGGAAGCCTCTGAGCATGAGGCTAACCCTCAGAAAAGGCTGGGTTAAGAAAAGGCTAAGATGGGTTTGCATGAAGGCATATGCAGAAGGAGCAGCTATGTTCATCAGGCCTGCTTTTCACAGGTCAGCTCAGGAGCATGCAGGCCATTGAGTTGGGCAATTTGCACTGGTCCATGGAAACCCATATGTTTTTCTGTCTAAGGCGAATAGTCTGTTTTTTGTAGGAAAAGGTAAAAGTGCACGGAGGCTGTCAAACTTCATCAGTAGCAAGCAAGAAGAGGTCCTTCTAATCTAAAACAAACCAGCTGAGGTTCAATCCCATGTAATTTCAGCACATAACTGACAAGCTTCATGTGAGAACTTAAGACTTTCAGGGTGGTCCTGGGCCGGGATCAAATCGCTACATTTATTTGCTTACTTTTTTCACCTTTAAATGCTCAAACCAAGGAATGGAAAAAGTCCTACATTTCAGTTTGGATTGAAATTCAGCCAGCACAAGACGTCTGCACAGGGCCACCAATGGATGGGGCAGTAGGGACAAAGTTGAGAGAATTCAGAGTTGAGAATTTAAAAGAGCCCAAGGCTACAGGCAACAGCCACGGCCAGAGCCCTGAGGACTTTAAATCATTGGCGGGCCCCACGCAGCACGCTCTGGGCAGTGCTGAGGATCTGGCTACCGTAGCATCAACCCAGTGGCACTGACAGGCACCACGAGCCCCAGGGCAAGATGGGGTGGGGTGGGTGGGGGGAGCTTGGCTCCATGGCTGGAAGGGGCGGGGCAAAGAGTGCCGGGTCGGGGCCAAGGGCAGTCAGCCCTCAGCACTACCTCTACCATGGCACTGCCCCCACCGCACTCCCCGACAGCTGCAGGCAGCCAGCGCAGCATTGCTGCAGAGTTTCAAAGGGGGCCAGAACTGCTGTGAAAGTAGCAGTGGCAGAGGCCAGAGCTCCAGGTCCATTTGGAGTGCCAGGCCCGGGAACAATTTGCCCTTTGCCGCCTCCTGTCGGTGGGCCTGCACTGACCTTTCCACCCTGAGGCCCACCCCCTTCTAAGGGCCTGAAGCCAAGGCCCACTACACTGGCACCCCAACGCAGTCTGTAGCCAGCCCTGCGTCTGCACCCCACGACGGAATAGGCGTTCCGTGACAAAATTCCGAGGCTAGCAATTTTTTTCCTTCCAAAATATTAAATAAGAAATTATGTGTATCAAAATGATCAGGCACTTGAACAGTATTTAGATGGGAGATATGTTAATATTTACAACTGATTCATAACAGTGGAGTTGTTATTATGTGACTTGTGCTGAAACCGAGATGCAAAACCACTCTTCCCATTAAAAAAAAAACCCTTCAAAATGTTATTTTTATTTACATTTATAAAAACACCAAATTTAAAAATATTTGTCCATACCTAATTTGGTTCGCATTTCTTTTTCATAAAAATATTTTTTAAGCTTCAAGAAAGGACGCCCTTCTTTCAACAACAATTCTCCTTTCTATTTTTGTACAAGAGAATGACACTAACATCCTTCTTTTGATTGTTATATTGATGTTTTGAGTTTGAACTTAATTTTTAATTTTTATACTTGATTATAGGGTTGCTAACCCTCTTCCTATCAGAACAACATAAGTTGCTCCTTCAGATTTTCTCTTATTTTTTGTTCTTTGTAAAATAAAAGACATCCAAAACCCTAACTCTTCTAAATCAACTTTTGAGTATTACATGCTTCAATTTTTTTGTTTAAACTTTTCCCCCCATCCCCCAGCCCCTGGACCAGAATGTATGTGTGCTGTCAATATATTCCAAGCCCAAAAGCATTCTGTGGCCCATTCAGCTTGGGAAACAATGTGGAGACACACCTCTCATAGAGCTGGAAGGACATTGAGTCCAGCCCCCTGCTCCCTCTTGGCAGGGCCAAGCACCATCCCCCTTTTTTATAATTATTATTAACCTACTTGTTGCAGATCCCTAAAGGGCCCCCTCAAGGGCTGAACTCATAACCCTGAGTTTAGCTGGCCAACATACAAACCACAGAGCTATCCCTCCCTCCTCTGCTGTGCTAAGGTTCCATATCATTAAAGTCTTACTCAATTGCTATTTTCAGGGTTTCAGCAGGACTCTGGTGATGAATAGGCCTTGTACTGTGTCTCTGCGGGGGGCTGAAATGGTGCTACTTTAAGAAACTACTAAAAAGAACCCAGTGGATACATTTGCCTCCATATAAAGTAGCCCGTAACTCCGCTGGATGTAGTAGTCAGTTCCATGCCTGGAGGCTCAGACACGTGGTGTTACAGGTGTTGTTGCTGTCTAGAGTAACAGGTCACTTTTCAGTTGGGGTCACAGAAGGGCAGTAACCAACAACTGCTGTAAAATATTGACGACGAAGGGAACAAATTTGGGGTAATGCATTGCTCCCACTCCTCTCCAAGAAGGCTGTTGGTGCTCTGGATGTAAGTCATAGCTAGGAAGCACCTTCTCACACAGGGATTCAAAACAAACAACAATAGATTTATCTGCAGGAGGTGCTCTCCTCAGACATGTCCATAGTCTAGTTTAGAGATGCTGAATTATTTACGGACCTAGAGGTTTATCTTCCCCTTAGGCTTTGGCTGCTTCTAGCTTTACAGCTACAATTACGGAATGCTTGCTGCTGAAACCAATACATTCTGTTTTTAAAATGAACTAGTTCTTTCCTTCATTATAAAAAGAGAAATACAACCCAATCTCACCCACCACAGAGATGAGAGAGATACACGGGCAGTGTTCTGCAGCTGTGTGTTTCAACAAGGTCAGTGGGCAAAAGTAAATGGTGGGGATCAGATAGCCAGCGGTCACAGGTGCAAAGGCAGGAGGTCACCCATAAAGACAGGCTCTCTCTCTTAAAGCCACGCTCACTGAATCTCATACTCTTATGTGTGCTGACCTACATCTTTTTAAAAAAGGACCCGGGTGCTACAGAGGTTAATTGCCAGAAGGCCTTCCATCCGAGTTCACAGCAAGACAGTGTGTATTCTCCTGGTCAAATTAATTCCAGCAGAAGCTAGACAATACACTTCCCTATCCATGAGGTTTGAATTTTTCTCTGCCTCACACTAGGCCACTCCCTTCTGTCTAGAGCAGCGGTTGAGCCCTTTGCATATAATACTGCCAAGAAGCTTATGGGGAGTTTATTAGGGATTAGAGGGTGTAGCAATAGGGCCAATCAGCTGCTCTTGAGTTGCATAAGCCTGAGTATTAATTAATGCAGAACACAGAGAATGACTTCCTCTGGCAGCAGCAAAAAATTACTGAGAGCGATGAGAAGCACACGTTCCACACAACCGTTGCTTTGCTGTAAACAATTTAAACAGATGGAGAATGCTGTGCAAATTACCCACTTGCACATTTGAGAGAGAGAAAATATTTACATAATTTATACAAAGCCGCAGGTCTGGGAGCCACGCCCCTGGAGCATTCAACCCCGTCCTCTCAGAGCTGAACAAACGTAGTCACAGAAGAAAGTTTGTCAAAGGGCCACTGTTCACCTAGGGGCTCGCGATGTCCTGTCAGCTGGGCTATACATGCTCTGCCCTCTGCAGTGTGAGGAGAAGGTGAGTTCCACGTGTGGCAAATAGGGTTGTAAGTTATATGCACAGAATCATAGGGCTGGAAGGGACCTCAGGAGGTCATCTAGTCCAGCCCCTGGCTTCAAGCAGGATCAACCCCCACTAAGACATCCCAGCCAGGACCTCGTCCAGCTGGGACTTAAAAACCTCAAGGGATGGAGAATCCACCACCTCTCTAGGCAACGCATTCCAGCGCTTCACCACCTGCCTGGTGAAGTAGTTTTTCCTAATATCTAACCTACACCTCTCCCTCTGTAACTTCAGACCATTGCTCCTTGTTCTGCTATCTGACACCACTGAGAACAGTTTCTCACCCTCCTTTTTAGAGCTCCCCTGCAGGAAGTTGAAGGCTGCTATTAAATCACCTCTAAGTCTTCTCTTCTGTAAACTAAACAAGCCCAAATCCCTCAGCCTATCCTCATAGGTCTTGTGCTCCATACCCTTAATCATTTTTGTTGCCCTTCGCTGAACCTGCTCAAGCAAATCCACATCCTTTTTATACTGGGGGGCCCAAAACTGGACACAACATTCCAGATGTGGCCTTACCAGTGCCGAATAAAGAGGAATAACTACTTCCCTAGATCTGCTCGAAATGCTCCTCCTAATGCACCTCAGTATGCCGTTAGCTTTCTTGGCTACAAGGGCACACTGTTTTCTCATATCCAGCCTTTCATCCACCATAACCCCTAGGTCCCTTTCCATTGTACTGCTGCTGAGCCAGTCAGTTCCCAGCCTGTAACAATGTTTGGGATTCTTCCGCCCCAGGTGCAGGACTCTACACTTCTCCTTATTGAACCGCATCAGATTTCTTTTGGCCCAGTCCTCCAATTTATTCAGGTCCCTCTGGATCCTCTCTCTACCCTCCAATGTATCTACCTCTCCCCCTAGTTTTGTGTCATCCGCAAACTTGCTGAGGGTGCAACCCAGTCCCTCATCCAGGTCATTAATAAAGATGTTGAATAACACCAGCCCCAGAACCGAGCCTGGCGGCACTCCGCTTGAAACAGACCGCCATCCAGATATTGAGCCGTTGACCACTACCCGTTTGGCCCGACCATCAAGCCAGCTTTCTATCCATCTTATAGGCCAAGGATCCAATCCATATTTCCTTAACTTATGGACAAGAATGTTGTGGGAGATGGTATCAAAAGCCTTGCTGAAGTCAAGGTATATCACATCCACTGACTTCCTCATGTCCACAGAGCTTGTTATGTAGTCATAGAAGCTGATCAGATTGGTGAGGCAGGACTTGCCCCTGGTGAATCCATGTTGGCTACTTTTGATCACTTTCCCCTCTTCCAAGTGCTTCAAAATGGATTCCTTGAGGATTCCCTCCATTATTTTCCCAGGGATTGAGGTAAGGCTGATGGGTCTATAGTTCCCTGGATTGTCCTTCTTTCCTTTTTTAAAGATGGGCACTACATTTGCCTTCTTCCAGTCATCTGGTATCACAGAGCAGTACTAGGATTATTTGAATAATTTAGCTCCAAAATACAGAGTTAGCCACATCAATCACACAGCTAAAACCCAGAAATCCATCAGCCCAGAACAGAATCCTGAATGAAACCACCCAGTTTAAAGCAACAACAGCAGGTAACACATTGCCAGTTAAGCCAGCCTCTCCTTTGTCCATTTCACTGTGTCATGCTTTTTTCAAATTCCAGTGCCAGGCCAGCAATTTGAATAGTCACTGCTGGAAGATGGACACACAGCAAGAAGACACCACTGTGGCCAGCCCTGGGTGTTCAAAATCATGAGTCAGTCCATCACCCGAGTGAGACTGGCTTACAAATCATGAGATTCTTACCAGAACAATATCTGTTGGCTTCTTTTTATTTGCCCCTTTGTTTCTGAGCTCAGGGATTTTAGCTTTTCTCATCACCATGAGGCCTAGAAACTGACTTATGCTTTTAAATGAAAGCCAGACTCTCATGTCATTACATGAGTCTGAGAGCATTGGCTTTTTAGGGAAAACTCCAAATACTGGGAGACACAGGGTAAAATTCCAACACCAAGGGCTTATCACCACTACTGGGTGGATCAATACTGCCACGATCGATCCACAGGGGGTCAATTTAGCAGGTCCAGTGAAGATCTGCTAAATTGACGGACAATCACTTGGATGTTGACTCCGGTACACCAATGACATGGGGAGTGGGGTAGGGGGAAAAGGCAGCAGTTGCCCTGGGGCCCCTTTGGAATGCCATGGCAGTTCTGCTCCGGCTGCACACAATCGTCAGGAAGTGGGGAGGGAGGCCTGGGGGCAAGTTGGGAGGAGGGCCTGGCTCCCTCCCCAGAAGAGGCAGTGCCAAGGGCCGTAGGGGGCATGTCTTGGGGCAGGGCTTAGGACCCTCCCCCCCACGCTCTGGGCCCTTGTGAAATGTCAGACCCCGGGGCAAGTGCCCCCTTTTGGCCCCCCGTCCTCCATGCCTTTGGCCCCAAGTCACACAAAAGATCGGTAGCAGGAACTGAGTGCCAGTCTCATGAGTCTTGCTGTAAAGCCTGGCCCCTGAGTCACTGTCTCACTCAATACAATTAGAAATGGGCCATGAAATTTGAATGCGCCCTCCCATCACATCAAGTGGAGCCGTACGCCGGGACCCTGACGCACTCGCAACATTGTGAGATGCGGTACAGCTTCTACCTGAAACATTCAGCTTAAGCTGCCATTCTCTACTGGCCCCTTGTCACCCGAGTGAGGGCATTTTGAGTGATCTCCTCTCCGTCCAGCCCCTGGGACCGCTCCCTGCACACACACATCCCTGTCAAGTCTGAGCAAAGCTTCTGAAAATAACAGCGGAGCCTTCAAAAGAACTCATTTGCATCCAAGTAATTTGAATAAATAATTGACTTCAGGCAGTGATGGATGTGCATGCTTGACTCTGATGGGGACTGTCATCAGAGCAATACATGGGGTCACGGACACCTAATTTGGGGGGCTCTGTATTTCCCCATTTTAATAAGCAGCCAAATGCGACATGCTATTCTTGGAAACAAAAAGTTATAACCTGCTGTCTTCACTCGAGCTGTGACAAAGTGTACAACAGTATGTCATGTTGACACTGACTGACACATGCCTTTGGGAGACTGACAAAAATCACAGCTGTGCTTGTATCCTCCGCTTGCTAGCAGCAAGCTGTGCATCACTGGTAAAGTTCGTGAAGGCTGCTGTGGTCTTATAATTAGATCACAAAGTAGGATGAAGTTTTGGAAGTGAGAAAGTGTCCGTAAGAAATTCAGTTCACAAAGCAAAGGAAAAGAACCAACTTCACAACAAAAGAATGGTATAAACTTATGAGCCTTCCTCGACCCCTTGCAAAGGGCCAGAACCAGGCCTTGGCATTACTTAAATCAGATTAGTTCAAGAAGAGACATAAGAATAGCCATACCACATCAGAAAATGGGTCCATTTAGCCCAGTGGCCAGTGCATTGTGATAAGCTCATGCCAACAATTTGGCTGAAATTCTATGGGCACATTTCCATTTCAGAAGGACACCAGGAGCTTAGCTTGCATACAACAGAATTGGGTCAACAACAAAAAACAGTTTTAAATTTCAAACCTTGGATCAGAACCCTGGTTCCCCTCTTACATTTAAGAGCCCCAATTTCAAGACCCCCTGTGTTAAAACTGCATCAACAAGAACATTTGGTTCTTCAACCTCAGACTTTTTCCTTTTTGAGGCGTGGACAGCAGAACTGTACCTGATATCCTGATAACGATATTACTGATGCCATACGTGGAAGTAAAACCATATGCCACTCCTGGTTGATATTCCCCTGCTTTACTGCCCAAAATGTCCGTTCAGCCCCTGGGACTGCTCCCTGCATGCTCACATCCCTGTCAAGTCTGAGTGAAGCTTCTGAAAATAACAGCGGAGCCTTCAGAAGAACTCATTTGCATCCAGGTTTACTTAGACCACTGTTAGTTCTTCTTCACTCTCCTTATGACTAATCGTCAGAACGCTGCATGTAGCATCTGTTCAAAACATCAGCTCCATTAAAGTAGCTCATATGAAATAGATTTAAAATTGGCTACTTGATAGATTATAGAAAGAGTAAAAGGTGAATAGTCCCAGAGAGGAGCTGTGTCAGGCTGTATCTTCACAAAACAAAACAGCAGCCATGGAGTACTTTAAAGACTAACAAAATAATTTATTAGGTGGTGAGCTTTCATGGGGCCCACTGCTTCAGTTGTTGGGGGATATTTCTAAAGGGGTTCTATAGGGTTGCATTCTTGGCTCAGAGCTGTTCAAGATGTTGCCCAATGATCTGGAAATTTAAAATCGTTACTGGTAAAATTTGCAGATAATGCAAATTTCTGGAGTGATAAATAATTACAAGGACTGGTCAGTTGTACAGGCCAATGCATCTCTCTTGGTAAAGTGGGCGTGCCTGAACAAGATGTGTTTTAATAGAGTCAAATTAAAGTCCTTAAATCTAGTAACAAAGAAAGTAGGTCACATTTACAGGATGAAAGACAAGTATCAGAGAGGTAGTTGTGTTAGTCTGTATCTTCAAGAACAACAAGAAGCCCTGTGGCACCTTATAGACTAACAGATATTAGTCCTGTGGCACCTTATAGACTAACAGAGATGCATCTGATGAAGCGGATCTTTACCCACGAAAGCTTATGCTCCAAAAGATCTGTTAGTCTATAAGGTGCCACAGGACTTCTTGTTGTTCTCGAGGATGAAAGACAGAATCTTGTAAGGGTGTGTCGAAGTAAAGGACTGCAGGGTCCTGGCAGGTAACCAGCTGAACAAGAGCACCTCATGTGATACTGTAGCTAAGAGGATAAGCGCAAATCATTGGGTTTGCTAACATTTTTCTGTTTTGGGACAAGGCCTTTTGGAAGAGGAATGTGGAAAAAAAAAAAGAGATGGTAGAAACTGGGCAGACCAGGAAAGAGAGGGAAATTCCAGGTTTACTTACACCACAGTTAGTTTTTCTTCACTCTCCTTATAATGCAGAAGATGTCTCTGTCATACCTTCCCATGCTTTATGGCAACTGGCTGATGAATATGCATAACTCAAAGGCAATTTATGTAAAGTGGGTCATGTAACCTATCATTCAAGAACCTGTGATCCTCGGAATGTACATGAATCTTTCTTGTACGTGAAGTTAGAAATGCTAAGTGGGAACCTGTTTTATTAGTCCAGATATTCTAATAAACACCATTAGTGATATTTTTAGAACTTACTGGCTGTGTGATAAGTCAATGATATGGGACTGGTTTTGTCTTTCCTGTAAGCCCTAACTGTGGTTGGTTCTATAAAGATATGTGATCATGCTACCTGATGATGGAATCCATCTTGAATCTGGTATTCTTCCATGGGGAGAGCTAAACAAAGGGTTCCTGCCCTGGGGGAAGTCTATTTAAGAAATGGAAAATAATCAGTCTCTTGTCTTCAGCTGGCTTTTGAAATTGCCTCCTCACCTTAAGAGAATACATCCAAAGAGACCTGAAAACTAAGAACTGTACTGAGCAGGTGACAGCAAAGCTGCTGGATCCAGGTCAGAAAAAATCAACTCTGGCCTGAGATTAGAACAATGGTTTAGAAGAAGAATTTACATGTAACACGTTTCTTAGTGTATTAGAAGTAACTGGCGTGTTTTGTTTATTTTAACTTAGTGACTTACTTTGATCTATTGGTTTTTCTTTTGCAGACACTTAATTCCTACTTTTAAAATTAATAAAAACAAACACTTTTGTTTCTTATCAAGCCCAGTGCACGTAAATGTTACATGGGTTTGGGTTGTGGGGGGCAGTTACTGTGTATCTCTCTATCACTGATAAACAGGGTGAGCTTGTGAGCTTGCTCTGTGCAAAGCTTCCATAGAGTAAGACGAATTCATTTGGGATTTTAGTCCCTTTTGGGGGCTCTGTGCTGTCAGTGGCCTGATAGCTGAGCTCTCCCAGGTCTGAATTGATTTAATATCTGTGTTACTCTGCACTGGGGGCGGTAGCCCCAGATCTGTGCCTTGGTTGGTGCAGACCAGAGGATCGGGCCTAGCAGGACAGGGTAGTGGGGAGCACCAGAGGGCTGGAAGATGGGCATCAGTGGCGTAATCAGCACACTAGAAGACAACTCACAGTGCGTTGTATGATGTAGCCAAATAGGATTGGACAGGCCTCTCTCCGGAATGTGTCACTAAGGTATACATTTGCAGCACTACAGCTCAACTGAATGTCAAACTGGCTCACAAGTGTGTCACAAGCCAGAGTGTTGTTACAACTGAAGGAGATTCTCCCTGGGCCCCCTTAGCAGGAGCCTCTGTTTGCAGAGGAGCTGAATTCTCCCCCCAGGAGGGCCAGGAAGTCCTACCATTCCATTCCATTTTTGATGAAAAATGCGTTTAAGAAAACGTCCTGTGAAGAGTGCGAGACCTATGAAGTGGGGATGCCCTAAGTCTGGGCAGCCACCAAGATACTGCACTATACAGTGTAACACAGAGTGAGAGAGTGATGCTCGCAGAATAAGTCTAAGTTGGCCATTTCGGTGGGGTGAAGGAGGGGTATCAGGTAGACCTGTGCTTACTACTTGTTTAGTGTCCTCCACAGAGAATCAGCATCCCATGAAGACACAACAGAAACAGCCTCACTCACAGCAGGGAATGTACCAGAAATATCTCAGCTCACCCCTAGGAAGGTTCCCTAGCAGGGTTCCCTGGAAGCGGGGCGCTTGGGCAGACACCCAGAAGAGATTCAGGTGCTGCCCAGCTGATTAGCAGAGTGCCCACAGCCATCCACAGCAGGCAACAAATGTTTCTATACTGGTGGTGCACAACCACACGTGCCTTGGTGCACATGAACAAAGTTTATTCCGCTCATGAATAAAAAAACTCAGAGAGAACACTGGGCCCTCGTGGGGCATAAGACGTAAGCAGCACTGACGGGTGGTAACATGCAGACTGGCCACCCTGCCAGATTAAAGGGGAGGTAGGCCAAACACTCAACCTGCAGGGAAGCCTTCAGCGTGCCTGACACAGCAGTGCCCAGACCTTCCCATCATGCTGGCATGTGTGCACGTAGGGCTGCAGCGAGCGCCTTAGGGCTGTACTTTCACCAGTGAATGGTTCGAGGCCTCACCCAAGGTATTTGGGAGGAGTCCATAGAACAGCAAAAGGTTTTTCCCTCTTCCAGATGTGTTCAATCTCATACGATGTGTCTGGCACCAGCAGGGGGCCAGGAAGGACAGGTTCTCAGCGGCTGAAGAAGGGTGGTGAGGGTTATTTACTTGGTTGCAGTTGCGAGGTGGGGCCTCAGTCGGGGATTGCAGCCCCCACGTGCCGAGGGCTAGACAAATGTGAAGAAAGAAGCCAGCTCCTCCCTGCAAAAAAGTCTTTGTGAGAAGACACAAGAGATGCGGGACACTGAGCAGAGACTGGGGAGCAGTGAAATGAGCAAGCTTTTAAGGCACTTTCTCCATTGACTTAGAAGCAAGCACACCTGAGCTACTGCATGAGGCCATACAAAATACGATTCAAAAGAGACAAAGAGACAGCCGAGTTTGCCTGCTGTCTCCTTCCAGAGTTCACTCATCTTCGGACAACCAAAAAAATCACATCAATGGGATACATGTGTGTGAATAAACACTGCAGCCTCCACAAGTACGCGCGTGTGTGCGCGCTTCCGTGGACATGGGCACACACGGCCATCCCATGCTGATGAACTCCCTTATGCACTTCTCTCTAGGTTCCCCTGCAGCCCCCACTGACTTCCACTCGTTCCTCAGACTAGCATAAGCTTTTATCAGGCTTCCAAAATTTATACAGAGTTTAGAAGAAATCTGACCCCTTTGACAGAGAGATTTTCTCTGTGTGCTGAATGGTGTCTAATTTCCCCCGTGGACCCAAGTGGATTAATAGCTCTCAAGTGTACACTGTTTAATCAGGTCTCGTGTTGCCTAGCAGTCCATGCGAAGGCCACCAGGTCACCGATTAAGGACTAATCTCCTAGGGAAGGACAAGCGCCTACCTACAGCCACTGTCTGGTTTATCTGCCCCATTCCTCAGGCATTCGGTGCTTCGTAGTCAAACCCTGGCAGCCTTTGCACTGTCAGCTCCATTTAATGACAGAGAAGGAGATCGCGTTTGTCGGAATTCTGCTCAATAAACCTTCTTCTGCCCATCAGCAGCCTCCAGTCAGGAGCACGCTGACAGCAGCCAGTGTGAAGGCAGAGCCATGACCATGGGGACTGGAAGCAAACAAATCATTACCATATTTGACAGGCTACATGAAGCAAATCATGAGCTTTCTGGCCGTTTTATTGCTGCGGACGCCTTGATTGTTCACTTACGATTTGCTCTCCTCCTACCTACCTCCCCTCTCCCAGTCCCGCCACAGCCCTTCCTTATTTTAGGCTAAATTCACAACTATTTCACCTTTAATTGCCTGAGCGATAACAGAGGCAATTCCTACACCTCCTCCAGCATATTGGGTAACGTGTGCTATGTTTCCCACACATTATCTCCTGCAAGGGTTGTGTTCAGACTGTCTCCTCTCAAGGCGTAAAGAAAACAATCAGAAAGGGCATTTTTTGGTTCTAATTTCAGGGGACTTCTATAAGGGATATATCTGGAGGACAAAAAGTCGTGTGGCACCTTATAAACTAACAGATATTTTGGAGCATAAGCTTTTGTGGGCAAAGACCTGCTTCATCAGATACATCTGACAAAACGGGTTTTTGCCCATGAAAGCTTATGCTCCAATATATCTGTTAGTTTATAAGGTGCCACAGGACTTCTTGTTGTTCTTGAAGATAGACTAACATGGCTATACATCTGGAGGGTTTGGCTGCTGTGGTGATAAATCACCCAGCTCAGAGGGTGAAGAGGCAGCTGTGGAGAATCAGCTCCGTGGCTGGAACCAAGCCAGTTTCCAAACAGGGCTAATCATGTGTATGTAGACATTGCAGCCCCGTCCTTGCAAATGAAAGCATGTGGGTTTGGGGCTGGCTGCCCCACCGGTGCCAACAGCACTGGAGTCAATGGGGCCACACGCAGGCCGAAAAGGAGACCAGCACATTGTAATGGCCGGATCAGAGCCCTAATAAGTATGCTGGTGACAATCATTTAAAATAACCAGGCTTGTAAATACCTGACAGAGAAACGTAAAGCACCACCGAGATACATGTCTGGAACAGACATCAGCTCAGAGTCTCAGCTGGTTCTAAAACACAGACCCCATGGACTTCCATAGGTCCCATCTCATATATACCAGCTGAGCAACAAGGAACAGCGTACTACAGGGGGGTGCACAAGGGGCCACATGCGCCCCAGATGGCAGAGGAGGGGCTTGGGGCAGAGGGGAACCATGGGGAGGGGCACATGGCTGCTGACCCTCCTCCCCCGGGAGTTCTCTCACCAGTCTCCACTGTCAAGGAACGTGTCTAGTCTTGTGAAGCCCGTGAAATCTAAATCATGTCAGTGCAAAAGCAGGGCAAGATCTCGACTGACAATATATCCCCCACTAGCATGTGGCCTTTCCTTTTCCTGAACACAACTAGACTAGACATCTTCCCCCAATTCGCCAAGGTTTGTTTTCACCTACTACTCTGCGGCAAACCAGATGGCCTGTCTGGGGATGGCTCAGGCCCCTGGGTACTGGTTGTTTTTGTTTTTGATGAGCTAGGCACATGTGAAACCCTAACATCTGGAGTCACCATGTGGTGCTTACAGCAGGCCAGCCTAAATAACCAATCACAAAGCCCCATGCATCCAAAGCCTCTAAACAGCAGTGAGCTAAACAAGAGAAATTATTCATGACTGAGTTATTTGTGGTGCACAGGGTCCACCAGCGACTTTGATTAAAAATCCAATGAGTAATGAATATGCAAAAGCAAGGGACTGCCGGCAGGAAGAGAATTGTCAAATTGTCCGTACTTCATCCAGAGAAAGAAAAATCTCAAGAGGGCCTGAAATTGAAAAACTTACCACCAAATCACAGCATTAACTTAATTATTAAATCCTTCTGCCAGGCGACTATCGCCCATGCATCTGAATAAGAAAATACTGGTACCCAACATTTGAAGTGAGGACAGTGACAAGAGAGGAACAGGCGCAAGAGGAAATGGGATTTTAATTCACACGGTGACTCCACAGCCATTTAATTATTTTAATTAGGCTTAATTAGTGGTAAATTTACAATGATATGCTTGATACCTGGCATTAAATCTTTCATGCATAAATGTTTTGTTAAAATGAGAAAAAACGGCGAGTGGCATTTTGCCAGCAATTAGTGCTGAATGTTCTAATGAAAGATTACTGTTGTGCCCTGATTCATGACGACAGGCATTTCAGGAACGTTGTTTGTGTTGTGCTGGGGAAAGAAGAACTGGGGCACCATTACCTGCATCCTTGTCATTTTAATACATGCTCACTTTTAACACCGTGCAGCTAATTGTAGTACTGGATCCAGGGGTAAGTCCTCTTGGGGTTCGTTCGCATGCGATGTCACAGCACTGGCAGGTGAGACACAGATTTCTCCTGATGGGCTGATGCTCGTCCCCTCTGACCTATTTCACAGATCGAGGCTGGGCAAGACTCACAAGGGCAGGAAATTTTGCTATTTACTGTTTATCTCGCAGCTGCCCATGGGTGTACAGACCGAGACTGGGGACTCCCAGCGCTAGGCACTGCACAAAACATAAACTAAAAGCCAGTCTGGGCCCTGAAGGGCTTCCAATCTAAAGAGACAAAGCAGATGAGGGTGGGAGAAAGGAAGCACCACTCTCGCCTTCAGTCCAGAGCTAGAGTAGGGGGAGCAAACTTTTTACATCGGCCCCACTTTTCACCCCTGCAATTAGCAACACCCCCACCCCGGCCCTGTCTAATATAATAAAAACTGACAGATGCTCAAATGACAAAAAGAAACCCTTCCGGCACGTGCAAGGAAACAAGCCTGTAGAACGTAAAACCGTTACTAATCAGTATGGAACCAGGACTACACAGACGTAAGAGCGGTAACCCAGCTCCACATCTTCAATCAGACGGATGAGCCGGAGACCAAGCAGCTGATCATGCTGCTGCTCCCTTATACAATTTTGTGCCCCCACAAGAGAGCCCACCCCCCACTTTGTGCACCCCGGTAATGAATGAAGCTCTTTCTGCCTGATCCAGCAGAGGTCTAACCAGGCTCTGTAGATAAGCGATATGTTGTCAATATGTTCTTAAAGCATCGCTCCAGCAGAAGGTTAAGTCTCCTAGTATGCGGCTGTGGAGGGATAAGTGGGAAGTTGGCTAGGCTCTAATCTATATGAAGATATAAAAAATATTATTCTCCCACCTACTACCTTTCTTCCCTGTACGGGCTCTGGGGCCCACTGCTTTGGCAGCTGTAACACTCCACACCCCACTTTGACCAGCCATCTGCCTTCTGCTGGTCTTTGAAGGTCTTTTTGCTGAGTTTCCTCTTTGGAGATCCTTCCCCTGGCTGCCAACCGCAACTCTGATTCCACCCCCTCTCCACCCATGGTTATCCCCTGAACACACTCATCACTGCTGAGTTCCCCAGTGACCTGTATTACCTCAGAAAGGGAGGGAGGGGGGAATCTCCACTCAGAGGGGGAGAGGCGCTGAGACCATCCAGTGAGCATCCACCTAACAGTTCCATCTCCCGACATTTTCACAATACTAATTAAAGAAGCTGCTGGGTTTACAAGACAGGTTCTAAATCAATCAGTCCGTAACTAGCGACTGCCTCTTAGTTGGTCTCTGACAGACTGCCTGCGCTGTAGAAATCATAAATGCAACTACAGAAATACCCAGGCAGCTTCATGGCGGGCTGTGCAACCAACTGAACGGCTGCCGTCTTTCCCAAGGCCATGGCTGCCTTTGTCAAGAAACTATCAAGTGCATTCCAAGGGAGCTGATCCTGCTATTTTTAATCTGCTTCCCCCCTCCCCACAATGGGAGAATTTGTCTCTGCACTGAAGTTTCAATTAATTTCTCTCTCTCTGTCACAGCACAGATTTTTCTGACAACTCATTTCAAAACTGCCACTCTTCTCACACCTTCTGCTCTCTTACACAGTGTCTGCTCTATAAACCCAGCCTGCATCCCATCCTCCCCAGCCACTGATCTCTCCTGGCTTCCACATCAGCATTTGACCTTCCATCAACTTGCCTCTCCAGCTACTATCAACTTTATTGTAACGTCTTCCAGAGAACTGTCAGTACAAAATACGAAAGCCCATGAACTCGGCTGAACTATTGAGCTTGATTGAGCTATTTCCTATCCAAGATTTAATTTAATGTTCTCTCATACAGTTTAGCATGCATCCAAATTGCGTATTGGATAATTGATCATATGTGATAGACCTTGGACCAGCACTAATCTTAATAAGTACATTGTGACTTCAAATGGTCAGAAAACAGAATTTCCATCTCACAGGAAATAACATTTTGAGGGGAAAAGAGAAGTCTGAAATGACGTACAATATTTTGTGGAGCTGTAATTCTGAAGTATTTCATTTTGGAAACTCAACTCTTACAATGTTCAGGAACCGACAAATCATTATATTACATATAAAATATTGACTATAATAATATAATGCATTTTTGACCTTTAAATCAAAATGAGGGCTGATCAAAATTTAATCTTCAAACTGCTTTACAACAGAAAATAATAATCAGCTAACTAATTTCGTTTTGTGAAAAGTATCTGCCTTCTGTGGAAAATGTCAATATTTTGACCAAAAATACCCAGAAATTTCCTCAAACGGAAATATTTTGGCTTAAAAGTGATTTTTTTCTTTTTTTGATATTTCAGTGAAAATTTGGGATTTACAGTAAACTCTCTCTGAACCAGTATTCAACCATCTGGAGCTCTGAAACAGCTGGTAATTTAATCATAAGGAAATTTTTCCAGAAGTACAGTAGAGTGAAAGTAAATATAAATACATACAGCAAATACAGTATAAATTTACAATGTACAATACTATGTTGGTGGTAAGTAAAGCACGCTGAATACATTTGGTTTGTTTATTAATATCCAACCTTGTTTTTCTTGAATGTTGTGCATTGCCAGGTATATTTTTCTCTTATCCAGAATATTCGAATATCTGTCAACCTCCCAGTCCTGGGCCTGCGTGATATGAGACAGTTTACTGTACCATGGAAAAGTCCAATGATTTTTTTTTCTCCATCTTTTTGTAAAAAAAAATTCCTGTCCAAACAAAACTCTATTTTCTGACCAGTTCTTGCTGTAATCATTCTTAAGAGATTTTGTAAAGAATTTTGGGCCATTGGGCTGGAAAGATGGATTATTTTTATTCTCCAGAGGCAACACACAAACATATTGGGCCTTCTGTGGATTTTTCTTGATAGAAGGACAAATTTTACCACTGTACTAGATTAAAGAAATCCTCCTACCTATGAAAATTGAAACATGACTTTGTCTTTCATGGTTCTCTGGCTGGACACTTACATAATACAAAAACTAGAGGAATTGTGGAGAATTCCAAAAGGAATTCAATTGCATGTAGATCTGATGCAGAACAAACGCTGGCGCACTCTAGATATATCTTGGGCATTCTGCCCTATCCCCCTCAGTCTGGGTTATTAGTGAGTAATAACGTCATGTTTATGTTCAGTCTAACACACAATATTACACTAAAGGACACATTTTAAAAAAGTATTTAGATGCCTAACTCGCATTGAAACAAAAGAGGGATAAGGAGGTCACATACTTTTAAAAGTCTGGGCTAAACGCATTATATCTGGGGAGATATGAAACCCTCTACCCCACCAAACCCCAAAACAATCTAAAAGAGGTAAAATACAGAAAGATGAAATTTCTTTCGGGTTGCAAATTGCTGCTATCACTCTCAACACAAACATCCCACTCAGAAATGTGGAAGCAGCTTGAAACAGGCAGGCAGATCTGAACTCTTTTCAAACAGTTTAAATGTGCCATTAAAGGACACAGTTCAGAAATATCCCCAAGAATCAGCATCAGAAATACAAAGGTTAAAAATTGGGAAGATTCTGCCCATTGAAGCCAACGATCAGCAGAGTTATTGTCATCTCTCTTTACTCACAGACCAGCTGGTGGGAAAGCATGAGTTTGGAGAAGCCATTTTGCTGCCAGATAATGTGCTTCTGACCTTTGATAATGGGGAGATTCCATGTCTGTCATGCTTCATCCCTACTATAATCCATGTGATTTGGAGATGCAGCAGAAGGTTGAAATATAGACACCCTCTCCTGAGTGTCTGGGTGATGCTGTAGCCTGGAAATGGCCCTTTCCTGCTAGATGGCTGGTTTCAGTCCAGCCCAGTTTGGCAATGACCAAAAATAGTCATCAGCTGTGGGTACACATGGATGACTCCACTTTTCAGGGTTATTAAAGGGGTAAATATCAGAAATACCTGCATGAGAATTTGCTTCCAGAAGCTCAGTCTGACATTAGGTGTCATTTGATGTCCTCCCTTGTCAGAAACAGTCGCAGGACGGCAGCTGTTAAATCTATCGTGGGTGCCGACTGCCAGTGTGTCTGGACCTGCCCCACTTGCCACCCCCAAAGCTTTGTTGTTGCCGTGGGGATGAGCTCTTCATGGACACATCTCTAGTCCCAAAACTGAAAACCACCTGGAAGTAGCAAGACAGTGGTTTCTGGCCAGCTTCAATCCTCTTAGCTTCCCAGCTACTACAAAGGGGACAGTATTGCTGGTCTATGTCTTGGGGAGGGGGCCATGAGCATTTAGGATGTGAGCCAACATTGTCAGAAGCATGCACTAATTCTGGCTAGACAACTGAAGGATACGTCTACACTTACTGGGAGACCGACCCAGTCAGGATTAATCTTCCAGGATCCGATTTTATGCACCTCGTGGGGACGCACAAAATCGACCTATCGGGGCTCAACAGTCGACCCCGTACTCCTCATTACCTTGAGAAGTAAGGGAGTTCTACGGGAAACTCTCTGTGTGGACAGCCAGATAAGTTGATCCTAGATATGTCAGTGCCAGCTACACAATTGTCATAGCTGAAATTGTGCATCTAGGATCAACTTTCAGGTCTAGTGCAGACCTGGCCTAAGAGCAGTCTAGTCTCAGGAGTGCATTCAGCTGGAGTTCAAGCCCTGGACGCCTCCAAATGGGAACCTCAAATTTGAGGCAACCAGTATAAATGAAGTCTCTTGAAAATCCTCAGGGGGTAGCTGTGTTAGCCTGTAACTTTAAAAACAACAAGCAGTCCCATGGCACCTTACAGATTAACAAATTTATTAGGTCATGAGCTTTTGGGGGTAAAACCCACTTCATCAGCTGAGTTGGAGAGGAAATTACAGAAGCCAGGGTGTATATACAGCCACACGATACAAGAGAAGTTACCTGTCAATAGTAGGACCAGTTGTTAATGAAGCCAATTAAAGCAGGCTGGATGTGTCTCAGTCATAGCATGCGATGTAGAAATGTGAATGCCAAAGGCGGAGAAATTGCCTTTGTGGTGCATTAGCCAGTTACGCTGTTTATTCACGCCAAAGTTGATAGTGTTAGATTTGCAAATGAATTCCAGTTCAGATGTCTCCCTCTGAAATCTAGTGATATAATTTTTTTTTTTTTTGGTGTAGATGGATGGCTACTTTTAAATTCATTATTGAATGCCCAGAGACGTTAAAATGTTTCCCTATAGGTTTGTGTGTGTAACCATGCTTGATGTCTCGTGTGTCCATGTATCCTTTGGCGCAGAGCCTGTCCTGTTTGTCCAATATCCATGGCAGAGGAGCACTGCTGGCATTTGATGGCCCATATCACATTAGTGGATGTGCAGGTGGATGAGCCCCTGATAGTGTGATTGATGTGGTTAGGTCCAGGATAGTGTCCCTAGGATAGCTATGTGGACAGAGTTGGCAACAGGGTTTGTTGCAGGGCAGATTCCTGGTCTAGTCTTTTTTTGTGGTGTGGTGTATGGCTGTGGCTACGTATTTGCTGTAACGCTTGTACTATCATCCTCTGAACATGCACATGCTATAGAAGCAGTGTTCTTCAGAAAATTCAGAGGCTGAGAGATGGGGGAGAAGATTGAGAGGGAAATTCCTTTATATATTTCTTCAAAAATTCCCACAAAAATCTATTGCTTTTTTCAGTTAAATGTCCAATAAACCAGAATAATTTTTCTGAAAATTATCGTCAGTAAAAATAAATTTGGTTTGTGGTGAAACATTTTTCTTTTCTTTTTTTCAGAAACCAAATCAAAAAATTAACCAGAAGTTTCAGTTTGTGATTTTTTTCCCGTGATTTTTTCTTAGCAAAACCTGGAATATTTCAAATAAATGAAAAGAACTGAACTGCAGCTCTAAGCTGTCCTCTATTGAAAAAGGTCTAGAACTTTTTTTTTTACAAGCTCTAAACAGACGTACTAAATGTTGCTGCTTTGGCACAGAATTCTTCAGTAGAGGGAAAGGAAGAATCTAGACATGATCTAGTTCTCAAATTTTAAACAGGCGATGAGGGGCAGCCATTAACAGTAATACATGTGCATGTGTGTGTGTGGGCCTCTTTTTGGCTTGAGAGACGGTGGTTAGCAGCAGTGGTGAGGATCCGTGGGCAGTGTTTGAGTCTGCAGCTTCTCTCATGGCTTATCCGTCCAGTACTGGCTCTGCACGGTCCACTGCAATAACCGCGTTCTTGAGTCTGAGAGCTTTTCCTTCGAAGATGAAGTTCTTTTGCATGGCTTGCACATACACTATTGAGGACGATGTGCCCTGACGTTGCAGTCATTGCTGGATATTTCGATCTGATGATGTAGATTCCCAGGATTTTGGAACAACGTTGAATTTTTTCATGGTGTTTTTGCATGTATCCTTGAATCTTGGCTTTGGCCTTCTTCTTGTTCTCAACTCACATGACAATTCACCGAAGAGGATTTCTTTGGGAAGACATTCATCACCCATTCTCACCGTTCATCACCCATTTATCTTGCCAGTTGATATTCTTAATTCTGAGGAGGCAGCAAAGATGGAAGCTGTTCAATTTTTTCTCCTAGTTTGTGTAGGAAGTCCATGCCCCAGAACCATATAACAGGATACTCAATTCACATGCCTGGTAGATTAGTATCTTTGTTTTCACCATCAGCTTAGGATTGTTCCATCTGGCAAAATCAGGAGCTGCCTCCCTGATTCTGATGTTCAATTCTTTATCCATGGATAGGTTTGTGGTGACAGTAGATCCAAGGTAACAGAATTGTTGACACATCTAATGGGTTGTTATCCAGAATGACATTGGGTCACTGAGGCATACCTTGAGTGACTGCAACAGTTTTCTTCATGCTTATGTGAAGGGAAAACAACTTGCAGGCTCTGGACAGAGAATGCATCAGTGACTGTAGCAGGTCTTCACAATAACAACATATAATAACAATACCAATGGCTTGTGTTTAAACAGCATGGCTCAGCCATAAAGCGAAAAGCAATTGACAAAGGAGGTAAATATTATTATCCCCTTTTCACAGAGAGGGAAACCGAGGCACAGGGCAGGGACGTGATTTGCTGAAGGTCCCCCAGCAGGCCAGTAGCAGAGCTGTGAGGAGTGCATGGGTTTATTTCTTACTAGTTCCCCTCTGCACCATTATATTTCTGAAATACAGAAAAGCCCTCCTCTACTAATTGGAAGAATCTCCTCAGCTGGTGTGAACTGGAATTCAAGGGAGCTACAATGATCTTCACCAGCTGAGTACATGGCCCAGAAACGCTTTAGCTGGAGAAACCAATGTCTTCTTACATGTATGTTCTCTTTACAGGATAAAGAGATGACTACCACAAAACCATTACTACACACACAGCTCTCAGACGAACACTTGGAAAAGCTAAGTACCTGTCCCTCTCAATACATGGTAATTCTAATGTGTTGTCATGGGAACAATGTGCCTGCATCAACGGGTGAACAGCCTCCAAACA
The DNA here is from genome assembly GCF_033958435.1 of Carettochelys insculpta. Lineage (NCBI taxonomy): Eukaryota > Metazoa > Chordata > Testudines > Carettochelyidae > Carettochelys > Carettochelys insculpta. The sequence goes on along the minus strand of NC_134148.1, from coordinate 43,640,744 downwards.
GAGAGAGGTACGGCCTCATAGAGGATACAATGGTTCACCCCGAAAGTTGTTTTTTACTAAGGTTTGTAAAGTCCTGCAGAGACATGGAGGAAGGGCAGTCCTTTGGCTCAGGCACTAGCCTAGGAATTGGGACCCAGGGCTTCTTTTCCTGCTTTGCTCCACACTTCCTGCGAGAGTCTCTCTGCCTCAGTTTCCCACCTGTAAGATGAGGATAACAGCACTGTACTGTCATGCAGGGATGTTGTGAGGAGAGCTCCATTGGTGGTGGTGAGGAGCTCAGATATTATGGTAACGTAGACATAGGAGTACAACAGACCGAGAGGTGGTGTTTTAAGTTTCCACTTGCCAACCAGACTGAGTGACTAAAAGTTGCCTTGGAAAATGTAAAAGTCGCCTCCCAAAATCAGGGCTTCTAACACTAGCACAGCTGGATACACCCTTGACTACATGACACTGTGGCTTAAAAAGGTAACACAATCCTGGGCTGCATAAGTGGGAACCCTGTGTAGGAGCCGAGAAGTTACAAATATCTTGGTGTTGGACGCTGGCACAACCATGACTGGAATCCTGTGTCCAGTTCTGGCGAATGTTTGAAGGGTTGGAAAACATCTCTAGTGAGGAATTCAAGGAGCTCAATTTAGCTTAACAAAAATGATTGGTCGGGGACTTGATGACATGAGGAACAACATTTACACGGGCTCTTCAGTCTAGCTGGGAAGGGTACAATGCAACTTAGTGTGGGGAAACTGATCCTAGTGGGATTCAGTCAGGAAATAAAGAGATTTTTTTTAACAGTGAGAACAATTACCCACTGGACTAGCCTGTCAAGACTCATGGTGGATTCTCCATCACTGACAATTTGCAGCTCAAGCTTGTTTTTCTAAAAGCTCTGCACTAGGGATGATTCTGGGGAATTTTATTGGACTGTGCCACGCAGCAAAGGAGCCGACAGACACCAGGGAAGGTGGGAGAGGGGTCTGGCTCCCCACTCCTGGTGGGTGAGGCCAGTGGCTGAAGAGGCAGAGCAAGGCCAGTCAGCCCTGTCCTCCCACTTCAGAGCTGCATGCTGAGTGGTGCAGCAGCTCGGCGGTGGCATTTCAAAGGGCCCCAGAGAGCTCAAGGCCAGCATGTGCGCACAATAGGTACACATCCCATCTGGAAGCTACACTGGCATACGCAAAGAAAAGCTGCAGAGCAAATGCAGACTCTCTGTGTCAGTGTGTGCATTGTATGTCCAAGAAAAAGCCTTAAATTTATATTGTAAATTTATCCTTCAGTGGGTGCAGCCATCCAGCACTAAGCATTACTGTATAAAACAAAAAAAAAAAAAAAGCAGTGAAGTAGCACTTTAAAGACTAACAAACATTTTTATTAGGTGAGCTTTTGTGGGACAGACCCACTTCTTCAGACCACAGCCAGACCAGAACAGACTCAATATTTAAGGCACAGAGAACAAAAAATCGTAATCAAGGTTGACAAATCAGAAAAAAAACTATCAAGGTGAGCAAATCAGAGAGCAGAGGGGCAGGGGGGAGGGGAGTCAAGAATTAGATTAAACCAAGTATGCAAAAGAGCCCCTATAATGACCCAGAAAAGTCACATCCCAGTTCAAACCACATGTTAATGTGTCAAATTTGAATATAAAAGAGAGTTCAGCAGCCTCTCTTTCCAAAGTAGTGTGAAAATTCCTCTTCAGTAAGACGCAAACTCTTAAGTCATTAACAGAATGGCCCACTCCATTAAAATGCTGGCTGACTGGTTTGTGGATTAGGAGTGTTTTTATGTCTGTTTTGTGCCCATTAACTCTTTGCCTAAGAGAGTTTGAAGTCTGTCCAATATACAAAGTGTCTGGGCATTGTTGGCACATGATGGCATATATGATGTTAGTTGAGGAATATGAGTTGACATTTCGACCAATGAAGACACAAAAGAATGCCCAGTAGCATTATAAAATATGAAGGACATCAGGATCAAAGCCAGAAAGTTCACACTGCTTTATTACTATTGAAGTCAGAGGATGCTGATCCCTGTCATGTGACTGGTCATTAACCATTTGAAACCCGGATCCACGACTTTGGTCAGGAAATAGACAACTCTCTTGCCAGCAGTGGTGAATATCAGATTCTTATGGCTGGCACAAAGCTAGAGTCTGAAGATATATTGGGAAAGCAGTTAGGGGTGCAATATTTCAGAGCTGTTTGCTAATTGTCCAACAGCAGCGTGTGTGTGTGTGTGTGTGTGTGTGTGTGTGTGTGTGCGCGCGCGCGCTGTATTAGGGCTGTTTGTGTCATTTTAACGATATAACAGCAAGGCCTCTCGGGGAATGAAATGTGCAGCTGATCGATACCTATGCTCTTCACTCAGAATGACGCGACTGAAAATCATTTTTCTCTTATAGCTATTAAAGGTCACAAGCTGAATGTTTCAAGAAAGTCTCTATCATAGGAAACCACCAGCACTCAACATATCTGAGAAGCTGTCAAATGCACAATGTATGGGGAAATGTCTTTTTGTGGGGCTACCACAAAGAAAAGCTGAGATAAGCAGAGAGGCTGCAGAGACATCATAACTCACTTTCCCTGGGTGGGGTTGCCTCGCACTGCATTTAAAATATATGATGAATGACCTTTTTGTTTGCAGATGACTGCACAGTATTCTCTTGTTAGCCTGTAGAAATAGGATATGTCTTGTTACTAAGCAAATGGAACGGCCAAGCTCTTTAGGAAAACAATTCTATTTGCATCTTTGCTGCCAGAATAGGGTATTTTGAATTTTGAAAATGCAAATGAAATACAAAGTACCGCATACACCTGTCATGCCAAGAAAGAGCCTGTGTACTGCACAGAATAGTTGATCCTTCAGGAAACCTCCGATTGTTTCTGGGGGACATAAAATTATGGCTGGATGGGAAACTCTATTCCCATCCTGCAAGAATTTTCAAGGTAGCAATTTCCTCCTTCCCCAGTCCACAACTGAGACAAAAAGGTAAAATCTTGAAAATTTACATAAATCCACCACCTGAAAATATTCAGCTCAGGTCTGTTGAAATGTTTTGTTCCGATCATATCATTTTGTTTCAGAATTTGGCTGCCTCCTTCTTTTAGCCTTTTTTGTACAAATGAGAAGCAACTTTGAAACAAAACGTGTTTCAAACGGAAAACCCCCAGCAGTCCATTCAGAAAACGACAAGAGGGTCACTTCCCATTTTGAAACTTTTCCCCAACATTTTTTGAGTTGAAAAATGTATCAAAATCAGCCCTTTCCTGCAAGCAGTTTGAGTTCTGGCACTTTGACTAATAGTTTTTTCAACAAACAATGCCAAACAATTCCCTCCCCAACCCACGCAGGACGTGAGTGACCGTCTACTGGCAAAGACATGGTTATATGATTGTTACCGTTGATGGCTCATCTTGGCAAAAGATTACTTAAAAATGAACTTTAAAAAGGATGTTTATAAACTACTTGGGAGAGTAGCAATACCGCTGGGGCGGGTGGCAACAAGAAGGGAGTGTGTTCCAGGATGAAAAGCCGGCCATTGCTAGGGAAGTTTGGCAGAAGGCTCTTGCACAGAGGTGTCCAGTCTTTGATCTGGTCCATTGTAGATGGGGAAGGCCCGGGAATGTGTGTGTGAGCGGTACTGGGTATGTCTGCATGGTGCCAGCTTCACATATGCCTATGGCTAACTGACAGCAATCTGGATCCCCAGGGCAGAAATTAAGGGGTCCCCAGTTCCCCTCTTTTGGCCCAGGCCACAAGCCACTGCCTGTAAAAGCCCCAACTGCCTCCCCTCTTCCAGGAGAGACCTGGGCTGGCCCAGCCCCATCCTCCCTCTCTTTGGATGAGCTCCAGGACAGCCGCATCACTCACGCCCTCCCTTCCCAGACCCAACCTGCCTGCTCTGGAGAAAACCTGAAGCAGCGTCTCTTCACTCAAAGACACATTTGATGTGCGCGGCACAGGTCCCAGGGCCCAGTGACCCCAGCTGGGAACCTGCATAGGGCATAATAAAAACACCTTTGAATCAAGAGACACTTTCTCCAGTGCAGGCAGAGCTACTGCGGCAGCAGCTGGGCCCCTGGGCACTTGCCCCTTTTGTCCCCCTCTTTGACTGCTGCCTATGCAGACATACGAGAGCCAGCTTTGATCTATCTTATTCAAACAATAATGCAGCACAGGTGGCAGCAAAAGCTCATTGCACGAGTCCCCAGGAAGGTCACTCCAGTCCATGCAACCGTGGCTGCACTGCTGTTGTTATCCGAATTTGCTACGTCAAAGCTAGCTCCCGGGCGTCTACACATTCCACAGCCGCCTCTCTGACTGCAGGCTGGCCACGACCACCAGGTTACACACTGGCTATAGGAAGCACAGGCGGTGGGTTGTGAGAGTCTGGGAAAAGTGCCTTCCTCTTTACTCTAGCAGGGAGCCAGGGGTTGGCTTGAGAGAGAAGCACAAGTGGAGATACACAAGGAGGTCTGGAAGCAAAGGCACAAAGGCGTCTGAGCCAGATGTGTTGAGTGTCTCCTTAGCAGCCCCGAGTGTGAGAGCTGAGAAATGTTCATATCTGGAGGGCTGCTTTGCAGGCAGCGCAGAGGCTGGAGCTGAGCCTGGATTTGCTTCAGTCTTGTGTCATTACTCCTCATTTGCACATGCGGCTGTAACGAGTGTGAGAACAGACAGCCAGACTCCAAGATGCACCACAAATGGCCTATTGGTTATTGTGAATCAAGGCCCTGCACCAGCCACACCCACCCACTCGCACTGATGCGTGTCACATGTTGGGGGGACAAAGGGACTCCCCAGTGTCCTGCATCAAACAAAAACGAAGTCTCTTAGGAGAGCTCTGGGAATTTCGGCTTCCAAAGAGGTGGCAAATATGCGGTCAGTGATATTTCAGCACTTTTGCTTCAATGGGAAGCAGGAGCTGTCAAAGTGGATGAAAATAAGCGGAAAAGGTGGTGGTCTGGGTTCCCTGTAAGCCAAGTACTTGGACAGCTGTCAAGGGGAGGTGAGGTGCCACCCAGCTGAGTGGCAGAGTGTTTTTCTCTTGGGGTGCACAACCACACATGCCTTGGTGCACATCAAAAGACTTTATTCCACCCCAGATGGAATAAAAATAGAGGGAGCCGTGGTCATGGTGGTGGTGTTGGTGAGGGGGCAGATTTAGCCTCAAAAGAAAAACAATCAATTTTTGAATGAAAATACACAGTTGTTTTTATTTTTAACCGCATTGAATTGTCCACCTCTGTGCTAATTTTCCTGTGGCTCAATCTCTAGGCAAGAAACTAATCTCTTTGTGTACTCCCAAAATATTTAGAATAAAAATTAATTCCTAAAAGGAAACACTGGAATCACTAACCCCACAAACCAGGAGGCTAATGTTTCAATTACAAACCTGCTAAAAATCACAGAGAGATGAATTTTTTTATTTCCTAGCTACAGTCAAGTGCACCATGAGGATATTAACTATCCATATGGTCTATCGATCTTCCCATCTCCAGATACCGCTGGAAACAATCAGAGGTCAATAAGCAACATGAGATGAAATTTACAGCTGTGATATAACCATTTTGAAACCTCTTTGTGCCCTTTTACACCAGCAGTTCTGTCAATACCGTAATCAAATATTTTTTATGGAAAAGAAAGTATTTTTTTTTTAAATCGGCTATGTGAGATGGTTTGGGAGAAAAACACAAATACCCAGCTCAGCTTTGGCAGATATCAAATATTAAAACGAAACCTACCTTACTAATAATAAGCCTTTGTGATTCAGTCAGGTCTGCTGACTAGGGGTGTGTGTGTGTGTGTGTGTGTCAGAGCCAGAGCCCCACCTTTCTGTGTGCACAGAGCGGGGCTCCCCCGACCTTGTCCAGGGGCCCAGCAGTTCTGTTGGCCCTCCTGGTTTTGGTAGCACCATTGATCTAAGGATCTCGATGTATTTATCTTCCCAATGAAGTAGGAATTATTATTATTTATTCCCATTTTACAGATGTGGAAACCACCAAGCAGACTCTAGCCTTCCTTCTCGCAGTGATACTGCACCATCCACTCAATTGTGTATGTTGTTGTGAACCTGTCTTTATATATGGCCAGTTAGCATAACTGCCATTTGCTTGCACAAATACTGCACTTGATTACATACAAAAAATTTACATATGGGGTTACATATTCATTTGCATATGTGCTGTGTAAAAAGTCAGGCCTTAAGGTTATACAACATAGCCTGGGTGTCTCTCTCTTCACTGGGAATACATAGCTTTCTGCAGTATGTGCCACAAATGGGACAGATTTTCATGTGCCCTACAGTCCTTAGCTGGTCGTAGATGAGGAGCTTTGGAACAGAGCCGGACAAGAACCACTTGACGATCAAATCAAGAGGAAAATATGGGGATGGCTGGGCCATACTCTCAGAAAACCATCATCCAGAATAGTCTGTCAAGCTCTCACATGGAACCCGTACGGGAAACCCAAAAGAGGAAGACCTCGGACAACGTGGAGACCATTTACTAAAACTGAAGGACAACCACTTGGATACTTCTGGGGTCAGCTAGAAGTTTTGTCCTGAGACAGAGTGAAGTGGAGGAGACTTGGAGATGACTGTGCTCCACCCGGAGTGCAAGGGTGTAAGTCAATTAAGTCATGATCTTTAATCTACCTCACTGCATAACGCTGACACTCCAGAGTAACTGTGGATCCCCTGCAAAATAAAGATGGGATTGTGGCTTGTGTACATGCACAGACCAGTGCAAAGTGAAGCAGCGTACCTGTGAACCTGGCTCTGAATTTTTAATGGGGGTGGAGTTTAGCACGGGACAGACACATGGATAGCCCTTCTCCCCTCCAGCCCTGGCCCAGCCCACCTCCGCCTCCCCCGCCCTACAGAGACATTATTGTGGCATCCGAACTGTGGGCAGAAATATTCCAACTATGCCACTACTCTTTCCCCCCCGCCCCCCGCCAGCTGCATCTCTAGGCAGGGATGTCCTGGGTTAGCACTAAGAAACAGGCTCATTTGACTTTCTGTGAGAGATGCTCAACTTGGAGAAGCCACAGTTCTTAAGTAAAAAAGCCCATAAAGTCTATATACACGACAGATTTACTGAAGAAGCAATTCACCACAGTACCATCAAGCCACTGTACACACAGCTCAATTTTGCTAGGAATCATTCATGGTACATTTAGTAAGGCTCTGGGATGAATGGTTGCTAGCATCCTTTTGCTATTTATCTCCTGCTTTCCTCACTGTTTAACTCCTCCTCGTCTCGCTCAGCTGTCATTTCGCTTCCGTCCCCTGGCCTGCAGAACAGTCATTGCTAAATGGGAAACAGATCACTTGGATTGTCCTAAGCTGCTTTGGGGAGTTAAAGCGGAGTGATCCAGCCAGAAAAGACATGGATGAGGAGGAAGGCGTGGAACAGCCTTGCTGACCTGCTTGATCTGTCTTAGATGTCAGCTATGAAAAGGAGAAGCTCTTTGCATAGGCTGAGATTCTGGACTCTGAGCTCAGAGGAGGGCTCTTTCTTAATCCTCAGAAGAGGAGGTAGAACCCAAAATCTGACAAGGGCAAGTGTTTGTCCTTCTCTGGGGCACCTACTCCAATGGATCCTCCCAGGAACTGAAGCAAAATGAACTAGCTGGCTGCAGCAGGCAGCCTGAGGTTCTGTAGGTAAAGGATTTCTGGGGAAAAAAATATTCCCACAACTGCGGCTACTTCTATGTCCGTCTCTGCAGTCACAGCCGCACCTTCCAAAGACCATCCACCCAAAACCGCACCACAGCTATTTGCCTTTTCTACACATTTTGCTATTCAGCTCCCTGAATGCCAGTGTTCTGTCTAACGTTTTCCATCCACGTGAGGGATAATTTCACGTGCACCGAGGCATATGCGAATGTGCAATACCCATAGAAACTCATGCTGTGGGTTCTGGGTGCTCTGCTAATCAGCTGGGTGGCACCTGACTCTCTCCCGGGCAGCCGTCCAAGTGCTTAGCTTCCAGGGAATGCTGCTGGATGCCATACTTGTGCTGGTTTCTTTGCCTGCCACTGGGAATCACACCCCATCTCTGTCTAATGGGCTGAACCAAAACGTTTTCAAGCCTTTGGAACTTGGGACCAAATATTGCAGCTTGTGCACCTCCCTGGCAACAGTCTTCCACTTTGTGTTTGCTAGTTCCTCCTCAGCAGCTACTCCTTGCAGCACCCATCTCCCTCACTATCTTCTCACCGGGCTGCCTCCCATCTGTCACACCTACTGGTCCCTCAGTCCATATCATCAATGGACTTTTTGATGCTAAGCATCCATTCTGGTTTTCGCATCAGGGCATCTGTTTGTACAAAGTCCTGGACATGGACAATAATCCATTGCAATAAACACGAATGAGCCCTCTCTCTAAACCCGTCTGCCTCATCACCTGAAATCACAGCTTCTTTATTTTTCTGGCATCATTGTTATTGGCTGGGGAAGTGGTGTCATCATCAGAACAGAATTATAGGACTCAGTTGAAGGTTTCATTTCTCAGCAGTAGGATCCATTTTTTTCATGCAAAAGCTCTGACTGAGCAATGTAGAGAAGACAGCTATGGGGAATTATATTTTATATACAAATAGAGCTGCCTCAGAATGGACTAGATGCCAAAATTAGAAAACCATCAGCTGGTTTTGGACTAATTCAATGATGAACCCTATTTCCCGAGATTTGACAACTGGACTTGAGTACTTAGTTTGTGGCTCTAGTTTAAACAATGTCAGCAGAACAGACACACACACATTTTATCTCAGGAGGCCCTAACTTTCAGAAGCACATTTCTGGAAGAACAGTTTCAGCGTCATGTGGCACTACTGCTTAGGATCTGACTGCTCTCACCAGATGGCTATCTTGACACATGCTGAGGGAACAAGCAAGGTGGCCCAGCATAGGAACAAGAGGATTGAAATGTATCTGAATTGTAAATAAAACTTCGCACATTTCAGCCTGAAAGGTTCAATCTCAGCCTCAAATTGCTGGATTCCGAAACATTTCTGAAATTGAACAGAACACATGAAGTTACTGCTTAGAAGAGTAACATCTCTGGGCCTGTCTATACTATGGGGAAGACAGATCTGTTCAGAGTCGATCTTCTGGAGTTTGATTCTGCGCAAAATGGAACTATCTGGGATTGACAGTTGACCCCGTACTCCTTGATATCATGAGGAGTAAGGGAGGGTGACAGGAGAAACTCTCCCATTGACCTCCCCCCATGTGGCTGTCCAGGTAAGTCGGTGGCAGATAAGTCAATTCTAGCTATGCAATTGCCATAGCTAGAACTGCGTATCTGCAATTGACTTACCTGTCTAGTATAGCCCAAGCCTCTGTCTCCCAACGCTTCACCCTCTCCAGGGGAAATACTCACATCATGTTCTAATGGTTAAAAAAAGAATTTAGTGAGTATGAAAGGCTCTGGGTTGAGAGCTCCAGAGACTCAAACCCTTTGTCTCCTCGAGCCAGGTGGCAGGAATGCCAGCTGCCAACCCTCCTCAAGTTCAAGCTCTAGGGAAAGGAAAGAAGATTCGTCCATTTCCAGTCCACCCCGGCGTCTCTTCTGAACCAACCAAGAAGATGCTGTTAACTGTGTTTGCTTAGGCAGTTTGAACACCTTTCCAGCAGGAAGAAGATGGAGGCTCTTGCTCATTACGGGCATTCTGCTTCTAAATGAATTCTGGGCAGGAATCCTGGCTAAATGATATTTGTGTCTTCTGTTTTCACCCTTGTAATACCCTGAATTTTGACAGAGAGGAAGAGATGCATCTGTGCATATTTAAGTTCCAGTGGGAGCAATTTTGTCAATGGCACTTTAACATCCAAGTGATTCTCATCACAGCTGGTACTAGGTGCACTGGGAACCGCCATGAAAATAGGTTTATTAAATAAATTATCTAGTATTTGCATATACTGTGCATACAAACATACACTCAGATACCGAAATGCAAACACACCAAGGGTCCAGTGCTAAACTGATAGTAACACTGAGAATAATAAATAGTGAAAGGACCCACTATCTTTCATTTACAACAGATGGCAAAGCCAAAATGCCGTGAAAATGTAGCACTTCTTAATTAGATATGATCTAACTTTGGAATCCAATCGGACATTTGTTTTGTGAACAAAATATTGCATTTGCTTGGAACCTGTGGGTAAAGCAGATTTCCCCAAGGAGATGGTACTCCTATATCTTGTGGGCATATGGCGAGAAACGACTGCTCTGTTTGAGCCTTTATAAATGATCTCTGAGGACCACCATCAGTAATACAGTCCTGGGGGTGGATGTGTTTACATCTCCTCTGGCTGATGGAGGAAGGAGATGCAGGTGAAATGTTTATATCTACTGAATGACCCAGATAGAGCAGGGTGTAAATATTATTGTCTCCTGCAGGTAGAGCAGTGACCATGAAAAGGACAGAGTATGATATTCAGGATGGCTCAGTTATTTCCCCTGGCTGACATTATTCTGTACAGAGTTACTGTGGGGCAAGCATGGAGAAAGTCCGCCTGTTAATGAGGACCCTTGTATTGGAGGCCAACCAGTTCCGAAGCATGCCTGTTGTGCTGACATGAGTGAAGTTCCTGAAGCATTGCTGAGGTAGGCATTTCAAGCAGAGCTGATAGGTGGGCATGGGGTTTAAGCAGAGGGGCACCCCACCCGCAAACTGCACAGACACACGACAGTGCAGAAAATTTTCGACTCAAATGCTGATAAAAACCCAGTTTGTTATATCTTGGGAGAGACAAACCCCAAACTTGTAAAAGAACTAAGATATTTATTCTGACCACCCCTGGCAGGAGCAAGGAGATGTACCACCGCGCAATGGCTCACGAGAGAAAACCTTACACTTGTAACAGGAATAAACAAAATACAAGAATTTTGAGACACGGAACTGATCAAAACTCAAGAAAAAACACCAGTTCCGGTTTTAAATCTAAGCAACAAAATTCAGAAAACATTCAGTTTAGCCTGAGTGGCTAGGTCCCTCAGGGAAACAGTACCTGGAGTTATACCTATTCAACTCTATTGATTTCAGTGGGATTTGAGGGTTAAACTGAGAGCACAATTACTTTCCCCTCAGTTTAGAAGTACCCACATTTCCAGTGTCTGACTTGGGACATTGCTCCACTAGAGTGTTATGGAAAACAGAAAAGAGGGATAATTTTCTACTGCTATTGCTATCCCAGCAGCATAATTTACCAGAGGTGGGAGCAGGGTTCCCTCTCGTTTTTTGCCATCCATGGGTGGAATAAATTTTGTTATGTGCACCAAGGCATGTGTGGATGTGCACCATCAATAGAAACATACACAGCCAGCTGTGGGCACTCTGTTAATCAGCTGGGCAGCACCCGAATCTCTCCTGGGCAGCTGCCGGAGAATTCAGTTTACAGGGAACACTGGGGGTCGGGGGTGGGCGGGGGAGGCTCGCTACATGGCAGAGTGCTGAGGTCAAGTAGCACCAGTGTAACGGAGCTACGTTACAGTTAGACATCTGTGGCCAGAGTCAGGCCAACTGGCAAGGAAAAGTCTATGTCCATGCATACGTAAGGCAAGCCACAAGCACCTAGGGATCCTCAGAGCCAAGTCACAATTGCAGACAGAGCAGGTCTTCACAGTCACAGGAGCGACAATGGCCTCTGGCTGCGAGTGAAGAGAAGCCACTAAGAGGTGGAGCTTGCAGCTTTGGTCCAGAAGGATGACATGCAAAGCCAATGCTCTAAGAGGACAGAGACTTTACCACCCAAGCTACAAAATACATCAAGGGCCAAGGGGGCGTTGGCCTCTGCAAGCAACATGCAAAGCATTGTGGGTTTTCATTGGTACACAAATCCTGCGGCTAGATAACATCAAGGTTAAATCAACAACAAACACATGCTCCGCCTCAAGGCCGAAAGGCAGCTGTTATCACGCTGAGCATCCCTGGTTGCCTCACCAGGAAGGTGGTTTGTCAAAGGGCTCCTGGTGTTCCTCAAAAGGCTGGGAGCCCTCAGTAAAGCATGCGCAGTTCTAGCAGCCTGGAACACAGACCAAGGCCAGCTTTCACTCTGCTCTCTGACAGGTGCAGGGAGAACCCCGCTGACGCCAGCAGAGCTGTAACTGAGGTGTAATCAGGGATTTGCTTCATTTAGATGTTATTTAAATGACCAGGGAAGAGACTCTCTGACTGTGTTTGCCCAGTGCTGAGTTTAGGGCCTTTCCCGGGTGCTACCATAACACTAATAAATAATGCACCCCAACAAGACAACTTCCGCATGTTGCGGGATTGGGCCAGAGTGTTCTACAGCCAGTGCTGCCTCCCAAAGGCTCAGAGCAAACTGACAATATCAGGGCAAAACAAAGCAATCATTTGGCAAGGCCTGAAGCTATTTCTTCCCTTTCCTGCCCACAGACCTGGCATCCACGGGTCCATCTATGCAGTGGGGCTGGTGCTGAAGATAGTCCATAGTTCCAAGGCTTGCAGCTGTGGGCTGCTGCTTGCTACACAGACCGTACAAAGGCCTCCCAGCCAGTTCAGTGAGGGCTGGTGTGCAAGGCACATGTAACTCGGCATTGAAGAGTGTGGCAGTGCCAGAGGGGACCCAAGCCAGCCTGGAGAGAGGATGATGTTGCACCTAATTTCTGAGGGACTTTGTGCCACCAGGGGGTCATGCGCCAGAAGCTAATATGGGGCTTGATCCAGTGCCCACCAAAGGCAATGGGAGTCTCTCCACTGGAATCTGTGGCATTGGCTGAAGCCAAAGACCAGGCCGGGAGCAATTCTGGGTCCAAGAGCAGAGAGATTAAGGCTTAGCTTTGAGCATACTGGGAAAGCCATTTTCTGGACCTTCTCTCGGCGTGCTGCTCTGTGAGCACCTAAAACGACCACCAAGAGCAGTCAGAGGAGCCAGGGATGCTCGCAGCACGATACACATTGGGCACTGGGCTGTGGCTGCAAGAACAGAGCAGCCAGGCTGAGGTTTATGTGCACTGGGCAGAACCTGATTTATCCCACTTCTTCCTTTCTTCTTTTATCCAAACCATAGAACACGGAGTGAAAACTGTTCGCATTTTAGGTCAGTAATACAGTTTCTTTACAAAAATCAGCAGCAATGATCCATTGACGTGCTAACAGCCTGTGAGTGTCTCATAGATCATCGGCTTTTTTCATTATTAAAGGACCGTGTGGGGATTTCAGAAGGCCGGATAAAAGGAAAAGCCTCATAACACATCTGCTTTTACCTTAAGGCTCCAGGTTGTTTGGAGACACTGTACCAGACAAGATGAAAGTTAGCACAAAAAACCATTCTCTTCTGGGTGTTTTGGCTTATCTATGGAATTATTTATTTCAGACTGCCCTATTTTCTTTCTAGCCTATTCAGCTTCGGCAGAAAACAGAGACCTGCTCAGATATTTTGGAAAGCCTTCATGAAACAAAATATGCAGGGTCAGAGACAACAATGATTTTTAATAATTAGTTAAATTCCTTAGCATCTGGGAACCCCCCTCCTGGATTACAAACACAGAAGAAAACAGATGGACCCTGACCCAAAGAGTTGACAATTTAAGTAAGTTAAAATAATCAAAGATAAATTGGTTCTGCACTGCAATAATGAACTATAATCACAAAGCCGATAAAATCATTTGAATGGGGAAGTAGCAGCATTAGCCGCTTGCACCTGTCGAGACTCACGTTCTAATCCTACTCAGTCCCCAATGAAAATAGACTGTCAGTATCAATCCAGTCTTTGGTAGAACTTAATCCACTTAACCAAAATCTGAGTCTTCTTCTAGGAAAAGACTCAATAATTGAAACACAGGGCCATGTAAGGATGGGTTGAAGATAATTTTGTGGCACATGTAAAATTCACTCACAAAGCTACATGGGCTTTAATTTTCTGGGCACACACCATTAGAGAGACAGCACCAGAGTTGTGGAAAAACATTTTGAAAACATGGAACATGATAACTATTGTACATGAACATCCTCTCTGAAATGCTGTGTAGATGTTAAGCCTCTTCCATTCATTTTAGCCAAATGTCACCATTTCAGGGGGGAAACCCTTATATGAGCAATAATTTCTACTAAATCTTTTCAATTTTAAAAGCCAACTCACTGCCAGATTTCAATATGTGAACAACAATCCCCCCCAGACATAATGGATACTGCTTTCAGATACAGAGGGGTTTTTTCCAGCATTGGAGGCTAAATACTTCATCCATATGAGATAAGCTGGTGAAGGCTGAACGAGTTTATAAGAATTGGAAAAGGAGAGTCAAATAAACTAGAATGTGCATCTGCTAGGACTGAGGGAATGTAGGATCCAGGTGCAATGGAATTTATAGCTGATTGAATGTCAAAAGTTCTCAATTTGGAAAACGTAAGGAGCAGAACCAAACTGCTTCTCCCCACCCCACCTAAATCTACACCCAGACTAACTATTATTAAACCACCCGACTTTGGACAAAGCTGAAACAAGAAGAGCTGTTCATATTTCAGAGCTTCTAAGTGGCATGCTGGTTAAAGAAGAAGAGAAAGTTGCAGCCAAGAGGGAACATCAAGCTGGAAGGCTGGCCATCTGAAAAAGTCATTTGTTTCCACTACTGTGCAGCATTAGAGTTGAAAAGCTATTTAAAATGCACCAGCTTGTTATTTATATTGGGAAGTGTCTGACTCTCCAGACTAGCCAGAGCTCTTATGGATCCCAGGCAGTAATCTCGTCAGGACCATATTAAACACTTCACGCCGGCCCTGCCCCTACTTCCCACTGCTTGGGAGCGCTTGCAGTTGGCTATTTACTATTCCTTAGGGACTAGCAGAACCTTCAGATACCTGGTGACCAGCAATGTTCCTTCTAAACTTTTCCATCCGCATGCGGGATAAATTTTTCAATGTGCACCAAGGCATACATGAAAGTGCACCACCAGTAGAAATCAAAGCCTCACTGTGAGCACTCTGATAATCAGCTGGGTGGCACTGGAATTTCTCCTGAGCCGCCACCCAAGGCTCAGCTTACAGGGAACACTGGTGGCCCTGGTGGTGCTCAGAACAACCAGTTACCACCACTGTGGAGCTGGCAGGGTTCAGATGGAATACCACTCCTGTCTGTATCAGAGAGGTAGCCGTGTTAGCCTGTATCTTCAACAACAACAAGAAGTCTTGTGGCACCTTACAGACTAATGGATATTTTGGAGCTTAAGCTTTCATGGGCAAAGACCCACTTCGTCAGTTGCAAGCGGGTCTTTGCCCACAAAAGCTTAAGCTCCAAAATATCCATTAGTCTATAAGGTGCCACAGGACTTCTTGTTGCACTCCTGTTTGGATTTGCAGTGCTGGGGTAACAAGCACGCCACACACGCTTCTGAGGGTGGAATGAAGCCAATAAAGCACCCAGTGGGGCAAGATTTTTCCTCTCATGACATTAGAGCGGTACATGGTCACCAATTAGCCCCAGCCCGCACTCTTGGAAGCCCCAGGGGCCAGCAGGATGGCTTTGTGCTACTGGAATTCAGAGCACACTTGTGCACGCTAGGACACATGACATTTCTAAATGGATTAGAATTCAGACAGCCTCTTTCCTCAAGTCCTCAAGTCCTGTGCTCAGGAGTCGGACCGTGCAGTGTTAGACGAGGGCCTTGCTATGGGATCTAGGAGAGTGGGGCCCTTGTCCAAATGCCAATTGGATTGCAGGGTCATCACTGGGGAGCGGAATTGGGAAGAACAGGCTCCTCCCACACCCAGTCCCAAAGCAAGAGGGGATGGTGAATTTCTTTGCGCCTCTTCTCCTGGGCCTGGCCATGGGACCCTGGCTGGGTCTCCTGGGGCCAAACTCAGATTGTGGGAGCTGGTGAGTGTCCGGGTGAATCCCAGCTTTCCTTCCAAAGGGCTGACCTCTTGCCCTTTGCACTGCAGATCCGTAACAGCAGGTCAGCAAGTCAGAACAGGACAATTGTCCATGATTTGTT
The DNA here is from genome assembly GCF_033958435.1 of Carettochelys insculpta. Lineage (NCBI taxonomy): Eukaryota > Metazoa > Chordata > Testudines > Carettochelyidae > Carettochelys > Carettochelys insculpta. The sequence continues at coordinate 43,624,785 of NC_134148.1, read as the reverse complement.
ATCCTGAAACTCCAGTTCCCCTGCCTCCATCAGGGGCTGGTTTTGCTGTCCTGGGGAAACCCCAGCTGAACTTCCCTCAAGATCTGTGTGGGCTGCCAGGACAGAGTTAGATGGTTACTTGCTCCCTTTCAGTTTGCAGACAACTGGTTGTGGGCCCGGATTCAGCAGTACACTTAAGATGTGTATCCCCGCCAGAGCAGAAAAGATGTCTCAACAAGTCCACCTGCTCCACAGTAAACCAGCCGACTCTCCCATAAACTTGATTAATAAAGACCTAAAGAAGGCCATGTGACCAATGCAAATCAACAGGAGTTAATGGAAAATAGATCCTCTCAGACTAAGCGGAAGTTATTTTCTTGACGAGCTTACCTTGGTTGAGACGGGTTTCACTGCTGAGGTAACAGACTTAGACGCAAAGGTGTTTGACTTGATAACCATGTGGCATTTTGATTGCAAATTAGAACAACATAAAATTAACACAGCTCACCTCAAAGGTCTTCAAACCTGGTTAACTGACAGGCCTCACGATGTAGCCCTAGATGGGGAATTGGGACTGAGTGGGGCTGTTTCCAGAAGGTCCCTCAGGGATCAGTTCTTGGCCACAGGCTATTTCACATCTTTTTCGGTGATGGGGGAGAAGATATTAAAGCATCGCTCATAAAATTTCCAGAGGACATAAAAATTTGGGGAGGGGTAAATTATGAAGTGGGCAGGGCGCCGGTTCAGAGTGATCTGACTCACTGGGCAAGAGGGGAGCTGACAGTCACCTTACTCCAGGGTCCACAATGGGAGGGGGGCCCAGCTCTGCTCCCCAGAAGGGGAGGGAGGGGCCAATGGCAACAGAGGTGGGCCTGGGGCAGGGGTCTGAACCAAAATAGCAAGAAGAGCCATTTCTTTTCCAAATCTGGTTACACAACCAATACTTCAAGAGCCGCAATGCATGTGAATATGAGATAGGGCTCAGTAAATCACGTCCAACCACACTTCTTGTAACCCCTAGCTAGAGGGACCTCAGGGCTGTATGTCAGGAACTCCCCCTCATCCCCCCAAAACAGCTGGCCCAGCCATGCTCGGCTCCTGCCTTGGGGCGCTCAGCCAGTTGCGTGATGCCTGCTGGGCAGATGATACCTCCCTCCCATGCTGCTCGCTGAGCCGAGCCTGGAGGAGGGGCTCCTTTGCACTCGGAACCTTTCCACCAAGCCACTGGGCTCCTGAACAGCTCCCTGCCCCAGTGTATCCCTTCCAGCACCTCACATGAGCCAAGCCCACCCTAATCCCATCCACGCAGGGCACCCACCTGCAGCGCGGGGCACCCTGTTACCAGTGCAGTCCCCCCACACCTGCGTGGGAAGGCATGCAGCCGCTCCGGCGCTCGGTGCAGGACATGGAGAGCGCTGGGTGGCCCTGCCAGCAGCCACACCACAATTTATCGGGTTCTACAAGACCAGGCCGGCGCTGCAGAAGGATTCCCCCCATCTTTGGACCCCGCTCCCATCCTGGCTGCTGCCGCTGACTCCTCTGCGGCTGTCGGTTCTGCTACCGCTGAAACAATAGAACTAAATTCAGTTGGTTTAATGGCTGGCAGGGTGGTGGAAGGGATCCATCCATTAAACCCACTGAACTTGGTTCTGTTGTTTCAGCGGCGGCAGGGCGGGGAGCCGCAGAGGAGTCAGCGGCGGCAGATCCGGAGCTGCAAATGACTCCTTAAAAGAGCCACATGTGGCTCCGGAGCTGCAGGTTGCTGACTTCTGGCATAGGACACTTATGTGCCCCTCCCCCACATAGCCACAGACCTGCTTGGCCAACTGGGGTGGGTCACGTCTCTGGCCTGTCTTATGCATGAGGTCAGACTAGATCACAGTTGTTCCTCTGGCCCCGGAATCTATGTATGAATCTACAGATGAAATCTTTTTGGATGGCCTTAGCACAGGGCTGTCGTATATGTGGTTACAAGTCCCCAAAGGAATGTACTGAAACTCTGCAGGGTCCGGGCCACCATGCACCACATCTTTGCAACCCATCAACACACACCAGAGCAGGTTAATTTTCCATCTTGCTCAAAGAGTCAGAGTCATGTGAGCGCCAGGCGCTGCCTGCTCCTCTTTCCTAGGGGTCACCTGGAGTTGTTAACAAGGAGCAATGGGCTTCAACTGCAACAAGGGAGGTTTAGATTAGACATTAGGAAAAACAAGATGGTTAAACACTGGAATAAATTACCTAGGGAGGTTGTGGAATCTCCATCGCTGGAGACATTTAAGAGCAGGTTAGACAGACACCTCTTGGGGGTGGTCTAGATGGTTCTTGGTGCTGCCGAGAGGGCAGGGAACTGGACTCCATCACCTCTCGAGGTCCCTTCCAGTTCTGGTGTGCTATGATTCTATGATCTTCTGTACCCTCATGTCTGTGCCCACGGCCATATTCTGCAGACCAGCTTGTGGCCCACTCCTGTTCCAGGCCCTGGGTTCTGAGACCCTCCCATCATCCAACCTGGCTTCCAGTCCTCATCCTGCCTAGGCCCATGGTTTAAAGAAGGTGGTTGCAGTTCTGAAGCAGAGGGGCTGCTAGCTGGAAGGGCACTGCAGGGCACTCCACTCACCCCTTGGGGAGTTTGAGCCTCACAGCTCTCCAGGGAGAATGGAGGGAATCCAAGGCCATACACACCTTGCTTTTTATTGGGATGGGATTTCAGTTCTAGGTAAATTTGCTCTTGGTCCTACAGACCCTGAAAAACATGAGCCACTTCCAGCCTACTGCAGAGGGCTCCCAGCATCCGGCAGGCCTTGCCCTGGCAGGCTCAGGGTTAACAATGTCCCATTCAAAGCCTTTAAAAACGTTATTTACAGCTCCTCCCTCCTCAAGGGTGAATTTGCAGTCACTTCACTAAGCACAGACACCAGCCTTTAAACAGGCTCAGGGAGGGATATTTACAGCCCTGCCTTGCTGAATTTGGGGTGGAGACCTAAATTCACAACATGAAAGCAAACCTCGGAGGGCAGCTGCAAGCCACCCTGCATGAGTTCGGACGGCCAGCTGGGTCCTTCAGATGAGACCGGCCCTCCAGAGACCTGTGATGGACCTGCCCTTGGCCACCGCTGCGTATCTGCAGTTACTCTGACACCTACTAGCAGCTGGGTGGTGAGCAGCCCATTAGTTGAAAGGGAGACAGTGCCATAAATAGAAAAGCGAATCCATCCTCTGTGCCAGTGCTGCTGTGTCATCCCTCCGCCCGGCCCCGCCCCACCCATGCTGCATTGTCTGAGTCCACACAATATTTCCATGATTAACAAGAAGTCCTGTGGCACCTGATAGACTAACAGATGTTTTGGAGCAGACGCTTTCGTGGGCAAAGACCCGCACATCAGATGCATGCGTGGGGGGGCGGGTTTCAGTGGGTCCCCACTCTTTAAATACCGCTCTGAACCTCCCCCCAACACACCTGCTGAAGCCGGTCTTTGCTCACGAAAGCGCAGGCTCCAAAATATCTGTTAGTTTCAAAGGCGCCAGAGGACGACTTCTTGTTCTCAAAGATACAGACTAACACGGCTCCCTCTCTGATATTTCCACGATTGAGCCTTTCATTAGCTTTTCCACAGGTATAAATCGTAGGCAGCATTTAAAGGGCTGCCCAAGGCTTGTGGAGCAACCTGATGGTTTAAGTGGGAGTCCAACAACATTAAATATGAATAGTGGGAGGGGAACAGCCAGCTCCCGATTAACATGCTCTTTGGGGGGATAATTCCTAGCAATAACTGGTACCCACTTACCAATGGAATAAACTGGGATTTTTTGGAATGGATGGTGAGGAGGAATATGCTCCAAGCAGGATTTTTCCCAGGCATGTTTCCCCTAAGAACAGGCTAACGTGCCAGGCTCATGTGTACATAAAACCTTGTATAGGTTTCATTTGTGGCCCAAGTGGGGCTGATACAGAATGAATCCCAGCAAAACGAGTCCTCATCGCTCTGGGTGGAGCAGCATTCCCCAATACAAAATACCACTTGCTTGCTCTCCCCCTTGCTTGAGAGGCTGGGCACAGAGAATTCCAGTGCTCGACTCTCACCATGGGTGGAGCTCAGCTGTTTCAGCATGGGCTATGTATAGCTGGAAAGCCCAGTTGTGCACCCCTGCATTTGCCAGCTATGAAATATTAAGTGAGGTAGGAAGAGCGATCAAGTATCACTCCAGCAGCGTTCCTTATCGCTGCTCGAAAGACTCTCCCATCCTGAGAACAAGAAGAAGTTTTGTGGCACCTTATAGACTAACAGATATTTTGGAGTGTAAGCTTTCGTGGGCAAAGACCCGCTTCGTCACGTTAGTCTGGAAGGTGCCACAGGACTTCTTGTTGTTCTCAAAGATACAGACTAACACGGCAACCACTCTGATCCTTCTCCCATCCTCAGTCTTCCTCTTGGGAAAAGCCAGGGTTTCCATTCAACAGCAGCACGCAGCATGGGGAAAAGTGATTTCCTTTGGACAGAGCAGGGAACTAGCCCAGAATTACAGAATCAGGGCTTTGGATTCATTCCATATCAGTCCCACTGGTGCCCCAAATTAACCCTATAAAAGGCTTTCCATTAAGTCCTTGTCAGGAATAGCAAAGCCTGACCCTGGCAGAACACAGGCCCAAGGGGTTACTATGGATCCCTCCAGAGTGGGATAAGTGGAATAAGAGGGAGTCCTGGCGGGAAGTCAAACCATGGGAGTACTGGAAGACAGGACAGTGACTGAAGTCTGATTCTTCTCCCTCCACACGGCTACCTCTCTGACACAGGCTATTACAATGTGATGCAAGTAAAAATAGCCCTTGGGATTGCTCTGAATTGTGCTGGGAGGCCAACCTGGCCTCCATTCAGCTTCAGAACTTGGGGATGGAGGGATGGAAAGGTGGCACAAAACCCAGCATCACTCCACTAGTGTACCTGAAAATCCAGCTTTAAGTGTTGCTTTAAAATGTGCCCTTTCCTTCCCCCTTTCTTGTAGAAGTTCTTGTCCCTAAGGTACTTGGAATGCGAAGTGTTAGTTCCTTGTATAAGCAGGCAAATGTGCACCCCCATGTAAAAGGATGTGCTTCTCCAGTTCCTCTTAATTCTTGCGTTCAACCTTCAGAGTCTAATCGGGCGAGTGTGGTTCCGAGACCGAGCAAGCCCCATCTCCCTGAACATTTGGTAATTGAATCACAGTCTGAGAAGCAAGATGCTCAGATGCTTATGTTGTCAAGGAATCCAGGAAACAAGATTAATCAGGGCAGAAGGAAAGAAAGCGAGAAATTGGAGACAATCTGGGGATGATCCGAGAAGGTGGGAGAGGTTTTCCATAGAATGCCAATAATAGGCTGAGTTGGGGCTCCTGAGGCATTTGAAAACTCCCAGGGATCTATTTCACTTCCCTTACTCAGGCAGAGTAAAACATCGATCCATGACTAGCATAGAGTTACGGGGCTACTCATGGCGCACAAGGGGATCAGCAAACAACCTGGTAAGACTCACTACCTTCACTTGACAGGTGCGTGGACCGAGGCTCAGAAATTCCTTGCAACTTCTCGAAACTCCTGCAGCTAGTCAGTGGCAAGAATGGGAATAAAACCCAGGAATTCAGACCCTCAGTGCCATGCTCAAACCCCGAGGCCACAACACCTCCAATAACAGCATTACTGACACTGACGGGGTTGGTCTGAAGAAGTGGGTCTGTCTCATGAAAGCTCACCTAATAAACTATTTTGCTAGTCTTTAAAGTGCTACTTGACTGCTTTTTGTTTTGACGGGGGAGGGATGGGAAATGGGGCAGCAGGAAGGGCTATCAATCTCCTGAGGCAGAAAATAATGCTTCAAGTACTTTGAAGAGACCAGAGAGCATTCTGAGAACTAGGAGTCCACTAATCTCGTTGCCCGTGAAAGAGCGAGGCATGCTGCACCCTGAAAGAGCTCTTCTGTTTTAGTTAACAAAATGCCTTTCATTTGCCTGTGGTCACCCGCTTTCGACTGCACAGACTCTCTGTTTGCCAAATCCCATGACCGTGTTCTACAGGGAGAGCCCACCCCCAGCACACACCCCCAGCAGAGCCACTCCCAAGAGTCCTGTATTTCCTCTGGAGAACATTCTACTCCCAGTCACAGCTCAATGACTCAGAAAAATCCCACCGCCGCGCCCCAGGGAAATGCCCTCGGCAGGACACGCTCTGGGTTCTGTGAGCTCTACCATCTCCTCTGTGCAAATGGCTTTCCAAAGAACGCTGTGCAGAGCAGCTGGAAAGCTGGAATCCTGGTCCTAGTGGCCGCCTTCACAGGCAGGAATGAATGGAAAAGCTCCCAATGAAGTACCACAGACAGAGCCCAGGATGCTTCTCCGCCATCCAAAGGACATGCTGACCTAGTATCTTGAGGTCAAACATTCAGTATTTTTCATATTCATTATTGGAAGACAATGATTCCCTGTTAAAAATAATCTGTTACTGAACCTCGGCAAACAAAAACCCCTAAGACTGTGACGATTCTATGTCAGTGTGGCTTTTCCGCTGGAACTTAAAGCCGGTTCTTTTCCTCTAACTCAGAGCAACAAGGACATACTCCCTGAAATCAAGCTGCCTAGGCTTCTCATGGCTACACAGCTGCCAGCTAAAAGGGGGCTAGAATTTGTCTTCTCCTCCCCTAGGAAATGAACTGAACAGGCCGGATAAGTGAGGGACCAGGACAGGCCAATTATTTTCATGCTTTGCCATCTGCTGACTGAATTTGCCAGAGTGCCCTCTGCCCCAGCCCTGAGCCCCTTCCCACACTCAGAACCCCTTGGTCCCATCCCCTCCATATGAAATGTAATTATGTGCACCAATATTACTGGCACAAAGAACAAAATTCATTCCGGTCAGGAGTGGGAAAAATTAGAGAGAAAACTGCAGGGCTGTACTTCCGCTATCCCTGCCTGGGGACAGGAGCACTGCCAGCATACGGGCAGAGAAGTGACTCATCCAGCTGAGTTCTGTGCAGTGAGGGTGCAGTGTAAAAGAAACCCTCTACGACGAGGGGATGCTGATCATTAGAACATGGTGGCCTGTCCCGGGGAGGAGATTGCACTATAGAAAGGACAGCCTGGAGATTGGAAAGATGCATTTAAGGGGAACCAAAATAATTCAGATCTTGAAGGGCAAATGGGGAGGCAAGCACAGACATAATCTGTCATTAATCTTCAAGTGAGTTTTCTTAATTCTTTTCTAGCTGAGAGAGACAGGGATGTGAAATGAAAATAAAAAACTCAGCAGCCACACGGCTGCCACTCCGATACCAAGAAGCTTCAGAGAATGAAAACAAGGAGACAGTTTAAAATGTAAGCTCCTTGGGGCAGGGACCAGGGTTCCCGCCAATTCACAATCCAGGTGCAGAATACATTTTGTTACATGCACCAAGGCATGTGAGGATGTGCACCACCAATAGAAACACAGGCTGCCCACTGTGGGTGGCTGCTAATCAGCTGGGTGGCACCTGAATCTCTCCTGGGCAGCTGCCCAAGTGCTCAGTTTGCAGAGAACACTGGCAGGGACCACATTTTACTACTGGTTTGTACAGTATCCTGCACAGTGGAGCCAGACCCTGAACGAGACCCCGGGAGGCTACTTTAAGGAATGGCCACCTTAGAAAAGATTCATTCATTGTGAACCAAATTCTGCTCCCACTGGAGTCAGGGAGGGCATCACAGTGAATAAAAGGAGGAAATGGCTCTTTTAGCACAAGGCTACGTCTGCACTTACTGGGAACGTTGACGGCTGCTAGGCAATTTCAGACACGCCAATTGTGTACCTAAAATCGATTTTGCAGCTATCAAGATTGGTCACCGTCCTCACCGCAGAATGCTGATGGGAGAGCCCCTCTCGTCAACCTTCCTTACCCCTCGCGGCTCACAAGGTGTTCCGGGGTTGTATGCGCAAAGCAGTGCCCCGGAAGATTGAACTTAAGCTCTCGACCTTCCGCAGCTAGTGGAGACCTAGCCTGCGACGTAACTACAAAATCGAGCTGATTGACAAAGACAAACCAAAGAAATTGTAGCGCCACTGAAGGCCGGAGATGCTCAAGAAAGGATGAAATCCAAGCTCAGAAGACAAAATCTTCCAGCAGATTTCTCCAGGGAGGATGGGAATACTATGTAGAATCATCCTGTGGAGTTCTCCTCTGGGGCTACACGTCAGATATCCCCCCTATGGGTCAGAGCTGCGTGTCCAACCTTCTTGTGTGTGCAGCTGTCACACCAGTGGGAGCAAACTGCCCATGCAAAAGGAAGGGCATATATGTGCAGGCCCAGTTCTGAGAATCACATCAGAAGGAGGCGCATTACCATTCTTTAAATGCTCCGTGGAGCACTGATGGAACAGCCGTATCAGAGCCCATTATGGCATGGCGAGCCAATCACAGCACACAGTATTTCATCAAAACCACTCCACAACAAATGCAGGGACCAGAGATGGGACTGGCCTCTAAAACGAGAGCTAGATTTACACGTTCCCCAATGGAGGGGTGCACAATGGTGCTGGTCTGGTACCACTTTATTCATATGTTACCATACACATGCGGGTGCATTCACCTCTCTAAACTGAGTGTGTTGTTCTTCTGGGAAGGAGAGGGAGGAAAGAAAAAGAGGAAAGTGCTGAGAAAACATTTTTTTCCTTAAACCTCCTTAATGTTCCTCTGCACATCTTACAACAGGAACCGCCCCAGAGATCATTTACACATGATTAGCTGATGAGAACTTAAACTTATAATTAAAAATGATTTATTGACAGAAGCATTAGCAGAGAGAGATGTTAGAGTTTCATGAACAAGCTACAAAAGTCCTCATTCGATTCCTGATACTCAAGCATTATTTATAACAAACCTTAATACCTGCAGGGGCAGGGTAAGAACAAAATCTTTGTAGCAACTAGCTTTTCCCCATGGGGATAAATGCATTCTCAATTAGCACTGAGACAGGATGTAGCTCAGAAATCACTTAAAGCCAAGTACTTCATCAGCTGGGCTCTTAATCAGTTCCTCTAGGAGTTCCCTTTCTCACGAAAGCAGAAACAAACAAACAAACAGCACACAAATCTGAGCCTGTCAGTTACACTGTGGGCTGTATTTTGTATTTACCATATCATTCAATAAAACAAGAGTTACGGATTAAAAATTCCTTCTTGGCTGTAAGCAGAGCAAGGTCTCTTGACAAAGTCACTGGAGTTTCACATGTAACACTGCATCTAATTTAAAGGTACATCTTCCAAAAATATCAGTAGGGAGAATGAATCAGTGGCAATTCCCCTTCTACCACCTACCACCTACCACCCGAGAATATCATGGCCTCATTCTCCTCTGGGGCCTCAGGGTCTCTGGCTATCCAGATTCATCCAAAATCTTCTGGGGAATTCTGATGACTTTGGCTCTTTTCCCTGAACAACTTTAGCAACAGCCTCCTGAGATTTTAATTTATGTGCCACAGGGTCAGCATGATGGCTTGACTGGTTCCACAGAGATGGCCCAGCTGCACCCGGACAACTTCCCCACATGGGGACTGAGGGTGGGCACGCCCACTCTGAGATCATGGAAACCTTTCCTGATCTGCCACCTTGTGCATTCATTCATAAGCTAAACAATGCCACGAATGCAACATGCCCTGCCACGAAAGGACCTGATGGCTCAGACTGCCCCATCTTGGAACAAGGAGACATGCATAACTGTGTACCCTCTGGCAACCTACATGCCTGTGTCATGAAGGCGGAGAAGGGAGTGGGAACCACAGCAGTCTAGCCCCTGGAGTTTATCTTCAAAGCCACCTAATTTTCATTGGGGGGTGGGGGGCAAGGGTGATATGAAAAAAGAGCCTTGGAAACCACCTCATTCCTTTTTTCCTGAACATTCCTGAGCACCCAGCTGCAGCCTGGCCCAGCTCTCACCCCACTTCTGTTGAAACCTTGCGATGTTACACCCCATATTCTTCACTGACACATGGTGGAGTTATGAATATGGCATAACTAAGACCTGTTTTATGCAAGATAGGCCCTGTGAGGTATCACTGGAAAGGCTGTGATTTACTGACTGGGATCCTATTTGTATGCATGTAGCACTTCTGTATCTAAAGTTAGGAATATGGACTGTAACAGTTACAGCCGAGTGTGTATTTGGTAGATACCCAGCAGACAGTAGGCCACCGGCCTTGGTGGGCCAGTAGGAAGAAACAACAAGACTGTAGATGCTAATCTCGTTCCTGAGAGGCACCCTGGGACTTAACTGTGACCCGAGTAGGTCAGGTGGTCCGGTCATCTGGTTCTAAGCGCTACCATGGACTTCGAGCAATTTTCTGTCAAAAGGAGGGGATAGATCAAGACAGGGAAACAAAAGCTTCCAGCCTTATATAAATCTTATTTAAAGCTTGGGAGCAAGTTGATCTGGATTCACTCTTCACTAAAACCCTGCCCAGGATGATGCTGGAAACACCTAAGGAACAAGCACAAAGGATAAGCAGGAAGCCAGGCTGGAAAAGGGATGCGATCTGTGAATAAGCTACCTGAAGACTGAAGCTACAGGCAGGGTCTCTCACCTTCAGAAATTTCTGCAATCTGCCCCAAATCAACATGAAGGTGAGAAATATTTTTCTAACTAGTTTCTTTAAGAGCTTAAGCTCAGTGTCCGTGTTTTATTTTATTTGCTTAGTAATCGGCTTTGTTCTGTTTGCTGGCCCTGACAATCACTTAAAATCCAACTTTCGTAGTTAAATTTACTCCTTGTTTATAACACAAGCCAATTTGTCCCGTTCATATGGGAGGAGCGGGAGAAGTTGTGCAGCTCCCTCCCCACACTGAGGGAGAAGACAGATTTTAGGCACTTGAATTGTGAAAACTTCTCTGTACACCGCAAGACAATATTAATTTGGGGTTTAACTACTTCCCAGGGGCATGCACGTGAGCACTGGCTGAAACCTCTCCCAAAGGTCTGACTGCAGTCTGCATCTGCAGCTGGGTGTGTGTTAGAAAGGGGCCTAGGTACCTGGCACAGCAACCTAGTGCACTGGAAACTCAGGCTGGCAGGGCTGGAGTGCTGAACGGGACCCCAGGAGATCAGGTGGCGTCCCTGATGGGAAGTGGGTCCAACCCATCACATACCTTTCTGCAGCAATTGGTGCCTTCCTGGCCTGGGGATGAGGAGACTCTTGTTCCAAGTTGCCTCATTTTGCTCCAACTCCTAAACTGCCACAAAAGAAATTGCCAAACGTTGGCCCATATCCTGAACTGATGTTAATCACTATGGAGCTATTGACTTCATGAATGGACCTAGTCCCCTGTAGGTAGCTGGAGCAATAATCATTAAGTATGAGTATCAACTCCCAGCCTTACAGACCAGACAGGCGACGCAAATTCCAAGCTGTACACGATATTTTTTTAGTTGCTTTCCGAATAACTTGAGTGTCTGGTCCCTGTTACACTGGACACCTGTCATAAATCCTGTTTGCTGGCTGCCTACAATCCAGCATGTGATCTTTGCCTTGTCAATACTGAGACCTTTAGCCTCTCAGGCTGTTACTGTTCTGATTAAAATTCCAGAGTAGGTCTCCAGATCTCTGTTGATTTTACATTCTGTTAGAAAGAATGGAGCTGAATAAAGTATTGGGGCACAGATAAGATCAGCTCAAGCAAACAGTTACAAAAAAGAATAAGGTAAGTCTCTGTAGGAAAACAGCACTGCCTAGTCCAAGTAGTGGCTTGGCCAGCTTCCATATGAAAATATCTTCTAACATGCAACGTTCAGAGTCACGTAGTGTAATTTATTAAGTGTCATGAAGTGCTCAGTGTTCACTAGGTGGATCCCTGATCAAGATGCAAAAAGCAGGTTCAATTGGGCATGAAGCTTATCATATTTCTCGCAGTTGCTCATAGATAGCTAAATCACAGAGAGCTATTGCATCTGATTCAGTAACCGTGTGTACAAATATGCTCCCATTTTGATTATGTATCAGAGCCGGTGTAAGTGTGTTTTAATGGTATTAGGACATTGTGACAATTATAAGATCCTCTCACCACTGCAAAGATATGCACTTGGGCAGGGTATGAACCTGGGATTTTTCAGCATCCTAGCAAAGAAATCTACCAACTGAGCTACAGACGTAGTTGTATTAACCACTACTAGGATTAAGCTGTGATTGTCTGGTGAAACAACTTGTATAGGCTACATTACCCAGTCAGACTGCATTTCCCATGATGCACTGTGGTCACAGGGCTCCCTTGATGCATGGAAGCAATTCAACCAGAAGGGAGACTGCTGTGCACCAAAGCAGCTCGAATCCAGTTCGGGCATTTGCTCCACAGTGGAAAATGCGGGATGAGGCACTTGGATCACGGATACCTCAGGCATTCTGACGGCTCAGACTAACTCATTAGTGTTGAACTGAACCAAAATGAAATGATTTTACGCCAGCTCTTACCTCCTTGACACGCAGCATCCTACCATCCATCTCAGTCTTGACTATTCCACACGAGAAATACATTTCCTGGATACCACAGTACAAATCACTGATGGCCACATCGTCACCACTCTCTACCAGAAGCCCATCGACTGCTACACTTACCTACATACCTCCAGCTTCCATCCTGCTCACACCACACGAGCCATCGTTTATAGTCAAGCCCTTAGATACAATTGGATCTGTTCTGGTCCTACTAACAGGGACCAAACACTTCAGGACCTCTACCAAGCATTCATAAAAAGTAATTACCCGCTGGGAGAAATTAAAAAAAACAAATTGACATGGCCAGATGAATACCCAGAAACCAGCTACTTCAGGATAGGCCCAAGAAGATCAACAACAGACCACCACTTATCACCTTTTGCCCCAAATCAAACCCCTGCAATGCACCATTCAAAATCCACAACCTATTCTAGATCAGGATGCTACACCCCAGAAGGCCCTCGGTGTCAGGCATGTCTTTTCCTACAGACAGCCTCCTAACCTAAGAAAGATTCACACCAGCAATCACAGGCTATACCACAGTAATACTAATCCTGGAACTTTTCCTTGTAACAAACCCCACTGCCAACTTTGTCCACATATTTATTCTGGGGATCCCATCACTGGACCTGACCACATTAGTTACAAGATCAAAGGCACATTCTCTTGCACATCCAGCAACATTATGTATGCCATTATGTGCCAACAATGCCCTGCCACTATGTACATTGGACAGACTGGGCAAAACCTTCACCAAAGAATAAACGGACACAGAACAGACATCAAGAAACTCAATACACATAAACCTGGTCAGTGAACACTTCAGTGGAGTGGGCCATTATGTTAAAGACCTGAGAATTTGTGTCCTAGAGCATAAAGAATTTAAAAACAGATTAGAGCAAGAAATCTGTGAGCTGGAATTCATACTCAAATTCCACACATTAACACGAGGTATGAACAGACATCAGTTACCTCAGACATTATAAGGACTGCTTCCCTTCCTTTGATGCTCGTAATTATTACAGACAGAACAGTTAACATTCCCCCACTCCTCACCCCTCACTCTTCAGTCCTATTTGATCTGCCAGTTTCTATTGCAGGTTTTTGGTTTCTTTTTTTTGGGTCCTCTGTACTGATAAATGTCAGTCTGTATTGGAAATGAGATTGATCTGATGAAGTGGATCTGTCCCACGAAAGCTCATCACCAAATAAATCATTTTGTTAGTCTTTAAAGTGCTACATTTCTGCTGCTTTGTTCTGCTGGAGTACAGACTAACACGGTGACCTCTCTGTAACTATTCTCCGTGATACATGACACCTAGCAGCCATTGGAATAGTGTCTCAAACTGTTCACAACACGCACGCACACACATACTTTGGCCAGTGTTGTGTTATGAATGCTCCCATGGGCGGGTGGCAATATAGACAAGGGAAGGCATTGCCTTCCCAAAACGGCCTACACTGGGGATTGAGGCTGGGACTGGGTGGGACTTGGCTCCGGGAGGAGGCAGGGTCTTGGGTGGGGCTGGGGCTTGCCTTCCCCAGCTGGACGTTCACCCGCCGCTCATGAGCCCTTCATCAACGTTGATGACAATCATTCTTTCTAACCCTCTAGACATGGCCTTTGCACTCTCTTCAGTGGTATTGCTTTGGTGGGCCAGTAAGGGCAACAAAGGGTCTGACAGACTTGTCAGGCCCCTATGCAACATGGGGAACATCCTGGCTCCATGCATCCAGAAGGAGCAGGTCCTTGGGCAGAAGGTCCAGGCTAGAGGCACCCAGTCCTCAGCATGGCCCGGAGTGTGCCATGCCAGCCTCCACCCCTGGGCAGCCCTCCGAGTCACCCCGAGCGCACCGTGTGGTGCTCTAGCAGCGATGCCCCAGACTCTGGCTGTCACTGCAGGTTGACAGGCAGGAACCACCACCAGGCCCTGAAGCAACTATCTCCTATGGCCCCTCCGTTAGCAGGCCTGAAGGCAAATGCCGAAGGTAAAAGTAAACAAGGAGGAATAACCAATATTTAAGAGACAGCTCAATGTTTAATAGCATTTTGCGACTTCTGCAACCTGTAACCACAAGCAGGGAAGCTGAGCCTCAGCTGGAGTGAAAAATCAGGCCTTGCACTCAGGGGGGCCTCTTTAGAGGCTGACTGGTTACAGGAATGTGCCATGTCTGCAGAGATGTAAATGTAGATGTAAATAATTGAGAGGTAAGGTGCCAAGAAAGGGCTCTCAAAAATACATAGCACAGACCCTTGGGTTGTAGGACCAGTAAAACATGTTGCCCAATGAAATGGCTGCCTCTGTGCAGTCCTTCTCATTGAGGGCTCAGCTCTTTTACTGCTGCAGGTGGGAGATGAAGAAATGGGGGGGTGGGGGAGTGTAAGACGAAAAGAATTGCAAGGGACTAATAGGAGATGAAAATGGCTGGGAAGGCAAATGTGTTGGAAAAGATGGTTCCTTTCGCCACAAGGAATTCCTTATTTCCTGAAGACTGAGGACCAGAATCTGCTCTCCATTACCGCTGTGTAAACCAAGGGGAGATCCTCTGACTTCAGCCAAGGTCCCCCAGATTTACACAGGTGTTACCAGCCAAAATCTGAGTCTATGGAGTTTAAATATTCTTTCTCCTAAGGGTGAGTTACTCCTGGAAGAAGGCATGCACTGGCCTGCTCCTTTGCAGCTACCCAGTACTTTGACTGACATTTTCTCTACTACGGCCACTAATTCCCCAGAGAGGCGATGACACAGTGTCAAGGTAAGCATATGCTAATGACCTTTTCCCAAAGCATGCTCCCATGCCACTCAGTTCTGCAAAACATGAATTAGCTCTTCAATATTTGCTTTATTACCTCCTCTGACAACCATCACCTATATGCTAGCCTGCTAAAATTGGGGCAATCCCTAGTTTTCACTCTTCCGCCCTGTAAAGGCTTCGAAGTTTGAGATGATTAACGAGCAAAGCCCTATTAAAAAGCTGCCACGTATAAAGAATAAAGATGGCACCAATTTTCTCATGCTCTTTTAAAATCTGATACCCATCCATCAGAGAGGCACAGCACCTTTCCCTCAGCACGGAGAAAGAGGGAGCGCTTTGTATGTGTGTCTATCATTGGAAAGCAGGTAAGCCCTCACCAATCATGTGATTATTAGAGCTGACAGACTATGCAGTACAGCATTAGTCACCCAGAGGTGTTACAATACTGATACACTGACAGGCAATTATCTCTGCAGATAGTGTTAAAACAAGATAATTAATTGAATGCACAGGTGAAAGAACAATGGACCTTGCAGCCGGAGAAGCTATTTTCGAAAGCATTCGGTGAAGGCAACAATGGCCCCTGGATGGACTCGTTTTATCTGTTCGGTGTTTTTTTCCTCCTCCTAAATGCTGCTTTGACTCTGAATGTGTTTAGTGCATTACTGGAGTGCAGCCACTTGCCAGAGGGTCCTTAGGGACAGGAAAACATCTCTCTCTTACTCTGGGGAGAAGGTCTTGTTCTGAACCCATTGAAGCTAGTGTAAATCCACTTACTTCTCATTTACACCACTGAGAACTCAGAGTCAGGCCAAGCGGATGGAGCAGCTGGAAGGGCATTTTAGAGATTGTGTTGTTGTGGGGTGTATGTATGTGTGAATGTTTTGTGTGCTATGGGGTGTATGGGGTGTTCAGGGAGGGCTAGCACCTTGGTGTGGGGACTTGCTGTGTCTCTTCGTGGCAGTTCATGCACCTTTGGTCCCCACCTGGCACCCAGCTCTCACCTGTGGCTCCAAGAAGCTGTAGCAAGCAGCGGCCACACCCCGATAAACTGCTTTGACAGGCAGGCTAAACCAGGTGAGGCTGGGTGGCAGGTCTGAAACCTGTGGTGAGAGATGGAATTGCCTACCCCAGCGTGCAAAGTCGGCCCCAGCGGATTGGGCGGATGAGATCAACAGCAAGATCCAACAACCAGGAAGGCGGTTCTGCAATGCTCTGTGGAGAGCGAAGGGCATGACAAGGCACCAAAGATGGCATGGCCACCTGCTGCAGCCCAGGACGTCCCAGCCGTGATGACTTTTTGTACCACTGGAACCAGGCTTTTGAGGTCAAGAGAGTGGAACTGCCCCATGCAACGGCTTTTCCACTTTAAACATTCTCCCAAACAGGTTCTTTGCGCATTCCCATCACTTCTGTCTACCTCAAAGTCCTACAGCAATGGTGGAGGGGCGAAGCAACAGGTGGAGGTGACCACTGGGAGTCGTAGCTCCAAACATGCACGTAGGCGGCCTGTGGATTTTGGTCACTCAACTCTGACGCCAGGACGACAGAGGAGTTTGGCAACATCCCAGGTGACTGAGCAGGCCTTTTTAGGAACAGCACTGCTCACCTTCTAAATGAGGGAGGGGACTAGAAAAGGTGTCCCAAAAATTGTTTGTCCCAATCAAAACGGCCAGCGTGCCGCAGATGACAGTTTTATCCTCATAGTGGTTGAAAAACAGTGAAAAGAAAGACAATATTTGCAGCATGGAACATTTGCATCCTCTTGGACAGGGAGAATGCTATGAGGCCTGAGAGAAGAATGGCCCTTGAGAACAGGCACGTTATAATATTGACATAGCCGCTCTGAGCAAGACTAGGCTGGCAAAGGAAGGATCCATTTTTAATGCAACTCCTCTACAGTGAACTCTCCCAGGGCAAAAGGAATCAAGGTAGGACTCGCAAGAAGTATAAAGACTGCATGAAGGCAAACATTGCCCATGGTGGTTTAAAACCAGATCAGCTAGAGCAGCATGCAAAAGACCAAACAGGCTGGCGTGCTCTCGTAGAACACGTGTATGACAACTTTGAAGAGCAGCGACGCGTACGCCTCATTGATGCTCATGAGAGGAAGAAAGCAACAGCAGCACCTGCCCCAACAGAGCCAGGACACTTCCCTTGCCCCCACTGTGAACGCCCATGACATCCAAAGCTTGGACTCCTCAGCCACATGCGAGTCCACAACCGATGAGCCTGTGCAAGCTCAAGACGTCATTGTTGGACACGACGGACTACCTACTGTGCCTGCTAATAATGTATGTGAGTTAAATGGAAAATGAAACCTTCAACATGCCTGGTTTGTCTTCCCCTCAGTCACTGTGGTATCTACTCACCTCTCTTGTGCTGGTGAATTTATCCTCTCAAAACACCTCAGAGACAGGGAATTGTTATTACACCACCTCATGGGTTAGAAACTGAGGCACACCGTGATACATCAACTTGCCTACAAAAGCGTGTGGCCGAGTCAGGAACTGAATCCAGATTTCCTGCATCCCTGTGCAACCCTTTAATGGCAAGACAATCCTTTGCTCTTTGCCAAAGCACGCCCTGAAGAGCAGTGTTGCAAATCACGTTTGGGTGTTTTGGCAAATGGCGGCCCTCACAGTCTTTCAGCATGGCCTCTCTATTCCGTGTAATACAACATGACACATAGCTGTTCTATCCTGCAGTGCAGCGATGCCGCTCGAGACTACAGCTCCCATAATTCAATTCTCTAGTGCCAGCGGAATGCTGGTGTGTAGTGGGGGTACTGCAGACTGAGGTATGCAGTCTCCCCCTTTTGTGAAAGTGCGGGCGGGCTTGGGTGTGCCATATTTGATGCAGGTCAGGTGGGGCCTTTGACCTGCCAGTGTTGCCCCCAGCTGATCAAAATATGAGGTGCCGCCACTCCTAATCATATGTAAAATTTGGTCTCTTTCATTTTGTCAATCCCTGAATCGGTAGCTTCCAGTGATATCCTGTTGGAAATGGTACAATCTAAGCAGCCCATAGTACTGTATAATATGGCTTTAATTAGGATTTAATTTAGATTTAAGACGATAACTATTGCATGTTTACTAAACACCAATTAATTATTTAAAACATACTGTTAAGGTGTAAGACCAATGCCATAGCTATGTACTGGGCCATTGTTAAACCTTAATCAAGATGTGTTTAACAAGCAATTAGTCTTCAATATACAATAATAAATATCTTGGTCCAATTAAATTAAACGATTCGCTAAGGCTATCTAGCACGTAACTGCAGTGAGGAAACTGAGGGCTCAGGAAATGGCATGAGACTGGTTTCTTTTGATGTCCTTTAGCATTTCTGGCTGAAGCAGGATCCAGGCAGAGGAGAGGGGTTTGAAAGAAAGAACTAATGGGCAAAGTTATTCCACTCTCCCTGAACCTCATGTGAGGCCCTATTTGAATTAGAAGGAAAAGTTTGTGTCAGTTCTTATTTTACCCAAATCTCTAGTAAATAACTAGAAGTGGCTCAGCTTCCTTAAGACAGAAAAAGAAAATTATACTGTCACCAAACGGGGAGCAAGCCCTCGGCTCACTGCTCAGCCTTCCTGCCAGTGAAATGTTAGATGCTTCTACAGAAGTCTGCAGGCATGAAAACAGAGTCCAGGGCTTTAGCTCTGAGCCAGGAATTCCACATCCGGGGTCTTAAACAGGGAACTGTGGAATTTCAGTTCAACCTGTCCACACCACAGCAGAGCTGGCTTCAGCCTCAGCCCATCACAATCCATTTACTGGGTGGTCTGAGCCATAAGTAGTATTTGATGTCTTCTAGCTGAAGAACATTTATATGTCCTGCACGTTAAGTTCAGCCAGTTGACAGGCAAAGTCTGAACCCAAGGTACTCAGTGATGTTAGAAGAAAAGTAGGATTGTCCCAAAGAATGACTTTCTTTATGCTTTTGTGTTTTATTCCCATGGCATGAAGGTCAGTAGGAACATGAATTTATTAAAGCATAAACAAATTGTGTAAATGCTTATGGTAATTCCACTTCCCCTAAAAATATCAGTTATTTTAAAGCTACTTTAAATTATCTCCTTCCTAATGAAAACTCACATGTAATCTGTTAGTGAGGAATGTCTGTTGAACCATGAATTATTCAAAGAAGTCTCTGTTCTGTTATCTGGAGTCTCTGGAGATTATTCCCACCATTGTCCAATGTGATGGGTCATTATGCACTCTGTGAATTTAATCTTTCAGGCTATCCAGCAGCACAGAAAAAATGTATGAATAACAATTTTCCTGTAATAACCTTCAACTAACCTTTCAACCAGAGTGACTAATTCCAATCCTATTTTCACATCAATAGAAGAGTCAAAGCCAGGCAATTATCTCTTATCTGTTCCCTAACCCGCCCCCTTTAATTTTTAAAAAGGATGTTAAAATACTTACTGGAGGCAAGAAGAAGAAAGATGGCTGGAATGAAGTATGGACCAATTTTGATGAACAGTGACAAGAGTGGGTTTTAGATCATTTTCTCCCCCATTCCTTTATCCTTCCTGGCACACCAGTTGCCTTGCACATGTCCCTAATGAAAGGAAAAAAGTAAAAATACCCCCCAACTCACCACAACCTCAACCCACTGGCCTTTAATCTACTATGAGCATTTTACAAAGCTGGGTCAAGTATTTCTCCTCAGCGGTGTTTCTGGGAATAGGTGACAAGGGAGGGATCCCTTGATGGTTCCCTGTTTGGTTCACTCACTCTGGGGCACTAGACATTGGCCACTATGCTCATGTTCAAATCAGGGATGGCAGAGAGTGACCCAGAAGTGGGTGAGTCTCCTTTTCGCTGTGACATTTTTAAACGATTGAAGGAGACATTTATGTAACCGTGTAAAGAACAAAATAACCGCAGTTCCCAGTTACAGGGGTT
Source organism: Carettochelys insculpta (assembly GCF_033958435.1). NCBI lineage: Eukaryota > Metazoa > Chordata > Testudines > Carettochelyidae > Carettochelys > Carettochelys insculpta. The sequence goes on along the minus strand of NC_134148.1, from coordinate 43,604,653 downwards.
TGATTGTTGTGAGGGAGAGAAGAACTCTTCTGTCCCCAAGAGGCCTCTGGCCTGTTCAGTTACACAGCTCTGTCCTATTCTTATGTATTGCTATGGCCTCCAGGAGCCCTGCTATTGGACCCCGTGGTGCTCGGTGCTGTACAAACACTATGCTAATTAGGCTCCATGATGGGTCTCTGCACCCCTCATCAGATCCCAATATTCCCTTTGCATTTGTATCATGCTTCTCACCTCAGGATCCCAAAGACACTGATGGGTATTAACTTACACCACCGTGAGGCAGGCAAGAACACCACGTTACCTGCTATTCATACATGCGGAAGTCAAGGCACAGAGACAAAAAGGTCCAGATCCTCATATGTAGGCAGCCAAATCCCATAGAAAGCAAGGGGTCAAAATGACTCGTTTAAGTGTGTCAGTAGGTGATCTGGAAGTAGAACTCAGTTTTCCTGACCCTGTGCACTGACTGAGAGGTAACGCTCCCTCTCTCCCTACACCTGGAGCTGGGGTGAGCTTCCCATTCACACAGACAGACAGACAGACTCCTCCTAGCAGTTGCCAAGTGAAGTCAGAACAGCAGGTGTGGAAGCCAGGCAGTGCTGGCCGGTCTTAGCACCACAAGAACAAACCCAGGTGACCCGCGTGGCTCCGTACATGGGGTGGCTAGCCCTGCCTGTTGCTGCCAGAGCCACGGAAGCTGCTCTGCTACTTGTCATACACAGTGTAGACGTACCCCATGCGGAATGACCGGAGTGACCATGGTAAATGTCCAGGGCTCCAGTGTTAACTCCCAGTGGATTTTTTGTTTACCCTGGAAAAAAAGAAAGGCACATTCTTAACTCGGCTGACCTCCCCCCATAACACAGGCTGTAAAGCTTCCCCAAAGACATGCCTAGAGCGGATGCTTATAAAAACCTAGCCGGTCTTGACTTAAAAGAGGCCAGTGATGGAGAATCGCCAGTGACCTTTGTTCTGGTGGTCAGTTACAGTCACCATTAAAAATGTATTCCTTACCTTCCGCCTGCATTGATAGCTAATAGTTCCAAAGCTCCCTAGAAGTGTGTGTGTGTGTGTGTGTGTGTGTGTGTGTGGTGGGGCCACCCATGACTGAACTGTGGCCCTGCCCCTCAAGCTGCCCCTTCCCCCCTCAGATCCTGCCCCTACACCTCCTCTTCCCACCAGCATCCCACCCCCTGACCTACGGTTGCCAACTCATTCTGGAGCTAGTGTGGGAGATTGTTTTCCCCCCAGCCTGACATAATGTCATTGTCTTAAACTACCCTGTTAAACTTGCCCCAATTGCTTTCACTAGTTGCCAGGAGCTCAAAGCTGAGCCCATGAGATTCCAGGCCAATCATGGAGGGTTGACAACCCTAACCCTGGCCCTTCGTGCTTGCCCTTACAGCCAGTAAAACGTGATTGGGCCATGGCCCCTTGGCCCTGCCCCCGTTCTGGTGCTCCATCTCCCACTACTTATTCCTCGGTCAAGCATTCACGTCTCTGACAGCACAAGCCCAGAACCTGACTGAGATCCCAGCCCTTTGCCCTTCTGAGACTGGTGCACTGAGTGCCCTATGGCATGCAGGGCTTGGATCCTTCCTCAAAAACCAAGCTCTTGCCTGCTTTGTGTGGGCATTACAAACAGCCTGACACAATGGCTTTAAGTGAGACTCTCCTCTGTATATTGGCTGCAGGACTCTAACGCAGGGGATTGGGTACTGCTTTGGGATACCTTTAGGATTAAACTCTGTACATTAAACTCTCTGCATACATACAAACCAGAGGGGAGGCATAAGGCTAACGTCTCAAGCACAGCAATCAGTGCCAGTCAGCATGTCCTCCTCAGCCACGGCAGACTAGCTGTGTGTCTTTGGGCAAGTGACTTCACAGCTCTGCACCTCAGTTTCCCCAACTGGGAAAGGGGGATAATGAAATGTCACTAAAGATATTGGGGCAGCGCATTAACGAACGCTTTGAAAGGGTGTGAGATCCTGCAACCTGCGTGCAACATGAGTGTGGAATATGGGCAGAGTTATGGCATGGTGCAGATGAATGACATTCGGTTCCTTGTCAGAACCAGGCTGAACAGCCTGCTGCAGGCTAGGGAGGCCAGAAAGCACCTCCACTTATGGGCATGTCCACCCCTCTGGGGTATGAATAGCGCATCTGTGATCAAACTAAGACTCCACAGGACCTGCATGCTCAAATTCACATGCCCTGCCCTGTAGCTGCTATTCTAGAAGCAGAAAACCTCATGTTCTACCCACCAAGCCCTTGCAGGCACCACCTCTAACATAACGTTGCTCTCCAGCAAACTCTGAATGTCTGTCAGAGAAAAACATTTTGTCCTCGGAGAAGACCTTCAAAGTCCAGGGTGAATCTCTGGAAGAGCAGTGAGAGAAAGCTGCAGTTGCCCATTTCAGAGCAGACTTCAGGACAAAAGGGTTTTATTTAACCCTGCACCACCCCCCACCCAATGTTACAGCTTCCAGCTCAGCAGCCTCCCTAAATGCAAATATCTTTGCCCAGCAAGTGTATAAAATTGCCCTATTTGCACTTGCTATTTCCTTCAAGAAGAGAAATATCACTGAAATCATCTGGCGTGCATTGCTGGAATCTGGCCACTGCCGGGCTTACATTTGAAATTCTAATGACGGAACCATTCCTCCTAATCGGAACCGTAATTTCCTGGCCAGCACACCCGCTGTTTCATGAAGAATAGCTGAGAAGGGGAAAAAAAAAACCAAAAACCCGAGGCTTTCACGAAACATGCCTTGTATCAGTGCTCAGGCATTTCGGAGCGAAGCTGGGACTTCTTAAGAGCAGAGCCCGCCAAAGTTCTGGGACCGTCATCTTGCAAAATGCTGGAAGTAGATGAGAGCAGCTGCTTGCTGCCAGCTGGCGCGTCGTCGTGCACAGTATAAATGTGTGCCATTGTCCGGGCGCCTTTCACAACACTGCCAGCGTGCAGAAAATGAACCGCCGCTCAGAGGGGCACCAGGACAATGCGGGTGCTGACTGTCACAGCTGGCAGGTAGCATGGTGCCTCGTTGTGACTGACCCTTGACTGAAGACTTGCAAACCTGTCGCAGGCATTACTCCCCCGGGCGCTCGAGGAGGGTGGAGAATGCAAACTACTGCTCTTCCCCTCAGAAGCACAGGAGCTCAGCCGGTCCAGCCAGCAGAATTCTGCCGAGGCTGATGAAGGGCCTGATACCGCTGGGTGCAGAGCGTGTCCTGAGCAGGGCTCACTGCCCTTAGGACAGAGCTCAGCCTGCTGGGAAGTGAGCCTGCAGGTGGGGGAAAGCGAGAGACAGGGCTTGCTTTGAAAGGGATGTGTCGCTGATGGGAAACGAAGCCCTGCTTATGGTGCAGGTGGGCTTCTCCCAGTCTCCCCGTCCCCAGAGGGCCAGCAGAACATTGCTGCATGGGCCCAAGCTCTAGAGGCCTTTGCGACACACTGCTACTAGGAGCAAGGGCAGCGGGTAGGAGAGGCAGGGCCTTCCCAAATGCCACACCTGCCCCTGCCCCTGCGCCATCCCCAGGCCCTCTCCAGTCAGTGCAGCTCCCTCAGGCTCCTGAGGCTGTGGAGGCTGGGGCAGGCTGCTGCCAATCTGCTGGGGCTGGGGCCACTGCCCTACACATATCCCGCGGGCTGGAGAAGGGAAAGGGTGGTTTACTCACATCTCTGACTGACGCAACTTATACCGACGTACGACGTGGTGCGTACGTAGCCTGTGTCTCCCTGGCAGAGCTTTGTGTCATTTTCACCATCAGCCGTAGGACAACAATCTACTGAAAAGCCATTGCAAATAAGCCATCCAGCAGAACAGAGTGAAAACCAGAAGCTTCCTTTGTTTGCTCAGGAAAAAATGCACTTTGCTATTGACTGGTTTGCCAATACATTGACTCTGAGCATTCATCAACCCTCACAGTACATCTCCTGGGACAACACAGACCTAATGTTTGAATCAGGTTGCCAGTGCACATTGGAAATTTGCATTAATGCCTCCAGACTACACCCAGGAACACTGGCATTCTAGACAGAGGAAGCCAAAGCCCACTCAGCTTGGGGAACATGCTTTTGAAAGCTGGATATCAGCTTCTGTTTGGGAAGATGAAGAAAATGTGCAACGGTTCTGGTGCTGGGGGTTTGGGTGGGTTTGTTGTTGGGGATTTTGGGGTGTGTGTTTGCTTCTTTTTACATTTTTATTTGTTGTCAAAGGCTCAGTAGAAGCACTGGATTCTAGTTACTAGTGCCAGAAAGCCTGCATTAAGCCCTAGAAGAAGCATGACCATGGATCAGCAGCTGAAGCATTCCCACGCCAGCCTACCAGTGTGCCTCACACGTACTCCAGTTGGACTCAAGCTCCAGGGGAGACTGCCGCTAAGGCTTCAGACTGAATGGGTCTAGGCTCTATGCCCAGTTAAAGCCTGAGCCAAAGCCCACCACTGTCAATGCAACAAGGGCCATTGGCTGCAATGGGCCTTTGGATCAGGCCCTGATGCATCAGACTCTTGCCTGACCACACCATTTTTGACACGGCAGAAAGTAATTCAGTCACTGGCATGCTGCCTGAAAACCAACAGGAGTCTTTCCATGGACTTCAACGTGATTTGGAACAGGCCATCAAGTGACTAAGGCCAGTGTCTGAACCAGAGAGCCCTGGTTTGCTGATCTCGGACGAGCTAACAAGCATATGTGCAAGTTCTTTTATTGCTTGAATTCACTTCCTCTGAAGAGCTTTCAGAGTAAGAACAAATGTGCTGCTTAGAAAAGCCGGTTGGTACTTTACAACTGTGGGCAGCTGTGCTATTTAGAGCTTCTGAAGAGCAAAACAAGGAGGGCTGTTTATGCCATCTACTTTGCTGGGGAATTCCCAGAGTAGGCTGGGAACTGTGGAGCCCAGAAATGCCCTAGTTGGGAAGGAGTGAGGTGCATCTCTGCTCAAGAGAAGCAACGGCTAAGAAGCCAGAAGCCTGAGGTTAGGGCCATGCAGAGGGGTTGCAACTGAACTGTGAGAGTGGTTTCCTCTGAGGTTGGGAAATCAACCATTTCAGGCACTCCCCTTCTTGGAGAAATGGTATGTCCCACCGCAACCAGCCAAACTGCAGTAGTAGCTGCTTCAGGACTGCAATGAAGCTATACTTCAATTAAAAAAAATACAAATTGGGAGCTCTTTTAATGTATCCACGCTATGGCTAAGCCAAAGTAAGATTTTAAAGCAGCTGAGCTGGAGGAGGTATCAAGGCAGTGAAACCAGCTTTGCTCTGCAGGTCCAAGTTCAGCAAATTGTTTCACTACCTGCCTCACTTCATGCATGTGCTTCAGTCCAGTTCTAATGTAAAGCTTAAAGTTAGGCATGAACTCAAATGCTCCTCTGAATGAGGATGAACTGATGAACCTGCTGAAAGCTAAGCATACACAAAAGTGTTCTTCTGAAGCGGAGTCCGAGCCTGCGGTTATTTTAAAAATGATTAAAAATAAAGAAAAGTTTTGTTGCTTTTCCACCTGTTTAATGTTGGTGATTTCATTAGTTCCGTGCTTTGATTAGTACTTGACTTGAGCATTGGTCAATCTACTAGTCTCTGTCCCATCAATAAGAATCTTCTTCCTGTTCTAAGCTGAACAGGCTTCAGAAAAAAGGTCAGGGCAATTATATGAGCAATGGAAACACCAAGAATGTCTAACACTAACAAATGAAATGGTGAGCATCTTGCAAATGATACCCAGCCTCTTGCTTCTAGTGGGAAGGGACTAAGAAAAAAAGTTACTCCTAATTGTCTATGGCATGGCTTCTGGTGCCAGCCTTGGAAGCATTTGGAATTGACCAAAGCCAAGGACAGGATTTTAGAGTAAATAGCCCCATTAATTTGACCTGGTCTTCGGACTCCCACGTTCTATCTGTCCACAGAGGTGTTTGAGGTAAAAGTGGGACCTCGCACAACATGGAGAAGATCTCCTGAGACTGAAGGACAGCAACTGGAGTGCTTCTGGAGCTAGCTAGGAGTTTTGTCCCAAGACAGAGTGAAATGGAGGAGATTTATAGATGACCTATGCTCCACCGGAGTACAAGGGCTTCAGTCAAGTAAGTCAATGGCTCCATTTGGCTTTAAATATTAAAACACAGTCAAGCTGCCTAAGGCCAAATTTCCATCCATTCAATCACAAATTATGTGGTTTAAGAGTGGTTGGATGCACTTTCTGCAAGCACTCTAAAGGGACAAAAGACTGAAGCAGACAAGTGACTCACAAAACAGATGTATTTAAGAACACCAGCGCCCTATTGAGTAATGGCCAAAGGTCTACTACTATTACTACTACTACTATTTAACCCTTGCACTCCTTGTGGAGCATAGGCCTTCTACAAGTTTCTTCCACTTCATTCTGTCTTGGGACAAAACTTCTAGCTGGCTCCAGAAGCACTCCAGTTGCTGTCCTTCAGTCTCAGTAGACCATCTCCACATTGTCTGAGGTCTTCCTCTTGTGCATTTTCCTTGCATGTTTCATGTGAGCACGTGACAGATTATGCCGGATGATGCTTTTCTGAGAGTGTGGCCTCACCATCCCCACTTTCTTCTCTTGATTTCAATGCCAATTGGTTCTCGTCCTGCTCCGTTCCAAAGCTCCTCATTTGTGATGAAATCTTGCCATTTGGTATGAAGGATGTACCTGTCTGCAGCTTGTGATTTGAAGACTTTTTAGTATGCCAGGTCTCACATCCATACAAGAGCACACTCATCACATTTGGGTTGAAGATCTGCAGTCTCATCTTCACAGATATCATTTGTGAACTCCATATGGGACAGAGAGCCTTGCATGCAGCTGTTGCTTTCCCTGTTCTGGCACTGATCTCCTTATCTGTTCCTCCATCTATGCCTACAACACTCCCCAAGTAGGTGAACTGCTCCATCTTTTCCAGGTCCTCCCCTCCCACTGTGATGGTGGTGGTGTTAGACTGGTTGATCCTCATAGTCTTGGTCTCTCCCTTGTTAGTGCTCAGTCCAGTCACTGAGGCAGTTTTGTCTAGTGTTGTGACCTTTTCTTTCATGCTTTTATGTTAGTGTGAAAGGAGAGTGACATCATCAGCAAAGTCAATGTCCTCTAGCTGTTTGAAAAATGTCCACTGACTGCCTCGTTCATGCCCATCTGTTGTCCTGTTCATAATCCAGTCCACTGTGATCGAGAACAAGAAAGGTGACAATGGGCACCTTTGCTGCACTCCCAGCAGCATGCTGAGGGATTTTGACAAGACACCCTTGAGAACAACTTGGCTCGTTGAGGGTTCATACGTTGGGCAGCTCGAGCTGAGAGTGTGGACGGGATGCCACGGCAATGCAGCAGGTTCCACACAGTGTCTCTATCAATGCTGTCAAAGGCTTTTTCAAAGCCTATGAAGATATGTACAGGGGGAGTTTCCCTTTGGGTGGCTGCTCTGTGGTCACTCAGAGTTGCTATTTGGTCAGTACAGGATCTCTCACTTCGGAAGCCGGCCTGTTCTTCCCTGAGACGCCAATTTCTGTCTTCAGTCTCTCCAAGAGAATGGATGAAGACACCAACTCCGTACATAACGGTGCTCCAAAAAGCAATTTGTCGTCTCACAGAAGGTCGTAGAGAAGGCGTAAGGCATTACGACGGTAGCTTCATCTCTGACTCCTGCATGGAAATTCTGCAGGAGAGCAGCATCCTGTTCACTCCACCCTGTCCCTCTTGGAGATTCAGAGGCCACCCATGAGTTATAGGGAACCAATTCCAGGAAAGGGTTAATATTTCAATATTTGGCTTACAGGGCTTTCCAGCGGATGCTATATAGTCCTGGAGTCTAGTTTTTCATAAATAATCTGCAGTCTGAAAAATGTATTTCTTCTGCTGGTAAAACACTTGCTGAAGACATTCTACAGTAATAATCTAAGCTGCTGCATCCCCAAGGAACCTTAGTGCAGTGTTTGGGGCCTATCAAGTTCACTACTGGGGCCAGATCATTTCTCCCACCACAATGGTTCATGTCGATAAAACCAGCTGAATCCTCAGGCAGTACAGAGTAGACTTAACAGCTTATCCTCCAGCACTTGGGGTGCATCTGGTGGAAAGAACATCCCTAAATCATGGCAAGTTCAAGATTCCAGACTGACTCTCTATTGGCTGAGGGCAGCCCAAACTACTTAGAGCAGGCTAAGGGGTGCTCTAGCTTTCACTTGGGACCAGGACTGGCACTGCTTGGTCCCAGGACATGGGACTAGCCAACCAGGGGGCTTACAGGCACCATCACTCTATCCCATCTCACCCCCCTTGTGCTCCATCTGGAGGGGCTTTCCCCATGATTTGTTTATTAACATAATTACTACTCCTAGTATTATTAATAAAGGAAAGTACCAGTTGAACCTCTCTAGTCAGGCACCCTTGAGACTTGACCAGTGCCAAAGCAGAGGATTTCCCAAACCAGGGGCAGTCCACACTGTCTAGAAGCATTACCAACAATTCCAGTGCTTACTGGGCTCTTAGAAGACATTTAGGGGTAAATAACAGCTAAATAACAGCACAGAACCCTGAGAGCCAGGACTGGTGGCTGGAAACAAACTTTATGGGATCACAGGAAACTTGGCCACATCCATGATAAGTGATTGTCCGGCTAACGGATTATGGATGTTGCCAGATCAGAGTGTGACAGATTGGAGTGGTTCAACCTGTAGCAGAAAAAAACACAAGGTTGTTCCAGACTATGTATTCCTTGTCAGTTCACAAAACCAATATTTGACACAAATACTATATGGGTTTCCAGTAGCCAATGTTTGAGAGAGACAGCTGATTTATCCTCTGAATGATAAACACTACATTTCCTCTCTTGTTCTAATTTCCAGGAGGATTTTAGTCATATGCATCAGTTGGTGTAGGATAAACCCTAATGAGGTAGAGAAGATAAACATTTTGTCAGTGCTGACAAAGGAGAGCTTTCGTTAAAACAAAAAAAAAATTAATTGGGACAACTTCCAATGGAAACCTTTTGATGAATGAGAGCACACACTGGGAAAGCAGGTGTACTTACCCGCCAAATGATAGCCATCAAAATGGACTGCAAGCAGGTAATTTCAGAGACAATGATTTAGAGCGAAACAGAGAGAGGATTTCAGATACTATTGTATCTAGTCCCCATGGTGCTCATTAAGGGTCTACAGATTGCATTTCCCATCTCTCTGCTAGCCCTCCAAAGTGCCTGTTATTAATTCATAAAAACATTGCAAGAGTGATTGAATCCAATGATTACTGAAGCAGGCAAACACAAGAGAGAGTAAAATATTCGGTGTCTCTCTATCAAGGCTCTCTGAGCACAAAAAAAAAAAATGTTGTGAAATATTAATCAGTGCTGTTTGCCCCTGGGCAGAAGATGGGAAACAGTGCAATCAATGTAGCAAGTGCCTTCCCAGTGACATCTATTTGAGCAGCTGATTACTGTGGGTAAACAGAACTAAATATTCCAGATCTTTGGATTTCACCTCTAGTGTCAGCACTAAAATCCGATTCCCTTATCATCACTCCGCAGGCAAAGCCCTAGAGAACCCAGCAATGATGCTCTCACTGCATTTGGCTGAATGAAGCGCAGAGGGCCAGTGCTTCAATTGCATTAAAAACATTAGCTTTGGGGATGAGTGTATGAAAGAAGGTTGTGACAGCCTGGGCAGCTTGTGGAATTTATTGGCTGTTAGAACCCCTGAAAGTGTAACTAATGGATTGAGGACACAGAGGGAGTGCAAACAATTAATAGAAAATTACCAGAAAGCAGCACATTAGCATCGTTACAGACAGATCTATAAGTGCCGTCCCTTGAGTCCACAGCCAGCGCACAAGTTTATTGGCAAAAAATTCACCCAGACATGTTAATGTTGGAGGGTATGCTAAGGACGCCTGTGTGGCCTGTAGCAATAACACTGTGCTCCTAATGAGGCTTTCACCACTAAGGTTGCTGTTAATTAGCTGTGTAGTTTAATCTAATTGTTTCAAATATAATTGAATGTAATAGAACTATCCATGTAGTTATTTCTCCATAACGATGGGAGGAACAGGAGCCGGAGCTGCCTGTTCAGGAATAAAAAGGACTCTGCTACCGAACGCATACCTGAAGGGTTCCTTTACGTGTCAGGCAGGGAGCAGAGCTTGAGTCCCATGTTCATGGAGCTGCCTGGTGTCACTAGACCTGCAAGTTCACATCTCCCATTGCCCCCAGGCAGGAAAGTGTTACTTGCTCCAGGCGAAGGAGGGCGGGAAGGGCGGCAAAAAGGAAAATTGGTTTCTTTTCAGGGTCTGACAACCAAAATCAGGTATTTTCAGGTTTTCAATGAAAAACAGCCAGTTTTCAATGAAATTAGAAGGGAGTTTTTTGGGGAGCGGGGACATACATTTTGTCAAATATGATTTTTGTTTCCAACCAGTTCTAGTGCTCTATGATTCTGTGAAAAGCCATGTTTCTAGAGACCAAAACACCTACTGTCATCAGTCAGACAGTGTGCTGTTTCTGTTCTGACTTCCACACAGAAAGGCTCTAGATTTTGCACAGCAATAGATCTGTGTCCAAAGACTCTCAGCAGTTTAAGAAATTTCCCACCCACTCTTGGGAATCTAACTTGGCCTTTATATGTAACTTGTAAGGGAAATTAAAAAACACACTTCTGTTTGTCACAGTGTTCAGAACATTATGGTGATATGTACAATATAAATGCTTTGATATGCAGATCAAACGCTCTATGCTGAAGAGCAGAGGAAGATTTGGGGGCGGGAAGCATTTTTCGTTTTCTAAATAGTTATATAATTGCAGCTGGACTGAAGACAAATGATCCCCTGTGTGAAAAAAGTATGTTCCCGTAACTTGACATTTCAAAGATACCTTCACTCAATAGCAATGGGCTAGTCTCAAGAGACTTGGAGGTCAGCTCAGTTCAGCTAAGTGCCAGAGTTACTTAAGCCAATTGGAATTCATTTGCGAATTTGACACTTCTAAACTAGGACTTAGTTGAGATCTCTGCTATCTTCTGCATCAGAAGGGCAAGAGCTCCACCTTTGATCTTCACAGGAATGGAACACCTTCTACTTAATTTGCTTCATCAACTGGTCCTACTAGTGACAGGTAATCCTTTCCCCCCGCCCTGCTAGACAAGCCCTGGATTCTATTTGTCTACTCCAATCATCTGAAGAAGTGGGTCTTACCCACGAAAGTTCATGACCTAATGAATTTGTTACTCTCGAAGGTGCTGCAGGACTGCTTGTTGTTTGTTAAGTCACTACTGAGTGCAAAGCATGGTCAGCAGAACTGGCACTCATCCAACGTTGTAGTCCTTTTTGGTTCTAGATGGACTGGTGGGGACAGCTGGTCTCTATCGATAGGCATTTCTCTCTCTGGTTCCTATAGGAAACAAGAACTCTGGAGCCACATGTGAAAGTAAAATGTAAGGTGGGAAGAGGGAGAGTCAACTAATTTGATGCTCACAGAAGGCCCTCTTCAAGCCTGGGATCTGAAGTTCCACCCATTCCTAGAATTCCACCCCCCCACCACTGCCTCATTTATGGAGATGATTATAAAAACTGGTTAATGTTTTTATAAAAAGTCACAGAAAACAGAGAGGAAAACAGGCCCATTTTGATAGACAGGCTCATTGCTCGCCATGAAATACACACTGAACTTTGAAATGGCAGAAACCCGGAATAGTCGGATGTCCATTTTGTGAACGGTAACTGCACCTACCAGACATCACACTGCTCGCTACCAGCACTGCATGTCTGAGGCCTTGCCAAACACCAATAGATTGAGCCTTACACCAGAATTTGTCCTGCAGTGTATCAATGGGAAAACCAGGAAAAGAAGCTCACACGCAGACTCATTGTTTAGCACATGGTCCTCTCCCACCCACCACCTGCCCTTCTTAACCACCTCTTCTCTTGCATTAGCCCATTCATCCCCGCTCTCCCTTTGAGCTCTGAACTCTACGCCATGGGAAATAAATGTTCCAGAATTACCCTAGAGTAGCCTTAAGTCCACATATGCAAACCAGCTCATTTGAATTGCTCTGCCGATACACAGGCAGCTCCAAAATTATGCATTCAAATTCTGTTTTCCTCTCTCTTTCAAGCACAGCCAGCCACACTGGGAATCCACTTCTAGCTACCCTTCAGGGAGCTGATCTTTGAAGCATGGAAAGGCGAAGGGAATGATTACACAGAACTTTATACTGGTTTGAGCAGTGTGTGGCTTTTGGAGAATTTTGCTCAATGACATCTTTCTCTCAAATCAAAAATAGTGTGTGCTTCATCATAGGAGTAGTATAATCACTAACCCTCCTGTACCCCAGAAAGCTGTACTTAAGCAACCTTACGATTTGGTGGAAACTACTTCATAAGCTTCCATTTCAAGGCTGGCTGTTTCGCCAACTGTCTGTTTTTTGTGCTAGAGCATAAGCTTTTTCAAGTGGAATGATTATCCAGTGGTTAGGATACAAGCCTCAGACCTGGGTTCAAATCCCTACTCTTCAGCTGTTTCCCAAGTTAACCTGGGCAAGTCACTTAACTTTCCTGGGCATCATCCAGGAGCATTTCCCTACTGTACAACTGTGTGGTGAGGAGGTGCTGAGATGGTACAGTAACAAGGGCCATAGAAGTACCAGAGCCAAGAGGTATAGTTTTGTGTCTGCTATCAATCAGAAATACTTCAGAGAAACCACCAGCCAAAATATCACCTGGGCTGTACTTAGATGCAGTGATTTCTTGTGTCCCACAGTGATCAGCACAGCATCTTTCCTTACTCTCATCTTATACTCTTGTCTAGGCATAACTATAAATATTGGGCCAGATCCTGGTGGCTTCATTCTGGCAAATGGGAGGGAGTTCTGACTGAGCAAGGCTTATAAGGATGGGATCTCCCTGTAAAATTATCCAGCCCTTCTGAAACCTCACAAGCCCCAACTGAGAGTATGTCTCTACTATACAGAAGATCGACCCAGTCGGAGTTAATCTTCCAGGGTTCAATTTCACGCACCTGGTGGGGACGTGCAAAATTGAATTATCTGGGGTCAGCAGTCAACGCTTGTACCCCTCAATCTCGTGTGGAGTAAGAGAGGTTGATGGGAGAGTTTCTGCCATTGACCTCCCTCTGGGAGGACAGCCAGGTCAGCTGACTGTAGATAAGTTGATTCTAGCTATGGAATTGCCATAGGTAGACTTGAGTATCTACAATCTACTTCAATGCCTCATGTAGACCCGACCTGACTTCAGGGCTTCTGACAGCAGACCAGTGAGGACATACTCTTCTGTCTTTCCCTGTGACCCAAGGCGTGGGAGTCACTCTTGATTTGTTCCACTGTGGCCTAGTGCATGGTGAAGGCATGGTGCAGAAAGTGGCGTCAGTTTCCATTGGACCCTCCCCCAAGCTATGCCTCTTCCCCAGACTGTGTCAGCCATGCACAGGTCCATGGAAGAGGGGCACTTTGGACCAGCGATTCCCCTCCCCCAGGTGAATTCTTGTCCAATTATGGCCTCTGTCTCCTGGGTTCCACTGACAGAAACTGACGCACAAGAACTTGGGGCTGGACACTGCCTTCCATTTTCATCTGCCAGCTCAGTGCAAAATGGTCTGGGCACTCAGCAGCCTTGGTGGCATGAGAAGTCTGTGCACCGGACAGCTTCTGCAGGCCATTGTCTACTGCCCACTCAGCAGGCCGGCGTCAGGAAGCCTCGCTTAGCAAGCATTTCTGTCCAAAGAATGACTTGTATAAATACATTTCCTAAGCAAACAAGGCTGGCTGCGAGGTATTCCCCAAAGAAACTTTGGAAATCAGAACCTTGTTTGTGTTAAAGAACATGGTATGCAAATGCAGCAGCTGTCTGAAGCTGTAAATAGCAATAGAGATGCATTTAATGTTTACGCCTGATGATCAAATGCAGTCTAGACAAAACCGTTTAAATCAGTTAGCGCCTGGCTTTTAAGAACTGCACCTAAGACTGCTATTATTGCCACTGATAGAAAATCAGCCCCTTTTACCCAGATCGTAGGAGGTCGCTCATGATGCTCACGTAGCTGCAGATCCACAGAAAACACAAAAACGAAAATGCAAAAGAAGAAGCTAAAATTAAAATACCATAGAAATGTAGGAAACAAACTGTCTTGTTAGTGAGACTAAATGAACATCCAGTGAAATGACATATGGCTTTTTAATAAATTCCACTCAAAGAAATTCCTTTCCTGAGAGACAGATTTGTCTCTTAGGTGCATTCTTTCCTGTTCAGTCTGCAAATCTTATCTCACTGACAAATCAAGAAAATGAGTCTAGAATTTTAGACTAATATTCAGAGTAAGCCAAGCAACACAAAGGATTCATAAATATTTCCATGAATAAAACTATATAATGGGTTTTTCCTGCTGTTGTTTGTGTGTCTTTGTGCACTAATTAGTTTCAAATATTCGGGTGACCACTGATTTCTTTGTTCAAATGTTGGTGACTCTTCAAAGCTTCACCATGGGTATCATGAAGGGAAAAGTCAAAACAGGGAACACACTAGGAAGTATTCATCAGTTTTCCTGTTTAAAATCTTCCAATTGTCTAATCAGTGATCAGAAATATCAGGGCTTTAGCATGACCATTCATACAAGACGAATGATGAATTCTTAATGGTGCAAGCAAAGTTCTCAGCCTATGGGAATGTTTCCAGTTTATTCACAAACTACCAGGAAAAATCTTATACCCTTTGCCCATGTTTACACTGTGCTCTGTCCGTGAAATAAGATACACAAATTATGTATCCTATTTCAAGTCAATTTCAAAATAGGCCATTTTGGGATTTGATGCTGTCTATAGAGAGCCATATTTTGAAATACCGTGCTATTTTGATGGATCCCTTACTCCTCCCTCAGAGAGAAGTGTAGGGAAGCCAAAAATAGCACACACAATATTTCAAAATACTGGGCATGTTTCCTAGATGTGGAGTTACTATTTTGGGATACCTCAATATCCCAAAATAGCTCTGCAGTGTAAACACAGCCCTTATGAATACACTTATAGGAAATACAATCATTTCTCAAATTATTTTCAAAACAAACAAACAAGAAAGGCTAAGCAAATTGGATTATTTCTCCAATTAATCTGACTAGTTCAAAATACAACAGATGAGTGAGAAAAATGAGTTAAAGTACTTGTAACTATTGTTAATTAGTATCCTGCAGAAGGACCTGATTCATAAATTAAATGTCACTACCTGAAACTAACAGAAAAAAAAGTAACTCAGCATTAGCTAGAACTGAGGGGGAACCAGATTTTCCATTGTGGGGGAAATTCTATGGTTTTGAAATTCACTCCATTCTGAAACAGAATAAAAAAAATTAAAGAAACAAAAATTTCACATAAAACAAAAACAAAAAAATATCATTTTGGGTCAAGCAAAACAGTTCATTCTAATTTTGACTTTAAAAGTATAAAGTAGAGTAACCTCCAGAATGAAGTCAGTTTGAAACATAACATTGAAATACTCCATTCAAAAAATGGGAAGAGAGGGTTTTAGTTTATCAAATCACTTCCTTTCCATTTTTATTCCTGAAAGAAAACATCATCACAATTAACAGCTTTACACAAAGCACTAGCCAGTACAAGCTTTACCATCTGGCATTTCCAAGGAACTAGGGATGCTGGATAACAAAATGTGTCAGTTGTTCGAGTGGGGTCCTATATCTGGCATTGCACTGCTTCCCCAGACGGGCAGGGGGCAGCCAGCCCCGCTCTGCCAGCCCTGGCTGGGCAGCTGGACTGCTCTGCCATACCCAGCCAGATAAGCAGCCCTGTGGCAGCTGACCCCAACCAGGTAACCAGCTTCACCGCATGCCAGTTAATTGTATGTGCCAGTTATCCAGGTGCTGGATAACCAAGCTTTTCCTGTACTTTCAAAGAGTTGACAAACACCGCTAGCACTTTCTGACCAGCCTTGATGTCAGCTGTGACTTGCGTGTTTTTCAGAAAAGTGTATATGAGGAAGCACAGAAAATATCACAGCAGCATATTCACAAAATGAAACCTGGCTGTATCCTGCATCCATTGCCCTGGCTACTGATAATGCTTATACTTTATCTACCATTTCGCAGGAAGCTCAGCATACAGCCTGGGCCTTTCACACCTCAGCCAAGTGGGCAGCACTTCAAGACCAGCGTTCTGTCAAATTATTTCCATCCATGGGCGGAATAAATTTTTTATCTGTGCACCAAGGCATGTGCAGATGTGAACCACCAATAGTTAATCAGCTGGGCACACCTGAATCACTCTTAGGCGGCTGCCGAAGTGCTCAGCTTACAGGGACTGCTGCTGAAGAGCGAGCCCCAGATTTACACTGATACCCATTGTGGCTTTTGGAAATACATGCAGCTTTAAAATACTACCACCACTCCTACATCCCCTTTGTTACGTTTTGGGCTTGATGTGGGGAAGTCACGCCGTACATTTCATTCACGCCCCAAAATTTGCTGGCAGCCACATGGAGGCTACAAATTACTTGAACAGAAAGAGCAGAAGCAGCCTCGCTGGAATTTGTTCAGCCATCAATTGCTCACCCCTTGCAATGGCAATAAAGTGGCCTCAGGCAGTGTATCATCTTTCTGCCAAGGATTCTGCATGACAGATGATGGGGAATCTGGCCTGTTTGGGAGACATTGTTCTAAAATTGATGTACCACCAGATTCCACAACAAATCATTGGCCTATTAAGGTCGTATATTTGATGCTAATCGTGTGCTCGCTGCCAATTCAAACTCATATCTTCCTTGGAACAAATTAACTCTCTTGCTGTCTAGCCTCCAGATGACTGAAATTAAACTTAAAGTCAAAGCATATGGGGAAGGGGCAAGTGAGATGAAGCGGGAAAATGGCACAATAGTTTAAAGAAAACAGTAAAGAAACGACAACTAACATCCTACCAAGCAACAGCACAGAGCACACATTTCACCCATGTGCCCAGCAAAAGAACTAATTTGTGGGGTAATTTGGTCCTCTGTTTCCATTAAACATCTGAAAGGAGTTGGCAGAGTAGTTAGGTAGGATGGATACTACTGTGCTGAGAGGTACCACACCTTTCAAAATCCTCTTACCCGTTCCTCTGCTTGATAAAAGTAAGCCTAGTGCTTAGGACAAGCTGTCAGAAGCTCAAGTCAAAGCAGCTGTAGCAAATAATTTCTTTGCACTGTCCTGCCAAGGGAGTTGGTCAGGTAACAGGCAACAAACAATTTATTTCAACGCATTTCACGCTCCTTTTGGAAATAAAGTGTTTAACAAATGTTTACAAACTGTTTTTATTATAACTAGTCAAAATGTTATTTTGACGAGAAACAGCATTTTTCAGACCAAAAGCTTCTGTGAGAATCTTTGATTTGTTTAAAAAAAATTCCTTTTGTTTAAAAAAAAAAAAATGTTGAATTTTTGCTTCCCTCTCCAGTCATCATTTCTTTTTGGTTGCTGAAATTCAATAAAATGAATAGTGTGAGTTTGCACTTTGCTTTTTCTCACTTCTTCATTCTCCCTTTCAACCCCATTCCCCCTATTTTTCTTTCATCTACTCTGTAAATTTTCCAAATCCTCAATTGAGAAATTTAGAGTGACAAAAGGGACAATGAAACTACATGCCTTTCTGAAACATTTGAAAAACTGGGGCACTTTTGAAAAGGTACAGATTAGGAAAAAATCCTGGACATTTTTCATTTTATTACTTTAACAGGGAGAACGTAATGGGAGAAGAAGAAACACTATATATCTGAAATTGTAAAAAAGCCCTGCTCCATTTTGAATCCTGCAAGACAAAAATGTTAACCTTTCTTAACCAGCTCTTCCTTTTATTTTTCAAAATAAAATTAGATGGGTAAATCCACACAATTTTAGGTAACCCATTTTCAAAGTAATAATTTAATTAATAGAGTTTTCCCTCCCATCCATTATTTTGCAGCCCTGCCTTGACTGCAGTGAAACAGAGCTTTCACCTCTAGGCCAGGGGCCCTTCCCTCTCTCTCTTTGGAAAAGACATAAGCGGCTAGCGGAAGCATGACCAGCTGGGAGCCGCAAACAGGGGGCTGCTAACAGAGGAGTTTGCCTGGGAGAGAAGGTGAACCCCACTCAACCAGGTGAGAGATAATGGGTGTGTTTGTTCCTTGGGCTGTTTGGTTGTTTGAATTTGAATTTCAGTTACTGATTGATCTCAGTTACTTGGGGGTGATTTTGATTGCTAGGCTGATTGTTTGAATTTGAATTTCAGTTTGCTAGGCTGATTGTCTGCTTGAATTTGAAATCCAGTTACTGTGGCATAGGAACAGAGAGACAGCCGTGCTAGTCTATATACTATCAAAAAAAAAAGCAGTCAATTTCCACTTGAAAGACTAACAAAATAATTTATTAAGTGATGAGCATTCATGGGACAGGCCCACTTCTTCAGACCATAGCCATACCAGAACAGACTCAATATTTAAGGCACAGAGAACCAAAAACAGTAATCAAGATGGACAAATCAGAAAAAAAAATTATCAAGGTGAGCAAATCAGAGAGTAGGGGGCAGAAGTGGGGGGGCGGGGGGGGGAAGTCAAGAATTAGATTAAGCCAAGTATGCAAATGAGCCCCTATAGTGACCCAGAAATTTCCCATCCCAGTTTAAACCACATGTGAATGTGCCAATTCAGTTATCTCCAAGTCCTGTGAGGTAAGCAACAGCTTTCAAGCTCTCTTCAGGGCTGATGTAGTGGAGAATGCTGTGGCAGAGACCTCTCAGAGAAGGGATCAGAAGAAGACCCCAGTGACTGGCAGGCCTGGGACACACAGTCCTGGGGATGGCAGTTCTACAACCACCACCCTCAAGAGAAGAAGACAGGTGGTGGTGGTGGTCAGGGACTCACTCCTAAGACGGACAGAGTCATCCACCTGCCGTCCAGACCTGGAATCTCAGGAAGTTTGCTGCTTACCAGGAGCTAGAATCCAGGATGTGACCGAGAGACTTTCAAAAATTATCAAACCTTCAGATTCTTACCCCTTCCTACTTCTCCATGTAGGAGCCAATGACACAGCAAAGAACGAGCTTGAGTGGATCACTGCAGATTATGTAACTCTGGGAAGGAAGATCAAGGAATATGGCGTGCCAGTGGTGTTCTCATCCATCCTCACTGTTGAAGGAAGAGGACCAGGTAGAGATGGTCGAACGATGGAAATAATATGTGGTTGCGCAGGTGGTGTTGGAGAGAGGGCTGTCTTCATCCATCTTTTTCCAGTGGTTTGGGGCATGGAGAGAGAGTACAAGAAGAATCTACCCTTCCAAATGAAAGGAAATTTTGTCCTTTTATCAAGTGCTTTGTCCACAACAGAAGAAAAGGAAAAAGAAAAAGAAAAGTTTCAAACAAGGAAATTTTTTCTTCTCCTTTCCAACAGTCTCCTCAGTAATCACACCAAAATCAATGGAAATACTGGGTACAGTACTGGGTTGTGACCCAGGAGAGCTGGCTGTAATTCCCAGCTGTGCCACAGACCAGGTGGGTGAACCTGGACCTTTGCAATGTGCTTTGGGATCCACAGATGAGAAGCACTAGGTAACAGCTGTGTTATTCCTGCAAGTAATGGCTCCCCAGTGGAAAAGAGTGGTTCACAATCAGCCCCAACACATAAAGTAAAAGATGAATAAACCCCTGGGAAGGTTGTCTCTGTTCACAGCCTGGTTTTATTAAACACAGACCAGGGTAGATTCGAAACTCAAGTCCCATTTTACCCAAATGTATCTAACGTTTGGATTTTCTGCAGCTAAATAGTTCTTGTTTGGAGTCCGCATAAACAAATACATTTCGGAGATAATAAAATATTTTCAAAATGACTCTTCCATTGTTCCTCTCTCCCTGACTAAAGGACGCGACCGACTTGCAAAGGGGAGACAGGCTCAGAGAGCACAAGATGGAGATTTCAGTCAGAACCTTAGTTACTGCCTTGATTGTGCTGAATAAAACAGCTCACTCTCCTCTCAGCAGTCACCAGGCCCTGCCACATGGGCTAGGGAAAATTCCAAGGGACAGAAGTAATAAGAACCAATTAACCTCATGAAATGCACTTGCTTCTAGAGGCCCAGGTGTTCCTTGACTAAATTCGAACGGAGGCAGAGTTTGTGCTTGATCTCACTCTTCTCTGCAGCTGCAGATAAGGAGTGGGAGCAGTTCCGGCACTGAGAGCAAACATGGGCACACATGGGGGATGAGACAGACAAAGGCTTTCACACGGTCCACTACACCTTTAATGTACAGAAAGTAATTAAAACGGGAGACAAATTCATCATCAGTCAGTTTAGTTTGAAGTGCAGCTCGACGGTTCTTCCTTATGCATGGATAACATGATGTGCATATCCATCACCAAACCCGCATTAAGAATCAGGCAAAGCTGTTAGTACATCACAGCAGACCAGATGGTTTATGCTCCGAAGTGTTTCAGGAACCTCATTTTATTATACATGAATGCCTCATGTTGTAGGGCCGGAGCTATATTTTCATTAAACACACTCCACAAAGCATTACAGCTTTGTTGTCATTTCATTCAGCACCAATGATTTCCTGCACACCAGCTTCATGGTCACAGACCTGTCATGGCTGCCCATTAAAGCAACACCAGCCTTTACTCTCTCTCATTGCTGTGGGCACAGGATCCGTCTGTTGCCTTGGACATCAGCTGCATCAGCAACCTGGCTATCAACCAGTCGTTAAAGGGTGTGGCTCTCCACTACTCCACAGTCCTTGAGCTTCACTTGGCTAAAGCTCTTGGCACCACACAGTACTTCAAAAGTTTTACACCTCATGGAAGACATGTCAGGGATCCAGAGATCTTTACATCATCCTTCATATGGCACTGACTCCTCATTGCCCTTGCCTGCAGTGCATCCAGCAACCTAGGGCACAACGCCACCTTTTACTGCACCAGGATGCAGGGCTGTTTTCCCCATCCACAGGCATCAGATCACAATAAACACACCCTATGCAGCAGCTCTTGAGAAGATTTTTACTTTAGATTTTCCCTGAACAAAGCCACTCCAACTATGTGAAAAAGAAAGCATAATCAGCTCACCAAAGTTCATTAGAATCAAATTCATCCCCAGGGGAACTCTACTCAGATCAATTAATTTGATACTCTTCTTGGTGGTCACTTGATAGCAAGTAGAATGTCTTCATGTCACCCCCCTATTTGTGTGTCTGTTGATGGCCGACCAGCCCAATTTTGGAGCCACAGATCTCGTCACAGAAGGGGCAAGTGCTGGTAGCTGCTGCAAGGACGTGGGAGGAGTTTTTGGCACTTTTTTCTTCTTCGCCTCTCCTCAGCTGCACTGCGGTGCCACCTCTCAAGTTGTGCCGCCCCCTCACATGATTACCATTCTCCACTGGGGACAGTCCTGGGCAAGGTTCTCCCAAGCGTTGACACCGATCCTGCACTTTTTCACATCTGCCTTCAACATGTCCTTATACCGCTTCCGCTGGCCCCCAACCTCCTCTGTCCTTCCTCCAACTTGGAAATCAGAATCTGTTTTGGGAGGCGCTGATCAGATATCGAACCCCGTGACCAGTCCAACAAAGGTGTTGATGAATGATAATGACTTCAACGCTGGTTATGTTCAACTCCTCCAGGATCCTAGTGTTCATGCACCTATCTTCCCAAGAGATATTTAGGGTTCTCCTGAGGCCTCACTGTCTGGATCGTCACCTTGTAATCTGATATAGCAAGTTGAACTACATTAAAGCTTTTTGGAGGGCAAGATCAAGATTCAGCATTTTGCAAACTCATTGTGATTTCTCCAAATTATTTTGGATGAAACAACTCCCACAACCTAGAGTTATTTTCCCCACCTGAAATGACTTTTCCTATAGATATCTCCTTTACTTTTATTTTAAAAATTAAACAAAATACGGCTTAAAATTGAAACAAGATGGGTTTTCTTTCATTTGATGGCATTGCCAGCAAATCAAATAATCCATTATTCACCCAGCTCTACTGATAAGTGTATCTGCAGAAGAGGTAAGGGGAGACAATAGACCTCTTTGTGAAATCTTAATGAGCAATTTTAAAAAGCAATGTTTGGAATTTCATCACACAAACTGTTGCTGGCTGCAAAAACATTTGCTGCCCCCCTTCTGCCTGCTCAGACTCTCTTTAGAATTTCCCAGGCGGGAAAGCAGGGCTGGGGATTCGAAGCTCATTGAAGGGAGGGGTGGGATTCCAGCAGCTCATATACTGCATTAGGTAGCATGTGAAGCTATCACCTGCTGTGCCTTGTGAAACCAGGCAGAGGTGCTTAGGGAGTTAGCGTTTGCAGTGCTAATGTCGTCATGTCCCTCCGAGTCTATGGAGCATTCTCCAAAGAGCATCCTATCATAGAAGAGGGCAACGTATCTTCACAGCTTGCCCTCTTTTCCCCCTCCCTCCTGGATAGCCCTAAGGGACACCAAAGAAGCAGCATACAGTTGATCGATACGAAGCAAACTCTAGCTAAATCCATGACTACAAACATTATTGCGAATGCTTAAGAAGCTGGATCCTGATTCTGATCACACTTTCACTAGCTTTCCACTGATGCAGTTGCTTTAACATCACTGAAGGGACTCCAGACGCACAACGAGGTACAACTGAGAAAACAATCACACCTGTGCGCTTTTCCTTATTTCAGAAAGTCCCACATGGGACCCCTGTTTATCCAGGAAGGGACGAATCCAGGTCTTATCGAATGAACTCCACAGGAACTCAGCGCCATTCTAAACCTCACCTCCTTCTACTCGAAGGTGCATTTCTTTGACCTGCTGTTTCTAACACACACATGTATATTGTACATGTTAAAACAGTGGTTCTCAGTCTGCAGGCTGGGACCCCAAGGTGGGCCATGATCAACTTTGAATGGGCTCACCAGGGCTGGCTGAGACTTGCCGGGGCCCAGGGCTGAAATCCAAGGCCTGCCGCCAGGGACTTCAGCCCTCTATGATGGGGCTTAGGTTACAGCACCCCTGCTTGGGGCTGCAGCCATTGAGCTTCAGTGTTGGTCCCCCTGCCCAGGGCAGCGGGGCCCAGGCTTCGTCCTCCCTTCTCGGTTTGTGCAGTAACTTTTGTTGTCAGAAGAGAATTGCGCTGCAGTGAGGTTTGAGACTCCCTGGTTTAAAACACTCTGAAACAAACCATTCCCCTGCACACACATTTCCCTCTGGGGAGAGATCAACAGGGCAGATGTCAGTGCTCTGGCTTACATCACTGCTGGAATGTGCTCAGGGAGGGCGGTGATGAGAGCAGTCTGTCTGAGTTGGGTTAGAAGAGAAGGTGCATATCGTGAGTAGCAAGGCTCAGGGTGGCAGGTATGTGTGGAGGGTAGGAAGGAGAAATTCTCCCCTCCGGGCTAGAGGAGAAAGGCCTTGATTCAGCAAAGATCTTAACAGAAGTGCCGAAACCCTTCCCTGCTCACCCAAGCGCTTATGCGGACGGTTTGGACCCACTGAAGTCAATATTCAGAGAGGTCGCCATGTTAGTCTGTATCTTCAAGAACAGCAAGAAGTCCTGTGGCACCTTAGAGACTAAAAGATATTTTGGAGCATAAGCTTTCGTGGGCAAAGACGAAGTGGGCCTTTACCCATGAAAGCTTCGGCTCCAAAATATCTGTTAGTCTCTAAGGTGCCGCAGGACTTCTTGCTGTTTTTGAAGTCAGTGCTGACACTTTTTCAGTTTCTGAGACCTAATAACTACTTTGGGGTGGGGTGAAGATTCCCCCTCTCCAACAAAAACTGATTTTGTTTTTTATGGTGCAACAAATTCTATGAAAACAGTAATTTCCATTTAATCAAACCCACATCTTTGGTCAATGGTTTTGGATGAGACCTTTCCAATCAGCTCTGATCTCTGCTGCAAGAATTGCACGGCAAATCCATCACTCCGTTTGTTAGTAAGTGGAGCTACTGGAGGGACAGTGTCCACGGCAGGGCTACTGGTGGAGAGAGCGCTCCAGTGGCTAATTTTAAAGGGCCTGGGGCTCCAGGGTGCTTTAGGCCCTTTAAATCACTATCAGAGCCTGGGCAGTACCGAGAGCTTGGGGGTGGGGGGATGTGGCACACTCCAGGTAGCACTGTGGGCTGGCTGCCCCAGCCTCACCCCTTCCACTCAAAGCCCTGCATCCCTCCCTTACAGCTCAGGGCTGGCAAAAGTGCGTCGCCCGTCCTGGGGCCACAACGTGCAATTGGGCCAGCTGAGTGACAAGAGGCCCCCAGTCCTGCAGTCTTTGGGCTTGGCCAGGCTGCTGCTGGACGTGAGCAGCACTTTTCCCTCCCGTGCTCAGCTCTCCCTTCCCTCTCCGCTTTAAGCGGCGTGGGAGAGCGAGGGCAGGATGCTGGGTTGCACAGAGCGACGCCCCTTCTCCAGGGGTGTTCTCCGGCAGGCGGCCTTCTTTGAGTTCATTGTGGTTTCATTTCTTTATTCACTCAGGCACCCAGGATACCTTTGGGCATGGGAGGCTCGTTGTTATCAGCAAAGGTGTATGAGCAGAAAACCATACACGCCAGCTGCCACGGAGCTCAGGCTACCTCCCAGTGCAGTCCCTGTCGACAAAGAGCTGCAGGACTCCAGCCCCCTACCGCTCAGCACACTGCAACATCTTGGCCATCTTGCTGGTCTCCTCTCTCTCCCTTGCCTGTATTGATTGTGCCCTGGCACATCACAGTGCACATTGGGGCTATGTAGCAGCCGGACTGCTGTGGCCAAGGGGCTCAGACCCCTGAACAATGAGCTAATAAATGCCCCTCTCAGAACCCCCCTGCCAAAGGCTGACCAGGCAAGCCCTGCCGAGTGCTAGGCATTCCAGTGTCCTGTAACTGCTGCAGCTACTCCCTGACTCTCCCTTACGCTGAATGCCCAAGAGGAAAGGCTGGGCCATGGCTTTTTCCCTCCAGGGTGGGGTCTGTGTAAAAGCCAGAAGCTATAGCCCCTCTCCCACAAAGTGCTCCAGCACATTCATCCCCTGCTCTGGGACGGGCCAGCTTCGGCTAGCCTGAGTTACACAGAACAGTGCCACCCTCCATAGAGAACCGCTCTGAAACCAGTACCCATACAGTGCTACTCACCTGGGGCCCTGACGTCAGAATCTGGCCTGAGGTGCATGACTAAGTGCGACAGCTTCAGCACCAGTGTATCTGCCCTGCTATGCCAGCTGGAGTGGGGCTACCTGATGGGGTGGGAGGAAGGGCGGACAGTCTGGTGCCAATGTTTTGAGCTTAAGGTGGGTTTTGTGGGCTCAGCTAGAACATGGCAAACTCCAGAAACCCCGTTGGGAAATCAGAGGACGTTGTGTCTGTCTAGCAGGTGAGAACATGTCTTGCCACTTAGCCTTAATGCAAGGAAAAATCGTTCTGAATTCTGCGGTTGCACTTGATGTCAGTGCTAAGAAGTACATTTATTTTGTGCTCTGTTAGGGTATGGCCATATTTATGGGGGGATGGCGTGCTGCAATCGCTCTTCTGCGGATTGAGTTTGCCTCGTCTCTGAAGACATGGCAAAACTGATCTCTCTGGGCTTGGCTGTCGACCCTGGTACTCCACATTGTCACATGAAGCAAGAGACATCAGTGCAAGCCCGAAGAGCCATGCTGTACACAGGGGCAGGAAGTCGGTTCCGATACGTCAGTGTTAGCTACCCCAATGGCCTAGCTAGAGTTACGTGTGTGGGATCGACTTTCTGTCCTTGTGCAGCCCATGCCTTAGTTTCAAAGTCAATTTCAGCATTTCTAAAAATGGCAGGTGACCTTTCCCTCAAAATTCAAGGACCAGCCTCATAAAACCACCTTTCCAAGGCTGACAAAACAAGTCCCTACGTGCTTTGCACTGCTCGAGAACATTCCAACTGGAGAGTCTCAGACATTTCACTGCTACTCAGGTGGGCTCTTAGATCTGAACCCTGATTTTAAGCAACTCCCCCTCTTCCCCCCCGCCCGCCCCAGAGCCACGTGGCACCTGAGTTGCAAATGGGCTGAGTGCCCCCAAGGACTTCAGATGGACATCACACTCCAGGTGAGTCGTGTGGGCTACACTGAGATATGGAGGCACCCCAAAGCAATGCCCACTTTGAAAACGTGAGTGAGCCTCACAGCTCTCCTGGGGGGAGGGGTGGGAGTATTAGGGTGATGCGACGGATGGAGAAACAGCCACTCAGTGATTTACCTAAAGTGACATGGGAAGTTAAAGCTACAGTCTGGAGATGAATCCAGGTCTCCCAAATACCAGGTCTGCTTTCACCTCAGAGATCTCTCTTCAGCTAGGCCCCAGTCCTACAACAGACAAGCAGAGATTTATGGGATGCCACCTGTTGGCAGGGTTGGGGCCTTGCTGTTTATGGGCCATCTCAAAGCACATTAACCTGGGCCTCTGTAATATGATGGTAGCCTACAGACAAATGGCCTTTAGAATAGAACAGAATAGAATAGAATGGGTGTGTCTGCACAGCAAAGCCATTTTGGAATAACAGACACTATTTTGAAATAACTTTGCAAGCGTCTACACAATGCAATGGCTATTTCAAAATAATTTGGAAATAGCGGATGCCTTATTTCCAATTTGGTAAACCTTATTCCACAAGGAATAGGATTTATTTCAGGGAATAGGGGTTATTTTGAAAAAAGTATTCTGGAATAGTTTATCCTGAAATATCTCTGCTGTGCAGACATAGCATTTCGGATTACAGACCATGGAAGCAGTGCTTCTGGGGTCTCTAATCCAAACTAGGCTCCATTGTGTGTGGACACACTATTTCAGAATAAGTTTAGCTTATTTTAGGGTTTCCCTGTAGGTAGACGTGTATTCCGGAGTAGTTTATTTTGGAATAACAACTCCAGAATAAGCTTTTCTGGAATAACCCGGTAGTGCAGACATGCCACAAGAGAAGAGGAGAGACCACACTGATTTCACCATTGTAGCTGGGGTTTTCAGCGTCACTTAAAGGAAGGCCATAAATAGTTTCATTCAATATGCGGTTCCCCCAAACAAATCTGTTTAACTCTGTTGGCCTACCAACTGCCCCCTTTCAACACTCGATTTATTAGGCCAAGGTCTGTACTTCATTTGCTCACTACACTGTGATATTTTCCTCACACAAGACCCGTCCGTGTGTTCTTTCAACCCTTTAGAGTAATAGCTATTCGGCAGTTTAGATTAAGTTTAAATTGGCTCAGGTCATGTGTGTTATAATTTAAAATTTGTTATCTGAGCTCAGTCATCCATTGAAAAATACCTCACTGCTGAGAACAATTCAGAATGATCACTTTTGCTAAAATGAGGCCCAAGATTGAAGGACGAACAAAACATTTTATACCTCAGAACAAGCGGTTCCTTCCGGTCAAAGGTAAGATGTGTTGGCAGCAAGCAGTGCCACGTAGCTGCAAAGTCTGTGTGAGGGCTGAAGATAACACAACAGAGGATAATGAATTCCAAAGCTGTGATTTGATTTTCTCCCCTCATTTTCTTTCAGCAACTAAAATAAACAACTTCAATTAGATCGTGTACCTCCCTGACCCGTGTGAGGCAGCACAAACTTTAAAGGTTCCCGAGCAGAAACAAAAACAGCTTTCTGGTGGAAAAAGGGAGTAATATATAGGACACTGCGTTGCTTTAGAGTCCTACAGCAATTATCGCTTGGGAGTAACTCAGATGAAGTCAGGAGCATAATTTGCACTTTGTTGTTCCTGCAAAGATAACCACAAAGAGTTTGAGTGAGAAACTCAGGGGCCATTTGCAAGTTCTATGGACAAGCTCTGATGAGACAATGCTAAATATTTTTCAGACTGGAAGAACTATCAATGCAGACTAGTCCTGCGAGGGCTCTTGATGCCAGAATGGGAATCTGCAGCTCAGCAAACAGTGGTGAAATTGGACATGAGCATGCCTTGGATGTGGACTGACTGCAAGACATTGGATCCGGACTAACTCAGGCATCGACTCTAGAGATGTGGCCATAACTGTCAAACTCACGTGCCTGATGCTAGGCATATAAATAGGTATAAGTGTCCTGATTGTCAGAGGCGCTGAGCATGCAGGAGCTCCACAGAATGCCAGGCTATTGGTTCAGTTTGACAATTCTGCCTTTTGTTTTGGAAGAGGGTTGTGATGGATTTCACTTGCCCTGCACTAGACATAAGGGTTAACCCTGCATTATGGGATGAGGAAGCCACACCCCTTCCCTCTGATTGGGCATGCTCCAGGTGCACTGGTATAAAAGAAAGCAGCTTGGCTCAGTTGGCGCTCACAGCCAGAGAAGGACTTGCCCTGACTGTACAAAGAAATGGGGACAGAGACACCACGACACAGACAGAAGGCAGAACACTCCCAGAAGTCTCACAGGGTTCTGAAGCACCGAAGAAAGGGCACCCCAAGGATCTGGGAGGTAAGACAGACACCCAGACTACTGTCATCAGGACAGCAGCAGGAAGTAGCTCAGGAGAAAGCAATGCCAAACTGGTGAGTGAGCCGAAACCAGAAACTGGCATGTTTTGGTCAGAGCTTTTCCCCGCTGACTCAGTGGCTTGAGCTACAGTCATTAATGGGATGCTGGACTGGGCCCCCTGTGCTGGGGGATGAGTCCCACCCCACCCCGTTTCTAACCATGGAGCCCAACACCTTGTGACCCAGGGTGAGTTCTGTGACGCAGGCCATTGGGCTGTGCCACCTCATGACTAAAGGCAAATGGGTAGACACAGGTTGGCAGTTGCAAGTGTGTGCTCCTATTCCCTAAGGGAGATGGGTGCACTTCCCCCCAAGCTGGGCATAGTTTTCCCCAACCGTGTCACAAGGGGACACAGTTCTCCAGCAATCCCTCCTTTCCCCACTTGTGCAGCCATCATGCCTTGCAATGCAGTTTCCTCCGGGCTGGAAACTTGGTGGTGGCTTCCTGCAGAGGTGAGAAGGTGTGGGGAGCATAAGAGGCCATTATGGAAAACTGACAGGTTCTCCTCTCCCCCGGTCCCCAATGGCACTGGGCCGAGAGCTGCATGTTTGATTGCAGCCTTTCGCCAAGACACATACAACAGGGCTGTTTCCCCTCTCAGTACTCAGGCATAAGTTATCCCGCCCTGTACAGGTCCCTTCA
The DNA here is from genome assembly GCF_033958435.1 of Carettochelys insculpta. NCBI lineage: Eukaryota > Metazoa > Chordata > Testudines > Carettochelyidae > Carettochelys > Carettochelys insculpta. The sequence continues at coordinate 43,575,545 of NC_134148.1, read as the reverse complement.
AATTAGACTGTTCCCATGCAGAAACTCCTCTATCCATCCAATGGCCACTTCAGTACATTAGTGGATTGCCTCAGGGATCAGCACCTGTAATTGTGTGGACGCCACCTGTTGCCTGTTTAGATAGTAAGAACGTCAGTGGAGGAGTGGCAGCTCCCGGTGTGTTTGGAAACCTCCAGCACATAAAGCAACAGTTCATCGCCATGAGAGTGAAGTGACAAACAAGGTCAGCAAAATTGCCAAAGAAAAGGCATGCTCCCTCCTGCAGAGCCACCCAGCCGGGCCTGGTTTTCTGAACGAAATTACAGGCCGGTTTGCTTTGCAGGAATATTGAACAAGGGCTGGAGCAATCCTGCTGGTACATAACTTAGATACCTAGTGGGCTGGCGGGTGTGCAAATTATTGCATACAGTTACAGACATATTCATGCCCCTGTGTAGTGAATGGGATTGTCACATGATTCATTTACCATGCTCTTTGAACCACCTCACCTGCACTCTGCCCACGAATCCATCTCTGTTAGGGTCACTTATGACATCCTGGACACTGGGCAGCTTCTAAGAGCCACTGTAGTTTATAAATACAACCTGCCACCAAAATTTCGAGGCCCCTTCCAGTCCTAGTATTGTATGATTCTATGATCATTTCCTCTTTTCTCCTCAGATGTGGGTTTTCACCCCCAATGCTGACAGGCTGAGGCCTAGGAGAAGCAATGTCCAGCCTTATGCCCATAGCTCGTTTAAGGTCTCAGCTCTGGAAGGACAGAAATGATGTCTTCATGCCACTGGGGAGCTGAAAATCTCCATTTCCAGGAGTATCTTTTTCTTCAGAACAACTTCCTCTTCTGTCTTTGGAACAATCTGCTCCTTTTCAGTGAGGATCATCTCAGTATGACAGGAAGAGCTCGAGTAGGGGTTGATACAACCATGAGCTCTGTAAGTACTCCTGTGCCTTTGGGGGGCCTTATTGACCAAGATGTGCTCAATTACCAGAGAATCTGCAACAAGACCCTTGAATCAGCATTACTCTGCATTTTGGGGCTTATGCAGTAGGAATTCTGCACATTTTTTAGGCCAACGCCCCTGTGTCCAGTCCCATTGCTCAGCCTGGGCTCATCTGCCAACTCCACCATTGTAACAACAGAAAGGAACGCACTGTTTTTTTAGGGTCACATCCTTTATGTACTTACTGGCTTTCCAGATATGCATGCTCCTGACAGCTCGGGCTATCTCACGAGTATTCTTGATGTCAACTCGAAGGTTAGAACCCCTCAACTTGCATGATTTTGTGGGGTTCTCTGGATCAGGTGAGTAGCAGACCATTTTCCAAGCTTAACTCGGGGTCACCCGTACAGAGGAAGACCATTTCCAAAGGGTTATCCAGCTTTTGTTCCTAGTCCTGAGAGACCACAAGAGTCTCTGGCCTTAAAAATATGAGGAAAACACCCACTAGAGTAACCTATGAAGTTATTTCTGGAAGGTTTCTCCCTCTACGAGTACTGTACAGCAGGATTCGTGGCAGCTGGCCTTTGAGTGTGGGGAGAGGATAACACATCTCTGAAACAGATTTGTTGTGCAGCCTGAGCAGTAAGTGTGCGGTATTATGAGTGAGATGGCCCGAACATATAGCCCTGTTACTGGAACTACTCACAGGAACACAGGCAGCGGGCTACCATGATGTTGGGAACTAGAGGCCCAGAACTCCAGCTCATGTAAATCAGATCTGTAATACCTCTGCCCTCTCCTGCTTCAGATATGCCCCATCCAGCCCTGCTTCGACTGAAGATCAGGACACCTACTTACCTCCCGCAGGTGTGCAAGGAGAACCACATTAGCAGCCATGAGGTGCTCTGATGCCGATAGGCAAGACAGGTCTCCGCAGCCACCAGAAGTATCCTCTATAAAAAGAAGGTAGAGCAGAAAGCGACCCCAAGAGCCGCCGGATGTGGTGCCCCTGGGAACTTTAAAGCCGATACTTTCTGAAGTTGATTGAGAGAGAAGTTGGGGAACAGTGTTATCCAGAGCTCCCGCTATTCTTCTTTTTCAATGCATGGACAGAATAAACTTTATGATGTGCACTCAGGAGTGTATGGATGTGCACCACCCATAGCAACACATGCCGACCACTGTGGTTGGCTGTGACTGCTCTGCTAAACAGCATCTGAATCTCTCCTGGGCAGCCGTCCAAGCATCCTCAGATGACAGGGAACAATGGTGGTATCTACATTCCCAGGGAGCTCCAAGCTCGGTGGCATTCATAAGTACTGTACTTCACCTAAATTCAGAGTCCTCCTGAAAGAGCTCTGCTATCGAGCTAGCTGAGGTGCCTGAGCTTGGAATTCCAGTGATTGGAATAAAGTGAACAATTAATGTAGAAAGAAAGACAAACATTTCTACTTTGCTGTCCGTAACAGGTGCGCTGGGGTCCCAGGCAGTGCTCTGGAACAGCAGCACAAGCAGATGTATGGACAAGTTTTCTTCAATACCTTCCATTAAAGCCAGGCAGCTTCTGTGGCGCCACAGTCCACTGCCCTGATCTGGTAGCAAAAGCATCTCCTATCTTTCTGGTGTGGGGATAAGGAGTCCATCGCTGTTTGTGAACCCAAAGCAATGCCCAGGAGAGCCCACAGAAACGAAGAGAACTGTAACACAAGCAATCTGATTTTTAAAATTCTCCAACCAGTGCCACACCTGCCATTTAGGTCCTTGATCCCTGGCGCCCTTCCAAGATAGTGATGACTGGCTGTATTTCTCTGCTCTGTGTATATATTTAGCACATGGCATATACAGAAAAATTCAACTATTAAGACACTATTGGGGCTTCTAGTTCTTTCTGCCAATACAGGGTTCTCTTCTGCCATACACTTACTGGAGTTTCACAAAGTCAAGACTTCCGTGTCCATTATAGTGGGTCTTTACACCCTTCTCAGGAGGGACTTTCACACTCAAAGACAGCTCTGAAGACCTGCTAGGTCACCTAGTACAAGATCCTTAGAGAGATTCAGAATCATAGAGTCAAAGAACCAGAAGAAACTTCAATAGGTCAGTAAGTACAGTCCCCTGCACTCATGGCAGGGATCTACCAACCTACTGTTGGCCTTAGAGTAACACATCTGAAAAGAAGGGAACACAGATAAGGGTTGAGGATTCTCGCTCTGGCCAACCTGCCACATGTGTAGATAAAAGCATGACAGATGTACCTACGGACCACAAGTAGCAGAAGATTCCACTGAGTGACATTTATATAGAATATTATACATCTTCTCGAATAGATTTAGACACACAATAAACTCTTTCATATCTGACAGTCCCAGGACCAGGAGGTTGCTGGCTATTCAAATAATCTGGATGCCAGAGAGGTACGCCTAGCTATGCACAACACTAGAGAAAAACAAGATTAGATATTAAGAAAAAAAAATGTATGCAGAGTACTTTATTTCCCAACAACAGTAACATTGTACACTGTCAACTTATCCTGTATTTGCTGTATGTATTTGTATTTACTGTCACTACACTGTATGTATGGAAAAATATAACTAAAATGTACTTGATCTTTAAACAATACTGAACACTGTATTTATTTTAACTTTCACTATGCCTGTACTGTGCTTATATGAAGCTCAACTAAAATTTACTTTAACTTAAACTTGACTAGATGAAGTAATGAAATGGCATGTGTCTATGGTTAAAATGCTGGTTATGTGAGAATTCTGGGTGATAGAGCACTGGTGAAAACATTTATTGTATCAAGTATCACAGAGGTAGCCATGTTAGTCTGTATCTTTGAGAAAAACAGGAAGTCCTGTAGCACCTTATAGACTAACAGATATTTTGGAGCATAAACTTTCGTGGGCAAAGTCCTGCTTCTTCAGATGCATGAGTGGGGGTGGTTTCAGAGGGGTATTTAAAGAGTGGAGTCCCAGTAAAAGGGAGGGCCAGAGCTGACAAGGTCTATTTAGTCAGGGTGGAAAAGGCCCATTATCAGTAGTATGTAACAAAAGAGGGAAAAACAAGTCAGATCAGACAGAAGGGATATGGCCCATTGTCAGAGTCTAATGTGGAGATGTTAACACCTAGGGCAGAGAAGCTCCTTTTGAAAAGGGCGAGCAACTCCCAGTCTCTGTTTAATCCTTGGTAAATGGATTCAAATTTGCAAATAAATTGCAGCTCAGAGACTTCTCTCTCCATTTGATTTTTGAAATTTCTTTGTGTTAGGACTGCTACTTTTAAATCTGTTACCGAGAGTCCAGGGAGATTGAAGTGCTCCCCCACAGGCTTCTGTACATTACCTTTCCTGATGTCTGATTTATGTCCATTTATTCTTTTATGTAGAGACTGTCCAGTCTGGCCAATGTAAATTGCAGTGGGGCACTACTGGCACATGATGATATATATTATATTAGTAGATGTGCAGGTAAAGGAGCCCCTGATGGTATGCCTGGTGTTAGGTCCTGTGATGATATCGCTGGTGTAGATACATGAGCAGAGTTGGCAGCGAGGTTTGTTGCAGGGTCTGCTTCCAGGCTTAGAGTCACTGTATTGTGATCTGTAGTGGCTGGTGAGGGTTTGTTTAAGGTTGGAGGCTGTCTGTAGGCGAGGACAGGCCTGCCTCCCAAGGTCTGTGAGAGTGAAAGATCATTGACCAGGATGAGTTGCAGATCACTGTTGATGCGTTTGAGAGGCCTTAGGTGGGGGCTGTATGTGATGGTCAGTGGTGTTCGCTTGTCTTCCTTAAGAGGCCTGTCTTGTAGCAGGTGGCTTCTGGGTACCCGTCTGGCTCTATCAGTCTGTTTCCTCACTTTCTTAGGTGGGTGTTGTAATTTGAGGAAAGCTTGGTAAAGGTCTTGCAGATGTTTCTCTGTCTGACGGATCAGAGCAAATACGGTTGTACCTTAGTGCCTGGATGTATACAACAGACTGTGTAGTGTGCCCTGCATGGAAGCTGCAGGCGTGTAGATAAGCACAGCGGTCTGTGGTTTTCAGTATAGGGTGGTATTTATGTGACTGTCGCTTATCTGCACAGTGGTGTCCAGGAAGTGAATCTCTTGTGTGGACTGGTCCAGGCTAAAGTGGATGGTGGGGTGGAAACTGTTGAACTGATACTGTTTACTGTATCAGACCTTCAAAGGCCACAGGTGGATAACTTTAGGAAGAGGCTAGGGTGTGGCAGAAGGATGAATACACTGCAAAGTACAAGTTATGGGCCTTGCAAGGAGCACCTTGATTGACTGTGATGACTTCAGAAGAGGTGTCACTCCCCTCCCCCCACACACACCCCACATGGCATTGCCCCACTCACAGCCAGACATGAACTGAAATCACTGCTGGCAATGTTAGAGTCTGCTGCTCTGTGCCTAACGAGTGTTTTACCGTCAGCTGATGGCTTACAACATACGTCCTAGCCTGCCTAATATCTGTGCTGACATCAAAATTATTGCGTCTCCATTTGGTCTTCCGGTGTCACCACACTGGTATGTCACCCCAGGAGCTGAAGGTTGTTACAAGGTTAGAAAGACATTAGGCAACACCATTGTTCTTGATAGGTGTCTGGAATTAGATACTCATCACCTCCTGTTGATACGCTCTTCCAATACAGAAGTATTATATTCACTCGTACGCACCTTAGAAAACCAAGGCTCTACCAAACCTTGATGATAATGTTGGTTCTACCACATAATGACACTTTAAACAAGTTGCATAGGCCAGTTTGCACCTGCACCATAGACATACTGCTTGCTGGTCATGGGAAAGGAGACACAAAGGAGTTAGCTGTGGTTGCGGGTGCCAGTTCTACGCCAGCCAGCTGTGCTCCCAGAAGATCACTGGAGCTCATCAGCATGCTAGCCAGGGCTCGTACATGCCCCCTTTGCCGCGGAGTGAGGGGCTAGCTGGAACATTTTTGATTAAACTCATTCCTGTGGAACTAAGCTGCTTTGCCAAAACCAAAAAGTTTTACAGGGATGTCTCCATGGGGATGGAGCTTACAATAAGTAGTGATTCTGAGGCCCTGGGCTCTTCAGTCACTCTTGAGCACAAACAGAGAGGAATCGAAACCTGACATTTTCAGTGCAGAAATGGAGGTTTCAACACGGCCCTGTTTCACATACACTCTCAAGAGGTTTTGGTTTTGTTCCAATAAATAGATAGTGAAACCTCAAAAGCACTCGCAAAATGGAGTCATTGTCTTGCCGCCAGCCCCAGCTGGGTCTGTTCCAGCCTGCATGTGCCCCTGGCTCAGCGCAAAGGGGCCGAGGCAAGGTTGATCGTCTGACCTTTGTGTTTTCAAAGCATTGCAGTTAAATGCCATGTGCAAAGTATTGCATCAGCTGGAGGCCAAATGCTTTGGAGAGTTTGCACATGTGCACTGCCCAAGACTTTGGCTATTCATGCACAGGGAACCAACTCCTCTGGCCTGTAGTCCTACAACTTGGGCCTCATTCAGACAGAAGTTGGGCCCTTCAAGGTTTGGCCCATGTTCCTGCACCGTAGCATGAATTGAGGAGGCAGAAGTCATGCTAATCCTATGTCCCCAGCACCCCAGCGCTCTTTGCTTGGAGACAGGCATGCTTTAACCCAAGGGCCTGGCCACGTTCTGTGGCTCCTTCTCCTGGCTATATGCTAAGGCTCATATTCAGCCATTATTCAACCAAACTCTTATTAAACGAATGTGACCTTTGCTCGAGTGAGAACTTCAGGGTTTGCCCCCTCTGGGTTTATCAACACCTGAAGCCCTTTAGAATCTCAGCCTGTCACTTGCACTCACAGCGACAGCGCTTACTCCTACAAGCAACCCCAGGGTCTTTTCAGGGCAGGAGAGTTGCAGGAGTGAACCTTGAAGAATTGCAATTCACTTTTCCCTACCTGTTGGGAGCACCAGCTCATCACTTCCATCCTGGCTCTGCTTGTGACCAGAGCAAAACCCTGCAGTCTTTGCTCAGACAAAATCCCCCGTGATTTCTGGGGTGGTTTCACTGTACAGGAAGGCTCCAGGAGTTCATCCGCACAGGCTACGAATATGAACGAGGCTGGGTGCATAACAAAAATATTAATCATAATGCAACACATTTCAGAATGGGAAGTGCCCTGATACAGTGAGAGAGATGCACCCTCTTTAACAGATTTGCTCCTAACATTGTTTAAAATAATTCTACTTAAGTAGCACACACATCCAAACCCTCAACAACCGTGTGAGTGATCATCGACCATCAGTCCTCATTCAAACAGCAAACATGCTGCTACAACAGCAGCAGTTTTTGTTTCCTTATTTCCCTAAAGCTTCTAATGATCTTTAAAAGAAACCTCATGTGATTTCTCTGCTGTTTCCCCTCTTTTCCTTTTATCTCAGTTGCTGTTTACTGTTACATATCTGCCTCTGGACAAAGGAAGGTCTAATTAGCCATAAGTTCCTATTTATCATCAACTAAATTTATTCTCTGCGCCAAAATACTTTGCTTTTTTTTCCAGGAGGATCTTCTATTTCTGCCAACAGCATTAACAATCTGTAAAGTAATGAGGTGCTGTTGATGGTTTTAGACAGGTCTAGACAAAAGCATAATTACCTTCTGTTCTGTTGTAGTTCATTAAGGTGGACATGCTGGAGACCAAACCTCTACATCACAAAGTGTGGCTCAGTCCAAAATACGAATAGCGTCAGTAAGAATGGACCCCTGACCTTTCATGATGTCCTGTGGATAGACCCAGAATGTTTAATAGGGTAGTTTCACGGCTTCCTTTCTGAGCAGTCGCCACAGAAAATCAGAGCTGTTATCCAGTCTTCTGACCAGTGTTTTATCTCTATCACCGTAAGTCAACGTTTTGGGCTATGCAATAGGCGTCTTACCAGATTTCACCATATTACGCATCTAAGATTGCCTTCAGCATCTCTACAGAACATGCGCTACACCCTGCTAGCCCCAGACGTCTGTTTAACGCAGCAATTCCTCCTTTCCCAAATATGGAGTGCATTTTCTGTAGCAGAACTGTTAATTATTTCTCTCACCCCTTCTACCAGGAGGCTCACAATAGGTGCTGCAGCATCTGCACAGATGTTGCGCATTTTAATACCCTTCCATATTTATGAGAAATTCTTCGCAATGAGTCTGCTTCCATTGACTCCCGTTCAGCTCAAGTGGAACCGCCTGCGACTCAGAGGAACTGTTCCTTTTTAACATTGGCGGGAGAGCAGAATCCCGGCTCAACATGTTCATATTTCTAGCTAGAAAAGGGCTGATCTGGAACCTTAATGTTAAATATTTTGATTGCTGTGAGGGTTCAGCTCAAACTCTGGATTTGTTCCAATCTCCAGAAAAGGCAGATGTCCCCTTCCAGGATTCAGAAACAAAAATCTACTGCAGGGTGTAATCCTGCAAGGCCGGGAGACAGACCCTAGGCCTTATTGTGTCATTGCAGTTTTCTCTCAGGCCCAATCCTGCAGTCCTTGCTTGGGGAAAAACCCCCATTGACTTCACTGGCAGCCTAGACTAGGAGGGCTGCAGGGGTTTATGATTAGGAATGAGGCTGGAAGGATAACAGACATGTTAATAACAACAGGGCATGTTTTTAAATTGGAAATTAGTCCTTCCATTTCAGATTTGTACGAGTCCTAAGCTCTGTCTTACCCCATACCCCTTCGGCAGCTGTATCATATTCATGGCTGGTTAACTCACAGGCATGCATCAACACACACGGCTGCCAGTCCCATCCCTCAGAAAGGATTTCATTTGGTCAGCTTTCGACCAAAAAGTAATTGCAGCCTCAGAAAAATGCCATCGTGTCTGTGGGGAAAAAAGTCTACGAAAGCTCCCCAACTCTGGCAAACAATTCTTCTGATTATTAGAGGAGAGAGAGATTGCTCATGGAAAATGGGAAAACTAATGAAGAAATTTCCATCTAATTAGCTCCGGCTAGAGTTTTAATCAGACAGAGCTTGCTCAGTGAAACCTGTTTACATGTTTGTCATCATTCAGGAAATGTGTTAATTAGGCAAACACTATTAATGGTGCGCTCCATGTCAGGAAATTTGAACAAAAATGGGGGAAATGACAGTCTGGATTGATTTTCTTTAGATCAGCAAAAAATGGTTCTCCAGTTTCTAAGCTCACTTCCTGGTATGATAGATGTACAGCAGATTTTCCAAATGGAAAGAGGCTGGAAACCCGGGAATGTGTTCCTTAGGGTAGGTTGACAGCACAAATATTTCAAAATAGCAGCCCTTATTTCAAAATAACCTTGCTAGCATCTACACAACACAACTACTACTTTGAAGTAATTTTGAAATCACAGAAGGTTTATTTCAAAAAATCGGCAACCTTCATCCGAGGAGGACTAGTACCTATTTTGAAGTAGCTATTTAAGAACAGGGGCTGGGAAGTCAGGAAATAGAGTCTATTTCAAAAGAAGCCACAGTGCGTTCAATGGCTGTCTTTCAAAATAGGCTCTATAGTGTGTAGGTGCAGTATTCTGAAATCATGACGTGTTGTTTCAAAATGCATTGTGTGTGTAGCAGTGTTATTTTGGAATAGGTCTTCCAGAACAGCTTATTTCACAGTACGGCTGCTGTGTGGACATGCCCTTAGAGGCCAGACAAATATGAAGAGACAGGGCAGTGGTATGCAAAATGCTGAATGCTATAGGGAAGGCAGCGTCTTTCCATCCTTTCTCCCAAGGTGGGAGCCAGGGCATGTTCAGTGAAATTTAAAGGCAGCAGATTCAAAGGAAATGTTTTTTCGTAGACCCCAGTTAGCCTGCAGAGCTCACTGCCTCATGATATAGTGGGAGACAAAAGTTTCACAGGATATTAAAAAGGGCTGATAATTTGTAGAGCTGTCTCTATGACCTAGGAATGATAATAGGATTTCAAAACAAAATACCAGAGTTTTGGAAAAGATAAAACTCTCATGCAGAAAGGTGGGGGCAGCCTCTGATGGAGCTGAAGAAGAGCTCAGAAATGCTGCTGGAGAGAGGAAGGTGATCTTGTTGGAACCAGGGTCTGAGTCAGTTATATGTCACTAAATTCCAGGTTAGTGAGGAAGGATGTACTGGGAGCTGGTGAAATAGGAAACTGGATTTTGGATGGCTGTAACCTTCTCTTATATCACTGATCGTCCCCCATTGCAGGCACCTTAGGGCAGGGATCTGGTGTCCCATTGGGATTGTACAGAACCTAGCACAGGGGTTGTCAGTTAAAATAGCAAGAATAGCCACTATTTCCAATTAGGTAAAAAACTCAATAATTCAAAGCCACAATGCATGTGAATATAAGACGGTCCTTAATAAACAATATCAAACCAGACTTACCCATGAAAGCTCATTACCTAATAAATGAATTTGTTAGTCTTTAAGGTGCTACAGGACTGCTCGTTTTTTGTGAAGCTACAGACTAACACAGCAACCCCTCTGAGCCTCTGACACAAGACAGAGGGGGATATGTGCCACTTTTCTTCCCTACACAAACTTCTTTGTCACTCACACTCTTGTGCACCCACATTTAACCATGTCCTAGGGCTCAGCTGTAACCTTATCAGTAGAGGTGTCCACCCTTACCCTTCCACGGGCTCAGGCATAACCTTACACTCTGTGGGTTTATGGGGTCTTTACTAGTGAAAGAGCCTTACATACTATTATCCCACCTAACCACTACTTACTAGCAAGCACCAAAACCAGAACGCACACACTGGTCACCACTCCCAATAAGACAGACGAATGTTTCTTCGGAGTCATTGTGACTGGGTGTACATACTGCACACTGGCACAGAAGGGGTTAAAACCCTGCGGGCGGAGGAACTCCCACCTCTCCAGCTAGACTGAGCATGCTCGGAGTGTTGGGCCAGTATAAAAGGGAGCAGCTCAGCTCAGTCCGGATGCCGAAGAGGAAGGGAACCCAGACAGCAAGAGCAGGAGAATGCAGCGAGCCCTCAAAGCCAGTGGAGCCCGAGGGAGAAGAGTGGTACAGCAGAGCCTCAGGAATTTGAGGACCCTGCAATAATGTGGCTCCCCCCAGTGCCTGTACTGGTTGGAAGTGACCCAGGAGGGTGAACAAGAGGTTTCTCCCACTTGAGTGAGCTCAGCGTGGTGTGGGAGGGATTCCCCACTGAGCTAGGGTGGATCAGTTCCCCACTGTCAGGGCTCTGGGGTGGGGCCTGGTGGAGCTGGGTGGCCCTGAGCTGCCCCACTGGGGATGCAACCCCCAACCACTTGGATGCTGGCCATCCAGTCAGGCTGCCCTGAACGTAAGGGTTGCGCTACTGACTCTGACCATTAGCCTGTTCTGTCACAGAGTGATAGATGGATTCAAGCCACCCACTGAGCAGCAGAGTGCCACATGGGACAGGGTGTGCATCCACCAGAACAGCCAGTCAGGATCAGCGCGGCCTGGGGGATCCATTTCTGCGCTGTAGCATTGCCACTGGGTTGAGATCTGGCAGCTCTGATCTTGGGGCTGTGTCCTGGAGTTGGCTCCCAAAGAACGTCCTTTTGGACCCCAGTTTGCATAGTGAAACTTGAGTCCCGCTCAGCTCTCCCTTAACCAATGAATTATACAGCAGATAGAAATAATTCAAGAGCCAGCCAGAGACCAGACAGATTAACAATAGGGAAATGGGGGCCATAATGACAGAACAGTAAAGAAATGAGGATTTCACAACCCCAGCTATTGATAAGTAGTTGCTTGTCAGACAAGCTGCTATCCAACTATGTTTTTCTTAACCATCTTAAAATTGGTTTCTTTATCTGGTGGCACTGGATGCCATGAGGACGGGGTTTCCTTCTGAACAGCCTGCCACTACGCTGCTTTAATGTAATTTAATGGAACTTGAACAGAGGATGTGACTTCCTGCTGTCTGATAATGGTGGCTGAGCTTTCAGTCTCGCTGCAGACAAAGGCCAGAGGCTGTAGGCCTTAGAATATGGCTAAGAAAAAGCCCTTACCCTTGCTCTTAAGCAGGATCTTTTATTATTATGAATGAATAATCTGATAGAATTCAGATCACACGTCTACAGGCAACAATTCCCCAGAGGTGCCACGTTAAGCTGCAGGTGCTGGGGCATTCAGGCTAAAGTTCTCCTCAAGATTTCTGTTTGTATGTCAAAAGCTTTCCACTAATAAGGATAATAAATTACTTTCATACCTTGGAGGGGCTAGCATTCCATGCAAATTCATTTGAGCACTCCATCATTATTTTCATGTTCTAATTAGGTTGCACAGCACTGAGATCGGGATGGCACCCTTACAAGGCCATTTGTTATTCCTTAATGATGTCCTCTCTTCACAGTTACAGCTAGGAGAGCGGCTGTGTCTACAGACACAAAGGGTAACTCATGTTGTTAAACAAAACCCTTGATCTTCCTTGTGCAGCAAAGAAAATCTAGGACTTGCTTTGCACTCAGAAACCATTCTTACCATGCCATGTCCCCAAAAGGACCATGCAGCTAGGTCCCTAACAAGGCATTTAATCTTTGGCTGTATAGCTGCACTCGAACATGGGCAGGCTCACACCTCCTTTAATAACAGAAGCCTATAAGTCTGAAAAGGGAACATGGCATTCTATTTCTGATCTCAAGGGTGGAAATGCACTACATGTTCCTCGTTGCTGGCATATGACTTACAAGACCCTGGCAGAGAGTTTTTTGCTAAAAGTCTTTCCAGAATGTGCCTTTACTTATGTACTATTTTAAAAAATTAGTGAATATACAGCGTACACAATTGGTCTTTTTTTTTTTTTTTAATTGTGTCCTTCAAATTCAGGGCCACATCCATGCTCGCAAATGACCACTGGGAAAATACCACTGGGTTGGTGGGTTTTTTTCAAACTGATTATTGGAGTTGTCACTGTTGATGGATCTATACACATTAACCCAGGTTAATTATGTTTCATGCTAACCTTACATTTCTTCTCTCCTTACATTTTGCCATTCGTGTCTCAAACCCTCGAAACTCAGCTGCATAGAACAACTCAAATAAAACTATGGATACAAACAGGAAATGGGTTCTTTGTATTGTACAAAATAGAGTCAAGACTTAACCCCCACCACCCGCAAGAGGCTTACAATGTGATTGACGGAAGAGGGGTCTTTTTCTCCAGAATGCACACATCGTTACCGTGTACATGGCACTACGAAGTCCCTCTATTTCTAAAGGTCCATGAGAAGAGTATCAAGTGATCCTATAGCACCTTAAAAGAGCCTAAAAATTTTCTTTATTAGGTAATGTGCTTCTGTGGGATAGAAAAGCTTCCTCAGGTTTTGGATAATAAAAATAGCAAGCTAGCAAACAGGTGCTGTCCATGGTATCTCTCAAGCATTGATTTGTAACTTGGCTCTGGAGGTGCACTGTAGTGCAATCAGAACAAATAAAACTTCAGAGCAATATTTTAAGTGCAAAAGCATAAATTAGGCATATGCAAATTCTTTTAGTAATTAATGTTACTAGTTATATGTCTGGGAAAATTATGCTTCAGCTCTGCAAGATGCTCTGAAAATTACACACCTATTTTGTTATGGGAAGGATTGTGCGTATGATATTTCACATGATCCAGTTTGATTTCTTATGACCCTGGGGCTCCAGGAAGTAAGTCGATGGATGGCTCTGTACCAGGCAGAGCTTATTAGATGTTAATAATATGTGCCTTTCCCTTACTACAGTTTGGAAGGCTACAAATCATTCTCCTAATAATTGCAGAAAGCATCTAGTCCCTTGTTAAAAAACATCTTTATTGAAATTAGCACACAAAGACCAGTACAGAGTTTCCTGCTCTGGGATTTCAATTTTACATAGGCCCTAAACTTTCAAACACTGTGCACCTGTGTAAAACTACGCAGCTAAGTGACACCACTAAGCATTTTGCAGGATCTAACATGAAAGGAATATTCTTTTGTAGTAAACCAAGCACATTGTTTGTGTTGAAAAATCTCATTCTTTAGCACAGAGTTTTTTATTGGTTCCAAGCAGAAATTTTTGAAATCTATGAATACACCGGTGGGACTGGAAATAATTATGTAGCTTGCTTTCTGTTTATCTCATTGCTTTAAAGTAAGTAAGGTCCCAGCTTGCAAAGCCTAAACATTACTTTAGAAATCACCCCCTGGAACCTTAGAAATTGGAAAGAGACCGCTTGAATGTAGACAGCATTTAATCTGTTGTGCTGTTGCTAAGAGATTATAATGAACGGTGATGCCAGATAATTTTTCCTAATAACTCCAGTGGAAAAATAAAATGCAGAAATAAGAGCATTAATGGCCCAAATGTTTAAAAGGACATGCTCCCAAACTGGGCCCACAAGGGCATGTGAGCACAGCTCACTAGTTTCAGCATGTACAACCACTGTTTCACTTGTGCAAAAGTCTCCATAATTTTAAAGTTTTGCACCTAAGCCTTTGTAGAGTCAGGGTTCAAGGCCAGAAGGGCCCACCAGATGGTACACTGACTTCTTGTACATCACTGGCCACCAACACCACTCAGCGCCTGTGTGCTGAACCCAGCAACTGAAAGGACACCAAAATAAATGAAACCCACAGAACACTAGACCAGGGGTCACCAACCTTTCAAAGGTGGAGGGCTGAAGTTTGACCTTTTGACCTCTGTACCTTCCAAGTGCCAGTGATACTTTTTAAAGTCACCCATAGTCCTACTTACAACAGCTTCATTAATAAATAAATGCAGACACTCAGGTGGTGGTTGGTAGCATTAGCTGGTCTTTCGTTAATCCACAGGCAGCCTGGCTTTGAGCAAGCTCCCCACTGCACGGGAAGGAGGGGTGAGCTCCTGCCTCGCGTGCTTATGACAACTGGCTCATGTGCCACTCTTGACACATGTACCGGGGGTTGCTGACCCTTGCACTAGACTATTATATGCCATTGGCAGAGAACAGGAGAGACCAAGGTGCACTACTGCTGGACACTTATTTGGCAGGGAAATGGTTAAGGCAGATATACCTGATAATCCCAGCCAGGGACCCGCACCTACATGCTGCACGGGAGGGTGACATCTGCCCCCTCAGGCCACTTCCAGTCTGAAACAGGGGAACATCCCTAGCAGACCCCTTTTCTCTTGATCTGTTAGCCAGGAATATGGGAGCAAGAGCTAGCCAGCACCACCCCAGAGCCCCGGCTCACCCCAGAGACTGTCCCATCACCAGCTTCTTGGCTGCGCCAAAGGAAGGAGATCTGACCAGAGGGAACGGTGCTGTTCCCGTCGGACTACCACTATCTTCCATTCAAGCCTGAGCTGACTCAGCCTTGCTTATTTAATGAGACAACAGGAAGCAAAAGCAGTGGGAATCCAACTCGTGGCTGATGAAGAGTGAAGCTGGACTCTGTCCCCACAGTCTCAGCCTTTTACCCCACGCTGCTTCTTTCACAACTCCCTGGCTTGCTCAGGGCCTGGCTCAGTTTGGCCGAGGTGCTCCAACTTGCACATTCAGAACTGAATGGCTCCAGTAATGGAAATGAGCCTTCTGCAGAAGGCATAAACGTAGAAAATATGGACGCACACTTTAAATGGCCATATACCCCCCAGTGAACTCACGCACATGCAGCTTGCAAAAAATCTAACCACCGCCAGTCTAAAAACATACTAAAAACAGAAAATTTATGTAGCATGACCCAAATTGAATTATACATTACAGCGCTATAATTGATTTTTTAGAAGAGAGATTAAATTTATTTTATGCCTCACTAACTAAGAGCTAGATTTACCTAATTGCTTAGACTGCAGAGTTAGTACGATTCATTAAACCCCATACATGCTTGGGTACATTACACTGTGACTAAAGCTTCCCTGCTTAGAGCAATTAAAGTGGAGAAACTCTAGGCCTCATAAGTAATTGAATATAACAATACAGCTTGGAGTTGCTGTGGGTGTCTTATTAAGTTCTTCAAGCAAAAATAAAATAAAACAAAATAAAAGCCAAGTTTCCTCCATTCTCCAGTGAATCATTTTGCAATTTTTCTTTTTTTGATGACTGAAATTGTTTTTTCTGATGCCAAGGAACAGAGGCAGGATTCAAGCCTTGCCTCACAATTTCATTTTTATCCATCATAACATTTTTTATATAAAGTCAGTCTCTGACAGGATTGAGTCAAAGTCAAAGCTATTCAAAGGAGAGAGACTTGGGGTAGAATCTACCAACACTTGGTAATTATATACACATTGCAAAAATAAAGGTAGCAATTTAGTAAAACAGGAGTTGGGGGAAGTGATCATTTTGGCTGGCAGGAGTCAATTAGAATCCTTCCGCACAGATTATTTAATAAAATTACATACACACAAGAACATTATACAGACTGCAACCTCAAGCTGCATTGCTTTCTGGAAATTCCACCTACGTTTCTGGGCACCATTAGTAGTCAGAACCGGCCACGCCCCTGGGGATCAGGAATGGCTGATGCTGGGATTGAGGAAACATATGTAAATATAGCATTTTCAGAGTAAAGACACATTGGGGCTTGTGACATTGAACAGAGCATATGAAACTGCTATGCAAAGAAGGTAAAATTCAGTGTATGTGACTTTAAACAGGAGGCCAGTTCCAGTCCATTTACTCATAGAAACTACTGGTGAAAATAAGCCTGTGCCTATAAAACAGAAGCTATGCACACATCCAGTACTTGTATGTATGTATTTGAGCAATATATGTGAAACACACACAGAGACAGATGTACACGTACACACAACCTACAGCATACATCAAGTAAATTAGCTTATTGATTGAGTTCCATGCTCAGTAGGAAATCTAAACAGCAGAAACACCCCGAAAGAAAAACTGAATGGTGATATTACATTACTAAATCTAAAGAGAGTTCACAGAATATTACTGTGCCCGGCATAGAGATTAGTTGGCAGCACAGACCAATCTGATTCACCCTGGAACGGAGAAGCTAGAAGCCTACCTTCCACGTCTATTGCTCAGCGCGCTCAACATAATTGAAACCTATTTTGCGATTGGAATGTAGATAAGCCACGCACCAAAGGAACATTTTAAAATTCTCAGGATCACGTTGTTTTGTCCTTCAAACAAAGGAGCAGCGCCCCAGCAATAAAGACATACAAATTGCTCCAATTTATCTCTTTCTACAGACAGCTTTTTTATTTTGCAGACGCTCAGGTGAAATAAGTAATAGTCCCACTCGAATGGGGGCGTGGCAGGTACTGATGAATGGACAAGGCCTGGCTCTTGATATGTGAGGCAAGACCGAGCGCAGACAGAGCTGAGACTTCAAGAGGGTTTCCTAAATGCTTGCTAATGAATGCATTCAACGTGAAAACAGAGTGGGATGTCAAAGCTGAGGGAGCATCATTTCATCTCCAGGGCTAGATTTCCACAGCTTTCTATCTACAGAAAGGGACTTACGTACAGTGTTACTCGCGGTGTTTGTTAATTCCAAGCCAGCTCTGACATGCAATAAGAGCAGCAGAGAGACAAAACCCGAAGGAGTAACCCCCTGCTGTTGGAACGAATCACTTGCTTCCCAGTCTAAGGTAAACGTGAGGTGCTCAGCTGAGGTGATGTGCGACACGTCCAAGGCTTTGAGAGACGGGGAGTGAGGGATACGTTCTGCCCTGACGCACCAGTTTCCCTTCAGCCCCTGCTGAAACCAGCTCCCACGGAAGCCAGTGCCAGCCTGACCCTGGAAGGAAGAGCGCTGAGCCCGGGAGACACTCAGAGTTTGTGCAGGGGGTGGAGTTACAGGGCACCACTGTATCCTGCTCCAACTGGCTGCAATAAAACGTAGAGCTCAGATTGCTATTGCATCGCTAACGGTTAGGACGTGACTCTCCTTGCACCACTGCGCTGTGCCCTGGGGAAGGCAGCCCAGTCTGCTGTGCCTCTGTGCACTTGCTGGCAGTGCAGCAAACACCAGTGGTTGGCCTTACGAGATCTTTCACCCTGGTCGCTGCCCTCCAGGCACACACACCTCCTTGGCGGGAGGACTTGGGCTGCAGGGAAAGGCTGCAGCAAGGAGGGGGCAAGCCAGTTGGGGTCTGCTTTGTTAACACTTGCTGGGCACAAGGCCCAGAACAGAACTCTGCATGCAGCTGCCTCTCCGCCCTTCCCTCCTGCCCCAAAGCCAGGCCAGCTGGGTGAAGGGAGAAGACAGCGGCGCACTCAGGGCCAGACTGGAGCTTTCACAGCAAGGTAAACCTCGATGCGCGTGCAGAGGAGGAGCAAAGGGCGCATGGGTCAGTCTCCTGCTAAAGGGGAGTAGAGCAGGATGTGCAAAGTACCTGTGAAGAGGGTGACACCCCGAGTCCCTGGCGAGTTCGTTTCTCTCACCACCGAGATCTGTTGACACAATGTGGCTCAGGCTTCCCACCCCACCACGCAATACTGGAACGCCAGCAGGAAGCAGCACAAGGGCAGGGCTCCAGCCTTGTAAGGGGGTAACCCTGCCCTGGGCCTTGGCCAGGGAGTGCAGCTCTTGCTGTGTCCGATGCCCCTTGCTGCTCACATCTCACTCTGTGACAGCCTCTCCTGGTAACTCAGCTCTCCGGCCAGGACACTGCAGTGCCGCCCTTTGGGGGTGGTAGCAAAGCCCAGCAGGAGCACTGACCCACTGCTATTGCCAGGGGATGTTCAGCTCCTCCTTCGGCCCTGTGCCACTAGACTGGTGGTTGGCCAGCAAACCTGACAGACTGGCCACACTGGCTCCCAGCCCAGGATCTTCATCACCAGCAAGCCAGGCGTGTTCAGAAACTGTCCCTGGAGCTGCGTCCCTGGCCAGAATTCTTACCAAGCCTCTCCACCTGCCCTCCCCCGGTTTGGGGCTCACCACAGGAGCCCTCTCTCCTGCCTGCCCCAGGGCTGCTGCATTCTTTCCAGCCTCTTGCCAAACACCTTCCTCCAGGGCTGGCTCTCAGGGTCAGTTCCCTGGACCTCCTCCTTGGCCTTGACAATCCCCCTCCTCCCAGGAACGAATGCAGCCCCGCCTGCGCTCAGCTTCCAGGCTTTATGGAGCTCTCCAAGGCCTTCCCCACCTGGGCTGCCCTCCCAACGAGTACAGGGCCGCCTCTTCTCTCAGTGGCCGCTGGCAACCTAACTGGCCTCGCTGGGCCTCCGTAACTCTATCTGGGCTCAGTGGCGGGTGGTGAGAGAATTCAGGGGGGCACTGGCCACGTGCCCCTCCCCTACAGACTCTCTCCCCCGGAGTCCCTCCCCTTGCTCCACCCATGCCCCACTTCTTCCCACCCTTGCTCTGCCCCTCCCCACCACTCCCTCCGCTGCTTCTGGTGAGTGCAGGTGTGTATGTGACCCTCATGCATTGCCCCACCTCACTCCTGTCTGGGGCAGTGTGGGGTGCACCCCACATCCAGGGCCCCATGATCCAGAAGTCTGCAGGTGCTTCAGGTTTGATAGCAGGTGTCTCAATCCAGGAGGCGTGCTCCTGTATTACCCTGCAGCAGCCTAGCAAGGGCGCCCACAGGGTTGCTACAGTTGTAAGATACCACAAGCGCTCCCTATGCAAGCCTGCGAAAGCTTTCCAGAGAAAAAACACGAAACCACAACAAGACCCTCGATGCCGGGTAGTTTACTGAAACTAACAACATAAAAATAAAATGGGAATAAAAGTTTACTGCGACACAGTGAACAACGTTCCCACCACTAACACACGTTAAACATTTTAGGCAGGAATCTCTATCCCACAGGAGATGAGTAATGGCCCACGTAAAGTAAATTGCCCATGTGCTGCACAGGGAGTGCAAACGGAAGAATCAGGGTCCTGAGCAACGTTTCTTCTAAGTTTTTCCCTCCATATGCAGAATAGATTTTGTTGTGTGCACCAAGGCATGTGCGGATGGGCACCACCAGTGGAAACACACAATGTCGTCTGTGGGCGCTCTGCTGATCAGCTGAGCAGCACCTGAATTTCCCCTGGGCAGCTGTCCAATTGCTCAGCTTACAGGGAACACTGGTCCTCAGCTATTTCAAACATACAGTTTCCCACTCTGGCCCCAACTCAGCAACCCAACCCTATTTAGCAAGGTACTAATGGGGCTGAAGCAAGTGTTTCTGTGTTTTGCTGAACAGGGATAGATTTACACCCACATTTCAGTGGTTTCATGTACTGTGGATTCAAAGAGAAAGCCAAAGACATAATACATCGATACAGAGCTGTTTCTTAAATCTCTCCTGATACAGCTTTACTGCACATGGAAACCAGTGGTAACGTTCAACCCACAAACAGAAAATTGCTTAATCTTTTAATTAACCCCATTTCTCAATGAGTGAGCCAGGCCTCACAGTTTACTAAAGCATTTCCTCTTGCGTTCATTTTTGGTGGATTGTATCTATCCGTCTCTCCAGCTGCCTGAACTCAAGAAAAACAAATTACCTCAGCCCTTTTCATATTGTATCATACCCTAAAAGTCTCATTTTCATACAAATATGCAAAGATTTGTACTTGCTCACTTTATGCACTTTCCAAAATAATCTCCCATCTAATGGTTTTTCATACAAGTGCCAGAGCTCTTCAATTTCACAACTGTGTAGTTGGTCAAACACTATCAAGCCTCATCTGCAGCTTTTACAGCTGCAAGAACTTTTGCGTTTGTAGGGGAACATTTACATGAAAATTTCTAAAACAAAGGCTAGGAGCAATTTTAAA
Source organism: Carettochelys insculpta (assembly GCF_033958435.1). NCBI lineage: Eukaryota > Metazoa > Chordata > Testudines > Carettochelyidae > Carettochelys > Carettochelys insculpta. The sequence goes on along the minus strand of NC_134148.1, from coordinate 43,554,951 downwards.
AAATGCATGTCCCACACGCATAATGTTACACACCGTCTGGCTTCACTCATGAGACGCCTTACCTAGCACCCATTTGCCAACTACAGATTTCACCATTAAGTACAATCTCAGTCAGAAGAAGCTATCCAACGTACAATTGCTAAGCAATTCAACCTGTTTCCTACAAGGTAGTACAGTCCTCAGTAAGCCAAATGGAATTTATTCCATGTCTGGTGAGTTCTGCTCATGGAGGGTGGAAGGGGCAGACCAGCGTTTACATGAAAGTTGCACTTGTAAGGCAATATTCTGACCAATCTCCCAGAGACAAAGCTGAACTTAGCCCTGGCTCATGCATGCCAGACATATTTCCAGGCTCTTTAAAAATGTACTTGCTCATGCAAATCAAATGACGCCTTTGCTGGGAGGTTCAGAATTCTCCAGGGCAAGCGCACGAAATAATCACTGTCACACAAGCACCGCTGAAATTCAGTTGTTAACCCCACTCATCCACAGTTGGTAGAAATCTCTTCCAATGCCAATTCAGCTGCAGTAAAGGAATGGCAGAGTAACAGTCACACATGCATCTTTCGCCCTGGGACATGACTGTTGGGAAGTGAACGCTAAGGTGCAACCCTTGTAATGGACTGCGAAACTGTGTCGCATGGTTCAGCCACTAGGTGGCACTGTGGGTAAAATACTTTATTTAAGTATCAGAGCGGTAGCCACGTTCCCCTGTATCTTCGAGAACAAGAAGTCCTGTGGCACCTTATAGACTAACAGATATTTTGGAGCATAAGGTTTCATGGGCAAAGACCTGCTTCCAAGCAGCCCTCAGCCATGTCTGGGCTAAGAATGAAAGAGGTTTATGAGGCACACATCTGTTGAGTATAAGCAAGTTCTGAAGCCAGTCCATATGTGGTACAGAAGTACATGACATGGTGTCAGGAGTAAATGAAGAGAGGAAACAGCAACAAAGGTTGCGGGATCTCATCAACACGCACTCCTCCATGCCCGAGAGAACTTCAGCTTCGACTGAGCAGTGTGATTTGCAACATTTCAGATTGCAAACAAACTCCACAACTGAGCTGGAGACATACAGGTATCTCCTTTGACTGATACTAGGGCGGAGATGGGAGAACATATCTTCTAATCCACTGACTTTACGGTACCCTTACCACGATGGCAGTAAAGGAGTTGTATGATGCATACTTTATACTTCAAAGAAATGTGGCTCATGAAAGAAGATGCTTTCACCAAAGAACTCAGGAACTAGGGGAAAATACTGACTGTGGTGTTAGCTCTCTGCATACAATTGCTGAAAACTGTAATTTTGAGAAAGCAACCCATGAAAAGGCCAGAAGCAGGCCAGTTATCAGGTTACCACATACAAACCTTTCACAGCAGCTCCAATTAAAAAAAGATTTAAGCCCAGCCACAGCTACTCAAATAGCAAAGCAGTCTGAGTTAGTGACACAGCAAAACGAAAGCAACTCGTGAAATCTGAGAAAAGAAGACACTAACTTGAAAGCTGTTAACAGACACAACAAGAGGGCTCAAAATGTTACCATAAAACCTCTGAGGTGAGGATAGAGAACTCCCAGGCTACAAAGGAGAAACGCCAACAAATATATAGAGGGCGTGCAAAAAGTGATAGATCACAAGAGAGGAGGCATGTCCCAGCCCAAGGAGTGCGGTTAAGACATACATGAAACACAGACACTTCGCAGTTGTTGCCACACCAAAGCAGTCAGGGTGTTGACTCATAAGGCAGACAATCAAGCGCCATTATGTCTGCAATCTATTACTTGTGATGACACAGAACCTGCCTGAAGAGTGAAACTGAACATTCACGGCAAGACTTTGACATTAAAACTGACTCAGGAGCTGACATCCCAGACATCTATGAAGGGTCTCCAAGTCGCTTTCAACCCCTCCCAGAAATGATATCCCCAGACGCAGCTCTGACTAGCCCTGGAGATAGTCTGAGCGCATGAGGCAATTCACCACAGAAACAACAGACACAGACAAAAGCTAAGTGTTCAGAGTGCGTGTGACCAGAGTATCACAGACCAACAGCCTCCTCAGCTGCACGTGGCAGCCACAATAGACCTACTGAGAAAAATGGAAAACTCACTGGATAATTTGACGGCATGGGATGCTGGAGAGGCAACCCAGTACAAACCATCTTATGCTGAACCATCCAGCGTACAAACGTCTCTACCAGAGTGACCATGGACGGGACTAGCTGCAGATTTATGCAGATTCAGAGGACATTGTTACCTGGTCAAGGCAGACTAGTTTCCCAGTTATATAGAAATAATGAACTTGAAAGCCACAATGCGTTGCACGGTTATTGAGAAACTGAAGGGCACTTTTGCTTACTTCAGTGTTCCCGAACACCTAGTGACAGACAACCAACCGCAACTCAGAGCAGCAGAATCTAAGTCCTTCCAAATGAGATACAATTCTGATTATATAACTAGCAGCTCACATCACCCACAAGCAGGTCCATCCCCAGGGAGATGTAGGACCTGGCACAACCCCCAGCCCAATGTCCCAGGCACAGGGCACAGAGCAACCCCACCAGCACAGGCTCTGTCCCCACCTCCTATGCTCCGACTTCTATCCCACCCCACTCCACCTTTCCCCCAAGGCCCACCCCTGCTCCGCCCACACTTCGCCTCTTCCTGCTCCATCCCCTCCTGCCCCCATTGTACCCCTTCTCCTCAAACCCACTCCCTGGACAACGTGAGCCAGTGGGTTACTGGGGAGGAGAAGGGGACAGGGCCTGCCTGCACACACCATGACAGGGTTCAGGGGAATGGGCTGGAGCCCATACTTCTTGCTGCTGTGGTAAAGCAGAGGGCAGCAGGCTGGGAGGGTGGCAGAGCTGATCAGGCTGCTGGTTGCTCCAGCTCCTGTTGCCGCAGTGAGTGCGGGGCAGGGCTGACTCCTGCTGCCGCCCTGTGGCAGGTGCCTTCAAATAATTCCTGAGCTACCCGGGGCCCTACAGCTAACAGAGGCACCATCCACCCAGAACCACCTTGCGGATGGGAAGGCTTTGCCCACAAGCGAATGGAGAGGCTGAAACAGCTATGCCGGTTGGCAAGAAATTACACAGCAGGCAGATCCGTTCCTTGCTCTTCTGAGTCACAGATCAGTACCCATAGCTACTGGATAGAGAGCTAGATAATACTTAGTCCTGCTTTGAGTGCAGGGGACTGGCACAGAAGACCTCCAGAAGCCTCTTCCAACTCTAAACTTTAGCACAGCTTCTGATGAGAAGAGAAGTCATAACTACACTCCATCTTCAGAAAAAGACTCTTTCCTAAGTGGTCCAACAGGAAGAGTAGCCAAATCAGATCAAAAGGAAAAAAAAGACCTTACAACCACCTGTACAACAGATTATGCTCACCAAGCGTCAAGGTGTAGAACCTGGTGACCTTGTTTGTTTCAAACTGAACAGGGTAAAGGACCAACAACTCCAGCTGTCGTGACGAAAAAAGAATTCAGTGCCCACATGATTGGTCATCAAAGCCAACGGTGGAGAGGCCGGCAGAAACCAGTGACATCTACAGTGTGTTCCTCAGAAAGCACAACCATGGAGTAAAGCACAGGGCAGATGCAGAACACAACGACAACCACTCAAACCTCAAGCTGACCACAGCCAGGTGTTTCAGCTAACAGACAATCAGATGACCAAGCTGTTAGGCACTCAGGTTGTGCAATTAGAAAACCAGCATGGTGCAGAGACAACGAACAGAATGATAAGAACTGAACTTAAAAGAGAGTGTGATCGTGTATATGTAGTAAATGGCAGGAAGGTAGAACTCAAAGGGGGAAGACGTAACAGCTCTTATGGTGAACACACCTGGTACGTGGCGCATATGAGCAAACTCTGAGCCCAGTCCAGTCTGGTGCAAAAGTACACACAACCGGCCTGCTTGTGCTTCCTGCTTTTTCTGCTTGTAAACAGAAAATTTTGGCATACATTCACGGCCTGCAAGCAGGCCTGCAACTGGCTATGTGAGCACACAACCTTCCCCAACTCCCGATAAACACATGCACACGTGGGAGTGCTTTAAAAAGAAAGGGCAAAAGAGAATGCTCTGCTGGGTGGGGAGGAGGAGCACAGATTTTCTTGAACCAAAAATAGGGAGAATAGTTTAATGACGAAGGACTATTGGATGAAGAAGCAAGGATATTATAGCATCATAAATTAAAAAAAGCAAAATAATAATGAAATAGAGAAATGATACAAATTTAGGACCATGTATTTTAGCGTGGTGCCAAAAATTGAGCTCTTTGATCCACCTTGAGGCATCTAAATAAAAGTATCCTGATTTTTCAGGGTGCTGAGCTCCCCCAACCCCCTGAAAGTCAGTGGGCATTGCAGAAACTCAGCTCCTTTGCAAATGAAACCACTTGCATTTTGGTGCCTCTTAGGAGTCTCACTTGAGGCTCCCTGTTTCGAAAAAGTCAGCTGTAGATTTATGCCAGTGAAAAAGCTTCCTGGGTCACGGATGAATTTATGCACTTTAAATGCTGGGCTAATTCTCTCTTTGTTTCATTCATCCTTGTCACTGCAGACTAATAACAACGTCGGCGGAAGCCGAGCTCTCCCAGTTTGCAGGAGTGAATGCTAGGTCAAGTGAAAGCCCGGGCTGGACAGGCAGTGACTGGCCTAATGGAGACCAGGAGACTTGGACATTCCTGTGGACCATAAACTGCTTTTCTTTTCCTTTTAACCACAGCCATCAACTAATTAAATCCACTTGGGGCAGAAGGGACGCTGCCTTGGATGTTCTTTGCTCCTGAGAATCCCTGATTTCCAATCCCTTTGTAACCATTTGCATTTGATGATAAAGTTCCAAACACTGACCAGCTTCCAGGAAGATGGAACATTGCCTTGTGTTCCTTAGATGTCAGAGTATCAATCAAAAGACCTCCTCTCCTCCCACTGAAGCAGGCGGGGAGAGATGCCCTAGCCATGCTAGTTGGCACTACTACATCTCTGCCAAACCTCCGTGGACGAGCAGCCACAAAGATCTTGGGTACTGAACACATCGATAAGGAAATGCTTATCATCGGCTGTCAGGGATTCTCCTTCCCTCCCATCATGTCAGTCACACAGACGAGCACGGGACCTAACGCCCTACGCACTGCCATGGGCTCCGCACGGCTATCGACTGCACTGAAGTTACTCTCACTGTATATTGTGCCAGCAAAAGGAGGCTCAAGCACATGTGGTCCAACTACTGCGAAAAGGATGTAACACTCGGTATTAGCTGACTTACCACTTAGTCCAGTCACAGATGATTATAGCCTGTTGAATTATGTTGGAAATATACTCACTAGGTCCATTTCAAGCCAACATTGTCACAGAGACAACCGTGCAGGAGATCCAACACCTGCTCTCACTGCGACACACTTATTCAGTGAGCTGCAAGCTTTTTAGCATGCCGGCCTCAGCCCAGTTACAGCAGTGCAGTATTTTCTCTACGCAACCCAAATTACCAGCTTCACTAGCTCAGTTAGTAGGAAAGCGGTTCACTGTGCTAAGTGGAATAATTACAGTGATTAGGCTACTAATATGTACGATATTTTTCAAAATGGTAGTTGCCCATTTTTCTGACGCATTAGAACTGGCGAATATTTGCTTTCAAAGGAGCCCATTATCTTCAAAATTACTAGAAGACAGGGGAGCTTTGAGTCAGAGCTCTAACAAACAAGAAATTAGGAATGAATTAGTACAAAATCATTGTTAAACTCTCCAAGGTTTTAAACCCAAGCAGACTTTTTCCATCCTTTGACGTGACTAAGTTTCAGTGAACTTTGGAAATCTTCCATCACCACAAGGTTCCTGTAAGAAATGTTTATATTTTACTTACACACACACACACACACACACACACACACACACACACCCTTTCATAGCAAGCTCCAAACTAATATGCTGCAAACTCACATTTCTCGTCCTGGGATCCTATTTTCACACTAGCTGCAGATATGACCTTTGTGAATAGCTGCCAGCTGCTTATAATTTTGGCAGATGCAAGCACATTTCTGGGAAGCTGTATCCGTTCAGTGGCTACAGATCAACAGGCTACGCTCAGGGCTTTTGTAAAATTGATTGGCGCAGGAGAATCCCATTTGCAGCACTAACTGAGAACAGGTTTGCCATGGTGAAGCGTTAATGACTTTGCTATCAATGATCTAAGTACGTCAACCTGTGACTCATGGCGGTATTAAAGAACACTATATTTATACAGAGCAGCAATTAGCAGACTGTAAACTAATGTGATGCAATTTCCAAGTAAATCTATGATCTTCCAAGTGGTGTAATGCTAGACTTTATTTTAATCTCTTTGGAATTTCAGAGTTACTATTGCGTCTGGTCATCCCTTAAGATTATGCAGATTTATTTTTGCTGATATTTCAGATACCACCCTTAGGTTAAGCATACCCACTGTCTGTTCTCCGAGGCAAAGCATGCTATGGACTCAGGGGACTGCAGCCTCTGAATATTTTGTAAACCCTCTTAAAAGAAGAGTCAAGGTTTATCTGCACTAGCAGACTCATAGACTTAATCTATACTGGTAGGAATCTAGCCATCTTTCCTGGAGAATTCATTTTGAATAGAAACACCCCTCCACCTGTGTGCATAGCACAGCTGAACCAAATGCCTCGGCACACTGGATTTAGTAAACGAACACAGTCCAGTATAAATCGGGGTGAAGGAGCATACACTGCAGCCCTGTTTCTTCTCCAAATGATGAAGCCCTATTTGAATTAGACTACATCCCAATGGAATAAGAACTGGCAATTTTACGAGGCCTGTTCATCAGCCTCCATTTAATGCACCTATTTGCACACTCAATGGCTGGTTTTCACGCAAATAGATGGATGCATACACATGCAAAAGCCCAACTGTGCACACACAAGAACATACTTAGCCATATCAAGCTGTGTATGCAAGCAGCTTGGGGGTGTGTTTTCACCTATTAGACTAGAGAAGAACACCAGTCCAAACTATGCTCTCCTGAGGTATCACTGCTTATTTTCCTTTGGTTTAGAGATTAAACATACCAGAGCAAGAGACTTACACCACAGTCCTCCTCAGCTGCAAGACTGCTGCAGCACAGGGTCAAACCAATGTGCCTCAAGCCCTGTTATGAAATGTCCCACTCAGGCATCACATTCAGTCTCCATATCTATTTGCTCCTTGGCCTTTGCTGCAAATGCCAATGAACTGCCAAGAAGCACCTGTCTGCTGGGAACTAAAGAGATGCTAATAATTCATCTCATGGGTCACCAGACACCATTAGACGCAACAGCTTTTGCTTACCACTGGTCCGCTAAGCTAAACGTGAAAAGGTCCCAGCTCCCCTTTCCAGTTCCGGAGCTGCTTTAAAGCAGGTTCTATCATTAAACAGTGAAGCACCTACACAGAATCATCTCTATGGCCAAAGAATCTGGCAACTTGACAAGGAAGTCTCCACTGTGCAGCCAGCAGATTGTTTGGGAATTTTGTGGGTGCTGTTACTGTGTGGAAAAGAATTACCATTTGGGAGGAGTGGTGGTGGCTGGCAGAGCTCTTGAATGGAAAGACCAGCCGAGTCATATTTAAACATGAAAGTAATGCTCCAGCTGTCGGCTACTGAAGTTATAAGAATGTTGAGGTACATTCCTGAGGGCTCTGAACCTTGCTCTTCTGGGCAGGCATCTCCCCAAATAGTACTTGACATTGCTTGCTGGAGAGTACTGGCCAGGGACTGGGCTGTTGTGGAGATGCAAAAAACTGAGAATACCTTTAATTCAAGTTTTTTAATCTGTGCAAGAAACCTCTCCACTTCTAGATATCTGGAATACCCTAAAGTAGGTTTCCCCAAGAGAACAAGTAAGAAGTCCCATTTCTTGGGCCAGAAGGAAGACAGTAAACATCTTCCTGCTGAGATGACATTAGTATCGTTTTGTGTCACAGTCACTCCTGCTGAAGCTCTTCACACCAAGCTCTGGTGACAGACTCACTGTCCTAGAGTGCCCTCTTATGGTGAGCTCCAATGTAGTCGCACAAAGGCCTCCACTTGTCCTCGGGGCTCCTGTGGTTTGGTGACAGGTCTCTCTGGCAAGGTCACTCTACGGTCCATCTTTTTGGGTGTATCAGTATCCCACATCACACATCCCATGTGACACTGATCATCTGCCTCTCCCAGGTTCTTCATCCATCCCACTCTTCTTCCAGAGTAGAGGAATTTTCAGACTTCTCCCGGTGTCCCCCAGTGGAACTCAAACCCCGGTCCCCCCACCCCAACAGAGCCCAATGCATGAGGCTGTCTGCCGGAAGCCTTCCCCCTTTGTCAAGTCCTGGCATTGGAATCTGTCCACTCCTGGAGCTTCTCAGTACCTGTCCTGCCCCTGTTCCTTTCCCTTCTCAGGGGAGGATCCCAAGGCCTATTATCTTCTCGGTCTCCCACTTCAGTGCTCTTGACTCCCCTTTTATGAAGGGGATCCAGTTCCTCCACTAACACATTGTCCTCCACACACCCGTCAGGTGCCACCAAGCAGAGTAATTGAGCCCTCAGGCTCTCTTAACCCTTCCATTGTCAGCATGGGGTTTATCCCCTACCCAATTCTGCAACACCAGGACTAGCAATGAGATCTATGGCAATGGAAAGTCATGACCATATCAGGTACTGTGGACTACACTGTACAATTAAAATTAATTGGGAGTCTGAGCCTCCAAAGTTTGGTTCTGAATTTGTTCAACATGAGGAGTGCTTGGACCCTCCTGTTTTATTGTTTGTCTTCCTGCAGAAAAAGTACTCCACAGGGCTCTGCCAGAAAGGGAAAATGCTAAAGGGCAGGTAGAGATCTGGCTGGTAACCGAGTCATTGTAGTTTGCAACAAATGCCCCACATCTCCCTAGTTTCTGAATCACTGGGGGGGGGCAGGGGGTGACCAGGGAAATCTCTCGCAATTATTTTCAAGTTTGACTGCTCAACTACAAAGCAATAAAAATAGCCTGGCATACCACTGAGACGCTATAGAAGCTATCAGATGATTGATCGGAGTTGCTGTACATTGATTACCTTTCACCTGCCCTCTTTTGCGTCTGAAAAAATGTGATCTTAATGAGCTGCGTAAAGAATTCTCATCCAGCTCTGCCGGCTGGTTAGTGAGCACTAAGGATAAGAGCTCAGAACACAGAGGAGTTTGCAGAACAGTAACGGAATAAGGAGCCAGCTGTCTTCCAGCCACACACTTGTAACCACCTCAAACATTCCACTGAGATGAAAAGGGTTTTACCACATTGCCAACAAGCCAGCTATGAATAATGCCTGCTCTGAAAGTCTGAAAACCGAGAGCTCCGAGTCCATAACACTTCCCCAGCAGAGAACACTTGGGCAGCCTTTATATAGTTAGGTAGTTTTGTTTCCCGTTATTAAACCAATGAGACATCAGGAAAGAAAATAAAATAAAAAGCAAATGTGCTGTGCCACAGAACGTGTCATACAACAAAGTGCTAGAAAACTGGTTCCAGCAAGCAGATTAATGCAACAAAGCTGAGAAAAACACCAGAGGAAACAAAAGCCAGGCAAACATTTAATATAATAGTTGAAGAGGGTTAAGGTGCTGCGTGAATAACACCCCGAGAGGCTTGCCATTGTACTTTAGGGAGATTGTAGGTATTGGCTGGGATTAGCAATGGAGCCTAAAGGATTTAGGCACACAAATCCTCTTGATTTCATTGTGAATGTAAACCGCCAGTGGCCTCCCAAGCATTTTGTGGCATCCTGACTCAGTTTCCCCTCCTTGGGGCCCCTTAAAAACTCCGCAAAGGTTGTTTTTGTGGTTAACCCAAGCCCTGCGTGGGGGGCTGGTTTTTTTTTTTTTTTTTTTTTTTTTTAACAGAAACAGGTCAAACCAAACATCAAGGTCCTCAAAAAAATCCATCACCGCACCACAAAAGCTCACTCCAGCTTTGGGATTGACTACCACACCTGGAGCCCTCCTTCCAGCCCAGTCAGTGCTTCACAATGCTGCCACACGCAGCTGGAGCTCAGCCTCCATCATCCCTTGGCCTCCAGACCCAAACCCTCCCTCAGGCCTCAGTCACACTACCTCCCTCACGCATCAAGCTAAGACATGCAACTTCAGTTATGTGACTAGCATGGCATAAGTTGACCTGCTTGGACCTACTCACCGTGGTGTCTGCCACCTGGGAAGGTCGGCTGCAGATACTCTCCCATCGACTCCGCCTAATCTTCTTGCCCTTAAAAGAAAAGAAATAGCATTAACATTTGAAATCACGGGACAAAGAGCAAATCACATGGAGCCCATGGCTCTGGGCGAAGCCACCCTTGCTTCACAAGGGATACTCAGCCTATGTCCCCAGCTGGGAGTTGAAAACATTGACTCGGTAACATGACTAACATCACTGGCTGATACTGGGAGGTACCATGCCTGCTTTGAGGCTCTCTGATATATGGAGCTAGCTTTTCCACTGCGATCACGAAAAATTCAGTAGAACTTCAGGAAATACATTTGTCATCTTCCAAGATCACTCGTTCTGTTGAGATTTTTATTAGCTGAACAGATGAATTTGGGGATGATAGTGTAGGAAAACATACGAGACCCATCGTAATGGAAGGATGTAGCTGGTAGTTCTTTTCTAAGTATATACAGGCAAATCTAGGGGGAAGCTTCCTTCAAACACACTGCAATGGCCTAGCTGGCTTCTTCTTCAAATATCAGACTCTTTTTTAAAAAAAAAGTCTGAACCATTTGTAAGGGCCAAAGGGCTCATGGAGAAACAGGACATTGACATTTTTCAGGATGCTTTTTAACAACTGCAGGTTGAACCTCTCTAATCCAGCACGCTCTCTCCAATCCAGCAACATTTGTAAAACAGCATGATTTTACTTAGCCAGACAAACACTTATCATGGGTGTGGCCAAATTTCTTGTGGTCCCATAAAGTTTGTTTCCAGGCCTCAGTCCTGGCTTTTACCGTGCTGTGCTGTTTAGCTGTAATTTACCCCAAAAGTCTTCTAAGATCCCAGTAAGCAGTAGAAGTGTTGGTGATGTGCTAAACCGGGGTATCCCAAACTTTAGATATAGTTGGGACCCGTTTTTTTTAAGTACCTTTTTTTGCAGCCAAAATATAACTGCATATTAAAAAAAAACAGTGAATGAATAAAAGTTCACTGTTTATTATTTGTTCACAATAACAATAGTACATAATAATAATATAAATCTTGATATAAAATATGCATGCCTACTTTTTGTTATTACCTTAATTATGTGGGAAAATATGGAATATACCAAATTAATAGGATTGTGTGTGGTAATTTGTGTATTTTCTAAGGATCAGTATTTTTTTCCCCAAGGATTGGTACTGCACCGTGTACCACACTTTGGGAAATGCTGTGCTAGACAATATTGACCTCCTGTGGTCCGACAAATTCTCTCGGCCAGCATTGGTCAGGTCCCACAGGTCCCAGGCAAGAGAGGTTCAGCCTGTACTGAGGTAAGTTACACATTTCCATTCGGACACAAAGGAGGAGAAGGCTGCTTTGTGCTGATTTTAGTAAACATTCCTTCGTCCAACTTAGGAATTAATGACAATATCACAGCTCAGATGTTTCTCAAGGTCCCTTTATATTAGTAAAGGGCTCCAGGTAGTACAATTGTATCTGACTGCAGGAAATATACAGATCCACCAGCCATATATGATAAAAAAAAGTTACTGTTTCCCTGGGCATTTACAGGACACATTGGATTTGATGGGTAACTGCTACTGCCCTGCCAGGACAAGCAGGATTTTCTTGACACTTCTGACAAGCCGCCATCTGACTAAACATGGTCATCATTTCAGATTTACATCAACCAGCTATGTGAAGGGCAAAGTTCAGCATGCCACCACAGGCATCTTATCTCAATTGCTGCACTAACCAGCCAAGGCGAGAGACCATGAGGAGTCCTGAGGTAGACTAAAGACTAACAGATTTATCTGGACATAAGCTTTCATTGGTAAAAACCCATTTCACCTGATGCATGGAGTGGAAAGGACCAATGCTGGCAAAAATATACTGGCACATGAAAACAAGGGTGTTACCGTATCAAGTGGAGGACCAGTGCTAACAAGATAGGTACCAGAGAGGTGGAGGGATGGCTCAGTGGTTTGAGCATTGGTCTGCTAAACCCACGGGTATGAGCTCAAACCTTGAGGGGGCCATTTAGGGATCTGGGGCAAATAGTTTGAAAAAAAAAAAAAAAAGGGGGGACAACGCTTGGTGTTGCCAAGGGGGCAGAGGACTGGACTTGACAACCTCCCAAGGCCCCTTCCAGCCCACTGAGGAAGAGGTGTGAATATCACAAGAGGGAAAATTATTTCTGTAGTGAGTCAGCCACTGTTGCTCCCCAGCCAACCCCAAATTAACAGTGTCAAGTTTGTAAATGAATTGCTGCTCTGCAGCTTCTGTTTGAAGTCTGGCTTTAAAGGGGTATTTTCGTTGGTGAACAAGGGCCACTTTGAAATCTGTTACTGAGCATCCAGAAAGATTGAAGTGTTCTCCTGGCTGAGTCTGTCACCACACTTGCTGTCTGATTTGTGCTCATTTTTGATTTTGCATAGAACACGATTTTCCCTGTCTTGGTATTCCTACCTCCTCCTCAGCTGTTGGGAATGGGCCACATACACCTTGACTGAACTGGCCTTGTTAGCACTGGTCCTCCACTTGATAAGGCAATTCCCTTCTTTTCATGAGCTAGTATACTTATGCCGGCCTCGGTAATGTCCACTCCATGAAACTGATGGAGTGGGTTTTTGCCCATGGAAGTCTACACCCAAATAAATCAAAGTACCACAGGTCTCCTCATTATTTTTGTGGATACAGACTAACATGTCTGCCCCTCTGAAACTTACAGAGAGAGTTATTGGGTGTTAGAGGAACTAGTTAAGCATTTTATGAAGCAAAAGGAATAGTTCATTCACCAGCCTGGGCTTTAAACAGAGGCCCAGAATCTTACAAGGCTTACACTGTGGCAAATATGGAGCAATGCCTGTGATATTAATGCTGAGCAGAACCTGTGCCAAAATCCACAAAACATTACACTTCAACAGTTAAGGGCTGACTACTGTTCCCTTACACCAGTTTCATTCTGGTCTAGCCCATTGACTTCAAAGGAGTTAGGTGTAAAGCCCACTTAATGAAGGCAAGAGCCAAGAAATGACAAACGCGTAAGAGTCAGAGACAAGGCTGATGTTCTGCGGTAACTGAACCATGGCATTAACAGTTGTTTGTGATCGCTCACCCCCTGCACACACAAACTAGATGATTGGTCTGCTCTTTTACTTTTTAAAAACAAAGCAAAACCAATGTGTTCATATCTGGTCATCAGCAAAATTGCTGAAGGCAAAAAACAAACAAACCCCGAAACTGAAACAGAGTTAATGCTGAGTCAAAGGAGAACCAAAAGCACCCAGGCACTTTGACAAGGGGACACAACCCAAACACTGGGAGAGGTCCAGTGTTCTAGCCAAAAACAAATTTAAAATATTCATGAGGGTGTCATGTCTCAGGCTCTGTGCGTGAGCTGACGTGCCACGCCTAATGTTTGTCCTTTGGCATCTAAGATTATGATGCTATCAGCAGAGTCCTTTGAGACACTGCATAAGGTTCTATAAATCCCATAGTCTACTTGGTTCCTTGCCTGGGTCCTTTGGAACAAGGGGAAGAACGTGCTCTTGGGATCTGAAATGTTCAGCCCAAGCTCTCCCTGCAATGTTGTGTTTCCAGATAGACCTTTCTGCCCCTTTGCTGGTCCAGAGAACAGGCTCACAGGGTGCAAAGCAGCACAGGTTTCGGCTCATTCTGTCGCATCTTCCCCCACATCACTGAGAAGTCATACCTCCCATATGACAGTCAGACCCAGCCTTCCCCAGCAACACATGCCTTACACGGTAGGCCTGGCCAGGCTTCCAGAGGCTTGGCCTTATTTGCAGTATGAGCTAAGCCACTGCCTGCTATCAGAAGGCAAACTCAGGGTAGTGACACTTGTCATCACTGAAATCATGTATGAAGGAGCTGCCTGTCCCAACGTAATTTGCAGAGGGCGTTGTTACTCATGTAGCCAGTGGCATGCTTTGCTCTGCCTATCGCCAGCAATCCGCACAGCTGCTACAAATCTCATGGTAACTTTAGAAGGGCCAATTATCTCTCTTCTGTCTTAGCGGCCAACAGGACTCAGATTTAAAACCTTTGACACAAGTGTTCTCTGCAGTTGCGATGGGCAAGCGAAGAACCCCACAAGAACAATGACAGGCAGAGAATCCTTATGGGAAAAACGACAATGAGAAAGTCCACTGTGAACGGAAAGAGGAGAATTTTGCATATGTGCACGTATACACATCTGGCTGTGTTTGTGTTGGCGTGATGCCTGTAGGAAGAAGTGCATCCAGAGTGTTGGCGTTGCTTATTTCAGTCCTGTGTGAGACAACCCAGGGATGAGGGGAGGCTGCATTGCATACAACAGACGTGTGTGTGCGTGTAGAAGGGATCCTATTGGTTTTCCCTCACTGATGGCTTACCTAAAGTTTCACACTTTCTTCTGTCTCCCCAGCCCTGGGAGGTTCTCCAGGTCCCTGCCACGGCACCCAGAAACATGCACAGGGCTTAGGGCTCAGTGTAAGGACTTGCCTGTAGGGACCCACATGTTATTAAGAAATCTTGACCTCAAAGGCATTCCATAGGGAAGGCTTAGCCATAAATCTTGCGCTGATTTACTGGAGCTCACCATGACCTAAATGTACATCTGTTTCCTCCTACTGCTGATACGACTACTGGCTGAAAAAAACAGCTGCCTCATGCTGACGAGCTGCAAGATGGGACAAACATCTGTCTTTGCTAAGCGCTCCAGCCCGGATATGAAAGGAGAGGGACAGAGGCAGGGGTGTCTGCTGCTTTTGTTTCAGCTGAGCTACAACGTGAGAACACAGAGTGCCTGGATAGCGTCACACCCTGCACCCCCTTTCCAAGGCACAGAACAATGCAGAAAAAAAGGAAGCTGCTACCCGCTCGGACTTTGAAATGCCCCACCTGCAGCAACAGCCCTGCTGCATCATTTGCCCACATGGGCAGCACTGCCAGGTACACAAGGCCTGTGGACCAGTTCAGGGCAGCGTGGCCTGCAGGAGTGAGGAAAAAATGGAATTGTAACTATTTTCAGAAGGAATCACTCTTCCTGGAGAGCTGGTGATTCCATGCAGACTAAAGCAGTGTCAACCGGGAGCCACTCCTTTGAGTACTGCAGAGTAACTCACACGTTAAGTAGGAATCAGGATCAAAGTTAAACATTGGGCCGATTTTTTTTTTTTTAAAACAGTGACCTGGAAAATATCTGCTGAATCATCTGTTCCCCAAGAACAAGGCAAGAGAAGCCACCCAGGTCCAACAACAACTACCAGGACAGCAATAATGGAAAGAGCAGGATAGATTCTAACCGGGGGTTAATTGGCAGAGCTCCATTCACTTCAACAAAGCTACACTGATTTACAGTAACTGAGGATTTGGTCCACAGCGGCTTGATAAACATCAAGGCTACTGCAGGCCCTGATCTTAATTCAGCTGAAATCAGTGGTGGTCTTTCCATTGTTTCCAATGGGCTTTGGACCTGGCTCTAAGTTATGTCTTGTCTCCATTACATGGCAGATAGAGGCGGCTGCGATCAATCCACCAGCTGTCCATTTATTATGTCTCCTGTAGATAAATCAATCTCCAGGCTTGCTCCTGGCAACACCGGTACTCCACCAAGAGGAGAAGGGTAGCCAGCATCAGTGGGAGAGCAGCCCCCATTGACTCTACCGCACACAAGGCACCGCAGTAACTACGTTGACCTCAGTAGCTGAAGTCAATTGATGACGCAGGTAAGTATAGACAAGGCCTTGATAACGGCAAGTTGAACGACCAAACACAACATGTAGCATTCTCAAAGAGTAGAGGATCACCTAAGTCCGCGGCATCCAATACACTCACCACTTGTGGCAAACAAGGCCACGGTGTGGCAAGACGCAGCTCCTCAGAGCCGCGCACTTGAAGCGCCCTCTGCCCGCCCCGCACACACGCCCCACGCCGTGGTGAGACACATGCGAGGAGGCAGTGACAGTAGCTCTGCCTGTGGCCCTTATCCCAGCACGGCTCCTGCAGCCCTGGCGTGGCCTTAGTGGCTCTGGCCCAGCACAGCAGCAGCGGTCCAGTGTGGTCCCTGTGACCCTGGTGGCCTGGCGCAATCCCTGTGGCTCCGGCGGCTGCAGCCCAGCACAGCTCAGGTGGCTCATGCAGCGACAGCTCTGGTGAGTCGCCAGCATTCAGTTTGCATGTGGGGAGGGGAAGCTGGGGGTTCCTGGCTCTGGGGGAGGCGGAGGGCATTGCTAGAGCATGGGGGAGGCGCTGGGGGTACCTGGCTCTGGGAGAGGGGGAGGGCATTGTTAGAGCATGGGGGAGGCGCTGGGGGTTCCTGGCTCTGGGAGAGGGGGAGGGCATTGTTAGAGCATGGGGGAGGCGCTGGGGGTTCCTGGCTCTGGGAGAGGGGGAGGGCATTGTTAGAGCATGGGGGAGGGGAAGCTGGGGGTTCCTGGCTCTGGGAGAGGGGGAGGGCATTGTTAGAGCATGGGGGAGGGGAAGCTGGGGGTTCCTGGCTCTGGGAGAGGGGGAGGGCATTGTTAGAGCATGGGGGAGGGGAAGCTGGGGGTTCCTGGCTCTGGGAGAGGGGGAGGGCATTGTTAGAGCATGGGGGAGGCGCTGGGGGTTCCTGGCTCTGGGGGAGGCGGAGGGCATTGTTAGAGCATGGGGGAGGCGCTGGGGGTTCCTGGCTCTGGGGGAGGCGGAGGGCATTGTTAGAGCATGGGGGAGGCGCTGGGGGTACCTGGCTCTGGGAGAAGGGGAGGGCATTGTTAGAGCATGGGGGAGGCGCTGGGGGTTCCTGGCTCTGGGAGAAGGGGAGGGCATTGTTAGAGCATGGGGGAGGCGCTGGGGGTACCTGGCTCTGGGGGAGGCGGAGGGCATTGTTAGAGCATGGGGGAGGCGCTGGGGGTACCTGGCTCTGGGGGAGGTGGAGGGCATTGCTAGAGCATGAGGGAGGCGCTGCAGGTACCTGGCTCTGGGGGAGGGCATTTGTTTAGAGCGGCGTGGCAGCTGTGGCGAATACAGAAGGACAACCACCACTAGTGTGGTGATGCTTGAATTCCTATTGGACACCACTGATCCATGTTCTCACTGTAGCTATCCTGAAAATCCACAAGCAGAGGAAAAAGAAAAAATCAGGTGTGAAATGAGAAAGAGAAATCTGACAGCCCATTGGAAGCAGAAATAGTGTGTGGTACTAACTTCCAGTCCAGGAACTTCCTTTGCAATAAACCTTTTCCTGGAATAATAGAGAGACATTAGGGAAAAAACGAAAGCCCCACTGGCATCACTGGAACTAGAGTCAGCATCACAACTGTATGGGAGCTATAAAATGGCTGAAAGTACCATCAGATGACTTGTTCAAGGGATGCATGGTTAAGGTTTGGGGGTCTTAAAAATAGAGCTGTAGCAGGTTAGTTACAGTGACAGCTGAGAACCTCACTTTGCCAGGATTCCCAGAAGGAGTGCGATCTGAGTCCAGCAAAACACATCAGTTTAAGGTCCATGAGCATATGTTCATGGAAAATAGATACTGTTGAACTAGCCTAGTTAATTTTTTATGAGATTACAAGTTTGGTTGATCACATAATAGTGCTGATGTAATGGAGCAAGATTTCTGCAAGACATTCAGCTTGGTACCACATGACATTTTGATTACAAAACTATGAAGCTATACAATGGCACCCACTAAATGGATTAAAAACCAGGCGTCACAATGTACCTGTAAATAGGGAATGATCATCGAGTACATGTGTTTCTAGTGAGGCCTTGCAGGGATTGGTTCGTGGCCTGATGTTATTTAACATTTATCATCAAATGACCTGGAAGAAAATATACCATCATCCTGGGTTACATTTGGAAATGACACATGAATCAGGGGAGGGGCAAATAATGAAGATGACAGGATGTTGGTACATGGCAACCTGGGTCATGTGGTTAAACTGTTGTAAACAAACAATATGGGGGCTTATCTACACTACTATGGAAGATTGACCTGCTGAGGGGGTCAATTTCAAATCAAGCTCTTAGGGGTCACAGCTGACCCCTGTGCTCCTCACAAGATGTTAGGCATAAGGAAGGTCGAAGTGAGAAACTCTCCCGTTGACCTTTCCCTGTTAAGACAGACAAGTTAGCCAAGCATATACACGTCAATTTTTGCTTTTATCCTCAGAAGGAGTGAATCTGAAAAAAGAATTTAGGGTTGTGGTGGGTTCAGATGAACCTGAGCTCTTGCTGTGATGCTTCGGCCAAAAGGACTAATTCAGCCCTCGGATGGCTTAACAAGGGAATCTCAAGGCAGAGCAGAAAGGTTATTCTACCTGTGGATTTGGCAGTGGTGTGACCACTGATCAACACTTTGCTCAGCTCTGGTGTCCACAGTTCAGGAAGCAAGCTCTCTCTCAGTCTCATTTTTGACATAACATTTTGAAAGGTGTTAGTAGTGTTAGAAGTAGACCTCACAGTTTTTTTCCTGAAAGGAAGTTTTGTTTTCCAGCCAGACTTTGGTGACATCAGTGACTTTTGGTAGCTTGGTTGCCATTAACAGAAATCAATAAACACCTTCTTGTCCTGAACTGTGAATTGTAAGATGTGCTAGTTAATTTACAAAAGATTTGTTTTCCTAATTGTCTCCCTGCTCTGTTTTTTTCTTATCTGAGATGTCTAAAAGCAAATAATTGCAGCCAAGTAACTGATTAATCACTCAAATTAAATTAAAATTATTGAGAAAATGATTTTGCATATTTAGATAATGCACACGCAATATAGCAGAACTGGTAATCTTTCTTCCAAATTACCACTCTGTAGGGAAGAGATTCAATTAATTGGGAGGGAAGTATTTAGTACTGCATTATTATGTTAGTGATTCAAATTATTGTCTAAGTTGTTGATACATTATGGTACTCCCATGCTATTTAAATTAAAACCTCAACAAAATTTAACCAGACCAGCATTGAATTAACATGACATAAATTATTTAATATTGAGGGGTAATAGGTTCTAGGGATTGCATCCTTTTGAGAACTTTAGTTATCGAGTTAGGATGCGTCACTAGAGTTCCATTTCACAGTCAGCCTGTAAAAAGATGGAGGTTATATATCAGCCAGGACCAGACCATTAGCATGGCCAAATTTTTGCAGTGAATTCCAAGAGATGCCTACGCATTTAAAAAAGCTCCTGAGCTCAGCACGTAAGCATGTGTACAGATGAATGTTCCTCTGTCTTTTAACTGCCAATAGCCCAGTGAGATGGCCTCACTCGAAACCAGCATTTAGTTGAGAGTCATCCAGGCTTACAAATTATGCCAGCCCATCAATTTCTTCCTTAGCAAATTAAATGGCCTTCTTATTGCTCAGGTGACTCTCTTCTGGGGTGGGGTGGTGGGGAAGAGGAGGGATGGATTGGATGGGGCAGAACCATGGGTACAAAAATACACTGACAAATATATCAACTCACTCAATGAGCCCTCTTGAGTTCCATGTTGAGGCTGCTGTCCAGGCCTAACCACTCTTTGACCTGTCAGGCACAGGAATAAGCCTGAGAAGGTGCCAACCGTTGCACCCCCATTAAAAACAGGTGCTCGAATCCTTTACAGACATCCCAGGACATATAATTAGTAGCGTGCCCATGAGAATGGAAAAGATTGGATGTCAGAAAGGATCACAAATAGATTTCCTACGTTCCTTTCCCATAGATTCCATGCACTAGATATTCAAAGCTGAATACTTCATACAGAATTTAGTTTTCTTATTTTTACTGAAAAACCCCAGACATATGAAAACAAACTGATGGGTACTTTGTAGCATAGTACGGTATATGCAGGGGAAGTAGTATATATCAAGCACCGTTTCTTTAAATAACATATGATATCACTGAAGTATGTGGCAAAAAGTAACTCAATGCGACCCACTGCAATGAGACACAACATCAGACATTTAAAAAAAATAGTGTTAAAGCTGGCTGCCCGTGAAAAATGTAGCTAGCAAACGGATGACCTAAGTTGCTGCAATGGCTAATAAACAACATAAGCAAACTTCTACCTGCTCTGCCCACACGCTCTGGTTCATCAGCTGTTATCTGAAGTTCCACTGAACCATCTGGCCTCTCTCTAAATATAATTCCTATGTCCCTGTCAAAAGTATTTGGCACTATACTAAGACATATACTGGAATGCAAAACTATTCTGGAGTTGCTAGGACCATCCCAGCTCACCTACTGCAGTCGTGTGAGTTTTGCCAGGAGGGGATTTAATTTTTTTCTTTTCTCACCACCAGTCATGCTGTCCTGAAGGCGGCAGGGCAAGGTGCAGGTGGAACGCCAGTAGAAATCAGAGTTGAGCAGAAATGCAGCCTTTACTTGACTGCAGCTTTGTGATCACAAACATTGTAAAGTTCACCAGCGGGGGAGTAACAAGGGTTCCCCCTTTCTATGGGAATCCCTTTCACAGTCCAATATTAGAGGGAGGTTAAGATATACCAAAGAATAAAAAGTCCAGAGTATGGCTCGCAGTCCTGTCCTTACTCTCCTGATCTCGTCATGTCCCCTTAAGTTCCCTTTCCAAAGGCTTCAGTCTAGAATGATCCCTTAGCCAGCGGAAACTGACAGTAGCCCGAGTCACCCAGGCAGGCTGACAGCACCCCTTGAAGGACAGCCTGCAGTAAATGCCACCAGTCTGTCCCCTCACTTTTCAAACCAAATTCATTTGCCTTCTTGAGCAAGCAGCCCTAAAATTCTTTTACCCAGGAATGAAGAGTGCTAATATTGTCTGGCTCAGGATTCGAGAGCCATGCGAACCAGCTACATATAAGTGTTGGCCTACAGCACAGCTGGAGGTCCACTGGTTTCAGAATGGTACGTATGTGGCCTGGCTGCCACTAGCCATGCTACTGTGCCTACCTTGCTATTTATACTCTTGCTAGCCTGTGCCCCACCAAGGGGCTCACACCCCTACGGGTAGCGTACAGGTAGCTTAGGAAAAGCAAAGGCAGGTCTGAAAACCCTGGTTTTCAGAGTTACAAACATGGAGATACACATATGTCATAGAACTGGAAGGGACCTCGAGAGGTCATCAAGTCCAGTCCCCTACCCTCACAACAGGACCTATTACCATCCCTGAGAGATTTTTTTTTTAAACCTAACCTGTCCCCGAACCATGAAGGGCCCCCTGAAGGATCGAACTCACAACCCTGAGTTTACAAGGTCAATGATCTAATCCAGTCAAAGTTAGTGGAGAGGCAAATGCTCAGCTTCTACGAAAAAACTGGCCTTTGGAGCTTATTTTTGCATATACACACTCAAGGAAGCAAAAGGAGACCATTATACATATAGAAAGAAACACAGCGAACTGCAGAATTACCAGCTAGCAACTACCAAGCCAACTCTCTCTCTTTTTTTTTTGTTTGTTCTAGTAACCTATAATCACCCCACAAAGACATCAGTGTGCATGTGACGATCACTGTATTAGACTTACTGAAATATTTGCTCTCCTGAATTTTGCATGTGAACCTGGTCCAAATCTTTTCCTTAGATAGTGCTGACTAACAGCAAGGTGAGGAGCAGGTTTCCCACCGAGCATCATCATGACTTGTATTGTTGTGGTGCCTGGAGGACTCCCAACAAGATCAGGACCCTATTGTATTAGGTGCCACGCACTCATCCCCTGCTCCACAGATCTCACTGTCGAACCAGATAAGTTGGAGGAAGGGAGATGGGAAAGCAGAGGCACAGAGATGGGAAATGACTTTGCCAAGATCAGGTAGCAGCTTAATAGATAGCTGGAAAAGGAACCCAGATCTCCTGATTGCCTTATCCACTGGATCACGCAGCCTCTCAGATGTTGCTCTACTGGGACAAAAGCTGACCTCCAAAAGGCATGTAAGGTTAGACAGACCATGTCTAACACAGGACAGTATGTAAAATGTGTTGTGTTTTTAATTGATCCAGGCCATGTGTCCTGTTGGTGAAAGAAGGGAAGGTAGTACATGTTAGCAGAGCACTTCCAAACCATGTCTGAGAAGTAAGAATGATAGAAAAGCCAAGTTCCAGACATTGAACATGGACAACTAGTTAAGCAACTTTTTAGCAAAGGCAGTAAATCAGTAGCACTCCTAAACTGAAGCATTCCAGCTTGGTATTTGTTACCCAAGGGAGAGGAGTAGACTCCTGACATTGTGAAATAATTGGGAAACATCTTACACTATCAGAAACCACAAATCATTACTGGGCAAGAAAATTTCTCAGGTACAAAGACCTGCAGATCTTAACATACCACCTTATCTGCAAATGGTTAGGTATCACTCGTTTACTGGTAGTCTGAGTATGGCAGGCTGTCTGGCATTTCTCCATTGTAGAACTAGACTATTAGCAATTATAGGCTCTCGGCATTTAAAGTAGCAGATAACTGCAGAAGTTCAAAGATGAACCAGATAAGCAGATGCCTAATGTTCTCCCGTCATCACATGGATGATGCACAAAATACATGCATCACTTTCATATCATGTCTGACAGGAACACGCCGTACTGCTCTTGCAAGTGGGAATGTTTACTAGCACCGGTGCTAACTGGTGTCAGAAGGCCATTTCCTTGTCAGCAGAAAACAAGGGGCTGGTTCGATAGGCTCTTGGGGCTGGACACACTCTCCCACTGATGATCAGAGTGTCAGCTTTCACCTTTGGATGCCATACTTACCAGACGTGGGCTCCAAGCTAGCTCTGGCTCCACACACGCATCAAGATCAGTACAGTTTGAATTCAGGTGTTCAGTAGGGATCCCATCACAAATGCTGCATGTGTCTCAAAGAGTTAGAAGAGATGGCACCTGCTAGGAGTCAGGTCAGGAGCCCTCCGCCCTTCCTCAGAACCTAGCCCCCCAGGAACCTTACCACGTAGATTTCAGAGGCCTCTATTTCATTAGCTGTCAATGCAGCCAATAGACCAAGTGCAAATCAGCAGAAAGCCATTGAAGTCAATGCAGTTAGCACTGTTCTGCGCCAGATGAGCAGCCAGCCGGAGGATTCCAGCTCAAATCCAGACCTTGTTGTTTCCTTGGGGCTGCTGGTGGAATTAGGTCTGAGCCCAGGTGAGTCAAACTGGCTCTAAATGATGCAGGAATTCATAGTGTTCTAGAGCTAGATTATGGTTCCCTGCCATGGGTGCAAAAGAGATGTGATAGATATGACAGAGGTCTAGAAAATTATGACTGGTGTGTAGAAAGAGAAGAAGGAAGGGCTATTTACCTCAGTGTTCATGTAACAAAAGAATTAGAGGTTATCCAACACAATTAATAGGCATCAGGTTTAAAACAAACAAAAGGAAGTACAGGTTGAACCTCTCTAAGTCCAGCATCCTTGGGACCTGACCAGTGCTGAACGAGAGATTTTGCTGGACCACGGGCGGTCAATATTGTCTAGCAGCATGACCAACACTTCACTGCTGACTGGGCTCTTAGAAGACATTTAGGAGCAAATTACAGCAAAATAACAGCACAAAGCACTGAGAGCCAGGGCTGGTGGCTGTAAACATGTGGCCATGAGAAACTTGGCTGCACTCATGATAAGTGGTCATCCGGCTAACTAAAATCATGCCAGATTATGGATGTTGCCAGACAAGAGTGTGCCAGACTAGAAAGATTCAGCCTGTACTTCCTTCATACCACACACAACCTGTGGAACTGTTGGCCAGAGGATGTTGTGAAGGCCACAAGTATAACTGGGTTCAAAAAAGAATTAGGTACATATGTGAGGGATAGGTCCACGATGACAAAGCATGATTGCAGGTGCTGGGACTGGATGATGGGGGTATGGGCATGGACTACTTGATAGTTGCCCTGTTACATTCATTCACCCTGAAGCAAGTGACACTGACCTCGGTTGGAAGAAATGTATGCTGGGCCAGATGGGCCATTGGTCTGACCCAGTATGGCTGTTCTTACATTTCTTATAATTTGTTTCATCCCTGAACAAAGGTCAGTCACAGTCTCCCTTTTAAGTGGGGTATGGACTCCAGACACTGCCACCTGTGAATTGTATTACCAGCTGCTTGTTCCTGCAGGCCAAGGGGAGGGCAGCGGTGAACAGCACCCAGGGAAGTTCCACCACGTCCACAAGATGATAGGAAGATGAAGAACCAAGACACGCATGCAGAAGTTTGTGGCTCCCAGGTGTCCCCTCAGACCGCCCCTCTCACAATGTACAGCGAATAGAGATCTTGGGGTACTGTGAGGTAATATGAGAAGCAGGTTAACTGTATTGACCACTATAGCAAAGAGACTCCCTTACTCCCTGCCATGGGCATGCCTGACACGCTTTTAACAAGGCAGGCATTTTGGTGACCATGCCATTACTTTCCATCCAGCAATGTCTCTCCAAGCACCAGAGCTGAAATTAGTGCTTCCAGGAAGGACACCATAGCCCTGGAACTACTGACTCACCAGCCCAATTATAACATCATTTCTCAAAGCATTTCTCCTCTCGGGAGACTTGGGGGTGATGTCACATTTGTTCCACTCCAGGTGGAACTGCGCTGAATGGAGATTTCACTTCTCAACCCGCCTCTACCTCCTGGGATCAGACGTCAATCTGAGCCGCGTGAGAAAGAACCTGACATCCTCAGCAAGCCGTCAGTCAGCATGGGATTGGCCGTTGGTGACAGGTGTTTCTCGTACCGCAGAGACCTCTCCTTTCCCGAGTGGGCTGTGCTGTGGGAGTCAGAGTCCAAACAAAAGCACAAGCTGATGGGACGGGTGAGCCCAACACCACTACAAGGGCTCTCCTCCTGATAGTGTGTGTGAGGAAATGTTCCTGTTACACCAGCCCCTGCTTTCCCCAGCACTAGGTGGATAGTCATCACTTAGTGCAGCAGCAGCAGCGTTCAAAATATGATTGTCAGCCTCTGCAATTTTCCAGTGACAGCTAGAAAAAGAAACAGCTGAGCCACAGTGCACCAGCGCCACATGCCATCTATTTCTACTGTCAGTTCCAAAGAGATCTTAATTATAATGGCTTTTGGTGCTCATTCCTTCCTAATGCTGTAACAGGGAGATGACTGCAGCCGTAAATGAGTGATCATTCTATTCCCTGCTGGGTAGTAAAACTGCTTGTCAGGTTGGGGAGGGAAGGCACGCAAGAAACAGCTCCCAAGTTCCAGATCATGATGCACACTCAATTTAAAATTGAATTGCGTTTACTCATGGCTGCAAGTCACAGTGTGTACGTGGTAATTGCACCGGGAATGGAGAGCGAGAGAAAGGCTTAATTGGTTCCACAGGCTTGAAACGGCAAAGGTGAGTTTTGCATTAGCCACAAATACAAATTATGATTCCAAATCACAGCCTCGGACTTTCCAAATAGTGGGTCCATTTCATTGTCTCCTAGTCATTCTTCTTCGGAGCACAGCTAGCAGCTGCACCGGCTCAGTGACAGCAGATATTTGCTGTACCAAAATTAAGACAAATTACTGCACGGGTCATATCATTTTTCCTTCTGCACACAGATCACTAATGCAACATTCAAAATATTTTTAGCAAAAGCAGTCTTGGCTTCCAGAGGAGGTTGGAAACCTACTGTTAAGCAAGAGAGGTGTCTGCCAACTCATTAGGTGTTCCTTGCACCAGTACTCACGGGTCTGTGCAGAGATGGGAATCTGACTATGTCCCAGGCTTCCAGAACTGAAATTTCTAGAAGAGATGCAATGACATTTCTTTACATGACACAGTGCTGGCCATTTGTAAATTGCTAGGCTTATCTACCTAGGAAGAGAGGCATGCAAACATACCAAGGAAAATGTAACAGAACTACAGAAAATCTCGTTTGTCAAAATTACCAGAGATGAAAAAAGGACCCCCAAAGTTACTCGAGTAAAACTGCAGCTGCTTTCACTTCTGGACACTTGAGTACAATGTAGACGTGATGTGTGTGCAAATGCGCACACACGTGTACTTTAACTCAAGTAGTTTTCCAGTAGGACACCAGCAACAAGTACTTAGGTACATTCACTCCAAAGCAGCTGCACTTTTAATCAAGTAACTTTTGGGGCACTTTTCCACCTCTGAAAATTACCCACACACGGCTGGAGCCTTCAAAGTTGGCTGAGAGTTAAAACTTATTTACAACTCTCGTAGGCTAGTATGGGATTCCCATCCTATCAGCCCAGGACTGGCTATGTGGTTTCCTTCTCCTGTTTTGACCTGTGCTGAGTTTGCAATGTAAGGTCTCTACATAAAGCATCCCAGCCTGCGAATTACAAACTCAGAACTTTGTGTGCAATAAGGCTCTAAGACTCACTAAGTGCAGGTGCATGTCATTCTTGAACTTAATGACAGTTGCTGTTAAGTTGTATATTCAATTGTTTGGCCACACTTTGGTTTATTATGAAATACACTTAGGAGACCACATAACCACTGAAAGTCAGGCTTATTTATATGGTACAGGAAAAAGGTTCTACCTCATAGAGTTCATGATTCTAAGAAATAGTGAAAGAGTGAAGAGCAAAATAGAGACAATGGATTTCAGGAAAGCAAATTCTGGTAAACTTAGAGAGCTGGTAGGTAATGTCTCATGGGAAAAAACAACTGAAGAGAGTTGGTAGTTTTTCAAAGGGACATTATTAAGGGCCCAAAAGCAAGCTATGCCGCTGCATAGGAAAGACAGAAAGCATGGTAAAAGACTGCCCTGTCTTAGCCAGGAGATCTTGCAGGATCTCAAAATCAAAAAAGAGTCATATAAAAAGTGGAAATTAGGAGAAATCACAGAGGATGAATATAAGCAAACAATACATACATGCAGGGGCAAGATTAGAAAGGCCAATGGACAAAACGAGCTTGAACTAGTGAAAGACATTAATGGTAACAAGAAGTCATTCTATAAATATATTAGAAGCAAGATGAAGACCAAAAACAGGGTAGGCCCACTACCCAGTGAGGAGGGAGAAACAATATCAGGAAACTTGGAAATGGCAGAGGTGCTTAATGACTTTTTTGCTTTGGTCTTTGCCAAGAAGACCAATGCAGAAATGCCTAACATGGAGAATACTCGTGGGAAGGAGGTAGGTTTGGAGGATAAAATAAAAGAAGAACAAGTTAAAAATTACTTAGAATAATTAGCTGTCTAAGTCTTCAGGGCCGGATGAAATGCATTGTAGAATATTCAAGAAGCTGATAGAGGAGGTTTCTGCACCTTTAGCTATCATATTTTAAAAGTCCTGGAAGTCAGGAGAGATTCCAGAAGTCTGGAAAAGGGCAAATATACTGCCCATCTGTACAAAAAGAAAAAAGAACAACTCAGGAAACTGCAGACCACTCAGTTTAATTTTTGTGCCAGGAGAGATAATGGAGCAAATAATTAAGGACTTCATCTGCAAACATATGAAAGAAAATAAGGTGATAGGTAACAGCCAGCATGGATTTGTGAAGAACAAATCATGCCAGACCAATCTGACAGCTTTTTTTTTTTTTTACAGGATAACAAGTCTTGTGGCTAAGGGAGAAGCTGTAGATGTGGTATACCTAGACTTTAGTAAGACATTTGACATGGGCTTGAATGATCTTCTTATCAATAAACTAAGCAAATACAACTTAGATGGGGCCACTATAAGGTGGATGCATAAGTGGCTGGATAACCATTCCCAAAGAGTAGTTGTTAATGGTTCGCCGTCATGCTGGAAGGGCACAACAAGTGCGGTTCTGCTGGGACCTGTTTTGGGACCGGTTCTACTCAGTATCTTCATCAACAATTTAGATATTGGTATAGGGAGCATGCTTATCAAGTTTGCAGATGATACCAAGCTGGGAGGGGTTTGCAACTGCTTTGGAGGATAGGGTCATAATTCAAAACGACCTGGACAAACTGGACAAATGGTCTGAGGTAAACAGGATGAAGTTTGATAAGGACAATGCAAAGTACTCCACTTAGGAGGGAACAATCAGTTTCATGCATATAGAATGGGAAGGAGTCTGCGAAGAGGGATTTAGGGGTCATAGAGGACCACAAATTAAATATGTGTCAACAGTATGATGCTATTGCAAAAAAAAAAAAAAAAAAAGATTCTGGGATGCATTAACAGGAGTGCTGAGATCAAGACACAAGAAGTCATTCTTCAGCTCTACTCAGTGCTGATTAGGCCTCAACTGGAGTATTGTGTCCAGTTCGGGGCAGCACATTTCAAGGATGCTGTGGAAAAATTGGAGAAGGTTCAGTGAACAGCAACAAGAATGATTAAAGGTCCAGAGAGCATGAGCTATGAGGGAGACTGAAAGAACTTGGCTTCTTTAGCTTAGAAAAGAGAAGACTTAGAGGGGACATGCAGGTGGTTTTCAAGCACCTAAAAGAAGGTTACAAGGAGGAGGGAGAAAAATTGTTCTCCTTGGCCTCTGAGGACAGGACAAAGAGCAATGGGCTTAAACTGCAGCAAGGGAGGTTTAGGCAGGACATTAGGAAAAACTTCCTAACTGTCAGGGTGGTTAAACACGGGCATAAATTACCTAGGGAGGTTGTGGAATCTCCTTCAATGGCGATTTTTAAGGCCAGGTTAGATAGACACCTATTGGGTAGAGACCTATTGGTCTAGATGGTGTTTGGTCCTGCTGAGAGGGCAGGGAACTGGACTCAATGATCTCCTGAGGTCCCTTCCAGTTCTAGTGTTCTATGATTCTATGATACTCACCTCTGAGGAGCCACCCCATGTCATGATTTTTCACTCACCTTATGCAGAAGGTATGTTCCTCAAGTTACAGATTTTAGCTGGTATTATTTATATGACTGCCACAACTTACACATTTCTTTTACATGTCTCTAAAATCCAATGCATCAGTTTGTTGCAGTTCCCTAACTTCTTGTTCTGTTCCTTCCTTATCTTTGTTATGGGTAGTAGAATTCCAGGTATTAGGCCCTGAAGTTACTTTTTTAGCTTGTACTAAGACAGGCAAAGAGTGTATTTTGATTTTGACAAGTTTATTATCTGCTTCTGCCAAATACAAGGAACTGAGAGCTACTTATCACAAGTGAAGAGGATTATAATATAGGCCAGTTAAGGTAATGTCACTGTTACGATATTTGTGTGTAATGTTATTGGCACTTAATGCCTATTACTATACTTATGTGGGGCCAATAAAACATATTATTAATGACATATTCTTATATGCCAATCCGCATATATTAGCCACCGAGTTTAAACCACCACCGTCCTTGTATTATTAAATAGGAGGTCACATCAACGTTCATAAACTCACCTCCCTTTTTATAGTGCCACTTAAAAGCAACTGGCCTGATTCAAAGATGACAAATCATTGTGTAAGTTACACTTAAGTAACTAAGTGAAATTTGCATGGACATGTAGCGTAAGGGTGGGACTGCGGCAGGAAAAACAACCAGCAGGAAGGTGTAAACTAAAGCAGGGCTCAGCCATCTTACATTTCCCCTGCTTTGTTTCTGCTAGTCTCTGATACTTCACTCTTGTAATGCATGCAGCTTCCACTCATGCATATTCAGGGAGAGGAATATGAGAGCTGATCTCTATCATGCAGATCCACACAGCAGAAAAAAACTGCTTCTATAATTACCGGGAGTTTTATTATTATTCAACCAAAATATTTATTTTCATGGTGGAAAAAGGCATTTGAATTACAGAAAGACACATTAATAACTTTATCAGACAAGACGAAAAGACAGGCCAATGTCTGATAGATTGTCTCCTGTTATGGAGAATATTTTGCATTCCTGGCAAAGCATGCATTTACTTCTCCATCTGAAGAGAGTTCTGTCTAAACACGCTGCCCACAGATGAATTATAACAACATTTTTACAGCCAAGTAGTATTCTATGATCCAGGAAAACATATCCCAATTTAAGCCTCTCCTTCAGAATAACATACACGCATACAAACACACACACACACACACACACACAAGTGTGTGCACACAAATTCAAAAACAAGTTCTAGAACTATTTGAAAACAAAGATGAGAGACTAGATTTCGCAAAGTGCTAGGTGTCCTCCACTTCCACCAATCTGGTGACACTCAGGTTCTTCCAGGAGACCTCACCTGGGAGCAGAAAGGCAAGAATTTCCCCCTGCTGCCCCCCAGGCTTACTCAGCTGTGCTCTGTCAAGTTAGGAGAGAGTCTCCCATCTATCTGCTCCAGATCTCATTCATTTCTGATGAGGACACCAGATTGCGCTAACTGGGCATGGAACATCCCTGAGTATTCTCACACTTTCAGCTCACAAGCTCACCGTTAAAACTCATCCCTCAAATATTTGAGATAAGATGCATGAGAACGGCCAAAAGGAAGTCCTTACAAAATGCCATCCAATACTGGTGGGTTGACTTTTCCTTTGTCCATCCTGCTGTACACAGGAGCAGTTCTCTCTCTTTAATTGGCAAAGCTCCAGCTCTTTGCTTCACCCCAGCAACAGCACATGCATCCCTGAGCAATTCTACCCACAGTGCTGGGACTGTAAGAGGGGTCTTGCATGTGCCTTTATACTGGGCTTTTTACAGGAATGCCAAAGGAATTCAATTAAGTCACTCCTACTATAAGCACACAGCATTTTGCAGGATTATTTATAAACAGCAGACGAATTTACAGAGAGCATTCCAAGATGAAAAGCCAACTGGGTGGTACACTTTGGAAGCATACAAAGCATTACATTATCAGGGCATTCTTCATCAGCAGTGCCACCTCAGTATGAAATTGGGCAGCAAGAGCATGAAGTCACGTAAACAGAGTGAAACTTACCATTTCACAGGGAGTCAAAGCAAGGCTTTTAGGTATTGAGAAGAAGGCTTAACTGGGCTTGATAGGATGCATGAACTTCTGCTGGGGTGAATATCACCCCAGAATTAGCAGCACACATGCACATGCACTCAGAGTCATTTTAAAATAATATTTACTGGTAAGGCCCTTTTGAAGATAAACACTGATCTAAGTGGGCACTGTGTATAAAAGACAGCAACCTTGTCAGTGTGTTTTTGTTTGCACTTGCTTCACTCTGCCCAGGAGGGAGAGTAGATGAAGTTAGCATGGGGGATATTCACCAAAGCTGACTCATGCCAGCCTGTGCTAGAGTTGGCTGGAAAAGTTTTGCTGCCAGTTTTTGGGAAGCACATAACCTCCAACCAAGAAAGAAATCAGAGGTTTAAGCTGATGGTGATTGAATTCATAACCATAACAGTCACAGGTGCCTACAGGGGGGTGAGGACTTCTGATTAGAAGACACCAAGCGGATGCTTTTGAAAGTTCAAACCCATCTCAGATCTGAAGAAGAAATATGAGGAAAGAGAGGTCCCATAATGGGACCAGCTCTCTTATGAATAAGGTCTTTGTTGTCCCACAGTACTTTGAAGATGTAAACACTATGGCCACGCCGACACTACAGTGTTCTTTTGAAGGATGATCTTCTGGAAGACGTCCTTACAGAAGAGCAGCTCCACACACAAAAAAACAGATTGAAAGATTGATCCAGTCTTTTGGCAGAGCATGTCCACACAGCCCCAGCTCTTTCAAAAGAACAGTCCAGGGACTGAAAACTCTGCCACCGCGAGCACTGCTCTTTCAAAAAAAGGGCCTGTGGAGCATCTACAAACTTTTTTTCAAAAGAAGCTTCCAAACATAGGCCTTCTTCCTGATCTGGGAGAGGAAGAGGACTTCTGGAAGAAGAGCTGCATTCTTTTGATTTCACATTGAAAGAGTGCATTTTGCGTGTGGACACTCCACCTGTTCTTTCGAAGAAGGGCCTGATTTTCAGAACAAACTTGCTCGTGTAGACATGGCCTATGCATATGCTAAGTGATGTCAATATCATTTAAATTGTGAACACCATAAAAAGTGCTTTTATCCACTACAGCCCAGTAGCCGGACAGGTATCGAAATCCCCAGTGGAGACACAAGCACCTGACCTTTCTAGCAGTTTGCAAATGCCAGCACTCCCAGCTATGTACATTTCAGTCCAAGACCAAATTGTGTACTTGAAACTAATTAATGGGCTTGGACACTGCATGGGGTTTGGATCAGCCTGCAAAGCAATAGCCTTAATTTAACTAGAAAACGGAAGTTTGCCTAAAGACCTCATCGTAGGAGTAGTGTTCTTTAGCTTCTAATCAAGTAAGTCTTTCAAAGGCACAGAGCTAGTGTATTTTTATTATACCTATTTCTTTAAAATATCCCCACTGCTGTCAAGGTATCATAGGAATACATTGGGGCAATGCTAATGAAACCTTCCTCCATTGCCACATGTACTGGGCATAGTACGTCAGTATCCCGCTAAACATCAGGGAGCCATAGATCAAAAGAAAACACTAACCCACCAATTAGCAAGCACTCTGACTTTGGGGTAGGCAATACCTCCCACTTTGACAGGCAGGGCCATTCCTGTCTCTTAGCAGAACTGAAGCTATAAACATTTCCTTTCACATTGCAAGCACACACCAGCCAAACATGATCCCCCCACTGTAATGTCAGAGGGGACTGTGCCCAAGGCAAAATACTATGTGTGTGTATATTACATATTTCTACAAGAGTCAGAGTACCAGGAAAACTACCATATCTCTGCACCCAGAAACCCCAAAAAGTCTTCTCCTTACAACTAACTCTTGTCTCTTCCCTACCTTGGTGGATTCAAAACCCTGCTGACGTGGAAATGCCTCAGATCTCCCACTGCCAGCCAACGCACACTGCCTGAACCTGAAATAGGGCTGATTTTCAGTGCGATTCAGGTTTGAGTCACATGTTCTCCCCAGCTGTGTTCTCTGTTCCTTCCTTCCTTCTCTCTTCAATCCCAGGCTTGTTTGTTTTCATCCGCTTGATGCTAACATAAACAGCTACATGGATGATCATTGATTGTATTTAATAATGCAGTGTTAATTCCTGATTCACTGTCAAATTGCTACTGACTGATAACAAGCACCTAATAATGTAGTTAGGTTATATGACACTTGTTTCATTAGGATTTGTCAAAGCTGCTTATTTAGTCTTCCAAACAGAATATATACAAACAAATGGGTCCAATTCCTCTCCTCACAACACTGGTTTCATCTGGGACTTGCTTAGCATCGGAGCATCACACAAGACGACTGTGGCAGATGCAGAGAAAGAACTAAGCCTTCCTGTTTGGCCTTACCCAAGAGCACATCCTGGATCTTCCTGCATCTCCTGCCTTGTTTTCTACACACCTTCTGACTTCTAGTGCAAGTGAAACAGACCTCAAGTAAACAGTGGCTCATTAGGCAAACCTTGCATGGACCCTCTGGAAAGAAAGTAAGGATTTGCAAACCACCTTACGTTTTGGCACATCCTAACTAGGGAGTGCTTGTTCCACAACCTGAAACAACATTCATTCACCAAGCTTTCATGTACCACACACACAATTTCTTCATCCCTGATTCACTGCCGGGGAGATCCCAGGAAGACGTTTCTCCAAGTAATAAAAAAACCTGCAATATTTCATAGGCTTTTTAAGTAAATATGACGGATGTTCTCATCTTTTGGCCACCTTCTTGTCTTTGAGGGCCTGGTTTATCTTCAGAGCACTTCTAAAAAATCAGGCCACTCCTTATTCTTTCCACTACCATTTGCATGGTACCTGCACAAACTATTTAACTTCCCCCTTATGACACCAACCATATATGGTCCCTGGCTGAGACAGCCCTTACACCTTTTCCGTCCTTGGAAGATGCAAATTAACTGGTTAACACTCTTCCCTTCAGTGACGCTTTCAATACCTGGTGGATACATTTTCTTGTTTGCCCTCTGTCCATAAAGAATATATTTGAAGAGATGTTTGTTTCTTCAGACATTCTCAACCATTCAATGTTCATATCTGCTCTTACTCCTGTGACATCCGTCTG
This sequence comes from Carettochelys insculpta, assembly GCF_033958435.1. NCBI lineage: Eukaryota > Metazoa > Chordata > Testudines > Carettochelyidae > Carettochelys > Carettochelys insculpta. The sequence continues at coordinate 43,520,950 of NC_134148.1, read as the reverse complement.
CTTATTTCGCTACAGACCCAGGTCTCCTTACTGATAATGTGGGTTACAATATCAAAATCCCTCTGCTTAACACATGACTCATAACAGTCAACGATTCCATCATATGTTTCTCATTTAGCCTTAACATTCATAGCCGTCAATTATATCCTGACAATCTCTGTCTTCAGTACTTGTGTATTGCATGTCCTACATCTTTTGCCACATTTCTTATGGTACATAAATCAAACTGCTTGTGGAACTTCGGGGCTAACCTGTTTTAGATATCCTTCAACTCATGTTCTATTAAAAAAGGTACATTGTTGATAGCTACCTGTAAATTCCTGGGGTTGGTCACTGCCTGTATTTTCCAAAGAAAAAGGCAATCAAATACAAGGAGGCGAGAGCCATGCATGTGTCTAGGTAGACAGATTTGCTCAGTTTTATACAAGCCAAAGGCTCAACAGTAGCTGCGCTCAGCAAAATGCTACCATCTGTAACAATGGCACTGGCATCAGCAGAGCTGATAATGGGTTTTCGTTACACAGCTGATGGAGAATAATGTGGAGAAGAACTGGTTCCCTCCCCACCCCCCATTGGTCATAGATGACTGTAACAAGTTCATAGATGTGAAGAAAGTCTTGAAGACTTCTCATGGATCATACTCAGCTTACCCAGTCAGCCACCATCTTTCCTGTGTATGCTTTAGGACTGCCACTTTTGCTGTCATGTATTGATAAAAAAAATGTGTCCCCTCTGAGTTATAAAGTCTAAAGAGGGGCTTTAAAAGCTGACTTAAATTAAACCCTAGCCACTTAAACAAAAAAAATGCTCTGCTTTTTTGTGCCATTTCAAACCACTTCAGAGTACAAATAGTCCATATTTCAGATAAAACGATGACCTGTACGCATCAAGCACAGCCATGTGGTAACCACTGAGAACAACAATTAAATTGGTACCAAAATGCACTGCCACCCCTCAAACTGGCTTTGTCAGTATAGGGAAGTTAAGCTTGAAACTGTGATGCATAACTTTGCTGCATACTTCTCTTTCTAAAATGCTAGGAATTATGCTTGTTTGCAGCTGACAGCAGCCATTTTGTTCATGGTGTTGCTGCAGACTGTTAATAGATAGGAGAGCTACACGGTGTTCCCATGTAGAAACGTTACTTCTGCCCTTTCTTTCTGTGTCCTGTCCACCCCTTCCCAAATCCAATGTGTGTGAGTCTGTTGGTTTTTTAAAAAAGAAAAAACACAGAGACAGTCATCTGAACTTCCCCTGTAACTCCTGGACATCTAAGCCAGAAGAAAAATATCTTACGATCATCTGATCTGACTTCCTAAATAATAAAGGCTATAGGACTGCCCTGGATTAATTATTGCTTCACATACCATTCCTGTGATTGAACTGGAGCATATCTTTTAGAAAAACATGCAATCTGGACTTTTAAAAATTACCATTTGAAAGAGAATCTACCACCTAGGTAGATGGGTAAGTCATTCATTGGTTAATAACCTAACAATTACATAAACTAGTATGCATTGAATAGGTAGGGCAACTATTTCATCATTAAAGAAGAACAAACAATTATAAGGACAGCCCATCATTACATGAGCCCTCATCTTACTTGTATGAGAAGGAATTGGAAAAATGCTATGCCATACAAATTTTGGCCATGGTTTAGCAAGAACAAAAGTACATGGTACCAACCCAACTTCACATGGCTCATTCAGTCTGGAGGTGAGATCACAGTTCATGTAGACATAGCCAAGCTAGCTTTGATCACGCTAATTTGAACAACAATAATAGTGAAGGCAGGCAGCAGTGGGCAGTGTGGCTGCTCAGTTATGTACCCAGGGTCCTTAGTGAGTAGGCTTGCCCTGTGCAGTGAACTAGACTGGGTACCTCTGCATGTGGTAGATGAAAATGTAGTCCTACCTTGAGTGCAGGGGACTGGACTACAGGACATCTCGAGGTCCCACTCAGTCCTACGATTTTGTATGCAGCAATCACACCTCCTCTCTGCAGTGCAGACCTCTCGAAGGATTGCTATGCAGTCCACACCAAAACTCGCTTGGCATGTCCTTCAATACACATGTTGAGCTGTGTTTCTGCACCAAGGCCTGGCTCCTGCCACCTGTCTCAAAGGGGGTATGTCTCTCCAGACTGATGGTTGATATGCATTTGGTTAAACTCAGTCCCTGGACAGCTGTGCAAATTGTGATTGTATCAGCCTTGCCAAGGGACCTGTGCAACTCAGTGCCTGTACGAAACCACCCTGATACAAATACAAAGATGACCCCCATGGCATGTGACTACTAATGTGAACAACACAAAGCTCAAGTATCAGAGAGGCAGACGTATTAGTCTGTATCGTCGAGAACAACAAGAAGTCCTGTGTTACCTTACAGACTAACAGATATTTTGGAGCCTAAGCTTTCTAGGGTAAAGACCCACTTTGTCAGATGCATGAGACGAAGCAGGTCTTTACCCATGAAAGCTTATGCTCCAAAATATCTGTTAGTCTATAAGGTGCCACAGGACTTCTCATTGAACGCAAAACTCAGCCACTCTGCTCTTAGGAAGCCTTCGTATTCTGAGAGCAGGTGGAGCTGCTGGGCTGGATTCACTACTACTGTAGGCCAGCTCCTGATGACATAAACGAGGACACCAGATTGCTGAAAGCAGGAAGCTTATTAGGAGGCAGCTACAAGCTCCCTGCCAGGAGACCTACTGTTGTCAGAGGAGGCATGGCCAGTGCGGATGGGGTGCACCCCTCAATTCTTCTCTGCTGCTACCTATGCAGGTGAGCCACATGCAGAGCCCAGACAGAAATGAATAATGACCCCTGGAGATGGCCATGCTGTCTCTCGGGGGTGGGGGATGTGTGTGTGAATGACCTGGAATGTAACACGCTCAGCTTGCACCTCTGCACCAGTCAGTGTCAGTCCAGCCCCTCTCGTTCTTGCGAGCCGGAACCTGAGCTCCTAAAAAGTCGCCAGAAGAGACCTAAGCCTTCAGCACAGCTGCTTTTTAACCCCTTCCCCTTGATGCTGCCCATCTGACAGGGTGCAGCTGCTGGTCCATGAAGCACCCCCTCCATCCCTGCAAGTTGCACTTGGATAGTCCAAGCATGGCAGTATTGCGAGGGTAGGAACATGAGCAACACAACGATTACATTTTAAATGGCTTTCCGTTCTGGAAGGGGACGGAGGATTCAGACAACTTGCAGCTTGCTAACCTGGGGGCACGCACGTCTTTTAGCCAGCACCAGGATCTGGGAATCAGATCATGCAGTGGGCGAGAGGGGCAGAGAAAAGGGGCACATTGAAGTCTTGTCTTTTCTTTGGCTCTCAGTTTTGACTCCCATCCCGTCTTGAGCAGGGCAGAAAGGCTCCCCTAAAGGCTAGAGCACTAGAACAGTGAATGACACCTGAGGTGTTCTCTGGGCTCCCGTTCTTCCCCTGCAACCCAGCTCTGCTTTAGTTAAGTAACCAATTACTACTCAGAGGGGGTCTCCAAACGGGTAGTTATTGGCTATGAAAGTTTCATGCCCTGGCTGCATGACTGCTGCCTGTACACCCTCATTTTCTGTCCATCTGCGGGGACTGGAGTTTGCTTTTCATTAAGGCTACTCCCCTCACCATCACCCCCCCTCCAACCCACACACAGAATTTTTCTGCTTTCCCTCTAAGTAGAGCATTGTAAACTGTACAGCTATTAGCTTCCAGCAAGGGATGCTAGCAAAGCAAATAATGGAAAGCGAGTACCACAAATGGACTGCAATGCTTTTCAAATGTTAACAAAAGGCATATAAAATCATCTGGCTCCTGTGTTAGTGCATATATTCGTCTTGGGTTTTAGAGGCAGGGCCATCCTGGAAAACAAAGACAACACCACTTTCCTTTCTACAATGGGACTTTTTCTTTTACACTGATTCATTGTAAAATTCTCCACTTTGCACATGGAAGTGGAATGCAGAGTTTCAGGGCATTTAGACTCTCTTGCACTGCTACAGTGAATACATTAAAAAGCCTTTTGTACTATCGTATTTTATGACTCATTGTCGGTGTTCTCATCAACTCGTAATTTCTAGAAACGGTCCGTTAGCCATACTTGGCTTTTCCTCAAGCTAGTAAATCGAGGTATTTAATTAAACATAGCCATTTACCAGCTTTGAGCCCAATTCGGAGGAAAATCTCACACCATTTAAGCAGGATTTTCATCTCCTTTACTTGGAGAAAGTACAGAGATGACTTTAAACAGAGCAAATGACCTGTTTTGGCGGCCCACGGGGCTGTTTATCCCCCCTCTGCAAAATTTCCAAAGGCTACACAACACGCTTCCCAAACATGTTGTGGGATCTAGATCCAACAAGCCATGAAAGATGGGCAAAGACAGGCTCCCGAAAGACCAGCTCTCCCAGGCAGTCTCAGACACACATAGATGAATTACGCTGTTAATTGCAACAGTGATTATTCCACCGTCGAAGAAGAACAAAGAATAACTGTCACACAGAGTCCCCTCATGAGCTCCCTTCCTGTCCCTGTCAGAAGTAACTGGAAAAACGCAGTACCACCCAAGCTTACTCCATCCGACAGCAGGAGCAGGAGTAGACTTCACCACCCACACATCTCATGGCCCCTTCCATAACCGTGACAAAAGGAAAAGGAAAAAATACCAATATATTGTGCACCAATACATGGTTTTCCTCCTTCTTTTCTTCTAATAGCAATGTTCTAAGACACAGCCAACAACACTTGCATCTATACACTTCAGCCTTAAGTACAGAAAACCCTTGATTTAATGGACCAATGCGGGGAAAGGGTTGGCCGTTGTTCCCATAGGTCCATTATATGCAAGGGTTTACTACTCCCAGGGGGGTTGCGGGGGCTAGGATTTTACAGAACCCAGAAGACTTTGGGAACAACAGGTTTGTCCAGTGCTTTCCAAAATCTGCGAAACCGGGTCTGTAAACTCAAGGGTTTACAGTAAAAGGAAAACAAATCTCTTATTTCAAGGTGAACACCGATAGGCCAGGAGCCTGGGACGCCCCAGCCTGGTTCATGCAATACCCTATCCACCCTCTGGGACAGTACGGATCAGAATGCTGAAATCATCAAAGCGAAAAGGGAAGAAGAAGAGCTTGCGGGTATCACCTGTCCAAAGCAGTATCCTAGGAAGGAACACACAAAAGATATTTAATGGCTATAGCCAGGCTGGGCAGGAATGGTGTCCTTAGCTTCTGGTTGTCAGAAGCTGGGAATGGGTGACAGGGCAGGGATCACTCGATGGGTTCTTCCATTTTTCTCTTCACTCCCTTTGGGGCACCCGGCATCGGCCACTGTCAGAAGACAGGATACTGGGTTAGACAGACCTTTGGTTTGACCCAATATGGCTGTTCTTATGTTCTTATTTCTGGTGAGAGAGTGGGCAGAAAATCAGGTATGGGAGAGCTATAAGCCCCCTCAAGGGGCCCCACTCACCTGATAATAGGACACAGTGGCTGATCTTTTCTTCTGTCTTTTTTTACACTTCTGAAAAGGGCTTTCTGTGCAATTAGGAGATGCTCATTTCAGAGGCTAACAGACCTCACAGCACCTGTTGCAGTGCTTAATTTCTATGAAAAAGGTGTCAGGGATCTAGCAATAGCTTGTATTTTCCTAACTAACAGAGCAAGTCAGGGCTCTGAACAGCCAGGCCTGGACGTATCGGGCTCAGCCCTCGAAAGCATTGGCTCAAGTGAAGCACTGACCTGTGGAGCATAAAGAGAACACCGATGCTATGGAAGCATGTCACTCTATTAGGCAATGTTGATTATGCTCATGAGATCCAGCACATGGATTGCTGAGGCTTTGGACAAAACGTGGACAAGGAAATACCCTAATTCTAGTGGAAAGTAGAATTGACTTCAGGCACAAAGTTTGGTTTCCTCTCAAACGTTACTCAGTGAATGGTTCCTTCATAAACGGACCACAGAGGTCCTTATCTCGCAGGCAGAGGCCAATTTCCAATATCATTACTCACGAAGCTACTTCTGAGGTTAGGAAAAACCCAAACAACTCCCTCAGACTCTTCCAGGAGTTCCAACAGGAAACAGGACTGACCTCAGCTTGCTCAGGTGAGGATCCACCCACAAGTAGGAGACCACATCAAGGCCTGGAACTGTGACACCTCTTGGGAACCTAAGTGATCCAGAGCCTGCTCAATGGGAGTTTTTTCGAGGAATTCAGTGGGCTTTGAAGCAGCCCATGGGCCGACTGGAAATTCACAGAGGCCTGCAAATGGGCCTTTGAACCCAAATGGAGATGAAGCCTTGGAGAACCCTCAGAACCCTTGGAGAAAACCTGGGCAAGTCATCTCTGAGGCCTCATTTCAGTCCACTGTCCTGGGATAGGCATGGGTACCAAAGCTGTATCCCTGACAAAACTTTTCTAAACTGTGACAGCCCCAGCACAAGTCGCTACACCTGACTGGACAGGTAGACTCTGACTAAGGAAGAGGCCCAGGCTGCGTGTTTCTAAATGCTCCCTGGTCTGAGCACTGTGGCAGGTGTTCTGGGTCCTGCTCTCACTTTGATCCCTGCCTGCATGTGCAGTTAGGAGCAAGGAATGCGTGAGAGTGAAAACGCAGATTGGCCCCCACAATATTTCTACTGTGGGGAAACACTAGAGACACTCCAGCTCTGCCACCTCCAGAAGTGGTGGCTCTTGAGCAAGTCCGTACCCAGCAGCATGCAGGGAGTTTGCCCACATGTTGGAGTGTAGGGCTCAGGGACTCCTCGAGGGTCCCAAGCCTGGCTGTGGCCACTCTGGGGCCCACCACCCCCTGCCTTGCTGGTGCTGTCCAGGAATTGTGGCCACAGGACTTCCCTTCCCCAAGGGGGAGGTCAATTGGGCTTGAAGCCAGTTCCTCCTGCCCACGGGGCTGAGACACTCCAGGTGGAGATGAAGTTATAGGACTGTTGTTTCTGTGGCAGAGCAACACAGGTCCTGGCTGCATAGGTGGGGCTGGGAGTAGCAGGGCCCACAGCAGCTGCAGCCAGTCTTGGGGCCCTGGCCTCTGGGATACCAGGTCCACTCCCTGAACACTGCTGAACTATGTACCTAGGGGCACCATTTCCAGCAGCAGCTTCTGTGTCTGGCCAGGGAGGATGGCTGGGCCACCTGCTTCCACCTGCCTCTCCCCGCTCCATTGCACCCATGTGGACAGGAATTTGGAGGATCTGGTATTGATTCATGGTTCTGCCACTGGCCTGCTAGGTGACCATGGGCAAGTCCCCTTATTTCCCTGTGCCTGTTTTCCTAGCTGTAAAACAGGAATCGCAATACTTCTTTCCTTTGAGATGTGCTTTGAAATCAAAGGTGGAAAGACTCTGCATGAACACTTAGTGTTATTCTGGGCATCTCACAGCATCTCGGCCAGACTTCTAAAGCTTCTTGAGGTAACCAATCCGTGCTGTTGACTAGGTGTGGAGGCATGCACCACGTGTTGCTGTATGGGAGGGCACGGGTGCAAACAAAATGCTCTAGTATCAGCTGAGAACAGAGTTTTCAATCTCCCATCTCTTCGGTAAGAGACAGCCAATAGTTCTCAAACCAAGTAGCAGTTTTGCAGGGTGGGTTCACTTCTGGACCAGTGTCAAGCTCCACATTTCAGCTATCTTGTAGCTAGCTGTAAACTGTATTTTTTTTAAAAAAACAGTCGGATCTTTATTGATTATTTATTTTAGACTAGGAAACTTGTTCCTCCTTCAGACTAACAAGCATGGGTTTGTTTCAACCTTCTTAGCACAATAAAAGCCACTCGGGTGCGGAGGGGGAGGAGAGGAGGCAGGGGAATTATACTCAGTTTCTGCCCTCACCTCAAAACTGAAATAAAATTGCTTTTGGGGAGACTCAGATATGCCACTGCTAACCCCAAAGTGAAAATCTCAGTGAGGGACCCACATACGGAGTTATAATGGAAACGGTTTGTCCTCCGATGGCGAGGGAGCAGGGCCTCTGTCACGATGCTTTTTTTCCTGTTGTTGCTGTACTGGTTTTTAATAGCGTCCATCCCCATAACATTGGGCACACTGGTGCACAGACATGCAGGACTACTTCCAAATCTGTAATTACATTTGCTCCTTAGCAATCCGACATACCAGTTCACTGTCAGTTAACAAGTACAAGACGTGCGTTTCAAACAGCTGCAAAACTCACATGACACAACCAAGAGACACATGAAAATAACACATGCAACCACTTACAGGTCAATTAATGTCAGAGGGAAGGCCTTCTATGCTTGAACTACGGTTACATTTCCGGCCCAACAGCTGATGTTTACCATTGGTGTCCTCAGGAAAATCAGAAAGCGGTTTTGATCCAAGTTTCTTTTATCAACTTCTAATTAATTAATGGATGGCAGATTTTAGCAATGAAACCACCATGTTCAAAAGACCAGGCTTTTTTTTTTTTTTATTTTGCTGCGCTACCGATATCATTTGGCATGTTTAGAAAACCACGGGATAAGACTGATGCCTTAAAATAGCTGAGAGCGCTCGTTGTAACACAAAGCTCTTGTCCTTAGGAGAGTAAGTTAGGGTCTATGAAACTGATGGGGGCAATTTTAAGTAAATCTTGAGAAAAGGTGCTGTATCTTGTGCCTGGATTGTAAGTTCTTTCGGGGCAGAGACTGGCTTTTTGCCGTTTGTACAGCATCTAGTATAACAGGCGCTGATCCACAACTAGGTCTCCTAAGCGCTTTGCGGACGCAAATGAATAATAAGAGCAGCATTCATCCTCTCCCGGTGCAGTGTTCCCAGCTCGCCTTACACTGGTTGGAAGAGCGTGTCCTTTTGCTGTGTGAGGGGCCCACAAAAGCATATTCCATTCAGTGTTAAGTAAACAAACTTTGGAAACTGCCTTTGATTGATTCCATCCCACCATCTGGTTTGAAGGAGGAAAAAAAACCCTTCTCCTCCCACCACTTCCCCAGCCCCATGAAAATATTCTAAGGTTAGGAATTGGCAGCGGCTCAGTACGGTTCCAAACCACCTAGTTTCCTTTGCGGTTAACAACACAGGAAAATGTCTAACTTTCATATAAATGTTGGAGGCTTATTTGGTTCACCCATCTGGTAGCCAGCCTGTTCTGCGAAAATTAAAGATATACATATGCAAATATTCACAGGCTGCTTCCAAGATCTAAAGAATTTTTATGATGCAACCACAAAAAGAGGCTATTTAATGTTGACAATATGCAACGGAGCAAAGGACGGGAACGCTGCCTATGGTAATGTAACTTATAAAAATGAGGACTTGGTGCCCTCCCTGAGCCATGAAAAGCAGGCTGCATCTTGAAGACTTTTTGATCTGTTTAGCTTGTAATGACTGCGGGGGCTGCGAGCCGCCCCTAGCGTAGTTTTACTCTCGCTAGCTCGAGTACTGGAGTGGTGAAGCTGCAGCCACGTAGGAGCCAGCAGGGCTGGCTACCCGAGTAGGTACCCCACGCCTTTCCCTGGAGGTCTGGGTGGGCTTCTGCGGTTCCTGCTGATGCATGAGCTGAGCTGAGCGGAGAGTTCCACTGCTCCAGTACGTGAGCTAGCTACATCAAACGCAGCCAAACTCCATCATGGCACAGGCGTAAATTTGCAGTAACTCCAGCAAATCCAGGGGGCAGATTCACCAGTGTCCTAGCCCACCTTGTGCCAGCTGGGAGAGCGCACGAGGACTGTACTGCAGCCTAAAGTCTCCACTGGGGAATATCCTAGAACAGGCCCCCTGTGCCAGACAAAGAGCACCCTCCATGGCAACTGTGGATGACGAGGGCATTCCAGGGTGGGGTGGGGTGGGGCAGGTCAGCAGATGGAAGAGGCACACTGGGGACCAGTCGGGTGCGGTCAGGGCATAGCTATACCCTGCCAATTCTGCGCCCAGGTGATGGCTCCCAAGGAGAGCAAATGCAGAGCTGAGGAATGCTCTGGTTCACCTGAGAACCCCCCCGGCCCAGGAATAAGGTCAAGAAAGGCCACTTCCACTTTCTCCTTGCACTGGCTCAGGGATAACTTGGCCTCAGTGGTGCTACTGCAGATTTACACGAGTGTAGCTGAAAGCCAGTGTTGGCTTTGTGCCGACCATCCACCATCGTGTCTCTAACATGGTTTCAACCAGCACATTCTGACTAGCAAAGATTTTTAGTGGTACTTCATGTGGAAAAATCCAACACTGAAAATTGTAATTGTTGTTGGATGTCTGGTATCAAAGCAAGCATGTAAAACGTCAGCTGCTTGGGTGTCGGCACCTTGTTCACGTGGTCAGGTAAAGCCTGATGTCTGTTCTCACAGGGGCCACAACAAACAACATAAAGACACACTGCAGCCAAACCTGGAAACATCTCAGCTTGGCTGCAGCACCTGGGAAGCAACAGCCCAAGATAGAACAAGGTGGTGGCAGATTTGCCAGGTTGCTCTGAAGACAGATATGTTAGCGCCTTACATGACAAATGTGACCAGTGCAAAGCCAGGATACAAGAGACCATGACGATTACAGACAGTCTCGTCTCTTCAACATATAATTGTGTTTACGGCTTTCATGCTAGTCCAATCTCACATGGATATAGAGTTTGCTGAGGCCTTGTGCATCACCACAGATGTGAGACCCCATCATCCAGCGAATAGACTAGCCTGGCAAAACTACCAGGCCACTCACCAGAAGACCAGGGGTCTGTGGTCCAAGGACTCTTGATGCTGATTGGTAGAGAAGACCAGGGCCATACCAAGTTCCCTAGGTCTGATCCAGGCCAGCAATGGGGACCATGTAAGGTGTCATTGGAAACTCTACATCACATCGGACATGCATTGTCATAATCTTTGTGAAATGGATGTGCAGAGAGTGGGGAAGGAGCTGCACCTATGTACTGGAAATTATGTTCCCAAGGCCTTGTAGTTGTAGGTATGTCAGTCGGGGGTAGGTGATAGGAGACAGGTGGTAGGAGAAACACACTTCTCCTCAGCTGACCATGGGGCATAGCATCTCTTACAACACAAGCGGAGGGAGTGGAACGCTAACAAAGAGCTTGTGAAAGACTGCAGAAAGAAAATGAATGGAAAGAGAGAAATGGCTGTGCGGAGGACAGGCCTGTTTTCAGGTGAAGAGTAAGGGTCTGAGCTGCTAGAGCCGGAGGCACTGAAGGATGCCCTGGCATCTGTAGAGGACGGGTTGCCAGAAGGCTGGATATCGTGAAAGGAGGGTCTCGGCCTCCTGGGTGAAAAATGGCAACAGCAGATCCTTCCCAGACAAGTGGCACCTTTGTCAATTACGTTCAAGCTGTAGGATTCACATGATGATCGCATTTCAGAAACGGCCCTTTCTTTCCAAAATGCCTGGTCACTGTCACCTGAATCTTTGTCCTTTGCTAGGAGACACTTCCGCTTGCTTTCTCAACATACAAATCGACATGTGGTGTGCTAAGTGGGCCTGTGCTCCGAGGGGTCATGAGTAAGGAGGACTAATCACTCGGCGAGTGTCCAGTTCATAGGAGGCTGGATGCTGCAGGGGATCCTTGGGGCTCTGGGGCTGCACTGTGCCTATTGCTAAGCTGCAGAGGGATGGCAGAACAGACATAGGCTGAGAGGAGGGTGACTGGGTTTCCCATGGGTCGAGGAGGTGATCCCGGGCAGGCACAGATAAGCTCCCATGCATTAAGGGTGGAGGAAGCAAGGTGCCTCTTGGGCTGGGTGCCCCAGGGAGCATGATGGGGTGAGTACAGGTTTGTGACAGGTCACTTAAGTGCCTGTCCCCTGGAACAGGGGCCAGAGCAGCTTTTGTACCCGCTCTGGGAAATTCTGCTGGAAGTTTTGCAAGGTCAGAAGGAGATTGCGGCGCGTAAAAATGCAGGGAAGCCTATTGGGCTGGCTTTCAAAGGCAGGCCCAAGAATACAAAGGGCGAACCTCAGCTACAGTCATGCGAAGCCATACAAGCAGCGACGCGGTGTCCGGCTGTGCAAAACAGGACACCTTGAAATGCTGCTCACCCCAATAAAATGCAGTTGCTAAGCTGGACGTGCTAGCTGCCTGGGTCTGTTTCCTAGCACCACTGTGCGAGTGTTGTGAGGCTCACATGCTCTCAGGAACACACAAAAATAACACCTCTGTGTGCCCGAGGCCACAAGCGATCCTGTCACCAGCCTGCTACATGGCTGGACGCGGCTGTAAATCTAACATTTATGGAATCTCACATCACACACTACTGTTTTCAAGAGCTGCCTGGCGGATGATATAGAAACCTCTCCTCCTAAATAGCAGCATGGGCTGACCTTGGAAGGCAATGCCGGCGGGCGTAGAACAGTGTTATTGTACACCCTCAAGGAAGAACGAGTCTGAGTTGATCTATTTGCAGCAGTGACAGTCCTGGTGAAAAGAAGAAGCTGCTGTAATTCAGGGCCAGCACAAGTGCAGTGGGGATGTTGGGGTCTCGTGAGGATGGGAGGGGGACCTTGCTTGCCCTTTCCAGAGAAGGGTTTGATTTTCCCCATGCACAACACCCATCTCCATAGCTCCCTGTGTGCAGAGCAGGATGGCCAGGGACTGGTCCGGTTACCCTGATCCCCTTCCTCCACACCTCCACAGAGACCATGGCACCTACTCCAGTTCATCCCCAATGCTGGACAAAGAGGCTCTGAGCGTGCTCCATGGCATGGGAGGAGGAGGCCTCCCAGTTACTTGGCTTCAGCTGGGGAGAAGATCTGCCCTTAGGTTTCTCTGCCACTGAAGCATGGAACGATCCCAACCCCAATAAGGTAAACTGAACACACAGAATGACTGCAGAGACAAGCCATTCTGGCATCTTTGTCACAATGCCTTATGTCCAGCAGGTGTAGCCTTGGTAAGAGCATGTCTCTCTAATTGTCAGGTCCAACAGGGGGAAGTTTCAAGTCAAGGCAAGGTTGGGGTGTCAAAAATTCGAAAACCAGGGGGGTTTTGTTTCTTGGCCAATGGACTGCTCATGGCTGACTTTCTCTCTTACCACAGGTGACAACGTTTTGCAGGAGCAGATGGTGGGAGCTGGCAAAGATAATGCCTTCAGAAAGGCTGAGAAATGAAGAGTTTAAACTAGGTCTGCTACAAAACATGTCCTTGGATTCTCTTAATCAGCAGCTGGTTTGTTGTGGAGCTTTCAACAAACTCTCTCAGGAACAAGCACAGTAGTGAGATAGGGTTTAGCACTCAGGGGTTGCTTAGTTATTGTTTGAAGACCACGCTGGGTAGAACTGAGTGGTTTATGCTTTTAAAGAGAGAGAAGGTGGGAACTTCATCAGCTCCTGGAGCACCTGCAACACCTCAAAAGCTCCCCCGTGTCTTTAACATTTTAAAATATAACCCATGATCTCCAATCCTGGTTATCAAGTGATTCGTCAACAACAACACTGAGTCAGGTTCTCCTTCCCAAGGCTTCTTCAGACATCATATGTACCTAAGTATTACTGCTACAATTAATTAGCTCCCCCTCTATAAGGAGCACCTCTGTACGTTACGCAAGATTTTTGTCTGTCAACAACAGCCTTAAAGAGAAAGAGAAAGATGTTTGAATTAACAAAATATTACTGTGATCTTCCCCCTGACAGCACAGAAGCAATAATATTTAGTGAGTAACTGAGTTTCCGTTAATAATTTAGTAGTCTGTAAAAACCTTGATCATGCGGCTGACTCGGGGAACAAAATATTCAGGCTTTGTGCATTCTAAGCTAAGACAAAAGCCTGCACAAACACAATAAAGGAAAATCAGAGGTGTGAAATATTTCTAAAAGTAAATCAGGAACACAGCCCGTGTCAGGTAAAAGGCAGGCCAAAGGAACTGCTGCAACTCTGGCAAAAAGTTTCATGTTAGTTCTGTCTCATCCCCGAAAGCAGAAAGGAAAGGCCACAGTAAGCTATCCTACCACTTGGTAAAAAATCAGGGAGCAAATGCATAGCTGACAGGGGACAAGATAAGATACAGCGCTTTATTGAGATGATGATAGGAAACATAGACATGTGGGGCCTGATCCAAAATCTACTGAAGTCAATAAGCCTTTTCTTCAATTTAGAATCATAGAACTGGAAGGGACCTCAAGTGGTCGTCAAGTCCAGTCGCGTACACTCATGGCAGGACGAAGCACCATCTCCTTCACCCGTTTGAGGTTTAATAACCTGTTCGCCAATATCTCCAATGATAGAGATTCTACAACCACCCTCAGTAATTTATTCTAGTGCTTAACCACCACAACAGTTAAAGTTTTTTTAAATGTCCAACCTAAAGCCTCTCTTGCTGAAATTTAAGCCCTTTACTTCTTGTCCTATCGTCAGAGGCCAAGGAAAATAAACTTTTCATCCTTCTTGGATCTCCCTTCTTTGGATCAGACCCTGGGTACCTCTGTCTGACTTTTGTGAACAGGCTAATGGGCATCCCCATGGACATTCATGGCCATGCTGAAGACACGTGAAAAAGTGCAGCATCAGTATCGACACTCGGGAGAACCTTGTCCAAGACGGTCCCCAGTGGAGAGCGGTAATACATGATGGGGTGGCACAATCTGAGAGGTCCCAGTGCAGTGCAGACAAGGAGAGGTGGAGAAGAAGAAAAGAGAGTCAAAAACTGCCTGTGCCCTTCCAACAGCTACCAACACCTGCCTCTTCTGTGAGAAGACCTGTGGCTCCAGAATCTGGCTGGCCAGCCATCAACGGATTCACAAATAGAAGGGTGACATGACGACACCCTTCTCATTATCATGTGGCTACCAAGACAAGACATCCATGGAGATGAAAGCTCTTGAAGAGCGGACATCTTCACAGGGTTATCCCAAGAGGCCAAGTGAACAGATAAACAGGGCCCAAAACAGAGAGCACGGCCAACTGCCTGGCTCACCTTAACTCAGCCTGCCAAGGGGCAGGCCCAATTTAGCGCATATTCCTTTCTGAGTGAGGAAAAACCTTGGACGTCAGACATGCAAACACAAAGTTCCCTGTTATGATCCCAGCTACTCTGCATCCACGCAGCTGGAGCAGACTGTCAGGGGTTGGAAATGCCTGAGTGGCCGTGCTAGTGCTTTGCCAACTGGCATTATTGCCAGGGTTGGGTGGCGTAATGAATCTGTGCTTGCTCCACGCGAGCAGAGGAAGGTCACTGAGAGAAGGGCTTGCTGGCCAAGAAACATTCCGTTAAAAAAATTTAGCTAGTGAATAATGCAGTAGAGTTACATTATACATGTCTGTCTCTCAGGGCTGCGCTCTGAAACAGTGGGGGCACTCTCTGGGAAGCAGTGTTTTCTAGAGGCTGACGTTTAGTATGAGGACCAGGCCATACATCATGGCGCAGTATCAAGGCTTTAACAGCTTGCTCCAGGGATTGTTTTATGTAACGGCATGTGCCTAAGAGAACTCTGTCCCCATCTAGTGGTTGGGCTGCCCAGAGTTTTATTGACCTGATCCTGCCATGAGCTGACAGACTCAAGACTTTCAGGCCAGGCTGCAGAGCCATAAGCTGAGACCCAGGGGTCCCAGGTTTGATCCCCAGAGGGTGTCACGTGACATATACGCTTGATCCCCTCTGGTCCAGCACAACATTCATAGTCCTCTTGAATCATGGATGTTGCTGGACCAGAGAGCCCAGGTGGCCAGGAATTCAGCAGCAGAGGGACTGACGGCCAGGAGTGCAGCCAGGTCAGTGGCAGAGGGCAGGTGGCAGCCGAGGGGCTGGCAGCAGGGAGACCAGCCCTTGCCAGGAGCAGAGCATGGTGGCTGGGGCTGGTGGCTGGGAAGGCTGCCTGGGAGCAGGGGCCAGCAGCCAGGGGAGCCCAGAGGCTGGCAGCAGCGGGGCAAGCATTGGCCTCCCCGGTCCAGCAAAGTCCCTCATCTGGGATCGGTCAGATCCTGAGGGTGCTAGAAAAGGGAGGTCCAACTGTATTAGCAGAGACTTCTGTTAGAAGTGCAGCTAGAAGGCCCAAAGAAGATCAACCCCCCTTTGCACAGGCATGAAGACATAGGCTCTGTCCCAGGGAGTGTATAATCTAAACAGACAAAGGAACCATTACCTCAGTTTAGCTGGGAAACTAAGGCACAGAGGAGACCGAGTCGCTTGCCCGAGGTCACCCACACAGTCTGTGGCAGAGTCAGAACAGAACCGAGCTCTCCTGAGCTCCAGACTTGGGCTTGAAGCACAAGCTCAGACTTCCCTCCTCATTGCATTTGACTAGTGAAACACCTGAGAGCCAGGCAGGCTGCATGTGCGCTGTGTAACAGGTCAGCTACTGCCCCGCAGCCCTCCAGGGAGCGAGAGCTGCACCGTGCACTAGGGCAGGCAGTGTGGGGAGTTCTTTCACGGTCAGCCCGGTAGGCTGGTACGGGGCAAGGAAGGAAGAAGAATCCCCTCTGAATCAGGACACTTGTGGGTAACGTACCTAACCCAACCGCAGGCTCCACCTCTGTGAGCTCATGTCACAGGCTGATTTATTCTCTCTTCCTCCATCTGCCCCTCCAGACTGCACCAGGCTCCACAGTGGCAACCAACCACCCTCTGCTCTTCCCCAGGTAAACATCACTAAAGCCTTGATGTCTTACAGGGCAGAGGAAGAGAAAAACTTCTACCTTCAGGGGGGCGGAAACGCCCGGCTGCACGAAGACACAAAGTCGATATTTCCAGCCCGGAGCAATCACACGGTATTGGGCTTTAAACCTGTCACTCTCCGGAACTCAGCACTGTCCCCCTGTGCTTCAGGCAGGGGGCATTTGTGTGCGTGGCAGGGAAGCAATGACATGGCTCTCCCGTAACTCACTGTAAAACTGTGGTCATTTTTAAAGCTGCTGAGTGGTTTGCATTAGTTCCAGCAGCTGGGTCCCCCCCGAGGGAGGGCACAGGGCCTGGGGCAGCCCCCGTCCTGGTGCTGCAGGCACTGCCTCACTGCAGGCCTTTTCCCGCCCTGCCTCTGCTCCAGTCCCACCCGCAAGTCTGTGCCTGCTCCACCCTCTGGCCCGAAGCCCCTCCCACAAGAAACGTGAGCTGTAGGAATCCTGGGGGGCCTGGCACAGGTCTGCAGCTGGTGTCTTCCTCCCCAGCACTCAGCATGGCAGCAGGAGCTAGAGCAACGTGGTAGTCTGCTCCACTCTGCCCTGCCCTGCCCTGCCCTGCCCTGCCGCCCCCTCCCAGCCTGGTCCGCTTTGCCCTGCCCTGCCACCCTCTCCCAGCCTGCTCCACCCCGCCCTGGCCCCCTCTCCCAGCCTGCTCCACTCTGCCCTGCCCTGCAGCCCTCTCCCAGCCTGCTCCACCCCGCCCTGCCCCCCTCTCCCAGCCTGCTCCACCCCACCCTGCCCTGCTGCCCTCTCCCAGCCTGCTCCACCCCGCCCTGCCCCCCTCTCCCAGCCTGCTCCACTCTGCCCTGCCCTGCCACCCTCTCCCAGCCTGCTCCACCCCGCCCTGCCCCCCTCTCCCAGCCTGCTCCACTCCACCCCAGGCCCTGTCCATAGGACGGTTGATGTGGCCACTGTGGGACAAACTTGCCCCCAAAGTGCAGGGACTAGGGCGAGCACCCAGAACCTTCCAGTGGACAGAATGTGAGATGGGCAAAGGTGCCCCGTAAATACACGTTGATGCATGGTTCCCAGCCCATGTATGTGGGAGAGATTAGATTCCATCCAATGATCCACTATGTCTGGTGAAGTCAACCCAAAGGCCCTTCTCCATTTGGAAGGGCAAGGGACTGAGGTGAGAGTCATCCACCTTCAGTCTCCAACCATCCTTGAGTCGAGGTTTATGGAAGGTCTCACGCTCTCCAACCAACAATGCTGGTCCCATACAATTTGTTGTTTTAAGTTAACATTTTTCTAGTCTAAAATTCCAACAGGACTGCTGTGTCACAAAGGCAAATAATATGTCACAATGCATTTTACAGCATCCTCAGTATTCCTCAGCCTTCTGCACAGGTTTGGTCAACATCACAGACCCAGGAACGTACCACCCAGGGGCAGGAACTCTTTGTAGCTTTCTGGAAGGAAGTCAGAATGAAAACAAGCTCAGTTTCTCTGACAGAGACAGAGCTATTAAAAGAAAAAGTAGAGCCCTGAACAACTAGACATCTAGACAACATCAAAGAGGAAAACCAGATGAAAACAGATTCATTTGCCTTGGAGATATCTCAGCTCTTTGATATGCTGCTTTCTCTGAACGCACTTTCGCTGATGTGCCTGCAGGCTGTCAAACTGTTTTGTTTAAAATACCTATTGGCAGAAGGCATTCTGAAGAGAGGTCTCTCAAGAAAGGGGGATCTTACAGAAGCTTACAAGAACTGGCTTCCCACCTCATTGTCATGCAGACCAAGCCCCCCAGATCCATGATAATGAAAACGAGATTCATCTCTTCATTTGAAAAAGAACATAAGCTACATCAATGCTGAGCATATCAAAGGACTCAAAATCAGAGGTTCTGACAACCTAACAGAGACATACACTACCTGTGATGTCTTTCACACACTGGAAGGAAACCAATATGAGAAATCAACTCTGACATCTTCAGGACTCAATCTCGAGCGAACACGAGGGTGGACAGGCGGTTACCAAGAATTCTTCTTGCCATGTTTCAGGAAGACAACACCATGACAAGAGCTGTGCTAAGAGGGTTCGCTCACTCTTTCAAAGTTGTTTTAGATCACCCAGCCATTCCTGCCAGTAGACGAGGTGGCAAAGATCCTGATGAGTCTAAGAACTTCCTTAGATGTCAGCAAAGTCCTGTGGGTTTTTTGAAGTATTGAGACTTCTCATTGTGGGGACCCTACTGTCATGATTCCCGCAACTGTCTCTTACTGTGGCCAGCACTCCAAGCTTGCAGGACTGAGCCCTACGTAAGCTTTCAGATTCAGTAACAACTGACATTTATTGGGGACGCTACAGCTTCAAAGGGCTATTTATCTAATTAAATGACTGAAACAGAAATGTGTGTACTACACCACATCCTCCCACCACAGGTATACTGCAATAACATGAGCTGCCTTCAATTAAAGGTATCAGAGGGCTAGATGTCTTACTCTGTATCCACCAAAAGAAGTCCTCTGGCACCTTAGAGACTAACAGATTTATTAGAGCATCAGCTTTTGTGGGCAAAGACCCACTTTGTCATGTCTTCTAGTGGTTTTATTAATTAAAGGTGCATTTGGGGGGGAAAAATCAGTTATGAGTATTATTTGAATTGCCAGCAAACCAAATTGTTAGAAGCGCTTCCAAAATGCACCCCAAGTAAATAAATAAATAAATAAAAGTGTGTTAGTAGTATGCATTTCACATGTGTATGTTCCATGCTGGCTGTGAGCAAAATCCTGGCAAGCTGTGTCAAGCTCAGGCAGCCGTTAATAGTTTTTATAGGTCTCTGAGGAACCCATCAGAAGTACACACACACACACTCAAGCCCCTACGCAGTCTTCACCCAACTACTTCTTGAAGTCCTCTGCTTTTAAAACCCACCTCGGTTTATTCCCCACCGTAAAGCAGGCGGTGGATGGAACACTGACACACTTCAACATCTGGGACTCATCTCAGCGCTTTTGTTGATCAGCGAATCAACAGAAGGTGTGATGAGAGCCAGATGTTCGCCTGTACCAAAGCATCCTAAGTGGAGCGGATTACAATATGGGGACAAATAAAGAGGAACGCCTGCGAGAATATGTGGAGACCCCGGAGGCCTTTAAAACTGATTTTAAAAATCCATTTCCCCTGATTCTGAAAGGCTTTTATGGGGCGAGCTAATACAAAGCCAGCTGTTTGTTGCTGCTAGCGCTGGCAACATGGAACCAGGACTTCAGGAAGGAATAAAAGCCCTTATTTCCTGGAAGGGGTCACGTTTGCCAGTTCCTCCAATCTAGCTGGAAGAGCACAACCGTGCTATTTATAGACGGCCTTTGAATTCAGTAGGAGGGGCTTTTGATCAGATCCACATGATGGGGTATTAGAAGCATGAAAGATGATGTACAAGGGGCAAACACACCGGGGGGTGGAAGGTCAGATGGGGCATTAACTTCCAGTCCAGGGGGTTGTTTTTCACAACTCAGATTCTGGCCCACTTGAATGCCGATGAACTGTTGTAGCCCCGCTCGGTTAACCGTAAACATGGGCAGATTCTGCCTGCCTGCCCTACTACACAATTAGCAGTTGCTGTGACTTTGAGGATGATCCCTCTGCTCTTCCCATCCCAAGAGGAGTAACAAGGACGCAGGCCCAGTCCCCACAGCGAGAGTGAAGTCTTTGATTTTTTATTGTCCCTCGCTGAGCAGACACTGGCTGTAACCCAAACAAAGGGTGCAACTTACTGCTGTTGGCTGTCCCAGGAGCTGCAAGTCTTCAAGTCTTGAGGACAAGGAATTAATTCGTCACAGCACTTCCATTGTAAAAATGCCTCAATCAGTAAACGGAGGGACTAGAGATTTGGTTTTTTGCTCCTCTCCGTATGTGGCAGCGCTCACCTCTGCCAAAAAGGAGTCTTCACTGGCGAAACAAAGGAGTAGTTCCATTAGCTGTTAACAATAGTAGGCTTTTGTCCTTGGTGTGGACCAACCACAAGAGGGGGACAGAAAACCCACAGCGTAACAAACTCCATGGGCGCAGCCTGAGCAGCAGTACACACCAGCAACTTCTGCTGAAGCCAGCTGTGCTTGTCACTAAACTGCAAGCACCAAATGAAACTGGCAGTTAGAAGATGACGCTGGCTCAGCTTTAAGAGAGTAGAATGGGAAAGGGAACCAAAGACAAGGGAGCGATGCTACCAGCGTGAAGCACACCGTTTGGAACAACATGGGCTGAGATCTGGACTTGGGAATCCAGCCTTCTTAAGCAGGTGCTTAACTTTAAGAATGTTGGCTAAAGTCCTCTTGAAACGAATGAGACTTAAGTGCGTGCTTAAAACTGAGCACCTGCTTCGCTGCTGTACTGAATAAGGATAGACGTCATCACTAAAGCTAAGCTTAAATGATTGCCACAGTTTGGCACCTAAGCCAGGGCACGAGGACAGACACCCACTGTGTGGTAACACAGGAAGAAAACCAGGTAAGCAAAAACGTCCAACAGGTAGTTTATTGCACCCCAGGCAAAATGTGGTGGGCGGGTCCAGTAAGAAAGTCTCCCTACCTTTCTCAAAGCTCTCAAATCTATGCTAAACGCAAACAGTTTTGCTAACACTTAAAATATAGTAATAACCGAGTCAGAAAAGTAATGACCTTTAAAGGTCTGTTTCCTGCCAAAAGCATGTCCCAGAATCACTTATAATTTTCTCTGTTTGTATTTTTAGTAACTAATCCCACCTTTTCCCCTTTGAGTCACTCTCACACAAGCCGGGGGTCGGGTTCGAGGGGGTTAAGACTGGCGGTTGACTTCAGCCTCTTGCAGGCAGGAACTTCCATACCAAATGACGATGTGCAGGGCAGGATTGTGCTGCTGGCGCAGGAGTCGCGGAAGGCAGGGCAGTAGGGGGAAAAGGCAAGAACGCTCCCCCACGTGTGCAGAGCTAGGCAAGGGTCTCTTGCAGCAGCCAGCCCTTTGCTCTGGGAGGAGCAGCGTCTGCTTGTCCTGGAGAGCCAATCGCTGAAAAGGCGGCAGGTCTGCCACCCTGCCCGTCCAGCCGGGCCTCGTGGCAGGACAGCAATCAGCATTCCAGACCACAGCCCTCCATTGCTGGGCATAGTTCCACACTGCCCACTGTGCAGGGGTGTGCCATCAAAGCCCCAGCCTGACCCACGATGCACTGCTGCATGCGTCATAACCTGGGCGTCGCTTGCAGACAGTGGCCCCTCTATTTTTTTTCCCATTCACGTGCACCACAGTGTGTGAAGAAGTGCACCACCAGTAAACACGTGCCTGGGGTTGGCTGTGGGCACTCAGCTTATCAGCTGGGCAGCGCCTGAATCTCCACCGGGTGCCTACCCTAGCGCTCAGCTGACAGTGGACGCCACCTGTGGGCTGCTCTGCTGTTGGGGCAGGAGAACCCAATGAGTTTGCTCCAGTGTAGAGTGCTGGGAATTCTTACATCCCCCCCACCCTCCAACCACCCCGGGCAGGGATACTGCAGCTCCAGCCCCCACACCACTTCCAGGGCAGAGTACCAGGAGGCACTGAGGTATCTATGCCCACCTGGGTCCTCTGCCATCCCATCAGCTTTGGTACTGAATCGCTGGTATCCACACACAGGCTGCATTACTCCGAGCACGATCCCAGTTCCCCCTGGTGCTATACATGCAGGGCGAGAACCCCCCACAGCACAAGGAGAACACACGAGTTCTTACCGACCCTGGTGGAAACTACCTCCAAGAGCAGCTCTCCAGCTGGATCTCACCTACCCTTTCAGCCCACCTGGCCCATTCCCAACAGCCCCCCGCCAACGGGGCTCATGCTGCACTGGGGAAATGAAAACAGAAGCTGCAGAGACAGCGTTTCTCTCCATCCTGAGCTCTGCCCATCCACAACTATCTGGCTCCCATGTCCTCCAGCCCCGGTGACGATGACGGCCCAGGAACAGGACGCCAATGGAATTCGGTTTACAGACTGCCTCCTTGCAGAGTGAGTTTCACACCGAGTAAAGCATTGCCCCGCGATGGTCATTTTCTGGTGCTACATGAACACTGAGACTAAATCAAATGTTTACCAGAAGTCATAAGAACACAAGAACGGCCACACTAGGTCAGAATAAAGGTCCATTCAGCCCAGTAGCCCATCTGCCAACAGTGGCCAGTGCCAGCTGCCCTAGAGGGGGTGGACCGAAGACCATGATCAACCAATTTGTCTCCTGCCATCCATCTCCAGCCTCTGACAATGAGAGGCCTGGGACACCGTTCCTACCCTTGGCTAATAGCCTTCTATGGACCTAACCTCCATGACTTTATCTAGCTCTTTCTTAAATTCTGTTATAGTCCTAGCCTTCACAGTCTCCTCTGGCAAGGAGTTCCACAGGTTAACTATGCGCTGAGTCGACACAGCAGCAAACACAAGAGGCTCTTGCAAACCCAGGAGCCATTTGTGCAGGGACAGTCTCCTGGTCCAAAGGGCTTTAGTTCTGCTCAATCCACGATGACAAATGTAAAAGCAAAGGCAGACGTGAAAAGTATAGCAGGGTGTCCCCAGCCCCTTCCCTTTGCGCTGGATGGTTGTTTGATGCACTGTAATTGCACGGTTGCATTCTAATTAGCTTAGGTGTGAGAGGATTGATTTGTTCCGTGC
The DNA here is from genome assembly GCF_033958435.1 of Carettochelys insculpta. Taxonomy (NCBI): domain Eukaryota; kingdom Metazoa; phylum Chordata; order Testudines; family Carettochelyidae; genus Carettochelys; species Carettochelys insculpta. The sequence goes on along the minus strand of NC_134148.1, from coordinate 43,497,771 downwards.
TTCCATCAATGAGAAACCAACTTGTTCGTAAAAAGCTCCCCAGCAGCCCACTGAAGTTTACCACTGGGCTCAGAAGGAGCTGCAGATTTGCCAAGCGAATTAGGAAGAGCAGAGAGCCTTCTTCTCCCTGAGGACTGACATCCTCTGTATCTCCTCACTGCAGGGATAAAGGACCTGCTCTCATAAGGGACCGGGTAGCACCTTCAGGCCCCTCATAGCAGGGAGGTAATCAGTGCATTATCTATGGCCTTGTCATCAGCATAGCAGACAAGCCCCCCGGGGTCTGAGGGTTAATTGTGCTCAGGTCCAGGCTTCCTGTCTAAGCTGACAAGTCCCTGATTCTCTGTGCCTCACTTCCCTTCTGTAGAATGGGAAGAACAATCCTGCCTTACTCGGATGATGGGAGGATAAATTCATTAACAATTGTCAGGGGCTCAGACACTGCTGGTTGTACAGTTACCTACTGCTGACTCCTAATTTAGATTAAATTACCACTTTATATAGGTGATCAGGCCCATAAGCGGGGGGAGGTGAGTAGGTGTGTGTGCGCGAAGGGTGTGAACGCACTCCCCCAAGCATATCTGGTTTCACTGCCTTCCTGCCTGCAGCACTGTGCAAGGGGAGCCTGCAGGGCATGATGGGGGGAACCCAGTGTACCCGGGGAGCTGTAGTTCTTTGGCCAGCTCCCTGCCTCAAGAGCTGGCTCTGGAGCAGGGAAGGAACTACATTTCCCAGCATGCCTTTGAATGCTAGCAACAGAGATGAGGGAATATTGTTTTTCACTTATGATATTACAGCAAGCTCCTAAAAAGTAATTTCTATAGAACCTTTATTACTGTATAAATGTTTAGTATGTTGTAAAGATGATCATTTTACCAAGCACTGTTTCCACTCAATTTTTTCACCAACCTCTCCTCTGCACACTCATTGCACAACTATTGCAAACTTCTTTATATTTACAAAATCCATGGTCCGCATTTACCAAAAAAGCACACACACCCCTCCAAAAATTCCTGCTCATGGGAATGACGATATTGACAAACTGTGCATCCCCCCTCAGTGGAGCCTAGCAATGGCCTTAACAAAAGCTCTGCACTGATCTTATCCAGCTTGCACCAGGCCTTCCACTTGTATGATGTGTTCAGTTGGGAGCCAGCTTCCCTGCTAAGCAATACAAACCCCTGGTTTTTCTCATGCACGCCAAGACGACAAATGATTCAGAAATGGGTCCTCAGAACAAAAAATTGTTACATGAAACAGGATCTTCCCATTTGAACTAGAGCTCAGGAGAAGGCTAGTAAATTAAATTCAAAACAGTACTCCAGAGAGCATCATCACATTTGGTTTCATTTCTGCCAATGCTTACATAGCTCACGTGGGATTTCAACAGGGGACGCCAAAGAAGAAAGAGTATATCAGGTCGCTTTTTCCTCTTTAACAACAAACTTCCTGGGAATTATATTGCCTGCTACATTTCATGCATCCGCAGGTACACCTGATACATGCCTGTTTTGCACTGGTCTTCATTCTCTATCTTTAAATGGACTTTGTGTCAACAAAAAATTCCTCTACGGGTAAGCAACCTGCTACGTTAACTGTATGAAATATTCTAGAATATTGTGTCAGACAGGTAGCGTGTTAGTCTGTATCTTCGAGAACAACAAGTATTATAAAATGCCCATTCATGGTCTTCCTCTCTAAATACGTAACTCATTTGCATGCATTCTATTCCTATTAGTCTCGTGCCTTCTCTAGCATCAGCTATAATCGGATTATATGATACTAAGGAGGCAGGGAATTGCTGGGCAGGAAATGGTCAATTAGCTCCATCAACCTGCTGGCCCTTTCAAGTTTCTCAGCCTGGCATCTCTGATTTGTCCCAGTGTCCCCAGCATATAAACATTCCAGCTCTCTCTGAAGCTCATTTATACCACTTGCCACCACTAGAGATGGAATTCGACAGCACTCTACCATGTAATTAGGCTCAAACACATCAACGAGCTACTCCAAGTTTTGTTTTACTTCTTAACTATTCAGCAGGGTACTGCTCTAGTTGTAACCCCAATTAATTTGGTTTTCATGACCCATATCAGTTTTGCTGAGCAGCATGTGTCATTAACACCATTCTGATCATGTTAGCTATCGAGGAATCCTGCCAAAATGAAAGGAGACACTAGATCATTTCACTCCCATCAGGATGACTTGCTTTTTCCACAGCAGCGAGGCCTGTTTCAGAGGGTAATATAAATTAAATGCAAAATAACCTGTCCTGATGGAACTTTATGGTTGAGGTTTTAATGCAGAGAAGTCAGGAAATGTAAATGCCTGGTTCCTGCAGCAGCCTCACCTGACCTCGGCATGAGCTAGTCGTTAGTTTATTTATGCCTTAACATATGTGCAATGTGGCACATTTACAGTTGCCATGGGAACAGTAACTGATTTCTCTGATTTCTGTGCATTTTAAATTCCAACCATACATTGGATGCACTGATTTCTTTTTACTTGCGCACAAGGATCTGCAGAATGCCTGAGCATCACCTTACCTGCCTGGGAGCAGAAGCTGGGCCCTCGATCTGAAGTACCGAAGGCAAAGGAGAACCCTGGAAAGCCATGAGCATCCTTTCTAGTTCAAGCCTTCCTTGCTGAACTTGGGCAGGCCTGTGGCATTGGGAATGGCACCTTTAGGGGCTGAACATCCCAAACAGAAGCTGTGGGCAGGGAACTCTGAAGCTCACTAAACACCACAACACCTCCTGTCAGAGGGGCAGCCAAGTTAGTCTGTACCTTCAAAAACAACAAGATGTCCTACGGCACCGTATAGGCTAACAGACTAACTTATGGACTTACAGACTAACCAACACCTCCTAGCTACTCAGACCATGCCCAGCATGGGGGAACCTGGTTTCCATACAGAACCAGTGGTGCAAACTCAAAGATCTCGTGCATCCCATGCTAATGTAACAAAGCTCTCCATTGGCTGCTCACCTGCTTGGCATTACAGCAGCCAGGCAATAGCTTCCCATGAGTTGTGATGAGAACAGGAGGCACCAGAAGCAATGGGGACCCCAAAGTGGTGCAGTATGTGGAACTGACTGGGGAAGCAGAAAAACTCCTACTCGATGGTTTCATTGACTGGGTTACGAGCATTAGTCTAAGAATCAGTTTTCTGGATGCCCCAGAAAAGTGGGTTCTGGTCCGACTGGGATGGATTCATTTGTTTGCCTATCCAAGGTACAGAACTGGAGCAGTGCGCAAGTCAGATGGCGGGGCTCATAGGATCTTGGAAAGAACGGCTCTGTTTCCAATGGAGACACAAAGCAGAGACTGGCCCCTCTGTCCGGTTACGTGGCTACCTCGGCACACGGCATCACCATGACTGCGCACATGTACCAGGTCTCAGAAAACCTCCCCAGGTATCCCCAAGTTCCCAAATTTCCTGGATGATTGTCCAGGGCAAAAACATTTTGATGCACTGGCATAAAGGTGCAAAGCAGAACCACAAATGCCTTACAGCTATTCTGGACCACAGGGCAGGAAGAACTCAAACCTGACCCCTACACATATTGGATAGTACCTTATCCCACGCATGGTCCCACTGAAGTCAATGAGTGCGCTTGAGGAATAAGGTATTACTCAATGTGCGTAAGGGTGTCACAAGTCAGGACTTACTGATTTCAGCCCCCAGCATTAGAGTGGCCGATCCTGCTTTATTTGTAATACTTAATGAGAGAAATGTTAGACTGCTTTCAAACTCTGAATTGTCTGAGCTTCTTTTATATTTAAAAAGACAACAAGCAGCTTGGGGGAGCTGGGCATCTTTAGAAAGGCTTGTTTACCATCACGATTCCGGGGAGTGATGCTGTTGGGAATACGGCTCTTTCCTAAATTGTTGAGATGCTTTCACTGTTTCACTTGCAGTCTCCGTTTCCTTGGTTTTGATCTCCATTCAGATTGATTAAAGACACTGACTGCTCAGTTTTGATTAAATCCTAAATCATAACTTCCTTACGAAACGACTATGAAAGCTGACATTTATGAAGTTCAGTAAACTACTTGTACGAACAGGAGTGTAAGATGGAAAAAACTAATAAAACCCCTCTCCAAACAAACAGCAGTTGACAGCAAACAGATGGTTAGAGGCTCTTACTTGTAAACTGGAAAAATTAAGATTTGGCAGGTTCTGTTAAAAAATAGTTACAAAACATCTTAAAGTTTTTCCTTCATATACTGGTGCTGCTCTGGGCATCATTTCAATATTTTCATAGGCTACCACACGGAAAAGGTTCTGAATGCATGAAAGCAGCTGGTATAAAAGGGCTAAGAAATACTAGTTACAATTTATAAGCAGCAAGACTGCCAGCATCCCAACGATGCAATATTTAAAAGCTCAGCTTCTCAAGCCACCAATAAATCATTATAACACAGCAGCACAGCTTCAGTCGCATCTCCATAGGTGTGAGGAAAAAGTGGGTGGAAAAAAAATGATAGATTTCCCCCACATATGCTGACTTATCCAGAGGAAACGTTAAGCTAATATTGTGGCATAAGCAGAACTTCTGCAAAATTAAAACCAGCTCTAAAATAGGGTTTGCCTTTCACTGACCAGGCAGGAAACTCAGTCAAGAAGCTGGGACAAATGCTCCCTTTTACTGTGAGATGCAGAAGAGAGAAATGCCACAGAATGAAGGCCCCTAGCCCCATGGAACATGGGGAGCAGCTCCTCTGGCACCCTCTTCCCCTCCAGCTTCCTCCCCAACATTGAGCAGGCCTTCTGCAAGAATGGTGCATGTGTAATCCACACACCTGCTGGGGGCAGGTCACCGCCCCATGCACACCACCTAGACCACTTACAGAGAGAAAGAATGAGTCTCCTCTACGGCTTCCGCTGAGCACCGAACTGTAAGGGCTTGCGCATGAGGCTCCAGAGGTCCCAGGTTTGAGTCTGCCTGTTGGTGCTTACACATGTCTGGGACCAGGTGGGATTTTGGAGGCCAGCTGACTGGTGCTAGAGCTGAGGATGCTCTCATCCAAGCCCATGGAATTCTAGGCAGGAACCCGCCTGTAGCTTAAATACTGCTCAAGTACACCTTAGCTACCAACCAGAGCTGCTTCTTTTCCCTCCTCGGTGTGGGTGGCAGGAGCTAATTGCAGACCAACACCCAAAGCCAGCAGGGCTCTACATGTTACCCAAGGAAAGGGAGTTAAGCAGGAAGCCCAGTGAACAGAAGGCAAAATCTTCCCTGGAGAGGCTCCAAGATACATAGACATCTCCAGCAGGGCGGAGCCCCTTCTCGCCGCACCAGCCCCTCAAACCTGGACATAAATCCAAAGGATTTCCACTTCAGAAGCTCCACACAGGTGACAGTCCTCAAATAATCTTAACCCTGGGCCATGCTGCATCATTTACCAGGAAAATCAGAGAAAACCACACACGTGATCTGTTTTGCCTGACGTACCAAACGTGCTTCTTCCAAAATGCCAATGGTCCACCCGAACTCAGCGAGTGCCCACACATTCCTCCAGCTCTCAGCGGATGCAGCTGAAATTGTCAACACAGGAAAGCCTATAAAAATGCCACATGGGCTGTGCCACTGGGCATACCTGGCAGGCGATTTTCCAGGGTTAATAACGGAGCCTTTAAAGAGATCAAAGGGGTCTTGTCTACAGTCTGAAATACTGGCCTGCAAATAACCACTTTAAAGTAAGCATCCAAGTGCTGGTTTATTCCCCTGCATCTCTAACAAAAACAACCATCAAAACAATTTTCTAAACCGCTCTTGCCATACCTCCGATTCCCCAGGCTGCACAAAGCTCTCCACCACACTGCAAAAAGTTACGGGAGAACTGTGCAGCAGCTCAAGCCCCTCTCCACAGTTATGTTGTCACACAGGAAAAGCAAAAACACTCTTACAGCCTACAAGTGATGGAAGCAGTAGGAAGAAAGACTGGAAGCATCCAGAAGAGAGCACAGTGTGTACATCCGCTTGCTAACAAGCTGCAGCGTTAATGAGAGTTGAATGGCAGCTGAACCCCACCCAGCGAAAGCGCTTGAAACACAAAGGTGGGTGCACAGAAAAGAAAATGCTTCAAGCTACAACTTTCCACAAACAGCTCTAAGGCAGGGGTGGGAAGTCATTTTGCAATGGTGGGGGAGCACTCCACGAATTCAGTAAGCGTCAAGGGCAGCGCTCTTCCACGTCAATGGCAGAGCTGCGGGTCTGGCATGGAGGCTGGATGCAGAAGGGAGTGCAGGGTGGGGGTGGGGGACCTGGGAGGGAGATCTGGTGAAGCAGGGGGTTGTGATCTGGAGCACAGGACCGGGGTGCAGAGGGCTTGGGGTGTAATCAAGGGATGGTGATTGGCGTGAAGGAGGGGGTAGGGTGCAGGAGTGGATTCTGACCTGGGGGAGTGGCTTGGGAGGGGGTGCAGGGTCCAGGAGGGAGCTGTGACCAGGCGCAGGGGTGCAGGAAGGGGCTCAGAAGGTTTGCATTGTGACCTTGAGCAGTGAGTTGGGGGGAGGGTGGGGCTGGGGTGGCAGGTGCAGGCTCTGGCCAGAACGCACTTCCCTAGGCAGGCCTGCCGATGGGGAGCAGGAGAAGGGGGCAACTGCCCCTGGGCCTGGCCTTTCAGAAGGGCCCAGCACTCCAGCCCTGCCGCTGCAAGGGAGCGAGGGGGGGGGGCAGCACTGCCGGCTGACGGCGCTTGGCCCCTCCCCTTCTGCTCTTGGCTCCACCGCACCTTGCTCCAGGACCCGTGGCAGCCGTCGGCGCGGCTGACCCTAAGCGGCTCCCAGTCAACAGCCCAGTGGACCCTTGGGCAGGCTCCTTGCCTGCTGCCCCCCACCCAGCACTCAAAACGGCTGGTTGGGGGGGGCTGTGTGCATCTCTGCATCGCGCACCCCAAAGGGGCGGGATTTTCACATGCTGTGCACGCCCGCAAGCATGGCCCTGGCAGCTTCCGCTGGCCGGCTTCTGGCACGAGGAAATGAGCAAGGAGGAGCTCGCTCCTGGTGTCTCTTATCTCGCCTTCCTTCCAGAGCAAACCACACAAGGTAGGGGAAAACAAACACTTCAGAAGAAAACCACATTGCTAGAGATTTTTGAACCTTAAAAGAGGGGTTGGATCCACATTTGGACAAGAAGCTGTGAGTCTGGTCCTTTGAGGGGAAAAAACCCAGTTCAGCCCTCCTTAACATAAATGCCAAGACAAGTAGTCCATCTCGCGAGACACTGAAAATAGAATGGACTAGGTACTAAAAATAACAAACCTGTACTCGCCAAGGGGGAAACGGGAAGATGAATTAATAGGTCTCTTCCACCTCCAAATCCTATAGCTTTCTTGGGAAAAAAGCTCAAGATGGAGACGTAGGTTCACTTCCAGAACAACTTTCCTATTAGCTATAGTCACCCAGAATACGTATCTGTCCCGGCCTTGTAGAATAAAATTCAGAGCTCCCACATTCCGTTAGGGCATCACGAGGGGCCCACAGCTTGTCTTTGCTTTACCTCCTTCTTTCACTGCGATGTCATTTCCCCCTCGCTCATCACTGCTTTGAGCGAATGCTCACAGACCAAACACTCTCTGCTTCCAGGGCACCGCTTCAAGTTGCCAAATTTCTCCCCATGAAGAATCCGCTCCTCTGTGTGTTGAGCAGAGATAATAAATCAGGTGAACAGGATGGCGGCTGCTGCTGCTTTGGCCAACCACAGCAAATGTCTCCCGAAGCCGCCTCAGACCAGCGGGGAAAAGACAAAGATTTATTTTGTGGCTGTCTGTTTTGGAGATGCGGCGCACGGTGCCAACTGCGTTCAAGGTGGCAGAGGTGAGACAGTTTATTTATCCTTTAAAAAAATCCCGCTGAGTGCATTTTCAACACTGTCTCCCATCCCCGCTGGCTGGAAGGTGTCTGGAAGTTTCTTCCTTTGAGCTGCAGCCACCAATGTTACAAGGCTTTTCCTTCTTGGAAATGCCAGCTACAGATAAGGCCTTCCCCAGACTTGGGAACAGGTCAACTTCAGACTCTATTGTATCTTCCCGGGTGTGACTCTCTGGAGGCTACAGCTACACTGCGCTGGCGAGGAGCAACTGCAGGTAGATGGGTGCGAGCTAGCTTTGATCTAGGCCGTGTGAGTACCAGTGAGAAGAGAACTGGTCACAGTGCTGACTATGTAAACCCTCCCTGGATCCAGGGTGCTTCCGAATGGAGCGGAACTCCATGGCTTCACTGCTAGTGACCCTTGAGCTAGCTAGCTTAAAGCTACCCAGGGCATGGCTCAGGCCTCCCAACAGGGGCAAGCTGCCCCCCACACCCCGTTCGGGCATTTCAAAGGGGCCTGAATCTCTGGCCACTATCGCTGCTACTTCAGCAGTGGCAGTTGCCAAAGGCCCCTTTGAACTGCTGTGGCAGTGCCAGGCCACATAGCTTGTGGGGGAAGGGGTCAGGGCACCGTGGTCCAGGCTGTGCTAAGGGGTGACTGCCCCAGGCTCCACACCTGCACCCTTGGCCCCACCTCTTCTGACAGCTCAGAGTCAGGCCCCTACTCCCACCTTGCCCCAGGGCCCACGGCGGCTGTCAGCCCTGCTGGTACGGCTACATGTGCTACAATCACCCCTTTGATGCAGTGCAGACATGTCCAACAAATCCGTGCGGGGTAATCGCACAGATACTGATGCAAGCCCTGTCTCGCCCTTGTCTAGCCTCACCAGTCAGCACCAGTTCGGCTACACCCACTGCTAGCTGCACCTACCAAACCAGGGCCATTGACAAGTGTAGACAAGGCCCAAGAAACCGGCAGAGCTCTTTCTGACCCAAAATACCACACACCCGCACAGAACAGTAGAACTCCATTGTAACAGTCCTCAAAACCCCATTGCTCAGTTCACTGGTTCCCATCCAAGCCTGGGACAGGTTTGCAGAACAGCAGAGCCCTTGCGGTTTATATGAGACAAAAGAGGAAATTGTATGTGACCCTAAAGGAAATAGGAGACGATAGGTTGTTGGGTAGGGTGACAATACACTTGTTACAAACGTGGCCCAGCCCTCCAAGAGCACATCCAATGGAGTGAAACAGAACGGCAGATGCTCCACACCCTAAAGGCAAATAACTTTCCAGCTGACATGCCTGAGTGCGATACAGCTACCCCATCAGCCCAACCATTTGCATAAATGCCCAGCCCATGCCAATCTCGAATAAAACTGAACAAAAAGCAGTAACTGCAGCAGTCACACTTCCTCCGACATCTATGGAGGTACAAGAACAATAGAGATCAGAAAACAGCACAAAGGGCTCAGAGTTAGGATTTTCGGGGATTCCTTCCCATCTCCCCTATGGCAACACTTGGTGCCCAGCTTCTCTGCCTGCACAATGGAGATAACCACATGTCACAAATTGCACAGGAGAGCCTACTGAGCTCTTGGATTAGATTAAAGTTAGGAAGTATTAGGTCGGCAGTGTTGTCAGTATCCACGCTACACACCTCCATGGATACACACGAGGCGCCATCCTATCATTCTGACACCACTAGCACATCACTAAACTGACTTACAGAAGAGAACATTGGCATGCCTTAAGGAAATTATTTGAGATCTAAAGAAAAGACACTTCAAGAACATTCTGCAGCTTTTTGAGAGCATTCAATCCATCATGCTGGAAATTCTCCAAAAGTAATCCAAAAACCAGCATATAGACCCTTGATTTTGATTTTCCAACTTTTTCATGTATTGTGACCCGATTATATAGAGACCAAATTTGCAGCGCATGGAGAACACCACATCACGGTATGATCTGACTACATATCACACAAGAGCAGAAACATCACATATGGTTTTGCATGGGTTTTGTAAAGTAGCGATACTCCAAACATTGCTAACTTGGGAACCATAAAAAAACATTCATGGACACTTACAGCTGCAGCATCTGGAAGCACAAGATAAAAATCTACTTGTGCACACTGACAAAATTTCAAGAACAGAGCATATGTAAAATTCGGAGCGTGGATAGGAAATGGTGCGAGCATTACTCTGATGGACAAGCCTCACATTCAGGCAGCAAAATTACCTCCAGATGGATTTGAAACTGTCCAGAGGCCCAGAGAAGCCATGTGTGTCTATCCTCCAGCTCTGTGTTCAGCAAGCCAACAGGCACGGCAACTTTGTCTTACTGCATCTCTGACAACCAGTATTACCAATGAGGTCCAGATTTCGAATTCAACTAATGCCAAAAGCCTGTAGATCCAGGATAAAAATACTGCATAAATTCAGTCCACATGTGCACATGTAAGGTCAAGAGTGAGCTGCCACTCTGGGTGCTGTTGTAGCCTACAATATTTCTTTCCTTATGGTTAGGGGTAGCAATTTACCAGAGGGGAGGGGAGGAGGGAGGGAACAGAAGAGAGATGATCGTATGCAGATATCAAACCTAAAATGGAGAAAGAAAGAACACGTTTCTTGTAAGATCTTTCAGACCTCAGATTGTTCTGGCAGCTACAACACAACCTGGATAAGGCTTGAAAGACACAGTACAAAAGACAAACAAAGGACAGGCTGAGAAGAAGTTCAGAAAGCTGTGAGACTGAAGTGCTTGCAAAGAAAGTTGCCTGTATTTCAAAACCCACATGGTCTTCTGCTTTCCAGATTCCTCAACTCAGCTCAGACTGAAGGAGGACGTAGAGAATTTTTAATAAAAAAAATCAAAAATGTGCCTAGCCCCGAGGGGCACTCCAGTGGCACAATGTCTACCTCAGGAACACGTCTCTCTTGAAATCCTGTGGAGTGATAGCGTCTAATTACAAACTTTCAGGGGTAGAAAAAAGTCTGTAAGAAAACATTAGCATCAAGCTAAGCTACTGCATTGGCACAGTGCCCATTAGCCAATTTATCTTACATATAAATAGCAGAATTAACCTATGTGGTACATGTTGCCTACCAGGAGGATGGCTTTTAGCTGCAAAACAAATAAATCTTCTAAGGTTTAAAACCTATTTACAGAATTGCCGCTTTATAAATCATCCAGAGCACCAAGGCTGCTTCATTAACACCTTTCTGGCTGCATTCATGCTGGATAGAAAAGGCAGAGAGCTGCAAACAGTTTGGTGTAATCAATCTCCCCCAATATGCAGCAACTGTCTTTTCAGCTGGTAATGGCACATATGATGTGTTCCTGATCTAGGATGGAAGGTGATTTCATGCTGGTTTCCTCCCAGAACCTACTTCCAGTTGTTTTCGGCTCTGCCTTGGAGATGCGACCGGGATATCTCCAATGTGCACAGAAGGGGAAAAGTGGCTTTGCTTGATTAGGTGCCAAGCCTGACGTTATTTAGTTAAAAAAAAGCACAGCTTTAATGCACGCTTTCCCTTCATGCTTGCTCAAGCTTTGGAAACTAAGCACTGATACAAGATAAGGACCTCGTGCAAGGGGGTTCCAGCCCCTTTCCCAGCTCGGAGCATGCACATAGGTATGCAAAGATGCCTGTCTTTGCTTTATGCTGTCTACCAAAGGAAGTGCGTTTAACACCACTTGCTAAAGGTAGGTCTACACAGCAAAGTTATTTCAAAATAACAGCCATTATTTCAAAATAACTATGCTCGTGTCTCCGCAATGCAACTGCTATTTCAAAATCATTTCAGAATACCGGTTGGTTTATTTCAAAATTGGTAAACCTCGTTCTATGAGAATAGCGCCTACTTGGAATAAGCCACAGTGCATCCAATGGCTCTATGTACGTAGATGCTGTATTCCAAGACAGCCGTTATTTCACCATGTATTTTTGTGTAGCAGCGTTCTTTTGAAATAGCTCTCTTAGAATAGCTTATTTCGAAATAAGGCTGCTGTGTGGACATACCCTAAGTGACTTAGGTGCTGTACAGCACAAACACTTGGGATGGGCCTGAGATGTGAGGAACTGGATCCAGGGGATTCTGACTTGGCCTATTAGATGCAGGAGTCGAAGGTGAAGTTGAGCTCCAGGACTAAAACCAAGCTTCTTCAGTGCTTTGGGGTTTCAGTGGTGGAGTTTTGCTTCAGGCCTGTGGCTAATAAACCCACACGTGTCTAACAGACAAAGTTACACACAGACTTTTGTTTCGTTTGCTCCCTAGAGAACTTTCCTTCCATCTTGCCTCAAAACACGTTGCAGGCAACAACAAATTTAGCTCCCAAACCAGGGTTCCCTCGATTTTTTTTCCCCATCCATGAGTGGAATTAAGTTTGTTATATGCACCAAGGCCTGGGCAGATGTGTACCACTAGTAAAAACCTATGCTGATGGCTGTGGGCACGCTGCTTATCAGCTGGGTGGCACCTGACTCTCTCCTGGGTGGCTGCCCAAGTGCTGAGCTTCCAGGGAATGCTGCAGTCCCAACACCTCTAGGAGGTATATCAGAATCATTCCTCTTTCCCAGAAGAGGTGAGTGGAATGCAGGAAGGCTGCATGACTTGTACAAGAAGCAGGAACTGGAATGGACACCACCTTATTCTCAGTCCTGTGCCTTTATCAAAAGTCAATTTTTCCATCCCTCTTTTTTTCAGGAGCCAGAAATCAGAACGGAGGACAACATCTGAGGCCTAAGCTGAGTACTTGGCTTTACACATCACTGACCTACGGTGTAACTTCTCCACTATGACAAGGGCCTTTTGACAGAGGTCCCTAAGTCCTTGAATTAACATTCTTCCGACATACATGTTCATGGTTTCATGCAGGTGTGCCCAGGCACAGGTCCACCTCATTTTCAAATAAATGACCCGTTGGATGGAAGAAGTGGTGTGGCTGTGACTACAGAACATATGATGCTGGACTTCATATGTAGAACACGAGGTTGCTGGGCCAAGTCCAGCTAGCCACTCCCTACAATTTACTATGGATTTCTCAGTTCTTAACTGGGAAACCACTCTGTGCAGCAGTAACCGCCTCTTGCTTTTTATGAGCCATCGACTGGGCCAACACCACACACACGAGCCAACTGATTCTTTAAAGAAAAATTCAGAGCACGTATTCCAGCTGTGGAAAACAACATCAAAATACATCCTTATTAGCACCACAGTTTGGCTGCTTCCCCTAGACTCCCCACGCTGCTGCTGGAGTTCTCGCCGCCCCTACAAAAGTTCTCACCCTTTGGGGGAAAGCACATGAGCCTAACCGAAGCCCTTTCATGCATATGAAGTCTCAAACTGTCCTGAATCAGTCTTGACCGCCAGTTTGGTAAGCCAGGGCCAATCCTCTGTATGTACAGAGGGAGGGACGAACAAGAAAATCATTTTCCCCCTCACTCAATCTGTAGCTGTAGCAGAAAACAAACCCGGCAGTTAGAACAAAGCAATTGCTTTGGAGTCACTTTGGCTAGATCCCTTTTGGAAGGTATTTTCTGCACCAGGTGTGATTTTTCAGCATGCCAAAGGGATTGTAATTCTAATGCTTACATACCCGCTTAACCCCACACGGGTCCTACCTTGTGCTGGCCCATGCTACATAGCGGCAAAGTGCAGCCAGGTTACTGTGATGAGTGGTTGCCCTGCACTGGCAAGGCAAGGGTTGAAACAGCCCTGAGAGACAGCTGTCCAAAGGATCGGTTGGACGAGGGCTTGAGACAGCCAAACAGGGCCTGGTTAGGCTCTATAAGAAGGGCTGCTAAGTGAAAGGACGACACTCTCCATCTCTAGGTGTAAAGAGAGAAGGGCTTGCTGCCTGTAGAGCGATACCTTGAATGGAAGAGTGCTGGGGAAAGGCTGGGGGAGCCCTGGACAGATCAGGTCCCAGGCTGATGTCCAGAAACAGGAGCTGGAGAAGGTATAAGGGCTGCACAGGAGCAGCCAAGGTGGGAGCAGGCAGCAGGTCCACCCCTATCGTTGATGATAAGTGGCTGGCTCTGACTGCAGTTTGCCCCAAGGGAAGGTGGTAGGTAACAAACAGCAGTGGGTCACTGAGGTAAGTGGGGCTTGGGGGTAATTGGGTTCCCCAGGCAGCAGGGACCTCAGAGCGTGGGCACATCCGCAAGGCATTACCCAAAGGAAGGGGCACCATGGTTCAGAAGGCAAGTGGGTACCAGTGCGGTGGAGACTGTGAAGGGGCAGGTAACAGCAGGTGGACCACCACCAGAGGAGGGTGCTCTGGCACTGAAGAAGAGCTAATTCGTGTAGTAACGAGCAGGAGACGCTGTGGTGGTAAGTCGAACCTGTTGCAGTTAAAATTCTAAGGGCATCTTCTAATTTCGTAAAGTCACTTGGGTGCGCCCAGTTAATTGCATCTGCAAAAGCTGAGCATGCATCCACTTTACAGGCTCAGCTCAGGAAGTTACAAAACCTGCTCCGTGGGCCATTGTATTAGGAAATAGATACGATGACATTGGATAGTAAAACAGCCATAATTATCCAAGTGCCAAGGAATCTCAGAGATCCCTGGAGGACACAGGGCATCCCACAGGAGCATAATTAATATCAGGAACACTATGACCCTCTAGTCTGCGCTCCTGGATAATATAATCCAGAGAATTTCACCCAGCACATGGGACGCCAAGCAAGGTAGTAGCCCAGCACAGCAGTAAGCAGGCTTCGCAGAGACTTGACACGCATCAGCATTGGATAGAATAGTCAAAGGACAGGGCAGAACTGAGATGTTGCCTGAAAAACATTTCTTGTCCAGCGAGCACCAACGGTTCTGGCTAATGGTCTGTCGTAATGAGAGCTCAGGGCATTTCCGCTGGTGGAGTGTTCCCTCTTGTGAAGCTTCTACTCCTTCTCACAGAGTGCTGTAATACACTAATTATTATGCGGACTGCTTTGCAATTTGGTTTCCTTTAAAGCACAACCATCAATACATCCCTTGTACTCCAGACCACCAGTCCTGAAGGCCACACTCAGCTACGCAATGTACAGTAAAGCAGGAGGTTGGCAGGGATTTCCTGGAAGAGAGAAATTCAACCCACAGCAAATAGTTTGGGCACCATTTCAACCCCACTCTGCGGAGCAGCGAAGTGGGCACAGACGGTGAGCTGGCCCTCTGCACAATTCGACTCTCTGAAGACACAGCTTCAAACAAGAGCTCTGCTTGGTCTGCCTTTCCCTTCCCTGCCACCCCTCCTTTTCTCCGTTCCTATGAGCTTCCAGGGAAGGTGAGTTTCTTAGTCCTCACCGGATTGGGACCTTATTAGGAATGATTCAGGACTTCTAGCCAATGTGGCCATTGATTTCCTCAGAGGTGCTTAAGCATTTATCCGGAAAGGGAACATGAGGTTGCCCATTTAGAAATGTTTGTTAGGTCGCCTAGCCACGGAAAGCCAGGATTGCTGGGTAGCTGCCGCTACAGCCTCTGCCTTTATTTTTAGTTTATGAGATTTAGCATAAAATCATGCTGACCCAGCTGTAATTTCAAAAATTTTGCAGCTGACAGCTAGAGCCCTGTGTGCTGGATTTTTGACTTGCAAATAGCTTCCATGGATAGCAAGGGTGTATTTATTAAACACAGTTAGTGTTGCATCTTTATTTAGCTCCTTCTGTTACCACACTCTATAATTCATGAAATTGCCTTATAAAGCGAAGGAGGAATTAAGAGGTTGACCAGCCCGTGAACCAGAGTTGACACTTTAATTATTTTAAAAGGGAAGCTGAGAGAAACTGAACCCTGACGAATAACCCAGTGTGAGAGGAGAACTCATCAATGGAGCATGCCTCCCTTTCAGAAGGCAAGAGACAAATTAAAGTCAACTCAAGAGCGCCCTATGCAGAGGAGGGAGACTCCCAAACTGGGCGCAGTCCTCAGGCACAGTGGGCAACATTTGACATCAAGCTCCTTGTCGTATTGCAGGGTAAGTGCTCTGGGCCTTTGCCCATCCCATTCACCAAGAAACGGCTGTTCCCCAAAGGCTTCGGACCAGAGAGGTGATTGTAAGGCCCTACTGTGGAATGCAGCTCCACCCTGCTGCCCGCCTGCTCTGGTGCTGCAGCTGTACAGGGTGCGGGGGATGAGGAGAGCCCTTGGAGCGGGGTACAAAGCTTTTTTGGCATGAGGGCAAAGGCTGTTTGGCACAATCGGCTGCATTCCAAAGATAGGAGCATCAGAGAAGGGAAAAGTAACCGAGCAAATCATGGACAAGGAATTTCCCCACAGCCCTCCCTTTCAATTGCCTGACTGACTGCACAGGAGGTAAATCCTGCGATTACCCATTCGAGAGAATGCAGCATGGTTGAACACTAAATTCTCTCTCATAACATTGCACTTAATTTCATCTGCCTCCAACCAGTTTCTTTCCCTGCAACAGATGATAGCCGGTAAGGTTTAGCGCATTAACAGCCTGGAGCACCACTGAGAGACGGCAGCTTGTCACTCGCCCCAGAGCGAGTCAACATCACACGTGGAACCAACATTTAGGAATTCCTGGTTCCCAGGCCCATGTTTCGGCCACTAGACTTTACCACGTCTCCTAAGTGAGACAGGATCACTTAGTTTCATACCAACCCAATTCAGCAACCTGTGGGCACTTTCAAAGGGTGCAGCTACACACTGGGCAGGGTTGATCTTCCAGTATGCAATTTTACCCACCCCGTAGGAGTAGCGCCAACAGACCTGGGTTGCCAGCACAAGAGATTGAACATGTTACCACAGGGGCTAAAGCCCTGGGCTCTACCACGTGAGCTAAAGGCCAGATGGCTCTCAGCCAAGGCTGTAGACAAGTGACTCCACACACCCTAGTACATGGTCCCAGTGCCTCTGGGGATTGTACGGGGATGTTTAAAATCAAACTATCAGGCTGGACAGTCAACTCCTGTACTCCTCATCATTGCAAGCTGTAAGGGAGGTCAATGACAGAGTGTCTCCCATTGACCTCCCACGCTGAGGACAGCCAGATAAGTTCATCCTAGATAAGTCGATTCCAGTTACGCAATTGTAGTAGCTTGAAATTGCATGTGTAAGATTGACTTTCTGGTCTAGTATAGCCCTGCCCTAAGTATGTCATAATGGAGCTGAGCAGTGTTCCCTGTAAGCTGAGCACTTGGGCAGCCCGCCCAGGAGAGATTTCAATGCTACCCAGCTGATTAGCAGAATGCACACAGCTGGCAGCATGTGTATCTACTGGTGGTGCTCATCTGCACATGCTTTGGAGCACATCAAATTTGTTCTGCACAAGATGGAAAAAATTAGAGGGAACACGAAAGCAGAGCTGGTCAGAAAATGGAATTTCCCTTTCCCAGAGTTTTCAAACTTTGGTTTCCTTCCAAATGAAACTGAAAAAGCAAAACTGCAAAACTTCCCCGGAACAAATATTCCCAGACGTTTAGATTGTGAAACATCATTAAGGTAAAATTATTTGTTTAAAAAAAACCAACACTTCACTGCAACATCCTACATACATGATGTTAGAGCAACCCAACAGCAACACTTCTATTCTGTTGCACCTATCCAAGTTTCAGGGTTTGTTTTTGCTTCACCCTGGAACAAACCCTAAATTTTTGACAGCTTTGCACGGCAGAATTGCATCAAGATCTTTGTGTATGGCACTAAAAGCTCAAGTTCTCAATTCAAGTCTCCCTCTGCCTCTCCCTCAATCTCTCTGAGAGACAATGTGGGTGAGGTGACATCTTTTATTGGACTGACGTCTGATGGTGAAAGAGACATGCTTGCAAGCTTACGCAGCCCTCCTCTTCCATCACAAGTGACTAAAAAGAGGCCTGAAACGTAGCAATCTTCTCGTGGAAAACAATCAAAATCAACCTCTCCGCAAAACATTTCAGCTTTGCCTAGGGTGCCCATCCATCCCACATTGGGCAGGACAGCCCTGCATTTCAGGCACCTGAAAGACTTATTTTTTAAAAGGGGCAAATTGCCCTGTATTTGGCCCCCCACCAGCTGACCTCTTCCCTCAGCAGCACGCCCAGGCGCTGCTGCTTGCTGGAGAGCTTACGTGCTCTCAGGCCAGAGGAACAGGGAGCCAGTAGGGGACCCTCCAAAGACAGGGTAAGTTGGTACTCTGCTTCCCTGCGCGTTCAGTGAGCCAGGGGAGCACTAGCAGCTGCTGCCCCCTTCCTGGCTCCCCACACCTTCCTCCCCGCACCCCATTATCTCCCTGTCCCATATTTGGGAGAGGGAGATATGGTCGCTCTAGCTTTGGCATACTAGTGACAAGGCTGCGTCAACAAAGCTTTGTCGCCAAAAGTCAAAGATGTTCTAACCAGCTCTGTTATAGCCAACATAAAACACACAGAAATACTAAAGTTATAATAAAATTAATCAGAATGATATCCAAACAAAATGGCTTGACTTTCTTCAGAAGGAAACACAGCCATTAACTAAATGAAATGGGAGAGACAGAATGAGTCATCGGGATTTTTAGCCACTGGAAAATTTTGCTCTAATCAACACTTTCCGATAAAACATTTCAGTTAGCAGAAAATGTATTTTCTGAGGTGACATTGTTCTATCAAAATATGTTTCCACCAGCTCTGTTCTAGGGAGCTGTCTGGAGAGATCACGTAATTTGCCTGTCGCAATCTACTATGACCCAGAGAGTCTTAAATGTCAAGCTGAAGCCCTGAAAAGTGATATTAATAACCTCCGCTACCTGTGTAGTTCAGAAGATGGCAGACTCTGGAACCTACAGTGTAATTATAAACCTGAAAGTTTCCCAGAAAAATGACAAGTCTGTCTCCATTGACACAATGTTTTCCTTCTGCCTGTCCTGCAATTGCCAGATCTGCCTCCTTAACCTGAGATTTGAAAAATTCAGTTGCTGCTCCTGTGCCTACCACCACAGAAACAAAAGGTTCTATTAGCACCAGAACTCAGCTGAAAATGCTGATGATGTATGAGGCAGAATAGAATCTACAGCACTGTTCCACTATACTAGTTCTGACCCTCTAATTATACTGATAAAAACAATTAGTGCACCAAGCAGACTTGATCTGCAGACGAAGAGGTGCAGATATGTTAAGCAGGGCTGAGCAAATATTTTGAGACAAAAATGTGGTAAAAAGTGCTGCAGGCAGACTGCCGTTTTTCTCAAATGTATCAGTTATTCAGTGTTATTTGCTATGTGGCTTTTGTGAACGGCTCTTGGTATTTGATTGTTTGTGAGCAGCTCATTGTGAGTATTCATCATAAGACATTCTAGTTCAGTTTTTTCAGTTTTGATTGGAGATCTAGGTCACATGGTATGTTACTGTTCCCTGACTGGAAGGGCATATCCCACCAGACTCATGTTTTCAGCGCAAATGCTCCAATTTATTCATTTGTAATTTGCTTTCCACAATTGCTCTCTTATATTTGCTTCATTCACTAGAATATTTGGGAAAAACAAATATAAATGGGGCATAAACACAGCTGAACTTAATTTGTTTCAAAATATGAACAAACATTTGTGGAAGTTTTCCACTGAATCCTAGCAACGGCTAAGAAGTTTCTACACAGTTTAGTAAGTCTGTTTCTATATAGCAATTTTTCTGACTTTGACTGCACTTCAGCTAACCTCTTAGGATACACAGGCATCCTTGGGCAAATGGAGATGGGTCAGGTGCTTCATTTTACCTGTAATATTTCTTTGATAAAACAGAAAGAAGCTTCTGCATGTATCAGAGAATTAAAAACATCATTAAAAGCTGCTGAGAACTGCTGTGTTCATCCATACTGGGAGGAAAAATACTACTGCTACCACATTAATTTTTTCTTCTAATAAGCTTGGTAAATATGAACTAGTCAGCATAATCAGATATAGTAAGTACAGACTCCATCCCATGGGAAATTCAGGTTGCCATAAATAAACTGTCTTTAAGTGCCCTTGCAAAGGGAACGGAGCATAGTGGGTGTGAACATCACACTCAGTGTTTACTGCTGCCAAGGTTCATTTCCTTTTAGCTATTCACAGCACCCCATGCCTGTAATAACTGGTATTTTGACAGCTGCTTCCCTGTAATCGAACCAGGGCTGTCAGGGAAATTTGTAGCTATTTGCTTCACAGGGTTTCTTCGTTCCCCTCTGCAACTGCCAGCCCACACTGCATGGCCAGTGATGAGAGGTGTTAATCACATCACAGATTCCCAGCATCAATCAGGAGGCAGTCAAAAATAAAGTTGCTTCACACTGAGGTCATTTTCCCCCCTCCCACGTGTCCACAGAAGAGAGAACCACAAACTTTTCTTCTTGCTATTAATAAGGGGAGGGTGTCAGGCAGAGGGTCAAGTTTTCAACTGCAGCTTTTGCTGCGTGGGCGTTCGGAGAGTTGCTTTGTGGAGTATCGCTGATTTGTGGCAGGGATCTTGTACTTCATAGCGCTGAGGTTGAGCAGTGGATTTTGCATATTGTAAGCAACAGCTTATGGTATCTCCAGGGTTCTAATCCACCATGAAACTTCTGTTCCAGGGAAGCCGAAAAAGGGATGCAGTGCTCTCTTCTCCAGCCTGCCAGTCGCCCTCTGCGTAAAGAAATGTAGCCCCAGTTCAAGGCTAGATGGTAGAAGTTCCATTGCAAGTTTTAGGGGGTTGTTGATGATGTTTTGTTTTTAGATGTCAGAGCAGCTGCTTTCTCCCTGAGCATGCTAATTGCACTGAAATATCAGCCTGTTGGCTGTACACTGCACAGGGCCTGGCACTCAGGGTGCAGAACAGAGGAAAACAACATTGTATAGGAGGAAGGCCTGCTACGAAACACACTGCCTCTCCATTCTCACAGCATGTGATTTTCCAAGACACACCTGCCCTAGCACAATGTTCAGACAGGAATGATGAGTTTAGGGTGAGATTTCGATCCAAGCAGACAAGGGGATAAGGTTACTAGGTTAAATACAAGGATCCTTTTTGCCAGTTATCAGCTGGTTTCCAACCCACCATCACCACGAGAGCCTTTGTGCGGGTTGAGCTGGGTCTTGCATACACAAAGAGATGCATGTGTTTTTAACAGGTAGGCCAGGCAGTGGAGATTGTAATATGTGTTACCTGCTTGAGGTAAACCCTAGCAAGGAAACTAAACCAGCTGACTCGCTAAAGGTACGGTTTACTTGTGTCCACAGTATGATTTAAACACAAGCTGGTTAACATGTTGTAGCCACAGTGTTCCCTGTAAGCTGAGCATTTGGGTGGCTGCTCAGCAGAGATTCAGGTGCTGCCCAGCTGGTTAGCAGCACACCCGTAGCTGACAACAGGTGTTCCTACTGGCGGTGCATGTCGGCGCATGCCTCCGTGCACATAACAAGATTTATTCCGCCCAGGGATGGAAAAAATTAGAGGGAACTCTGATTAGCAGCGCCACTTGTTTTCCAGGTGCAGACTAGCTGTAGTGGCTGGCTGTCCCTCTGGGCAAGCTGAGACCCATCAGCTGGTAGTAAGATTACCTAGCTGTGCTGTACCCAGCACTGGGGAGAGCAGATGCTAGTTCTGCCCCAGGAGTCCTTTAATTGAATTCCCCTTTGCACCAGCTATGCGCTGCAGCTGAAGTGTTAGATTTCAAGGCTCACCTTCCTTTTCCCATACACTTTTTGCTGGTTGAGCCCAGCAGGGGAGCTCCCCAACTCTTCATCCTGCCTTGAGCAGGTGGCATGGCTCATTAAGGCTACTTTACAAAGGTAGGAGCTAAGTCTGTTGCCTGGATTCCGGTACCTCAAATGTACTTGCTGGTCACATTACAGAAGCAGAACAAAGAGGTGCATGACGCGCACTGAAAAAGAGCCACCATGATGAATAATGCTCCTGAACAAAGATTACACCATTCATGCTGGCAAAGAGACCATCAGTATGAGTTATCGGACATGCACATCCAGGTACAGCTGTCAGCTCCTAAGCTATTCCTTTTAGCTGCTCTCATGAATTTCCATGTTTGTGCCATACCCTCAATTTTTCCTTTCCCTCACCCTATCCCTACATCTCTATCTAGATCATAAACACGTGTTTCACATTCAAACCAAAAAGTCAGAAGCAAAAAGCACTGACAAATCCAGAACTCATTCATCAGAGGAGGTTTTTCCATCTGCAGTACATTCCACAAGACTGCTCTGAAGTCCTCTCAGAATGACACTATTAGACTATCAGCATGGCATAATCAGATGCAAGGCCGCCTTTCTAGCACAAGAAAATAATGGAAATCACAGGGGTGCCATTCAAAATGTAAAGCGAGAGTCAAAACTCTGATTACACTCAGAACTAAATCAGTTTGTCTCAAAGGTACAGTTACTAAATTGCAAGTCTTAAAAGCTTGACGAACACCGTTCTGGTGGCTAATTCTCACTCTTTGAGGGCGTGGCCTTTACCTTTGACAGGCTATGTCTACACTAGGGAAAGCAAGTCGATAGCAGATATGCAATTCTAGCTACAGCAATTGTGTAGCTAAAAATCAGCATATCTGAAATCGACTCACCTGGCTGTCCTCACTGAAGGAGGTCGATGGGAGAGTTTCTCCTGTCACTCGATGTCAACCTCTGATAGGTTGATTTTGCAGATCCCTCCCAGACACATGAAACTGAATCCCAGAAGATCAACCTGCGCAGTGATAGTGTAGACATAGCCTCAGACGCATCCTCAAGCTACCAAATCCAGAATGCCAGGAAATCCTGCTTTTGCTGGAATAATGTAACACGAGGAGATGGGGAATATTGCCACAGTTCACACTGGGCAAAGTGGGCTGGCTGGTTACCAAAGCAGTGCTAGCAATGCAGTGATGAGGCTACTGCCATTTCATATGGTTTAGTATCCAACTTCATATTCACAGGTGTTCGGAGGGATTCGGCTGACAATACGTTCTTGATGGTGTTGGGTCAGGCAGAATTTTGCTACCAACCTTTAGCTTGCAAAATTGGAAAGAAAACTGTAAGATGTATAGCCAAAACTAGCGTTACCCGCCACAGCACTTACACACACTTATTTTAAGTGGTGATACAAAACCACCAACCCCCCTCTGCTCTGTCAGACTCAGGCAACATACCATGTTCTGATTAAATACATGTACTTAACCACAAGGTATTTAAGGTGAAGAACCTTTTGAGGTAATGCCCATTTCAGGGTGAGTGACAGAAGCATGTGCTTTCCTAAAAGCCTGTTTAAGCTCGAGCTGTGCAAAGCCTTCCCATTTCACTGCATACCAGGTTGGTGAATTTCTCTGTCTTGTCCAGACCGGCTCATTGGATGCATTGGAGAGGGTTAAACAGAGGGCAACAAAAGCGATAAAGGGGCTGGAGCTCATCACCTGTGAGGAGAGGCTGAGGGATTTGGGCTGATTTAGTCTGCAGAAGAGAAGAGTGAGGGGAGATTTGATAGCAGCCTTCAGCTTCCTGAAGGGGGGGTGTAAAGAAGATATAGAGAGGCTGTTCTCTGCAGTGATGTACGGCAGAACAAGGAACAATAGTCTCAAGTTACAGCGGGGGAGA
Organism: Carettochelys insculpta; assembly: GCF_033958435.1. Taxonomy (NCBI): domain Eukaryota; kingdom Metazoa; phylum Chordata; order Testudines; family Carettochelyidae; genus Carettochelys; species Carettochelys insculpta. The sequence goes on along the minus strand of NC_134148.1, from coordinate 43,474,440 downwards.
TTTAGCCTGGATATTAGGAAAAATTAATTAAGCACTGGCGTGCATTACTGACAGAGATGGTGGAATCTCCCTCCCTAGAGGTTCTTAAGTTCCAGCTTGCAAAGTCCGGGCTGGGATGATTTAGTTGGGGTTGATCCTGCTTCTGGCAGGGGGCTGGACTTGATGACCTCCTGAGGTCCCTTCCAGCCCTAGGATTCTAGGATTGCCCCTGAATTTGGAGATGGATGAGGAGTTCCAGTGAACACGTTGCCTTATTCCCTAGACCAGGCATGTCAAACACCCTGTTACTATCGCTTTTTTTTGCGACCCCCCACTAGATGTTAATGAAACATCTAAGTGTAGCCCACCCAGCCACTCACAGACATCCCCAGGACCCCTTCCACTCATTTGTGGAGAAACAGGCTCCTTGGGGTTTTGGCTCCCTCGGGTTTTAATATGCATGGGTTGAACACAGGCAGCCTGAGGAGGCAGGTGGCAGGATGAACACCTATCCCAGCCCCTGCAGTCACTGGCTCAGTCCCTTCTTCCAGCTGCCGGAGGTTGCAAGCCCCTTATTCGGCTGTCCTGTTTGTGCCAGAGATGCTGCAGAGCCCTCTGGAGACTTGGCTGTCACTAGTGATTTTTCAGGGAAGAAGACCAGAGACCATGGAGAAGGGAAAGGCTAACCCCTGCCACCCCTGCCACCGGGCCGCAAGTGAAAGGTTGGTGGATTGGGGAAGGAGATGGTTGTCTGGTTCTACAGGGGAAAAGCAAGTCCTCGCCAGTGCTTATGATGTGCCCTGCTCCCTGCTCTCAGAGCCGCAGACAGAAAAGGGACAGAAGGGAAAAGAAAGAGAAGGGGGAGAGGTTTGAGCAGGAAAAACCACCAGGAAAGAAGTTGAAAAGAAGAAAACCCATCCAGCCAAGCTGCAAGAAAAGCAGGGGCTTGCTCTACCGGCTGCTGGCCTGGAAGCAGGGAGGAGTGCTCTCTCCCCTTCGGCGCTCGTGAAAGCATGCACATTCTAAGAGCTCAGGGGCTCAATGGGAGTGGCTGGCAGTTTTCTCAGGCTGCTGCCTTTCGGGTGAAGCACATTCCCAGTCTGCCCGACTTGCCCACCTGCCATGGCCCCAGTGCACAGGTTTCTCTGTCTTTCTTCCCATACCCAGTCAGAAAAGAGCAGGTTTTGAAGCAGGCTCTGGGAGAGCAGCCTGCTTCCTTCCCCCTCAACCCCCTGTACGTTTTCCCCAGACAGGCAGCAGATCTTACAGCAGGCAGGGTGTAGCCTGCCAGCTTATAAGACCTATTAGTTGAGTTAAAGCTTCTCTATAAGTATTAATCCAGTGCAGTTAAGTCAATGCATAGCTGACTTCACCCAGAAAATGGCTACCTTTTTTTCTTGTTATACTCCATTTTGCAGTAACCACAGCATTCTGCTCCACAAGAATTAGCTTGTTGCAAGGTCTTTTTCTGTGTTCCCCTATATTTTTACACCTAAATACAAGGCATAATGGTGATTCACATCAGGGCATGTGTGACCTAGGCCCTAGCTCTAACTGTCCAGTTGTACTCTTTCGACCACATACGAACTTAAAAAGGGACGGTTGTCATGGAGGGCATGTGTCAGAGATCAGTCACTTTGACCCCATGGGTCACACCCATCCTGTTACCAGGAAGAAGTAAGGCAAGAGTCACCACGGCGGTGTTTCTGAGTACTCTTACCCTTTTCTCAGAACTTACACACAGGGCTATGACATCACACCTCATGCAAATTCAAGGTGACACCTCAAATGAACATCACCAGTCACATCTCTGTACCCCATAAATTCTGAGGTTGGTTACTTAGACTTAGGTCCACCTGTGCATCTGGGCACATTGGGCAACAAGTGCTCGCCAGCGATTTTGGTCAGCTGCAAATAATTCTGCCTCCTCCCATGATATACCAATGTTTAATAAGTCTTCCTTAAATGTGGTGCGCCATGTCTTGAGTGGCCTGCCTCTTCCTTCTTCCCTCTGCCGGTATCCATCTCATTGCAGTGTGTGGGTTCAGTTGATCTGGCAGACACAGAATGTGTCCAGCAAACCGCACTCTGCGCTCTGTCACGATATCCTGCAGTGCCCGTGACCCGCATCTTTGTAGTATCTCCTCATTGGTAACGTGATCGCGGTAAGTGACACCCAAGATCTTTCGTAAGCAACGCTGGTGGAATACATTGAGCTTGCGTGCTACTCGACGTTATTTTCCACGTTTCGCTAGTGTAAATGGTGACTGGCATGACGATGGTGTTATACAGTCGAACTTTTGTTGCAGTGTCGATTGTTGGTGCAGACCAAATTGGGTGCAGTCTTTGGAACACTGCTGATGCCTTACTGATTCTGCAGTTAACATCTGCCTTGACGCCTCCATCGTTAGACAGAGTGCTGCCAAGATAGGTGAACCGCTGTACTTCTTCTATGGGTTGGCATCCGACCACTAGTGGTGTGTTTGTCTGAGTGTTCCCAACCCACATCAACTTTGTTTTATCGCTATTTATCCTCAGCCCAATTTTGCCAGCTTCTGCTTCCAAATTTGTCATCATGCCTTGCAAGCATTTGCTTGTTTTTGCTAGCAATGCAATATCATCTGCAAAGTCCAGATCCGTGAGTCGACGCTGATCTTTCCATGAGATACCTAGATGTGCATTGCTCATCGCCCTTCTCATGATGAAGTCCACCGCCAGAAGGAACAAGAATGGAGACAGGACGCACCCTTGACACACTCCGGAGTCAATGGTGAAAAAATCTGTCATCCCATTATCGGTCCTCATGCAGCAACTAGAATTTAGAATTCTGAGGTTGCCAATGCTTAATTTGGTATTGGGAAGCTGGGGTTAAGGTGACATAAAGGAATTATAATACCCCATGGTAAGTGGGAAAAGTAGGCTCATAAGAGGCTCCTCAAAGGGTTTCTAAGATCCTTTCCTCATTTTAATTTCTTTTCTCTAGTACCAGCTCTCTCTTTCTAACCCCAACCTCCTTGTTCTACTATAACATGCTCTCCCCTCGCCATCTGTGGAGCAGAGTAGATCTCCATTCCTAGGATCTTTGTGGGGAGTGAGTTTTGTACGTTACCAAGAGATAAACTGTGATAACTCTAATGCAAGCCATAAGCAGTATGCTGTGCTAAAACAGTGAATAGGTATATAGTCTGCAAGTCTCGACTGGCTCTCTCTATTATTCAATATCATTCAGTTTGTACGTTTATATTAATTCAACTATTTGTTTTAAATCAATCTGCTGTGAAAGAAAAATAAAGAATGGCCTTGTTAAATTTACTGTGTCATCATTGGGAATAACAGGACTACCTGTAGTCCCAGAGCATTTCTAGCTCCGTGGTGTTTAAAGTGATTGAGGTGTGGGTATAGGCCTTGAATCTTCAAGTCAGATTGGCAGGTCTAACCTAAATATCCTTCCAAATATCCTTAAATCCCTGCTTACAAGGGCAGTCAATGAAAAGCAGTTGCGTGTGTGTTTTCAACACTGGGCTGAGCCCCGCCCATCCCGCACCCCCGTGAACGGCGGAGGGGGGGTGGGGGGGAGCAGGTGTTGTATTGGTTTCTTTTCTTTTGTGTTTCGTTCTCTTCCTGGAAGCAGCCTGGGGCTAGACCGTCCCCCTGCAGCCCAGGGCCACTTTGCAGGGAGAGGGGGCAGGTCTCTTTTACCTGCCCCCCCTCCCCCACTGCCCACTCAGCTCCCCCCTGCTGGCTCCTGTATGCCAGAAAAGGCTGCGTGACTGCTCTAAGGAGCCCCACATGGGTGGAGGTGGAGGGGGTGCCTGCCTCTTGCAGCTGCAGGTAGGGAGCTGTGGGGGGTGGCACAAGGGACAGAGGAGGCAGTGAAAGCCTCAAGGGGCCTGGGGAGCCCAGGTGGTAGAAGCTCAGGGGACCCAGGCGCTAGTGCATGGAGGGTGGGGGCAGTGCAAGTCTCAAGAGGCTTCTCTTCCTGCTTCCTCTGTATAGGAAAAAAATGTTGGCTTGTGATGTCTTCTCTGGCCTCCTGAAAGTGAGTGGGGGAGGGGAACTCTCTCTTTGGGGAGGGGTTTCACTGCACAGAGGTGAAAGGGAAATGCATAAAACCAGCCAACGCATCATTCAGGCCTGGTCACAATGACTGACAAAGCAAAGTCTGTCCAGTGGAAATGTTCCGACTTAAGCACACCCTTAGTGACGTACCCTCAGGGGCGTTCCACCACTGAGCTGGAAGTGATCAGCTTCTCTCAGCCCTAATCTTCATTCTCCGGGTCTGCAGCTCCACTCCCCGCAGATAACACTTCTTCAAATTAACTCTTGCTGTTGCTTCTTCCAACTACAAATCTCAAACCCCATTCATCCATTCATTCATTCATTCCTGTTGGTAACTCATGACATTCCTGTAGGGCCGGTTATCCTCATTTTGAGTGATGGTGAAGCTGACAGCACAGAGCGTGCAGAGCTAGCCATAGAATGCAGGTGTCATGACACCTGGCTTTGCCTGTTCACTGAAAAACCATCTGTATCTTCTCTCCTTGAGATGTTTTGGATTTTTTCCCTATGCTGCTTTTATCATCAGTATCAGAGGAGTCCCATGGCACCTTATAGACTAACAGATATTTTGGAGCAAAAGCTTTCATGGGCAAAGACCCGCTTCGTCTGACACTTTGCCCTCGAAAGTTTATGCTCCAAAAAGTCTGTTAGTCTACAAGGTGCCACAGGACTTCTTGTTGTTTTATCATCAGTGTTTTCTACCTCTTACCTCACTGCTAGGTGTGTCTTTTCTCAAACGTTATGAACTTTTAACAAAGTTATAATGAAATTCATATCAAGTATTACATTCTCAATTAAAATTATTGTATTATATTCAAACAAGACTTGAAAAAATATTATAATATACCTGAAACATAATCTATAGCAATACATAATAATATATAATAATAATATATAATAATAATAATAATAATAAATAATTGCAACTTTCCAGTAGAAGTACATATTCTTTGGTGGCCCTGAAAGCTATCAGCTTTCATCTGTGCAGTCCTCAGTAGGCTTGGAGTTTGACATGCCTGCCCAAGACACACTCTAGCCAGTTTCTTGGCATTCACAGTTGTGAGAATTGAATTAATGGACTCAGACCTGCGTACAAGACAGACACTTTGACCTCTCTGGTACATTGTGTGTGTTGGACAGCTACGTGCATGTGAATCAGGAGTCGGTTTTGCCCTCTGATAATACAGGCGGGCGCTGTCGTTATAGAACTCAACCCCACCGTTCCAGTCAACAGGGGCTAATGAGGACTCCAGGCATGCGTCAGTCATCGGGACAAACACGAACCCTCCAGTGAAACAGCCTCACCTGCCTAGGCCTGCCTAAGTCACCTGTGCTCAGCACTGCTCTAGCTTATGGTGCTGGAGCTGTGCTGTATCCTGGCCGCAGAGAAAGCAGCAAAGCCCTGAAACAGCTGTGGCCAGTCAGTCAGCCACAGAGCGTCTTGTGGCCCAGCAGTCTCCGCAGAAGCACGTTTCCAAACACAAGCTGCAGGGCTAGCAGCTCAGCAGGAAGAGGAGAGCACTCAGATGGAGGGAGAGGAGCAGGGGTGCTCCTTGATGAGGTACAAAGAGATGAAGGAGCAGCGCAGCTGATGGAGCCCACAGGTAGCAGCCCAGAGTGTGTTAAACATCAGCACTAGGCAGCCAGCGCTGAGGCTGTGTGTGAGACATGGAAATCTTTCCTAGGGGAACCCCAAAGCAGAGCAGTGGTAAGAATAAGGAAAACATTCCCCCCACGGTATCGGTCAACTCTGTTCCCTTCCTCGTGCCAGGAACAGCCAATGGCCAGCTAAGCAGGGCTGCTGCACCGGCGTTGGCCCCTGGATATTAGAGACACTCTAGCTGTGTCTACACGTGCACGCTAGTTCGAAGTAGCGGCACTAACTTCGAAATAGCGCCCGTCACGGCTACACGCGTCGGGCGCTATTTCGAAGTTAACTTCGACGTTAGGCGGCGAGACGTCGAAGTCGCTAACCTCATGAGGGGATCGGAATAGCGCCCTACTTCGACGTTCAACGTCGAAGTAGGGACCGTGTAGACGATCCGCGTCCCGCAACGTTGAAATTGTTGGGTCCTCCATGGCGGCCATCAGCTGGGGGGTTGAGAGATGCTCTCTCTCCAGCCCCTGCGGGGCTCTATGGTCACTGTGGGCAGCAGCCCTTAGCCCAGGGCTTCTGGCTGCTTCTGCGGCAGCTGGGGATCCATGCTGCAGGCACAGGGTCTGCAACCAGTTGTCAGCTCTGTGTATCTTGTGTTGTTTAGTGCAACTGTGTCTGGGAGGGGCCCTTTAAGGGAGCGGCTTGCTGTTGAGTCCGCCCTGTGACCCTGTCTGCAGCTGTGCTTGGCACCCTTATTTCAATGTGTGCTACTTTGGCGTGTAGACGTACCCTCGCAGCGCCTATTTCGATGTGGTGCCACGCAACGTCGAAGTTGAACATCGACGTTGCCAGCCCTGGAGGACGTGTAGACGTTATTCATCGAAATAAGCTATTTCGATGTTGGCTTCACGTGTAGACGTAGCCAATGTGGGAGAGGTAATGTCCGCTATCAGCCCACTTCTCTTGGGCAGAAACAAGCTGTGGAAGAAGCGGCGCTCTGTGTGGCTCAAAAAAACGCCTCACTCAGCACCAGAAACGGGTCCAACAAAAGATATTGCCCAAAGGGCAAGTGTCCTTTACCCTTCACGCCCCGCTCCACCACATCTCACATGTTGGGGCGGCACAGTCCCAGAACCCTGAGGCACGGGGGCGGGGGTAGCCATCTCCAGTCCCATGGGAAGTGCTGCTTCTTGTGCCCTGGCCCAAGGCCCCACAACCAGGGCCTTGCCAGCATTCACTCAGCTCTGCTGCTGGCCTCTCTCTGCGCCATCCAGTGATGGCCTGTGGAGCCAACTCCTTCCAGCAGCGCAGCATCCTCATGAGAAGGAGGCCAGAAGCACATTGAGGAGCCTTGTGAAGACTTCTTTCTTCAGGGCTGGTGATCTTTCCCCCATCTCAGTTTTGTGTCACAACCTAGCCCGTCACAACTTCTCATGCCATTGGGGGATTGCCCCAAGCATCTCTGGAGGCATTCTCGGGGGGGAAGGCTTATGAAAACAAGACACTCTCTGGCCATACTTCCCTCTGTACACCAAGGAGTGTCAGAGGGAAGAGGGAGGATAGGGTCAGAATGCAAAATGATCTGGGCAAACTGGAGAAATGGTCTGAGGCCAATAGGATGAAGTTCAAGAAGGACAAACGCAAAGTACTGCGCTTAGGGGGGCACAATCAGCGTCACACATACAGAATGAGAAGGGACTCCCTAGGATGGAGCACTGCAGAAAGGGATCTAGGGATCATAGTGGAGCACAACAGTGAATGAATCAACAGTGTGGAGAGAAAAAAAAAAGGCAAACGTGATTCTGGGATGCATTATCAGGAGTGTTGTGAGCAAGACATGAGAATCAATTCTTCTGCTCTACTCTGGGTTGATTAGGCCTCAACTGGAGTACTGTGTCCAGTTCTGGGCACCACATTTTAGGCAAGATGTGGAGAAATTAGTGAGGGTCCAGAGAAGAGCAACTGAAATGATTAAAGGTCGAGAAAAATATGACCTGTGAGAGAAGATTAAACGAACTGGGTTTGCTTAGTTTGGGAAAGAGAAGGCTGAGAGGGGACAAGATAGCAACTTTCAAGTAGCTAAAAGGGTGTTCCAAGGAGGAGGAAGAAAAATTATTCTCGTTAGTCGCTGATAGGCCAAGAAGCAATGGGCTTAAATTGCAGCAAGGGAGGTTTAGGTTGAACATTAGGGAAAATTTCCTAACTGTCAGGGTGGTTAACCACTGGAATAAATTGCCAAGGGTGATTGCAGAATCTTCATCTTAGGGGATATTGAAGAACAGGTTGGAGAAATACCTAAAAGGGATGATATAGATGGAGCTCGGTTCTGCCGTGAGGACAGGGGACTGAACTTGATCACCTCTTGAGATCCCTTCTATTTGTCACGGCTCTGGCTAACCAGTGACTGACTCCATTTCACTCTATGATTCTCCCACCTTAGCAGTCATAAAGATGGCACTACAGTGGCAACTGGGGTCAGGGTACATGGCTGGTAGCAATAAGACAATGGGAAAATCCATATGAAAACTGAAAGTGTGTGTTACCAAACATATGGATCACAGCCAAAGAACATCTGTGTTAAAGTAAAGTGCAAGAGTGAAAAGGAAAGAAACGTTCTGAGCGAAGTTGGGTAAAATCTTTCATGAAAATAGGAGTTTTTTTGACAAAAAATTCTGATCCCAAAATACGAATTCAGGTAGTTTCAGCAAATTGTTCCAATACACAATAAAAAAAACACTGGTCATGTCACTTTTGCTCTGGAATTTCTGAAATTCAGTGTTTTGACTTCCCATGTCTGAACAATGTTTCATTTTTGGGTGTTTTCCTTAATTTTATAAAGCAAACAAACATTTTTTTAAACTGAAAACAAAACAAAATAATTTGGGTTTATCAAAATGTTCCATTCTACCCAAAACATATTAATTGTTTTATTAATGTTTTCACTTTGCTGAGAAATTGGAAATATTTTTGATTTGGTTAGATCCAAAGCAATTTTTCTCACTGGATATTTCAGTTCAGCCACCAAACAAAAAAAAAAATTGGTTATTCATGGAGCTCTCACTCTGTATTTACCCACCATGCATATAAATGCTGGCAGCAGCTCAGACACAGGTGACAATGCTAAGAACCTTGCAGGATCAGGTAACAGATCCTTGAAATCCACAGGAATGGTTCTCCTCTTTGCTACAGCTTTTATAAGTCTCAGAGCCAGTGTGGAGTAGCCAGCCAAAGCCCTTGGAGTGGGGGATGGGATGGGTGCATTAGAGAAGAGAAATCACTGTACCTACTAATTAGAAGGGAAACACAGCACAAAATTCCCACCCACGTGTTCTTACACAGGCTTTGGGTTCCGAGGAGCAATACATCCCTTATCTGTCCTGGTTGCTTCAGAGCAGGAAATGAATCTACACGCATACATCAAGTGGATGGAAGAACTTCAACATGTCAAGTCCTGTGTCAGATAAAGCCACTTATCTCAGTGTTCAGCCCTCCCCTTCACCCTCCTTCAGCCAAGACCCTCATCTGCCCTGTCCTCAACCTGGCCAGAAAATTTTAAATGGCAAAATTGTTTCTGAGGAGTAGGAAAAGGAAAGGCTGACATTTATGATGAACATTGTCACAAGGACAACAAAAAGTCTTGGGGCAACTTATAGTCTATAAGGTGCCACAAGACTTTTTGTTGTTCTCAAAGCTACAGACTAATACGGCTACCTCTCTGATAATTTTCACAAGCGTTATTCCCCTTTTTCCGACCAGTCCTACCTTGGACACTATGTTCCCTTCCCTTCAGCCCTCTTGACCTATCTTCCAACCTGCTCATCTCCTTGCCTGGGCAGCCTCAGTTTCTGATATGCTCACAGTGACTCCCAAGCATTGCAAGTAACTTCCTGTCCTCTAGCTGGTGTCCAGTCTGCTCTCAAGGTCTGCCCAGCTCTGATGAGGCAGCAGCCCCCTTTACAAACTAGACTTGGTTTGAGGTGCCCGTGGGTATCTCAGAGTACACGGGACACTTCAGACATTGTAAAAGCCCAGCTGAGACTCCAGCTGGCCAGAATGGGAACTGCACATGTGTGCATGTGTCTGTATGCTTTATGCATGCGATAAAACAAACACGTATGACAGCAGAATATAGCTGTACCCATATCAGGCTTAGACACGCCTGAGAAACGATGATTAATAGCAATCTATAAACGAGCAGAAGTTCCAATGCAAACCATCATGTAATTAATATCAGTTACAGCTGCGCAGAATGGCCTGCAATGACAAAGAGACTGAGCCCATTGGTACTGAGCTCATGCACAGTAACTACAGCCTTTGAAAAGGGAAAATCAGTGCTGACAAGCGTACGTGTTCACAGATCAGCACTCGCGATCAGGGCCTGGGCTGTGCAAAGGCCCAGAATGTTATATAATCAGACATCCGACATCTAGGGGGCAGCCTAACATGAGAGCAGTTTGTCTCTCTTAATAGAGCCCATTAGCAAAATGCTTTCCCACCGTTCTGGCGACTTAGGAGGCACTGAGCTCAAGAAAGCAGGAGTGTCATTTTAATTATGCCGAGGAGCATGCCTGTCTTTATTACAGTCACGGCTATCCAGCATGCAAAGAAATGCCCCATTTCCCCTGCTGCCTTGGTCCACTGCTAGCTGGTGCTCTCAAAGTGCATGCCACAATTCCCCCGACCAGCGTGATTCATTCAGACCAGCAAGCAGAACTGATGTGGCTTAGCACAGCCTGTCCGTACAGCAGGCTAGACACCCCCCGGAAATCATCAAGGGAAGCCTGCACAAGTCAGGCTTATCGAGGAGACGGTAATAACGGAACACTGGACTCCTACAGAGGATTGAGAGATGAGTTGTCTGCCAGGGGAAGAGCAGAGAGTGTGCTGTGGCTAGAGAAATTGTTACTTAACAATATCCCAGAGACAGAAGTGACCCGTCACGTCACCCCCGTCCTATTCCCCGGTCGCTGCATGATTGTTCCTGACAGATTCTATTCCAGAGGTTCTGCCAATCTACTTTCAAATGTCACCGAGTGAGGTGTCTACTGCCGTCTCCTTAGGGAAAGCAATCCAGTCCAGCCCCACTCACTGTGAGCGAGTTTCAACCCCTCCTGAATTCATTCAATTCATCTCATTTGAAGGGAGAGTGGATCTGTTTAAAAACTATCTGCCCATTCAGCTCTCCTGAGGCGCACAGAATCAGTGGAGCCAGCCCTCTGTAGAGCTCGCTGTTCCCTCATCGCTGTCATCTCCACTGACTTCTCTTTCTGCCTTTCCTCCCCTCACAGTGTCACCTCCGTTAAAATGTGCTGACATCAGCTCACCCTCCTTCATATCACAGCACGGTCTCCCAAGACTTGTAGTGACAGAGGTTCCCCTTCGTTTGTCTCTGCCCCCTCCCCTGCGGGTTCTCCTTTACTGTATGTGCCTTGACAAGGAGAGCATTTCCCGGGCTTCTTTCTGTATGCTGAAGAAATGTGCGCCCCGTGAGGTGCAAACGGAGTGGAGCTGAGAAGCGTGCCAGTGAGCAAATGACCAAGGTCAATGAAAGCCAGGCTGGCATTTCCCCTCCAGAGATTGCCTGACAGCCCTGTCACGTGCTGTGAAAAACTTCTCTGTGGAAGTCTGACCTTGTAGGGAGGTCTTGGGGTCATTAGCATGACTGGCTGTGATCCAGGGTAGAGCTGGACCTTGTATGAAGATGACACAAGTGATAATGAAATGGGGAGTGTCAGGGAAATCAAAAGGAAGCCCAAAAGCAGAAAGAGAGAGAGAGAGAGAACCCAACGAGGTAGGTTTCTGTGCGCTACCTTGCTCTACGTTGTGTGTGAACACACACTCACAGTTTTAAAATTCCCTTTTCTCAGTGTATCCAGGATGTCTCCAGCCAGACCACAAACACTGGCAAAGGTTCACCCAGAGCCCTCACAGGGTGTGCAGCAGCAAACCCACAATCCCTCACAGCTTCTCTCACCACAAACACTCTGCCCCTCCTTCTTGCTCCCCCCAGGCACCAGATCCTTGTTCCTAAATCTGTCCCCGCAGCCCATGTGCTCTTCTACACAGGTACTCTTGACCAGCATGTGGCTGAAGCCCCAGTACAAAGTCCAGCTGTTGCAGCCTCAAAAAGTCATAACTGAAATCTGGAGGGCTGAACAAGAAGCAATGGTCTCAAGTTGCAGTGGGAAAGGTCCAAGTTGGATATTAGGGAAAACTATTTCCCCAGAAGGGTGGTGAAGCATTGGAATGTGTTACCTAGGGAGGTGGTGGAATCTCCACCCCTAAAGGTTTTTAAGTCCCAGCTTGACAAAGCCCTGGCTGGGGTGATTTAGTTGGGGTTGGTCCTGCTTTGGGCAGGGGGCTGGACTCGATGACCTCCTTAGGTCTCTTCCAGCCCTAGGATTGTATGAGTCTGTGATCTGCTGGCCCAAGAGAATGAGGTAGGGAGGGGAGAAAACAGTGATATTTGACTTGGTCATTAAAAAGTGTTGTACCACAGGCCAATGGAAGAGTAGAGTTTCCCACTGATGACTGACAGCACTGTACAAATAAGGGACAAGGGGGAGAGCAGCAGAAAGCAAAGGAAGGAACAGACCCACCAGCAGCTAGTTAAGCTGATGAAGCAGATTTTTCATTTGAAAGTAATTTGTACAAGCCAAACAATTGGGCCCCAATCCTGCAATTGGATCTGCATAGACTGGGCTGTCCAGACTTCCTGGTTGGTTTCTCTGGGATTTATCCTTAGCACAGGGTCAGCTCACACACATCCAGTTGCAGGATCCAAAGCATAATGGGAAGTCGGGTAAGGGAAAACCTATCTACATCCTTGACTCACCAGGACTAGTTTGCATAGAAGTTTCCCCTCACATGCTGGGAAGCTGTGTGTACAACACAGTGGTACCTAGAGTGGAGACAATAATCAGTAGTAGAAATTGAACCATTTTGTCTGAGTTTTGACAGGGACATTCCCATGGTGGGCTCTCTGGCCAGTGAGAAAAAACACGCCAAAAAAACCCCAACCCAACGTCCCCGCCACAAGCCCATAACATGCTTACAAGGTCAAGGGGTTCTTCCAATGTGAAGTGAGAACAAAGATCTAAACCTTGACATTGGCCATGAAACAGGAGAGAGTTTTCCTCTGGCCAGCCTGAGGGTTCACTCAGACAGCACATGACTTTGTCATGTGTTGATTCTGCCATGCCCAAAGCCTAAAACCAGTGGTTTACTGGGTAAGTCAATGCTGTTACTGGGCATGCATTCACAGCTCTCCGGCATTTCATTTCCAAAGAGAGTTATTTTACAATTTACTTATGAGGCTAACAAGGGTTCTCTGGCTAGGCAGTGTGTGAATCCCTGTTCCCTAAGCTGTCTCTCCTTTCTCTTTGCTCAGGTCAGGTCTGGTGTGCCGTCCCACATGTTAGTGGTGGTCAATCCCAGCCGTGGGATTGCTTAACTCCAACCATTTGCAAATATGCCATAATACTATATGCAGAAATCTCTCCCACCTCTCTCTCAATAATCCACCCCCCACCCCCCGCAAAAAAAGCAAACCCATATAGATTGATTCGGAAGCAAAATGGCAACAAAGATCCAGCATCCATGAAATTGAAAATATCTTACCAGCTGGCGGACATGTAGTCTGTTATTTGCAATGTCTAACTTAAGTCTTGATGTTCCATTTTGCGTTGTGCATCTCTCAACAGGACTAAGTGCGCACAGGTTACATTAGATTTTTACTAATCTATTCTCTATTCTGATAAAGAGTGAAACTTCCATCTCTCTCTCTCTCACACACACACACACACACACACCCTCCCCACTAGATGTCAAGCTGGTTACCTGTGTTAGTAAAATGACTCTATATTATGGGGTTTTAACACCTCTTACAATGACACCGTATTGTCTTCAGACAACTGCTGTCTAGCGATAAATTATCATACCTACTTTATCCTTTTCAGGTATAACCAGTAATTTAGCTTTTGGAATGAAAAAAAAAACCTGTGGAAGGGGGAAAAAAATCAACTTGAGCGAGGAGTAACTAAAATGTGCAAAACAGAACGAAAATGACACTTCAGCTTTAACATCACATCATTAGCAAGATATTTTATCATGCAATTCATCTGCCTACCTACCTGCTTCCCAAACCACAATGTTCCCCTCAGAGTTCTGTTCCTCTTTTGCAATGAACCATAAATTACATGCTGACAGCTTTAATTTGTGCAAAGTATGCTTGGTTGCTTCTGGCACAAGCAGCCGGCTGCTATAATAAGGTCAATATATATTCATTGTCGCATTGCTTGATGTGCCAGATAACACAAAAATGCAGAAATGTGGTAGTTTCTTTGGGGCTACAAAGTGGGAATGATAGAAAGCTAAGAACGCCGCATCTCATCAGGGCATCAGAAGCAGTTGGCTCATCATTTATGCATGGCATGAGCAATGTTATGATTTAACTAATCATCATCAGTTATTCATCCCATTGCTGTCAAGGGACCAGGCAACACTTTCATTTCTTGCCAGTTCTAGATAATTTATGTCCCCGGATCATTCAAGGGAGGGTGTTTGGGTTCTTTTTTTTGCGGTTGACCATTTGCAGGTAAACGCTAGTGTTTCCTTTCGAGCATGACATTTGTGATGCACAACCAAACCACGAAATCATAGCTTGCGGAAGCAAATACCATCCTGGGGTATTTAATGAAAGCAAACCAGACCCAGGACGACGTCTTGCGGACAGCTGCCTTCTGAATAAGCACAAAAACAGTATGAAGAAAAGCTGGGTGTTCAGAAACCCTAAATCTAACTGGCCTATACCCAAGGGGTGGTCAATTTGTAGAGAAATTCTAAGTGGCTGCAGGTTGTATTTATGCCACATCTTCTTCATATGGCTGATGTAGAGCATCATCTCTAATCTACATTTAGGTGGGTAAGTCAAATAACTGCGCCAGGAGTAGTGGCATGCCTCGCCAAAATGCCTCCTTCGTACTTGTGAATCTGACACGGTGTCAGTCTATCTTCCACAGTCTGTTCTGGGTGACCTCATTCTCATTATGGCGTCTTTAATTTTCCATCTCTGCAGCACGTAGCTATGACTTGTGGGCATGCAGTGTAGGGCAGCCCAGGAGCTCACAGGAGATCAAAAATGAGGATCTGCATCAGAAGTGTTGCATACTGGGCCACTGCTGTTTGGAAACTTACCCTGGTGTCTGAAACCAGCTCTTCCATTCGTTTCAGTGGGAGCTCTGGCAAGAGAAAGTAGGAAGAACCCTTTAAGGAAGCTTCCAGTTTGGAAGTGCAGAGCACACAACAGTTCACAGATGAAGGTGGGTCCAAGCTGCAATGACAGGGCCAGAGGTCCACGGTTGCGAGGCCATGGAGAAGATCCCAACTCTACTGCGTGTGCTCTGTTCACCATTTACCTGGGATGTCCCAGTTGGGACTGTCTTCTCCTCTTTTGTGGGCCTCAAGTAGCTGCAAGTTTCTGTACTTGACTCCTACAAAGACCCTTCTGAGACATTTTACCTTGCAGAGAGGGTCTTTATTATAGAAGGCTGGTCCTGTACAGGCCTCTTCGGTAGCTCGCCAGGCACTGCCTGACCTTCTGAGATGCACGTTTGCAATGGTCGCGAAAATTTGGGGTTTCAATATGCCACCACTCCAAGTGCAGAGAAGAGAGTCAAAACAGCCCTGTCCCTCCCCTGAAATCAGAAAGAAGTGGGTGACCCATAGCTGCCAAGGGCTGGCAGGATTGCCAGGCCTCTGGGCAAGGTGGGTGGGGTGTGACTGTGTGCTCCCAGAAGGGGCAGGGCAGCCAGCCCTCAGTGCCCGCTGGACCACATGGCACACTACACAGCTGGCCCTCAGAACCAGCTGGCACACATGGCACTTTGGTGGCAATTCTAAAGGTCCCAGGGCTCTGGCCACTGCCACAGCCACTACTGCAGTGAAGGTAGCCAGAGCCCCAGAACCTTTAAAATCGCTGGGCCCTGGACACCTGCCCTCTTTGCCCCTCCCCTGTTGGTGGGTCTGTCCATAGATGACTGGTCCTAGAGGAACAACTGTGACCCTCTAATATGATCACCTTTATAGCGTAGGCCAGAGAATGTCCCCACACAATTCCTGTGTCATGCCCACAACTTTCTAGGTAAGCTGGAGCACACATCCTGCCTTGAGATACAGGTATCCAGCCACTACTTCCTTATGTAGCTTGTACCAGTGCCCGGAGAAGACACATGAACAGGGGCTGAGGGGGCATGTGATGCCCCATGCGAGGGCAGGAGGGGCAAGGGGCCAGAGTCTCTGTGTGGCCCCAGGGGGGCTAGTGGGAGCCTGAAGCAAAGCTAAGTGGCCCTCACCCGCTCCTTGGCGGCTTTAGTTGGGGAGAGCTTGCCTCCCAGATTCACCAGCAAGGAGCAGAGCGACACAACCAGCAGCTAAGGGAATGGGATGGGCTGAGGCCAGGTCTCCCCCTTCCTCCGCCCCACTGCTGCCAGAGGGTGTGGGGATGGTGGGGTGGGTCCAACCCTTGCTGCTGGTGCCAGACTCCAACTAGCCAGCTAAGTGACACTGCTCAGGGAGGCTCTGGAGGGGATGAGGCAGGGCAGGAGCCAGTCAGGATCAGGGAAAGGGGTGCTGTTCCAGAGGGTGGCATGGAAGTAGTCACATCGCTGGCAGCCCCCCCCCCACGTCTCTCGCCAGGCAGCCCTGCTTACTGTCTCTTAGAAATCCACCCCCTCTTTTGAGTGTGAGGGCATCTAGCTTCACCTTCCAGCCCAGATCTTGTTCAGTCTTTGAGTAAGCAAAGAATCCTCTGCTATCAGAAATCTCCTCAGGCAGGCAGCTATAGATCACGAGCAAGTCACCGCTTACCCACATTTCCGATCATCTAAATAGATGGACCTTTTTTCTTGTCTCATGTTAAAGCAGGTAAGTGCATATTGAGAAGGTGTATGGATTCAGAAAGCCCTTGCCCTGGCAATCCACTCCCGCCCTGGTGAAACACCACAAACAAAACTGCTGATTGTCCCAAGCCTGAGAGCTCAATTTGGTAGGTTTGGGTTTGGATTTTGCCTTTTAAATTTTTTTTAAGCACAGGTTAACTACAAAGGCAGCAGCTGAGGAGCCTGGTGCCTAGATCAAGAAATAGGGGCAGTTTAGAAAAGCACAAGGAGGTTGGGAGCCAGCAAGAAGGACAACACATTTTCCTATTACTACCTAATGGACTAACACTAGACCACTGTACGACACAAGTGGAGATGCAAGCAAGAGGGCCATAGAACACCAAATTTTCCCCATGAATCACAATTACAGAAACACCTGTGCTAAACAGCTTTGTGCCCAGGCACTGCGAACATGTACTGTGTTCAACAGCCCTCGACGCTCATAATCTCTTACTCGTGGAAATTATAAACGGCGAGGAGGCTGGATGGGACAACTTTACAGGGGGGTGAAAGAATACTGCTTGCCACCAGCTGCTTGTAACTCACCAGCTGAACGCCTGCTTGAGAAAGAATCACACCCCTCATCCGCAGGGTAGCAATAAAGCTATAGGATGCTACTGTGAAGTTATAGGAGCAAGTTTCTGGGGATCATCACTCAGGAACAGTGTTCCCTGTAAGGTAGGAGGAGAGACTCAGCTGCTGCCCAGCTGATCAGCAGGGCACCCACAGTGAGGTTGTGTGTTTCTAGAGGGGGTACTCATTCGCACGTCAGAGCCCACAAAAATCATTCCACATGGGTATGGAAACAAATCAGAGCATGGATGGAGAAGATGAGAGGGACTCCAAGTTCAGGAAGCACACACGTCCAGACATCACGGCTTCCCACACAGGCTATTAGCCAGGGGGCGGGGCATGCACAGCCTGACAAGACAAGGTGGTGATGCTTCTTGAGGATGGTCTGTTTATGGGGCCATACAACTCAATTTGAGGAAGAAGACAGGCCTCAATTTCGGCTTGCACAGCATCGGGCCTCATCCTAGTGCCTTAGCCAAATTTCAGGGTGGATCATCACAGTGCAGCTAACTCAGTTCTCCTCTGCTGCTTCAGGTGCATGTTCTTCTCCCAGCATGCTGTGAGCTTTGACTGTGTCTCCCCTCAGTCCCCATTAGGCAATAATTTAGTGTTGGAAAAGGAGATCCTTATAAATATAATTACCTTGTGGGTCATCGAGAGGCTTAATGAACTAATGTTTGTGAAACCCTTTGGCATTCCCAGGACTATGCCAGTGTGAGAAACAATTCTGATGGCAAGGAGACCGCAGAGACGCAGGGATGGATTCATTGTCAGAAGGCTGGCATCGCTTTGGCAGGATTGGCCTCTGTTTTAGCTCATTGACAATGGGTTTTTAATATCGGCACTCCATGTTTCCCTGTCATAAATGGAATAAAACAAACCTTTCAGAATAAATCCCAGGTTACTCTGTTCTTGCGGACAGTTTCCTAAGCCATATATTTAAAAACCAGATTAGCTATATCCTTTCTCTGAGATCAGAAGCATTTAAAAAGCAATAAGGCTTAACAACCATCTTTTCCTTGTAAGGTGGTTGGGGATGATAAATTATAGGTAATTTTATGGTTGGAGTTTCAATTTCCAAAAATATGAGCTCTATTCCCCAAGTTCCACTTCCAAGACAAATTCTTTTTGGCAGTCTTTCTTGTCTCCTTATTCTTGGATTCAGAATTCACTCTGAGAATCAGACACACATTTTATAGGCTTGGTGGGAAATCTCAAGAAGTCCATCAGCCCTGTAAGTTTGTATTCCCCACTCGTGGTTTCACCTCACTTCAGGGAAGCATGAGGATTTTTGGTTTTCGTATTGCTTTGTGTCAGCGTTCAGAGCAAGAATGCCTGGATTCCCCCTCCATGGCTTGCAAGTGCACTTACTCTGTGCTTACGGTTCCCCAGCCATTGCCCATCTTGGCTGAAGGCATGTATCCCTCTCCATTTCTGGCCCTGTGCACTTCCAGACTACACAGACCCCTGCTTAGACTGCGACCTTCCCCGTACAGTCAGGCAGCCTAAGAAGGAAAAGTGAAACAAGCTGGCTTAGAGACGGCACATGGTTTGATTGTCACAGTTATCACATGGGTCTTACGAAGTACACACATTTATTTTTAAGGTAAATGCATTATAAAGAAAGCACACTAAACCCAATAAAAATCAGACATATTCCAATAAGTTTACCAGAGATCGCTCCCTGACTCCAACAGAGGCTTTGGTCAGTGACCTGACCTCCCACCCGCTGCAGAGGTTTTTCCTGTAGCTAGCAATTCCTAGCTGCTTTTGCCAAGAATGGTTCTCAACAAGCCAACTACCTCTTTGTACATTTAGCTATGAACCATCTTCAGATAGCAGGTGTGCAGCAGACAAAAGGATCCCTCTCAGGTGATGCTACAAAAGTTGAGTCTCTTGGTGGAGGTTTGCAATCACTTCCTTCCAAGCATTTTCTTGGTGTTCTGCTTCACACATACAGTCCCAAAAGTTCTTGTGTGTCTGCTACACTGTGCTACATAATCATGGGCCTCACAGTACTTCCCAGAGGATGCATTAACACTGTCTTCCTCCTACAGGGTTTTCATACAATCATACAGAAACAGTTGCATTTTTCATTCAATGAACACTTACACTTAATTCAACAGGCATGTCCAGGGCATTGCCATTCCTGCTCACTGTGAAAGCAGCCCTTCTCCCAACGCACATGGAAACAGTGCCACTTCTGGAATTAATCAGGCTTCGTGAAGAGCTTACTGAAGAGGCCTGCAGAATCTGGACTATGCCAATGGCCTTTATGGGACCCAAACAGGTGGTTCATCTGACCTTCAGACAGATAGTGGAGAGCAAGCCTTCAGCAACCATGCCATGGACAGTCCAGAACGCCATAGGGATCCCACTATGTCACGATGTTGATTTATACCTTCCTATACCTGTCCCATCTACAGACACCCTTCAGAAGCAATTCTCAAGCCAAGTGTGCCTATGGTATCTGCCCCTATGGACTGCTCCCTAGTCCTGCTGAGAAAACCTAACAGGCCTGGTAAAAGATCTGCACATCTTGCTGATAGTGAAGACTGAGAAATAAACAATGGTGCACTGCACACGTGCTAAGTCACCTGGGAAGAGAAATCCAGAACCACCTGTGTGGGATTCTTTCCCCTCTCTAGATCTCCTAAGCAGCAGCAATGCAATCTGCTGTTCATTTAGAAGTCATCAGTGGGGAAAGCAGCACATTCACTGGGGAACATCAGATCCAAAAAGGCACTTGAAAAATAGATGCGGTGTGATGTAGGAGAAACATCTGTACAGCAAGAACAGTGTGCTGAGGGAACCACAGCATCATAGAATCCTAGGTCTGGAAGAGACTTCAGGAGGTCATCGGGTCCAGACCCCTGCCCAAAGCAGGATCAACCCAACTAAATTATCCCAGCCATGACTTTAAAACCTCTAGGGATGGAGATTTCACCGCAGCTCCAGACGAAGGAAACGGGAGCCAAAACAAAGAGGTAAGGGCAAAGAGAGACCCTCTGGTGCATGACACGGTCTCAGCTGGAATTGGGCAAACAACAGAAACTCCGTTGACAAGCAAGAACTCTGAACCCTCATTTCTGTTCACTTGTTCCCTCATGACTTTGTTAGAAAGTCTCTTGTGCATGTAGATGCCCGAATTCACAGCGCACACACGCATTCAGACATGGTTACAGGAGTGCTTGCCCTTCCCCACTGATAAAGCTTCAATCTTCCAATCAGAGAGCAGAAACACCACCATGTGACTTTGCCAACCAATCACATTTCCTCAATCCTCCCAACAATGAGCCCAATGGAGTAACTCCATCAAAACTAAAAGCTGCTCAAAACTGTCCCCAAGCATCACAAACTTCAGGCCCCGCAGGTTGTTCGGGCAATATCCCCCTCGACCCCTTACTTTATTCAGAAAGCGCTGGCTTTTGTAAGACGTGCCTAAGTTCTGAAAAGATGCTGAAAAGAAGATGCTCTGCAGCATATACAATGACCCTTGCCAGCGGGCGATCCAGTGCCTTGCCAACGCTCCAATGATGTATTATTGAAATACAACAGCATGCCAGCCCTCTGACAGCATACCAAGGTAATATGTCAAGACACCAGCACTTGGATGATGTCCTTACATAATATATCAAAGCCCCATCATTCAGATTATATTCTAATACCAGACATCAAAATGCCATTGTTCAGAAGATATACTATTATAATACATCAAAGACCCAGAGTCCTGCTGTTGTGCTATTACTGACCATGTGCTCTTGCCAAGCTGGTGAGGAATAGTCAAGCCAGTGCCTACTCTGAAGGCTGTCATAAAATTAAGTTTAGCCTTTAAAATGTACATCTATGTCTATCTATAGGGATATAGGTATGTATCCAATTATTAACGTGGTTGGATTCCAAGGGGATGTGTGATAAGACTTAATTGCTTTTCAGCCTTTGGAAAACTAGGGAGAGTTTGATTCCACTTGCAGAGCCTTCAGGGTGCACTCAGGAAATACTGACAAGGTTTTCTCTGCCAACATGCAGGGTAGTAAATTTCATTAAGAAGTAAGCTGAGATTCTCATGAGATCTTGGAATTCCAGGAGCTGGGCACTTAAACACCAAATATTTTGATACTCACTGTAAAACTGGGAGACTTAGCAACACATGTAACAGCAGAGCATCTTCCGAGACAAGATCTCAGAGCACTTAGAAAAGAGTATTATCTGACCCCCGCTTTGAACCATTGGGAAATTAAGGCACAGAGAGCTGAATGGACTCAGCACACATAACACCCACCATGCCAGGGCAGAACCCCTGTCTCCAGACTTCCATTCCTATGTTCTGTTAGGCCTCTTACTGAAAATGGTTCATTTGTGGTCCTTCTGCTCCACCCTAGGCCAAAGTGGGACTTTGGCTATTCCTGGCACCTTCTAGAACTACATCTGTCCCTTTCAACAGTGACTTCCTTGTCAGGAACTGTTTGTGGCATATAAAATCCCAAGTTACAACTACCAGAAGTAAAATTAAGGTGACTGGTTATTTTAGGATCTTCTCTAAAACCTACAACATCAACACACCCGACTCTCCCGGTACAATGGAGCTAAGTCTACGGATTACATTTTCTCCCACTCCTGCTGGAAAGAGAGAAGTTAGAAATCTTCACTCATGTGCTCCTGGAGCTAGTGTCCATTTGGAATTTCAAACAGGCATGGGCAAGTGCCTAATTTGCTCTCATTCCTTTCTCACAGTGGCTTGTGAGAGTCCTGCCCATGAGTCAGGCTGTTCTCCCAGTGTTCCCTGGAGGTGTTTTGTCTCTTCTTGCTGACTCCACGGGATGGTTGGCTTTGAACCCCAGGGCATGCGGGGGTGGGTTACTGTCTCAATAGGTGGTTGTCTGGGTAATGCTGCTCCCTCTCTCTCTCCTCTGCGGCGTCAGGTATCTGGGTACAACATGTAGTTTCAGAGCTTTGGAGATGAATACTGGTGATGGCTCTGCCCGGCCCTTTCCCAGGCAACGTAATCATGTTCATAAGCATCTTAATGGGCTTGTTTCGCATATATGTTTTGACTCACTCTGTTCTGATAAACACATTCTTCATCTGCACAGTTCCACCCCGGAGTGCTCAGGCTAATGGTGACAAATGGTGATGCTGGGTGGGCTCCTCATGCAGGCCTCATGGACCGCCAAGACATGCCTTGCCTCACGGCTCCAGGCACTTCGGGAGGGACACGGGATGCAGCACTGGGCAGGGGTGGGCGCCCCCTGCACTTCTGCTCCCTTTTCCAGCCAGAAGGAGGTCCAACTGCTTCCACGGCCATCGAGTGACAAAGTGCCTTCTCGCCCCAGCTTGCTCAAGTTTCCTTGTGTTCAGGGAAATCCCTGCAGAGTTGGCATGGACGCCCAGGACAGGAATCGGGTACGTGTGTCTCGGGATTAAAGCAGCCAGGGAGGACTCTTACCGCCATGGAAGTGGATGGCCAAAGTCTCATTGAATTCAGAGGAGGAGATGACGGAAGGCCAGGGTGCCATTTTGGGAAGGCAGCAGTTGTGTGTACCGAGATGCTGCTTCCTCTTCTCCCCAGTCCCCTGCCTGTCAGGGAGCAAGGGGAAAGTACGGGGCTTGCATGAATGATTCCTTTGCCCTCTCTGCTCACTGGCCCGGAGAGAGAGGCACGCGCGCACGCTGAGTACTTTCCCCTCGCTCCCACAGCAATTGGCATCCTGGTATGCAGAGTTACTAGCTTCCCCTGCCCTCCCAAAGTGGGACCCCGGAGCTGGCTAACTTTGGAGCACGCTTGGGCAGCAAGCCACATGTTCCCCCTTGTCCCACTCACACAGGGTAGCAATACCCAGTCATGGGCAGGGGGAACTGAATGAAGCCACTGAGTATCGCAGGACCAAGGAATCAGATGTGCATAAGCCCCCTGCAGTAGTTTTCCAAACTGCCTAAAACCAATATTAAGCAGGGAACCAGGAATGTTGGATCTCTCCCCTCTACTCTGTGAACATACAGTGAAACATCCAATAAGGGAGCCCCTGGCACCTTTTGGTCTGTTTATCCGAGCTAGCAAACTACAGTAGCTCTCTTCAATTATTTTTAATATTCCCAGTGGGTCAGCCTGAAGAACTACCTCAACACAAAGCCTGAGCCACAAGACCAGATCAAAAAATACCAGCTGCCCTGGGGGCCGTGATTGGTCCTTGTGAGCGAGGGTCACACAGGGACTCCACGCAGGGATGGGGGGCCCCCCACTGTGCCGAGCATGGTAAAAATACAAAACAAACACACAATCTCTGCCCAGAGAAACCTACCGGCCTAAGTTCCCTTTCTGCTAGATGTGTGCAATCACTTACACCTCCCTCTGCTCCTCCGAAGCTCTGTTTCTTCAAGAGCATTAGTGAATCGTTGAACAGGCAACACCCATTGACATATATATGTGAAAGCAAGACCTGCTTATTGGCATTAACAGCACGGAGGAGGAAAAAAAAAACCACTGAGACTATGTTGACACTCCAGCATTTCTCAGAAATAACTTATTTCGACATTCTAATGTCTAATTAAGTTACTTCTGAAAAGAGTGTTCACGCTACAAGAGCATTTCGAAAGAGAGTGTTCACACTACAGAGCCCAATGTTGAAATAAAAGCAGTGATGGGATGCCTCCCAATTAAGGCCTAATTACCTCTGCTTGGTATTATCAACATTTCAAAATTGAAAGGGAGGAGGAGGTTGGTGAAAGTCGTTCATTTCAGTGGAGTTACTATTTTGAATGAAACCCCCCGTTATTCCACAATCATGAGCTTTGCAGTGTGGACAGGAGGGTAGGCTCTCTCTTTTTTTTTTTTTTAAAAAAATTCCAGGAAAAAAAAGGAGTTTTCCACAAAAATCAAACCAAACAAAACCCAAACAACATAGATAAGCCCAAGAGAAGATGTCACCTTTTCTGCTGACTACTGCAGTATGACTCCGTCTAACACGATATACCTGAGTGGACAAGACTGCAAGGTGAAAGCTGGCTGACGAGTGAGCACAAAAAAGTGATCACCAATGATTTCTCACTTGACAGCCAACACTGGAAGAAATAGTTCAGGAATATTACTCTCTCCCCCGCCCTTCGGTTGCAGAGCGCACGCCGGCAGCGGCACAGCAGGGAAGGTGGTTTGAGCAGCACAATCGAGGGCAAGACTGCTGAGTGATGCGAGGCCAGCAGTGCCCCAGCACGGCCAGGCCTCTGGAGGCAAACGCTGGACTCCCTCTGGGGCGAGGCCCCACACAAAGAGGAGACCTGATGGCTAGAGCAAACTCTCCTCTGAGCAGTGCCTGTGGCAGACTGGGAAGCCCATGACCAGGCAGGAGAGAGATGTGAGCAGCTGGCAGGCGGCTCTGCCCAGGGACGTGAAGGGAAGGAGGGGGAAGCTTGTTTAAAAGGGATCCTGAATGAGAGGAGGTGGTAGAAGAGGGCTAGCCCTGGAGAAGAGAGCAGACAGGGGTCTGGGGAAGGAGGAGGAGGGCGCACAGGGCCCTGGAGTCTATTTCTCAGCTTCTACGGGGAGTGTTACACTGGGGGATGTGTCTGGATTGTACGCATTGCTCACAGTCTCTCATTGGAAGGTGCTTCCAACCAGGCCCACTGCTGGGGGAGAAACCCCGGGACCGGCAATTCAGAAGGGCCCAGGGCTCACAGCTGCTGTTGCTGTGGCAGCTGCTGGAGCTCAGGGCCCTTTAAATCACCACCAGAGCCCAGGGAGGCAGGGTGTGGGTGGAGCTGGGGGCTGGCTAGAGGGGCGCGGGGGGCACGGCACAGCACAGCACGGCCTGGGCAGCGCTGCGGGCTGGCTGGAGGGGTTTGTGGTGCAGTGCAGTCCGGTTGCCACTGGGGGCTGGCTGGAGTAGGGGACATGGTGCAGCGTGGTTGAGGCGGTGCTGAGGGTTGGGTGCCCTGACCCTGCCCCTTCCTCCCAAGGCCCTGCCCCTTCCAGGAGCACAGAGCTGCCCCTCCCCTACTTTGCCCAGGGACAGCGTATCACCCTTAATCAGCTCTGCCTTTTCTCATGACTGCACAGTAAAACCCACCTCACCACAGGCACACTAAGCAAACCTGGGTGGTTTATCAACCCTCTCTTAGCTACAACCCACAACATCCTGCTGAAGGCTCCACATCCAAATTGCTTAAATTGGAGGAGTTATCCCAAGCCTGGGTGTTCCCTGACTATATCCTCCTCTAACTCCCATGAACATGTGATATGACTGCAAACACCAATTACTTCTGCAGAGTAAGAAATTAGCATGGTTTGATTTTGCAGATAAGGGTGAATCCAGGTGGCTTAAACTGGCTGCAGTATTTCAACCCTTCTTTGTCTGAACTCCTGTTAGAAACAACAACACTATCCTTCACCAACTCCAGGCCTTTTCTACTGGACAAAAGGCTAGCTGGAAAAACTCAAATGTGCCACGGTTCCTACTTAAAACACAGCTCATCAAACCAAACCTGTCTCCCATCAGTTGGATGTTGCAGAACTTATCAAACAAACATTGCCCTCTACTGGATGGACTCTGAACTGCTTATCCGTGTATCATAGGCTCCATACTAGCATGTCCAATGGAGATTTCTCCTTCAGTGCCAGTGGGTTTAAATAGTGTAATCCCTGCTCCAGCCTGGCCATAGCCAGAAAGTCCTGATTGGCGAGAGATGACACTGTGAAGCGCTAGAAATCAGACTAAATGATTCCTGTGGCCCCTTCCAATTTTATAGCCTGTGAATCTGTGGATTTGTTACAGTTGCTGGCACTTGAATAGCCCCGTCCCAGGGTTTCATGGTACTCTGCAAACATCCGGTACCGGCTATGGAGTGAGAGGTTCAGAAGCGTTCCCACTGACCTCTGTGTCACCGGCGCTCTGATCTGTGCCAAGGAGATAAGACTTCTAGGGAATTATGTAGCCGTGTGACATGGTTACCCTGAACCAGCCACACAAGAGGCCCGCAGACTACATTTACTGAGTTAAACCTAAAAACGGACCCCTTTCTGGTGGTGCTGAGCAGGCAGTTGGTGTTATTTTCCACATAAACACAAGCATGTAAGAGATGCACACCCCTTTCCTTAAACAGCCCTCACATTGTTTATTTTAATGTGTCTTTGGGAAAATGGCAGTGGTGAGCAGTCGCTGATATTTAATCAGTTTCATATTTACTCACAGAGCCATTGGGCAAACAACATGCTATGAGCAAATTAAACAAACACTGGTTATAAAGTCAGCTTAAATTCAAAGGATAATTACAAGAGTCAAAATCTACACTTATCGTAAAGATAGGGAGTCAAGGACTGGCTCCAGCGCATGACAGAAACATAAGTTAACTTTGAAAGATAACCTTGTGAGCTGCAATTAAGTCTCAGGCTTTGACAGTTAGCAAAAACCCGAAATGAAAATAGCCCGAGGAGAACAAACATAAGGTCTGGCACTCCTGAAGAAATTTAAACCTAAACATACAAATTAAAAGCACCTAGAGAAGCAGGGTGGGATTTTAATAACATAATGTCTTCCATTCACTTGAAAGTAATTGACACACAATAACAAAAAAAAAAAAAAATTAAAAAACAAAAAAAATTCTGCCAGCACAGGCAATGGGAAAACCTTCTGAGTGACTGTGTAAATCGAACCCTTTCATGTAGGCCGCCTTTTTCCTTTTTCTTCCCTCCAATGACCTGACAGAAAAAAGCCTGGAGGAAAATGGCTGGTTTCAAGAGATGTTAACAGACAAAAGAGACTGAGCCAAGCCAACCCACGCAGAATGCTGAGCAAGGCCAAGGTTTATTATAGCAAGAAGCTACAATTCATTACAGTTAGCAAATGAAAATAATCATCTTCATCAATGTGGAAAAATATTACCCTGCCTCTAGCCCCAGGGGAGGCTGGTTTATTAGATGTCCAGTTATTGTGACCTAAAAACAAGGAACAATGAAAAGTG
Source organism: Carettochelys insculpta (assembly GCF_033958435.1). Taxonomy (NCBI): domain Eukaryota; kingdom Metazoa; phylum Chordata; order Testudines; family Carettochelyidae; genus Carettochelys; species Carettochelys insculpta. The sequence goes on along the minus strand of NC_134148.1, from coordinate 43,447,344 downwards.
CCAACACCCTGAAAGTCAGAGGAAATGGGTAGTACAGAGTGCTCCCCGTGTCTGTCAAGCTTAGCACAGGTGAAACATTATTGAGCTACCGGAAAGAATATGCAGGAACAGAGTAGGTAGAATGTATGTAACAGAGCATGACCCGCAGTCCAAGCTTTTTCTGTGTAGCAGTGTGCAGCATCAACCACCAAAACCTCCTTCAATGCAGATTTTAAGACCCTTTGCGAGTCCACATAACACATGCCAGGAAATTGACGGATGTCAGAACAAGTAGCAATGGTCTCAAGTTAGAGAGGGGGAGGTCTAGGTTGGATATCAGGAAAAGCTATTTCACCAGGAGGGTGGTGAAGCACTAGAATGTGTTGCCTAGAGAGGTGGTGGAATCTCCATCCCTGGAGGTTTTTATGTCCAGGGTTGACGAAGTCCTAACTAGGATGATTTGGTTGGGGTTATCCTGGTTTGGGCAAGACTTGATGATCTCCTGAGGCCCCTTCCAGCCCTAGGATTCTATGGTTTCACCCAGTGATCTGTCGAGCACAGTAACCTGTGACCATCTTTTTAAGACAGACATCCGATTTTGGCTTAAAGACTTAACATGATGAAAAATGAGCATGTCCCATGGCTAGTTCCCATATCCTGCAAAGGAAGGGTGAACTATGCCTATGATACATCGTGGGTGGAACCAAACATGGTTGGGGTCCAACACTAAAGATGACCCTGGAACTACCTAAATTAGTTGGGTTCCCCTCCCCCGCTGCAGTTTGGGGAGTGATGTCAGAGTACTGAAGAACTGCCCTAGCATTCCGTTTTCACGAGCAGCCCTTTGGGATTTCACCAACCTGCTCATTGAGGCTGTGTGTCAGAGCAGCACCCTTGTGTCTATTAGCTGTGCTCGTCAGAAAACCCAAAACTACACAGGACCAATTACAGATGCTGCTTTTACATTGGGCTGGTAAAAGAAACATAGCTTGGGTTCTCATAGAATCATAGACTTGTAGGGTTGGAAGAGACCTCAGGAGGTCATCAACGCCAACCCGCTGCTAAAAGCAGGACTAGTCCCAACTAAACCATCCCAGACAGGGTTTTGTCAAGCTGGGACTTAAATACCTCTAGGATGGAGATTCCACCATCTCTCCAGGTAACACATTCCAGAGCTTCGCCACCCTCCTGGTGAAATATGTTCTGCGAAAAGCTTGTAAATGTCAGCCCTGTTTGGATACAAGACCAGATGAAACTGACCACGGAGAAAACAGATGATGCTTGGCCTTAGGTTTTGGGTTCTTGTGACCCAAAACACTCAAAGTGAAACTCAGCAAATCCACCTCTGCTGGCACCATTTGAGCAGATAAAGAACTTGTGAACCTTCTACAAATGGTTGATTTAGTCATGGGCGGATCAGAAAGACTTCTTCAGATCACGCTTCAAACTTGCACTGGTCCTGTCCACCTGATCAGTGCTTATGCTCCAACCCTGTACACCACACCAGAAGTAAAAGACAAGTTCTATGACGTGCTTAGTGCTGCTGTAGCGCAAATACCTGCTCGTGAACAACTGTACATCTTGGGTGACTTCAATGCAAGAGTTGGAGCTGATTCGGCCTCATAGCCTTCCTGCTTAGGACACTTCAGTGTGGGAAAAATGAATGACAATGGACAGCGTCTCCTTGAACTGTGCACGTACCACAATCTGTGCATCACAAACACATTCTTCCAAACGAAGCCACAGCACAAAGTGTCATGGAAACACCCACGCTCAAAGCACTGGCATCAACTAGAAGTGGTCATCACTAGGCGTAATAACCTCAAAAACGTCCTTCTGACACGCAGCTATCATAGTGCTGACTGTGATACAGATCACTAGCTAGTTTGCTCCAAGCTCAAGCTGAGACCCAAGAAGCTGCACCGCTCTAAACCTGCTGGAAGGCCCCGCATTGACACCAGAAAGACGGCAAACTCGGAGAAAGCTGAAAAGTTCAGCGAGACCCTCCAAGAAAATCTGCACAGCGGCCCTGGGGGTGCTGATGCGACATCCAAATGGCAACATCTGAGGGATACAGTTTACAACATGGCCTTGTCGGTGTTTGGAAGAAGAGCTAGAAACACGAACGACTGGTTCGAAGCTAACTCTGATGAGGTGATTCCAGTCGTTGAAAAGAAGCGCGCTGCACTCCCGGAGTACAAACGCTCACCGAGCCAGAGTACCCAGCTAGCGCTTAGAGAGGCCAGAAGAACAGTACAGCAGACAGCCAGGCGCTGTGCCAACAACCACTGGCTCCAGCTATGCAGCAGCATCCAGACCTGTGCCAACTTTGGTAATCTCAGAGGAATGTACGAGGGTATGAAGAAGGCATTAGGACCCACCCAGAACAAGATGGCACCTCTGAAATCCATATCTGGTGAAGTCATTGCTGACAAAGCCAAACAGATGAAGTGCTGGGTTGAGCACTACTCCGAGCTCTACTCACGCGAGAACATTGTGGTTGACGCAGCCCTCGATGCCGTCGAGCTCCTACCAGTAATGGACGAACTGGATCAAGAACCGACTGTGGATGAACTGAAGAGAGCCATCGACAGCATTGCAGCAGGAAAGGCCCCTGGTCAGGATGGTAAACCACCAGAGGTAATCAAGTGTGCTGCGGACACACTCCTGGAACCCCTACATGAGCTACAGTGCCTGTGCTGGAAAGAGGGTGAGGTTCCACAGGATATGCGCGACGCTAACATTGTAACGTTGTATAAGAACAAAGGAGACAGAAGCGACTGCAACAACTGCCGTGGAATCTCCCTCCTAAGCGTCACTGGTAAACTGTTCGCTCGCGTCATCCTTGGCAGACTCCAGAAGATTGCTGAGAGGTTGTACCCCGAATCGCAGTGCGGATTCCGCGCAGAGAGGTCTACTGTTGACATGGTCTTCTCTCTAAGGCAGCTGCAGGAGAAGTGCAGGGAGCAGAGGAAGCCACTCTACATAGCCTTCATCGACCTGACCAAGGCCTTTGACTTGGTCAGCAGGGATGGTCTGTTCAAACTGCTCCACAAGATAGGCTGTCCTCCACGGTTACTCAAGATGATCCAGTCGTTCCACAAAGACATGAGAGGAACCATCCAATATGATGGCGCATTATCGGATGCTTTCAGAATCAGGAGCGGCGTCAAACAAGGATGCGTGCTTGCTCCGACATTGTTCGGGATCTTCTTCGCACTGCTCCCGAAGCATGCCTTTGGATCGAGGGCATCTTGCTGCACACAAGATCTGATGGGAAACTGTTTAACCTTGCAAGGCTGAAAGCTAAGTTTAAGGTGCAGGAAGTCCTCATCAGAGACATGCTGTTCGCAGACGATGCTGCTGTAGTGTCTCACACAGAAGACCAGCTTCAAAAACTGCTGGATCAGTTCTCCAAAGCGTGCAAGGACTTTGGGCTTACCATCAGCCTAAAGAAGACAGACGTACTTGGTGAGGATGTTGCTGAATCCCCACCAATCAGCATTGACAACTATACGTTAGAGGCCGTCCACGAGTTCGTTTATCTCGGGTCCACCATCACTGACACCCTGTCGTTGGACACTGAGCTAAATAGGAGGATCGGAAAAGTGGCCACAACTCTGTCCAGACTCAGCAAGAGAGTGTGGAATAACAACAAGCTGTACACTCACACCAAAATGCAAGTCTACAGAGCCTGCATCCTCAGCACCCTCCTTTATGGCAGCGAGACTTGGACCCTGTACGCCCGCCAGGAAAAGAGGCTGAACGTCTTCCACTTGCGCTGCCTCAGGCGCATCCTTGGAATATCATGGAAGGACAGTGTGACCAACACCGCCATCCTCGAGCAAGCTGGAATCCCAACCATGCACACCCTCCTCAGGCAGCGTCGACTCTGCTGGCTTGGCCACGTCCACAGGATGAATGATGGAAGGATTCCAAAAGACATCCTGTATGGTGAGCTAGCCTCTGGCAAAAGACCTCCCGGACGCCCCCAGTTGCGGTACAAAGATGTCTGCAAGAGAGACCTCAGAGAAGTAGACATCGACCTGGACAACTGGGAAGAACTAGCAGATGACCGCAGCAGATGGAGGCAGGGGTTACACAAGGGCCTTCAGAAGGGTGAGATGAAGATCAGACAGCTAGCAGAGGAGAAGCGAGCACACAGAAAGCACACTAAGGACTTGCCAGACACCCACTACATCTGCAAGAGATGCAGCAAGGACTGTCACTCTCGTGTGGGCCTTCATAGTCACAATAGAGGCTGTAAATGAAGTCCTCAATTGAAACTTTAAAGGGCGCGATCCATGGTCTATGCAGACTGAAGGATGCCTACGAATGTCCTTCTCTCACAAGGCCCTGAGAGCCAATGCAAGGCAGCGCCACTCAAGGTAGATTATTCAACTGAATCCTTCTCACAGGGCTAAGTGACATGATGCACTTGTTGGGGATTTCATTACTTCCGTCAGCTTCTTCAGATGTTCGTAAGTAAGGTAGGAGGTTGTGCAGAAAGGCATTTCTCAGTCTATTCAAGCTGTTATTGGACGTTAACAACTTTGCTGCGACATCACTTGTCAAAACATGTCATCATACGTCAAGTGGTGTAACCGATCACAAAGGTGAAGGAGCAGGCAGCTTTACGGACAAGATATGCACTATCCGCAGGGCCTCTTTTGTGCTGGTACAGGATGGAATGCTGTGCTGGCACCTTGGCAGCCCACACCGGCGCCCCAGCCATGGCAAACCTGGGCAAGGATGAGGTGAAGAGCCTGCTGCATATCGGGATCCTCTTTTTAAAAAAAAATACAAGAAAAGCTCTGACTCCCTGCAATTAGAGATACAAGCATGGCAAATGCAACTGTTACGGTTCCCTGATAACCCCCATTTTAAGTACAGAGAACCCTCTGCTCCACTGCTCTCATTAAATATCTACTGGCTTCCTGGCCCCATTTGTTCTGTCCTGATCACTTTCAAGGGAGCAGGGGGGGCATTAGAAGCAGAGGGAGTTGACTTTTTTGGAATTTTTGGTGTTCAAACCCTAAGATGCAACATCTTTAGCTGACTGTTCCATTCCCACCCACCCTTTTTGCTCTCCCCTCACGCCCCCCTCCCCATTTTCACAAGCTCCGGAGCTGAGCACAATTTTTTTCACATTAAAAATCAGGGGACACTTTTCACATTTTCCCCGCAGCTAACTCTAATTTCCCCTCTTTGATGCTGGCTCACAGCCAGTCTAGCTCGGTAATGGAAAAGCTCTGTTACCATCTGCTCCGCGCTTGATGGCTTAGGTGAGACAAGTAATGGTGGTTCTCAGCTCAATCCCCACTGGAGAGTCTCATCGTCATAAAAACAATGGCAATGGGGACTAATTGGCACGCTGCTTGGCAGCCTCAGCAGAAAGAAAAAAAACCACGAATCATTTCTTACCACAAAGCTTCAGGGTGAAATAGGCCTTCCTGCGAGACTGGAAAACAAATGCCTTTTAAAATAAAAACCGATAAACTGACAAGCTCGTGCCTCTTCTCGGTTATAAATCACAGCCCTGTGCTAACTATTAGTGCTGGCAATGGGTGTTCAAAGGAAAGAACTAACCCAATTACAAAGTTTGTGAGATTTATTGTCAGTTAATAAGAGCATTCGCAAAGCTGCAATGCGGAAGATCAATAGGTTTCACATGCCTTACGGATTTTTTCCACCCGACGTCTATTCTAGGCCAAAAACGCAGTGCGGTGTGGTTCTTTTCCCACCACAGAGTGAGGACACCAAGCTCGCAATACTGTAATGAGCATAATGAGGACAGGTGAATACCCTGTACTTCCTTTGGGGAGTTTACTAGAGCAGAGGGAGAGCAGGAAAAGGTGTCAGGAGCAGCTGGCAATTTTTGCAAATATTAAGGTAATGAAACAACTAGGAGATGTTGAATTATTAAACATTCATCTTCTGCATTTCTGATATTTTCTTCTTTTTATCTCATGGGTAGAATAAAATATAGAGGGGTTTTTACCACCAGCAACGGGCCAAATTTATCCACAGTGCAGCTGCACTGGCAGGGGTGGACTGGACCTCAGAGGTGTGACTATGGGCCAGTTTGCCACAGTCATCAGAATTCCCAGAACACAAAATGGCCACACGCTCGACTTTTAGCCGTTCCAGGCTAAACAACTTGCCCCATGCCTGGGCTGGCATATACCTGCCCTGGCCTGCAGCACCCCTGAGAGCCAAGCATGCTTCATAAAGACATAAGTTCAAAGTGATTTAGTCTGCTCTTGGCCCCTACCAGCATCCAAGTCCTATGTCCTTGTCCCCTCCCCTCTCTTGGAGCCAAGGAGCAGCCCACTGCCCACTGAACACAGGTGCGCAGAGCTAATGGCCATGCAAAGTACAAGGAAGATGCTTATCACCCTCCGCAGGTGAATAGCCCAGACCTGCCAAAGTAAGAGCAGACACAACCCTGCAAGGTGCTGTAGGGCCTCATCTTCCAGATTCAGGCCTGTTCACTTTGGGCCAAATTATTGCCTGAGTTATGCAGCTGGGGGAGAGAATACGAGAAATACCAGCCAGACCTAGCTTTCAGATAGCACTTTGTTGGGTGATGTGCAGTGTTTTGACAAGAGGGGCCAATACCATTGCGCCCATTCCACAGATGGAAAAACTAAAGCAAGGAGCAGCAGTAAAGAATAGCTTTTGCCTGGGACATGATTCTAATGAGGAGATGCTGTGGTGCTGTTTGATGTGTGCGAGAGAGCAAGCAGTCATGGTTTTGCATTGCATCTTGCACATGCAGCAAAAGCCTCTGCTCATGAGCCCATTTTATGCATCAGAAATAAAACAAAACACCAAAGCTGCATGAAGCAAAGACCTTTGGGAGAAGGTCTTTGCCCTCCTTAAAACTTTCCCAAAGACTTTCAAGCCAGTTTTTGAACATAAGGATGGCTGCAGGCCCCAGGCCATGAGGATCTCTTATATAGATTTATAGTCTTGGGGAGGAAGTAGATTTGCTTTCTGGTATTTGAGACTATTTGGGATCACGTTCAAGATTTTTTCTAAACAATGAGAGTTAGAAACTTACTTTTCCTTTTGTGTGAAACCCAAGCTTCCCCGGGCTTCACCTGACTCCAGAAGCAGCGGCTGCCAGAAACACCAGCTACCCCAATAAAGCCATGAGAGTTGGCCAGGCTAGGAACCAGGGCTGGTTTTTGAAACTGAAAAACTATTTTTCAGTAGTCTTTTTTAAAGGTTTTTTGTGATTTTTCTGTGTTTGTGTTTTCCACTCGGCCCCTGGAGCAAGTCACTCCCTGACTCAGTTAGGCACCTGATAAAATGGCCTGTCTACACTTCCAGCTGGCTCGTTCTGCTCCATTTAGCAAGCACCCCAACAGACCCAGGAGAGCCATGCACATGGTGGGTGGGGGCCGCTGCCCCACGTCTGGGACGGGCAGGGCACACCAGTGGCTCTGGAACTATTTCTGGGGGGGACGGTGCTGAGCTGCACCTCCACACCCCTTTAGACCCATTGAGATCAAGTTAACGGCCTCCAGTCTGGGAGAGTTGGTAACCCTCAATGCCTCAGGCTGGGGTCACAGCTGGGGTCAGCTGCAGAGTCCTGGGCAGGCTGTGGGACCCACGGGGCTGGTGGGACCCGATCCCATGGCAGGGCTGGTGGCAACCCCAAGACCAGTGGCACATGCGGCAGTACAAGTGGATGGTGGGACCCTAAAGGGGGCTGGTAGACACCACCATAGGGTTGATGGGATCCTATTGGGGGGGACGGGGAGCCTGCAGCAGAGTGGGTGGGACTCTGGGGGCAGAGGAAGAAGAGCCCCTTGAAGGGTCAGCAGGACCCCTAGTGGGGGTGGGGAGATGGCAAAGTCTGCAACGGGGTTGGCAGGACCGCAGGGAGGGTGACGGAAGGCCACTGGGAGAGCTGCCCAGAGGCCAACATCTGGGGCTGGTGGAGCTAGCAGTCAGGCCAGCCCCCAGGTGTGGAGAAGTGGGGTGCAAACTTGGGCGTGCTGCAGAAGAATCCCAAGCATTGTTACAGGCTGCGGACCGAGCTAAGTAGTAGCGCAGCAGAAAAGAACCTGGGGTTTACAGTGCGTGAGAGGCTGGATATAAGTCAATAGTGTGCCCTTGCAGCCGAGAAGGCTAATGGCAATATTGGGGTGCATTAGGAGGAGCGTTTCCAGCATATCTTCAGAACTTTTTCCCCACCCTTTATTTGGCACCGGTGAGGCCACTTCAGGAGTATTGCGTCTAGTTTTGGGCCCCTTCTCCACCATTATAGAGAGGATATGGATGCATTGGAGATGGTCCAGCAGAGGGCAACCAAAATGATTATGGGGCTGGAGCAAATGACCTGTGAGTAGCGGCTGAGGGATATGGGCTTAGTTTGCAGAAGAGCGAGGGGCAGTTCAGTAGCAGCCTTAACTTCCTGAAGAGGGGTTCTGAAGAGGTTGGAGGGAGACTGTTCTCTGTAGAGACAGATGGTGGAACAAGGAGCAGCAGCCTCAAGTTGAAAAGAGATCTAGGTTGGCTCTTAGGAAAAACTTTCAACCGGAAGGGTGCTGAGGCCCTGGAACGTGTTACCTAGAGAGGTGATGGAATCTCCATCCCAAGAGGATTTTAAGTCCCATCTAGACAAAGTCCTGGCTGGGATGATTTAGCTGGGGTTGGTCCTGCTTTAGGAAGGGGGCTGGACTTGATGACCTCCTGAGGTCTCTTCCAGCCCTAGGATTCTACAGTTCTATAATAGGACTCCTCCTTGTTTCTGCAGTTCATGGAGATGTTTCAGCCAGGTGGAACCTGTTGCCCAGCAAACAGGAGGCTTTGCGACCGGGTGCTGGCAAACAGGGTGCATGCTAACAGGAGGGAGTTTGGAGAGGCTCTCCTGGAGGAGGAGAAGGAAGGAGCAAACTAAAGCACCTTGGGGTAAGTGGCTGCTTATATTTGGAGGTTTTGGGCTTGTGTGTTTGTTTGGAGTTTGGAGTTTGTTTGGAGTGCTGAGCTGAGTGTGTGTTTGTTTGTTTGAAAGGCCGTGTGCTCAGGCAGGCAGGCAGGCAGGCAGGCAGTTGGAAGCTGATTAGGTTTGAATTGAAACACCGTGTGCTGATTGGCTGAGCTGTAGGCAGAGGGAGGAGCTATCAGGGAGGCTGAGCACTTAAACCCTGCTAGTAAGCGACCAGGGAGCTTTGCGACCGGGTGCTGGCAAACAGGGTGCGTGCTAACAGGAGGGAGTTTGGAGAGGGAGCTTGGAGGGAGCCAGTGACTTACTTCTGTTGCCCTTAAACTAAATCCTTTATAACAACCTCTATCTGAAACATTTAATTAACCCTCATATATAACTAGAGTAGGAAATGGAGGCAGAAGCCCAGCAGCAGAGTGGGGGCTATCCTGTTTATTGTGTCGAGTGCAGTATGTATGACTACCTACCCTGTGGGCGGGTGGCGTATGTGTGCGCTCGATGCAAGGAGCTCCTGGCCCTCAGAGACCGAGTGCGTGCTTTGGAGGCCAGGATGGCTGAACTGGAGGAGCTAAGGAAGGCAGAGGTGTTTGTTGATGAGACTTTCCGGGACATAATAGGGCTGTCCCACCTCCAATCTGACAGTCCTGAGGCTGTTACGGAGGATGAAAGGCTCAGGGAAGGAGAGCAGTCAAGGGGAGCAGAGGGAAACCATCCCGTAGTTGGGACCCTCCTTCCAGAGGGTGATGTTGTATCCTCTCGTGCCGAGGATACTTCTCCGGGGGAGGGAGCGCCAGCTGTTAGGAAGAAGCAGGTTTTAGTAGTGGGGGATTCGATCATTAGAAATATAGATAGTTGGGTTTGTGATGACCGGGAGAACCGTATGGTGACTTGCCTGCCTGGTGCGAAGGTTGCGGATCTCTCGAGGCATCTAGACAGACTTATGGGCAGTGCTGGGGAGGAGCCGGTCGTCGTGGTACATGTTGGTACCAATGACATAGGGAAGGGTAGAAGAGATGTTCTGGAGGCCAAATTTAGGTTACTAGGAAAGAGACTGAAATCCAGAACATCTTTGGTGGCATTCTCTGAAATGCTTCCAGTTCCACGCGCAGGGCCAGATAGACAGGCAGAACTTCAGAGTCTCAATGCGTGGATGAGACGATGGTGTAGGGAAGAGGGGTTTAGATTTATTAGGAACTGGGGACACTTTTGGGGTAGGGGGAGCCTATACAGGAAGGATGGGCTCCACCTAAATCAAGGTGGATCCAGACTGCTGGCATTAAACATTAAAAAGGACATAGAGCAGTTTTTAAACTAAGAGGTGGGGGAAAGCCGATTGGTGCGGGGGAGCACCTGGATCGGACGGAGACTTCTCTTACACGAGGCTCCATAGACAGGGATTCCCTAGAAGTTAGTCAGATAGGGAACGTGGGAAATAATATATGGGCAAGATCAGATGTGAAACAATCGTGCATAAAAAAATCCACCACGTCTGTGAAAGGCGGACATATAAATAGTGGTAGTTTTCTAACATGCTTTTACACTAATGCTAGGAGTCTGTCTAATAAGATGGGTGAACTGGAGTACCTCATATCAAAGGAGGAAGTTGACATAATAGGCATCTCAGAAACATGGTGGAATGAGGACAATCAGTGGGACACTATCATACCGGGATATAAATTATATCGGAAAGACAGAACAGGTCGTGCGGGTGGCGGAGTGGTACTATATGTGAAGGATAATATAGAATCAAATGAAGTAAAAATCCTAAAGGAATCAAAATGTTCCATAGAATCATTATGGATAACAATTCATTCCTCTAATATGAATATGGCATTAGGAATATATTACCGACCACCTAACCAGGACAGTGATAGTGATGCTGAAATGTTAAGGGAGATTAGAGAGGCTATCAAAATAAAAAACACAGTAATAATAGGAGATTTCAATTATCCCCATATTGATTGGGTGCATGTCACCTCAGGACGGGATTCAGAGATTAAATTTCTTGATGCCTTAAATGACTGCTTCTTGGAGCAGCTAGTACAGGAACCCACAAGGGGAGAGTCGATTCTCGATCTAGTCTTGACTGGAACGCAGGATCTGGTCCAAGAGGTAACTGTTACTGGACCGCTTGGAAATAGTGACCACAATATAATAACTTTTAATATTCCTGTGTTGGGAAGAACACCGCAGCGGTCAAACACTCTGGCATTTAATTTCAAAAAGGGGAATTACACTAAAATGAGGAAGCTAGTTAAACAGAAACTAAAAGGTAGAGTAATTAAACTAAAATCCCTGGAAGCTGCATGGAAACTGTTTAAAGACACCATACTAGAGGCCCAACTTAAATGTATACCCCAAATAAAAAAACACAGTAAGAGACCTAACAAAGAACCACCATGGCTAAACAGCCATGTTAAAAAGGCAGTGAGAGAGAAAAGGGCAGCTTTTAAAAAGTGGAAGTCAAATCCTAGTGAGGAAAATAGAAAGGAACATAAACACTCCCAAATTAACTGTCATAATGTAGTAAGAAAAGCCAAAAAAGAGTTTGAGGAACAGCTAGCCAAAAATTCAAAAAACAATAGTAAAATGTTTTTTAAATACATTAGAAGCAGGAAGCCTGCTAAAAAAGCAGTGGGGCCCTTGGATGATAAAGATATAAAAGGAGCGATCAAGGAAGACAGTGCCATTGCGGAGCGATTAAATGATTTCTTTGCTTCAGTCTTCACGGCTGAAGATGTTACAGAGGTTCCTAAATCTGAGCCAGCCTTTTTAGGCGACAAATCTGAGGAACTCACTCAGATTGAAGTGACATTAGAGGAGGTTTTGGAATTAATTGATAAGCTGAATAGTAACAAGTCTCCAGGACCAGATGGCATTCACCCAAGGGTTCTGAAAGAACTCAAATGTGAAATTGCGGAGTTATTAACAGTGGTTTGTAACCTATCCTTTAAATCCACTTTGGTACCAAATGACTGGAAGACGGCCAATATAACACCAATATTTAAAAAAGGCTCTAGAGGAGATCCTGGCAATTATAGACCGATAAGTTTAACATCAGTACCAGGTAAATTAGTAGAAACACTAGTAAAGAGTAAAATTGCAAGGCACATAGAAGAGCACGAATTGTTGGGCAAAAGTCAGCATGGTTTCTGCAGAGGGAAGTCGTGTCTGTCTAATCTATTAGAATTCTTTGAAGGGGTTAATAAACATGCGGACAAGGGGCACCCAGTGGACATAATATACCTAGATTTCCAGAAAGCCTTTGACACGGTCCCACACCAAAGGCTTTTATGTAAATTAGGTGGTCATGGGATAGGAGGAAAGGTCCTTTCATGGATCGGGAATTGGTTAAAAGACAGAAAACAAAGGGTGGGAATAAATGGTAAATTTTCACAATGGAGGGGGGTAACTAGTGGTGTTCCCCAGGGCTCAGTCCTGGGACCGATCCTGTTCAACTTGTTCATCAATGATCTAGAAAATGAGGTAAGCAGTGAGGTGGCAAAGTTTGCAGATGACACCAAGTTGTTCAGGACAGTCAAAAGCAAAAGGGATTGTGAAGAACTACAAAAAGATCTCAGCAAACTGAGTGATTGGGCAGCAAAATGGCAAATGAAATTTTATGTGGGTAAGTGTAAGGTAATGCATGTTGGAAAAAATAACCCAAATTACACGTACTACATGATGGGGTCAAATTTAGCTACGACAGATCAGGGAAGGGATCTTGGAGTTATAGTGGATAGTTCTCTGAAGACATCCACGCAGTGTGCAGCGGCAGTTAGTAAGGCAAATAGGATGTTAGGAATTATTAAAAAAGGGATCGATAATAAGACAAAAGATATCATACTTCCCCTATATAAAACTATGGTACGCCCACATCTCGAGTACTGCGTGCAGATGTGGTCTCCTCACCTCAAAAAAGATATATTGGCATTAGAAAAGGTTCAGAAAAGGGCGACTAAGATGATTAGGGGCTTGGAAAGGGTCCCATATGGGGAGAGGCTAGAGAGACTGGGACTTTTCAGTTTGGAAAAGAGGCGATTGAGGGGCGATATGATAGAGGTATATAAAATCACGAATGGTGTGGAGAAAGTGAATATAGAAAAATTATTTACCTTTTCCCATAATACAAGAACTAGGGGACACCAAATGAAATTGATGGGTAGTAGGTTCAAAACTAATAAAAGGAAATTTTTCTTCACACAGCGCACAGTCAACCTGTGGAACTCCTTGCCCGAGGAGGCTGTGAAGGCCAGGACTCTATTAGGGTTTAAAAAAGAGCTTGATAAATTTTTGCAGGTCAGGTCCATAAATGGCTATTAGCCAGGGATAAAGTATGGTGCCCTAGCCTTCATAACAAGGGCAGGAGATGGATGGCAGGAGATAAATCACTTGTCTTCTGTTCTCCTTCTCTGGGGCACCTGGCATTGGCCACCGTCGGCAGATGGGATGCTGGGCTTGATGGACCTTTGGTCTGACCCAGTATGGCCATTCTTATGTTCTTATGTTCTTATGTTCTTAAAACAGGGTGGCAACATGGAGGAATGTGCAATGGAGAAACTGCTCTTTCATCAAGACTGAGCCTGGATGTTGGAATGCGAGAAGCGTGCTCTGTCACTCTCCCTGGGCACGACCTGCATCGGCAGATGGTTACCTGATAACCTTCTGCCTGGGGAGCTCCACTTTCTCCGGAGAAGCGAAATAAGCAGAGCTGCATCTCAGTGGGCAGGAGGGTGCCAAGGGTTCTATTTCTGTTTGAAAAGGGAGAGCGTTGCAGGGAGCTTGAATGGCTGCCACTGAGATGGGTTGGCAGCTGGCCTGAAGAGGCTCGTCAACCCACTCCTTTCAGGTCTGAGGTGGTTACCGGATACCGAGAATCCCAGGCATCCCAGGGTCACAGGCAAGCCCAGCTAAGCAGCTTACAAAGGGCGATTTTCTAGGTGACAAGGCCAGCCCAGCCCAGGCCAGCCCAGCAGGAAAACAGGCTATGTTCATGGAAGGGGTTTATCAGGTTTCCACATTTACATTTCAGACTGCTGGTGGCCACATTTGGTGATCTGCGAACCAGCAGGGGTACTGCCCCCCCATGGGACTCAAAGAAGCAGTGCTTTTTTTCCCTGGAAAAAAAAAAAGGTGCCAGAACTCAAGCCTGATGATTCCTCATAGGGGCTAGGATGTTCAGTTTTAATGCCCTGGTCTCCATGCTGCTGTGGGACCAGCACGTGCAGGACCAACTGTGAAAATTTTTCTGGTGTTCTACCAGAAACACAGTGCCAGAACTCCATTCAGGTGCATCCCGCCAGAATAAAATCCCTGGGTTGCCATTGCTTGGAACACACGTGGTACAGTGAGACAACTGCCTCCGTGCATTTCGCTTCTTGTCAGGCTACAGCAAAAGCCGTTCCTCTTGCTACACGTCCCAATAACCCTTCAGGGCTCCCACCCGGATATGGCTGAAATGTGACCCTGTGTTGAATACACAGAGAGATCAGCTGGATCACGGAGATCAATGGTTTTTTGCCCCTTCAGGTCCTTCCTTCTGGTCTGACAATGTAAAGAGGACAGAAATAGCCCAAGTCAGCCCTCCAAATACAGACAGGTGCTCTGATCAGCATGCAGCTGGCTCAAGGGCTTTGTGCTTGCCCGCTCACAGCCAAGAGTAGAGAACATGTTGGTATGAGCTGCACACAGATGGAGGGAAGGGGCACCGCCAGAGTGTTAAAACACACCAGCTATTCTCCGCTTGCCACTGCTCATCAGGAACCATGGGAAGAGACACGAATTACAGCACCCCGGTGGTTGCTCTGAGTTACACTTGGGAACTGGGAAAGCCCTGAGCAGGGTTCAGAATATAGCAGACCACCTTTGCTGCCCACCCCCACCATTCCTGTGCCAAATGCAAAAGCAGAGCAACACAGTAAGGACACTCCATTTGCATGATAAACAAACTTTGGAGAATTACAGTTATATTTTTTTCCTGGAGATATTAAATACATCTATCCTGTCACATATTCCGCCCAGTGGTTCTGGGAGTAAACTAGGATTTCAGCAATGAGTAGAAGAAGATGGAGCAACTAAGACAGATGCATTTCTCCTGCTGTCAAGAGTCCTGTGTTCCATTTTCCTGTAGCATTAACTGCTCCAAAAATCAGGGTAATATGCGGAGTTTAATTATCATTTAAATACAATAGGAGTCTGATGTTCCCACCAAGTGAACGTTTGCCAATCAGCCAGCCGTAAGCACTGCATTTTCTAAACAAATTGTTATTACCTTTAATACAATGCAGACATGTAGCAAGCTGGATCCAATTTTAAGTGAAAATTAATGGCAAATTCTTGTAACCACATTAGGAGCCATCTTAGTTCATTTGAAATCAGTTAACATGAAAACAATATGAAAGCCATCTTGTGTGCTTGGAATATAAATATTTGTCTATTTCTCTGCCAGAGCAGCAAGAAAGATTAGGAGACATTGGCATGTAAGCGCTACATAAACATGGCTGCAAAGAGCTGAGGTTAGATGGGTTAAACTTCTTTGTCAATTTTTCCATTTCCTTAATCAAAAAGTAATTAAATATCAAGCAGATGTCAGAGTCTAACTGGTTTCAGAGAACGTTTCACCACAGACTTTATGGTGATTGTAAACGTTTTACTTACACATCTGTAAACAACCAACTAAATGCCGGAAAAGACTCATTGAAGAGCTTATGTCTTTTGTTTTTTCAAAACGTCAGCATTAGTGCAAGCCTCTCATCAAAGCTAGCTGCTCAACACGTTATGATTAATGCCGACAGCCTCGGATGACTCACGCCGTGAAGCTAGTCCGATGCAGTGCAGACTCAGCTCTGCAACGCTTGTTCAGAGAGATGGCGAGAGTCTCGAATTCTGATCTCAGCTGAGTGCACGGCACCAGCCACTCCCCTGAAGGAGAAGGGGTAACACAACTGCAGGGAGATCAGCTCCACGCCACGCTGGGGAGAAACCTCTTTCAATCGGTCAAAATGCCGACTTGGGCGCTCATTGTCAATTTTTGTTAACAGTTAATAGTTCCTTTGCTTCTACCATGGCTGCAGCTAAAGGCCCCATCTGAGACCAGGTCTCTGGCTGTGTTGTGTTAGATGCCATGCAAACACACAGCCAAAAATGATTCCTGACAATCCTCAGGAACCTGCTCTCTAAATAACACGGCAGAATTGTGACGGGGGAAGCAAATGGGTGAAGCCTATTTCCTAAAGTCACTGAGCAGGTCGGTGACCCTGCCAAGAATGGAACTAAGGTTCGGAGACCCAGGCCTGTACTCTGCTTACTCGAGCATACTACTCATGTCTCTAAAAATGGCATATTTCCCCCACATCTATGACCATAAGGGAAATGGGGCCGTTCACATTCAGTATCACTACTGCTTAGTGCAGACCAAGTGTAACGTCTAACACAAACTTTCCGCTGGGTCTGGGCTCTGATATGGTTGGTCAAAAGTTTTAGTTTCCTCTTCCCTGCACATTGCTGAAGGAATGAAAAGGTTTATTTCAGTGGGAGTGCTTAGGTGAGGTTGCTCTCTCACCCTTCCAAGTGTAAAAGAGACCACTGGAATTATCTGGTGTGACTTCCTGCAGGAGGACACAGGCCAGAGACCTGCCCCCAAACCATTCCCAGAGCAGAGCTTTTAGACAAAACAGGCAATTGTGATGTATGCGTAGCCAGGGATGGACAACCCACCACGACCCTTGGTAAGCTGTTCCAATGCTTAACTCTTCTCACTAAGGGACATGTACACCCTCTCCTGCCTAACTCCATCTGACAGTCTGGGGATCACATCAGAGCTTCTCTGATGGACTGAAGAGTCCATTACTGAATGTAGGTGTTCTACATTGTAATCAAGTCTCTCTGAACTGCCTCTCTGTTAAGCTAACTAGATCGAGTGATGTGAGCCTACCACTTTACAGCAGGTTTCCTAGTAGGTCTTACAGAAAACCCTCTTATCAGCACACCCTTCTGGAGCCGTGGGCACCAAACGGGGCTTAATAGTCCAGCAGCGTTTGCACCAATACCAAGCTGTTTCATCCTCAGGATGGTTCGGGGTGGCCGCCCCAGGCCCTGTGCTTTGGGGTCCCCATGACAGCTGCCTCAGCCGCCCTTTGGCTGGGACCTGCGGGGCCCAAGGCAGACCAGCGTGGGGCCTGGTGATGGGCAGTGGCTGGTGTCAGCCCTCCCCACTCACCACAGCAGCGGCAGCAGGCATGTATCAGCAGGTTGCTCTGCTCCACCCCGAAACTGCTGTCCGAGCCTGCTGCGGTCTGCTTCACTGCGGTAGCGGAAAGCAGAGCCCCAGCCCTGGCCCCAAGGTGCTCTCTTTCCCCGTGCCAGGCTGGGAGAGGGTGGCAGGGTGCTGCTGAGCAGGCTGCCAGGTCACGCCGACTCTCACCGCCATGGTGAGTGAGTGAGTAGAGCGGCAACCTTTGCTGTCGCCTGGCAATGGACCCCCAGAAACCCCCAGCGTGGGAGGTGAAGGCAGAGTAGGGTTGGGAGCAGGGCCTGAGGGAGGGATGAAGCAGAGGCACAGCCTGTGACAGGCACTTGCTCCAGGCCCTGTGCCTGGGGCACTGGGTAGGAGGTTACCCCAGGCCTCGCATCTTCCAAGGGCCAGCCCTGCACCAGTGCCCCACAGCAAAGGAAAACGTCTTCTCCACTCCAACTCGAGATGTCCCGGTTCGCGCACCCCAGGGCAGGATTAGCTCTTCCGGCTGCCGAGTCACACGGCCAGCTCGTGCTCTGCCGATCATCCACCCAACACCCACGTGGCTTTCAGAGTCCACGGGAGTGCGCCTGACACTCTTTGTTCCTAGGCGCACAGGTCTACATGTTACAATCCATGGTTTTTGTGGGTGTGCCCCTTAGCAAGCGACTCAGATTGCTCCGACTCAGGGAAGGGGAATTTTTTTTTTCTATTTTTTCCCTCCCTTTTTTCCACTGAAAAAGAGGGGAGCATAACAGCTAAGCGAGAGAAAAGGGGGAAAATCAAAAATCAAGAGCAATTTTTTCAGTGAAGGTTTCTCAAAAATGAACAAAAAAAGTCAGTTTTTTTAACCCTAAATTTTTTTTCCACAAAGAATTTACTTTTAATTGAAAAGTTCTTTTTTTCTCTTCTCCTTATTTTAATAGCAGTGATTGGACCTAGGCACGTAAATCCTTGTGTGTCAAGATGAGAACTTGGCCCTTAGAGAGAAGCAAACAGGACACAGGTGAGATTTACCAGGTTCGTGGTGAACACAGCGACTCAGGTAGTTGACAAAACCCTGCGGCTGCCCACTGGCCCTCCAGAGCTTAACTCTGCCCTGTAGTTTCCTTTCGCTCCTCTCCTGGTAAGATTTCTGGTCCCCAATCCAAGTCAGATAGGCCCTCAAACCCGGTCACAACTACACAGGAAGATCCATATATGCAGACCTGATTGCGGGTCAGGGCCACAGCATTACATGAAGATAGCCAGCCATGTATCACACTTCAAATTTATTCAGAAAGACAGCACTCAAGGCTCTAGAAACACGTTGACTTCTGGTTCTTGAGTCTGGAATTAAATACTCGGATAGGCAAAAATAAAAAAAAAATACCATAATTCTCTAATTTAAATATTGGAGTGGAAGAGACTAAGAAGCTGCAGGTCATGCAGGATCAAGTCCCTTATCTCTTCAACAGGCAAAGAACCCTTCCCAGAAAGAGATATCGCCATAATTACCTGTGGTATGTTCACCGCTTTTATTCTCTGAGCACTAACTGATCATCTGGAAACTATTGGCTCCTCTCAGAGTCCTTCTGTGGGATTTTTTTCTAAGTCACACAGACGGGTCATGGCTAGCTCC
Organism: Carettochelys insculpta; assembly: GCF_033958435.1. NCBI lineage: Eukaryota > Metazoa > Chordata > Testudines > Carettochelyidae > Carettochelys > Carettochelys insculpta. Next base: position 43,428,552 of record NC_134148.1, on the reverse strand, counting down.
ATCTTTTCCAGTGTTGTGACCTGCGGCTCCTTCAGACAAAATGAAGCTCTTGGATTCTTTGAATGATTTTTGTTAGACATAACTGCTGAAGTAGTTTGTAGCTGGGATCAGAGATACTGGGGAGATGCATTCCTGTGGGCTAGGAGATGTTAGTACATCTGTGTCTGCTGATTATTATTCTGTTTGTCTTGAGAAAAACCATGGCGACTTTCTTGTTTTTCTTGGCTGGATGAGGGTTTATTTCCCAGAAAACGACAATGGGTTTATGACCAATAAAACCTTCTTTGAAGATGTTGACTCTGATACTAGTACCTGAAAGCTCCCAACGACTTCCTCCATACAAGAGCGCATGTGAAGAATTGCTCCTTGCTGGGACTGGAAATTAACCATGAGGATTACAATCCATCTTCTCTTCTCAGGCTGCCACGCATAGATGGGGATTTGTTGCTAGATGACCTGGGCTGCTACCATGACTGTTCCAAGGTGCTGGAATCCCAGCCTTTCCCCAGGACTCAAACTAAAAGCAGCAACAAGGAAGCAAAAGGGAGAGAGAGATTTCTGACAATGGGGAAAGTCAGACACCAGATCTACACAGCCCCAGATGGAGTTTTGGTTACAGGAGAAGCACTCAGGAATTGCAGTTACAAGCTGCAGGGTGGCAGCTCTTCTCTGATAAATAAGATCTAGTAGCCGGATGCCTCTTTGTATCCTGTGTGTAATGGTCCAGTTTGCCCCATGATGGGCTGTGTGGCCCCACCACTCCAAGGACCTGGGTGAGCAGGTTTCACAGGGAAAGCACTTACCCAGGAGGACCTTGTCAGACTGTCTGGGGACACCACGAGTCATCCCTCTGGCAAGGCAATGGCCATTCGGGGCCACATGCACCACTGCTGATGCCAATGGAGTTTCATCTCCTTACCCTGCAGAGTCCAGAGCCTCGCTGGCAGCCCATTGCTTTCGTGGCTACATGTTGTAGGGGACTAAGGCTGATGCTGCTGTCAGCTGTGTGTGCAGGATCTGCCCCAGCTAGCCTTAGCACTTGGACAGCCACTTCCACCCTCCCCTGACTACTCTGCTAGTCCTGCAGGCACCAGACAGGGCTCAGGAGCAGCCCACAGAAGGGCTGTGTCCAGCCCACAGTGGCATGCCTAAGCTTAGGACACAGTTATAGCCTGCACTCAGTGAACAGCTGGCACTCCTTCATCTAGCATGCATATGGGCCTGGCAAAATGCAAAGAGGTGATGTGGCCTGGTGGATGAAGCACCCAACTTCAGCTCAGGAGACTTAGGTCCTATTGGCAGTTCTACTGCCAGTTTGCTGGGCAACCTAAGGCAACACCTCTCCCTGCCTCAGTTTCCCCACATGTAAAATGGAAATAATGATGCCAACCTCATTGGTAAATCACTTTGAGACCCACTGATGAGAAGCAGTAGATACTGGGTGCATGGCAGAGGCCCCACTTTAACCAAGCACTCCCATCCTGCTAATGGGCAAACATCATAGAGTACAAGGCAAACAGCTTGCTGGTTCCTTTTTGATCATCCAGATTCGAAGCTTGAGGACTTGCTTTCTGTGATGAGACTTCCAAGGACCCTGAAGGCTAATGTCGGTTTCTCAGCATTGCCATAGTAACAGATTGACGAGTATATCCTCCCAGGAAACCCTGCAAGAACTTTTTCAAAGATCTCTTCAAAGGCGAAACAGCAGAAGGATCACCCTTGAGTATGTTGGTGTGGAATTCATTCCAACATACCAGATAATTAAGGAGTTACACAACATTCATCTAGCACCCACTTGCTAGAGATAAGGAAGAGCAGGATCCCAGTGAGTTCCTTATAGAGATGAAAAACAAGCAGCAAAATGATGCAGGAAAATGTACATAGCAGGCCAGTAAACTTTTATCTGCAGTGTTTCTGACTGTGTTATTCACACACTGCAAGGCAACTAAGCAACAGCACAGTACCTCCGCAGCCCTGCCAGACGTAGGTCAATCAACTGCAGGGCTGCACAAGAGAAACAAAATGTAGATCATACAATTCAGACAATGCTTATAAAGCAAACTTCTCCCCTAGGCTGACACTGGACACACATTACGTTGGTTACGTTCTTTTGTCTCTCAGTAGGAAGACAAGTCAATGCATTCCATGACTTCTGCATGGGACCTAAGAGGCCAGTCATGTCCCAGCCAGTGAAGGAAGCCAGTTACCACAGCCACCTTCGCCCCTCTGCTCATTGAGCACTGAGCCCTAGAGGCTCTGATCCTCACTGGTGGTGTAAGTCAGCATAGTTCCACTGCATTCAATGAGACCAGTTTGCAGCTGCTGAGAATCCATCCCTCTCTCCCTTCCGCTCTTTAGACACTACACGGGATATGGGCAATTGGGGAAAAACTGTGCTCGGAAGAGCTGGGATGAAAGATTTCTAGTCTGACTAATCCCACTCATCCCCTTTAGGGCCTACAGAAACAATCTTCACTCTTCACCACTCTCCTCTGAGTGTTACTACTTTCAGAGGAAAAGGGCACCAGATTGCGTTAGGACCAAGGTTGCTACAGTCTGAGTTCGCTCCTCTGAGCAGCAAGGCCACGTGACTCTTTTCCACGTATAAAAGCTTAATTTTCAGTTGGAAACACCCACACTGAGGGAGGGGGTTTCCAGTCACAGCTAAGCTTAAAATGGCTCTTGGCAGCCATCTTGGATTCTAGCAAGCCAGTCCATTCAGATGTTGGAAGCAGTATATTAGGGGTTGGTAGGGTTATCATATTTGAACTTTCCAAAAAGGGGATAGCCCTAAGAGGGAGTGTATTAATGTACTGTATATACTATAACACATTAATGCAACATAAATTCATAGATACTAACACAGACAGACACACTCCCTCTCAGGGTGTCCTCTTTTCGGAAAGCTCAAATATGGTAACCCCAGGGTTGGAAATGCTCATGTGAGCATTTCTCTCTCTTTACCATTTAAATTACTCCCCCCGCTCTGCAAAGCAGCAAATCCAACTGTGCACCTCCCCAGCTCCATGAGACACCGTTAGATGCAAGCTGTGCGATGCCATGGCAGACTTGGTGACAGGACAGCACAGAGCACATGTAAAGGTTGACTTACCTATTTTGTCCTCCCTTTCCTCTATGAACAGGATTTCTCTCTCCCCAGTTCAGGTTCCCCTCTCTTCCATGCCCATAGCAGCAGGAATTTCACTCCTCTCTGCTGGCCGCTCCTGCTCGTGGCTTGTGGGCTCCCTTTACAGTCCAACCCTGATGCTGTTGCTGATTGCACTGCATGCGCTGTTCCTTGTACGCACTATTCACAAACATTCATCCCTAACATACTGACTAGAAATGATTCGCAAACTGTGGGACCCCAGCGTGGGTTAAAATCCCATTGTTTTGTCCTAAGTGGAGTACTTTGCATACATCTTTGTTGAGTTTCATCCTATTTACTTCACATTGTTTCTCCAGTTTGTCCAGATCATTCTGAATTTTAATCTTATCCTCCACAGCACTTGGAACACTTCCCATCTTGGCATCATCTGCAAAATTTAAGTGTTTATGCCATAATCTAAAATGTCAAGGAAGATACTGAACAGAACCAGACCCAGAGTTGAGCTCTGCTGGACCCTGCCTGATATGCCCTTCCAACTTGACTATGAACCACTGATAACTGGTTGGAAAACCATTCCCAGAGGACAATTATGCACCCACCTTAGAGCAGCACCATCTAGGTGGTATTTTTCTAGTTTGTTTATGAGATGGTCATGTGAGACAGTATCAAAAGCCTTACTAAAATAAAGGTATATCACACCTACCTCTTCTCCCCATCCACAAGGCTTGTTACCCTGTCAAAGAAAGCTGTTAGGTTGATTTGACATGATTTGTTTTGACAAATCCATGCTGACTGTTACTTATCACCTTACTATCATTTAGATGTTTGCAAACTGATTGCTTAATTATTTGCTCTGTTACCTTTCTGGGTACAGAAGTTTAGCTGACGGGACTAATTCCCATAGTTGTCCTTACTTCCCTTTTTATAGATGCCTCAGCTCCATATGTTTCAGCTGTTGACTGTGAAGATCTTATCTCTGGGCTCCAGCCAAGTTACAAGCTTGTTTTGCCAATAGTGGGTGCCAGTAAATCAAAAAGGACAATAAATAGTTTTAAAAACAGCTGTTCAGATTGACACACTCTGGTATTCGGAGTGGTGCCTGAAAGGTTAGGCCAGCCTGGGTCACCAAAGAGGGATAGGATGTTAGGTAAGGTATGAGTATAGAATGCTTGTTGTTTTAAAATACTTCTGTCATGTTCTGCTTCTAGTCCTACTATTAAGTGTAAACAATACTTTGGGTTAAAAGGGGCATCTGGTATCTCTGTTTATCACTGGTCACAGATTTCTGAAGCGAAAGACAACCAGAGATGCACCCAGTCAGGCCTGCTTCGGAACCATGGTCAATTCACAAGGTCTGGTAGCCTCTGGCCTGGTCTGAGAGTGGAAGAAATTGATTCCACCCCCAGAGAGGTAAAGAAAGGAGGCCTGACATCTGCTGATGAGCACTCTGAGGCCAGAGAGGGGGCAGATATAGCTAACTCTGCAACTGTAGCAGTGCACATACTCTGAACAAACTTCCATACAATGTTCACATATTCCCAGACCAGCCTAGGAACCATCTTCCATGAGAGAATGGGCCAAACAAACTTGAAGGGACAGATTATATAGTACTGATGAGCACCAAGTCCTGCTGTGGGAACATTTTAGTGGCAACATTTAGGATATCATCAAAAAAGGATTGCAGGTTTAACCTCTCTCATCTGGCACTCTTGGGACCTGACTGGACAAGAGAATTTGTCAGACCACAGGAGGTCAATATTGTCTATCAGCTTTACCAACACTTTCACTGCTTAGTGGGCTCTTAAAAGACATTGAAGGGTAAATTACAGCAAAATAACAGCACAGCACACTGACAGCCAGGACTGGTGGCTCTAAACAAACTTTGTGAGACCACGGGAAACTTGACAACACCCATGATAAATCAGCGTGCAGCTAACTAAAAATATGCCAGACAAGAGAGTTCCAGGTTAGAGAGGTTCCACCTCTATTATATCTTAAACAGCCCTCAGACATAGAAGGTACACGGATGTTCTGTATTGCAGTTAATGAACCAACTATATGGACCAGTTGCATATGGACTAATTAGATGAGCTAATCCTTTCTGTTTTCCAATTGGCTAAAAGTGCCTGGGAAGAGACAGAGATGGTAACTAACTTTATTATAACTAACGTTCTAATATCCCCTGTGCCTAATCTGGCCAGAGGACAGTGCAGAAGGGCAACATGAGACGTGCTAAGGAGAGCAGCGTGCTGGCCTCTGTGCTGATGAGACTTTTGTTTTCCTCTGCCAACTGCTCAGTCAGCAAGTCTCCGTTCAAACTCCAGCAAAGGCCAGTCAAAAACAAACAAAACACAACCCACTGTCAATACCCGCCCCTCAACACGCTCACACTAGTAGTATCAACGAGGGGATGATCACTGGGTATTTTGTAATCTAATTGCTGCAATAGTTTACGAACATTTAAAAAAAAAACAAAAGCAGTTTACCCAGAAGTGCTACTTCGATAGTTTATATTACACTGCCCATCACCACAGCTTCCATCCCTGCTGCATACGTTAACAAACGCATGTGCAGAGCACCCCGCCAAGCAGCCATGTGTGGGCCACATTTACATATGGGGAAGAGAGGCACAGACAGACTAAGGCTCCGGAAAATCTCTCTGTTTTGCACATTTGTGGCAATGGGACATAACAGGAGGTGGGGGGCTGGTGGGCATTCAGCCCTGCTCAAATCTGCCCACCCCAACTGCCTCCGCCTGGGTGTGCCCAGCTGCTCCTACGAAGCCTGGACACGTAGCAAGAGGAGGTTTGAGGACCCTGCCGCAGCAGGGCGGGAAACAAGACCGAGGCTAGCACTCCTGGGCAGAACAGAGTAGGGTGAGTGCAGGACAGGGCAGATTCAGTCTATACCCCCAGCTATATGACGGCAGCTACTGCAGCCCAGGCTGAGTGATGGATAAGCTCAGTCTCTAAATCCACTTCCCCAGTTCTCGCCTCTGCCCCAGCCTGGGCTAGATCTGAGCCTAGGAACCCCTGAACGACACAACCCTCCACCAATGCAGTGGGGACAGACTTCAGCGCATGTCAAAGCGCGGCCCTGGATCAACGTCAAAGCGAAAACGGAGAGGAGTCTGGTGACCAACGCATTTATTGGGGCATAGGCTTTCGTGGGCTGCGTAAGGTCTGCGGCAGAGGCAGGCCTTACACCCAGTCTCCTGAGACCCGGCTGCCACTGATCCAGCTCCTGCTGGTGAGCGAGACAAACTTCGGTACTATACGGCGCTTGTCCTGTGGGTCTGGAAAAGGTGCTCAGAGAGGCACAGCTATGTGCACAGAGGAACAGATTAAGACCCCCCAGAGCTAAATAAACTCCTGGCGCTCAGGCCATCGACAGCGACCCGGTCTGAAGTCCTTGTGGCTGGGGCTAGGTTTCCATCCCAGCCCCCAGGGTCTGCCCCCTCCTCATTGCGCCCCTTTCCCCAAGCTCCCTCCCACTCACAGCAGCGGTGTGCGGAAGGGGAAAGGGCAGCGCTGTGGCAGTAAGGGGCATAGCTTGGGGGACAGGAATAGACAAATACAGCCCACCTGGGCTGCAGGGACTCCTGGTCCAGACTGAGAAAATGCTTGGGTCGTAGCTGGCCCACGGGCCGCTGGTTTAAGACCCCTAGTGTAGTGTAAGCAGGCAATGCATCTTTCAAGGACCATTCCCGGAAAAGTAGCTTGTTAGTCCACCTCCCCTCATGAAGGGAAATTAAAGGGGGCGGGGGGGGAGCTGTTGGTGTGTTACAGACAGACAGTTATAATGAGCCTCAGCCCAGTGCCTTCATTCAGCCCACGAGCCTTAGTGTCTAAAAGTAACAAAGTTAAGCTCTCCAGCTCGCTCTGTGAAGGGCTCCTGCAGGGTTTCCGTGCAGCTGACGACTGCTGGGCCAGACCCACAGTTTGCACCTGCGGGGGGCAGAGTGCTTCTGGAATTTATCGTATTCCTGTGGGAAGTCGGACAAGAGCGCAGGGTCAGTCCAGTTGCACCCAGTGGGTGAGGTACACACTTGTGAGCTCCGGGAGCCCGATCCTGGTACTGTTTACAGGGTTGCCAACCCACAGAAATTTTGTTTCCAAAATGGAAAAAATTTAGGGACAGATTCTTTTATGGACAGAATTTTTATATTATATTAAGACGACATAAATGGCCAAAAGTGAACAGTAATCGTTGTCATTCATACATCACTAGAACAATATGCTATTTAACTCACTTTGTAATCGTACATTCGAACACTGACACTGTTAACCATGGCTTAAGTAATCGTCTCATCTGCTTTGACAATTATTAATCCCTCAAGCATAGGAGTTGAGAGTTTATTTTTTATATTCATTTTGATGTAAAATGGCAAGATTTCAGCTTAGTGTACACAAGACCTCTTTGGTCTTTTTTGCTGTAACATTTGTAATCAACACGGATGCTTTAGTTCCTCTGCAAGCAAAATCTTTTGCAATTTTGGAATCAGGAAACCAATCAGCAACATCATCCATCAAACTCAGTGGTAGGTTTTGTCCGACTCAGAAGGTCGCTACTTTTCATTCACATTCTGTGACCATTTTCTGGTGATTAGTTGCTGTTGTATTTACTTGAGCAACAAAACTAATAATTCCAGGGCTAGCTCGCCTTGCAGACATTGTGCCTTGGTGCTTACCACTGGCAGCATGGCTACAAACATCTTGGTCTCCACCAGAGGCTATACCGAACACCTTTTTACACCAAATGCTTTTGGTGCTGTGCTGGCTTTCACTGCCTACATAAATCCAGTCTTTGAACTCACCATCTGCTAGCCATTTGGATGAAAACACACATGCTCTACCTTTTGATTTCTTACTAACTGGCTCTTCATCAGGTGATAATTCATGTGAGTCAGACTCATTCTCTTCAGCACAATCCATTCTTCTCATAGATTTGGACATTGTAAACTAACGATTAACAATATTAAATTAGATTAATTGTCAATGTGCTGACGCTCACTTGGTGGGATGATGTAGATGATAACATCATGTGGATCACGTGATTCACATTACATCACCTCAACCATTGAGCTAAATAAACAACTAAAACGTCCAATTTCCACTGCTCCACAGTAAAGTGGCTGAAGCACAGACGAAATTTAATTGCTATAGAAGAAATGCTGTTTCTTGACATTTTATTGTCCTTTTATGAAATATACGGACACAATACATTTTTTCTACAGCCTTTACAGACACGTCCAATTTTGGCTAATTTTTCACGACCTGTCCGTAAATTTACTGACCTTTGGCAACCCTGGCTGTTTATCTAAGAGCCACTGGCAGGAGCGGGCAAGCTCTGCACAGAGCTGTTATTTACCTTGCTGTTCATCTGCCTTATTCATGAGACACAGCTACACAACAGCTACACGAGCTTCTAATCAAATCAACCTCCACCTCCAACCTTCAGCTGATCTCTCTCACCAGCAGAATCCACTGAAATTACCCGGTGACCTGGCCAATATTTGCGCCTTTGATTGATGCCCTTTTCATGTTAAATACATGACAGTAAAAGACAGCCAATGCAATGTCCTGGGCGGAAGCACAACATTGACACAGGTTGTTTGTTAAAGGGGTCCACCTACTGGGTAAACTTCGGTAAGCCAAACAAACCTGTTTACTCTGTGCCCACATCAAACAAGGCCCAAGACCTCATTCCCCATGGAGGTGGCCAAAGACTTCACCACACTTGTGGGCAGCAGAAATCCATGTCCCCAAGGAAACCACAACAAGAAGAAAGAGGTGGTTCCAAAAGGACATTGGTCTCTCTAGCCCTGGTGTGATGTGCACCATACACTTGACCTAGCTCGGAGCCAAAGCTCGTTGGACACAAGAGGTTAAACAGAGACTGACCCTTCTGCCTGGAACACCAAGCCCAGAGCTCACCGCTCCCACTTGGTGCAAGCCTGAAAACACATACAAGAGCCAGACCCCAGGCAAAGGCCGCTATGTGAGGTGTGATGGAAGCTTCACTATTCTGCTTGGCACTGGCTTCCAGCTGATTTCCAATGGAAGATCAGGCAGCTGGTTTTTCCTCAGGAGGCCCTGCTTGAAGGGACTCTTGCCAGGGGACACTGTGATGGGGCCAGACAGCTGAGGCTCTCGAGCTCACAGCCACTGGGTTCCTTCCCAGCAGAAGGCCTTCAGCTTGGGAACTCCTCCCAGTGTCTGGGTGCTGAGACTGTCAGGAATTGCTGCTGGTCACCTGCTTTCTCCTGGGGCTGCAAAGGGATGGGGGGGAACATGGCTTTGCCTTGGGACCGGCTTATTTGCACCCTTGAAACATTTATTGCAGGAGAGTTTGTAGCAGCAAGCCAACAGTTTTATCACAGTGGGCGTCCCACAGGTTGCACAAGAGAAGCAGGGACTTGATCCATGTCCTCACCTTGCCCATCCAGCTGGGTTCTTTTATATGCAACAGAAGCTGCGTCTACACGTGCAAGCTACTTCGAAGTAGCGGCACCAACTTCGACGTTAGGCGGCGAGACGTCGAAGTCGCTAACCTCATGAGGAGATAGGAATAGCGCCCTACTTCGACGTTCAACGTCGAAGTAGGGACTGTGTAGACGATCCGCGTCCCGCAACGTCGAAATTGCTGGGTCCTCCATGGCGGCCATCAGCTGGGGGGTTGAGAGATGCTCTCTCTCCAGCCCCTGCGGGGCTCTACGGTCACCGTGGGCAGCAGCCCTTAGCCCAGGGCTTCTGGCTGCTTCTGCGGCAGCTGGGGATCTATGCTGCAGGCACAGGGTCTGCAACCAGTTGTCAGCTCTGTGGATCTTGTGTTGTTTAGTGCAACTGTGTCTGGGAGGGGCCCTTTAAGGGAGCGGCTTGCTGTTGAGTCCGCCCTGTGACCCTGTCTGCAGCTGTGCCTGGCATCCCTATTTCGATGTGTGCTACTTTGACGTGTAGACGTTCCCTCGCTGCGCCTATTTCGATGTTGGGCTGAGCAACGTTGAAGTTGAACATCGACGTTGCCGGCCCTGGAGGACGTGTAGACATTATTCATCGAAATAGACTATTTCGATGTTGGCTGCACGTGTAGACGTAGCCAGAATGAGCAAGGTGAGGAACGCCAGGGAGAGAGGCAGCGTGCAGAGGGAGGGCTAGAATCACAGAACACTAGACTGGAAGGGACCTCGAGAGGTCATTGAGTCTAGTCCCCTGCTCTCACAGCACAACCAAGCACCATCTAGACCATCCCTGATAGACATCTGTCTAACCTGCACTTAAATATCTCCAGTGATGGAGACTCCACAGCCTCCCTAATGCAATTTATTCCAGTGTTTAATGACCCTGATAGTTAGGAAATTTTTCCTAATGTCCAACCTAAACCTCCCTTGCTGCAGTTTAAGCCCATTGCTCCTTGTCCTATCCTCAGAGGCCAAGGAGAACAATTTTTCTCCCTCCTCCTTGTAACCCTCTTCTAAGTACTTGAAAAACTCTATCATGTCCCATCTAAGTCTTCTCTTTTCTAAACTAAACAAGCCCAGTTCTTTCAGTCTTCCCTCATAGCCCACATTCTCTAGATATTTAATCACTCTTGTTGCTTTTCTCTGGACCATCTTCAATTTCTCCACATCTTTCCTGAAATACGGTGCCCAAAACTGGACACAATACTCCAGCTAAGGCCTGATCAGTGCAGGGTGGAATGGAAGAATGACTTCTCATGTCTTGCTCTCAACACTCCTGTTAATGCATCCCAGAATCACGGCTGCTTTTCTGCAACAGCACCACACTGTTGACTCATATTTAGCTTGTGGTCCAAGAACCAAAACACCTCAGGAATTCAGTCCGAGTGTGCACACCCCTCAGTGGCTCTGCTGATGTCTTGGAGGACAAGGTGTACAGTTAAAATATAGTATCAGCTTTCGGAGGTAGGAGCCCTCTTTTTGGTCTGTGTCTGCACAGGGCTGGCACAATGGGGAGTGCAGTAATGCAGCCAAGAAATAAGAAAAATGGAAAGAGAGCCGTTAGTGATGGGTATAGGCTCAGTGGGGCAATTAAATGATGAAGTAAAGTAAAGGTGTGCAGGAGCCTAGCGCAGGCAGGAAACCCTCACTTTGTCATGCACGCAGGCATTAGTGCTTGCCAAGGGCACACGAAGGTGTCCGCACACTGAAAATGCACGTGTAAGTACATGCACATGCATAAATAGATTGGATGCTGAAACATTACCCCATGAATTAAGGGCAATACATTCACTAGTCTGCTTGGCTGTAAATACCTCCTGTGGTATTACGGGCCAAGCTAAAATACACACTGCAAAAGACGCAGACCAGAGCACCCCACACCTTGTCTCTCTTTGTGCAGGTAGAGCTCACCTGATTACGTCTCCCCTTTCTTTTCTACCAAGAGAGTGTTTTCTAAAAGGCACATTATAATTTACAATAAAGACATTGGAACAGTGACATTCACTGCAGACCTTGTGCTCATTAAAGCAGTCTCATTGCCTCATTAATTCCATTTTTCAGAAATTATGTTCATTTTTATGCACTGTGTTAGCTCCTCATGCATTTCACATGCTGCTGTTCCACATTTCAGGACTATGCCTTAAAGAGGTTTCCAGATCAGCAAGCCCAGCACCCTAGAACCAAAGTAATTACTTTTGTCATTGCTAGCTCCTGTTAACCAACTGCAGATAAATAAAAATAACACACCTACATTTCTCATGTGAACATAATTAGCCCAAATGGCATTAGCTGAGGCTGGAATTGTACAGTAAATGCAGCTCATGCTCTCCAGACTCACTAAGCGGAATTTAGTAGAAGGCAGTTTTGTATGTTTGAAAGCTCCATAGAAGCAAAATGCCTAAATTACAGGGCGAGATTACTACAAGTGGCAGGGGTGGGCCATTACAGACACCCACCAACCTGTGTGTAATCTAATACACCTGCGCCATCTGCACAGAGACCCCAGGAACAACTGTTGTCAGAACAGAGATTTGACAAACAAACCGATAATGCAACAAGTCAAGGATTCAATGGCTGTGGAACTTTACAGTAAACGCACATGCATTTTCTGTTTAACTACGTCACAGGGTATTAAACCAGAAGGCCAAATTCAACGCAGCAGTTCTGCCAGCTGGCATTTCTGGCTTATGAGGAAGGAAACAAACTTTAGCCCAGACATGGTTGAATCTTGGACATTTGCACAGTTACTTAGCCAAGATTTCTGCCATCTCTACCTTTCCATCCATCGTCCTGTTATCTACATCCTACTCTTCCCCTCTGCTTTGCAGCCCAACCTGATGCTCCCAGGCTCCCATCCTATCCATCAGAGGGTCTCCTACCTTACTTGTCATCATGGTATCTCAGCACCTTGCAAATAGCTCACCGACGATTAGCGACAGCGAAGTCTCTAGAGGCCTTCCTGGGGAACCTCTAGCTCTCCTCCCATTTTGGGTGCATGAAATCTGCTTAGATTTAGGTTATTTTGGTTTGATTGGCTTCTTTGCTATTTTGAGAGTACCGTTTGTTTTCAGAGCCTGTTTGTTGCTGGTGGAAAAAGATGGGGCTTGTTCTTCTGAAGGAAAAGTGCTTTACAAAGAGGAAAGTTTTGCAGCATTTCCAAAAGAGGCCGATCTCCCATGGAAGACTATTCCACAGGCCACAGCCAGATCCCTCGACAGACGATGCTATGGCCCCAGCCTTCATACGCTTTGCGGTTGGTCTCAGAGATGACCACAGCAACAAGGGGCTTCATAGATCAAAATTCAGTGCTGAATGGAGCTGGGGCTTGAGCCATTAATTTCCCTGGAAATACAGAGCCTTCAGCTGGCCTCAGAAGCCACATGGGAAGGCAACAGTGGGAGCTCAGCAGTGCCTAGGCGAAGGAAGAGCAAGCATCCACATTCTGTGCCATGTGGAGTCGGTGCATTCCCATCGCAGGGAGCTTTACATACTTCTGCAGCTGGCCAGCATGGAGAGGACATGTGCAGGGATCTCCAAACCTCGCAGCCAACAGCAGGAAGCTCCCCAGTAGGGCTGCAGGTTTAAGGCAGGTCTGCAGTTAGTTCTCCAGCCAGGACACGCAGGGAGGAGATTAACTCAGTGCCGCTGGGATGCCCGAGTGAGCGCAGCCCCTTGAAAGAGCAGCAGGCAGCCCAGCTTCCCATCCTGGCATAACTTACCCTGGAAGGCCAAGCGCCTCCGTCAGCGCCAGCCAAGGTGACCCTTGGGGCTGGGGGGGCCGAGGGAGGAAAGCAGTGTAGTCTAGTGGGGTGGGCTCAATTCCTTGCTCTCTCCCAGACGTCCTGCCTCTCTCACCTCCTGCATACCAGGGACGGTAAAAAAATCTCTACCTCAGAGTCTGTCACAGGGAAAAAGGTTCTGCAAGCGGGGCGGGAGGGGCAGGGAGGTGCCTGGGTCTGGCTCTCATTCTGCTGCTCTTGTCCATGGTGAGTCATAGCTCAGCCCTTTGGGGACTGCTGGGGGCCCAGCCTGACAATGGCATTTCCCCGACCCCCGAGAGCAGCTGGTCTGCTGCGTGATTGACACTGTTAGCACCTCAGCCAGGGTCTCCCCTATTTTTTTCCGCCCTTGGATGGAAGAACTTTTGCGATGCGCAGCGAGGCGTGTGCAGATGGGCACCACCAATAGAAACACAGGCTGCCAGCTGTGGGTGCTGGTGAGGGCTCTGCTCATCAGCTGGGCGGCACCTGAATCTCTCCCAGGCGGCCACCCAAGTGCTCAGTGTACAGGGTGATCAGTGACACGCTGATCTCGACCTCTGCACCTTGCATTCTGACCCCTGCAGGAAGAGACGCTGGGGGTGGGGCTTCCTGGGTACCCTCAAAGAAAGGGGGCTCACCTCCCTCCAACCACCCACCCCTGACACATTCTTCCGTAGCCCCACACCTCCTCCTCTCCACAGTGGAACGCGGCCCAGGGAGGTTCACCGCCAGCACCGAAACCACCTCCATCAGGAGCACAACAGACTGTGCAGAAAGCAGGCTTTGCTGGCGCCCCACTTGGGGTGTCTGGCTTTTCCTGCAGGCAAAAGCGCCGCCCCAGCTTTCAGAGGGTGAGCCTCCAACGGCTGGGGCAACGTGACTCAGCTCACTGAGGCATGTCCTAGCATAGAAGTCACCTGGCCACCTGGATGGCTAGAGAGAGACACCTGCTGAGCGTGCTCCATCCCAGTTTCCCCAGCCCTATCTAGCAAGGGCCCTCTCCCAACCCTCCTCTGGCACACAGCCTGGGCGGGCGTTCCCGTGGAAGACGCCACCCAAACGAGAGCTGTAAAATGTGCCGTACCCTCCAGAGTCCAGCAGCACCACTTCAGTGATTGGCTGGGAAGGGGCCGGGGAAAGGCTTTTGAGATGAGAAATTTCCTTGGAGAACATGGCAGCTGTGCCATGACAAACTCAGGGAAGGAGGCCAGGGCCAGCAAGCCCTCACCGCAATCACCAGCCCCAGCTAGCCTGGTTTCCTATTTGTATTTAACAACAGCTCAAGCCACAAATCCAGAGAGGCAATGTCACCAACCTCAAGTCCTCACCCGTAGCCTTTTGGCTACTGAGTGGATAAAACAGGTCCATACGCAGGAATTTCTGGCAGAGGGAGCGGTACTTTTTGTGTAAATATGCCCCCCACCCCCCGCAGTGGGCCCTCCCCTTCTCCCCCACTCTCGGATCTCCCGCTGGCCCTGCTTTCCACCATCCTCCAGCCACCCCCGGTTTGCCCCCCTCCATGGTAAGCCACTGTTAAGGAACAGCTTATAGGGTTTTGTTCTCAACGTGGCAGAGGGCCACTGGCAGCGCATTACAAATAAGCCGGTGTTATTTAGAGAGTCGTGACAAACCATGAAAACTAACAGAAACCTAACAAGAAGCAGTGAAATGCAAATGAGCTCAGAACTGACGACGCACTCGCCCAGCTGCATTCAGCACTGCAGAGGAGGATCCTGGGGGCAGAAGAGTGCAGCCAAAGGAATAACTGACCAGCTACTGGGTGAGAATGAGAAAGCACAGAATTGCTCCTCAAAAAGGAGTCACTTTTTAATATGTAGCTCAACAGGGTTTCTCCCTTCAGTGCCTGCCCAGGGCTGGCGGAGTCCCACACGCCAAGGCATAGCGGTGAGAGTCACTGGCCAGCACCAGCTGTTGGTGCAGGTACCTGCAGTAACCACCTAGACTTCTAGACTCAGTGTTGCTGCTCAGAGATAGCCCAGCCAAAAGGAAAGCAGTGCTTGCCACACTGGTGGGGTAAAGCTGCACTTCTGAGGAGCAAAAGTGATTTAACAACAACAACAAAAAAAAAACAAAAACAACCACACAACTCCTTCATCCCAGACATAAACATTCACCGCCCAGAGGAAACCAACTTTTCCCTATTGGAAGTGCCCTGTTCAGCAGCACAGCACACAAATACTCATAGCTACGCAAATAGCAACTCTTTATTTGCTTTGTTTGCTCAGCTAATATTGACTTTCCAGCCGAACACTGCTGCTATTGAGTTTGGCTATTCACAATAATGTTTGACTAGCATTAGAACAGCACCGCGATAACAGCATGCGCAACAGGAAGAGCAATCCATCAGCCCGGCGTGGGATAGTGCCATTATGACAGGAAGAAAACCCTGTCTGCTTATTCAGTCAAGTACAACTGTGGAATCGAATGCTCCCTGTGACTCTCCCGGCTAGTTCAAACAATCCAAGGTTATGGTGTGATTGTGTTCTCATGCAAAGCAAACACGAGGAGATGGGGCAACAAAAAGGTTACATTTCAGCTTGTCGCTTTTGGGTGGGGCCTAGACATGGCTTTGTTTCTGGCAACAGTTAGCGACCATTGCCCTGAGAGAATACAAACGAAACTGGAGACGTGCCATCTCAGTGCCGCAGCCAACTGGGAACCAGAGCGACAGTTCTGCTGAAGGGAAACCAAGAGGATCTGGACCCATGCACTAGCCCAGGAGTGCGCAAAGCGAGGGCGAGGGCGAGGGCGAGGGCGAGGGCAAGGGCAGGGGCAGGGGCAGGGGCAGGGGTCCCAGGGGGAGGCACAGCTCAGTGGTTTGAGCATTCGCCTGCTAAACCCAGGGATGTGAGTTCAATCCTTAGGGACCATTCAGGAGTCTGTGGCAAAATAAAAGGCTGGTGTTTGGTCCCGCCAAGAGGGCAGGGGACTGGACTCATTGACCTCCCAAGGTCCCTTCCAGCTCTCTGAGATGCATATCTCCATGTTGAAATTTCATAGGGGGGCAGGCCCAGCACAATCAGCTGCTGGATCTCAGGCTCATCCATCTCACCAAAAATATTGAACTATGTTCCTGTTTTTGTGTCTGCATATTCACAATGAAATACCCATTAATAATGTTGCTACATCTACACACTTATTTCCTTACACAGGCCAATAGGGGTTTTATTTCCCTCCCCCCACAAACATAACCAACATTTCTGTCAGTTTGCATTACGTTAGACCAGTGGTTCCCAGTCTTTTCACTACTGCAGACTCCCAATCACCACCCCAAACCATTCACAGAGCCCCACCAAAGCCAATTCTAGCCACTACATGTGCTTCACTAAATGACCAAGGAAACCACATCACAGATTTTTGGACAGCAACTAAACAACAAAATTGGAAGATATTTCATTTAATAAATAATTGATTGGAACTTCGAAATTTATTTAAAAAACATTTTCTATGATTATTTTTATTTATTTTTTTCCACAGGCCCCCTGCAATACCCTCAGCTCCCATGTTGGGAAAAACTGCACTAGACAGGTGGGGGACCCCTGCTAACGGCAGGGATGAAAAGTGGGGCCCAACATCAAAAGTTTGCTCACTCCTGCACTAGCCGGATGGCGTAGGCCAAGGCGGTCAAACTTACTGACCCTCCGAGCCACGTCCACCACTCTTCAGAAGCTCAGGAGCCGAGGTACATCTGCTGGAGCATGGGACTTCGGCCCTGCGGTGAGCTGGTGGAGCTAGCAATTTGTGCCCTGCTGAAGCTCCCAGCCCCCACAGGCATGTGCCATGGGGTTGAAGCCCTGAGACCCTCCTCCCCTCTGGACAGTAGCCAGAGGCAACGTGTGGGGAGGGGGCTGCGGGGAGTTACACGCCCCCAGATTTTTACCTGGGTTTGCTGCCTGCTCAGTCACAGAGTGCCACCAAGTGGCTCACTCCCTGCAGAGCAGCCGCGGGATCTGACAAGCTGGAAGCTGCAGGAGGCAATGGCAAACAACCAGGAGAACTGCTGAAGATCAGTGGAGGGACATGCCTGGGGAGGACGAACCTTTAAATTGTGCCTCCCATGCTCATCAGGCACCAGTCATCCAAGGCATAAGCCCTTGGCCCCACCACCCCGCTGGAGGGCAGAAGTCCCAGGCAGAGAATGGGGCAAAGGGGTGTGGTGGGGTCTGTGGGCCACACTGTACCTTTAAAAGAGCCACCTGTGGCACAGGAACCACAGCTTAGCCACCCCTGCTATAAGCCAAACTTTTCGAAGAGGGATGGAAGATTAGCAATGCTTTCAAGCATAGTACAGCGCCACGGAAGCACAAAGGCTGAGGAGAATCAGCAGCCACCGGCTATAGGCAGCACATGCCCTTTGCAACGTTTAGTGGTCAGTATTGGTCACAGCTGTTGTCCTCTGATTTCAATTTACACTGGAATTGTTACACGGCTGCCTACTAAGAAGATACAGGCATGAACGAATCTCAAGCTGCAGTTAATCAGATCAGTCTTTCTCTAGCTAGATCATCAAGAATCAAGGCTTACCCAAAGTTTTTGTAAGAAAACATAACAGCTGAAAGAGTCACTGTACAATGGTCTCTCTTCTTAGGTAACTGTCCTTAACTTAAGCCTCAAGTAAGAGCTGAATTAATAGGCACCGTTTGTTTCAGATCCAGATTGTACAACTAGACTGACTGCTTTGCTTACTTCTTGCATGTATCCAGTAACTTACATGCTACTTCTGTACATAGCAGAGTTCCACAAATGCAAAGAGTAATCACTTCCTATCCTTTCTTCATGTTAAAATAAAAAATAAGACATGTCAAGCAGAGATACAACTCCCAAAGTGTTTTTAGCGCTCACATTCTCTAAGACAGCAAAGCACATTAAGATGAGCTGAGTAATTTCCATCCCACAAGAATTTCCAACATTTGTTTTCAGGACAAAGGGTTGAAATTTCAAAAATTTTCAGACGTACTAAACATTTAGCTTCGGATATGTGAGAACATCTACCTTTCAGCCTTTTCAATCGAATAAAATATTTCAACACCCCCGAAATCAGACAAAATTATTCATTTTGGTTCATTGATCTTACCAGAAACTCTTCATTTCCAAATATTTTAATAACAAATTAAAATTGCATTTTCCTCATGTTGTGCATTTTCCTCTGGGATTTGTAGTTCGGGAGTTTGAGGCCACCATTCTTCCTTATAAAGCAGGTGCTCAAATCGGACTACATTTCCCATAATACATCTCATAGCTTTGCAAGAAGAAACCTGCATTGCCTTATGCGATAAGGAGTCATGTGATTAAATGAGACCGCTTTCATTTTTTAAAAGCAAGTTTCTAGCCCTCAAAGTTATACAGAAAAGTTCAGCCATTAGAAGGCAAATGAACTAAACCCAAGAGGTGTGCATATATATTTAAAAGCATGATTTTCAAAGCAATCTTACCTTTTTGGTCTGCCTGACTCATGAGTTTTGAGCAGTTGAGGTTGACAACACTGTGAGCAGCTTGGATTCTTTCTCATGCTACATGCCGCTCTTTCCTTCAAGCCTCAGAGGGTCTGTGCTAAATGGCAACTGGCATTTTACTGCAGCAACGAAGGGTCCTGTGGCACCTTATAGACTAACAGAAAAGTTTAGAGCATGGCATTTTACTCTTCCTTTAGTGAGGTAGGTAGTTAACAGGCCTCAAAGGCAACCTCCACACTGCCTTTCCAGGCCTGTTGCTGTCCTGCTAATTACCTCTCCAATCTTCCAGCAGCAAAATTAAAGGGACATTACCCATGTTTATAAGCCTGAGCCTTGACTTGGATTTTTAAAGGCATGTCCAGAGCCTCACAGGATGGACCATCACTAAAGAGCTAGCATGCTCATTGCTTTCTATTTCTGTAAAAAGCAGCTTCCACACAATTACTCCCACATCCTGAGGAATCTAAGAACTTGGGGAATAAATCACCACTCATGAACAGCCTCCCTCAGCCGAGGCAGACAAGGCACACGCTCCTGCAGGGAAGCAAGACCTGAGGCACAGCAAGGGCTGTGGGTTATGGCAACAGTGGGAGCGGAGCCAGCCAAGCTGGGATGTACCAAATGGTCCCAAGAACAGCCCACGTGGAGAAACTCCTGGTCCCTTTGAACTTTACCCACCTCTATCAGCTATAAGAGTCCTAAACTCCCTTCTCACTACCTCCCATCACCAAAGGAGAGTGCTGGTTATGTCCTTTGGAGAGAAACAGGCAGGGACTTTTCTGGTGTTGGTACAATGCCTCGTTTCAGGTGCTGCTCTCCTGCTGATTCAGCGAGCTCAGAGGATTGGTGGCACCATCAATGAGTACAGCAGTGCAGAAGGATGGCAAAAGAACAAGGAGTTGGTTGCTCAGTCTGGGACTAAATTCCTTTCCTTAATGCAGCTGCAAGGGCTGGGGGATGCCTCAGGTGTCTTTTGGGGAAAATGAAGGTGCCCACATTTCCTCAAGAATCTTTGTCTTGAGATTTCAAAAACTTGGGATTTATTTCCTGGTTCCATTACTGGCTTTCTGTGAGATCTTGGTCAAATCATGTTGCCTGAGCTTCAGTTCTTCACCAGATGAATGGGGGTAATAGCACTTCCTTTTCCCCTCCCTCTGTTTGTCTCTTACCATGTATGTACAGCTCCAAGCACAATGGGATTGTATTTTCAGTTGGAGTCAATAGACACTATTGTAATACATACTTAAAGCTGACATTGGTCCATCAGCTGGTGGGATTGAATCTGTGACCTTAGGGGCTAAAGCCAGGAGCTTCTACCGCATAAGCTAAAAACCAGCTAGCTCTTAGCTAAGGCTGTAGAGGAGAGACTTCTTTCTCCATTTCTCAGTGGTCTCCGTGACTCTGGGTTACACACAAAAGGGGAAAAGAGAGGAGGAAATGAAGAAAAGTAGGGAAAACATTGGTTCCCCTGACTTCTCAAGTCCTTCAAAACTAGTTTCATGGTCATGGTTTCTAGTTGCATGGCAGGCTCCTTCCGCTCATCTAGACAGTGATTCTCAGATGTCGCACTCAAAGTCAGATATTTCTCAAGAACTGACCTAGCCTGTTTTGCATTGCCAGCTGGAGCTATGCTAACCTACAAGGAGAAAAGTACCTTATCTCCCTTTGTCTATGCCTGTGGACAGAAGGCAAAAAGCGGAAGCACTCGAGAGCCAACCGCACGTATAAATATAAAATAGGCAAACATGTTTTGCATCGTAAATTGCTGCAAAATAATGAAACAAAGAGCTAACCACGATTAGTAAATGGCTATGCTGGGGAAGGGAAACGAGGCATAAATTGTCTGTTTGCTTTGGCTGATTCACCCTCCCCAGATACACAAACACCTGCGCTCACACCTCCATGCCCATCGTGACATACACCCTTGTATGGAGGGCCGGCACAAGTACTCAGATTAGAGCTCGAGAGCTGTACAGACGTTGGTGCTGAGCTCTTGACGCAGGAGTAAGCTTCATGTGAAAATGAGCTGGCATCTGAGCTCCTGCACGATGTCACCCAGACACACCCGGTGAAACCATCCAGCGGCGTAAGAGGGCAGCGCTCGTGTTTTGGGGGCTCAGGGACTAGAAACGAGAAAAGAATTTCACCTTGGGCCTCATTGGAGGTGGTGTTTGAAAGGGACAGTCCTGCCTCTCCGCAAAGATGTGTGAATGGTTGAGGAGGGCCTTGTGCGTGAACCTCCCTCCCTTATGAAAGTTGACTGTTGTGGACCTAGCTACTTTGTTGGCTATGAGCGGATGGGTCAGCTCAGAAAGAATCCCCGTCCCACTTACTGGAAAACACACAGGCACACACTTTGCTGTACATCAATCGGGGCCTTTATGAGGGTGGGGAAAGTGTGCCCAGCTTTCACCCCCCCATGCACTTCAGGATTCATTACACGGGCACAGTGACCCAAATGCCACGCAGCACTCCTCCCTTCCTGTCTCCCCAGCCTCGGGGCTGGACAAGGCAGAGAGCTGACAGAGGCCTATGACAGATGGACCCACGGCCTTCATTTTCTCCACCTCAGCAAACTTGCAAGCAGCCACCAAAGATCCAAATAGTTAGAATTCAAACTACGGGACATTTACCTAAACTGCAAGTCTGATCCTTCCTGTTCTCCATCACTAACACTTGCTATGGTTTTACCTATCCCTTATCCATACTCTTATAATTTGTGTTGGTTTGACAAGGCTTGTTTCAACCTTTGGGCAAAGACAGAAAAACCCATGGGAAAATGTTGTGGTATATAAATTTTACAGCATAAGTTTGGCACGGCTGAACTGTTCAGCTTCAGTGAAGCTGTTATTGGGTTATCCACATTATTTCAAACATGCATCAAAGAGACCTTGCTATCACCCTATGTCTGCGGTGTCCAACCAGTACTGAAGCAAACTAGAGTGCACTAGCCACATTAGTCTGAAAATATATTTGTTGTTCAAACCAACTAGCCACACTCAACCGGACAAATAACCCCATGCGGCGAGTGCTGAGCATGCTGGTCACCATGGCCATACACCCTCACATGTTCTGTACAGGCCACACCTGTTATTTTAGGAATGTTGTGTAGAGTTTAAAAATCATTGGCACCACTGTATCCCTCTGCCTGTGAAGGCTGGTTTGCACAGTACCATTTGCCTGGCTGTCCAGACATCAGAAGGATGCCTGATTAAGAGGTGAAGCAGCAGAAATATAGCACTTTAAAGACTAACAGGAAGATTTATCCAGTGATGAGCTTTCGTGAGACAGACCCACTTCATTTCATTTCACTTCTGCGGGTCTGTCCCACGAAAGCTCATCACCAAACAAATCATTTTGTTAGTCTTTAAAGTGCTACATTTCTGCTGCTTGGTTTTGTTGGAGTACAGACTAAGACAGCTACCTCTCTGTTACCGATTACGAGGCAGTTAAGTACAGTTCTACCTTTTTCCTGCAAATGATGAAATTGAGCCAAAGAAGCTAAGTAACTGTCCCAAGACGATCAAGCAAGACAGTGTCAGAACATCTGTGTTAGGATATTAGATTAAAATAATATGCAGTCTGAAGTACTAGATTTTATTAGTCCTGTACTGAGCGTGCCAAACCCTCTGGACTGCTAAATAATAAACAGCAGCCTGCTGTAATTATTGCTGCTCCTACCACCTATGCATTTCCACAGACTCCATGAGAAAAGCTCTCAGTTATACTTTGTGCTTACACAGTATCGCTCATCTCAGGCGCTCATGCTGCTTTACAAACATTAAACCGATACTGGAATTTTTGCCAAAGGGAGAAAAGAAAAGGAAACCCCCCTGTTGCAGACTCTGGTCCTGCCACAAAGCCAGTGACTGTGTGTGAGAAAAATTCGTGATTTGGGGGTTTCTCTGGTGTTTTTATACATGCTGGGATTACAGAGCTCAGCTAAACACAGCCTCTTTCTGCAAGAACCTGACCTCAAGTCCTGTGGCTGCCCTTGGCGGTCCTCAGCGGTAGGTTCAGCCAAGCAGGGCCCCCACGGATCTGCCATAGGGCTTAAACTGTTTGACCTCTAGCAAAATATTTGGCAGAGGGCACCACAGAATTCTGCTTCTTCTGCCAGATTTTCTATGAAATTCCATTTGTCTGTCTTCACACTCTCCTTCACCTCCCTGTTGACTTTTGTGTATTCTTCCTGTGGCTGCCTTTGCTGCTCTGGTGCGGCTGGCATTAACTGCCTCTTTCTTGGGCTTCCTCTCTTGTATCTTACACATCTTTTCTGCTGAGCTCAATTCCTTTCTTCAGGGTTTTTGTGGTCTGACTACTTCTTGGCAGGTTGCTGTTATTGATTCTTTCACTTGTTGCTGCCAGCTGTGTAGATCTGTGTCTTCATCGTACAGATCTTGCAGAACCTGGAATTTGTTGGTCAATGTAAATCGATTCTGTCCCTGCATCTTTGTATGTTTCAAGAGGCTGATGTATCTCTTCTTCTGGTTACTGTTTCTGGCATGTTCTTCTTCAGCTTCAGTTTCAGTTTGGAAATCAATAAGTGGTGGTCCGATGCTACATCGGCTCCTCTCTCCACTCATACACCATGTAGTGATCTTCTGAATTAATTTTTTTTATATACAAAGACGGTTGATATTGTTCTCCATAAAGAGATCGAGAGAGACCCACGTTATTTGTGAATTCTTTTCTTAGGGAACACGCTGCTTCTGATGAGGAGGATGTTAAGGGCACAGACATCTGCAAACCTTACTCCATTTTCGTTCATCTTTCCCGGTCTGTGGGGGCCCATCACCTCTTCATAGCCAGAGATGTCTGCTCCAGTTTTGGCAGTGAAGTTTCCCATCACAATATTCGCTTCTCTGTCATGTAGCTTGTCACGTACATCTTGCAGTCGATTGTAGAAGTCGCCTTTTGCTTCTTCACTCTGATCGTCTGGTGATGCATAGCACTGGATGATGTTCATCTTGATCTTCTTTTTAGACCTACAAAGTTTACCAGAGAGGACAGTTCACAACGGGCTTTGAAGTGAAGACCAGAGTCTGACAAGGCCGCTTGTTGTCACCATTCCTTTTTCTCCTGGTGATGGACTGGCTCATGAAGATGACAAGAACAGGGAAAAGAAATGGGATCCAGTGGACACGATGGATCCAGCTGGATGGCCTGCACTTCACCGACAGTCTGGGATTTCTGTCCCACAGCCACCAACAGATGCAAGAGAAGACATTAGACCTTGCCGACATCTCAGCTACAGTTGGCTTGAACATCCACAAGGGAAAAACTAAGAGCTTGAAAATCAAGATCAGTAGCAGAGAACCAGTCATACTTGTCAGCAGAGCCCTGGAAGAAACTGAGGTCTTCACATACCTGGGCAGCAGCATCAATGAAGAGGGGCGCACTGATACTGATGTGAGAGCGGGGATTGGGAAAGCAAGAACAGCTTTTCTTCTCTTGAAAAAAATCTGGAATTCTGAGCAGATCAGAACTCTGACTAAGATCAGATCAGTCAACTCCAATGTCAAATCAGCCCTACTGTATGGAGCAGAAACTCAGAAAACAACAAAGGGGACTGTCAAAAAAATCCAGACATTTATCAATAATGCCTCCGTAAAACCCTCCAGACCCATTGTCCTTACACCATCAACAACCAAGCCCTGTGGCAACGGACTCACCAACTTCCTGCCGAAGAAAAACTCAGGAAGAGAAGATGGCGATGGATTGAACATACCCTTGGAAGACCAAACACCAACATCAAAGGTGAGTCTTAAGTTGGAACCCACAGGGAAAAAGAAAAAGAGGCCCCCAAGGAACACCTGGCATACGGAACTGAAGGCAGACGTTAAAAGACAGGATACACCTGGTGAGAACTGGAAAAGATACCCAAGACAGGGGATGCTAACAAATGGTCATTAGTGGCCTGTGCTCCGAGAGGTAGGAGTGGAAGAGTCTTACTGCTACTACTACCACAGAACTGTCCTGGTTCCAGAAATGAGCCCTGACAAGAAAAGAGTTTCACTTCTACTTTAACCAGGAGTATGTGGGCTCCAAATCTTCAACCACATGGGTATCTTTCCTCAGTCAAACTCACAGCACCCCAGAGTTTGAAACAGCAGCTCGGCCGGTGTCTGTGTTCACAAATATCAGAGGGGTCGCCGTGTTAGTCTGTATCCACAAAAACGAGAAGTCCTGTGGCACCTTATAGACTAACAGATTCATTGGAGCATAAGATTTTTGTGGGAAAAGACCCGCTTCGTCAGGTGTCACAGGACTTCTCATTGTGTCTCTGTTGAGAACCTCAAAAGAGAAGCTATGGATTAGATACCCAAGTGATGAGGCCTTGTAGCATCAAAACTGACCAATTAGCTTGGACAGGGTTGGGAAGAAAAAATTAACTCCCCCCACATCCACCTACAGAAATTATGAAGGCAGGTGGAAAAGCCTGCCCTGGTATGTAGCCATGCCATACCTGCCCCTGGGTAAAGACAGACTCCGAGTTTGTTAGGCTGTCAGTCCAGCTCCTTTCACAAGTACCATTTCAAGTGGTATTACGTATTATTTAGTGGTCAGGAGGAAGAGGAAGGTGGCTGTGCCCACAATGCAGGGCAGGCTAAAATAGCCAAACAGGGAAATGAGCACACCTCTGGCTCTGGATTTTAACTTCCAGCCCCACGTGGGCTCAGACAATTTTGCCTCCTTCTGAAGTGTGCTTACGCCAGGAGCGCAGTCCCTGGTGACTTTGCCACTGGTGTCTGGGACACTCTGTGCTCAGAGCTCTTCTGTAGTGCACTCAGCAGCGCGATGACAGACTGAAGAGCCCTGCTTCGAGCAGCCAGTGCTGAGGACCTGAGGTTCTTAAAAACAAATCTGGAATGCTTCCCAGTTTATACATCTGCGCATCTAATTTCTACCTCGGAGAATGAGGAGGAACAGGGGTGGGATTATGAGGCTGTTACATTGTCTCTCTGTGGGTAGCTTGTAAGAAATATAGGAGCCTGCATCCCACACAACCTCCCCCACATCACCTGTCCTGGGTCTCTTCTCTTTATGGCCCTGCAAGAGGGACTCTCAGTCCCTGCCATAGGTTCTTAGCCATGTGGATATAAACACTGTAAACTTAGAGACTCCCTGCTGGGTTCTTCCACTCATTTCCAGGCCTTTTCTAATAGCACTGCCGGCTACTCTCCATTCTCTGAAGTGCTGTGTATAATGGGAAAGCCCTGCACAGCCTCTGGGACCTCACTCTTTGGCTTGCTGTAAAGGGTCATTTTCTAAACTTCCAGCTAGCCCAGAAATTGGTGGCTCTCGCTACTCCTGTGTTCTGCTTGCTGCAGTCTTGTAAAAAGACAAAATATTTCCCAAGAGAGAAGAAAAAAATGGGGTATTTCACCCAAACATAGTTCTACGCCCAGGGCTGAGCTTGGTTAATAGGGTACATTTGCTATTGCCAGACTGTGTGAGCAGCCAAAGTCATTCTCTGGCCTATTCCACTGAGAAGCATTGCAAAGGCCTTTTCTCCAAGAGGAATGGAAGTGAAGCTTGACACAGATGGAGCTGGAGGGCCAATTCCCCTGGCGCAGAGCCTGCGGCCTGTGGGGAATGGGAAAGTGAAAGTGAGGGAGCCTGGGGTGCTCAGGGCAAAAACCAGGAGTGGTGGTTGTCCGTATGTGCAGTCCAGAGTGCAGAGAAGCTCTGGGACTGTGCCCTGGAAGTGCCAAGCATCCAGACAGCCCAGTTGAAAAGGGACCCTGGCAGCTCTGCTGAGCTCTGCTGACCAGGCCAGTAAAAGTCTGCCCTGCCTCTGCACTGTGCCCCGGAAGAGGCCAGCAGGTCCAGCTCTGAGAGTGCCAGGGGCTTCACATGCTGCCCACACGTGTGTTCCTTGTACACCGAGTGCTTGGGCGGCCACCCGGGAGGGGTTCAGGTGCCCCCCGGCTGACTAGCAGAGCACCCACAGGTGCCCACAGTATGTTTCTGTGGGTGGTGCACATCCACTCATGCCTTGGTGCACGGAACAAAATTTATTCTGCCCATGGGTGGAAGCAGTTAGCGGGAACATGGGCTGACACTCCGAGCACCAGCTGGGAACCGCAGCCAATGGAAGCTGCGGGGGCTGTAGCTGTGGGCAAGAGCAGTACCCAGCACCCCTCCCCCACCCTCTGCACCTCTAATCTCTCACCCCGTTCCCACCCCAGAGTCTGCCCCTCCAGCTGAAGCGCTCAACCCCTCCTGCACCCCAACCCCCTGTCTCAGCCTGCAGCCCCTCCTGCACTCCCTTGGCTTCACCCCACAGGTCACACCAGACCCCCTCATCTCTGTCCCCACCCCAGGGCTCTCACCTCCATCCCATAGACCAGACCCCCTTCAACAGCCCAATCCCCTGCTCAGCCTGCATGCCCCTCCTGCACTCCGAATCCCTCATTTCCGGCGTCATTCCGCAGCCCACACCCCCAGTGAGAGCCTTCCCTCCCCCCCACACCCCAGCTCCCTGCCCCAGCCCCGTGAAAGTGAGGGAGGGCAGGGCAGAGCTAGTCACTGAGGAAGAGGGAATGTCACAGACAGGGGTGAAAATGGCAGAATCTGGCCCTTAAGTCCCTTCTTTCTTCTCTCTACCAACCCTAGAGACTGTGGGCCAACCATAAAGAAAACCCCAAGGAGAATAATGGTTCCTGGGACATTTGGGGGTTTGCTGGCATGGCCCTCTGAGCGGTGGTGACTGCACGCTCGGCCGCCAGTCTGCATTCCCTGCGCTTCGTGAGGCCTTGCATTCTGTCCATAGGGAGCCCAGCAGTCAGCCAGTGGGCTGATATCAGCCAGGGCACATCAGGCCACGGGTTTCTCTTCTATGGCCCTTCCCAAAGGCTTTCCTGTGGCAGTGTAATCAGTGGCGTGATCTTGGAGGATTGTGGGAGGATGCAGTTGAACTAGCACTCGGCGGGAAAAGAGGCCAGGACACTGCCAAAGGGAAGGGCTATTCAGACCATGAAAAGAACATGCTTGCTCAGCAGCAGCTGCAGTTCGGGACCGGGCTGGTAAGACAATTAAGGAATGCCTGTCAGCACCCGAGGCAGGCTT
This sequence comes from Carettochelys insculpta, assembly GCF_033958435.1. NCBI lineage: Eukaryota > Metazoa > Chordata > Testudines > Carettochelyidae > Carettochelys > Carettochelys insculpta. The sequence continues at coordinate 43,400,673 of NC_134148.1, read as the reverse complement.
GCCTTTGGAAGCCTCAGAGGTTTGTCCTGCAGTGGGGCTGCAGCAGAGACACGCCACAAATTTCTGGAGCAGAGCAGCTTTCCAGCTCAGTCTGCCCACCCCCGGAGGATGGCTGCTCGACATGTTGCCAGCAGTGCTAGGGCTTGTTTTCGCACATGGCATTTCTTCTTGAATCATGTTAAAGCTTCAGAGTCTCCTCTGACAGCAGAATCACACTGCTGTCAGCTTTCTCTTCCAAGTCATTCCTGAGGTTCTCAAGGAAAACACGTCATCATCTGCTCAGTGGCAGAGCTTGACTCAGAGCTGCGGTGCTTGCACAGGGACCATGGGACGCAGTCTAAAAGGAGTCAAGCAAGTTGATTAGCCTTTCCCCCAGGATCCAGTTATTCCACAGTTGTGATCTGCTTTCCAGATGTTCTAAGTGTCCAAAGTTCCTAATGTATTTAATGGGAACTGAGAGCATTCGGAGTATCTAAAAATCAGGACAGTGGCACATTAATATGCCTACTGCTATAACACAATACCGATGTGCAAAAACAACAGCAAAAAGCCTTCATTGTTTGTGACTGTAGCAAGCCAATCAAAAGCTCCTAAGCCTGTCTCTTTGGTGCAGCTAAGCTCTGCAGGACCTCAGGCAGTGTGGTCAACAAGGACTATTCCCCAGAGAATGGTAGGGGTCTGCCTGGCTTCTACAGTGGTCACTTGACAGATTGATGTAATGAATTCCATTTCGAAGACCCTTCTTCCTCATCTAATAACCCCTGACTCTCATAAGAACATAAGAATCAGACCAAATATCCATCTAGCCCACTTCCTGTCTTCTGACAGTGGCCAATGCCAGGTGTCCCAGAGAGGATGAACAGAACAGATAGCCAACAAGCGATCCAGCTACCTGTCCATATTCCATTAACTGGAGCTGAAGTGTAACCCTTGTGGATTCAGCAAACATGTCAACTATTCCCCACTAAGATATTCAACCTACAAAACTTAGGTAGCTCCCAAGACATACCAGTTGTAACTACCTCTTCCTAGAGGAGCTCAAGCTGCTGGCCTAAGAAGGGAATCATATCCCAGGTGGAGGCATTTTGGAAGGAAAAGTATTCACTTTGGACTTTTAATCAGCTTGGGACCATTCCATTTCCCAGTGACATCTAGAAGTCTTCATGCAAAATTCATTGCTCAGTCTGCTGACAACAGCCACTGACTTCACTGAGGGTGGCACAGCCATAAGAACGAGCTAAACTGGGTCTTGTCTGTCCAACTTCTCCCATGTCTTATGCTATCACGTTGGACTCAATCCCATGCCCAAAGTCACTGAGACCTGCCAAGGTTAGTATCTACACAGAGATCTCCAGCAATCTCTTCGGAGGGATTCCAATGTAAAGAAACAGAACAGTAACTGCTTGAGCTCTGCATGTCTTTCAGTTTGTTTTTCTTCCAGTAGGTACAGCCTGGGGGGTGCCATGTTATATGGGATTTGTATTTGTGTCTTAAGCTAGCCCAGGACCACAGGGGCTCCCTATTTTCCTACATCCTGCTATCAATTCATGCCAGATAACATTAACTTAGCTCCATCTCACAAAGATTTAGATTATTGCTCATGAGCCTCTAAACAAAAAATGCAAAGTGTGACTGTGCACCCCTGCACCAGAACAAACCAGGAGAAAGTTACCAGAGATTGTTAATCAGTGGGAGCTCCGAACTTAGCAATCACATTCAAAAAGTGCAGTAGTGAAAAAGTGTAGAAGTAGTAATTTCAAATGTACAATAATTTCAGAATGTTGGGAAGCATTAAGAAAGGGATAGTAATTAAGCCAGAAACTATCATATTGCTTCAACATGAAGCCCTGATATGGCTGTATCTTGAATACTGTGTGCAAATGCGATTGCCCCATCTCCAAAAAAGATACGCAGCGACTAGAAAAGGTTCAGAAAAGGGAAACAAAAATTATTAGGAGCATAGACCAGCGTCCATCTGAGGAGCGATTTATCAGATTTGGACATTTCATCTTGGAAAAGAGATGACTAAGGCGAGATCTGATGGAGGTCTATAAAATCATGATTGGTGTGGAGAAAGTATAAAGAAAGAGTTAGCTATCCTGACTCATAAAACAAGGACTAGCAGTCACCAAATGAAATCAATAGGCAACAGGTTTAAAACAAAAGGTTATATTTCTTCACATAGCACAATGCCAACCTGTGGAACTCATTGCAAGAGGATGTTGTGAAGGTCAAGGCTTTACCAGGGTTCAAAAAAGAACTAGATAAGTTCCTGGAGGGCAGGCCCATCACTGTCCACTAGCCAGGATTGACAGGAATGGCGTCTCTAGCCTCTCTTTGCCAGTAGCTGGGAATGGACGAGAAGGGATGGACAACCTGACTCTCCGTTCTGTTCATTCCCTCTGGGGCACCTGGTATTGGCCACTGTCAGAAGACAGGACACTGGGCTAGACGGACCTTTGGTCTCACTCTGTGTGGCCGTTCTTACATATGGAATAGCTTCAAATCCAACTGGCCTTGTTGGTGTAGAGAAATATAGGCCACTGGCAGGCAGGTGCTGTCACTCTCCAACTCACCTGCTGCTCTCCTTCTCCTGTCAGGCTCACGCCCACCATCCCCGGCACAGTGGGTTAAATGTCACAGAGCTACACCAGCACTTATGTACCAGAATGGCACAGACATTTCCTGTGCAGTCACAGAAACCCAGCTTAGGTTCTCAAAAGCACTTTTGCAGAACTTACCGCTCAGCGTTCTTACAAACGTCAGGCCCCTGTTTGTGCCCTCTCCTCTTGGTGTTTATTAAGTCCAGATTCTGACTTCCTCACTCAGGCTGAATAGTAGCTTACTCCATGAGTACCTGAAGGTGCTACTCAGCACGAATGAAGGGGCATTGGATCTGGCTGTTGGTCCAGAATTCAGCCCACAGCCCTAGAAAAACCTTTCACAAATCAGCAAAACTGTAAACACCCTTATTTGGGCTGGTATTATCTACACTGTGACTTTTGTGGATCTCTACCAACTCCCTGTGCAAAGAAATAACCCCCACATCCCATCTGGTTCTTTGTTAGTCAGGTTCTTGTACTGGGGCCATGTACTTGTGAGATTTCCACACTGTTAAAAGTAAACCCAAACCCAGGCCTTGATTCACTCTGAAACAACTCATACCTGACATTCTACCATAGACCTAGGACCACAGTTAATGCCAGCGTCATGGGCCGGTCTCTGGAGATAACGCTTCTCCTTATGAAAACGCTTCCCAGACAGCTATAGGGTTTTCCTGTCAGCCCTTTACCTCCTGAGTACAATTTCAAAATCATACAGGAAACAGACCAGAGCCAGACTCGACTCCCAAACCCTCGCTGCAATAAAGGGAGTACCATACACCAGTGCTGGCAGACTCATCACAGCGAGTGTCTCCTGTCTCACACAAAGTTAATGCCACTGTCATATGACTGGGGGTGGAGATCAGGATCTACCGACTCGAGGGTCTGCTGTACCGCTTGCCACTAAAAATAGTCCAAACTTTCCACTTTTCCATTTTTATTTCAAATTCAATTTTTTTTTTTATAAAATTGATTAAAATTTGCATTGAACGGATTCAGGCTTTCTGCCCAGCAATAGAGCTGGTGGAAAAATTTAATGACCAAAATTATCATTTTTTTTTTTTTTATTTTAAATCTTGCCAAAGTTTGTCAACCAGACCTTCTGACACCAATGTGTGCCTCTCATGTTCAGACATTCAGCAGGCCAGTGGAGTGAGTGGATGGCTGCTTCAGGAACTAGTTCCCATAGAGACCGAATGTGAAGTAATACCGATTATTTCTCAGCACCCATGGGTGGGTGCTAAGTATTTTACAGAAAACACATAAAGGACCTGTCCCTCCCATCTGGAGGTTATAACCCAGGGGTTGGGCTGCACAGGAAATCAATCTAGATGATATAATTGATCCATCTGGCCTCAGTCTCTGTGAACAATCCAAATCATGGACCAGAAAGACAAGTCATATGCCTACTCTGTTGCCTGCAGCAGGAAGGGCAGCAGTGAAGGAGACAGGTTACAGATACGGGCTTTGGTCTTTCTTCTATGGAGTTTGTAGAAAAGCTCTCCTTGACCGTAGGTGGGGTCTGTTTGACTCCTGGCTGTCCCATGATGTTCCAAGATGCAACGTTAGCTCTCGGTGCTTACTGTACCGCCATCTTTTGTTATCCCACAAAGGCCAGCTGCCCCAGCGACAGTTAGTTCTATAGTTATTTATAAAAAAAATGAAACCTTGAATGAAGTGAGGCAGAAGGGAAGAAAGTGATGCTAAAGATGTCCTCCTTTCAGCACCATTCAGCAGATGTATGCTTTTCTGACACCCACTTCAGACCACCATTGAAGATGGGAGGCCCTTCAATTCCGATCACCCTCACACGAGGCCTGTGCTTGTCTGCCATTTCCTGAACTACAGAGGGGCACTGGGACACCCACAGAGCGAAATTACCCCACTGAAATTAAAAGGAGTTTTGCAGCTGACATCAGCAGATTCCCCCCAGGGTCTCAAAAGCTCCAATGCTTAAGGTGCCAGGATGCTAATATTTAGCAACAGTCTCGAATATTGCAACTTAGAAGCACTGTACGAATGTTAATTAATTAATCCCCCATTTGTTACGCAACCCAGGGAAACTCACATTTGTACAATACAGTACCCAGCCTGGTGAAATGAGTGTTGACAAAGAGTCAGAAACGACACGTGGAAAGGAAAAAAGCCTCCGCATGGTATACGCAGAACCACTCTTGGAGGGACAGTGCAAAAGTGACCGTCTCAGCCACCGTCCCACCAGTAGCCACGTTCAAAAACAAGCTGAGTCACTGTTGTGTCTTGTCCTTTTATGCCAGCTGCACACCAGCCAGCTTATTATCAAAGCTCCAGGAACAAATCAATGTGTGGCTTGCCTCCCAAGGACATCTCTCCTAACCGGCCTTGTCACAGCGGTTCAGGCCTTCTTCCCACCGGAGCTTTGTTTGATAGCTTCTGAACCGGCTAGAGCAAGATTCCCTCCTCACCAAAGACCGTATGAAGTCTCTTCCCTTCACAGGCATCTGCCTCAGGGCCTAGGACTGGAAAGGACTGCCTGGATTCACCAAGTCCAGCTCCCCGCTGGCACAGGCAACCCTGTTACATAACTCCCCAGGCTCTGTCTTAGCACAAGTCAGGTTCTCTGCCCCAGCTCCTCCCATTCTGAGGCTGCTCCAAAAGGCTGACCACATGCCTTTTTCTAATGTCCAGCCTAAATTTACCCCTGGTGGTTCCCGTGCCAGCATTGTCCTTAGCTCTGATAGCTCTTCGCCCTTCCTGGTGTTTATGCCCCCCCGATGTTTTTAGAGCAAGGGAGGGCAACAATTTTCACAGCGGGGCCACTCCACGAATTTTGATACCGGTTGTGGACCGGCTCTGGGCTCCCCAGAAGGTGGGGGCCTCTGGCAGAAGAGTTGGGGCTGGGGGCTACAGACAGTGACCAAGAGAGTGTGTGCATGTGAAAGAGAAACACTGAGTGTGAGAGAGAGACTGTATGACACAGACTGAGTGTGTGCTATAGTGTGTACGTGACACTGACTGTGTGTTTGGCACAGACTGGGTATGCATGACAGTGACACAATGTATGTGCTGGCCACTGCTGGATAAGTTTTAAGAGAGGTTCCCCTTCTGTGTCTTTAAGGGAAGACTGTCTGTGCTTCAGACTGGAGCAGCTCCACTCTGTCTCCTTTTCCCTGAACCCTGCTCTGCAGAGACGAGGCATGCAGGAAGGGGAACACCCTGACTTCAGCGCTAGCCTCTCCCCTCCACTCCTCCCTATCTGCAAAGCTAGTACGAGAATCCTAGGAGCAGCTGGGCTGCAGATGAAACAAGGTGCCCGGAGGGGCAGCTGAACACATGCTACTGGCTGTAAGTACGCACGCTCTGCTCATCAGCTGCTTGGGCAGGAGAGAGAAATGCTCGGTGGCCGGATCCAGTCGTCAGGGCTGATTTTTGCCCACCACTGGCTCAGAGACAACAATCAGATTCCCCTCTGCAAACTGTGTGTTGTTAAGCTAGACAAGCCGACTTCTTTTAGTCTCTGCTTGTAAGACAGTCCCTCCATGCCTCTGAGCTCCCTAGCAGCTCTTCCTGGCACCTGATCCAGTTTGAATTCCTCTCTCTTGAGCGTGGGTGGCCAGAACTGGACACACCATTTTAAATGAGGTCTGATCAATTGCTTTAGTCCAGTAACTTAAGTTGCTCAATAATGACAAAGGGTTTTAAAATCACCAGAAAATGAACTCCACCACAGCACAAACCAGGATATCACACTGATGAAACTTGACATCAAAGAAGCCATTTGAGTAGTCAGTAGAGTACTGAACTATAGACAAAAGGTAGATAGTGTTCTCCCTGAAGACCGGGCAAGCTGTGACACTGAAGTCTGGCTGCAAACTCCTTCAAAGTCGAAGTGCAATCAGGATGCAGGCATCGGGGCCTGTTTGTGCCTAGGTAGGTATTTCTACTCGGCCCATCAATTCATCACAAATAAGGCACGTGATTCGTGCAAAACAAACTAACTAGTTTTTTTAAAAATAGTTGTGATAAATCACAAATTTTGTGACACAGGTTGGACCTTCCTGGCCCATCCCCCTTGGGACCTGGCCCATTCCAAATAAAGGAACTTGCCAGACCAAGGGAGGTCCCCTGCTTCCAGCCCCCACAGACCACCGCTCCTCCCTCCTGCTTCCACCCTGACCAGCTCCCCTACCACCAGCCTGGCTGGGCTACTGGCCCCAGCCACTGCTCCAGCCCCCACTGGGCTGCTGGATGCTGCTTGGGCCCTGGACACTGCTGTGGCTGGGCTGCCGGAGGCCTTGCCCAGGCTGCTGGCAGATACCAGCTCCAACCCAGGTCCCGTGGACGTCGCTCCAGCCGCAGTCTCTGGTCTTGGAACGCCTGTAGACCTGCAGGAGTTCATATGTCTGAAGTTAAGGCTATAGCAACGTGCAGTCAGTTGTGCTGGATTGTACAGTCCTAAAAGGAGCCTGCATGCCACTCCCAACCTAAAGAAAGACAGCCTTTGCATGGGGTGGTGATGTTTCTACCCAGCGAAGTGGATGGAGTCTTTAAATGCTGCAGCAACAAATAAAGGGGCTCTGAGTCTGTCTCAGCCCCTAACATTAAAAGAGAGACACTCCAATTTCACAACCTGAGCAGGCCACTCAATAAACTCAGACCTTTGTTGTGTATTCAAATTATCAATGGAGGGAGCCAATTTTACCAAAGACTTTCTATGTTTAAAGAGTGTTTGAGTCCATCCTCCTCCCCTCCACCTGCTGCTTGACCTAAACCATACATGGTTTGCTCCTCCAGGGACTCAGGAGATACTGAATGGACATGTAGCCCAGGCAGGTTCCTGGACCATTTTACTTCTTACCAACCTGCCAAGCCTCTCCTTGTGAAGTGAGGACACACACACCTTCACGGCAAAGCACTGGGACTGAGGAACTCACATTTGCTGGCTTACCAAACCAAACTGCATGGCTCTACTCACAAAATTTCTCAAGAGACAGCCCTACTGGTTCATCCGCCCTCCTTCTTGTGTGCTTGCTCCTTTCTCACATGAGATTCTCTGTACTTCCTGTTGCCGGATGGACCAGACATATGGAGAGAATTGCCTCTCGGACTAGAGAGCACAAGGATACACAGAAGAGAAAGATATTGGGGGTGCTGGGAGAATTCTCAGGACTCTTACACCTCAGAGAACCCATTCCATTCAGCTTCTGGCCAGAGTTTGGGTCAGTTCTTATTCCACCTGAAATGGTTCACTCCTCTTCCTTTCCTCAGTCAATTGTAAAGCCAACAGACCTTGATCACCAGTGGGTAGGACTGACCTGAATCTGCAACCTTAGAGGATAAAGCCAAGTGCCTCTACTGCGTGAGCTACAAGCCAGCTGGCTCCCAGTGAAGGCTGCAGAGCAGACTTCCCTTTCCTTTGTCCATGTTCTCACCGCATTCGGGTTACACAATAATTGTTACTGGCCCACAGTGAACATTGATATGAGTCGCATACAGTCACAGAAGCCAGCCCTTTCTCTCCTTCCTGCCAAGCCAGTCTCACTGCTAGTCAGCATCTTACACATGCTGTGCTGGAATTCTAGGGATGTATCATACTACATTGACCTTGGCTTTAAGGTACCCAAATCGAGCATGAGGTGTTGTGTCCTCCCAGACATTATAACCCTTATAAATCAGACAGGGTCTGAATTCAAGCCAACAAAAAAAAAAAAAAAAACCATGAAGCACAGGTTCTTTCAGCCAGGAGGCCACATGACTGACAAGTAAATGCATTTTGCTGCAATTAAAGGGCATTGACCGATCTGACGTTCAAGAAAGTGAATGGCGTGGTTGCTTGCAAACACATTGTATGTATTGTTTGAAAAGGGACAGTTCTTTTCAGATCCCAAAGTCCAGAATCTTGCAACTCAATGAGCACTTGATATGTTTATCAGCTACAAATGTCTACCCAAGACCTAGCCTGCACTGGGCACAAAACTCACTAACATACAGCTAGTGCCATCTACCGTTTGGCTTCACAACTGCAACTAATGACTACCTCAACCCCACTCGGTTAAAACAAAAAGCAGTCAAGTAGCACTTTAAAGACTAGCAAAATGGTTTATTAGGTGAGCTTTCGTGGGACAGACCCACTTCTTCAGACCAGAACAGGGTCTGGCTGTGGTCTGAAGAAGTGGGTCTGTCCCACGAAAGCTCACCTAATAAACCATTTTGCTAGTCTTTAAAGTGCTACTTGACTGCTTTTTGTTTTGATAGTGTATAGACTAGCATGGCTTCCTCTTTGTTACCACTCGGTTAAGAGCTGCTAGGATTCCAGAACAGATTGGTCTTCTTAAAAGAGGGGTTCATAGGTTGTTAATCCATAAGTATGCCCTTGGCCTGTCCGGTAGATTTATAGAAGAGAACTTCAACAAATAAAACCATATTAATACATATAGTATTGACCCGTATTATTCAACACTCTGACTACTCTTTCAGTAAGATTACTTAACCTTCATAAAACTCCTGTGTGGGAAGGACTATCAGTATTAGACCCATTTGCATAACTGTAAACTGAGTCATGGGGAGATTCAATGATTTGTGCAAGGTCATGGATAGCTCCCTATCCAATTCACAGTGGTGAAAATGTGTCATGGACCATGAAATCTGCTTTCACTATGAGATCAGGTCTGTTCCGTGCTTTTACCATGTAATATCCAGACTTCATGGGAGAGTGCAGAGTTTCTCAAATTGCGGCTCCTAACCTAAAGAGAGTTGCAGAGGGGATCACAAGATTATTTTAGGGGGTGGCCTTACTGCCACCTTTATTTCTGTATTGCCTTCTGAGCTGGGTCGCCAGAAAGTGGCAGCTATCGGCTGGGAGCCCAGCTCTGAAGGCAGTGCCCAGCCAGCAGCATCTCAGAAGAGGGGCATGGTAGATTATTGCCACCCTTACCTCTGCACTGCTGCTGTCAGAGCTGGGCAGCTCATGCAGTCAGACCCTGAACTGAAAAATGTGCATTATTTGCGCATCTCTGTCCAGGTCTGTGATTTTTGCACCCTCTGCACCCTATGGAAATATCATCACACCATAAGGTTCTGTGGGGAGTGGAGATTGAGAGAGGACAATAAGAAGAAACTTGGGAGGAGGCGGCGGCAGCAAACAGAGCTGTGGTGGCTCTGGGGATAACTCTAGGGTAAATAAGGGTTACGCATCCTAATTTCCTGCTCTTCCTAATGACATGCAGTAACTGGAGTGGTCATTGTATTATCTCCATTGCTATTTCCCCTTTGTGCAAGGCAACAGCTCTCTCTGCTGCATCAGGCATTTTCCTGTGCTGAACGGATCCTTTCACTCCCATTAGCTAATATTTAGCAGCACGTTATCATCAACAAAGCATTCGAGATGAGCATACACATTAACTGTAGAGCCTTAGACTGTGTGCGCTGAAAATGAAAGCGCTGGGATCTGTATGAAATATTGTTCTGTGCACCCATTAGGCATTGCCTGCTCTGTCACAATCTCCAATCAGACTCCTTTTCCTTTGAAAATAACTCAGGATACACCGGAGTGAGAGTGGCTTCCCTGCAAAGAGAGGCTTTTAAAATAATTGTGTCACTGAGCAGAAAGATGTACAGGTATTTGGTTACCAACAAGAAAAAAACCTATGTGATCATTATCTGTCCCAGTTGTTCCTCTTCCCCAACTTGATGAATTAAACATGAACAATCCTGCCACAGACTATCTCAGTACAACCACCAAACGTGAGATACCTACACAAGACAAGCAATAATGTCTTTCTTTGGGGGGCCATCTGTTCTAATAGCTTTAATACAAACTACAATCGTTGTGCTCAAAGACATCCAACACATGAAAAACAAAATGGGCACCCGGGGAACGGCTGGTATGCATACAGAGAGGCAGAACAGGGTTTGACTATTAAACAATTTAAGGGTTTGGCAAAAAGAGCATTCTATTTACTTTTATAGCCCTTCTCATCCAAGCATGTTACCGCCATTAACAAACGCAACCCCCTGCCACCTCGGAGAGGCAGGGTATAGAGCCATCCCCATTTTACAGGTGCCGATCTGAGACAGAGTTGTACCCCAGGTTGCACAAGAAGCACAGAGGCCAGAAATGAAGGCCGGTCTCTTGAGCCTCATTGTTGGTGCCCAAAGAACATAATTTCCTCTCTACCCTCAGCAAAGCCACGTCCCTGACCAAGTGCGACACAAAGAGGAAACTGATAAAAAAACTAGAAAAAATGTGAGGCAACTCTAGAATGTGTGTTACAGAGATTGAGGTATTCCCCTTAGACACCAACACCGGGATGCTGGCAGATCGCCTTTGGGCCCTGCTTAGCAAATTGCCTGAGGACATGACTAGTCTGAGGGTCAATAGTCCCACTGATATCTTTTTGCACACATTTAAATATCACATTTTGGGGTGAGGAAGCGTGGTCTAGCAGTGGAGCAAGGGCCAGCCACCAGCCCTCCTGGGCTTTGTTCCTGTCTTTGAGGGATCTTGTCTGTGCCATGCTTCTGAAGCACATATCACTGCAAAAATCCCACACCTGCTCCACCCAAGGCTTTCCAGCACGTGATTTGTCTTCATGCATGGAGTCCTATGAATCCAGAGACTCCAGTGCACCAGTGGGGTCAGTGGCCATAGAATTGGCAGCATTTACCTGTGAAATTAATTACTGTCCAAAACATACAAGAGCCAAAGGAGTTGGCCTTTGAAAATCTGGACCTCTATGCACAAAACATATGGCCTTGCTTCCAAAGATCCACTTGAGCCTCAGAATTTGGATTAGGATCCAGAACTTCTTCAGAGTTCCCTGGAGTTTGGTTCTCGAGCTTGACTCTGGTCTCTTTCAGATCCAGGTGCTGACAGTGGCCCATCTTTGATTTCTTCAGGATATAGCATTAAAAATTCTCCTAGTTTTATGGAGAAGATATTGGGCCAAATTCAGCCTGGATGTAGCCAGCTCGGAGGTCACTTCTGGACTGCACCCACATTGCTCTCTTTTGTTTGGATCAGGATCAAAAATTTGCCTGAAGTCCTGTGAATAGAGGTTGTTTGTTTTTTTCCTTTTTTCTTTTCCTTTTTCTTCTTTTTTTTTTTTTTTTTTTTTTTTTAAAGTCAGGTGTTTTCCATTGCCTGATAACATCACAATGTTGTTCCAATATCACCTGCATAAACATGATCCTAACTAGGAAGGTCAAGGTTCAAGAGTTGAAATCTGCCCCAGTGTATGTATGTGCGTCAACTGAACCTGTAGTTTGTCCCTTTTAATTATACCCTGCTATATTAACAGATAATAGCTGTACATTTAAGCAAATTACCTCGAATCAAAAGGAGGCAATAATTACACTGTTTGTTTTTGCTCCTTTCATTGCTGGAATTATACTTTCTGTTTGTGGAGAGTTAAACATTAGCAAGCGCCTGTATGCACTCATTTCTGCTTGGATGCCTTTTACTGTTCGAAACCAGCAAGAGTCAGTAAAAGTTTGGGCAAATATTAGATTTGGCAGAGTTTGCTATTTGTATCAGGAAACTGATTGGTGTTATTGATTGACAGATGTGACCAAATGTTTAGAAAGTCTGTTCTCTATTGGATTCTGCTAGGTGTTTCGGCAAACAGTCCTAATACAAGGCAAACAGAGCGACTGGAAGAAGTACCAGCTTGCGTTAGCAGAGTAAACTGAGGGCTGTGCAAACAGCTTAAAAGAATGTGGCCACCTTCACATAACCTTTGATGTAGGTATTGATCCTTCTGAAGGTGGGAGGGGGAAGTTTGAACAGGGCAGATTGAGTGGGATCAGATACATCTATAACACCCTAAGAATGTAAATGTTATTTTTAAGCTGCACGGTTGGTCTAGTAATGGGTGGCTGTTTGGAATTTATCTTCCTTCAAATCTTTAAATCCAAACAGCAATAAGAATTAGTAATAACTTTTCCATTGACTGCCTGTGAGGGTCGCATCTACCCCCAATAAGGACAGCAGGGAGCACCTTTAATGCTTTGAAGCCAAACAGAGACATGCAGCAAGCGGAGTCAAAGTCTGTAGCCTCAAGTCTACTGCACCAGAGCAGGAGGGAAGAGAACATGCTAGGAGAGCTGTCTGCATGTTATCTGGGAACAAAGCATGCAGGCAGGAAAGGGACTTGAAAGAGAGGCTAGTTTTCAAAGATCCAGGGCTTTCTACACTCCTTAGAATTTAATGTAGATTATTACTGTAGCCTCAGCCTCACTGGGCAAACAGACAAGATGATAGTTTGTACCAGTGTTCCCTGGAAGCTGAGTGCTTGGATGGCTGCCCAGGAGAGATTTGGGTGCCGCCCAGCTGATTAGCAGAGCGCTCCCAGCCGCCCCCACCGGCAGCGTGTGTTTCTATAGGTGGTGCACCCCTGCATGTGCCTCGGTGCACAGAACAAAATTTATTTCACACAGGGATGGAAGCAATTATTAGCGGGAACCCTGGTTTGTGCCCAGATTGTTCCAAGGTGAGAGAAGAGGTGGAGACCCAGAGGGAGAGCACAAAGGAACTATGTAACACTATGAGACATTTAATGAGCCATGGCCACAGGCCCTGGGGCAAGGTGGGAGGGGGACCCAGTTCTGCAACCTGGAAGGGGAGGGGCAAAACGTGAAAGGGGGTGGGGCCTAGGGCTGCCCTCTCCTTACCTCACAGCTGCCTGGCAGGGCCGATCCACACTTCTGCAGCAATGAAAAGGGGCCCAGAGCTCTGGCCACTGTCAAAGTAGTGGCAGTTGTGGTGGTCCCTTTGAAATGCCAGGCCCTATGGCAACTGCCTCCCCCACCCATTAGCAGGGCTGGTTGAGGGTCTTGTCGTTATCACAAGCAGAGGTGAGCCCTATGGAGAGACTGGAGGGCAGAGCTGATGCTTGTAAAAGTGCTGCTAAGGGGATGCTCCATACTGCACAGGACACAGAAGATGACACCATCTCTGCCTTAACAGCTCATATTCTAAGCCAGGGGTCAGCAACCTTGCCGAGGCAGAGTACTGAAATTTGACCTCTAGGTACGGTCGGGTGATACCTTTTAAAGTCACTAACAGTCCTACTTACAGCAGCATCATTAATCAATTAAGATGCCAAGTGTTACTGTTGAGGTGGTTGTTGGTAGCATTAGCTGGTCTTTTGTTAATCCACTGGTGGTGGGGCTCTGAGCAAGCTCCCGGCTGCATGGGGGAGAAGGGACGGGCTCAGCTCCCACCCCACGTGCAGATGAAAGTTAGCTTGCATGCTGCTCTTGGCACCCTTGCTGGGGGTTTCTGCCCCTTGTTCTAAGCAGATGGGTAACACAACGTGCAGACTCCCTTCACTGCTCCTTTCCAGATGCTCTGCCTTCTTTGTGCTGTGCAGTGTTGTGCGACTTGGGGTACCCACCTCAGACCCAAAGCAGGGCTGTGTGCATGCCATTGCTTGTCTCCCGCAGCAACAAAAGTTGGTCCAACAAAACGTTAGCTCACCCGCCTGGTCTCTGCTCCTTGCGTGAGGAAGTCAGAGAGCAGTGTCTGTGGGGTGCAGGGAGGAATGAGAGGGTGTCTGGAGGGATTTGAAAGGAGGGAGCAATAGGTGATACTACAGGAAAAGCCACTCTGGAGCTGCATGTGAGAGGAGATGGAGACGGAGATGTGATGGGATTCAGCAACAGAGAGAAGGGAGTAATAATTGCCAGCAGTGCTGTAAGATGAGGCCAAACAGCGCAGGAATGGACTGTGTGCTGTCCACAGTTCTTTCATTATTGCATGCCTGTTATTTATCTGGGTTCATATTGCTGTGGATATGTCACCAATGACATCTAATTGCCCCTGGAGATCACGGTACACCATCCACACAGAGTACACCAAGTTTGATTTTGGGAATCATAGTTCAGCTGACCTGTAATGCCACACCTCTAACATACAGACAGGTCTGGCTCTAGTCATTACAACCCCAATATTCAAAATTGCGTGCCTGCAATACTGTGACAATCAATGCAACTGCTCACTTAACTTGCTTCCACAAAGACTCTGATAGGATATATTGATCAATGGTGCATGGACAAATGGGCCTTTATACTTCTAAAAGCCATCTGTGGAACAATTACTACAAACTCGCATGCAAGGATACATGGACAAATGAAGTGTGTGATTGCATGGGCATTTCTCTGGAAGTCAGACCACCACAATCTAAACCAAAGTCTAAATCATGTTTTTAATTATCTGCCCATCTGGCGATGCTTGCAAATAACATCTCTTTATAGTGATAGATATTAAACAGACACTGTTGATAGATGGGTTAATCATTACCAGAGAAGAAAAGGGACTGCTTTATATCTATGTATTGACCCTCAATCCATAGTAACCAAGGATGCATTTGATGCTTGAGAAGTACCATCTAATAAAAATTACGAGGTACACATTACAAACCCAGAGCGGATGAGTCATTGCGGCGGTACAGTGAAGTGGTGGATCTAAAGGAAGACCTAGTTAATTATTAAAGCGGAGTGGCATACATTTCCGAGGGGTAAGGCTGTGCAGAGGCAGCATGGTCAGTAGCGCTGAGAGGACACAAAATCTTCAGGGTTCTGGACCTTTCAGCACCCTGCCGCTGCCCAGCCATTCCCTGTCTCACTCTCAGTCTGCTCCCAGACCAAACACACAGCAATTCGCTGCAGCGACAATGCTTCCTATTGTTAACACAATGAGGTCCTGGCAAACAGTTTCCAGTAGTGAAGATGTGTCATTACTAATTCAGACAAGACAGCTACAAGTACCGTGCAGTAAGGCTCCTCGGGAAGGCCTCTGCAACAGAAGAGGACATGAGCAGTGGAAGAGCCCAATTGCACATTGGAATCCAGGCCAGAGAGCCACAAGGATGATCCAACTGAGCCTTGGGCAGATGCCCTGTAAGAACATCCCTGTTTGTTCCTTCTGATCTTGTGTTCTGAGCCAACCAACAGCTTCAGTGCTGGACCAAATGAGAGGTGGAGCCTAACCTCGCTCTTTGCTTAAGCAGATGCTGGGAAGACGCTCAGGGTGTTGCCACAGGCTGTGCATTTGGGGGCAGAGTTTATGTATTGTTCTTTTGTCTTTGATTATCCGAATGCTTTTTTCAATTATCCTCTACCTTGAGTACTCCAGACCTAACAGCCCTAGTTATTGTTTTATTACTCCAGGACTGGGATAGCTCTTTTATTTTTTATTGTGCCCTAATAGACACTGCTCTGTGAGACAGGCTCTGTGATATTTTCCCAAGGGACAGGTTCTCTGCATTAGCAGGGGTTTCTTCAGGTGGAGGCACCAGGCAATCTTCTAGGTGAACCCAGGACACCCAGCCCTGAGAAGGGAGAAGGCTGCAGCCAGGTCATCTTGCTGGGCTATGGGAGCTTATAAGGGAGCAACTATCACTCCGTTTTGGAAAAGGTGCAGAACCCTGCCAGGGTCAGGCAGAGCCAGGGCCTCATCATTCTGAGAAACACCCCCCACTGGTGCCTCAGCACTGCTCCTGCCTGTCCACTCTGTCTTTTACATTTTCTAGGGCCTTCTGTATAGACCCATTACATCTCTCCTCCTCCTCCCTGTTTGTGCCTTCTAGTCTAGTGCCTCTCTTCAGCCAGCAGCAGTCAGTCAGATTTTTGATTTATTTTGGCCTCATAATAGGCTTTCGTAGATTCCAAGGTCAGACGGAGTCCTGCTCTGGGCAGGGGGCTGGACTCAGTGACCTCCTAAGGTCCCTTCCAGCCCTAGGATTCCATGACTGTGATAATCTAATCCAATGAACAGCACAGGCCAGAGAATTTTCCCAGAATAATTCCTAGAGCAGAGCTTTTAGAAAAACCTCCAATCGGGATTTATGAATTGCCAGCGATGGACAACCCGCCATGAAACAGCTGTCGCTGACGAGGAATTAGACTCCTTCTGCAGCAGTGAGAGCACCAAACCCTGACCACTAGACCATTCGGGAACCTGAGTCAAGGGCCTTGAAATCAATAGGAAACTATCCAGTAACCTCAGTGGCAGTTGGATGAGGTCCAATGTGACAAACACACAGTCCAATTGAAACTTGTTACTATTTAACTCTGAGTGACCCTCCCTTGTCATATGAAAACGTCACGCTATATAACTTCTTCAGGGTAAGAACTACGTGGTTTGTTTTGAACCCAGTTTTCCAATTCTTTCAATGAAACTCTGTATGCATGGTTATGAAGTGTATGTTCTTGCTGGTGAAACAGGAAAACAAAGTCTATTATGTAATCCAAAAAGCCTTTAAGACTCTCCTCTCTAAAGGAAGATTAACACTATTTCCTTAATGCCAGGTCCTCCTTAAATAACACTCCATGAAGTGTTAGATTGCTTCAGAGATATCAGCTTATGAAACCAAATATAAAGCAAAATGCCCTTGGAAAATAAACCTGATATTGAATCTGCATCAAGAGTAGGAGCTTAGAAAACGAGACAAGTCTTTATGGTAACTGCAGATTAAAAAATTACTTCTGCGTACATTAATCAATTCGCCAGACTGTCCTGGCCAGCCACTGAAGTGACAAATAAACCAGCTGTAGGGTGAAAATATCTCTTGACAGAGTACATCCACAACACCGAGATGACAGGCTTTCAGTATGTGTGGTCTAAAGCTTTCAAGGTTGGCCTTGCTTGTTGATTGACTTCAGGGGTGTTTAAAACAAAGGGATACATGGCAGTGACGCAGGTTTGGGCCCAGTGCTACAAGATGGATTAGCATTTTACAGAACTGTGGGCGGGGCTGGACAAAATGTGGGGCCAAGGAGGGAGTCCTGTGCAAAAAGCAGTAGAAACACATAGTATTAGAACTGGGCTCAAAGTGGAATGATCATCCCACCATCCCATGCCAACACACCAAAGCACCTGGGTCTCAAGCCTATCCAAGAGCAGGAATTAATCACAATATTTCTTGGCTCGGTAAACAGATGAGGGCTACTCTTCTTCGCTTTGACTGATATCTTGAGACTTGTCATTAGCTCTGCCGCATGACGGACAACTTTTGCAGCACCAAGCATTACAGTGGCAACTTGCCAGAAGCCCAGGGGCAGCATATGATTTGCATCTATGTTTATATAATTCTACATACATTTGTTCAACTTGAAGTTAAAGCAGGTATTAACTTCGATTCCCATGCAATTAGCCTTCCCTTATTTGTATGGGCACCAGGTTGCTTTCCTCTTATCCCCAGTGGA
The DNA here is from genome assembly GCF_033958435.1 of Carettochelys insculpta. Taxonomy (NCBI): domain Eukaryota; kingdom Metazoa; phylum Chordata; order Testudines; family Carettochelyidae; genus Carettochelys; species Carettochelys insculpta. Next base: position 43,382,884 of record NC_134148.1, on the reverse strand, counting down.
TGTAATTACTTCTGGGTGCAATCCCTTGCCCCCTCCATCGCTACACACATGGCCCGTGCACCACTTACATCTCACAAAAGCCTTATTGTGAGGACCTTGTGTTGGCTCTCTGCACCACAGGGAATTCCAGCCTCCGGAGAAACAGAAGGAACATGGCAGTGAGTGGGAGTGATGTGTCAGCCCTGAGGGAGAAACCTGGACTGGAGCTATTTCATTATTGGTAGCGATGAGCTCACCAGGTTGTAGGAGGCACAGGTTCATTTTAAGGGCAGGCAAAGTGGTTTGGAGAAAACAAACTCCAGACTGAAGCTTGGACAAAGCATGACTTTCCAAGTTTGGAAACACACAGCCAACAGGTTCCCACAACACACGCACACACACACACACACACAGACACACACACACTTTCTCTCATCCCTGACACGCTTTCTCTCCATGATGAAATTTCCTGTGATGTGTCAGGAGCTCTGGAAATTTCTGCTGGGCTGGCTGCTGTCTGAGTCCTGTGATTCTCTTGTTTAAGTCTAGAGTGTCTTTGATCCTGCTTCGGGCAGGGGTCTGGACTAGATGACCTCCTGAGGTCCCTTCCAGCCCTAGAATTCTATGATTCTATGACAGGAGAAATCCTCAAAGCTCAGGAGAACTGATTACATTAGAACAGCAGAACAAGTAGCAGATCTCAGACCACTGGGCTGGAACCGAATCAAAAGACTGAGCAAGAAGCACTGGAGCGCTCTAGGCTTTTAGATGTCACAGAGAAAACGGGCAAACGAGCTGGTTGACTGGGCTTGGGTTGAGATGATGGAGAAGGAGAGAAGAAATCTAAGAAGGCCTGGACAAATTCTAATATGAATTCATGGAGGAAATGCTTTGGTATGAATGAGTTATACACTGACTTATTGGTAGTTGTGATTGTAAGTTTTTCCTGAGGAAATAAAGTATTTCCAAAGAAACACAAATCAACAAGCCAGGACACACCCAGCAGGGCTAGAGTTAAAGGAAATCTCTAGAGAATTCCAAGATGGGACATACATCAGTCGAGGTCTGTTGGGTGTATCACACAGAAGCATGTTACATTGGTAGGCGAAATGAGCAGCATTAGGAGAAGACACCAAGTACCAGCATTAGGATGCAGCATTGTTCGGCGTAATGAGGAACTGAACCACACTGTGGCTTTTTTATAGAAATGAGATGCATGAGAAATGCATCATAACAGTGTCTGCCAGCAACCCTGTGGCTCAGGTTGTGCTAGCCTTTCTATTATAAATCCAATTTTCAAGGCTTAAGGATATAACTAAGGAAGGCAGGAAAAAAATTGTGCTCTGGACTGGAAACTGGCATAATGGTTCTTGATCTGGGGTTTGAAATTAACATTATAATCTAGGCCTCCTCTCCTAAGGAATGTTAAACACCCCTCTGACCAATTCTTTAGTGATCATATAGTGACAAAAATAAATGAAGTTAAAATTATTAAAAAACTTTCTTTTGGGGGAAACCACCCACACGTAACACTAAAGCCTTTAAAAAGTTCAGACTATTTCAATTGCTTTGGGCAAGTGCTGAAAGTCCTCAACATGCCTTTTCTTAAGTCTTTCCCAGACAAAATTCCCATTGACCTTCCAGTTCCAGCAAGAGGATTGCTTCTGTATGATTAACCCAGGGCTGAATCTGTTTGCTGAGCAGTTCCAGAATTAGAACTGGCAAATGATTCCATGAGGCACCGTTCCTTTCAGTGGGCTACTTCTGAACAATGAGCAAAATCAATTCTAAACTTGAAAGGTTCAAGCAAAAGGTGACTTCCCCCCGCCAACCCACTGCCCCTTGCTTTATGACGATGACAAACACAGATGAGTTTTTGCTAAAATAAAGCCTTCCCTGCTTTGGTGCCATTGCTCCTCTAGGGCAGACCACTTCAAGGAAGCAAAACAGCAGAAAGGTAGCACTTTAAAGACTAACAAAATGATTTATTCGGTGATGAGCTTTCGTGGGACAGACCCACTTCATCAGATCATCAAGTCTGTCTCATGAAAGCGCATCACCGAACAAATCATTTTGTTCGTCTTTAAAGTGCTACACTTCTGCTGTTTTGTTTTGTTGGAGTACAGACTAACATGGAAACCCCTCTGTTATTTCCAGGAAGGAGAGCCTTGCTGTTGAGGAAGAGGAGAAGGTCAGGAGATGTGACATCTCGCCCTGGTGCTGCCAAAGAAAGTCAAATCTGGTGGTTTTCTGTTGCCTCAGTTGGCATCTGGGCACGAATCAGACACTAGTACTTGCTGCCCGCCACCCCACCCATGCCTCTGGCCATTGTGAGGCTGAATTGCTTGAGGTGATGAGCTCTTTGCCGCAGCAACTATCACTTACTCTGTGTAAGTATCTTCTAGGACAAGGAGAACCTGAGCATTACATAACAGTGAGGCAGTAACATGGTCTCTGGTCCCTAGGTCAAAGATTACACTGAAAGTGGAAAAGATAAGGCTGCTGCTGCCTGAGTTTACAGGAAGTTCATAATACAGATGCACGTGCCAGCAATTTATACCCTTGAACCAAGTAATGATGTGCCAATGGTGATTTTGATTCCCACTCCCTAGTTTCTTTATTTACATATGCACTTCTGCTTTGTGTGTGTGTGTGTGTGTGCGCGCGCGCGAGCATGCAAGTTAACCAGGTAATTATGCATGCATTTTGCTAACATAATTTGAATGATTATTTTTACTTGAGCCTGTATTGTGACTGGCTGGCTGTTCCCTCTGGGAGTAGAGGACTTTATCATAGAATCCTAGGGCTGGAAGAGACCTCAGGAGGTCATCAAGTCCAACCCCCTGCCCAAAGCAGGATCAACCCCAACTCAATCATCACAGTCAGGGGTTTGTCAAGCCGGGACTTTGGAACATCCAGGGATGGAGACTCCACCACCTCCCTAGGTAACACATTCCAGTGCTTCACCACCCTGCTGGTGAAATGTAAATTCATTACTAGCTGTTCTTACCGGCACACTGAATGCAGATCTTCTGATTTCAGTTGAGTGTCTCTGATGTTGCTGAGATAAGAATTCAGCACTTAGACTACTTCTACACTTGCCCACTCTGGTTGGAGGTGGCATGGTAATAAGGCACGTCAAAGCAGGCTAATGATATGCTAATTTGCATATTCAGCACCTTATTAGCATAATGGCAGCTGCACAAATTTCAAAGTGCAGACTTTGAATTGCAGATTGACAGCGAAGACAGGAGCAGCTTCAAAATCAGTGCCCCACTTTGATATTCCCTTACTCTGATCTAGTTCTGCGGGATTAAGGGAATGTCGAAGCGGGTGCTTATTTCAAAGCTGCCCCCATCTTCACTCTCAATCTGCAATGCAAAGTCTGTCCTTTGAAATTTGTGCGGCCGCCATTATGCCTATGAGGTGCTGACTATGTACATTAGCGCCTCATTAGCCTGCTTTGAATTGCCTCATAACCGTGACCCACCAACTGGATGGCGTGAGTGTAGAAGCAGCCTTAGACTCTTGCAAATCCAATACTCTAGGAAAGAGCACTGAAGAACACAATCGATCCAAGATACAGAGCTATTCGTGTTATGCAGAGACCCCTATAAACCGCACATACCTAAACAAAGTCGCCAGCCAGCCATCACACCGAATACCCCCAAATTAGCTCTACAAGCTACTACAATTCACGGAATAGGTGAGGCAGTCAATTCTGAGGCTTCATTTTCCTACCAAAGATTGGAATGAACAAAAAAGGACCGGAACTGCAGGAACCTATTTACACTGAGATTGACACAAGAATGCAAAATGGCAGAAAACTAAGTCTGTCACATACATACCCTGATACATACATATTCATTGCATTCCAACTCCCTTCCAATAAGCATCTTGGTGTGTCATATTACAACTTACGATATGCATAATAACGTAAAAGTAGTAGCAGGTGCACTCTTCTATCTTAGCATTACGCTACCCTAAAGATACTTGCTTTAGGCAATATTGCTATTTTAAATGTATATCATGGCTACTATAACATAGCAATGATTTATTAGCATGTATTCTATGTTTTCAAAGTCCTGCACAAACATTAGTTAATTAGTTCTCCCAACACTCCTGTGAGGTAGGTGAATAAATCCTTATTGTACAAATGAGGAAACAGAAATGAGAGAGCCATTTTCTTCATGCAGTAAGTCAGCAGCAGAGCCAGGACCAGAACACAGGTATTACTGAAATACCTCCTTTTTCCTCCACCAGCCCAAGAAGGTACTTTAGCCGCAATTTATGCTGTGAGATTAGCATTAAGGAATCTGGGGTTTTCTGTTTGTTGCTCAGCTGCTTTGTGATCGTGAAAGCCTGACTGGACTGGCCAATAATATGAGTCAACCATGTGATACTGCTGCAAAAGTAAGCAACCATGACTCTGGGATGCATTAGCAGGAATGTTGTGAGGAAGATGTCAGAAGACATTTTTCCGCAGTGCTCCATGCTGATTATGCCTCAGTTGGAGTATTGTGTCCAGATCTGTTCGGTTCATTCAAGGAAAGACGTGGAGAAACCAAAGAGGGGCCAGAGCAACAAAAATGACTAAAGGTCTAGAAAACAGGACCTGTAAAGGGAAGACTGAAAGAACTGGGTTTGTCTAGTTTGGAAAAGAGAAGGCTGAGGGGTGCCATGATAACAGCTGTCAAGTACCGAAACGGGTGTTACAAGGAGGAGAGAGAAAAATTATTCTCCTTAGCCTCTGATGATAGGACAGAAAGCAATGGCCGTAAATCACAGCAAGGAAAGTTTAGGTTGGACATTAGGAAAAATTTCCTAAATGTCACGTTGGTTAAACACTGGAATAAATTGCATAAGGACGTTGTGCAATCTCCATCACTAGAGATATTTAAGAGCAGGTTAGATAAATATCTACCAAGGATGATCCAGATGGTGCCTGGTCCTGCCATGAGGGCAGGAGACTGGACTTGATGACCTTTTGCGTTCCCTTCCAGTTCTAGTATTCCCTGATTCTATGATAATGCATACAAAAAAGTCCTAAACATACAATATGGGCAACCAGTGACTTGAAAAATTCTCACATTCAGTAGAGATAGTAAACTCATTCATACCAAAGCATTTACTCCATGAATTTCACTTTTTCTGCTAGCAAATAGATCATGACTTTATTCCTCATGCAGCATTATCTACCAAAGAATTTCTGCAAATAACTCTTGGTCTTTGGATGGGGTGCAAGCAGTTCATTCCACATTGGAAATTCCAGCTGTGTTGCCTGGCTAGAAGCTAGGTTTTCATCCCAGCTGGCTATGTGAAGCCCTTGCAGTGCCTATATTTGTGACTGTGAACATGCATTTGCCTTTCTTGGTGAAATTCTCCCTTGTGCACAGAGGACTCAGGTGTGGCTTGTATGGTGCCTAGGTGTTTTGCTGGCTTTTAACTCAGGGTTACTTTCACCTGCTGTGAATATTCTGCCACGTTTGCTTGAAGTGTATTCTTGTGCTGAAAGTTCCTATCATTCAACAGGATCATGAGAATGTTTGTGGGCACCAACTCCAAACAATAAATAAATAAATAAATTAAATAGTAACAGAGAGGAAGCCGTTCTAGTCTATATACTATCAAAACAAAAAAGCAGTCAAATAGCACTTTAGAGACCAACAAAATAATTTATTAGGTGAGCTTTCGTGGGACAGACCCACTTCTTCAGACCATAGCCATACCAGAACAGACTCCATATTTAAGGCACAGAGAACCAAAAATAGTAATTCAAGGTGGACAAATCAGAAAAAAAATGATCAAGGTGAGCATATCAGAGAGTAGAGGGGCAGAAGGGGTGGGGGTGAGTCAAGAATTAGATTAAGCCAAGTATGCAAATGAGCCTCTATAATGACCCAGAAAATTCCCATCCCAGTTCACACCACCTGTTAATGTGTTGAATTTGAATATAAGAGAGAGTTCAGCAGCCTCTCTTTCAAGAGTGTTGTGAAAATTCCTCTTCAGTAAGATGCAAACTTTTAAGTCATTAACAGAATGGCCCCACTCCATTAAAAGGCTGGCTGACCAGTTTGTGGATCAGGAATTTTTATGTCTGTTTTGTGCCCTTTAACTCTCTGTCTAAGAGAGTTTGACAGACTTCAAAGTATTGAATCTGTTCTGGTCTGGCTATGGTCTGAAGAAGTGGGTCTGTCCCATGAAAGCTCATCACATAATAAATCATTTTGTTAGTCTTTAAAGTGCTACTGGACTGCTTTTTTGTTTTGAAAATAAATTAAACAGCTAACAAACATTGAGGGAAAAGGTTGTGCAGCATTTTCCAGTCTCCAATACACGGGCGCATCTCAGACACGCTCCCTGGGAGTGAGTGATCTCTAGCACAGAGCCAAGTGCAATTTGTGGGTGAACTGGTCCTAAATCTTTATTGTCTACAGGGCTATTACTGGAGTGATGAATTGGTAGTAACCCAAGCCCTATATCAGGAGACCAGACTGCTCATGTTCTGTCAGCAGGGGGTGCAGAGTTACTGCACTCTTGGAAGTGTTGTCTTGCAGATAAGATACAAAGCCAACATCCTGTCTACATATAAAATTACATGGCACTTTCCACAGGAGAGTTCACCCTCTGTCCCAGCTCTATTTTTCTAATACAATCTCCTCTTCCCAAGCCAAAAATATAATGGCAGGGCCTACTGGAAAAAAAGCATTCATGCAAAAGAGGACAATCCTTGGAAACACATGGAAGAAATCCTGGAAAGATTACCAGCAACGTGAATTTTATTTTTTTAACATTACACCAGCAGGCATCTACCCAGCCACATGGCCTTATGCTGTGAAAGGCTCATTAGAGGTGCAGCACACAGCTTGTGTCAGAAGAGATTAGACTGTTGTGTCTGAAGGAAAATTCAAGCTAGCAGGCAGGCAAGTCATGTTTAGGCACGGCGTGTTCCTAAACCAGTCTCACATCCGCCAGAATTCACTCCAGCTCCAAGGGCCAAGACAAGAGCTAGCCACGAAAGATGGGGTTTCAGGAGCTGAGCTAACGTTCTGCGCAGAAGCAAATGTCACTCGCTACCTGCGAGGAATGTGGACCCACAGAGCACAGATGCACCTCTTGGTTTCCAGGGTGCTTTGCACATCACAGGATCAGGACCTTGGCTGACATGGAGGACTTGGCTGTGCGGTGTCGTGTACAAAGGCCTTGACTGGAACAGAGCAGGTGTAGCCCTCCTGGGCCTGCTTACAGTCTGTCAACTGTGAGAGGGTTTTTTTATTAGTATTATTCTGTTCAGAGGAAGCCGGGGAGGGAGAATGTGTTTGGTGCAGAGCAGCCTTGTTCCCTGACCTAAGCAGAGCCATTACCAACACCCGGCTAACTGCTGACAGTGATTTCCAGATGATCGGCACTTTGCAGCCCATGTCCCTCCTTTGATCGCCTTCCAGGGTGGTGATAACAACTGCAAAGCCAGCCCTGACTCAGGCTTTTCCTGACTGCAGATCTCTGCTAATCCCTCCATTAGGTCTCCGAGTAGCACAGCCTGGTTACTCATTAGCTGCTCCTATTCCTGTGTGTCCAACTGGGCCCTCTGTTGTTACTGACAGGACTGACTGCCAGCAGAGACTTAGTACCCTGCCATTCAGGCCTCTGCTTGGTGCCATTAGCTGAGGCCTTAATGACAGCTGCCGGGAGCAGGTGCTCTGCTGTTAGAGTGAGCCACCACACTTCCAGCTCCCCCGGGGAAGCAGCCAGCCTGTTCGCTTGCACCAGGGCTGCGGTGATGAAAAGATGGGTGTGAACCATAACTCTGAAACCCAGGGGGGGTTGGTTAAAAAAAAACCTTCAATTAATAATCAGGCAGGGGTCAGCGAGTGGGTATTTTATTTCCCTTCGGTGACTGCAATGTAAGATTGATTTCTGTGTTTAGCCAGTAATGTACTAAGTACAGCTCACTGTTTCTTCCCACAAAACTCTTCATTTGACAGGCTAATTCTCCCGGAGTCATAAATAAAACCATGGGGGACAGCTAAGTTACATTTTTATAGCATAAGCCTTAAATTGCACATGCCAGCAACTTCTATCAGTTTAGTCTCTAAGTGTTATATTTCAGTAAAGTACACAGTATAAGTAGCACTTAACACCTTGAGAGCAGTGGGGGAGGGAGATAGGTTAAACTTCCATTTCCATCCTGATTCCCTAGTTAAATACTTTTGTTTTACTGAGTGGCACATTGAGACCATCTGATGGAAGATTGCATGGAAATCTCCTAAGAACAATGTTTCTCACACCCAACAATAAGCTAAGATGGTGCAGTGAGGAAACACACAGTCCACCCCTCCATCAGTCAGTGAGAAGATCTCTCCACTGCTGCGCTCCATCTTTCAGAGTTCGATTTAGTGCACCTACTAGGGATGTGCTAAACTGAACTTACAGGGCACCTACATCCGTGCTGGTACTCCTGCTCCTCATTAGGAATAAGTGAAGTCAACCAGAATGATCTCCCATCAACCTCCTTTAGTGGAGATGCTGCAGGAGCCCGAATTAAGATACGTCAACCCCAGCTAGGAAATTAACGTAGCTGGAATTCCACTCCTTATTTGACCTTCCCCTGTAGTGTAGATCTGCCCTGATTTTTCTTGCCTTTCTATACCTTCTCCTCAACTAAACGCAACATTTGATAGTCTATTGGCTGGAGTCACTCAACTTTTATTTTTGGCATTATTGCAACATTAAGGTGATCCAAAACCTACTTTGGCTGATTTACTGTGTGGCAAGCGATGTATTATAGAACCAGGAAACCATCTGATAGGACCCAACAGAAGTTTAGAAGTCATATTTATCCAAAGCAAAGAGTTCTTATGTCCCATGCGATGCTGCCCCTAAGCCAATTAATCAGATTCCAGAGACGGCTATCGTAACTGCTCCTTAACTCAGCTGGCTTTCATAAACATACATTCCTGTGCTTTCACATAGCAAGGTTGAACCTCTGTAATCCAGCACTCTCTCATTTGGCAATGTCCGTAATCCGTCATGATTTTCGTTAGCCAGACGGATGACCACTTATCTTGGGTGTGGCCAAGTTTCCCACTGGCCCATGAAGCTTGTTTCCAGCTACCAGTCCTGGCTCTCAATGTTCTGTGCTGTTATTTAGTTGTAATTTACCCTTAAAAGTCTTCTAAGGTCCCGGTAAACTGTGGAAGTGTCAATAATGCTGATAGACAAATTCTCTTTTCCAGCACCGGTCAGATCTGAAGGGTGCCAGACTAGAGAGGTTTAACCTGTAGTTGTTGTTTTGTTTTGTTTTTTAAATCAGTATTTGCCAGCATTTACTACACATCAGATGTGGGATACTTGCAGTTTCTTACATCCTTGCAATAGCGAATAACAAATTCAGCGGTACTGGTTGTCATACATTGATTTTTTTTTTTTTTTTTTAAAGAGGCAGTGGCTGTCCGTATGTTCCAGGGTAAGGACAGCTTGCAAGGTGCTGCTTCAAGTTTCCTCCCTTGCATAGAAAGGGCTGGTGTATGCTTACAAAAATAGCACGCTAGTAATGCTAAACTTGGACAAACTGGGTTGGATAAAAGCAGAATTAACCCAAGACTTTGGCCCCTGTCCACAGTGACACTTTGGCCCTCAGCATTTCCTGTTCCTGGCAAAATTAGAAGCAGAAATGACCGACCACCGCCCAGAAGGCCAGAGACCACCCAAGAACAGTCTGAAGAGACAGAGGAGTTGGCAGAACCCTTTCAGAAAAGCTTGTGCTCAGAGCCAGGAGATTCAGAGCTCTCGCACGACAGTATTGGGCCTCTCGGTACTTCTCCAGATCGGAACTTGAGTGACTTGCTCCCATGAGCTCCCCACTCATGTGGCTCTGCACGGGCCCCCGTGACTAAATGTGCAGATGACCCTGAATTCAGGCTCTGCTACACTCAGCATCAATATTAGCCAAACTTTACCTGAACACAGGCCTAGGGTTCTGGCCCATCCCACATCTCTCCCATGGTGTGGGCTGGGCAGCAATTTTAGCCCTTAATTCTCTGCACCCTCTGGGCACTGCATGTTTGGGAAGAAGACAGAGGCCCGATGTCTCAGTTGCAATCCACGGAGCTGAAAGGGTGGTGCTCAGCACTCACTCAGAGCTTGCACTGAGCTGCTCTGAGGTCAAGGGGGATGGATAGCTCAGTGGTTTGAGCACTGGCCTGCTAAACCTGGGGTTGTGAGCTCAGCCCTTGAGGGTGCCATTTAGGGAGCTGGGGCAAATAGATTGTACTGCCAGGGATGGTGATAGGTCCTGCTGTGTGAGTAGCGGACTGGACTCGATGACCTCTGAAGGTCACTTCCAGCTCTGTGACATAGATATATCTCCATATTCTCCCTCTTCTGGCACAGCTGGCCTGCTGCAGGAGATGCTGACTGGCTGCTCTCAACTCACTGTGGGAAGCAGGAACTCCTTAACTCTGCCCTGAGAGCTAGGGAGGTTGAGGGGCAGGTGCTGGAGGGATGCTGCTGGGACAGCAAGTTGGGCTGTGCTAGTCTTTGAGTTATAAACAAGTGAGGGTGAGTTTAGACCCTGATAGCGCCTCAGTACTGCTCACAGCCGTCAACCTCCAAGCCCAGGTGGGCAGACTGGGGCCCACACTACAGCCCTGCAAATAGCTGTGTAGGCAATAATTGAGAGTTGCAGCCAGGGCAGAGAGCTACAGAGCCCAATTCCCCACTGCCATACAGCCCCCAAGCTGCCATGCCAAAAAGGGGAGCTGCATGTGGCTGAATCCCCAGTCAAAGGCTTGCTGCAGCAGGCATCAACAACATCTCCTTAGGCCAGAGCTGCATTGCAAGCGAGGGGGTGATTCCCCAGCTCATATAATAATCCCCATGCTATACAGGTGAACATAAATAGCAGTGCAACCACAGTCTGGATGGTACACCCCCCCAGGCTGTACTCAGTGGCTAGCATCAGCTTCTGTGGCCTTGCTGCTCTCTTTAGGGCAGTCTCTCAAGCAGTGCTTGCTTGTGCCTGGGAGGAGCTGGCTCAGCCATGTAGACATGCCCTTACTCAGGTTCTCTGCTCTGCTGAGGGTGGAGAAGGCTTTGGCTCACCTGCCCTGCCCTGTAAAAGTTAAATCCTGATTGACAGAATCAGTTGCTAACAGTGGTATTAATGTGAAAATGCCCTCAAGTGGGCACTCAACCAAACACTGCAAGTTGGCATTTTGACAGGAGGGAGAAAGTCCTGAACAGTAAGGAAAGGATGTTCTCTAGATCTTTAATCCTTTTTATTGCTTTTCTCTGGACTGTCTCCAATTAGTTCACTTCTTTTCTGAAATGAGGCATACAGAACAGGACACCATTCTCCAGCTGAGGCCTAGTCAGTGCAGACTAGAGCAGAAGAATTATTTCTTGCACCTTGCTTACAAGACTCCTGTTAATACATTCCAAAATGATGTCTGCTTTTCCCCTCTCCCCAGTAAACAATCGTTAAGCATGGTTTAGACTAAACTGCCTAGGGAGGCTGTGTAATCTCCATCGCTGGAGAGTTTTATAAGCAGAGTGCATAAATACCCGTCAGGGATGGTCAAACTTGGCAGGGGACTGGACTTGATGTTCTCTTGAGGTTCCTGCCAGTCCTAGGATTTCATGATTCTTGAGAGAGTCTTTTGAGACACAAACTGCTTTAGCCACCTCCAGTCTTCTACGATACTTCTGCTCAGGAGGAAAAGACTAAGGCAGTACTATCTCATACAATGAGCTCACCACAGATAAAGGACATCATCAATGTGTATACTTAAGCCCTAAATACCATCATACACAATACCAGCGCCAACAGGGCTAAGACGTTTTCAACATTTCTGCCGTTACTCTGTTTTAAGTAACACCCCTTCCTTTTGCACCTACCCCTCTGAGACTATTCACCAGAGAGCGCCAAACCAGAGAAGTTCAGCCTGCATTGTACTCCTGTATTTCCCCTTGAAATAATTCCTCAAACATTAGTTAAAATTCCTTTGCTCTAGACCTAGAAGGAGATGTTTAAAAGGGATTCTGGTTGGTTAAAAAGAAAAACAATTCCTTACCAAAGTTATAAGATAGTGTGAGTCACAACGAAGTCATTCTGACCCTCAGTCCCCCAGATCTAGCCTTATGCAGTAAGTCCACAGGAAGGCACCTGTCCTGTGAATACTGAACATCTTCAATCCCCTCTGAAATCACCGAGAAGAGGAAGCATTCTGTGCTGTTTAGCTTAGGGACTGTTGTGTTTCTGGCACAGACTAGGGACTCAGCTCAGAGTGGGTTGTTCCATATGGTGCACCGGGCAGGCCACATAGTGAGACACAACAGGGTACCGACTAAAGAGGGAGTCAGAGCCTTTAAGTCAAACTGCTTTGCTTTTGTTTTGTTTTTTGTCACAATCTGAAACATTTAGAATGCTTTCTGTGTTTCTCATTAATGGGAGCATGTTGTCAGAAGGATTATATAATAATGCATATTTATGAGACCACTGCGGCTCAAGAAGACGGATATTTAAAAGACACAGTTATCTTTTAAAAGTTTGGCTTTGTTTTCATGCTAATGAATACAACAGTTTTAAGCAAGCTAATTGGCTTGCCAGTTATTTGGTGGAAATTGCTTGCACATGATGACTCCTAGAATTTTTCTTATAAACAGATTTTAAAGGAGAAAATTCACTCAAGGTTAAAATATTTTAGCCTTCAAGGGATGAATAATCTGCATTTGTTGCACCCACACAGTAAAAATAATTCTTCCTAAATTCTAGTAGCATCAGTTCTTTATTAAACAAAATATCTTTTTTTTTTAAAAATTCCATTGGAGATCTCTGAATGTTAAATTAAAAAGGGTGGGAGAGCAGAAGAGGAGCACTGAGAAGAACCACTCACCACAAAAGATAAAGCAAACCAAGTTTTATTCTGAAATGCCAGCTCATTAATTAATATTGTGAATTCAACCAGAAACCATTCCTGAATGTATTCCAGAGAGTGTTCCTGAGATACGCTTAGTTTCAATTAAATGCGTACTGCAGACAAATGGAGGAGGGCATATTCCTCTTACATGATCGGCAGCCACCAGCATCCTGAGGATCACAGGTCACAGGTCCTGGCTCTGTACCAAATTGGCCTGGTCATCCAAAATCAAGCTAGGCTGAGGGAGTGGGGAGAGAGTTTTCTGAGGTGAAAATTTCATGTGCATAAGTCTGTTCTCTCTTGGGATGGTCTATCCACCTGACAAGAGTAGCAGAACATGGGTCTTCACTGCCACGCAGCAATTTAAGCAGTTTAAATTGATCTTTAATATGACTAATTTAGACATGATTTAATTAATTGGCATGGAAGCTTTAGACCAACAGCTACTTCTCAAGCAGACTAAAGACACTTGCCCCTTTTGGCCCCATCTATTCCATCTTACAATTAGCATAAGGACAGCCATACTGGTCAGACGAAAGGTCCATCTAGCCCAGTTTCCTGTCCTCTGACAGTGACCAATGTCAGGTGCCCTAGAGGGAATGAACAGAACAGGCAATCAACAAGTGATCCATCCCCTGTTGCCCATTCCCAGTTAACAGTCATTGGTAAATTCAGGGAAGATAGGTCCATCTAGTTCTTTTCTCAAAGAATTGGATCCTTGTCTTTTAAATGGCATTTTACATGTTCAAATGTGAATGGACTTACAACTCTCAGGATGCATCTACACTACAAGATAAAATTGAATTTATTAATACTGATTTTTTAATTCTGGAATTTATAAATTTAATTTTGACTATCCTCACCTCCCCACATGCGCCTCGCAAAGTCGACTTATTGCTGCCATACTCAAATGGCAAACACTGACTGTTGCAGCAGCACATTGTGGGAACCTGTCCCACAGTTCCCTCATCCCTGGAGCATTCTGGGTATGCTCATTGGTCTTTGACATCATCTTCCCACACTACATTTTCCTCATTCCCCTCCTGTGCTAAGCAAATGTCCATTTTTCCTGTTGAAAGGAAGGAAAAGTAGGGCACCCGCAGAGATGGCAAAGTTAACAGGAATCTCTTTCTTCTGTAACTGAATTATCAAGGATTTCATAAAAATCAGGAAGTGTGTGTCTTCTCAACTGGCCACCCACTGACCGTCTCCCCTCCCGTGATTGCATCCGATCCCTGACAATAACACATGGACCTGAAAAGCTTGAAAGAGTCGCCGAGGGGAGGATATTTGGCTTTCCAATGCACTATTCAGCTTCTATGCACAGTCTGTGCCCTCAGCTGCCCATCCACTGACTCTCCCCTCCTGTGATTTCATCCGATCCCTGAAAACAACACGGGGACCCTGAAAAGCTGAGGCAAAGGTAAAAGAAAGAGACCAGAAGAGGCTCAAAAAAAAATCTTTGTCTTTCCTCTTCACTACACAAACATTGCCAACAGGGGGGATGGCAGTGAAATAGAAACAGAACAAAGAGCAGTCAAGTAGCACTTCAAAGACTAGAAAAATAGTTTATTAGGTGAGCTTTCGTGGGACAGACCCACTTGGCTATGGTCTGAAGAAGTGGGTCTGTCCCACAAAAGCTCACCTAATAAATTATTTTGCTAATCTTCAAAGTGCTACTTGACTGCTTTTTGTTTTGATAGAATATAGACTAGCACGGCTTCCTCTCTGTTACTATAACAGAAACAGGAATCTCAACTGGCCCTCCACCCACTGTTCCCCTGTATTTTGGGGGGCCCAAGCAAGAAGGACCAGAATAGGAAAGGTTAGGGAAAAGATTTTATAACTGAAATACCAAAGATTTTGCAAAAAGCAGCAGGTGTCTGCAATGGGCAACAAGCCCACAAAAATATTTTTGGCGGGGGGGTGGGTTGTGGTCTGTGGCTGCAGAGTCAGTTGAAATGTTCCACTATCCCTGAATATCTTAGCCGCTGGGGGAGACTTCCCTCCAGTGGCACCAAGACCCCAGTTCCTTGCTGGGCCGTGAGGGGGGTTTCGCGGGGGGGTTAAAGTGGGTTCAGTTAAAGTAGTTCCACCAAATATCTTAGCCACCAGGGGAGATTTCCCCTTGGCAGCTGCAAGCTCCTGAAACTCTTTCCCACCCTTGGAGCCCGAAGGGTGCTCAAGCCAGGACGTGGCGCTGCCTGGCAGCATGGTCAGCACTGAATGGCAGGCATGTCCTTTTATTGGGTTGGGGGCTACCCACGTGATGTGGTTCAGCGCAGGAAAGACCCTGACTGTGTGGCGCCTGTGGGAGAGGGAGGTGAGGCACGCACAAATGCAAACCACCGAGAAGAAGTTTGTGGCCTCTTATGCCAGCACGACCCCCACAACAGCCTGTCTGCCACATGGTGGGTGGGGCAGTGGCTGGTGCTAGGCAGCGCAGCAAAAAATACCAAGTGTAGAGACAGAATCACAAGCTCCGTACTGGGGCTATTTGTAATGGGTAGATGTGCTGACAACGCTAATAGCAAAGGAAGAAATAAAAACATTTCTCAGGCTCTCATACAAACGTGATCCCCACCGCCACAAGCTTCCTGGGTCCCACTTTGACATGCATGAAGGTCTTCCTGTTACCTAATTCCTGAGCACCTGGACAGCAGTGGTCAGAGCGGAGCACTGAGGGGCATTGTGGGTTACATATGGGACATCTCTGAAGTCTAATAAATTCAGACATGGCACTTCCACACTGGCCTTTAATCGCACTTTTGAATTCGAGCTTGACGCTATACCCGCCAGGTACCAACAATATTATGATATCGATATTAGTGCTCTCTAAATCGAGCTAATTGTATTTATAGTGAAGACAGTCACATGGTAATATCGAGCTAACTGCCTTAAATTCAAATTTATCTCATAGTGTAGATGCAGCCTCTCAGACAGAATTGCCTCCACTGAATGCAGAATTGAGGAAGAGAGGAGAAGTTCATTCAAGGCAACACAACAAACCCATGGCCAAGCCAGCATTAGAACTCATGGCATCAAACTAAGTGGCCATTCCTCTAGGCCAAACTCTTTCCCATTTACGTGATCATGAGTACTGCTAATTTCAGCCTTCTCTTGGCCTTCTCAAGGCAAGGACAACACGATTTTGCAACCCTAAGTTTTAGATGCCCCTATATGATAACTTGGCTCCATAGGTGCTAGGCTTGTCTATGTCTGTGAAGTCACCTGCTGAGCTAAAGGCTTGTCTTCACCATGTACTGTTCTCCCTCTACCTTCACCTGAACTGCCCTGGGAGTTCTCTGCCATATACTACATCATCTCCCTCTGCCCAGGTCTACACTACAGGGGAAGGCTGAAGTAAGACATGCAACTCCTGCGATATTAATTACATAGATGAAGTCAACTGATCTTAATTCGAACATCTATGTGGTCTCCAATGCGGGAGGCCAACAGCAGCAAACAGTCCTGTCAACTTCCCTTACTCCTCACAAAGAGTGGGAGTACTGGCACCAATGGGAGTGCCCTGTGAGTTTGATTTAGCATGTTCCTACCAGGCACACTAAATTGAACACCGAAAGATCGACCACTGCAACGTCCACCTTCCAGTTAGAGAAGATATTCCCCATGTGATTATCTGTCAACACTCCATGAAAGTCAAGCTACAGCGAGCTCTCAGAGCGTGAACCAAATAGCTCTTTTGGCTGATCTGTTTGGAAGCACAATTGGCTTAAGCATTATCAGTACAGATGTGATTACTTTAGAGATTTATTTTATCAAGTAATTATGTTTGGCTGAACTAGATTTCATTAAACAATGCCATCCTGGTGACAGAAACAAATACATTATTAATTTTATAATCTTTATCTATTTCATTCAATTTGTAAAAAATCAATAAAGAGGTTCTTAGCAGAAACACAAACAACCATTGTCAGGGGTAGATGAGTTGAGAGAACAACAGTTATCGAGGTCACCTGTCTATGCACAGGATATGCAAGATGACCAAATGGAGCAAATTTGCCAAGTGGGCCTCAAAGAGGACCCCACAAACGTTGCAAGCCCTCCTGGTTTTATGATTAAAAATCTGCTTTTGTGCATGCAAATAAGCACTTTCTGCATGAGGGTTCAGCAGAGCCAAATACACAGCTATTGGCATTCCTGTGCCTTTGTGTGCACACATCCAGGTGGAAGTGTAATGTGCATTAGAACACAGAAATGGAAAACCCTGGGGGTAGGAGGAAGAGTGAGAGAGACAGGGAAGAAGTTTTATGTGCTTGAGTTACGGTCTGGGTGCAAGAGGCTTCCTGTGGAATGAGTCGCAGGTGCTCTTCCCTAGTGGACCTGTCATATTCTTCTATCGGTCTGTGTCGCACTGGGTCTAGAGAGAGCCAGCATTAACAAAACAAAGAGGCTGGGCAAGCAAGAAAGTACATTTGGTAATTAAGAAAATAGTTTTCTTTCAGAACAGCAAGGATTTCCCTTCACCCGGGAAGCCCCTGGGACGATCCAAGGACTAGCAAGCTAGCAATGGCAGCAAGCTGCGGAACAGGAAATGCCAGGAGAGCCCCTGTGGGGAGAACATACAGTAGTAGGCCAGTGGTTCTCAGCCTATTTACCATTGTGGGCCAACTCTGTAGCGCTCTGTGTGTTATGTGGGCTGCATCCACACAGTATGTATACTACTGTACGGCGCTGAGGGTATCAGATGGGCTGCAGCTGTATGCTGATTGGGCTGCAGGTTCAGAACCACTGCAACAACCCATTGCGGGGCCTGCTTGCATAGTGCAGTTGTGATGGGAGGGGTTCTGTTACACTGAGACTGTTCTGCTGGGCACTGGACGCAAGCCACCTGCTGGTTTCACACCTGCTGCCAGACTGCTGCCCTGGAAACACAGCTTTCTGCTTCACAGCCAGCCCTGACAGCTACCAGTGGCAGCCTAGATGTGCAGGACATTGCGTCCTGTTACCAAGCGCATGGAACATCTGGTCCCCCTCTTCTTATCTGTTACACAGAACTTCTGGACTGAAGTCAAAGTGTGTATCGTGAAGCTTTGATGCTCACATGAAGAGCAAATTAGGAAGGTGCCTCAAAATAGGGCAATGGGGCATCTGATGGGTCTGAGAAAAGTGACCACAAAGTCCCAGTAAGTATTCCAACCACCTCGTGGCATTGTTTCTCACATGTGACACACAAGACACTACAGGAACCTGGTCTCATGGCCTGGACAGCAGGTTTACCTTACCGAGGATTAAGAACTTGGAAATTGCAGTAATGCAGAAATGTGAAGAATATCAGAGAGAATTTGCATGAGGATAATACTCCTAGTGCAGTGGATCAACGGGGAGAAATTGGCCACCCACTCAGCAATTAAAAAATTATGCAGAATTGCTGAATCCTCAGAGAACACTCCACATTACAGACCCTTTCCGGAGGATGTGGAATGGTTCTTTCAGAAGAGCAGGGATTTCCCTTCACCCAGGAAACCTCTGGATGTGGAAGGTCAAGAATCCCACTGCTGCACCCAGTTGAGCTTTTTCAGCAGGAAAAACAGTCACTCATGGAGGGGTTGGAGCAGATATCATTTTAGTACTTCTTCCCTCCTCCATGGAATGGCAGCCCTGATTCACCAGAGTGACAAAAAATGTACCTTCAAAGTCATTCCAACCCTGAGCATCTCACCACCCACAGGTAAGGGCACTCTCAGTGGGCTGCCACTACAAAGCTCTTCAATGGGAAATCTAGTCACTCCAAGGACTGGGCAAAAGTTTTGAACCTGAGTGCATACTTAGGCCACGGAAGCCAGGTTTAGTCTTTATAAAAACCAGGCACCTTGCATTTAACAGTTTGGGGCACTCTCAGCTCCTTTTGAAGTCAGTGGCTTTCCATCCTTAAATCGAGGGCCCCATCAGGCCTGCTCCACTTCATTCTGGTTAAGTGGACCACGTGCTGGCCTATTAACATAAGTGCTGCTTTCGCAATGTGTGTTACTGCTTCCCTCACATTTGGCACAGGTCAACATAACCTCTCAAGAAGATCAATGTAACATGGAATCTTTGCACAGTTTTCAAAAGACAGAACAAATAAAGTCAACATTTGCTTCTGCTCATGACACATAGTAAGCTGTACCTAGCGCAGGTTGGCTATGTAACAAGTAAAGACCAAGGGCTTCGCTGGGTACATAGATTAAAATAGTCCAGTCTCAAAGTTCGTCCAAGACATAAATCCCACACTCATTAGAAACAAAAGTGGAAACAATTGATTATTGCCAGATTCACAGTTTTTCACACCTATGTCTATACATCCAATTAAGATACAATTTCAGGTTTGAGTTTATATCAAACAACCCCATGGATTGCATATTTAGGGACCAAATCTTTGTGCTGTATCTACAGACTTAAGTGGCAGAACCACTATTTAAAAATTATTATAGAAGCTTGAACTACATATTAATCTGATTTTCCAGAAGATCTCTAGGAAATGTTTTCAATCAAGAAGTACACTCAGACTGTAATAAAACATT
Organism: Carettochelys insculpta; assembly: GCF_033958435.1. Taxonomy (NCBI): domain Eukaryota; kingdom Metazoa; phylum Chordata; order Testudines; family Carettochelyidae; genus Carettochelys; species Carettochelys insculpta. Next base: position 43,363,461 of record NC_134148.1, on the reverse strand, counting down.
GCATAAATATTGACCTCAGCTCTGGCTCTACTTTAAAAGAAGGGATTTTTTTTTTTTTTTTTTTTGCACAGGGCTAAAATAGTTAGCTGGCAAGCTTGTGAAAAAACAAGATCTGAGAGCCACTTCCCTCCCCCAGCCCCAGGCATATCCCTTTCTGAGTTACCCAATTGTTTATATTTCCCAAGCCTATCCCCAAAATGCCATCATTTCCCCTTCCTAAAGGATTCCATGTGTTTCCAAAGCACTCAGTCCCACAGGTGAGAGAGAGACACTAACTATTTCTATCAATTCAACAGAGACAGGGTAGGGTAGAAAAATTTCTTCAAAGCTGCCGTACGTTATTAGATGTGCTGCGTAGGCAGCATGCCAGCTAAATTTAATAAGGATCTATATACAAAGAAACCATCTAGTTATACATAATGAATATTTAATCATGCATAGATAAAGAAGTAATTAAAACCAGGCTTTGCTTATTGCTAAAAATTATAGCTACCCTGTTGACCTGGTGCAGAAGAGCCTTTGCCATATTGTACGTGTTACCTGCTGACACTGGGTTATTAAATGGGGATTAAGGGTTTTTTTTCCTCCCCCTTTGCAGATCAGAGTTCTTCAGCTACCTTGTTTATTTGTGCATAGATGAGGGAAAAAGCCCAAGATGAAAATAAAGTTCTCTATGCTTCGGGAGGGTGAAGAAAACACCATGCCACCTGACACACACCGCCAACAAATAATGAAACAATTAAACACCAAACATGTTCGCTTTCAGTCAGGGCAGGCAATGTGTATGTATTCTATTTTCCAGTTAAAGAAACAAACTATCGCTAGGTACTCAGAGAGACAGTCCAGTGGCAAGAAGCACTAATGCAAGAGTCTGGTTAATAACAAGGGGCTCTGAGTCCCCTGCCACTTACTTGATTGTAATGCCTATCTAGTGCCTCAAATCTGTCATTGGCTCAGTGCAAGAAAACACATCATATACTGCAGGACCAGGGCCTAGATGGCAGCTGAGCAATCTATAGGCAGAAAAAATAAACCTGTGACTCTTGGCTGTATTCTCTCCTGCCTGCCTGCTTTTGACTTCATGCTGTGTGAATGAGAGACAGTGCGGGCTCATACACCAGGGAGGAGCAAAGGGTGTGAACACCCCTGACCCCATGTTTGGTTTCTCTCCCTTCCTCCCTGCTGCACTGTTCAGAGGGAGGCTTCAGGGCATGATGGGGGGAACCCCAGGCACCCTGGGAGCTGTAGTTCATTGGCCAGCTCCCTGCCTATAAAGCTGGCCCTGGAACAAAGAAGGGACTATATTTCCCAACATGCCCTTGGCTGCTAGCACCAGGAAAGGGAGGGGGATGAGGGAATATTGTTCAATTACGATACAACAAGATCCCAGAAGGTAATTTGTATAAAACCTTTAGTACTGTACACATTTGAGTATGTTATAACAAAATAATATTACCAATCGCTGCTTCCACTCTAATTCATTAAGCTTTCTTTTGCACACTCATTACGTGACTATTTTGAACTCCTTTATATTTAAATGAATTGCCTTCCATATTTACAAAAAAAGCGTACGCACACACCCCCCACACACACACACAAATTCCTGCCTATGGGCCTCTGGTGAGAGCACAAACAGGCCCACTGCTAAAACGGCCTTTTGATACATTCTCTGATGAGCTGCACCCTCATCTCAAGGCCTGAGCATTATTAACGTTAGCGTGGGTTATCTGAGCAAACCAATGGGAGAAGAGACACCAAAGTCACAAGTCATTTTGTTCACTTATTTATAGCACAATAAGCATCAGATGAGTTCTGGGCCTCCACAGCGACATAAGAAAACAGTACCTGTGAAAACAAAAAGCAGTCAAGTTGCACTTTAAAGACTAGCAAAATAGTTTATTAGGTGAGCTTTCGTGGGACAGACCCACTTCTTCAGACCATAGCCAGACCAGAACAGACCTGGTGTGAAGAAGTGGGTCTGTCCCATGAAAGCTCACCTAATAAACTATTTTGCTAGTCTTTAAAGTGCTACTTGACTGCTTTTTGTTTTGATAGTGTATAGACTAGCACGGCTTCCTCTCTGTTACTATTCAACATACAAGTACCTGTGAAGTTAGTCTACCTCCCAGCTCTTCCCAAAGGTGGCAGTGAGGCCAGAGTCCTGCCTCTATTTCTCTTTACACGCAAGCAGTTGAACTGAATGAGTCAAATTCTGCAGTCTTCACTCTATCAAAACCCCAAGTGACTTCATTAAAATCTGTGCCTCAAAAACAAAAGGGGGAAGATTAGGCTCAGTCCCTGCATTCTTTCAACCACTACAAACCATCAGAAAGTTTAGATTCGATGTTAGTTTGACAGGATCGCTTGGGGCAATATATTTTATTGGGGCATATTACATTATTATATAATTATGTTATTATTTATAGCAGAAGGTGGGTTCTAAACAAGGGTTCTATTGTGGAGTCAGCAGCTTTAGAGAAAGACCAGCTTCAACTCCGTGAGCTCTAAAATGAAGCAGTTAGCCCTGAAATTAGAAGTCTTTGTATATCTGTTATAATTCAAATGGAAACATTTTGGTTTGGATATTTTTAAGACAAGAAACATTCCCTATAGGGTTTGCCACGTCAATTAAGAACCCAAGTGCTGAGAGTGAAAGTGACTAAAAACAAAAATACAACAGGCCTAGGCTAGGCTGGGCTGGGCTGTGGCACCATCTGCTGTGGTGTGGGGCAGAAAGGTGGCAGGGGGCTCGGAGAGACAGAAGGCAGTGGTGGGGTGGGACCAGGACTGCAGAAGGGAGCAAGAAGGGGAACAGGGATTCAGGGGTGGGAGGGGACCATGGGGCTGTGGGGTGCTGGAGGGAAGCTGATGGAACTCTCAGCAGTTGGGGGCACATAAATCATCACGAGACACATTTTTTAGTTTGGAGGAGAGGGGGCTCATAAACAATATTTTGCCTGAGATGCAAAAATACCCAGTTATGGCTCTGCTTAAAACTCTCCCAAAATGGACACAAGGAAACTTGTTTTTAACTGTTTGTGGCCTAATTCCACACACTCTGGTCCCTTCAGGAGTCCCGTACACCTAAGCCAGGTGGGTGTGAGACAGTACCAGGACTGAATGTTACTGTTTTACACCTACAGTGTAAACAGTGCCCTTTAAATTGTTATTGTTTGTATGGCGGTAGCACCTAAAGGCCTCTGCTAGATGCTGAACACAGGCATGTAGTAAGAGACCCTAGCTACCCTCAAACAGAGACAGTCCTTCTAGTCAGAGTCTGCACGGGGCCTAGCACAATGGGCTCGTAGTCCTTTCCTAATACAGGTAATAGACAAGACACACACAGAGTAGGAAGGGAAACAAGCAGGTCAACCCCAGAGCCCGAGCCTGGTGAAGCTCATTCCAAGTGCCCTCACCTGCTGGAGCACACCTGCCTCTCTAGCAGAGCAACTTGTTTAATTGCTAATTTTAGAATCTGTAGTTCAATTTTTTATAACAATAAACCACCGGCATTGTTTGAAGTTCAAGAGAGTTCATGGGAAAGCTCTAGGTGATGACATTTATAAACACTACGATCTAAGAGAGAGAGAGAGAGAAAAAATAGCAACATATACAAAGAATTTGAATCGTGCAGATTTTAATAAAAATTTGGGACACTAGCCAAGGATTGTTGAGTTTAAATATTAAGACAATTCACATACTTTACCAGCTCCAGTTTTGCTGGGGGACACAAAGCTATCCTTACCTAGCCTATATCTACACCTACATCTATAGTTAAAAGTTCATTTCATTCTCTATCTCTCTGATATCTGTCCAACATTAAATATGTCCCCTGGCATACAGCACTGCAGCTGACCTCAACTGCTTTCCCAATAAATCCTCTTGCTGTGTTAGACTAAATATTTAACAGCTTTGTCAAATAAAATGGCAATATCGTCTAAACTGGGATTGGTCACAGTTTGTTGCACTCTTAATTGTTTGCTGCTTTCCTACGTCCAACCCACAGAAAGAAGAATAATTTTCTAACGAAGAGGAGCTGCGTTAGTGAAGGTTTCTCCTTTAGTTAAGGTGAGCCACAGGTCAGTTCAGAAAATGAGGCAGATTCAATTCCAAACCTGCTGGAAAGCACCAATGCTATGCGAGTACAGTAATGACAAATGGGAGAGGCTGTTTGGGTAGAAAGGACTTGCTGAGAATCAGGTTTGGCTTTTTTTAAGGAGCTAGTGGTAACTGCAAAAACAGATCTGTTTATAAAGCCCAGAACCTCTGCTAGTCTGACCTTCTGTACATCACAGGTTTTCAGCCAGTGACCCCTCATACCAAGGCAAATCCCTTGTCTGACTAAAGCATCATTTGTGTTTTGGCTAGACCATAAGTTTCCAGAGAGGCCTCCAGTCTTTATCCAAAGACATCAAAAGATGGAGAAATCACCACCTTCTTTGGAATTTTGTTCTAATAGTTGAACCCTCCTCAGGAGTAAAAATGTGTTCCTTATAATGTTGAAAACATATTGGTCATGGGGAATAGATTGCTTTCCAGATAGCAGGATGGCTACTGCAACACAAAAATAGTTCATGCAAGTAGCTTCAGAGGGGGTGGGGGGCGTTTTAGTCTGTAGCTTCCCAAATAACAAGCAGTCCTGGAGAACCTTTGAGACTAACGAATTTATTAGGTCATGAGCATTCGTGGGTAAGACCCACTTATCTGAAGAAGCGACTCTTACCCATGCAAGCACATGACCTAATGAAATTGTTAGTCTGTAAGGTGCTACAGGACTGCTTGTTACTTCATGCAAGGTTAGTTGAAGGGGTTTATTGATGATGATGTTTGGCACCTTGGCCGGATGGATACTTCATAAAGTTTGCTTTATTCATTGTCTGCACTCCAGACCTGAATTCTCTCAGACGACAAGGAGTCTGGATTCCTGAGTTGTAGTTTTGGCTCTGCCTCTGACTCGCTGTGTAACTTCAGACAAGTCAAATAAGACGGCTTATTTTCTCCATATGTAACGTAAGTGAAAAACCCCAATCTCACAAGGCTGCTGAGAGGGTCAAGTGCCAGGCTAGCCACAGGTGAGAGACCCTTTGTGAAGTGCACAGCACTGTTATTTTTAGCTCTTCCAGAATGGGAAATAGCAGTTGCCCACTGGTGGCATGGCAGATTTGGGGCAAGGCGGCAATTCCAGCTCCTGCCCTCAGAGACCTCAGCTACATTGCACAAATTATGTATTAACATTCCAGTGCCCTTTATCCCATATCACAGAGCACACACGGTAGCTTTGAGATGAGCGCGGAAAGGAGAGCGATGGCAGAGCTGGCACTGTACTATGTAGCAGCCTGCTGTGGATCAAAAATTGACCCAGGGGATTCAACCATGCAGGCAGATTGGTAGGCAGAGAGGTACCTACATGTGACAGCAGGAAGCAGTGTTCCCTGTAAGCGGAGCACTTGGGCAGCCTCCCAGGAGAGAATCATGTGCTGCTCAGCTAACGAGCAGGGTGCCCACAGCAACCGCAGTGGGCAGTGTGCATTTCTACTGGTGCTGCACATCCACACATAGCTTCATGCATGTAACAAAATTTATTCCACCCCCGGATGGAAAAAATTAGAGGGAACACACAGCCTGGGAGTTCTGATTTGCTCCCCCCCTTTTGTAAACATACATTCTTGCAATATTCCAATAGCTTATCATGCCACTCAAATCCCCCCCACAGCCCCGCATTGAGTTGTATTGCCGAGCACACAAGATGCTCAAGCTTTCAGAAAACTGAATTCCCCCAAGGCTGCCTCACCCTCAGTATTTAAGCCAGACATCCTCATCTGAACATTCAAATAGCAACACAGGCTGACATACTTAGCATTTGCATTATTTTTATGAAGTGCTGGCAGTATAATTATCCGGTAAAGAGCATCAGGAGAGGACCTGTCATACCTAGGTGGAAGGTTGTAAGCAGCGGGACTGAAGATTGCCCTTTGACACAGTAGTGTTCATTTTAGCAGTGACAAAATAATAGCACTGCCAGGCATGGAGAAATGCCATTCATTGAGTGACGTGCAACTGACAACCACCGCTGACCCAAGGTCATCCCTAGTGGGCGTTAACTCCACTGAGGTTAATGGAGTTACACCAGCTGTTAATTTGGCCTGCTCTGTCTGTTCCAAGTATATGAACACTCCCTGGCATTTCTCCAACAATTACTAGAGGACAAGTGTCTACAGAGAGACAGTATTAAAGTCTTGACTCTTACCGCTCACCGTCTAGTTATTTGCAATAGTTACTGTGCTGTGCATTAAAGTAACGTAGCAAAACCGTGTTTTTACCCATGCTGGATACTGTCACCTCCCCTGGTTGAAAGCCACACTACTAATGAAGAGCACTGCCTTGAGCCCATATGATCAGCCCAACCAGATTCTGATACCTGCCTTGCTCGGAGCAGCATCTTACGCCATAAGTAGTTCCAGTGATGCCAGTGATGGTTCGACCTGGCTATGGTTATTATAATCTGATGCCTAGCGCTTCTCTGTACAGGAAGGGTCCTGGAGCACTGCAGAACTGGCTCTGTGCCCCACCAGCTGCAAGAAAATTGCAGGATACCCACACAGCCAAGTAAAGGTTCAGCCTCTCTAGTCCGGCACTCCCCCGTCCAACAACATCCGTAATCTGGCGAGATGTTAGTTCATCAGATCTTTGCTTAACATGGATGTGGCCAAGTGTCCTGTGGTCCCATAAAGTTTGTTTCCCACCACCAGTCCTGGCTGTCAGGGTTCTGCACTGTTATTTAGCTGTAATTTACCCCTAAATGTCTTCTAAGAGCCCAGTAAGCCATGGATGTGGTGGCAATGCTACTAGACAGTATTGACCTCCTATGGCTTTGCACCAGTCAGGTCCCAACTAGAGAGGTTCATCCTGTACTAACTGCTGCTGGTTCAGGAGAGATGAAGCATAGATGACCCACTGTCCAAGCTTCTATTGGATTGCCAAGTATGTGGCGTTCAATCAGAAATTCTGGTTGAAATGAGGACTGGGCAGCGTCTGAGAAGATGTACTGACTGGTCACTAAAATCCAGTTAATGCAGTGAGAGGAGGGAGGCCCTGATTCATTCCCTCCATTTTACCCTTGCTCGACTGGGGCCTCCTCTTACCTGAATCTCATGAGCAGCCAGGGGCAGGCTGCAGCTCCTGTCCCAGTCCTGGAACAGAGGGAGTCCAGCAGTGGGCAGGGAGGGAAGTGGAGAGTATCCAGCAATGGGGAAGGCTTAAGGGAAAGAGGAGTGAGCAGCGGTGAACCTTGAGGAGAAGTGGCAGGGCAAACCCTAGAGGGAAGAGGCAGGGCTGGTTTTCAAAACTCAAAGTTGGGAACCTTAGCTCCCACGGACCTGCAGCTGTATGAAAGCCCGTGACCATACTGCTGGCATTCCCAACACACCAGCATTTCTCCCCCTACAAATGATCTCTGGGGCATGTCTCTGGCACACAGGATGTTCAGAGTCCTCAGCCTTGGGTCTATGTTGCCTTGAGCTCTGACTCTAGTCAGCAGGCCCATCACAATGAAGATGCTGTTTGTTCTTCTGTGACTGGGAAAGGCATCGCAGCATTTACCTCAATAGATCCCCAGCCTCTGGATGTTAGAACAGGTTGAGAATTTTTTGATCATGCTTTTTGGGGATGCCAATTTGTCAAAACCAAATTTTTTCGCAGGTAAGGGTCAGTTTCAACAAATAATTTTTACCACAAAACTTTTAATACTTGTTTCAAAATGTTTAAGAAAGAAAAGTCCAGTGTTCTGATTTTGCATGACTTTTTTTTTTTTAATTTACATTAATGACAGTGATGTTATAGGCCCTGCTATGAGTGCGGGGGACTGGACTTGATAACCTCTCGAGATCCCTTCCAGTTCTATACGATAAAAGTAGTCGAAATTGAATGTTTTGAATCTCCCAAGCTGACACTGGTTGTGCAGTTCCCATTTCTGAACATTTTCAAGGTTGTGTGGTTCTGTCCTGATTCAGGACCAGAAAATCTTCAATGTTTCAAAAACATTCCTGTTAAAGGAAAACCATTTCACAACTAGTTCTCCTAAATGCTTCCTACAGTGGAGCTCCGCAATTGCCACAGTAAGTCAGACCAACACTCCTGTCATTCCCTTTTCGTTCCTCATAGTGAGAACAACCACATGCTTCAAAAAAAGGTGCAAGAAACTTCATTTAAGTGGCCAAGCATAAAATAACCTGCCCAAGATATTCATAAACAGATGCCTGAGGTACATCCTTCACATCAAATGGCAAGACCTGGTCACAACTGAGAAGCTTTGGAACAGAGAAGGGCAAGAAACACTTGATGTTCACATCAAGAGAAGAAAGTGGGAATCGCTAGGCCATACTCTCAGAAACCCATCATCCAGCATGGTCCATCAAGCTCTCACATGGTGCCCACAAAGATAATGCAAAAGAGGAGGACCTGGGACAACACGGAGAAAATCTACTGAGAGGAAGGGCAAAACCTGGGGTCAGCTAGAAGTCTTGTCCTGACAAAGAATGAAGTGGGCGAGACTTGTAGATAACCTATGCTCCACGCAAATTACAAATGTTTAAGTTAAATTATGTTAATGTTAAAGTTCCTTTCTGGCCTTGGCAGTCGGATGTTGATCTATGCCATGAAGCCTGAGAAGTTGATGGCATCTGGACATCGCTATGGTCAAATGGACTATGCTTAGCCTTGAAAAGCAACAACCCAGGGCTAAAACTACACTGATCCTCTACACCGTTATCTTGTATATTCTGTATGTTAACTTCAGCTAATCTGCACATACGAACAGAAACTCAAACCACGGAATGTAATTAAGATATGAATTCTGATTTATAGGTGGGGGCTGCAGAATACATGGCCTTTCAAGGTCAAAAAACAAACCCAGACAAAAGTATTATCTCCAGCATTGCACAGCTGATTGCATCATCTGCATATGAAATGAAATATAATTAATATTTGTCATGCATAGTCGGTTGTAGAGCTTCCCCCTCCACTGCCCGCCCTCTCCTCTTCATTAATCTCTTAGTGACATCCACAGAGTTGCATATGGTAATAAAACACCGAGCGGCATCTCCAGTGATCTGAATTGGAGATAAATCTATTCTCTTGTCAGCACGCCTGGAAGGCAGAAACTGTAACTTCCCTGGGAGTCAGCGACCTAGCTTGCAACAATTTGCTTAATTAGGAGAAAACAATATTTTTCACTAAATTGGGTGACTAATGTTTATCATTATAACCTGCCAAGGAGGTAGCTTTGCCCTTCTCCAATGTGCCAGGAAGACAGCTGAATGTTATATTTACCTACAAAGGGTCCCACAGCCCTATGTTAAAGAGGATGTGAGACAGATTATACCTTCATGTTAATGGATGATGATTCTCTTACTGTGTGCCTGGGAGGCCTCTGAGGTCTTTCTACCCTAAGACATAAAACAATTATTTGTCCCAGGTATATTTTTCATCAACCCCATAAAAACTTCCAGATGATGTTAATGGCAGATAAGTTTATCTCCAATGGGTCCCAGGCAGGCTGGTATGAAGGATGTGCCAAGTACCAATTAAACAATAAGACATAACAGAGCATGTGTTACTCTGTAATCCTGGCACACCTAGTTGAGCAAGAAGGATTGCACCAGCGCTTGGAAGGGTATTTTTAAAATCAGTTTCATGCTGAAGACAGATTATTTTTTTGTGGCGCTGGTGCTTGGAGATACAGCAGAGGGACCTAGGGACATTAATTCTGTGCATGTAAAGTCTCCCGCTTATGGAAGTATCAAAGAAAGACACTCATCACTGGAAACATGGATTCCTCCATCTCACTCAGGATGGGCCATGCAGTGGAAACACTGAGACTTGGTGTCTGGGCTGCAGCCCCAGTTCACAACCCTTCCTGACAGGCCCAGCTGGGCCTCGTACCTGCGAGCCCCCTGGCTGTGGGGACCTGTGACCAGCAGCTGCTTCACATGACACAGTGTCTTCACACCAAAGCATTATTTATTTCATCCCCCACAAGTAGCAAGCAGGTAGTGCACAGGCCTCCATGCCTGGGTCTGTTGTTCACCTTCCTCTCTGCAGGCCAACTTTGGTAAGTTCCCCAGAGCCCAGTTAAGCCCCTGCTCTGGCTGGGACAAGCAAGTTGTAGTCCTCCTATCCTGAGCTCCTGCTACATGGCCTCTCACCAACCACACAGCTTTTGCTGATGTTCGCTAGGCTGCATCTCTCAGCTCACCAAGCTCCCCCCTCTTCTTTCTAGGTTCAGGGTCCTGGAATGGCCAAGTGTATGGCTACACCACCAGGGCTAATAGAGTTGGACTAATAGGATTTGCACCAATGCTCTAAAAATTGATGGGAAAAACCCAACTCACACAAGATCCAACTCAACCCACAACTTGCAAGCATTGTCTACGTAGCTATTTGCAGAGCACTAGGACCTTGGCCAGTACCCAAGCCTATCAGCTGCAGACTATGGAGACTTACCTTGCATGTTCCCTTTGGTGTCTCTTTTCAGCCTGGCGCACAGCCCTAGCATCAGCCACTGCACAGCTCTAACCCTGGCTCTTGCGCTGGCATGTTTGCTGGGATGCTCCTCACCTAGGGCACAGTTTTAACTCATCCGCTTGATTCCTTTAAAAAACCCTTTGGTCAAAAGCCTGGTTTCCACTAGGAATGTAGGTCAAGTTAATGGTGCCAGTCAAGGGTTTGAAAAATCTACACTCGAGAGACATTGTTCAGCTGACTGAAGTCTCTGTGTAGATGGCTCTAGGTCAATAGAAGGATTCAACAAATACATATATATTTAGCAGCAAAATGCCTTCCTGGCGACCCTTTAGCTTTCCAGTGTCTTCTTGTGATTTCTAAAATTTCATTAGGCTCAAAGACCCCTTTTCACCCATGCCCTGGCACATCACTGAAAATTTAGTGGTGATGGAGACAAGGTAAGTTCAGCTTTACACTACAGACTTATATTGGTAAAAATACATCATTCAAGGGTATGAAAAGTCCTGAGCACAGTGCTTATACCAACCTAGCCCACAGTGTAGATGGCACTGGGGCAACAGGACATCTTCTCCCCTTGAGATAACTACCACCATTCACCGACGTGTGCTAGCTAGGCCAACAGGACGTCTCTCATGTCAGCATAGGAGCATCCCATCACATAAGAACTAGGAGTCACCAAATGAAATTAATGTGTAGCAGGTTTAAAACTGACAAAATGAACTTTTTTCTTCATGCAGGACATTGTAGGCCTGTGGAACTCCTTGCCAGAGGAGGTTGTGAAGACTATCGCTTTTTGAGCATTCAGAAAATAACTAGATAAATTCATGGAGGTTCGGTCCATCAGTGGCTATCAGCCAGGATGAGTAGGAGTGGTGTCCCTAGCCTCTGTTTGTCAGAGGCTGGAAATGGATGACCTGAGAGGGATCACTGGACGACTACCTGTTCTGTTCACTCCTGCTGGGGCATCTGGCATTGGCCTCTGTTGGAAGACAGGATACCAGGCTAGATGGACTTTTGGTCTGACCCAGGGTGGCCATTCTTATGCATTTGAAGTGTAAACCTCCCCTAAGTACCCAGGTGGGTTAGAGAACTCTGACTTTTGGGTGCATATTGAGGCTTCAGCCCATCACATGGCACATGCCTGGCTCCAATTCCACTGAAATCTACGCAGAAAAACTCCTATTTGCTTCAATAGTGCAGGATCCGGCCCATAATTCCCAATATCAACCGAGTCCTTCCATCTTTCCTCCTCTGCCGAATGCCATGAGCTCATGTGTGAGGCTCTGCCGGGGGCTAGACAAGAAACAGGTTTTTTCCTAGAACTCTCTCCCCAGTTTATAATCTGTTCTTCTGCAGAGGGGGATTTGAAATTCCTACCTGGGTTATTTTGGGGAGCCACCTTCTACTTCATTCTAAGATGCCTTTCAGGGGCACTGGCACAGGAAAGAGACCACAAGCTGAGAGCCAAGGTAATTTAGATTGATTGTAAGTCCCCTTTCCCTTCCACTGCCAGAGCAATGAGAATCTGGCCCAGGCACTCCGCTTTCGGGTCCCAGCAGAGAACAAAGTGAGCCCAAAGAGGGCTGTACTTGTTTTCCTAAAGACCCCACCAATTCCATTTGTTCTGAGATTTGCATTCCCCACTCCTCCCCAAAGGAACTTCTTTTTAGCACTCTCTCAATAACTAAAGCCTGAATTCCTACATAGACTTGCCCTGTCTTGAAGTTCAGAAAAACTAATTGCTAGTCCCTTATTATACCAAATCAGAGAGCGTTCAAATTCTTTCTTCCAATTTTCCCTTGTGCAATGATGCTAGGTTAATTAACAACTTTATCCCAACCTATAGAGAACACTGATTCTTCCCAGGCTGCGATTTTTCTCCGTCATTTTTTTTCATCACATACACACACTTCACAAAAAATAGTCAAAAAAAAGATCCCTGTCTAAACCGAAGCCAGAGCACTCAGAGTCCCTAGAGCATTTACCTAACCCAGTAGCTTCGATGAATTAAAAATGCTCTCATATTGAGGGACTTTTGACTGTGGAAGGAAATTCCGGAGAGGTCATGGCTTTTCCCTGGCCTGATCATCTTTGGAGCATGTTGCAAGACCTTCCTCTTGGTCTGCTAGGAAGTGGGATTTGCCATATCATATCTCACCTGATTTTCTCAGCCAGAGATTTGAATTTTATTCTGATTTTCTATAAAGCTCTGAGGGTCGACACCTGAGGCCCTGGTTCAGACCCACATCTGACACACACATGCAGCGAAATGAGTCACACCAGGGTTGTTTACTTTTGCAAGACCCACTTCAACTACATCTTTTCTTTCTTTGTCTTCTTATATCTTTCATTAGACTAACAAAAACATTTCAGTTTCAGAAACTATCACAGCAAATTTATTACAGCTGAGGTTTAGGCAGGGAGACTATGTTATCCCAGTGTTTACATCCTAACTGTAGTTTAAAGCCCAGAGCATAAGATTCAAATCTTTTTAAACTTGTTTTCTCTTTTTCCTTCCCCCTACAAGTAAAAAAGCCTGCCGTTGCACTTCTCGTCATCTCATTTCAGCTTCCTGCAATGTAACCTACTGGTCCTATATTTATGGTCTCCAACTGACCACTTTTGTAACGTGGGAATTACATACATTTCCCCAGGAAAGCTGGTACTTAACCCATTTTCCTCAGCCCCCCAGCTGTGGCACACACCTCAATGCCCCTGTTTTACTGTTGCTATTTTAATCCACGGGGTGAGGAGCAGAGAACAGTTTACTCCTTTTAAGTTAAATTTTATAGTCAATAAAATCTGAGCACCAGACAGTCAAGGCCAAGTTTGCAGTCAGCCTGAAATTAGCTCCAGATTTTACACATCCACTGTGCATAGATATCCTACTTCACACATAACGCTGCACCACTTGAGCAGATGGGCCCAAGTACGTGAGATGTGCATAGACAAAGGTTGACAGCTGCTACTCTGAGCGCCATCCACTGAACCAGTCTAGGGATGTAAGAGTATCCAGTTTTGTACCCTCCAGGACAAGATGAGTGGTTGTTTCGGGTTCTTTGGGTGAATCTATGCTTACCAGACAATCGACCATGGGAAGATCTATCTTCTGGAGTCTGATTTGGCCCCATGTGTTAAGTTGCAGCAAAATCGACCTTTCTAGGCTTGGCTGTTGACCCCTGTACTTCATGCTATCCCGTACCATATGGAGCATCGGCACAAGCCTGAAGAGCCCTGGACTACACTAGGGCAGAAAGTTGATTCTAGCTAATGGCATAGCTAGAATTGCGCATTGGAAATCAACTTTCTACCCTAGTGTAGATCTAGCATCTGGCTAGAGCCACACTACCGCTGAAGATCGACCCCAGAACTCCTTGCGAGAGGTGAGGAATAAGGAATGTCAATGGGAGAAACTTTCCTGTTGACCTTCCTACGTATAAGACAGATATCGAAGTCCACTGCCGATAAATCAATTTTTATCCCTAGATGTCTTCTAAGAGTCCAGTAAGCAGTGGAAGAGATGCTAATGTCCTAGACAACATTGACCTCCCATTGTGCAGCAAATTCTCTTGTTCAGCACCAGTTAGGTCCCAAGGGTGTTGGATGAGAGAGGTTCAACCTGTATATGTGGCTTTCTTCTTTATTAGCCCACACAATGGAGAGCCAGTCCCAAGCAATGGACAACTGAAACCAGGGCACCACGAAACAACCAGACTGCAGTCTCACTTACACCCATTAACGCCGCCCTAAGTTGGAGTGGTCACTCTAGTTTTACACCAATATAACCGAAATCAGAATTTGGCCCACTAACAGGAAACTAGAGCCAAAGTATCTGGGAGTAAAAATTCAGCAAGCTGCACTTTCCTGCCTGTCTGAATCATGCACTGACAACCATCTGCATCTTTCCCACTGATTGCAGGAGTGATGCTCTCTACTAAAACCAGGCAAGAATGCTTTAACTTTCAAAGTGCAAAAATAATTCTTTGTACAGCAAACTAACTCGTGCTCTTCTGTTTGCCATACGCAAGACTCTCAGACCTAGATGTACAGACTTGTGAAAGAGCAAAAGTCACGTGCAAAACCTTGGGATGGAAGTTACAACCTAAGCAAACTTATGCATTTGCCAGAAGTGGAAATTTGGCAACAACCATTTTTTAAAAAATCGCAGAAAAAAGTCAGAGAAAATCAACCCTGTTCCATTTTGGCAGTGATTGCATACCATCACTTTACCCTGACACTGGGAGAGGAGCATAATAAGCTTTGCTTATTAACAAGTCCAACAAAGGAGGCAAGGGGAAGAGTAAAGGGGGCAGCTGCCCCAGGGCCCAGCACTTCAAAGGGGCCCAGAGCTCCAGCCACTGATGCTGCTGAAGTAGAAGTGGCAGCAGCCAGAGCTCTGGGCCCCTTTGAACTTCTGTGATAGGGCTGTGCCACCACTCCATGCTTGGTTCCAGCGTGAGAGGCAGCACAGCTGACTGCCCTAAGCCTAGGGTGACTGTCTCTCCTGATTTCCGCTGGGACACCAGGATGGCCCCCCGATTTATTTTGTCAAAGGGGCTAATTGCCCCGTATTTTCCTGCAGCTGCCGCCGGCTTCCCCTGGCACACAGCTACCCCACCACCAGCTTCCCCCAGCTGGGGGAGCCAGGAGCTGGACCAGCTCAGCAGTGCAGATTTTCCCCAACTTCTTCCAGTTCCCCTACCGTGGAGCAGCTGCCTCCCAAATTCCCTCGCTGAGGGAGCCAGGAGCTGGGGAGTGGCACCACAGTGACCACCCCCAGCTGGTGGAAGCAGGGAGCTGACCTGAGAGGGTAACAGCCCCCACAGAGCAGCTACCGCCTGACTCCCAGATAGGGTGACTATCCATCCCGTTTTGGCCAGGATGGCATCAATCCCCTTGTCCCATATTTGGGCAGGGGAGATATGGTCACCCCACCTAAGCCCCACCCCTTAAGCCCTTGGCCTTCAGCTGGGTCACCCTCCAACCTTGACCACTGGCCCACCTGGCATTTTTCACATGCATTTTAGACTAAAACCAGCTTGAGACGCCAGAGCTTCTCCCATTGATGAAGCAGCCATCAGTGAGCTGAAAGACAGCCGCACGACTCAGGCTGTAAGGAAAGAGAAGAATAGCTTATTCAATTCAAACTGCAGGGCAGAATGTAAGTAGGACAAAGTAACAGGGTCCAAGACCCCTTCTTCTGTCAGATATCCAGCTGGATCTTTAACAATCACCACATGTTCAGTTGTATGTCTTGTCTGAAAGCCCACACTCATCAGCAGCCCTGGCCTTCTCTGTATTGGAGAGATGGACAACACCTTCTGCATCATCAACACCAAGGATGGCAGAACCAAATCAAGGTGTTCCTTGATTGTTCTCCCAGCCTTATCCTCTGCTGAGTTATGAGGTGTCAGAGGAACACAGCACAAGACCTTTTTTCCATTATTGTGTTCTTGCTACCGTAAGAGAGAGAAACATCAAAGACCAGGAAAAAAAAATAAAAGGTGACCTGAGGAAATTGAATGTCACATGCTGTGCAGGAGACATACCAATCCTGAGCAGCAAAAGAGATTGCAGCCCGGGAGCTGTGTTCATCTCCGCAGTTTGGAAAACATACACGATTGTACTGGATTGGAATGCGAGGGTTTGAAGGGTTTGGTGCTCTCACAGTCATTCTGGACCAGCTAGAACTAAAAATAAAATTGTGATTAAAAAGGACAAATGGAAAAGAAAATCTGCACGTTCAAGAGACTTAGTGAAAAGAAATATCAAAGTGAATTCAGCGGAGAGTTCATATCGACAGATAAGCAGCATAATCAGGAAGGAAATTGAAAATAGAATTCCTTGGGAAATAATGTATGTTCTAATTGGTTCCCTCTGTGCAGATAGGATGAACCCTCTCTCCATCTGGATCTCATGTCGGTATTATTGTAGCACTGGTATTGTCAGAGACAAGGACCTTCCCTGAACCAGTTTGTTTTGGCAGGAAAAATTAACTATACAAGATTCATTTCCAGTTTAATAATATTTCTGCATCTAACAAGGTTAGCTGAAGTTCTGGGCCAAGTTCTCTACTCTAGCCAAGATGAGCACAAGATCAGGAGTGTGGGGGGCACAGGAGCGTTCAGCCACTTAAAGACCTCCTATGTCCCCGGCTTTGCCGAAAGTGAACGCAGCCCTGGAGCTGTGCCAAGGCCCAGAGCTGAACACATTTGTGGAAACACTTTTCAGTAAAGAATGCTCCTGCCACACCCTTTACGCTGTAGTGCAGGCAGAACTATGCTAAGCTACACTTACACCACATGGGTCAAATAGGAACCCGGTAGCACAATATATACACAACTAGTTGTGCCCTGGTTTCTGCAATCAAAACGCTTTGGCTCTCTTTCTGACCAGCAGCATAAAGGGGCATGGAACAAAGAACCTGGCCTTTTCTATTCATCTTCAGATGGGTCCCATCCCTAGGATGAGCTGAGGCAGCCACCCCAGGCCTTGCAGCAGCTGCCCCAACCTTTCTATGGACAAGAGGGACAGAGAGTACCTGGGGCCAAGGGCCACATGCAACGGAGGCAGCAGGGGGTTGACTCCCCTCTCCGTCACATTCACCATTCACGGGGGGGGGGGGTGCCCCTGCCCCGCCCCAGCTTCCTTGGGATGACCCTGTTCATCTTAGTTATTTCTAAAGGGCTTGTCACCATGAAATCTAGAATAATGTGGGCCAAATTCCTTCTGTGGTCCAAAGCAAATGCCACTACCTCTTAGCCCTTTCCTGGTATACTGTCATTTTAAGAACAGAGATTTTTCATTCCCTGTGTGACTGGTCAGTCGTTCCTGACCACAGGATAGACTTTAATAGACTGGCTGCCTTTGGACTTCCTGAACATCTTTCCTGAAACGTAGTGACCTGAACTGGACACAATACTCCAGCTGAGGCCTGATCAGAGCAGAGAAGAATTACTTCTTGTATCTTGCTTATGACACTTCTGCTAATATATCCCAGAATGACGTTTGCTTTTTTTTTCCCCCCTAACAGTGTCACACTACTGACTCATATTTAGTTTGTGGTCCACTATGATTTCCAATACTTTGTATTTGTCCTTCTTGAATTTATTCTATTCACGTCAGACCATGTCTTCAATTTGTCCAGGTCATTCTGAATTTTAATCCTACCCTCAAAAGTTCTTGCAACCCCTCCCAGGTTGGTATCATCTACAGACTTTATAAGCATACCTCTATGCCATTACCTAAATCACTGATGAAGATACTGAACAGAACTGAGACCAGAACTGATCCCTGCAGGACCCCACTTATTGGGCCCTTCCAGCATGACTGTGTGATAACTACTCTCTGGGAATGGTTTTCCCACTATTTTGAGCCCACCTTATCAGCTCCCTCTGGGTTGCAGTTCCCTAGTTTCTATGTGAGATGGTCTTGTGAGACTGTGTTAAAAGCTTTACTAAACTTAAGACATACCACATCTTTCATCTCCCTTCCCTGCCCACCCCTGCAAAAGGCTTCTTACCCTATCAAGAAAATCTATCAGCTAGTTTGACACAATTTGTTCTTGACAAATCCATGCTGACTGTTACTTATCACCTTGTTATATTACAGATGTTTGCAAATGAATTCCTTAATTATTTGCTCCATTATCTTTCATGGTACAGAAGTTAAGCTGGCTGGTCTGTAATTCCTGGGTAGTCCTTATTTCCCTTTTTATAGATGGGCACTGTATTTGCCCTTTGCCAGTATTCTGGAACCTCTCCCGTTTTCCATGATTTTTCAAATATAATAGCTAATGGCTCTGATATATCCTCAGTCACTCCTTGAGTATTCTAGAATGTATTTTGTCAGACCCTGGTGTCTTGGAAAAGTCTAATTTGTCTAGGTCATATTTAACTTGTTCTCCTCCTGTTTTGGCTTCTGTTCCTTTCTCATTTTCACTGACATTCAGCATGTTAGGCACCCCCTTGCCACCCACCTTCTTGGTGAAAAGTGACACAAAGAAGTCATGAAGCACCTCTGCCATTTCCACATTTTCTGTGACCATTTCCCCTCCCCTTCATTAAGGGACAGACCAGCCCTGCCCTTGGTCTTCATCTTGCTTCTAATTCATTTGTAGAATGTTTTAATGTTACCCTTTCTGCCTCCAGCTAGTTTGATCTTATTTTGTGCCTTGATCTTTCTAATTTTTTTAATATGTACTTGGGTTGTTTACACAGGATTCATCCCTTGTAATCTGACATAGTTTCCACTTTTTGTAGGACTCTGGTTTTGAGTTTTAGATGACTCATGAGCTCCTGATTCAGCCAGGGAGATCTCTTGGCATGCTCCCTACCTTTCCTATGCAGAGGGATGGTTTGCTTTGGTGCCTATACTAAAGTCTCTTTGAAAAACTGCCAACTCTTGAGCTGTTTTTCCCCCTGGACCTGCTTCCCAGGAAATCTGACCTACCAGCTCCCTGAGTTTACTGGAGTCTGCCATCCTGAAATCCACTGCCTTTATTTCACTGTTCTCCCTCCTACCATTCTTTTGAATCATGAACTCCGCCATTTCATGATCACTTTTACCCAAGCTTCCTTCCACTTTCAAATTCTCAACTGGTTCCTCCCTATCTGTCAAAATAAAATCTAGAACAGCACCCCCCCCCCAGTAGCTTTATCCACTTTCTGAAATAAAAAATGGTCTCCAACACATTCCAAGCACTTGTTGGATAATCTGCACCCCACTGTGTTACTTTCCCAACGGATGTCTAGATAGTGGAAGTCCCTCAGCACCCACAACTCCTGTGCTTTGATTTTGTTAACTGTTCAAAAAAAGCCCCATCCACCTGTTCTTTCTGGTTTGCTGGTCTGTAGTAGAATCCTACCATGACATCACCTTGTTTTTTTACTCTTTTTATCTTGACCCAGAGACTCTCAACAAGTCTATCTACTATGTCCAACTAAACCTTAGTCCAAGTGTGTTATAAATTTTGTATATATTTATTATATATATGTTTAATATATAAGACAAGACTTCCTCTCTTTTTCCGTCTTTCATGAACAAGCTTTACCCTTCTATACTTGTATTTTCCTGTCATGTGTATTATCCGACCACATCTCTGTGATGCCAGCTATGTCATAGTTCTATTTATTTATGATCTTTTCGAATTCCTCTTGCTTATTCCCCATACTTCTCACATTAGCATACAGATCGCTAAGACACGGATTTGATTTCCCCACCAGTTGACTTGTCTCTCCTTTACTCATGCTGTCACAGCCCATGTTCTCCCACCCAAATTCCAAACGGACTTACCTGTGGGCTTTGGTCACCATCCCCCTCTGAGCCTAGTTTAAAGCCCTCCTCCCAGCGGGGCTGACAGAATTGCCAGGCCTCTGGTGAAGGTGTGGGGAGTGACCAGCCCTGCACTCCCAGACAGAGTGGGGCCATGGGTGGAAGGGTCAGAGCTGGTGGGTCAGAGCCTCCCCCCACTAGACCTTCAGTGACAGCCAGAGCATGTGGCCCAGGGTTCTGGCGACCACAGCCGCAGTAGCAGTCAGGAGCACCAGGCCCTTTTGAATCAAAGGGTCCTGGAGCATATGCCCTCTTTTCTCATCCCCTCCTCCCTCGATCAGCAGGCCTGTTTCCTCACTAGGTTAGCCAGTCTGCAGCCACACATGCTCCTCCCTTCCTTGATAGGTGAACACACACACACACACACACACACACACACACACACACACACACTCAGCAGTCCTTCCTAGAACAGCATCCCATGGTCAAGGAAGCCAAAACTCTTCTGGCGACACCATGTTCGAAGCCAGGCATTCACCTCCAGGGTGCATCTCTCCCTGCCTGGCCCCTGCTCTTGACTGGAAGGATCAAAGGGAACACCACCTGTGCTCCTATCTCCTTCAGCGGCAGCAACTCTGCGCCTTTGTGCCAAACACGATAGCATGGCATGATCTGGGTGAAGTCCTGTGGGCACTAAAGGAGGAAACTCAACATTTTCCTATCGGCCTCGTATTTAACAGTACACCGGCCACTTTCCAAAATGCTTCTATTGTTGTTTTATAAGATTCTCGATGAGGACAAAAGATGGAGCCATGAAATCTCCCTGGCACTGGGAAAGGTGGGGGCATGCCTTGCTTGGGGCACATCTGTCATCATCACAGATAAGTGGGGGCAACATCTGTTCCTGAAATACCTCTTTCAGCCACCTTCCTTTGCCATCAAAGTCATGTCAGGAAGTGGTCCTCTGGACAGTTCCAAATCTAGCAACAAACAATGCACTTTGTCCTCCAGACGACATGCATTGCCCAGAAGACATTTCTTTGCAGTGAAGGCAAATTCATACATTACCATACATCTGTGCCATCTTAGTTTGGTTGCCATTGAAGACGTTTTTCCTGGGCTCACTGGACAGTATCATTGGTGCTTGAACTACAGGTGGAGCTACACACCTGCCTGGACATGGCTTCCATCACACATGCAGGATTTCCTGTTTGGTTCAGTGGTCCATAGCACCCCCACTTGACAAATTGTTCTAGAGCCCTTTGACAGAGCCTGAAGTAGTTAACGTTAAAAAAAAAGATTAAATGAGCTATGGGCTCAAAAAGGCTTTCAAGGAACATATAATGTTATACTAATCCCAGATTTATGGATTATTACGCATATTACTGGATTTAAAAATTGAATTGAAACTAGAGAAGGAAAAAGGATTAGGAAACATCTGAACTATCCAAGCATGACTGTTACCCTGAGAGAAATAAATATCCGCAGCCCTTGAAGTCATCTCCTTTGAAGGAGAAGGAACACAAGCTCTTTCCTATTAATCCAGTTCTGAACAGGGACAGCCCATTGTCTGCCATAAGGCTCTGATCCAACTCCTCGCAACGCTAACAGGACTTTCCATTAACTCCAGTGGGTTTTGGATCAGGCTCATCGCAGCAAATCCAGACCTGAAAGCAGCTCCTTGCTCAGGCACACAGCTGGATAAATGACCTGATTAGCACAGTGCTTATGCCCAGGCTTCCAGCTGTGACACCCTGTGGCTCTGAGGCAGCATTACAGATTGTTTCGTACCCAGCCCACGAGGTAGCAGATCCTAACTAGGGCCTCTCAGCTACCCAACTACAATCACTGACACGCATTAGAGGAGCTGAACGTTGCAGGGGAAAAATCTACCCTTGTCACACCAGGGTGTGGTGGTTTTCCTTTTGGCAGGTCTGCAATCAAAGCTCTCCAGGGCAGGCAGCTTCCACTCCAAGAACACATCCATCAGAGTCGCCTGACAGCTTGTAGCAAGCACAAAAGAAGTGCTGGCATGAGACACTCTGCACGTTAACTCCCGTCTCAAGGGCTGAATCTTGAGGCACTTGGTTTTTATATACAGCAGCAGTACAAGGCAGCCCTGAGTTAGGCAAAATTCCCAATTAAAATTAATGCCCTCCCCCTGCTACCTTCTCCCCCAGTGATTTTCTCAGGTGCATTTTTTTCATACTAATAAGGCTTTTCACATTTCTGCATGCTAACATAGGAATAATTGCCAGCCTATTTAAATTTCAGACACCCCCTTTTTTCCTCGCCTAACCCATCCACTGAAAAAAGTCAATATACTGGTGGCAGAAAATCAGGAGCAATTAACCAACCAAAAATAAGACATAAGTTTCCCATCAGACACTTTCTACTCCCCATGCTTAAGTGGCCACACTTAACACAAGTTAAATCTCTCTACTCCACAACTACTTCCTCCAGCAACATCTGTAATCCAATGTGATTTTAGTCAGCTGGATGTCCACTTATCATGGGAGTGGCCAAGTTTCCCATAAAGTTTGTTTCCAACCACCAGTCCTGGCTCTCAGTGTTCTGTTAGCTCTAATTTTCCTTTAAATGTCTTCTGAGAGCTCAGGAAGCAGTGGAAGTGTTGGCAAATGTAAATAAATCTATGGAGATACATGTCTTATAGAGATGGAAGGGACCTTGGGAGGTCATTGAGTCCAAACTCCTGGCAGGACCAAGCACTATCCTTGCACCCCCCGCCCTTGTTTTTTTTAAACCTATTTGCCCCAGATCCCTAAATGGCCTCCTCAAGGATTAAACTGACAACCCTGGGTTTAAGCAGGTGAATACTCAACCCACTGAGCTATCCCTCCCCCTACCACACAGTATTGACCTCCCATGGTCCTGCAATTTCTCTGGTCTGGAACTGGTCAGGTCCCGAAGATGCCAGATGAGAGAGGCTCAACCTATAGAATCCTTCCTGGCTCTCCGTCAGTGACAGTCCTAGCTGGTTTAATCAGGACGGGGAAAGTCCTCCAAGATACTAACTTAGCCACAAGTATCAATTATTTTCTCCTGGTTTTGGCTGTACCAATGTTGTGTGCAAGAACCAGGATATTATCTAAAACAGCGGTTCCCAACCCCTGGGGTTCCGCCAGGGTATTGCAGGAGTTCCACGAAAAAAAAATACAAGCTAAAAAAAAAATGATCGTAGAAAATAAGTTTTAAATAAATCGCAACATTACAATCAATTCTTATTTTTAAATTAAATATCTTCCAATAATGTTGGTAATTGCTGTCTGTGCCAAAAGTCTACATTGTGGAGCCTTTGTGGGACGAAATGATCGTGACGGTTAGAAGTGTACAGACATTAGCCACATATTCAACATGGCTCTGTGGCTGAAATCAGGATCGCTGCAGAGAAAGGAGACTGATGAGCAGAGTGACGCCTCCACAACTGGAATGTCTAAATGTTAATGATTTACATTCCGTTTCCGTTTTACGAGGCGTACGTAGCAGCTAGAACTGGCTTTGATGGTGCCTGCAAACGGTTTAGGGACAGAGAGGATGCTTTGGGGTCCACACTAGCGAAAAGGTTGGGAACCCCTGAGCTAAAACATTTTCCCATCTATTGTTTCAAACAAATGGAAGAGAAACAGTGTCTAGGACCCAGTTTTCCTCCTTTGCGCTAGTGTAAAACAGGAGGAGCTCCATGACGTCAGCAGAATCACACTGATGCAAGACAGGAGCTAATAAAAGGAGAATCAGGCCTCTGATTGGCTGGACATAGCTCAATGGTTCTCTGGCTCCATTAATCTGTCCTTGCTGCGCTGGGAAGCATTCACTAAGGGACAAACACTGAAGGCTGGTGATTATTGTTTTGTGGGACGAAATACATAGAACTAGAGCAATGTGCCAGTTCTGCCTGCTCTTAGCAAACCAAAGTTTTAAAATGCATGCCATGAGCTATAAAGGGACTCTGAAGGGGCAGAGGAAGGGCTTTCGTGGGGTTTTCATGGCACTTTATACACAAAACAAACACGCAAATTCTTGTGGCACACTGACATCTTATGGAAAAAAATATTTGCTACAGTTACAGAGCTGAAGGACCAGGAAATAAACAGAGTGAGCAAAACAATGGTACACACCACTGCGCACCTTAAGGATGATTATTCGGAATCAAATGTTCCCAAAAGAGTTTAGAAGGGCTGATCAGCAGAAATATTGACTCAAATTCGACCTTCAGTTTATACCGGTATAAATCCAGAAGAGCTCTATCTTCAAATGGAGCTGTTTCAAGTTACACCAGCATAAATCATTTGAGATGAGTGAAATGCTCTGGACCTACACTACCATAACAGAGGCTGTAATCTGGCCCCCTTTGTACACACCCTGGCCACGTCTACACTAGCCCCCTCCTTTCGGAAGGGGCATGGTAATGAGCAAGTTGGGAAGATGCTAATGAGGTGCTTCCATGAATATGCAGTGTCTCATTAGCATAATGTCAGCCATGTGTGATTCGAAAGCACTGCTTAGGAATCGCGCACTGCCCATGTAGGTGGGGGCCTTTTGAAAGGACCCCCCCCGGACTTCAAAAGCCCCTTCTTCCTAAAACCAAATAGGAAGAAGAGGCTTTCAAAGTCTGGGGAGTCCTTTTGAAAGGCCCCTATCTACACAAGCAGCGTGCAATTTGAAAGAGGTGCTTTCCAATCGCACGCAGTTGCCAATATGCTAATGAGGCACTGCATATTCATGGAAGCACCTCATTAGCATATTCCCAACTCACTCATTACCATGCCCCTTCTGAAAGGAAGGGGCTAGTGCAGCCGTAGTCCCCATAGCAAAAAGGATATGGGATTTGTCATCTGCTGTACAAGTTTGAGATTTAGCCATAAAACATAGTTCATCCAGTGTTTTAATGTAAATAAAAATATTTCCACGACTATCTATTCATTGTAAGAATCAAATCTACATACCAGAGGCAAATGGAAGGAAATGGCCTAGCACCGTTATCGTGCGTGAATATGAGGGCAAAAATACCCATAGAACATGAATGAATGGAATGTCCTTTTGACAAACATTGTTCTTCAATTTAAAGAAACAAGAATATGGATGCAGAAGATCGTGCTCTGTGGAAGAACATTGAATATTTGGTTCTATCAATTTCCCTCTTGAACTTACAAGTTTCTGTTTGCGAGACTTTTGTGAAGGAGCAGGAATAACCTATTGCTAGTAGGAAGGAAAGTAAAATTACTAGGGAATATGTTTAAATCCCCTAAAATGCATTGAAAATCCTAACTGATGAGTAATGATAAGGAACGATTCACAACATCTAGCAAAGTTACTTCTGTAAACTACTTTTGATTTACAGGTGACAGTGTGTGAATCTTGTCACCAGTGAAAAATCTTTCTTGGATATTTACATGGTCCCCAATTTGCATAGTATCTGGGTGCCTCATAACCTTCAATGTGTTTAATCCCCCAAGGCAGGCAGGGCAGGGCTGGGCCCTTATCCCCATTGAACAGATGGGGAACTGAGGCATGGAGAAGATAAGTGACATGCTCGAGGTCTCCCAAGATCTACGTGGTGTAGGAAGGAGCAGAACCTGCTAAGTCTTAGTCATTAACCCCTTTTGACCTGAGCAGCCAGCCAGAAGATTCAGGATCCAATAGGTTCTTTTGCTTGGGGGAGAAATGAGCGATAGGTGGGTTTTTTATGTAGTATTGTTCATTTCCAAATCTAGGGGCGAGGGGAAATAATCAAAAGGACATGGAAGGGCTGGTGAGAGTGAAATTCCTTCCCTCAAAACAAACAGCCGATGTTCTCAGCTGCCTTTGATAGATGACTCAAGCCACAGCAGACCATCCATCCAAATCATGCAACTTCCGCTATGTAAATAATGTAGCTGAAATCGACGTACTTTCCACAGCGTGTTCGCTGCGGTGAGTCGATGGCAGACTCTCTCCTGTCACCGCCGCCTACACTTCTCGTTCTGGTAGAGCGCTGGATTTGACAGGAGCATGCTCAGTGGATGCCCACTGAATCGACTCCCAACCGTCAATCCAGAAGGCAGTGTAGACATGTCCTACCACAAACCAATGGCAAAAAGCTCTGCAGTGCTGTTCTTAGCATCAGGATACTTCTCAGGCAACTGGACCCTCCTAGTATGTATGGTACTTCCTAGCCCACTCTTAAGTATGGGACATACGCAGTGGAGGCTGGGGGAGGGTAAGCCTCCTCAAAGCTCATGGGGCTGGTGCGGGAGAGAGTGATGGATTGGGGGCCATGGAAAAATTTTCCCTTGCCATGGTCTGGAGAAGATCTTGCTCCTCACTGCTAGAAGATAGAAGGAGCAAGCAGGAGGCAGTGCCTCGGGAGAGCAGGGGGGTGAAGGAGAGGGAGAGGCAGAGCAGAGGTAGAACAGAGGCTGGGCCATAAGGGGTGGGATGGGGCCACTGGGAGGGCCCAGGACCGAAGGACTGGAACAGAGGAAGGGCTCCAAGCTTGGCGCTCCAGCCAGTGCCAAAAGCTCCAGTGCACTCCGGGTTGAGGCTGAGAGCATGACTTTGGCCAAGGCTGTTCTCTCAACCATACCTACAACAGCCCAGTCAGGGCAATAGGGGAGAGTTGCCAACCTCTGAACACCCCACACCCATTCCAGCCAGGGCCACAGGACCTGACAGCAGCAAGTGCGGGCCTGGCTATGGCCAGAAGAGGCAGGGCAAGGGGCTAGCCCCCTCAGGGTGAAGCTTCACCCACTGCCCATAAGCTTAGGAGAGACACTGCCTACATCACTGGAGGGGGTGTTTCCATCTCTGATAGGAAGTAGCTAGATCGACAGAAGAATTCTTCCTTCCTGCACCTACAGCGGGGGTTAGGCTGAAGTAACTACAGTAAAAGCTGCATTACTTGGCACTTTAGTGACCAGAAAGTTTTATTAATTGGCCTTTCTGATATCTCCCAATACAAATCTTCAGGCTAGTAACTAGCACTAGTTTACTGCTCACAAAAGCAGCTTGCAACTGTGTCGCAGGCTCATTACCAATTCAGCCCAATTGCCTGCATCTTCTTCATCTCCTGTGATAACTGATGCTGATAATGAGAACCCTGGGGCCCTGCAAGATCTTGAAGTGCCTTCTGAATCGTCAAAGATTCAGTTGTGTTCAGTACAGTTTTAGGATTAAGTGTATTGTCAGTGATCGGAGTGCACACCCTGCATGGCTGATAGTGATATAGAGTCTCATAAGACAACCTACTACACAGAAAGCTCAATAAACCGAAGTGGGTCAGGAAACCAACCACTGTGCAGTGCTGCACTGGCAGTGGAGTGGCAAGTACCCGGATGCTCTTTTATACTTCATTCATTTTACTGACTTCTAATTCTTGAAAGCTGCTCTACCAATGGTAAGTGTCACCCTTAGTTAACTGGAGTATTTGGTTAATCAGGGGTGTGCGCCCCCTCAGAGGAGCATGACATTTCATAAGGGGGCGCAGCACAATTGGCTGCTGGGCCTCGGGCTCAGCCGCCTCATTAAAAATGTTAGTTTTCATGTATGTGCAGTCACATTTATATACCAATTAACAAAGTTTTTACATTTCACGTTCTTACAGGCGCTGAAAGGGTTTTTTTTATATGAGCATAACTGAAATTTCCATCAGCTTGGATTGCATTGAAAGGGCGGTGCGGGGGGGGCTGCTAATTGCAGGGACAAAAAGTGGGGACCAACGTAAAAAGTTTGCTCGCCCCTGGATTGACTGGCACACTCCCACCCCCATTCCACCAACATGCTAAATAACAAAGTTTTCCTTGACTTCACACAAGATGCAAAATTTTATCAGCTCTGAGCACTGTGTCTAGGTAGATCTCTTTTGCACATGTAGACCAGGCCTCAGTCTCAGCATATTTTAAAGGGTAATTACAACACTAAACAGATGGTATGAGGAGGGGAGGCCTGTTTCAATCACCAGAGACAGCGGGCAAGCCAGTGGAGCAAGGCAGTGAGTCCGTACCCCAGAGAATGCCAGCATCACGTAGGTATCTACGTTGCTTGTCTCGGGACACAGTTAGGCTGAGTGGAAACAGGCACTTGATTGGGCCTGGGGATGGGGAGTAAATAAACCAACCAACCATCTGCTAACCACTGAAACTCTCTTTTCTAGCTTCCCTGAGCCTAGAGCATGAAAGCCCAGGACCCAAAAAGGAGAGGGACCATGTCTGCTTTTCTGTAGCATCTTCCATCCAAGGAGCTCACAGAGCGTCTAAGTCAGCAGATAAGCCTTAACACCTCTTGTGCGAAATGTCAGTATGATTGCATCCATTGTGCAGCTAATTGAGAGTTTGTACAATGGTACCCCAAGTGGGACACTGAGCCACAGAAGAGACCTGCCAGAACTCTCGTCCAATCAACCCCAAGGCAATAACCCCTCCATAATGAGAAATTAAGGACAGATAAACAGCATGTGACCTGAAACCCATATGCTGTTGGAAGCTAATAGGCATTGGGGATGCAATGTTCTGAGTCCGCTTTGGAAGCCCCAGCCTGCAAAAACAGAGATTTCAGTGGCACTTCAACAATTTTCCTGATTATTTTTCAGATCCTGTGGAGAAAGCACCTGATTTTCTTTCCTCCTGACTCTGGTTTTCTTTAATTCTCTCCAGTTCCATACAGCAGCCCAAGCTTAGCAGATATTATTGGCTGGATCAAAAAAAAAAAAAAAAAAAACTGAACTGATGCAAACCATCTGTGAAACATCCCCTGGAAAAAAATCCAACACTTGGGCCAAGGGCTATAAGTCTAATGTGAATTATTTCCTCCCTTTCCGTTTGCACATACACAGGAAGTGGAAGGACAGTACGGCACTCCAGCAGTGCTTCTACAGCATCAGGGTTGCCATCCTCTGGGGGCACCCCTTGCCAAGGTAAGCAAATAGAGTCAAGTACATGTCCATAACAGCCCTCAGATCTCCTCACCAAGGCATAGCAATTACGTTTGCCACACTTCACAGAGAAGAGTCTTTGCCCAAGGAAGGAAGTTTTCCTCACGTTCAATAAACGACGAGTTGTCACAGCCTCCCAGCCATTTTTGCAAAGCTTCATTTCTTCCATTTCTGCCTTATGAGACTGTAATGGAAAATAAAAGAAACTCTGTCCCACAGCTGCTGCTGAGCAGTGAATCCATTACAAAGCTGAGAAGGAACTGCTTCTCTGTGTGTTAAAAAGGGGGGGGGGCATAATTGGGGGCCCACCACTTGGAAATTAGAGTTGACAGCTGCTGGGGATGCTGTCCTGACCTACTAATGTCAGGGAGAATTTTGCTTTCAACAAGGCCAGGATTTTAAGGGAGGGGTTCTAAGCAGGAAACATGAAGCAGATTTAGGGTCAGTCAGTGACAAAGACATGATCTGGGGTTCCTTTTGTTACAAGAGTTTTTCAGGGATGTTTCAAGGCTCTGCTTGTGGCTGGGTGGTAGCTCTGGGCAACAATATGTAAGCTGGAAAACACGAAAGGGAGTATTATGTATGATGCTCCAGTCAAGACGCACATCAGGTGTACTGCGGGAAGCTAACACTCTCTGAGAGCTGTCATTAACCATTTACAGAATCACGGATTCATAGGGCTGGAAGGGACCTCAGGAGGTCATCTAGTCCAGCCCCTGCCTCAAGCAGGATCAACCCCTACTAAACCATCCCAGCCAGGACCTTGTCCAGCCAGGACTTAAAAACCTCAAGGGATGGAGAATCCACCACCTCTCTAGGCAACGCATTCCAATGCTTCACCACCTGCCTGGTGAAGTAGTTTTTCCTAATATCTAACCTACACCTCTCCCTCTTCAACTTCAGACCATTGCTCCTTGTTCTGCTATCTGACACCACTGAGAACAGTTTCTCACCCTCCTTTTCAGAGCTCCCCTTCAGGAAGTTGAAGGCTGCTATTAAATCACCTCTAAGTCTTCTCTTCTGTAAACTAAACAAGCCCAAATCCCTCAGCCTATCCTCACAGGTCTTGTGCTCCAGACCCTTAATCATTTTTGTTGCCAAATGCCTACTGTGTACAGTTGTTGTTGGTTTATAGCTTGCCATTCATTTGGCATTTAATTGGCTGGCAGGAGGGTATTTGTTTATTTTATGACTTTGCCTTATTTTCAACGAACATACAACTTGCTACACATTGCCTACCGCATTAGCGGCCATCTTGGCTCGTCCCCCATAAGGACCAGGTCTTTCTAAGCCAATGTGGACTGCTCTGAAGCACTGGATTTGGGTCCACGCACAACGCCATTCCATAGAGAGCCCAAAGTTAACACTGGGCTGTGTTCGGCTGCTGTCTGAGGAGAGTGGCTCAGCTCCGAGGCGCTGGGCTGGTGGTGCCTTCCACGTATAGGCCAGTAGTTCAGGTCAGATTGCTAGTGAACAGAGCAATAATTGACAACTTGGCTGGTTTAGCGAGCCACTGACAGGAGGGGACCTCTACAATGCAGACACCTGCTCTGAGAAACAAGACTGAGCCTCTTCCTCAGCTTTTCATCCAGGCCATTGCACAGCCGTCAGACAGCAGCAACCTCCAGCCACTGCTCGTGACTGCCTCCTACGTGACTGAATCCTGCGTGATTTTTTTGTCCGACATATGCCTGGAGGACCGACACCTCCTTCTGAGAAGCAAACCATTCCGTAGCCTGGCTGTGTTCAGTTCTAAAACATCACACAAACTTTTGTCACTCCTCTCTCCCACCCCATCTGTGAGGTAGCTCAGTGTTAACCCTGTTTCACACATGACGCACCACAATTCAGCTGAAACGATTTGTGTAGAGCAAGAGAGGGAATCAGCGTCATAGCCAGGGTTAGAACTCAGCAGATTCGGCACTAGGATCGCCGGGTCTCATTAACACAGGACGTGACTCTCTACAGACTGACTCAGCACTCCGGCTCTAATCCTGAAAGGGTAAGAGCACTTCCATTGATCAGGAGCTGGGGGCATCAGCGTCTTAGAAGGTGAAGCTGCTTGCTAGCCTTTAGCCGTGTTCTGCTAGGTTCAGGGGCCAGTGAAGTTTGCTTGCGACAAATAAATTCCCCACTTATTGTATTTCTAGAACATTTCTAACCCCCATGAAGTTAATCCCACTGATGTCATTTCCTTTCTTTGCTGAGCAGTTGCTTTTATTATATTACAAGCCAAAATTATAGTAAGATGTAAATACAGTGGTGCAAAGCTGCTTAGTTTAAGGCAATCGCCTCAGCAAGCTATGCAGTTTTATAGAAGACAGAGGAGGAAGTGGGAAAAAGAAGTCATATGTGCACTACAGATTGTGGATGCTTCCTTAACCCAGCATTATAAACAGCTACTACGTCAGTGTCTCTTTAGACCAGGATTGCAAAGACGTTGCGACGTTGAGTTAATATTCTTTCTAAAGGCTAAGTCAACAATATGTCGAATCATTCAAAGGGCCTGGTCTCAGATGGCAAAGTGTGACAAAGCCCCTCCTCACCCTTGGTGGGTCTGTGGTTTTGGGTGGGTTGTTTGCCTCAGAAGCTCACATCAGCCTTCAGTTTAGGCATTTTCTCTTGGGCATCATCTTTCTGTTTGTTGAGCCCCTCTCCTCACTGGCCAGCATGGAAGATGAGGGGGAAATGAAATTCCCTAGTCTGTGTGGCTCCTCCAAGTCCTACAGGGCAGGACAAACACCTTTGCCAAAACCAGTCCTGCTCCCACACAGTAATGGGGAGAGACCAGTGGGTGGAACAGGAGTCTGTAGTCATCTCTAGGCTCCAGCCCAGGGAACCCGTAAAAGCAGCTGCCTGCAAATGTCTCCAATAAAAGCTGTGTGTCGGCTATGATTCCTGGGCCACTCAGACACAGCCCTTCTCCACACCTTCCTTAGTGTCAGGTTCTGCTTTCTGATACCTGCTTGTGCCTGCCCCTCCCAGGTGCTCCACCAGACCTTCTCGCCTCAGCTCCTCGCGCACACTGAGCTACTAGAAGAGGAGCCCTTTGCAACCAGTCTTATGTGGGTCTTAATTTGCTCCCGGTGTTGTGATTAGTCTGACTCACTTGTCTCTGGAAACCACCTAATTGGCCCTAGGTGCTTTAATTGGCTTGATTCCCCTGGTTGATTCTGGCAAGTTCCTGCTAGTTCTGGAGTAGCCTCTGTTAGTTTACCTGGGGAACAGGAACCTGTTTAATCTGGGGCTAACGTATTCCCCTTCTGCTGCTCTCCTTTACCCCTCTGGCCTGGGCCTAATGGATGGGCTTTCTTCCTAAGTCTGCCACCACCCCTCTGCAGGCAAGTCACTGAACGCTTTGAGGTGTGAAATGGAGTTAATAGTTTCTGTGCTTCCTTCACTAGGGACACACGTGATCACCTCTCTTACCTGAGCAGTCCCAAGTGAAGCTAAGAGAACCTGCTTACATGAGTCACGCAATCCTAGCTTGGTGCTTACGGAGGGTTTGCAAAGCACCTTGAGATGTCACTATGCAAGAATGATGAGGTGAATGGGTTTAAAAAAAAATGGGAGAGAGATTTAAAAAGCTCTTCTTTCACGCGTCCTTAATCTAGGATGAGGTCAGAAAAGACGACACCACATTCACTATCACGCATTTCTCCGTTCATTCATGCCTCGAGAAGCTTGGGGTTTTGTACATTTGAGAGCACGGTCCAGTTTTATTTTACATATTGAAAAATATTGGGACCGAGTCACCTGACAGATGTAAACACATCATTATTTAGGCCTTGCTGTAATTTAGTTGCTGGTTTGTGAACCCACAACTGTCCAGGGAGCATGTCAACTCTGTCATCTTCTCAAGGGACAGACTGTGCATTTGGATCTATCTGTTTTAGCTAATGGGAACAACCAGCCATCACCCTTCCTGCCCTGGAACTGTGTTTTGGGTTGATATGAAGCAGTTTAGTGCCATTTGGGGCAGTTTGGTACGGTTGGGGCTCTTCCAATACAAACATAGGAGAAGTATGGATTGTGTTTGTTTCCTTTGAGAAGTTCTTTTAAACCCTGTCTGCGTTTGTCATGTAGTTTTGCGCTGATTGAGTGGCCTTGCGGCAGGCCAATCTCTGCCAGGGTAGAACCCATGAAGTTGCTGGAGTTCTGCCGATTCACAAGAGCTGCGTGTCTGTTTTGCCTTGGTTCTGTTCAGGCTTATAGCCAAATTATACTAAGCTATATTTTAATGTTACTGGCATGAGGGTTAGGGAATGGAGCTCACGGGAGCCTTAGCTAGCTCATGGATTTCTATAAACAGTCCAGCATTATTTGAGAAACTGCCCCTCTTGAAGGAGGACACCACACCAGGAGATCCTGGATAAGATCTCCCCTCAATAAAGAACAGGATATTTGGGTCTGAGGAGACCTGTCAGTCGAAATCTATGAAATCATTCCTCTAAGGCCTCCAGCATCCGGAGTTAGGTTTCATTTTTTAACAAGAGAAAGAAATCAGTGGTGGGGGACACTTCCCTCCAACCCCAGCAAACTTTCCATGGGCATCTGAGTGAGCATGACTTAGCCTCTGTCTACACTGCCATTAAAAGCCTACAGCTAGAACGGGCCAGCTGTGAGTTTTTAACTGCCGTGTAGACATATGCCTGGATTTGTCAGTCACACCTGGAGAGGATTCATATAACTCTGAAACCTGGAGGAAACAAAACATATTGAGGTTTCCACAAAGCCACTTGGAAATACAGGTCAAGGGCAGAGGTTCTCCTGCAGGTGAGAGTAGCATATACTTTATCTGGGCTTCTCAAAGGAGCCAAAACAGCTTGATTCCTACACACCTGGGTGTGTTCAGCAGCACCTAGCTGGGACACCAATGATATAAAAATGCTTGGAGCATTACACGGGGCTTTATAAACACTAACTCAGTCTTTTATGTGACTCTATAGCCGTGTCTACACGTGCACCCTACTTCGAAGTAGCGGCACTAACTTCGAAATAGCGCCCGTCACGGCTACACGCGCCGGGCGCTATTCCGAAGTTAACTTCGACTTTAGGCGGCGAGACGTCGAAGTCGCTAACCCCATGAGGGGATAGGAATAGCGCCCTACTTCGACGTTCAACGTCGAAGTAGGGACCATGTAGTCGTTGCACGTCCTGCAACTTCGAAATAGCGGGGTCCGCCATGGCGACCATCAGCTGAGGGGTTGAGAGACGCACTCTCTCGAGCCCCTGCGGGACTCTATGGTCACCGTGGGCAGCAGCCCTTAGCCCAGGGCTTTTGGCTGCTGCTGCAGCAGCTGGAGATCCATGCTGCAGGCACGGGGTCTGCAACCAGTTGTCAGCTCTGTGTATTTTGTGTTGTTTAGTGCAACTGTGTCTGGGAGGGGCCCTTTAAGGGAGCGGCTTGCTGTTGAGTCCGCCCTGTGACCCTGTCTGCAGCTGTGCCTGGCACCCTTATTTCGATGTGTGCTACTTTGGCATGTAGACGTTCCCTCGCAGCGCCTATTTCGATGTGGTGCCGCGCAACGTCGAAGTTGAACATCGACGTTGCCAGCCCTGGAGGACGTGTAGACGTTATTCATCGAAATAGCCTATTTCAATGTTGCTACATCGAAATAAGCTATTTCGATGTAGGCTTCACGTGTAGACGTAGCCTATGTGAGCAAACACAAGTCTGCAATGGAACTGATAGGCTCCTACTCCAACATAGCTGTGGGAGAAATGTCAACATTCAGATTCAATAAAAGGGAGTCTTACACCCCAGCTACATTGAGGGCACACTGAAAAAGCAGGAAAATGGTTCCTTACCACTGGGATTTCCAGAACCATTTGTCACTCAGTGCAGTGTCCATGTGCCTAACTGGGTGAATTATAGTAAGGGTGGAGCGAGGTGTTTGTATGCCTCCGGGATAAATACAACCAACAGCACCTAGGGAGGAAGCTCCAGGACAAGCAGCAGACTGTGTGTGTACCTTTTGCAAAAATCTGGGTTAACAGCTGTGACAAAGGGTGGGGGTCACCAGGCTCGGCACCCCATCTGCAGGCAGACATGACTCTCATTAAGCAGGGAGAACAAGATTTTTAGGCAACAAGGACACAGCGTAGAACAGACTCGTCAGCACAAGAACCAGAAGCCATCAGTACAATCTATCTTGGGAAGAGGGGACCAAGAAGAGGTCCCTGAGCCAGGGCCCTGGCCTCCTTTCTCCATCTCCAGCTAGATAAAACTGCTCTCCCTCCCCAGCTGTCCAGTTCCAGCTCAAAACCATGCAGGCTCCTCCTCCCACCTTTGTCCTGTTTCCCTTGGGGAAAAGGTGTCACCTGGTTGCCTACGTTACAAAGGCCACGGAGGGCCATTGTGTAGCGTCAGAAGTCATCACACTGAAATTCACATCACTAACTATACATTGATGCTGTGCCCAGGGAAACTGAGGCACCCACATAGGGGTACAACAGGACAGGAGGAAATACGTGCAACATAACAAGGGGAATAAAATCCCCACTTCGTCCCATACCTGGGAATTGAACCTCCACAATTATCCAGAAATGAGATCTAACACTGGCAGTAGCTACTCAAGCTCCCCCGCTTGCAACCCTCCAGCATACCTCACTCTGGCCTGGAGCAGCCATGAGAATAATTCAGGCTATGCCCAAAGACTTGGTCTTTCAGGCCTTGTCTACACTATGCAGCACCATCAAGCCACTTCAGCAATGCAAATAGCATAGCTCTGTCAACATATTGTGGCATCTTGCAAGTGAAAAGGTCAGCAGGGAACTGCTCTTGCATGGACGGCGGCTATTCTTTTCTTCTTGGTGGAGTACCGGCATCGACATGTGTGTGCTCAGAGATTGATTTATCACATCTACAGCAGACACGATAAATCAACTGCCCATGGATCGATCGCTGCAGTGTCGACCTATCGCATAGTGTAGACACGGCTTCAAGGGTGGACAACAGGTGTGACCATTACCTGTGATGGCTCTTATGTAACAGACATACATTCCAGAAGATAATAAGTCAAAACCAAATTAATTTCAGACAGGCTACTAAAGCAGTCAGAATTTTAGATCAGTGCTGACCCAGCAACCAGGACATGAGGAGTTATTTATGTAAGGACCAGTCCTCTGAACCTCTGACTTCCCAGAGTGGCAGGTTTTGATCCCAAGTGGATTCCAGGCTTTTCTTTTCCCATTATAAAAAAGTACTATGGAAGCTACAACTAAATGGGCATATTTGCAGAATGAACGACGAACGAAAAATCAAGACGCTGGTATTCGGCATAATGGACGGTTCGAATAGGAGAGGCAGACCTCACAGAGAATGGATAGATGCTGTAGTAGATTGGTGCGGAGCTTTTATACAGAAATTAAGCCACTCTGCACTGGATAGGGAAAGATGGAAGGAAACAGTGAGAGAGGCATCAGACACCAACGGGCGCTGAGCCCACGGTTATTGATGATGATGATGATGACGACGACTACCATATTCTCTAGAAATGCTCCCAAACACAGTGTCTTACCACAATGTGCTAATGCAGTGCTTTAGGGGGTCACTGCAAAATCGTGTCTGTAATATGCCACTTGAGAGAGATTAAATGAATCAGCTGAAGAACTTTTGTCTTCTTCAAAAGGTTAAGGAAGTTACTCCAAATTTGGGACTAAACAACTGAAAGCAACAACCAGCCCTGGCAGCCAGGGTTAAAGGCAGAGAAATTTGAAACAACACTGAAACCCAAAGGGCCGTCAAACTAACAGCTTTTGTAGTCTGGGACCAGGCTTCCTTGCAAGTTCTTGTTGGGACAGATCAGAATCTCATAAAGAGAGCCATCGCCACAAGCTGTCGGCCCAACACGATGCTGACCTCGCTCACTCACTTGTGAGATTGCACTTCTATTTTGCGCCCCTAAGGCTTTGGAACCCCTGAATCTGAACCCCAGCCCTTGATCAACGTGAGGCTGTCGGCAGTGCAGGGACACTGAGGCACATTTAAGCAGCTCTGACGTGTTCCAGGAGAAGCGATGGCTCACATACAGAGCAGCCAGACCTCTACAATACAGGCTCACAGGCAAGTTCACAGTCTCAAAGTGTGACATTTGCACAGACGCAGGGGCCTTACCTGAGCCTTTGACACCACTTCAACCCTAATCTGAGAATTCAAGTGCGGCCTAGACCTTGTGGTTGCTCCTCCGCCCATGCATGTATTTTACCACTCAAGCACAAGTTTTTTTCCATTGTGAAAAAAAAAGCCCTTGGCAGCCTACTACTTACATATAAGCAGTTTGAGAAGATGCTCCTTAGATGCCCTGTAAAGCATTTGCCTTCCGAATTGGGCAGGGCATCTTTAAATACAAATTAAAAGGCAAACAAAGCCAACAGCCCCACTTAAAAGCCCTTTAAAGGTTTAGAGATGATTAATGTGTTTAAACTATAAACTGGAGCTGTTTTAAGAGGAGATAAAAATGAGATGGAGACATCTGACTACACAAACAGTACAAAAGCATACGTAAACAACCAGGACAAGTTTAGCACTCTCTTGGAGACTCACTTCTGCATACAATGCATGTGCTTCATGCCTTAGCTCCTTCTGGAGTATTTGAAGAGAAAGCAGCAGGCTGTCTCCAGACAGCCACACGGGACTGGCTTGCCTTTAGCCGAGACTGCACTGCACAAGGTCAGTACAAACGAGGCAGGTTGATTTTAGAGAGAGAGGCATATATTTGTACATAGTTTCCAATACAAAGCAAACACAGACCAGCAACACCCAGTCACATTAAAAAGGTTGATAAATTATCTGCACAAAGTGTCCCTGTTTGGTTTCAGAGATAGTCAGTGTATAACTTAGCTGCATAAATATAGCTGTGTGTCCAAAGGCAGACAGATTCCTCTCAGAACTCCACAGGCCAGGGAAGTGTTGCAATGCGGTGATTATTCAAACGGCCGTTTGCAGAGTAATTGCTGCTGACTGCCAGCTTCCCATTACAAAGACAAACAGGAATATACTGTACATCAGCTTTGCTCCACATCTCCTTTTCAAAAGTCCTCCTCATCCCAGGCAGAAATTGGAGCTAACGAAATGGATGAGAGCTGGCCCCATTGGCACCTTGTATGAATATATCAAAGAGGTTTGCCATGAGCTGTACATTTTGCCAAGAACAAACAGAGGGACAGAGAGCTAGAGAGCAGGACATGCTCTTTGCTGTTACTTTATGTGGCTTTTACAAAGCTACAAACCTATAGCAACAGAATTGCATTTTTACCTTATTCCCATGCCCTTTCCTTCAGACTGTCTCAGGACTGGGACTTCCGGTGTGAGAAACAAGAATCAGACAGTTCCTGAGCAGGAGATAAAGAGGATCATGGGAATTACAGATGCAAAATTCACACCCTCACCATAAAGCACCATATTGCCTCCCTGACAGAGGGTGTAGCTCCATAACAATGTGGGACCTGCTGTTTTGACACAGTACAACTCAGATAGCAGTGAGTGCCACTGTGATACCATCGTACTAATCTGCTCCCTTACTGTAGACCTGGGAATTTCACCTGTGACCTTGGCAACTGACAAAATATTCCACCAGTGAGACAGATGCAGGAGGAGGCAGTGGGGCTCTAACACAAATGAGTAAAGAACCACCATGTCTTGACTGTACTCTCGGACCATTTCAGGGAAAGGGGACTCACCAATTAAAGCAGCTCTTTCAAGCAATAAAAAAAGACATCAATTAGAGTGTTTCACTAGACCAGGCTGGCACAGAGTATGTGCACTGCTCTGCAACACTCTCAAATGTACTGGACACAAACAGTCTTGCTTTAGTCTTACAGCCCATTTCGTTACGGAAGCGTGGACCATAGCGTGAAATTATTATGCCCAAATCCCCACTTCCTCCTGCCTAGTATCCCAAAACAGCAAGGCAATTTTGTATCCAAAATGACATCTGGTTTATTGGGTCACTCTCCTAGAAAAACCATAACAGTATTCAGTGATCTTCAGTAAGAGTAAGTTAGCCTTTTGGTCTTTAAATTGATTTTCTCCATCATCTTCAGTTAAAGACCACTTTGTCCTATATCATCTAAGGGTAGTTCTGAGGGCTGCTCCCATCTGTGAAATCTCCACCCAGACATATGAGCCAAATTTGCCATTTGATGCTGCTCCACCAATCATCTCGCAGGGCCAAATTGCTGGATTCATCACACCCTATCTACCTGTCTTCCCATGCCAAAGATTTGCCTCATGACGTTCAACCAGAAAGCCCTCATAGAACAGCCACCAACACAAACACAACCAGCATTCTGGATCATTCAATTTAAGCAAAAAGGAACTTCTTTGGAAGCTCCATTGTGTGGAGCAGGATAAAAGACCCTTCCGTTTGTCTTTGAATAATTAATTCTAATATGGCTCCCCCCTTGCAACAGATAAATAGTAACTTCCCTACACAAGACTAGTGGGAATGGATCAGCAATATCAAGGAGTGTAGGTGCACTCCTATGCAATATGAGGCGATATTGAAGCATATGCCTCTTGCTGTGCATCAAAAGTATAAAAACAATCACGTAGGGGGGCAGGGAAGATTTTGGTGATGGTGGGTGTTGTTGTGGGGTGTGGATTGTGCCTTTATAACACATTGTGTAGCACGTGAAACAAAATGATGCATTGGACTTTCTGCTGAGAGATTCACGTGGAGTTCAGCGGGCCATTTCATAGGTAACTAGTACTTCAAACAACATTCAGACAACAGGAAACAAGCCAGCAAAATGCTGTTTGTAATCCTGTGTGTGTGTGTTCAAACACTCTGATGGCTAGATAAACAGACTATTTAATTAAACCAACAAGTCATCATTTATTTTCACATCACAATAGGTTAAATGACTTTTTATTCCCATTTTCCATAACAACAGAGCAGACTTTTTGGTCATAAAAGCTAAACTCTAATTAACAGCTGGTGTGGCTGTACTTGGCAGCCTGGTGAGTAATTCAGTACAAAGCAAACACATTTACTATAAATGGCTTTTGATTGTCGAGACCAAGGTAATAGATGTTACGCAAATCGGTGCCAACCAACCTCTGTTTATTATTTCTGAGGAGCTCCAACATGGGCTAAGGTGAAAGTAGTGATTGCTGTCATCAGAAAGATGGTAAATGGTAAGGCCTTTGAATTAGGACTGATTTTGTATCATAAATAAGTAGTGGAATCCAGATGGTGCCCTTTGATTTGCTATGAAAAGCCAAACCAGCATGCCAGACAAAGCTTCCCTCAGATGGGTTCCTTTAATATTAGGAACCCTGCTCTCTGAATTACCAGCTCAGAAATTTAAACAAATGCCTCATTGATTTCTCTGACTTGCCCACAGGCTTTTCCCCCCTCAAACACAGACGACAAACATTTCACATATGCCCTTTTCATGCAAAGTTTGCAGAATTCTTCATGGATTAACTGAACACCAGAACACCCCCCACGCGATGGATTTCAGCAGCCCCATTTTACGGACGCAATAGTGGGACACAGGGCTACGTGGCTTAACCAAAGGCAGACACAGAGATAGGAATTGAACCCAGAAGCCACGACATACACTCCCTTTTCTACTAGCCTTCACCCATTTATAGCCCAAGCAGATCTGTGCCAGGCTGTTGGGTTTGTTTTTCTCAGCAAAGAAGTAACAGTGTCAGACTTGATGCTGGATTTGCACAAACATCCCTCTGGCTCAGGGTATAAAAATGCCTGTCTCATCTTTTTCTTCCATAACTTTTTTTATTTGAAATCAGCACTTCTCTAAGTGCCAGAGAGGATGGCGCTCAAATACTGTCAGTGCTGGAGAATAAATGGTGTGGCAGAGCGGTTGTTTACCTTCCGCCGTCCCTACAGCAGCGGTTTAACCTGCCAGCAACATGATTTGCGTGGCTCCCCACGCCTTGAAACGGCTCCAATCCCAAGGTTTATCCAGCCCTGCTGTCAGTCAGGGCTAACTTTTTAATATATTTTATGATTTATGCAGAACTATTGACAACAGCTTGAAGCCGACAGCCATAAAAATTATTTAAAATCAATCTCCCATGCTTCAGTTACTGATTTTTCCATTTAAATGGTCTCCCGGGTGATTTAAATATCTCGGTTAGCATTCAGGGCCTTGATATCGATCATGTTTTTCAATGGCAAGGGCCCTTCCTGCCAGGCAGGAAAAGTTCTACCTCCTGGAGGTTGACAAAGGCAGGCTTGAATTGCTAAAGATGAATTGTGCTTCCCATGATCTTTTATTTTCTTTTTTCCCCTCACCCAGCTGGCAGCTTTTCTATACAAAGCTAACAGTTTATCATCTTAGATAGAAGGGGAACAATTTATTGTGAGCTGCAATAAAGGTGCTTTGACCTTCTAATTAAACGGGGGATGCTCACAACAGTCTGAACATATGACTTTCAGCACTGTAGCATATATCTTTACCGTTTGATCTAAAAGATTAATTGTATTATTATTAGGTAGCAACAGTAGGCCATTACCTGATAGTGAGCCAGCCACAATTGGGGTACAACCATCCCAGTGTGTGTTATACTAAGGGCTTGTTTACAACATTCGTTAACCCAGATTAATTCCATTTGTGGTTATTATTCCAGAAGAAAAATACCCTTTTCTAAATGAGTTTACTCCATCCAAACTCATTCCGAATAATGCACTCTTTTTCCAAATAACATGTCCTCATATGGAGCAGATCATTGACAGTCAATCCACTTTAAATTCATACCCCACTTTATTCCAGGTTAAAGTTCACGTGCAGACAATTCCCAGCATGAGTGTTAGTCTACAGCCTGTGTAGATCTCTGTTCATTAAACAAGCATTTAGACATAAATAATCCCATCCTTGGAAGACAAGGCAGAATACAAGGTATTTTCCCTCCATATCTGGAGGGACAGTAAATCATGTGAGGAATATTACCAGCTGTTGAAAGAGATTGTGGAGGCCTGTCACTCCCCCCAGGCACAATTATGCTTTTTTTTAAATTTTTTTTTAACCCTGGCTTCCAATTGAGCTGATCCAAAATATTGGGAAATTTTATTGTAAAAGGTTTTGAAAAAAAATGTCAATTTTCTTGCTGAAAATTTTCAATTATTTTTTCCTCTGACCAGCTCCAGTTCCCTGAAGGAAACCATGAAGGACCATCTGTCAGCTGAAGAAGCAAATAGAGGTCCTGCAAAATTACAACCAAAAGGATTTGGCTCTTACTTGCACCAATGTGCATGAGGAGTAACTCCACTGGCAACCAATGAAGTTACTCCAGATTTTCATTATAGCAGGAATCTAGTGTGAGCCAATTTATTTGGCACTGGATTTATACTGGTATAACTGGAAGAAGAATTTGGCTCAGGATACAGCAATGTACTGCAAGACCACAACGAGGTGAAATAACTCAGCAGAGGAGAACAGTGAAAGCCAGCCAAGACTTTTCCTTGAAAGTTAGCCGTGGTTCATGCTAATGTGTGCGTGGTACAATCCTCTACTGCAGGATGTAAAATAATGCAGAACCCTCGAATGCCAAATAAAAACTGAAAACTTCCCAGCTTGGGATTCAGTGTGTGATGTTCAGAAGCGCTGCTGAAGGCATCCTCCCCTCTCAACTTGGCCATGCGATTACCTAAACCCACTAGCAGTATTGCTACAACCCTAAGACCAGCCACCTGAGAAACCCCAAACGAGATAACACTTTTACTTCAGATGGCACCAGCTTTGCCTC
This sequence comes from Carettochelys insculpta, assembly GCF_033958435.1. NCBI lineage: Eukaryota > Metazoa > Chordata > Testudines > Carettochelyidae > Carettochelys > Carettochelys insculpta. The sequence goes on along the minus strand of NC_134148.1, from coordinate 43,321,018 downwards.
TGCTGTGACTCGCCATTAGATGTGATAGAACAGGAGCCCTGCCATTTAATCAGTATTTCCAGGGACTACACGGTCGTAGCTGTTTTGCACCTAGAGGCACAATGCTTTCAATGTGACAGCATGTAACCTTCACAGAGGAAAGCACAAACAACTGAACAATGCAAGTGTCAAACTCCCAACGTTACTTACCGGCTGTCCAACTAGAAGGGGTCATTTTCATCCGCTCAAATAATGTTGCTGATGCCAGAATTTGCTTCTTATTCTGGAAGAGAGAGAAGAATACTGTATAATATTTAAAATATTACTTTTTTGCAATCCTTTGGAGGTGCAGAAAATAGGACAACTGCTCAGATATACACACAAGCATATGAATGATGGTTGACATCTGAACCTTGTTCATGTCAGCCAGGACACTGGTCCTATTTTAGAACAAGTGTTCTGTACCGGGGCTATCAGTTCATAAAACCTGACGTATGACTCTGCAGAGTCACCAGGATGGGACAGCAACCAGGCAATACCAGCTACACTGACTATTGTGGGGAGGAAAGTGGGTTCATCTCCCAAGTCACCCGTTAATGACAGGAACAGCCATATGGGATACGACAAACACGCATAAATCCCACCATCAGGCAGAATCCTTCAGGAAGTTTCACATTTTGGATCTTCTAAAATGCACCTGCCCCTCTACACCACTGGCCACACTCTGGACAAAGGAAGTAATTCTTCCGCTCTCCTATGCGCTGAGTGGGCCTCTACCGGAGTATTGCATCCAGTTCTGGGCACTGCATTTTAGGAAATATGTGGAGGAACTTGAGAAGGTTCAGAAAAGAGCAACTAAAATGATTCCAGGTCTAGCACATGACCTACGAGAGAAGACTGAAAGAACTGGGTTGGGTTAGTGTGGAAAAAAGACCGAGAGATGACATAACACCTTTCAAATACCTAAAAGAGTGTGACAAAGGACGAAGGACAAAAATTATTCTCCTTAACCTCTGAGGACAGGACAAGAAGCAATGTGCTTAAATGGCAGCGAGAGAAGTTTAGGTTGGACATTAGGAAAAACTTCCTGTCACGAGGGTTAAGCACTGGGATAAACTGCTTAAGGGGTTGTGGAATCTCCATCGTTGGAAATTTTTAAGAGCAGTTTAGCCAAAAACCCATCAGATTGTGCTTGGTCCTGCCATGAGGGTAGGGGACTGGACTCGATGACTTCTTGAGGTCCCTTCCAGTTCTAGTTGTCTATGACGTTCCAATTCTAAGCCCTCTCAGCACTTTCTGGTATGAATACACAATACATGTGTGAAGCAAAATAATATTATCTCCACTACTACTATCATCTCAGCTAGTCTGCATTTCAGTGAACCCCAAAAAGGCCAAAGGGAGGCGGATGGTGGGAGAAGCTAGTACTGCCTGGGCTTGATTGTGTTTATTTATGAAAGCCACAGAACTGTGCATGCAGTTGTGAACCACACTTGCAAATTAGGCATACCATCGTAGACATTTTTGCATTTTCTCAAAAATCTATGCCATAAGAACATTGTCTTCACTCAAGCAATGAGAGATAGAAGGGTTACAAAGCACCTTAAATTATAAGATTATTACTAACGATATTGATCTTAGCATTGGGTTTCCAAACCTAACGTGAGAACAGTTGAGCGCAGCATGACTAGCAATGACTTGGTGTGTCATAAGCTATGGGAATATCCCCAAGAGAACAGACCCTAGGAAACGTATTTGCGTGTAACAGCACTGTGGGAAAATAAGTGGGGCTGTTACTTTGGATCCTGCATTTGGGGGGCTGCAGAAGCCAGATCCTACTAATGATCCATGTGATCCACATTTTGTCAGGTACAAAAGGACCAAGAATGTAAGGGACTGTAGTAGACTGGTCACTGTGGCTGGTGGTGTGGAGGATACAGTAAGGGAGTCCTGCCCCTTGAAAGGGCTTGCTGCGCAGAACACTGTACGAGCCTCCTGTCCCAGCTCTTTTCGCACAGCCACCTGCCGGATCACACTGTTATTTGCCAGATACAAGCACCTCCGTCTCTGTAACTTGAATAAGGGCCCTGTGTAATGCTAAGAGGAGAACCAAACCTGGCACCTCTGGAGCTTAGTGCATGAGCCACTACAGGAGCTAAAAGCCAGCGGGCTCTCAGCTAAGCTGTAGAAGAGGCTCATTCTCTCTTCGTAAGTGGCCTATGTACCACTAGATGGGACAGAGAACCACACCCAGTAGGTATGTGTGTTACACCCACACTGGGCAGTATGGCACAGACAGGAAGAGCTCCCTTTAAGCTTGCATTAAAGCAGTTTATGGCCTGCCTGCGGAGCATGGTCCTAGAACAGCTAGCCAAGGAAGCGCCCACAGAAGTGGCAAAGGTGATCAGCGTGAGCCAGCTGCCAACAAAACTGCCTCTCGTGCCAGGTCTATGGTCACCTCTCCTCACCTCTCCTCTCCTCTCCTTTGGGCCTAGTACTCCATACCCTTCTCTCTTGCCCACACCCCAGCTGGCTTCACAGAAATAGCAGGAGCCAGGCCAGCAGGTGTATATCTACAGCCACCCTTTGTGCCTCGGGCCACATGCCAGCCATTAGAAGAGGGGCGTTTCCCCACCCACAGGCTGGGATCTTGCTCTCAGCCCACTGCCAGCAGATGGCTTCCCTTTCCTGCTACACCCGCCACAAACCCCTCCGAGTCAAAGGACGCCAGCCCCTCCTGCAGGCCCGTTTGCTCACAGGAAGCTGTGGCCAACCTACCACACAAACCCCAACCGAGGCTTTGCCCTCAGGCCTGGCCACGCTTGGGCTCTTTCCCCCCCCCTCACAGCCCATGCCTCCCCAACCCTACCTCTTCCCCTCCTGCTCCCCAATTCTCTGGGGGAGGTAATGCAGAAGAACCCCCACCCACACATACCCAGCCTGTCCTCGCAGAGTGCTGCTTGGAGCCTGTCTCATGCCTTCCTCCAGACCCCCACCAGCTGTGGCACTAGGAGCCTGAGCAGCTCAGGTGAGCTCTGTCTGGGCTCTTCATTTGCAGACTTCTTTTATCTCCTGCCAGCACAGCACAGCACAGCACACCACACCCACACCCACACCCACACCCACACCCACACCCCAGTGTCAGCAGCAACTGAGCAGCACACATACCCACCCCATCGCACTGCGCCAGGCTGCTGGCTGCTTCTAGCCTTCCCTTGCTAGACTGAAGAAGGTGGGCAAGGGAGCCAGTTTTAAAAGGCCCCAACTCCTCCCCCTCCAGCCTGCTCCACCAATCACAGCTTGCTTCCTACAGCTGGCTGATTTTTTAGCCCTGAAATCCCTTTTGCTTGCCCCTCAGAGCCACACCCCCCGCCTGCCCTCTTCCCAAACTGGAGGAGGGAACAAGGGACACAACAGCCATGCGTACGTGCTCCTCCCTCCTCCACCACGGCCCGGCTCCTCCAGCCCAGGCCCAGCCTGTCAGACAAGAGGAGAGTGGTACAGGAGACACTACAACGCATTAGGACAGTTCACCCAGGCCAAGGTTTCCTCCACCGGCTGTACCTGCTTTGTCTAGCGCTCTGCCTGAGGAAGCCCTAACAAGCCAAACTCCAGACCCACGAAGCCCATCCCAGGAGCAGCATTAAACCCACCGGGAAACACCGCCCACCTGGCCAACCCGTCGATGCCCCTGACAATACAGACCCCCACAAATAACACCAGGTGTCCCAGGGCCTGCCTGTCACCCACCTGGTTCTAGTTTATTCTATACCCTATTGCAAGTTGTCAAATCCAAGCTTAGTTCATTTCACCTGACCTTGAAGGTGGTATGAAAAGACAGTGTTATTTCCCACTAACTAACTGGCTGCGATGCTGTGGCAGTCCAGGGTCATTGACACATTGGGCCTCATTTTCGCCTTCCCCAGACAATCTTTTAGCTCATTCATTACTTTTTGTTTATTTGCAGTTAAAGCAAAACTGTGGGGAGGGGCTGTAGGTTCCACAGAGATTACCAGAAGTTAAAAACAAGGCAGTTTGTTTAGAAAGACATCCCTCTTGCCTGATTTGAAAGGACGACCCCAGTAATGAAAGCCAGCCTGCAAAAAATTGGCATTTACTTTGGTGACCTGTAGCTAAATCTTTCTCGGGTGCTGAGTAAATACAGCCGGAGGAGAAAAACACAATGTCCTAAAGCAAACACCAAGGACAAGCTTGATGAGAGTATTTAAGCAGTTATTAGAAAGGATTTGATTGCAGGCCTTGTCGGAGCCCCATGGAACATGTGATGTTTGTTTTAACAGCACTTAGCAGCTATCCTGTTAAGGAAAAGAACAAAGTGTAGGTGTTATAAAGTCAATATTTTTACAAGAAGGAGTGTGACAAAGGTCCACAGAGTTGCAGTGAAATTAAATTGCTTTCTCATCGGTTTATACAGCTTAAGTTTGTACTATTTTCCCTTGCTCTTCCAGCTGGGCATGCAATAAAAGATTAAGATCATGGAACAAAAATGATTATTTCCACCATTGAGATTACTGACCTTTGAATGTTTATTTTATTTTTTTTCTTAGCTAGAAGATGGGTTTGGGACTCAGAGTACATGATTAGACGTTACATCTGGGCACCTACACTTCTTCAGACTGAGCAGTCACTTTCATTCTAATCATGTCCGCTCTCAGGTGGTCAGAGACTCCAGAAATACATTCGCCCTGGAGCTAATTTTTTTTTCCTGGCTCATGTTGGCCAAGAGGTGGGTGCATCTGTCAAGCCGACTAAAACTCCTTCTGTTTGGTTTTGAGTTCTGGGAGTGTGCAGTTTAAATTTTGTCTTTAAAATTCAAATGCTTTTCTTTCAAGCTGAGGAACACCACCACCTTTAGGCAAAATGTTCAACCAACTCTGGTGTTGGGGCTGCGGAAAATGACACGAGCCACTGCAATAAAGTTGACTCCCTGAAGTATCTGTCTAGTTTTTAAAAGGCCTAAGAGCCTCTTCTTCAAGTCCCAACCCACAGACATACGCAGTTCCCACATAAAGATTCAGGCTGGCAGCTGACTCCCTGGGTTTAACAAACTCACATTATGAAAGAATTCTAAGGGATTGGCCTTACTTCCTACTTGCAATTAGGGCCAATTGGAGGTGGGACCCAGGGGGGACCATTTGGCCTTGGCCTCAAGCAGGCCTACTACAGGGGGCGTAACCCCAGGGCCCCACCTTTCACAGGAGCCTGGAGCTCCTGCTGCTACTATTTTGGCTGCGGGAGCTCTGGGCCCCTTTGAAGCACCTTGGAACACTGGGCTGCTGATCTGCATGCGACATGGGGGCAGGAGCCAGGGCTGACTGCCCTAAGCCCACCCCTTCCACCCTCGGCCCCACCCTTTCTGGGGGCAGGAAGTTGGGCCCCTCCCCCACCTGGCCCCCGGGACCGCTGTCACCACAACTGGGCTCAAGTTCCAAGGGAGCCTCAAATTTAAACACTAATTTTTTGGCACTTGATAAGCTTCAGGACTTTTTATGCCCATCTAGCAATAACTAGTGAACTAATATTCAAATTATGCCTCTCTTTTTTTGGTGACTTATTGTGCTGTCATGCGTCATCATTTATTTTTACATGGCTTGGGGCCTCAGAAACTGGAAGGGACCCAGGCCTCTCTGGACCGATGCAAGGCCCTGTTTAAATTCTCCCCTGTCCTTGCCTTAGCAGAGCTGTGCTTTGGGTGCATATTGTGCAGAGGGTCAGCTGTGTCCTTACTGCAACTCTTAACTTCTGCTTTTGAGGACACTGGAGGTAAATGAGTAACTTTGAGGCCATAGGCAATGGGAAGAAAAGACACATTGTTGATGCCAGTGCACTCCAAGAAGCGGTTTTGTGTCCTTGTATATGTGCACACACAATGATTTCATACAGAGACAAAACTACCCCACCAGGGTGACAAAACAGCAGAAATGTAGAACTTTAAAGACTAACAAAATGATTTATTCAGTGATGAGCTTTCGTGGGACAGACCCACTTCATCAGATCAATTTAATTTCCAATACGGACTGACATTTGGAAGTACAGAAGACCAAAAAAAAAATTGCAATAAAAACTGACACAGGGGGGTCGGGGGCAGATGTGGGGCCAGGGTATGTTAAGTGTCCTACCTGAGACAATCACAAGCATCAAAGAAAGGGAAGCAGTCCTTGCAATGCGTGAGGTAATTGATGTCTGTTCATACCACACGTTAATGTGTCAAATTTGAATATGAATTCCAACTTACAAATTTCTCCCTCTAAACTGTTTAAATTCTTTTTACTCCAGGACACACATTCTCAGGTCTTTAAGAGAATGGCCCACTCCATTGAAGTGTTCACTGGCTGGCTAACAAGGTGAGATTTTTCTAGCATTTTTAAACATACACAAACATCTATACATATTTATACAGGCATATTCCAACACAAATGAAAGTCAGAGATGTCCCAAACGAAAACCCAGTTTGGAACAGCCCCAGAGCTTAAGTGCTTTGGAATCCCACTGTAAATCCAGATCCACCTTTTGGAAAAAGCCCCTTTCTTTATAATGGGCTGAACCAAAACATTGGCATTATGCCATCTCAGACATTCACAGGAGGATGGAAGTCCAGACCTGAATGTCAATACTGCAGTATGAACCCATCTCCTCTATTTTTCCCCTAAGGCAACACTGCCCACTAAATATGGTTTCCTTCAAATGTCATTCAATCAGAGAGTAACACATATGCAGCACCTAGGACAAAGCAAAGGCTTTCTGGTATCTGCCTTTTCCTGGTCCCCTGTGCAAATGTGAATGAACACACACACACAGGGTAACAAACACTGCCTGAAGGTTTCACTTTTCCAGTCACCGCAGCTTCTATTATCATGTAAATCCTGCCGTAAATACCAGAATCCAGTTTGCAACGTGCTGCCCCAAAGGCCAAAGGATGGAGTCAAAAATCATAAATTGCAGTGAGGTTTCCTTTCCTTGTTTTATAAGATTAAACTGGTTCTGATCTAAAACTCAGCCAGACATAAACACAGTGTATATCGCTGATCATCTTGATTTTTTCATCCGGGCTTAGCTATACTTTGTCGTCAGCATGGGGCCCATGCTGACTTTGTAAATAGCAACTCTGTCTTGTTTACCAAGCTAACGTTGGCATTTTGCTATAAATGGCAAGACCAACATGATAAAGTTAATTACTTATTATTTGGAATCAAATTTGTGTTGGAAGTTGAACTGATCAACAGCGAGAGCTGGTGTTTACCATGTGGTTTTTCAAACGCTTCTGAAGAACTGGTGCTGGTTAATTCACAGGCCTAGACGTAGTGCCTAGTCACTTTACAGTGGACATGTAATCTGCACGAAACACCACATTCAAACCCCTCTGCTAGAAAAACTTACTGACAGGGCAGATGAATACCTTATTGTACTGGAGCTAAGAATTCCCGAGGTAATATCAACTTCAGCTAGTCCAAGATCAGGTGAACTTTACGTTGAGAAATTCATATGAAAACTGTCACAAGGTGGGTATCGAAATACATTAGCATCCTTTGTCAAACAGGGTCCTGTTCTGCTCCCATTTCAAGTCAATGGCAAAACACAGTGATTGGAGTGGGGCATCAGGGCCATTTTATTATAGAACACAGTTCTGAAAATAAGAAAGTTTGGAAATAAAGGCCTGTAACTATAGACAGTGATTCTTGCGGTTGGTTCCCTTTTATGGTCCTTACACCCTTTGGGGGCAGTGCATTTCACACAGCCCCCACCCCACCCACAAGTGAGCAACTTTTGGTGTCGTGCTCAAGAATAACATACTTCCCTGTATCAGAGGGGTAGCCATGTTAGCCTGTACCTTAAACAACAAGCAGCCCTGTGGTACCTTATAGACTAACAGATATTTTGGAGCATAGGCTTTTGTGGGCAAAGACCTGCTTCGTCTGACAAAGCGGGTCTTTGCCCACGAACGCATACGCTCCAAAATATCTATACTTCCCTGTGATGCCAGTCATAATCAGAGGCCAAGAGGGTCCTTTGTGAACTGACCTCCTAGCTCCTGGAGCTCCATTTTACAAAGAGCTTAAATCCCGCAGTGGCAGGCCACTGCCCCCTCTGAGCACCTCAGAGCTGGAGGCAGGACTCTAGCTGATCCTGCCCCACTTCTGGGAATGTAGACCAGCCCACTCTTCTTGCCCAGGGGGCCGGTGCAGGGTGTCAGGACCCAGGCACAGCAGCCCACTGTGGCACTTGACTCCTATGTCAAGGGGATCTGGCTGATTCATCAAAGGTCAGGCAGACAGAGACAGACGTAGATTTTGACCCCAAAAGTACCAGGCCTTTACCAGAAGGTCAATCACCCCTCTAATTTAACAGAAATAATTAGTTCTTAGTGAAGTCTTGGTAGATGTCACAGTAATACCTCACCAAACAAAACACTGTCGTTAAAAGACTCTCATTCAGGGTGGCAATAACCCAGAGGCCAGACACAATTCCCTGGGTTAGCCGCTGGTGGGCCACCAGCTGCTTTGGTTACCTGAGCAGCCAGAGGTATGGCCACTTGCAGCTCCCAGTGGTCACAATTCCCCAGTCCCAGCCACCGGGAGCTGCAGGAAGTGGCAGTGTGGCCAGACCTGCTACTACTGAGGCCAGCTGACCAGGATCAAGTGACAGAAGTCAGTGTGGTCGGTGAGTTAAAGAGGGGTGGGGAGGGGACGGTTTGTTAAATAACCAGTCCCAGAAAGGCAGCAGAGGTTATGGTGCGCATCCACCGGGGCTACGTTCAACATCAGATTGGACTGCGAGGGGTAAAATAATTCTTCCCCTGCAGTCAATAGTAGCCGATTGGAATGCCTGGCACTGGCCCACTGGCATATAACACCTCTAGGCAGGGTGGAAAGCCACCTGACATGTTCTGTCTCTGCAACAATTGCCAGCGTTTGAACTTCTCTGCCAGAAATAAATGTTCCATGTAAGCCTGTCACCCGCTGACCACATACGTACAACTAGGAAAGACTGTTCTGCTCTCCTGCTAATCCCACAGCGCCCTATGACTTTGGCCTGTACATCAAGTGCAGTCCAATAAGGACCCAAGGCCAAGATTCCACAGCACAGAAAAGACCACCAGAGCCCCAGCTCCTCAACATCAGTGCCGCAAAATCATCATTCCTCAGGGAAGGGGGTAAGACTTGCTCTTCCTCCTGCCCCCACTTTCCCAGCAGCTGTGGGGAAGAGCTTGGTGGCAAGGGGCCGGCAGATACAAGGAACCTTCAACAGAGAAATACCCTGAAACGTGACTCCCACGGCGGTTCCTGGCAGGTCCCCATACACTTTGCCCCAGCAAAATCAGCCCTTCAGCAGACGCCTACTTGTTATCATCCCATGGGGAAAGCCTGGGGGTCCAGCTGTCCCACCTGGTACAGGTAGGGGACAACACTAAGCCTGCTCGCACCTCTGGCACCTTACTAGAGAATCTCCCACTTCTCTCCTCCCGCCCAGACTTCCCCTTTCCCAGCCATTTGAAAAACTGTGTAATAGTTCTGAAATTAGCTATCCCAGCTGTGCAGTAATACATGTAGGGGAACATCCTGTGGTCCACCGGGACCAGGTTCAGGAGAGTGAAGGGAGCTGTAAAGCTTAAGCCTAAGCCCCCTCTCTCCGCGGTCACACTAACACCTAGGACGTCTTCATGTCATCCTCCTATTTGTGAGTGTGTTGCTGGCTGAGTAGCCCGATTTCTGGTTCGCCTCCAGTCCCAAGTTAGAACAACCCTAAAGCTGCTCTAACTTTCCCCCAACTCCAATGGCCTCCCACACAACTCTGTCAGAGAGGGCAGTTATAGACTCAGCCTGAGATAGGTTGCTCTACACAGAGGGCTATTGCCGGCAGCGTCATGCTAATGAGCAGTCTCACAGTTGCAAATGGCTGTTCATTTGTATAACTGCGCCGCGAATTAGCACACGCCAGGTAGATGTGCCTCTGTCAGCAAAAACCCCCTCTGTCGCCACCCCCTGATGCCTGAAAAAATTCAGCTGCATCTGACGAAGCGGGTCTGTGCCCACGAAAGCTGATGCTCCAAAATATCCGTGAGTCTATAAGGTGCCCCAGGACTGCCTGTAGTGGTGGGTTGTTTTTTTTTAGTGCAACCCTGGCAATCCCCTGCTCCCAAACCCATTTTTAAAGACTCAGTCCTATAGCTTGCTGAGTGCCTCCTGCAGACGCCATGCGCCATCTGTTCCCAACATGCGTCTCCCAAGGCAGTAAGGCCTTGCAGAATGGAGCTGCAGTGGAGGAGCAGCTCTCCACCCAGGGCATTAGGTTTGTTGAGCTGGTGCAACATCGCCACCTGCTGCGCCGGTGTGTTATCATCACACTGACAATTCTTTGTAAAAAACATTCTTTCCCAGTGCCATGAGGGCTTGTCTGCAGCAGGGCCTGAACCCCCGTTTGAATTAGCGATTTCCCACTCCAGTGCAAATGCTGCCTATTCCCAGCCAGCATGGCACCAAACACTCTCACGCAGGCAAGCTCAAGAGTTCAGGGGGCTCTTTATTTCATGCTACTAAAGGCAGAAACAAGGCTCAGGTGTTTATGTGCAAGGTTGGAGAAACAGCGCTTATTCTGCCCAAAAGATTTTTCCCTATTATTCCGTCTGACCTGGCAGAAGAGTGAAGATCCGTGTGCACTTGTGCAGCCACTGAGGTGAGATTAATATGCAGCCCCGTTGATCAGTACAGCGGCAACAGCTAGGTTTTGGTTTCCTCTCGGTGGTGCACATTCACACGTGTCTTAGTGCACATAACATTTATTCCGCACAGTGGTGAGGATGGGTGTTGCAGAAAAATCTGCTGGTTACTGGAAAGATGCAAGTCCTTCTGCACCCCCTGCCTCTGATTCAGCGCAATGCAAAAAAGACAAGCATCAGTACAGTGCGGCCACTCAAAAGTTTCAGATGACACCCAGGTGATTGGCAGAGTGCTCACAGCTAGGCTTTGTTTCTACTTGCGGTGCACATTGGTACCTGCCTGGATGCACCTAAAAATTATTCCACACATGCATGGAAAAAGATGAGAAGGAACAGAGAATCAGACTCATAGAAGTTAGCAAACATTTTCAAAACTTAAGTAGCCCTGCTGGAGTGCTTTAACTTAGAAGCAGAACAGGATACAAGCCTTACTAACTGATCACCTATTTGCTTACATTTTGTATGAAAGCGTATAGTTGTTTGAGCCAATGAAGAACCAGAAAAGAAGCTTCCCGTGCTCCAGTGCTATAAGAATTCATGTATTCACTTCTCTGGTTTTCAGTGCCAAAACTCTTCCCTGCCCTTTTCAACAACAAAGAACAAGAAGTAGCATTCACATTTGTGCACAAGATTCCACTGCTGATGGACTCTAGTGACAATTCCATCTTTCAAATAATCCAGCCACCAAACCAACCAGAAACTTCCACAAATTGTAGGTGTAGAGCTGCATTGCTGTATGAGAATTGCATTTTACAACTTTCTTCAATTACGAAAAGATTTTCGAGAGCTTGATGGTATTTTATAAATAAACCCAAGTGTGTAAAATAAAGAATTGAATACGATTTGAGCAGAAAAAGATTCGGGAGGAAGGAGCAATGGATGTGGGATGAGTTATCTGAAACGGATGTGCAAAAGGGGGGGAGGCCCTGGAGAGGGCCAGAAATTTCCTAAGGGGGGGGCACAGCACAGTCAACTACTGGATGTCAGGCTTGTCCAGCTCAGTAACGTATTTCAACACTGTTAACGTTTTATGTAGGTGTATTAACATTTTTAGTCTGATCAATAAAGCTTTTACATTCTGCATATTATTTTCTTACACTTGCCAAAAACATATTTTTATATGAACATAACCAGAATTTCCACCAGTTTGGATCACGTTAGACAGGCCAGGAGGACTCCTAATTGCAGGGAAGAAAATTGGGGCCCACTGTAAAAAGCTTGCTTGTCCTCATCAAAAACATAGCAAACTGTAACAATATTGTTCACTCATTAACATGTTTAATCTGTAATTCAACTCCAAACAGATTTGCTCAACTCCAGCACTTTCAGCAACACAGACATAGAAAATTAAATGGAACTCCTCTGCAAGGAAATAACAAGGCAAGTGTCTTCTCTTGTGAATTAGTTCATATCAAATCAGCCGCCAGGAAGTCAAACCTACATTCTCCCTGGCTGGAGAGGATGTCCAAAGTGAGTGGCAAAAAACAAGAAGAAAAGTAATGTTTTTCAGGAAACATGTTTTTTTGTTTTAAAACAGTAACTTTATGGGTTGTTTTTTGGGTTTTTTTTTTGTTTCTGGTAAAACTGAATGTTGCCACAGGCAGTGTAATTTTAGCACGTGATTCCATTATTTTTAACAGCACAGTAAATTAATATAAATCATGACAAAGATAAGGTGAATTGTATTTGTGAGAAATAGTGTAATTTGAGGAGAAAGGATAATTATTAACTTGTAATTTGGAGTCTAGGACTAGATCAGTACAGACCCACACTCAGTACTTGGCTTTTGTGATCTGGACAGGCACAGCCCAGAAGCGGAGTTCTGTAGTGCCATAAAATCATTGAATACTAGAACTGGAAGGGAACACAAGAGGTCATCAAGTCCAGTCCCTACCCTCATGGGAGGGCAAGGCACCATCTAGATCACCCATTAGATATTTATCCAACCTGTTCTTCAATGTCTCCATTGATGAAGATTCTGCAACCACTCTAGGCAATTTGTTCCAGGGGTGAACCAGCCTGATCATTCGGAAGCTTTTCCTAATGTCCAGCCAAAACCTCCCTTGCTGCAAGTAAAGCCCATTTCTCCTTGTCTGATCATGAGAGGCTAAGGAGAAGAATTCTTCTCCCTCCTCCTTGTAACACCCTTTTAGGTATTTGAAAACTGCTATCATGTCCCCTCGCAATCTTCTCTTTTCCAAACTAAATAAACCCAGTTCCTTTAATCTTCTCTCAAAAGTCTCATTTTCTAGACCTTAATAATTCTGGTTGATCTTCTCTGGACTGTCTCCAATTTCTCCACACCTTTCCCAAAATGTGAGGTCCAGAACCAGACGCAGTTCTCCATTTGAGGCCTAATGAGTGCAGAGTAGAGCAGAAGAATTACTTATTGTGTCTTGTTCACAACTCTCCTATTCTTACCTGTTCTGTAACTCATGTTTGAGATGTATTGCTCATGTTCATTCCACATTCGATGACTCCAAGTAATACCCACAGAGGCAGGTAGAAGTTCATGGCCACGTAGAGTTCGGCAGAGCCACATTACTGCATTGTCGCTAGCCTGCAGAGCAATGGTGTAGTGAGAAATGAACATACGGACAGAGGACTATGTTGCAGTTCTACAGATGTACTGGATTGGAATGTGCGCCAAGGTGGCCAGCTGAGCTCTGGTGGAATGAGCCCAGAAAATCAGCAGTGGCAGGACCTTTGTGAGCTTGTAATGGGTCTATATGCAAGAGCCGATCCAGATGAATATTCTCTGCAACACGGCCAGAAGGCTCTTCACTGTCTTGGCCACAGTGACAAATCTACATGGACTTGCAGAGGAAGTATGTTTTAGGTAAAAACCCAAGGCCCTCTGCACATCCAGGGGGTGAAGATGCCTCTCTTCCATTGTCTTGTGAAGTCTGAGGCAGAACACGGTCAGGCTCATGTGGAAGAAGGAAACCACCCTTGGGAAAGGCTGGGTAGGAATGCAGATGGACCTTGTCTTTATGAACAACAAGAAGTCTTGTGGCACCTCATAGACCAACAGATATTCTGAAGCATAAGCTTTCGTGGTCAAAAACCTGCTTCATTAGATGCATGAGTGGGGGTGCTAGGGGTGGTTTCAGAGGGGTATTTAAAGAGTGGGGTCCCAGTAAAAGGGAGGGCCAGATCTGACAAGGTCTATTCAGCAAGGTGGAACACGGCTACCTCTCTGATACGTCTTTATGGAAGATCATGTAAGGCAATTCTGACAGGTTGTATCACAGAGATCCCCTTAAGGCTGTCACCCAGTTTGCTGCTCACACCACTGGGCTTGCCTACCTGTTCTCAGGGGCACCCCACCACCCCATGCTGCTGGGGCAGAAGCACTGGTCTCTCCCAGCAAAGGCACAGATATGCCAATAGCCCCCACAACAGAGAAACACAGATTCTGATAACAGCTGTGGGAGGACGCAGGTACAGGGACTTGACAGCACCAAGAAGCACAGCCCCAAGAGGAGCTAAACTGACAGACAAATCCATCTGATTCTGGAGAGAAGAATCACATAGAGAAAGCTCGTAGAGTTTGCTCTGTCAATGAAAGATGTGTAACCCAGGGAGGAGCAACAGGTGTAACAATTATTTACCCCGAGCTTGATAATAAAACCATTTCACAATCGATTGCAAGTGAAAACAGACAGACCGAAGTAAGTTACTAAGCAAAAATTAAACACGCACCAGCTGAACTTCATACACTAAGGCTGTTTCTACTTGCACTCCTCTTTTGAAAGAGGTCTGCAAATAAGGTAAAACAAAAACGCAAATGAGGTGCAGATTTGCATATCTGACACCCATTTGCACATTCTTATTTCAAAAGAGCGTCTTTCGAAAGAAGAAAACCAGTGTAGACACTGCTCTTTCTAAAGTAAATCCCATCTTCGAAAGAATCCTTCTTCTCTTTTTTTTAAAATGGGAAAAAAAGATGCATCTGACAAAGCGGGTCTTTGCCCACAAAAGCTTATGCTCCAAAATCTCTGTTAGTCTATAAGGTGCCACAGGACTTCTTGTTGTTTTAGTCTAGATCTTGCAAAGTCTAGAGGATCAGGTGAGAGCTGTGGTCATACACTGCTGAGATACAGCATTTCTGGTACTTGTAAGACACCATTCCAGCTCCCTAAGACAGAATTGCAATGGCTTCCTGGAATGGTATAGTAAGAACAACATGCGTCAGTGCTGGTGTATTGCTACCATGACAAGGAAATCATGGAAGAGGAAGGGAAAGATCCCTTCTGTACGAGATCTCTACAGACACCTAGGCAGTGGCACAGTAGATGCAGAGCGCTATCCCCAGCAACAGCACCATCAGTACGTTATTGTTAGCGTTTTCAGAAGTGGGCCCATTCCAAGTTAAGGTGCCTCACTTTCGGAGCACTTAGCGGAGATCTTTAAACCCAGTAATCCTGAATTCTGCTGTAGCACTTTCCCCCAGCCCTCAAAGGGCAGTACAAAGAGAATCATTGTCCCATTTTACTATTGGGGAAACTGAGGCAGGGCAGGGCTGTGGCAGAATGAAAACTGTGAAGCCTCAAACGAGTTCCTGATCCACTGCTCCACTTCAGCTCCCCTGAACCTTGCTCAGGGCAAGGATGACATGATAGCAAAGATAGACCTCTGCTCCACGCTGTTCGGCCCCCACCTGCTAGCAGATGGGGGACAGGGGAGGGGCTTAGTGGGCAGCTCACAGGGCTCAGGCAGCTGGCCCCCATGGTGCAGGGAACTGGCGAGATGGGACTGCACCAGGCAACCACAAGGGGCCAAGAAAAACTATTTGTAACTATTTTAAATAAAATTTTATATCAAGTTTGTTTATTTAAAATTATGAATTGATATTTTGTTAAGGGGGGTTGGAGGATGATAAAGAAGAGGCGGGGGGTGGGAGGGTTTCTCAAAAACCAAAAGGAAGGCATGAGGCTGAAAATTTGGGTGGAGAGGCAGGGAAAGAAGTTGCTGGATGAAGAGGGGATGGCACCGAAGATGGGAGAGGGGGTTGTGCTCCACAGGAAACAAGCAAGAACTTCCTTCTTTAGAATTAAGCTGGCCTCGTTTGCACCGTGCAACCGTGCCTTCCTCAGCCGCAGTTTGAGACCTCTTCCATCCACAGGTGCTCTTCACATGGGCAGTAGGGAGGAGGGCAAACAACATGGAGGATGAGTGTCTCTGGAAACGTGCTTGTTGTCTACAGCTACGGAGAGCATCTGGGGCTTGAAGAGCCATTGCTCCTTTCCAGCACCTACGGGGCAAACTAGCAGCCACATCACTCCCCTACGCTGTCATCAGGCCTGGCGGAGATTCCTGACGCTCCCTCACATCCCCTCCCCCTGTCACAATGGGGAGGGTGGGGGCCTTATGAAGTGTTACACCAAAATGCTAATTGCTGTTTGCCCCTTGATTTCAACAATAAAGGCAGGTGTATGTACTCAACCACATGCAATGGAGGAAAGAACGTTTAACTATTTCCTTCATTACAGTTTTTTCCACACTTTATAAACACACACTGATGGCATACAACCCTAACTAAACCTGAGAAAGCACCCATTCAGACCTTTTCACGGGAAGCTCTCCTAGAGCTGGCTGCTGGTGATTTTAAACGTTTTCCACTGAATGTCAATGGAGGCTCAAGAATGGTAAGCAAACAAAGATACCCACAATAAATGCCAAGTCTTGGTTGCAGAGTAAATTGTATGCTTTGATGAGCCTTAGAGGAATCTTTGCGTGGTGGGCACGGGAGTGAAGAAAAGAAGGTGACTTCACTGGAATTCAATTTCACTGACAGGAGAGGGACAAAGTGGCTAAAATGGTAGGAGGTGGGACAAGGCAGAACAGGATTCATACATTGAAAAATGCCAAAATAATCTGACTCCAAGATGCAGAAATCCAACCTCTATCCCCTATATGAATTAGCTGGTGACTTGACAAGTCCCCACTGAAATAGTTCGATCTCTCTTCCCAGTTTTTCCTCAGTCTTTTGAATTAAAAAACATTTAAACAAAAAGCCATTTGTTCTCATGGGTCACCAAGTCTAATTCATTAAGTCTTCCATTCCCTCCTTATCCCAGCTGGAAAGGAACAACAAGGAAAGAGGTTCTTTTGTTCTGCAGGTTTTGGTTCCAGAGGCTATATAGAAGCAGAAATGCAAGTGTCAGTTTCTCTGTCCTCACCCTGAGACTATCATGTAGAATTACACAGGCAGGACTAATGGGGTCCTTCATAGGCAGTAATGTACACCACTACCCCCCTGCATTTCTTGCAGATTGCTAAAAGACTGTTAAGCACAGCCATAACATGGAGAGAGATTCCATACCTCCCAAGTGCCTCTGTGGGGCAGCATTGGGCAATCTAACACAGGACTCCTCTCCCACCCACAACCTGGCCACATTTGATGACAGTGACTGTTGCTGCACCACACTGCCCATTTGCTTCAGCTCCTTCCTTCTGCCGCCTGAATCCAACAGATGAACAGACACATCCTTCTCTGTAGTAAGCCCTAAAAGTCTGCTAGCCACCTACGTGCCCCACACCACCTGAGGATGCAGGTTTCAAACAGTTCTTAAACTCTGTCAGCTCTTCAAGTTCAAAGCAAAACATTTTCCCCATAAGCAATAAGGCCAAAAGCTTTTCAACATTCAAGGCTGGGCACCCATGTGTTAAGAGTGGCGCTGTTAATGGTTAACTGGTAAGCCAGCCTGGTTGGAGTAACCCTGATCCCCAGCATGCCATGGGCAGTGGGAGGAAGCTGGAGGTCTGGACTGGAGTGGAGTAACCCCCCCGTTCCCCCCCGACACTTTAACTGGTTAACCAATTAAATGGGATTTTCCATCCCTAGTTAAGAGTTATGCACCCCATTCTGCCAACCATTAATAGAATATTCTAAAAGCTTATGGTCAGGCTGTAGACAGGTTAACAGCAACCCCTGTGAAGACCACCACAACCCAGAGTCACACTCCATAGCAAAACATTTTGTATCTACAATAAGAGCCGTATTGGGCCAGACCAATGGTGCATTGATAGTCCACTATCCTGTCTGCAGGCAGTGACTGCTGCCAGATGCTTCAGACAATTCACCCATGATCCATCCCCTCATCCAGGCTCAAACTTCTGGCAGTCAGAAGCTTAGGGACAGCTATAAGACTGCTTGTGCACAAGGAGCTTCCCCATCATATTTTTCAGCTTACAATGATGCGTTTGCAGCACATGGCCTGAACACTGTCAAACAGCAACACCCGTAGCCATCAAATTGGCACAAATTCACTGGGTCTGGGGTGGGGGCTTATTGTAAACCATTCTGAAGGATATTCTTAGAAACAAAGGTGGCTGCAGTCCCATTTGACTGTTTTAGTGCCAATTCTACTAGCTCAGCTCACCAGCCCCTTCAATCACTACACAGATTCAAATTCTTCTTGGGTAGGTCAACACTTGGGCCTGGATTAGTAAGCCATTCTGCCCAACTAGTATGGGTTAACTAGTACTGCCACATAACTCTTCGGCAGAAGTACCAAGCAATGGGTTTAGATTACATCACCTGGGTTACATTACACAGAATCTGGCTTCCAGGCTGGAAACAGACCATGAGGCCTGGGTCTGTGCTGTACACCTGGCACCAAGAGAAAGGAAGTGTGGCTAACATGGACCTAAAAATACCAGAAATCCTGCCCCAGGCAAAACCCAAGTGTTCAACAGCATAACTCCACAAATTACCCTAAATGCACCACACTTCCCTGACTGCTTCCAGGCCTGGAAAGGACAGAACCTTCTCCCACCTAAGCAGTGGGCATTTCATATATGGATAGGGTGCTGGTTACCAGGTTTCTAAAACCCAGCAATGCTGGAGAGAGGAGACACTTCCCACAAGTGAGACTAGACAGAGGCCATCTCAGAAGAATTAAGTTGTGGGGTTGGAACAAACAGACCGTTACACTTTCCTAACACTACCAGCATTGCTATTGCACCCCACCTAGTGGCACTAGTTCAAGATGCAGTGAAACCTCCTACCCTTCCAAGCAACTTCTGTCCCCATTCTAAGCTACTGACAGGGCAGCTCTTTCCCTTCCCTCTCCTCCTTTGCAGAGGTTTGAGAGAGAAATAGATGTGCTCCTCCCATAAGCCTTCCTCATTGGTTATTTGAATCCTTTTCTGTTTTCTCCTCCTAGTATTTAGGAATAAGTTGCAGAAAGGAATAAGGACCTGCAGCAATGCTTGTATCCTGATACTGAATAGGCTATATGGAAGTGGGGACAAACAGGAGTGTGGCATATTCACTCATAACATTGGTAACAGCTTAGTTTTTTAAGCTTACCTTCAACCATTTTTCATGAGTCCAGTCCCATGTCATAAGCTATAATCTTGTTCATAACTTTATCAAGCTAGGGGAGGAGCTAATGGCAGACTCGGATCCCTGGCCTGCCTGCTTATGTATGGGCCACTCACTCGTCTGTGGATTCTTGCAACTCCCGCTCAACTTTTCCCTTGGTGGAATTGCAGCTGAAAGGGTGTGGAAAGTGGCAGCACGTCAGTCTCACCACCCAGAGTGCAAGGAACAGGATCAAGAAGGGCAGCTTGCCCCCTGAAGCCTGCAAATGCTGCTTAGAAAGCAGAGCAACTTGTGTTCTTCACCAGCCAGCGCTTTTGGGGCTTCTTCAGAACTGTGGCATGGGGCCTGGGTTGACAGTGTAGCACTAGCAGACCAAAGAGGCTGAAGGCTTCATTGTCCTGGTTTTCCCAAAGGAAAGGCTTTGAAACATGATCTGCTCCACTGTCTGCTCAGGGCTATAGATAAAAGTAACAAACATCTATCATTTTGCTTAAGGATTTTATTATGAAAAATCTGACTTGTACTATTAGCTGGGTGTGCAGGGGGAGAAGGGAGAGGTTACCAGAATTGGACAAGTCCTCACCATCTAACTGTTTTTTGTTTTGCACACTATACCTTTTAATTAAGACTCTAAGGGCTCACTAGCCTAAACTAGGAAATGAGGGAGTTCAGCAAAAACATATAAGCAACCTTAGCACTTTAGCAGGCAGTAGAGACAGATGTTTAAACCCATTCTTGCTAGGTACTGTCAAACTGGTTTAAAAAGACAGTGTGACAGTTATTGAAACATGTTAGCCCACATTTCCTAGGGGGACTTTCGTATTCCTAGCCTACAGCAATTCCCAAGCAAGAAAACCCTGTCAATCAAAAGATAAAGCCAGGAGCTTGAAGCAGAACTGGCTGCGCTGAAAGGCAGCCTATGATCCTGAAGGTTCTGTCTGACACATTTAACATTAGGGATTAAAGTGAATTCCAAGAAGTTTCCAAGTATGCCAAACCCCCATTTGAAAGATCCATTGCTGCAGGATATTTTTGGAGTGGGAGCTGTTTTGTTTTGTTTTTTTTAAAAAGGTAAGATTGAAATTCTGGCCTCATGTCTCCATTAAGACAAAGTCCAGGTTACATGCACTAAAAGTAAATGATATCCCCAGTTAACAAGTCTATACTGAGAGAGCCATTGAATACAAGTATTTATTTTAATACATTTGCAGATCTATGTTTAATACAATTGCAGCCTCACAATAGTGAAAGCAAATACTCACTTATCTCTACTGCTGAGGCAATCAGCATCATTACTTGTTTGTTGCACAGAACTGAATAGACATGACACCAAGCTCCTGCTTTTTGTTACTATGATGGCTCACAGACTGAAAGGACTTCAAAAGACAATTTGCAGATATACAGAACACTGTCACTCCAACAATTAAGTCCCATATCTTGCTGGGAAATTGTTTTGATGGGTAGTCCATATTAGTTGTTGCAAAGTATAATAAAAAACCCTGAACTGATACAGAAATATTTCTAAAGTGCATTACTGCAGCTAAATAAATAGCAGCATTTGTGTATTAAAAACACCATACAAACGATCATGACCAAAATTGAACATATGTTTTACACTATAAAAAGAAAATCTGGCAAGCACACAAGGCAAAGGCCTTGCATGATTCAGTCTACAGGGGATACAAAATAATATCAAGAGGTTCAGACAGACATAAAAACAGAAGGCTCTCTTCAAAGTGATACATAATACAAAGCAGGGCAAAAAACAAATACGTTGGATACATTTATTTCTTCAGAATTGTGAAAAAGTCTTTCCCTTAGCCGCTGTCCAGCATAACCAGTTATAAAACAAATTTCTGCAGCATTGTCATAGCAGTAAGTTTAGCGAAACTTCACTGGCTGCAAATTCTGAAGAATGGATTAAAATCCCCATTTTATGAACAGTATTCCATTACAATAGTGAATTCCTTCTCATCATGGTTTTCTGCGCCTGAAATAAAATTAAATACAAGAACTCTTTCAGATCAAAGTTTTGATTCTCACAGTGCAGCTTTCTACAATAGTGGTCAAGACTTACGTAGATTTACACGGTTGTACAGATACAAGGATTTAAGCATAAACAGTGAGGGAAAGCCAATCAATTGGTTTAATGACAACTACATTGTTAAAACAAAACAAAAAAACAGTCCAGTGGCACTTTAAAAGACTAACAAAATAATTTATTAGGCAATGGAGCTTTCGTGGAGAGACCAGCTATTCCAAGACAGGCCCAAAAAAGCCAGCAACAGAACACCACTGGTCATTACCTACAGCGTCCAACTCAAACCACTGCAACACATTATTAAAGAACTACAACCTATCCTTAATCAGGATGCCACACTCCAGAAGGCCCTAAGGCAAATGGCCTGTTCTCTCCTTCAGACAACCTCCCAACCTTTTGAGGATTCTCACCCACAACCACAGTCTATACCACAGGAACCCCAAGCCTGGAACTTTTCCTTGCAACAAGGCCCGTTGCCAACTTTGTCCACATATCTATTCTGGAGATATCACCACTGGACCTAACCAGGTTATTCACAGAATCATAGGCACATTCTCGTGTTCCTCAACTAACATCATATATGCCATCAGGTGCCAAAAATGCCCACATGCTTTGTATATTGGACAGACTTCAAACTCTCTCAAAGAGTTAATGGGCATAAAACAGACAAAAAATACTCCTGATCCACAAACCTGTCAGCCAGCACTTCAATGGAGTGGGCCATTCTGTTAACGACCTGAAAGTCTGTTTTACTGACGAGGAATTTTCACAGCAGTTTGGAAAGAAAGAGAGGCTCCTGAACTCTTTTATATTCAAATTCGACACATTAACACATGGTTTGAACAGCAATGGCAATTTTCTAGCTCATTATAGGTGCTCTTTTACATACTTTGTTTTATCTAATTCATGACACCCCCCCTCCCACTGCCCCTCTTCTCTCCGATTTGCTCACCTTGATAATATTATTCTCGTTTGTCAACCTTGATTACTATTTTTGATTCTCTGCACCTTAAATATTGAGTCTGTTCTGGTATGGCTATGGTCTGAAGAAGTGGGTCTGTCCCACAAAAGCTCATCACCTAATAAAGTGCTACTGGACTGCTTTTTTGTTTTGATAGTATATAGACTAGCACACTCTCTGTTACTATGCTGTGTGTTCTGTTCAGGACATCAGATTAGGGAGCAGCTCAAGTTCAAAATGTGCTTTTGCATACAGTTTACATGCCCAGCACAATAAGAATTCAATGCACCACCAGCGCGACCCAGCAGGCAAAGCGAAGACTTCATCCTGCTCCTCTATCTGGCTGTTACAAAGCTCCCACTTATTTCAGTTGGTACAGGATCAGGTTCCAAGATTACAGGGATGGAGACATGAAGGAAAAAGTTTGCCATAATAATAGTGTGCTCATAAGGGGAATGTCTGTAAGGAGACCTGAAATCACAAGTCTTCTGACCAGACATTTCCCAAAGTGTAAAATACAAATGTATGCCACCACTGCTACTGGACTTGTACACACAAGTTCTCCTGCCTGTACACTGAAGTTTAATGCACTGGCTTCTTAAAGGTGTTCAGCCTCTGTTTCGGCCTGAATATTCTCAAGGTTCTTTGGTCATTATCACATCACCCAGATTTTATACCCCCACCCCACTTCTTTATTTCATGAAAAGCCCTTTTACCTCTGAAGCCCTCTCTCCTGCCTGTAAACATCATGTAAAACTGCAAGCTTTCTTCCCCTGAGCTGAATGGGTCACTTCCACAGCACTGTCAGCACCTATCTGCAAAAGGCCAAATCTGCAAGTGAACTCTGTTCTCCAGCACCTAGGCTACCAGACTTGCTTAACACACACTTATGCTGTCAGCAAGTGTTTGAGACCCAGTCTTGCAGCCTGTGAAGTTTCATTGGTTTGGACTTGTGTTAGAAATGGGGACTGCTACATAGCATCCAGTGAAAAAAGTCTACTTGTCTAGTGAGATGAGAACTTTGGGAATATGAAAAAAAAAAAAAAAAACTTTCCTGTGTGAGGCTGAGCTACCCAAAAGATCACCAAGAAACCTCCGGCTGTCATCTGCAACTTCAGTAGGTTGGACTCAAAGCTCTGAATAGACACAGGGCTTCGTTACACAGTGAGGCCTGTGCTGCTTTCTTAGAAGCATGAAGTACCCAATCTGGAATTTAATGTGAACTACGTCAACTTTGCCACCAGGTTGTTCAACACCATCGCTAAGGTCCCCAAACAGTTACACTCATCCCTCATTTAATAAGTACTTTACTAATAAGTACTCACTAAAATGAGGAATATATATATATATACCTACCTTTATTCACTATATGAGCCAACTTCCCCTGCTTATATATGAGCAGGGTCCCTGGCTGGGGAGACCCGCAGCTGGAGCTGAGCCAGCCACGGAGTCCCAGGCAGGGGGCATGGAGACCCCCAGCCCTGCAGCTGGAGCCTTCTCCCTCCCTTCCCTCAGATATGCAGCTGTCTGACAGGCCTGCGGCTAGGGGAAGAGAGGGAGAAGGCTCTTGGCCTGGTTCTCTCCCCTGCACTGGTGGGAACGTGAAACTGACCAGCCATGAGCTGATCAGTTTCCCGGCCCACAAGCCATGGGGAGACTGGAACCAGCCTGCCCCTGGTTCCCAGCTCCTGTCACTCTGGGAGCCAGGAAACTGACCAGCACTGGTGGTTTCTGGCTCCCCTCCCCTTGCAGGAAAATTCAAGTTATGTAGAGGTTGCAAGAACCACCCCTGGGTAACTCGATGGTTTACTGTATTAGACCCCCAACCCCCTGCAGACCTCACCCTCAGCCAGGTTTTAACCCCCACCTTTAACATGCCCCCCCCAGCAGCCCCAAACCACCCCCAGCTGGAGAGCCCCCAGCAGCCCTAAACTGCCCCCAGTCTTAGGCCCTGCCCCCTGCATCCCTCAACAGCCCCAGTCTTAGACACTCCTCCTCCTCCTCCCTCCACAGACTCTTCATCAGGGCTGGTACACAGGGTGGCTCCCCCAGCCCTCCTGCTCCCAGCAATTAACTCAAGCGTTAAAGGTTTCAGCACCTAGGCATAAGCTAATTGCTACCCTGAGTGACAGACATAGCTGCCATCTCCAGCAGCTCCATCTATTGATAAATATCTGCCTGAGGCAGCAGCGGTAAGAAACTGCAAACAGCTTCTTTAACTGCCCTGCTGGTGACCTGTAACACATCTAATGGGATGGACGGAGGGATGGACTCCCTCCCTCACCTCATTTCTGGTGCCCAATTATTCAAATACATCAGAAAAGTACCTAAACTCAACTGGTTTACATCACATTAGAAGCACTTGAAACGAATTGGAGACTTTTGCATGTATTTTAAGGGGAATTCAGTGTCACTCTTATGGAGTTTTCCCCTACGAGCAGAAATCTGGGAACTAACTGTGCTCATATAGCGAGAGATGAGTGTATTGTGAAGAAAATGTACTTAGAACTATTGCCCCAACCCTGCACCAAGCAGAGATAACCGATATACCCCCTTTAACTGCAGAGTATTCCAAACTTTGTCAGGCACGGACATTTATTTAACCCTGTGCAACCTTAAGTGCATGCAGGCCAAGAAAACTGGGGCACAAGTTAGTAATTTCTCTTCACCTCAGACCCTAACATATTGAGTGCCTGGACAGTTCAGAGATGTAGCAATGTTCCAGCACAGGTTTATGGGCTCACTCAAACTGCTGCTGAACATATAAGAGCCATGGCAGATTTTACTGCCACACTTGACTCAGGCCAAGACTTCCAAGCATGACAAGTGATTTTGGAGACCCAACTCTGATCGAAAGTGGAGACGTTCAGAACATCAGCTCAACTCTGAAAGCCAGGGGCTCCTTTCAGGCTTATCAAGCTGGGTATTAAAAGAATACCACTGATCACATTTCCAAATCTTGGCTTCCATCTCCATATTTTAGACCATTTTGTCATTCCAAACATCAGGGCATTTAGCTGTCTCCAGCTGTCCATTCGGTGATGTAACATGGATATTTGATAATCCAAGCCAGGAAAGCAGCAAGAGAAGCTAAAGAGCCAATTCACACCAGCAAAAAAAAAAGGAGTAAACACCTGGAATTGCAGAGGGCCAAGACCATCAGATTTAGCATTTTAGGATCCAGTCCTTACCTTAAACCTGGTAAGACTGGAGTGGAATAATATTTTACCAGCCAAAGAGCATTTAGAGCAAGAAAGCTAGAAGCTCCACTAACAACAAGTTAGCATGCCACCTACTTGGGCTGAGCATGATGCTGATATCCAGGTCCAAGATTGGATCCTGCCCTCATCTCCACAGCTACCGAACACTGAAAAGACATGTACAATTACTCACAGACAGGATAAAGGGTCAACAAATCCTCTGGGTAGAATGAAGGGATTTTAGAGTCTGCTGCATAAAAGGCAGATAACAGCATTATTCCAGATTCACAACAACATAGGAATCTGTCTGCCCACTCGTAACTTACTCTGGTTTCTACATCTGTCCATTCAGACTCTGCAGCATCTTCTGGGGGAGGAGGACTTGAAGGTGAAGATCTTCGCTTTCGACTGAAGGAAGCGGAAAGAAGAGTTAGTCCTGAAAGATCACTGTAGACAGTTCAGTAGACTCTATAATAAGTGATTGCACAAGGCATTACCTAGGGATGGGCTACACATCCAGAGAGAGGATGAATGAATAGCTTCTAATACCCCAAAACCCCAGCAGCACCCCAGTGGCTGCCTGTCACCACAGGGTTTATGACAAACCCACCCCTCAGTTGTACATACATTAAGCCAGTAACTCCAGCTCAGAATCTCAGCAGCTTCATTCTTCTGAAGTTCCTAACCAGACCATTGATGGAATTAGAGGTGTGCGCACTTTCTTGGACACTAGGTCCTTGACGTTTTTGCAATTATAAAATTAAATGTGACTGACCCAGTTGGCGATTCCTGTTTTAGAGTCTCTATCTCCGTGAATTGAACTGCCTGCCCACCACCTCTGGTTTTATAAACATCACCCTGAGGGAAAGAAACAAAGTTACTTAATAATTACTTGGACATTATGTTCGCACAGCACTTGATCTGTGACCAGCTAGTACCTGATATCAGAGTTTGCAATAACTCATTTCTTTAAAGGAAGCTCCTCCCTTCAATCTAGAGAGCAAGCCCACTCCAGCGTGTACTAGAGTGAACCAACACCACTTGATACAAATCAGTGGTTGTCACCTGCCCCACCCCCCCCAAAAAGAGGGCAAAAAATTCTTAAAATAGCCTATTACAAACACTACCGAGTCTGGCCTGTTTTCAGTCCTTCCATTCACCAGTTTAGATAGGACAACAGGACTGCAATTGTGCTGGCAGACAGGATAAAGGGTCAACAAATCCTTTGGGGAGAACGAAGGGATTTTATTTTTAAGTGACAATGCTGTAAGAGTCCAAGCTAAAAGGTAAGCTGCTGGTAGTTTATTCAGTGTAAAGTGGCAATTCGTACATCCAAGGAACACATGGAAAGCTGCCATCTGCCTGAGAAGACACCTTATGTGAAACTAGCAGTCCCACCGCACTCTAAGCCTGCACTCCTTCCCAACTTGCTTTACTTGATTGCCAGATTCACACCTGGAAGCCACACATTCTCAAAGTGTTAGATTTCATTGTTAGATGAAACAATGGTGTTAGATTGTCATTGGTGCAGCAAGACAGGCTCATGTCTTAGAAAACTGAATGATACTGATTTAAAAAGATGGTCAATCCTCTGAAACTAGACTTCAGAAAGCCATTGGCAAATCACATGCTTGATACACATCCACAGATTATGATGTGGTCTTAAACAATGGGCTAAAAGATAAGTGCAATTTCCTTTTAATAAAGCTGACAAACGAAGCTTGGTATGCAAGAACTTAGACGAGTACATTCAGGTACAGCAAGTGGACTAGGAATGTTTTCTAGGGACTAAAGTATCTCCTTCCCCAACTTGCAACTTTCAAAGCCACAGTCAACAAAAGAACTTTAAGTCAGAACATATCCTTATGCAAGCGAACATAGGAAGTGCCCAGTCAGTGAAATACAATTTAACACCACAAAGGTTTCTGCTTTACCTTAATCAGCTTAGTTTCAATCTCCCCGTCAGAAGCTAGTTCTTGGTGCGTCAGCATGTACTTGTCACACTTAGCTAGCGCCTTTTCGTTTGCAGCCGCTACTGTGATGGCATGGGGGACGTGGGGCTGCATGACTGTTTCAGTGGGCAGATTAGAAGGTGGTTTATGATCCACCCATCTTTCCCCTGCTGAGCGTGATCGTCTGTGCCTGAGACGAACTGGAGGTGCAGTCTGATCAGAGCAGAAAAGGAGCCAGAAGAAATAAGCATAATCAGTTAACTTACATCAGGTTCACCAGCAAAGGAAGTGCAGTTTTTCAGGCCTGGTTAAAATGTATCTGGACGAAGGCCACGTTTTCCCCTCTACACTTTTAAGCAGAATCGATGCTGTAGGGAATCATTAGTGACACTAACACAAAATTGCTAGAAGAATTACACTGAGGCCAACTCAGTCTTTGCAGTTTTCACTAAGTTCTATGCAGTCAGATGGATTCATTAACCAAAACTTCTGATGAAAGGATTTTAACTTTTTCCCAGACAAACAATGGATTCTACACACACTAAAGAGGCCTGAAAAAGCAGAACTACACAAGATAGTTTCCACGGACACATCCCTGGGTCATATGGTCTATTTCTCAGATAATCAAGGGAGCAGATTCATGGCTCAGGTTTTAGGAAGTGTTACTTCAGCGCAACCACTGAAAGATGAGAGGCCTGAAGTGTATTTCTGGGCAAATACTGCAGGTAAGGAAGTAGCTTGACATTAGACCCCTATCCAGAGTGAGGCTGGTCTGGAACTCTGTTACCCACACATCAGTAACAGCAGAATAGAGATATCCACTCACCATTCACCCGCTACTGGGAAGAACTAGAAATTCCTTTTAAAATGCAAAAAGGTAGTCAGATAGCCTGTTAAATGTGGACACCCTTATGAGATCACAGATGAAAATGTTACAAGAAGCATTAGCTTCATGATGGGGCTCGTCACTGGGAGGTGCACAGGAGGAGGGCTGAAGTCTTAGAAAAGGTACAGGAACCTTCTTGAGGAACAATGAGGGACCTCGGGCACAAGGCTACAATTTACAGTTCTCGAATCAAAGTCGCACTTGACCAAGATCTGATTTGAGAAGTAAAATCCCAGTTGCAAAGAATTATTGATAAACTGCAGCCCCCTAATCTAACCGTTCATGGAGTAAGGGGCGGTGGGTAGTCACCCCCGTCATGCAGTTCCAAAGAAGATAATGGCAGTACTGTGGCAATCTCCTGCCTTGCAGCTGGGGTTCAGACTGACCCTCTCCATGGCTGGTCGTCTGCTCCACATCAACAGCAGCATTTCAAAACATGCACCTTATATATACACACACAGCACTTTCACCTATCAAATACACTCAACAGTAGGGTCACTTAACTTCCTGCCAATGAGTACAGGGAAGAAGAAAGGGCCTCTTTTTGACCCATCCAAAGTATGCAAGATTCAGTCACACAGGGCACTGTCCCCATCAAATTCAGCCTTTTCCTCTTAGGATACTAGAGCTGACGCTGCTGAGAGAGTGGCATTCTTAAGGCAAGTAAGATGAAACTAGCAAGACTAGTCAGAGGGGTAGTTTTCCTCTGTAACTTGAATCCATGGATACTAACACCATCCACTGCACTTCCAATGCTCAAGTCTGGATTACACTGTATTTTAGCAACACGTTAAAAGGTTTACAATGCACCCTTCTTGCTGGTTCTTTTCTCCCCAAACACTATTTACAAGCTCCTACATGCTACCAGGATGCAGAAAGCAGCCTTAAGATTTGGGCAAATAGAAATCTTCAATGCTCCCTGTGGTGATTTTTTTAAACGGATGAATTAAAGTATTGATTCTTCCATAAGTAATTTTTTGAAAGTTCTGAAAAGCTGCCTTAGTATAGATCCTTTAAAAAGAGTGCATTGTATTTTACAATAGACTTCATTCCTTAACTTGCTACCATTAGGGGGTCGAGGTATACTTTACTTTGAAGGCATAAGCATGAAAGCATGTCACTTGCATCAAAAAAAGTCTCCCTGTAACAGGAACTTTGATGAATGTCTAAGATTGTTTGTAATACTATTAAGGTAGCCCGAGAGATGAAGTCACAACGCAATTGAGATATGTTGCGCCTGTTGAACATCAAAATAATCTGATATTTGTATCCGTTTATTAATTTTACCTGAACCCCCTGTAGCAAGGGCAGGACAATAAAGCATAGTGTTAAGACAAGCATCTCCTTGACATGAACTGGTACACAGAAGAATCACTTCTACCAATTAGAACTGAATGAGAACTGCAAGTGAAAACACCAGTTTTATTACAAATGTTCAAATTTAGTAAAGTATCGGAGGGGTAGCTGTGTTAGTCTGGATCTGTAACATCTGATGAAGTGAGTCTGTGCTCACGAAAGCTCATGCTCAAAACTTTTCTGTTAGTCTGTAAGGTGCGACAGGACCCTTCGTTGCTGTTACAAATTTAATAAGAGCATTTTAATAGTTGTTTAAATCCCAGACTCAGCTCTTGCAAGTGAGACTGCTGGTGCAAAACACTGGTTCCAGCAAATAAATTAAGTTTCCACAAAAATTCCTTTGGCAAGTGCAGGCTGCCAGACAAGTTTAACAGACAGACAAAGGAGGTTTACAGCCAGAGAAAGTTATTGTTTTTCCTAGAGAGAGCTACACACACTGACAAGACACAGTCATATTCCTTTCGGGGCTTCTCTATGCTGACTTTAGAAAGCAAATTAGATGTGTTTTGCAAGTACCATGACTCACAATGTGGAGGCAGCAGTCAAGCATGGAGCAAATTTGTAAAATAAAGGTCCAATTTCATTTCAGGTGTGAGCTCACATATGCCAGCACAATCCCAGCCACAAAGAACTAAATTTCGGGAATTGTTTTGAGAATAGCAATCTGAGCCATGGCATCGAAGCACTGCTACAAGTAGTCATTGCTAGGAGTAGCACTAACCCTGCAGCATTGGTCCTCTTCTATTTTTATTTCATCTCTACAGCTGGGGACCTCAATGACTCCAGTCCAGTGCATCCCTCGCCTTCTCTCTGACACATTATAGTTTTTATTTTGCTCTGGTTCTTGTCGTCTACTCCTTGCATTAGATGTGCCATTGATACACTTGATGTATGGAGGAACTTTCCGCTCCCATTCCGAAATACAGGAGGCCACAGAAATGCTGCTACAAGAGTTAGAGCGTCTATGCAGCTGTGGGTGGCCCATGAGAGGCTGGCTGTTAGGGACTTGAGTGACATAGTTACTAGAAAACTGAAGAAAATGGGAGAGAAGTTAGTGAACACATACAGTTTTGAACTGGTAAAGTAGAACACTTCAGGAAACACCCCGTATGGCTGACTTGCATGTAGGAAGACAGCAATCAAAGCATGTACTTCACATAATTAGGTGTTTTACTGTCAGCTTTAAAAAGCCAAGGCAGCCTTCAGATTAGTCATTGTAAGGTCAAAGGGCATGCCAAGAGACAATACACCAGAGGAAGGAGAAAAAAAGAATGTAGTTGGTGGGAATGGGGCATGAGAATGAATACATGTTTTGGGCTCTATTAGAGAAAAATAATCAGCTGCATTTAGCTCTATAAAACCAGTTTGCCTTTGCACCCACACACACAGATTTTACATGTAACATACTTGTGCTGGTGGGGGAGACACAGATCTCTGCAAAGTCTTCTCCCGGTCCTTCTCCCGCGAAGGCCTCTCTGGTTTTTCATTCTTTGGTTCAGTTACAATAGCTTTCAGTTGCTTTAGCTTCTCATCTTTGACCCAGAGCTTGTTCTGCATCTCCAGTTGTTTGGCTGCCACACGGCGTTCCTGCATGTGAGAACAGGGCACAGGTATTGGTCTTTATTTAAAACACTTATACAACCATAGTTCAGCGACAAAAACCGATTTGAGGAAAGCTGCATATTCCAAACAGAATGAAGTCTTTCCAGACAAGATGTAGACCCCTCAAGGTACTCATCATGTAAACAAAGGCTGGACAACTTTCAAAGCTATCTTGCAATCTTTGATATTGTGCACCTGAGGAACAGATGGAGTAGTTTAGTAGTACACACAGACACTATTAAGTCTTTAGCTTAGGCAATGGGTCACTATAGCAAGTTGTCAGGTATCAGAGGGGTAGCCATGTTAGTCTGGATCTGTAGCAGCAATGAAGGGTCCTGTGGCACCTTATAGACTAACAGAAAAGTTTAGAGCATGAGCTTTCATGAGTTAACTCACTTCTTCAGATGCTGGTCCTGGAAATCT
Source organism: Carettochelys insculpta (assembly GCF_033958435.1). Lineage (NCBI taxonomy): Eukaryota > Metazoa > Chordata > Testudines > Carettochelyidae > Carettochelys > Carettochelys insculpta. Next base: position 43,289,548 of record NC_134148.1, on the reverse strand, counting down.
GCAAGGCCAGGTATAAATAGGCCAGAGCAAGGCTGGGGATAACAAGGTTAGCTCAGGCAGGCAGGCTGAGTTGTATTGTCATCAGTAGATCTGGGAGGTGTGAACTCCAAGAGAGGGGAAGCTGCTTTTATAATTTATGCCATCATAATTTTGTAATTTATGCCATCATGTGCCAGCAATGCCCCTCTGCCATATACATTGGACAAACTGGACAGTCTCTATGTAAAAGAATAAATGCACACAAATCAGACATCAGAAATGGCAATATACAAAAACCCATAGGAGAGCACTACAATCTCCCAGGACACACAGTAGCAGATTTAAAAGTAGCTATCCTGCAGCAAAGAAATTTCAAGAACAGACTCCAAAGAGAAACTGCTGAGCTACAATTCATCTGCAAATTCAATACCCTCAGCTCAGGATTAAACAAAGACTGTGAATGGCTGGCTAAATACAAAAGCAGCTTCCCCTCTCTTGGAGTTCACACCTCCAGATCTACTGATGACAATACAACTCAGCCTGCCTGACTGAGCTAACCTCGTTATCCCCAGCCTTGCTCTGGCCTATTTATACCTGGCCTTGCAGATTTCCAGGACCAGCATCTGAAGAAGTGAGTTAACTCACGAAAGCTCATGCTCTAAACTTTTCTGTTAGTCTGTAAGGTGCCACAGGACCCTTCATTGCTGCTATAGCAAGTTGATAAGAACATAAGACAGGCCATACTGGGTTAAACCAAAGTTCCATCTCGCCTAGTATCCTGTCTTTCGACCAGTGGTCAATGCCAGGTGCCCCAGAGGGAATGAACAGAACAGGTAATCCTGAAAGGATACATCCCTATTGTCTGTTTGCAGCTTCTGCAAAGGCTAAAGACAGCTCAGAAGCTATTTTCTTCCCTACAGTCACATGCAATTGGCAGAAAATACACTGTTGCTAATGTTCTTTCCATGGTACAAAACCCACGTGCTTATGTCACTGACGCAACTAACAAAGAAACTGATTTCAGGAGGCAAAAAAAAAAACATGAACCAGAAGGAATAGATTCTAAACTTGTCAGATTTCAAGATGAGAATAGATCAACTTGTCTTACTTTCAAAGCTGAGTACACAAAAGTTAATGTCAGCCTTAGCGTGGTATAATAAACATTGCTCCATTAAGTCTTTCTAACAGGCCAGCACACTTACACATTCCTTCTCCCACTTCATTGTTGTCTCTGTTACCATGCCTTGCAATCGTGCTTCCAATCTACGCTTATCAGAAGCCTGACGCTGCAATTTCTGGCTCTTACTTTCAAGCTCCTGTTGTAAATTACGTTTGTCTTCCTCATAAATTGTAGTGGTCTTCTCTAAAATCTCAATCTGGAGGAAAGAGCATAGTATTTTTTTCTTTTAAGTTTCCTTAGGAAGCGCTTTCTTGACAGGGTGTACAACAGAGGAAAGGAGAAAAATCATATTTCAACATGCTTTAGAATACAATCCACAATTTTAATACAGACTCTCCAGTAAGAGTCCTTTGAAATTTCAAAACAATTTCAGAAGTTTGTAGCACATAACTGTTAAGCAATATCTAATTCTACTAAAGCAATTTAGCTTCTTCCCATGCTAGAGCCAAAACAAATAAAATATTTTGATTAAAATCTTCCCTCCAACTCCCCACCCCAAAAGAGAAAAAGGGTTAGTGGAAAACTGGCTCTGAATTAAGTTTGCCATTTGCTAAATAGGGTATTAGCTTTGTGCTTAAGAACTGGACAATTTCAGATTATGCAAGAACAAACCTTGTACTCTAATGTTTTAATCTTTTTTTCCAGACGTTCAATCTCCATTCTCTGTCCTCCTATTGTTTTCTCTTTTTCAGCAAGTTTTCCTTGTGTGTAGTTTTCCTTGGATACAATGCTGCTATCAAATTCTTGCAGCATAGATTTAAATGCGAGTACTGGAACAGATTCAGACATTGTAATCCATATAAATTCACTGAGAAAATTCTTTGCATCCCCACTCCAGATTATTAGACTAGGTCAACTCTTGCCTGTTCTCTGCTAGCTTACTTGCTGACACAACTCTGCCTAAAGTCCGATTTAGTACACCACACTACAAGGTAGTTCATAAAGCATCACTAACAAATTTAGAAGCACAAAAGCATGTTCAGCCACATGCACACTGGGACAGGAGATAAGGCTATTTTAGTCCCGATGCTTTGCCCAAACACCTTTTGTACATTACATTAAACAGAGGAATGGTTTCAGAGGAAGAATCCGTGCTTACCATTTTTGTTGAACTCTTCTGACAACATTTGTCGCATTCTGTGGCGTTTCTCAAGGACTTCAATCAGCCTAGGAAGTGTTTGGTCATCATTCACATCCAATATTTCACATGATGGTAATGGAGGAAAGTTTTGCAGAAGCATTTCTGTAACAGATTGTTCTTCTGTTTCTGCAAGAATTTAAAGCAATCTGGTTTAAACAACATTCCAGTACCACAGCAGACATGGCACACTCAGTCCCTCTCACCCCAAAAGCATTTTGGGAATATAAAAACGTGAGAATTTTAAATCAGCTACCATTTAATTGGTGGAAGTTTTTGATGGGGCACAAGCATCACAAAATGAGGGTTTGACTGGGACATGCTGCATGTAGTAAGAACTTCAATAAAAAGTTATACACAAAAGATATGTGCACGGGAAAAGCATAGTGAGATTAGAAGTCCTTTGAGCATACAATTTTTATCCAGTTTAAAAATTATTTTTGTCCAAATATTGCCCTATTTCTACACCCATTACTTCTCAAAGGACAAAGCGTATACAGGTTGAACCTCTCTAAATATGGACTCACATCCATAATCAAACATGATTTTAGTCAGCCAGATGACTAATTGTCATGGGCACAGCCAAGTTTCCCATGGTCCCATAAAGTTTGTTTCCAGCCACAGGTCCTGGATCTCAGTGTTCTGTGCTGTTTAGCTGCGATTTAATCCTAAATGTACTCTAAGAGCCCAGGAAGCATTGGTAATGTGCTAGACAATATTGTCCTTCTGTGGTCCAGCAAATTCTCTCATTGAGCATCAATCAGGTCCTGAGGGTGCCAGATGAGAGGTTCAACCTATATTAAAAAATTTATTTTAAACATACATACATACTAAAACCAACTGTGATAATTATAATTAATAACCCTGCAGTAGATACCCACAACTTTATCGAAAAGGCTAAGTTAGAGATTATGTAGGATTGGTTTTATTTTAGTGTACTTAATCAGTCAGAAGTGCTGACTTGACTAAGCATGTGTTACGAAACCATGTAACATCATTCCAGGTTTTACCTCCACCAATTGGGCCACCTCGACTCTCAAGTTTTCGTGACAGTTCATCCTTAAAGGCCTGGTTTCTAAATCGGCGTCCTGGAGTTAAACCACACAGCGGTTTATCAACAGGTCTTGCAACTTCAACTTCTTGAGTCATTTCTGCAAATCGCATGACTTGCTACGAGACACAATATTCAGCATTAGACACTTTAGTTACACCATCTATGGCCACCAACTAAACTTTCCAGTACTGAGACACACATTAAAAGGGACAATATGAAGTTGCAAAGTTTTTTTTTTTTTTTTTTTTAAAAACCAACACACACAAGTTACAGTTAGTTCCAACCACTGCAGAACCCACCCAGTTCCTGTAGTGGCCGTGTACACATACGTAAGTGCATATTTTTCCACTCCCTGATGCCTACTTAATGCCCGGGGGCGGGGAGAGAGGAAGGAAGGAAGGAAGGAAGGAAGATGTCTCTTTTCAGGTATATTAGTCCTCAGTACCATTCCTAAGAGTAGGGAAACAGGATTGTTAGATTGTGGTTTTCCCCTTCAAGTTTCAGTTTTGTTCCTTGGGAGACAAAGCAAGAGATTCCCTCCCCTATTCACTTCAAGTTTGGTGTAAATGGAGAAAGGGTAGGAGGGAATCGCGTGCAAGTTACCAAGCTTTCCTCATAGTCCTCAGCCTTGGGGTTGACGCACACAATCATACGCACTTTTCCTTCACCATCAAAGTAGTTCTTGAACAGGTGGGTTAATTTGGAGTCTCGATAAGGAACCATCTAAGAAAATTGAAAAATAAATCTAACAACATTCTCACCACAAGCAAAAAATCTCAACAGGTTAGAAAACACAGGATGGGGACTGTTGTGTACCTTGTTGGTTCCATACATCTGATTCTCCCGTAGAACTTCAATACATGTTCTTAAGGTCATTAGTGACTGGTTAATATTACCTGAAAGAAACAGCACTTGTGTTAAGTGCTCAGTTGGATACTGCCCCTCCATTACAATATTCCAGGCTTAGTGACCAGTTTGTGCCTAAAATAGCATTGTTTGGAGGAAAACTAGTCTAATTAAACCAGGAACATTTCATGCTTTTTCTGGCTATATTAAAACACACCAAGTATATGCTACAATGAGTAGTGTCCAGCCTTCTGGACCAGGGGATATAAGAGCATCATCATTTGATTTAAATAGAACAGAGACACCCCTCCAGGTTTTCCCACAAAATTTACCTTGAGCCAGGAGGCATTACCATTCAACCAGCTTCCTACTCCACAAATAGTTGAAAAAGCAAGAGACCATTCAAACTGTGTACCTGCTTCACGTAGTCTATTTCCTTCAGCTTTTGTTCTGTTAGTTCTTTCACTTCCAGCTAAATCAACCAAGGACAGCTGGCTTAAAGTTATTTGTTCTCTCTCCTGTTCAAGGGGGAGAAAAAAAAAAAAGTGTAATACCATTTCCAATGCTTCTCCAATACAGGAAAAGAAATAAAAATGCATTGAACTTAAGCTACTAATAACTGAGTGCCCTAGCAATTGCAGTTCTGGAACCAAGAATTCATAGTCCATCTCATGCAGTCTCAGACCATGAATGCCTTTTGCAAAACCTCTCCCAGGTGAAGCACGCTTAGTATTTGTATAAAAGAGTAGCCACAAGAAAGAACAAGGGAATAACAAGTTCCCTCTTTATTGCATTAATGCTCACCTTGACAGAGTGGGCTTTGACTTATGAGTTGTTTAAAAACTGCATCTAATTACTAGTTATTAGAACACCCCATACATGAGCCGGGGTCTAGGGAGGCACCACCATTCCCACAAACTCATTTGCCTAAACAATTAGCCTCTGGATTTTACCTGCAGGACATTATCTCCATCTGCATCCAGCGGAGCCTGAGCCAATTTTATCATGAATACACTGTGAGAACGGCTGGATTCCCGATTCAGCTGAGTGTTAGCAATGCGCCTCTTCTTTTGACCTGCTTAACGAAAGAGACCTTTAACCTGAGGGGAAGATCTAGAGGCCACCCAAGCTGTCAGACTACAGGGTTTCTACTGTACACAGCAATAACCTGAAGGGCTATACATGACTGAAGTGACTGCTACTTCTGCACATTTCTTACCTCTCCAAAAAACTTCAAAAGCTTCTTCAGTCGATTTGACCTCTACTTCTGTGCAGCCTATAACGTACATGTTGTGATTCTGGTCCTCACGGAGTACTTTGGATTGTGGTGGTCTGCAAAGAACATATTTTAGGCTCAAGCTGACAGACAGCAAGCCCTTTACAGCAAGCCCCATGCAAATCCTTAGAGGACTAAACTCATCCTGAACAGACATTAAACATTATCCCATGCCAAGAAAACAAAGAGCCAATACAATTGCATAGGGACATAGTCAAGCAGGATTAGTTACACTTCAGTTATTGGTTTGCTCTAGTTCATAAACCATATTTAACTGCAATGACTAGTATGCACTGTGAAGCTGAAGGACTGTTGCTACTCTCCTACATGCAGAAGCTCACACAGAAGCATGTAACAGACTTCAGCATTATTCTGATTTGGTTAGAGAAGCAGGGAAGAGATGGGGTCTGAATTTATTTACAGCACGATACCATAAAATAAATTCAGCATCTCCATTTCTAAGAGATGGGACAATAGGCTGGGCACATACATAAAATCACCATTCCGCACAGGAGTGTTGCAACTGTTCCACCTACCGAAGGAATAGGGTAAAATATTACAGCACCCACAGCTATCACCTAGTCTTTGAAATGGTGGTGGTTTGTACAACAAAACAGGAAATAATGTAAAACCTAAGTCAATGCATAGAAATTGACAACATAGTGATCCCCCAGGCTATGTCCACACTGGCCCCTCCCTTTCAAAAGCAGCTTGAACACGCAAATGAGGTGCTAATTTGCATATCTGATGCACCATTTGCATAATGCCAGCCACTCGCCATACTGGAAGATCTGCTTTTGAAATGCAAAAGAAAAAAAAAAAAAAAAAAAAAAAGCCATATAGATAGGGTTCCCTTGAAAGGAAGCGCTGCTTTCGAAAGCACCCTTCTTCCTAATTTTTTTCCAGGAAGAAGGGTGCTTTCAAGAGTGGGGCTTCCTTTTCAGGGAACCCCATCTACACGGCAGTTTTGCATTTCGAAAGCAGCTCTTCTGGAATGGCAAGTGGCCATCATGCAAATGAGCCAAATATGCAAATTAGTGCCTCATCTGCATGTTCAATCCACAATGTTTGTATGCCCCTTTCCAAAGGGAGGGGCCAGTGTAGACATAGCCCTAGTGAGGATGTAGGAAGGGCTAAACCAAATAACTAATTTTCCTGTTAAAACCTCATGACATAGCCAGTATGTTCTACTTGTCTGTCTGAGGACCCTAATCAGAGCAGGAACCCCGAAAGAACAGAGCCAAAAGACTACAAGCTGGCTGGAGCCATGGCAAATTTATTTGCATTAATTGCTGCTATAAACATGTCAAGTTTCACAAAGATGTGTGTTTACCAGTAGTTGTAATTTTACATCTATTTAAAGAAGACAGAGACAGGCCTGCCGACAGGGAGGTCAGCAATTCCAAAAAGGCCAAGGGCTTCCAGACAGTGCTGCTATTGAAACAGTGGCAACACTGGAGCTAGAGACCCTTTAAACCCCTGCTGGAGCACCACATAACATGCACCAGCTAGTGCTGAGGGATGGCTGTCCTAAACCCACTCCTTACAGGAGCACAGAGCTGGCTCCCTACCCTCGCCTAGGAGCCTGGCAATTCTGCCAGCACCCCTGCACAGAGAATTAACCTAGAGACAATAAAAAATGCATACCAATAACAAAACAGCTAATTCTGCATTTTTAGACCTTGTATGACCACTTAAACAAGTCACTTCCACATACCTCACAGGAAGACCCCATTTTTCAGATGATGTTGAGACAGACAGTCATATCCAAGAGGGCATCAGTGGCAAAATCAGATCAGATTTAACTGTCTAGTTTAGTGGCTTATATCTTACACCACTGTCCCCAGTATTTCTTTGGGTAGTCCAAGGCAGGGTCTTTGGACTCAGGACAAAGAGATGGGGGGTTGTGAACAAGTATCAGGGTAACCTAATATCAAAATTACAACCTGGACAGGTGATACCACTCAAAGAGCAGTATTGGGGGAAAAAAGGACACTCACTTGGGTTTTATTGGATCAAAGGGAATTTCCTCCAGCAGGTCATATATGTAGTTATTGTAGATTTCAATATATGACACAAAGACACTGTAGACATTGTCTTCTTCAACCTCTTCCACTTTGCAATGATCTTGTACGTGGATCATATCAGCAAATTCTGGATCTATTTGTCTTCTGTTAAAACAAGTGAGATTATTACAATGCAGCATCCATAGCAAGCTGATAACATATCACATAGCTTTTAATTCTAGAGAATGTACTGAAACCAGCACGGTAGCAGGAAAGAAAATTGACTGAGGCAAAGGTCACTAACACATGGCTCTTTGGCTGTGATTTCCAGAGGTGTAGCAAGGCTGCCACTAAGGTTGGCTTACTCCCTGCCTGCCCCAACCCCACATGCTGCTCCTGCAAGTGGCCAGTACAGGCATGCGGTGGGGAGGAAGCAGAGATATTGACACACTAGTCCTACCTGCAAACACCATTCCTACAGCTGTGATTGGCCAATGGGAATGGAGGAGGTGGTGCCAGCAGAGTGGAGCAGCACACAGCCATGTGCCCCACACAGCACACTGGCCCCTTCTGATGGCAGTGGGAGCCTTGATCAGGCGGGAAGCCTGCCTTAGCCTCACAGTGCTGCCAACCAGGAATTACTCATGGTGAATGTCGTCTGGCAGAAGACTGCAACCTAGTCTCCAGCCCACCAGCAGCTCACATTCCCCTCCTGTACCCTGAACCACAGCCCTGATCATCCTCTCAAAGCCTGTACCCCACACCCTCTCAAGTCCTGAAAACTCTGACATTCAAACAGAGGAACTCTAAAGATGTTCAACGGTAATCACAGCAGAAGAGGGTTGGTGAATAGTAACAATATTTTCAGTTACTGATAAATTCTGTCATTCAAATCAATTTATACATTATTTAATGCAAAGATAAGCAACTCATTAAATATGACAGGGAATTGGCCACTATGGTGACAACAAAACGTACACTCAAACTGTATTTTTAATGAACAGCCAAGGAGGGGACAGGGAGGAGAAGATAACCCTCAATAGTTTATTCCGTCACCTAGTTTGTCAGGATTTGTTTGCCACCTGCCATATACTTACTATCTCTGCCTGTATGTACCTTTGTATGTGATGTAGCTCTCAAAATATTTTCAAAGACAAGCCAAACCAAAGGCTTTTCGTATTTGAAAAGCTGTCAAGCCCTGGTCTATGGACTATGTCTACAATGCTACTGAAAACCTGTGGCTGGACTGTGCCAACGGATTTGGACTCAGGCTAAGACACTGAGCAAATGCAACGTAAATGTTTTCAGGCTCCCACTGCAGTCCAGGCTCTAGTACCCCAAAAGATGGGAGGGTCCCAAAGCTCAGATTGTAACCATAGCCCAATATGTCTATACTACAATTAAAACAGCCCCTTCACCAGAGTCAGCTGGCATTGGGCAAGCATAGGTATGTAGCGACAGTGCCAAAAATGTCCTTGTTGAATACTGATGCCAGATATCCAGCTCTCCAGAATAGTTTAGAAAACAGTTGAAAGATTAACCAGTCATGTTTATTACAAAGTGATACAATTTTCAGCTGCAGCTGTGTTACCAAGCAGTTAAAGACAGTCAATTCTATGCAGAGCTCAGTAATATTTACAGAACCTTCCATTTACTGAACTCAAACAAAACACACTGTTTACTAACAAGAGACTAAAGCACAGAGGCTGCATTTGTCAATAAAACTCATGGGGCATCCACACTACTAATGTATTCCGTTGAGAAACTGTCCACAGAATGCAGCTGGTTTCTCAGGAGAGTTAAGTCGCTCCCATACAAGGCATAATGCCTTTGTCGACAGTTTCTGTCAACAAAAAAAATCACGTAGATGCTCTGGAGGACCCTCTGTCAACAGAGGGGGCTCCCGGTTCAACAGGTAGCCCTGTTCGCAGAGATTCCAGTTGGCTGTTTTGTCATAAGACAGCTGGGCAGTCTGGCCACGTTGTCAACACCTAGTAGAGGTACCCTCTGTTGAGCAAGGTTTTGTTGGGAAATATGTCCTGACAGTAACTTTAGTCAACAAACCCCTATGATGTACACGCAGACAGTTTAAGTAACTTAAATATGGTAACACTTCAAATCTACCTGAGTGGTCAGTCGATACTCAAGTTTTGGAGCAACATCTATCAACAGAAACAAGATAAGTGAAGCCAATCTCATGACATCACACAGAGCTGCTTCAGTACACTTCCCATTCCTGAGTGTCACAGCTAAATAAAACTTTCCCAGAAAAATGGAAAGATAAAAACAATTGCCATTTGACAACAGTGGTAACTGCTGGGGAGAGACCTGCCCCCCCGCCAACCATGTGACCACCCTTCCCCCACCTCCAAAGATGTGAGTTGACTAGTGTCATAGGTGCAGGGAAAGGCCTGGCGACAGCAGTCTCAGCCTGCTCCAGTCTCTGCTGCTGCTAAGTATGGGGGACGGTTGCATTTCCTCCTCTAAGCCCCCTCCCACAAGTGACACAATTGAGAGCCAGGGGAGCACAGTCAGCTTGGGGGCATGTCACTCTTCTTCCCACTGTTGCTGATGAGTGCAGGGACAGGCCATTGTCTTCCGACAGGACTGGCTGCTGGCCCTCTGCCTCACTCCCAACCACAGCCTTTGTGGGGGCACCCCATCAGGTGTCACCCCACCTGAGGGTAAACTCTTTCCACCTTGACATCTGAGTTTTCTGCCCTCATCCTCAGAGGAAACTTACACGTGAGTGGAAAGATGTTAAAGGCCCACTTCACTTTGAATGGTCCCTTAGTTTTTAGTATAAGTAGTAAACTCATTGCATCTGTTCCACCTTGTATTCATCTATGACAGTACGAGCACCTTTGCTAGCCCTGAAGAGCACAGCTCTGTAGCTTAAACTTTTGTCTCTCTCACTTACGGAAGTTGGTTTAAATAAAAGATATTTCCTTGGCTCTCTAATATCCAGAGAGCAACACACCTAACACACTGCATACATACGTATTAAGAAACTATTTCATTCCACAAGCTACATTACTTACTTGCCGGAGGGAGTCTTTAGAATTGGCATAGCATCTCTTTTCTGACGCTCCAACAGAGCATCGACTTCACACTGTACATCCACACCATTCTTGTCATCAAGTTTAAAAACCTGAGGGCAACAAATGGCGTTAGCTGTCATGTAATGTTCTTAAACACTGAAAACAGCAGGTTGTGGCAAAGATTAGCTGTGATAAAGTTTCAGCACCGAAACAGTGAAAACATGACTAAAAAGACCAAACTATTTGATTACAGAATGGCACATCAGTGAAGTGATTCTCCTTTTCTGACCAGGCTCTGCTTCTGATACAGCTGTTTGTTACATTAATTTGATTGTAAGACTGCAATCCTTCAATTTAAATATTTAGAAGCGAGCATAACTTTTACCATGTTTTAGACTGTTTCCAGGAAAAAAGTTTCTCTTAAGACTTAAAACAAAGCAACTTACAAATCGTTTGGCCTGAAATGGTCCTATACTGTTGAAGATCATGTCTAAACACCGAGGAAGAAGTCCTCCATCACCAGGAGAACCTGTCATTGTGTGTGTTTTCCCACTACCTGTCACACCATAGGTAAAAAGGAGACCTAGGAGTAAAACAATTAAACGTTTACCAGTTGGACTTTATTAACTAGAAAAACTTCAGCTTGAACCATCACTTGATCCTATCCAATAAAGATAGGGGATTAGGGGGAAAAAAGGCCTCATCTGGAATTATAGGCACTTGATACTGAAGACATATTGGTACCAACACAGGGGTTGGAATGAGAAGAGTTAGCCCAAAGGAGGTAAGACTACAGCAGTGTGTCTTCAGTGCAGTGACTGGCCAGATAGCAAGACTGGGCAAGCTACCCTGAAGCTATTCCCCCAATATGCTGCTCAGTACAAGGCTAGCTGGCACAAGCAGCCTGAGCTTAGTAAAGTACTAGGAAAACTCTGTAATTAACTAGGTGCTCAGAGTCCTCTTTTCCAACGAAGCATATTTAAAAGATGAGAATGAAGGCAGCCATTTTGACCATTGTTTAAAAGATGATTACGTGAAGCTTGTTTGTTTTCATTCTGCTCTGAACAGCATCACATATAGCAGCCAAATGGACCTGAAGAGTCCGGCATCATGCTATCAGTTTCTGACCAGTCATGTGAGCCAGTCACCAGATTACCACCATCATTTAGCTCTTCAAGTATACTTCTCATCTGTATATCTCAAAGTGGTTTACAAAGAAAGCATCACTGTCTCCACTGTGCAGTGGGGAAACTGAGGCATGGAGTGGGAGGAGCAACTTCACAAGGTCACTCAGCAGACCAGCAACTGAACATAAAATAGAACACAGGTCTCCCAAATCCCAGGTTCATGCTCTACCTGCTATGCTGCCAGCCAAGACTCCACGCTATTTGCAAAAATTGTACCGCATCATGGTTTTAGAGCCAAAAGTCACTATGGTTTATTGGTATGCAAGAAAATTAAGCTTCAACATACAGGTCCTACATCCATCTGAAACAGGAGTAATTTGGAATTAGAGTGGATGGGGTTCTTTGCACTCTTATTACAAGGAAGCTTTTGCTATTTTCATGAACAGGACTATTGAAGACATGTTTTTAGCAAACAAACTGAGGAAATTTAGAAGATGATGATGTGGGAGAAAGCCAGAATAAGAAGCAAAAGCGAAGAAAAAACAGGCATTAAGTTTTGAACAGCTTTAACCATGGTAAAAAGAAATTCCAGGAGAAACGCAAACAGTTTGAAAAATAAATAGAAGCATTTCATACCTAAAATCCTTTTACAAAAACAAGCAGTCCTGTAGCACCTTAAAGATTAACAAAGTATCAGCAGGGTAGCTATGTCAGCCTGTTTTTGCAAAAACAATGAGAAGTCCTGTAGCGCCTATTAGACTAACAGATTTATCGGAGCATAAGCTTTCGTGAGCAAAAGACCCACTCTGTCAGATGCCTACGAAAGCTTATGCTCCAATAAATCTGTTAGTCTATAAAGTGCCTCAGGACTTCTCATTTTATTAGGTAATGAGACTACGGGTAACACCCCTTCTAAGCTCATTACCTAATCAACGCATTAGTCAGTCTTTAGCTGCTACAGGAGCACGCCTTTTTTGTGAAGCTACAGACTAACCACAGCTACCCTTCTGAGACTAATGCCATTACAGTATGTTAAATACAAAAGAGCTGCATACCATTTTTCCCACGAATGAGATCTTCTACTAGAGGTTTAGCAACAACATCAAAGAGAGCTTTCTGAGTGACAAGAGTTCCAAATACTTCTTTAAATGTGTACTGTGTCTGGCAAACAGGAAAAAAAACCCACACACAAATGTAAATGTCTTTTAGATATCTGTCTATATAACTAAAACTTTGCTTTTCAGTAGACTAGCAAAAAAGCAATGTAGATTCTTTGGCATAAGATTTTGAATAATCAAGTTATATATGCACAGGATTACACACGGTTCCAACTCTGGTGAAGTCTAATACTACAGATAACTACATTACACAAATAACATTCATGCTATAGTATTAGGACATACCAATCACCACCATATGACTTTGTTGCTGCCTACCATCTTTTTTAAAGTTAGAACACGTGCTTGTTGGGCCTTCGTGTGTGTTCAGAAAGTACCTTGCACATTCCAGGCACAGAAAAATAATCACCAGCCTCCTTCTCCCAAAATAAGAGTTTAGAATTAGGTCTGAATGGGAGGATGAAAAACTGGATATGTGCATGGTTTATGACTCCATTATGGGATCAAAGGGGTGTCTGTTGTGAGGCTGCAAAGCTGAGGCTTGTTTCAACATGTACTGAAGTCAAAATGACACTTTCCACCAACTTCAATGAGCATTAGATCAGGCTCTTGATAATGTGCTAATATATATGTGTGGAAGTTAAAAGCATAAGAGTTGAGGGTTTGTGGATGTTTGCTCCCCAATTTTTAGTGATTGTGTTTAAGCAATTTAACTTTAAAATTAAATACCTCAAGGTGGGAATACATGTATAATTTAATCAAAGTTTGCAAGAAAGCAAAAAAAAAAATACAGTAAACTCTTTTCTATCACCCGGAAGTGTCAAACAATTGGTATTTTAGCCATAAGTAAATAATTTTAGTTACCTTTTCCATAAGTATGGTATAGTGAAAGTAAATACAAAATAAATGCAGCAAATACAGTATAAGTTTACAGTGTACAATACTACTGTTGTTGGTAAATAAAGTACTCTGCATACATTTGTTTGTTTCTTAATAGCTAATCTTGTTTTTCTTTATAGTTACGTATTGCTAGGTATACCTGTCTATTAGCCAGAATATCTGATTATCCGGCAACCTCCTGGTTGCCAGATATGAAAGCTAGCATTCTGTAGATTGATATAACAACGGTCAAACAAGTCTATGACAAGATTAACTCCGAAGTTTGCTGGACAAAGTCACCATGAGCATTAGATATAAGCTTTCCCTTCTAAAATTTGTTTCTACTGTTAATCTTAAGTAGTAATATACACTGTACCTCCCTGTATTCCCCATTCCGAAATATTCTGTAGCCATCAGGAGGATGAATCTGAACTGTTGTTTCACTGATCACTTCTATGCAACACTCCTGATCCTGAACACTGAGGGGACGCACCCTGCAGTACACCTAGGGAAAAAGGAGTCAGTTTTCTCAGAATAAAAGTATAATAATAGTGACAACAACAATTACTCTTCTTCAGTTTTTTGACATAGTGGCTATGTCTACACTAGCCCAAAACTTCAAAATGGCCATGAAAATGCCCATTTTGAAGTTTACTAATAAGTGCTGAAATATATATTCAGCGCCTCATTAGCCTGCGGGCGGCCGCGGCACTTCGAAATTGACAGGGCTGCTTTTCGAAAGGACCCCGGCTACTTCGAAGTCCCCTTATTCCCATCTGCTCATGGGAATAAGGGGACTTCGAAGTAGCCGGGGTCCTTTCGAAAAGCAGCCCTGTCAATTTCGAAGTGCCGCGGCCGCCCACAGGCTAATGAGGCGCTGAATATGTATTTCAGCACTTCATTAGTAAACTTCAAAATGGCTATTTGCATGGCCATTTCGAAGTTTTGGGCTAGTGCAGACATAGCCAGTAAGATGAAACTGAAATATTCACACTTGCTTCAAGAGTTTGTAAGTACCTTTGAAAGTTACAACACATTTTAGTGCCCCTGAACATATGATCTGTTGAATGTATATTAGATAAATGTTTCCACGTAGTGACATTTTTACAGCAAACTTTGCACGGCGCAGTTCTTAATAGTGCATGTTCTACTTTAAAGTCACCAAAAGAATCACTTTATTTCAGCATCTTCTAATGCGCCAGCTCATATGTACTTGGAAGCACACAATTTACAGAAGTGAGCCACATCAGGAAATCCTCTGGTTACTTCTCTTTAGGGAGATTTCCACTATGACAAATACAGGAGAATTTTAAGGCAAAAAAATACTGCCCAGTGACATGAGCAGATTAACAGAGTCACTCTTTTAAACAGACTTGTGTCTACTTCTGTCACTTACCACTGCCTACTGACAGTGCTGTCCTTGAAAATCTTTCCATTCCAAGTTACCACACAGACATGCCAGACTAAGATTATGAAGCACGCTACCAGTGTCTGAAAACTGTTCTCTCAAATGCCTCCAGTCAATCCGGGAGTGCCACTGACACATTCTTACTATCCCATATAATTCTTGTTAGCAAGAAATTTAACTTAGCACCTTAAGTCATGGCATCAGGGAAAGACAAGAGGAAAACAACTGCTGGGGATAGGAAAGAAGAAAGGAAAGCCATGTAGTGGCAGAGAGAATGCCTCAATTTCTCTCTTCATTCCCCATAACCACAGATGGTTTTCAGCAGAAAACCAAACAAACAATCAGAAAAACACATCAGAAATTAACTAAAAATGCATAAGCCTGATCACAACAAATGGACTCCAGAAATACTTAACCACAATCAGGGCTTTTTTATGGTGGTACCTGACAGCACCTCCTCACCAGGATTCCTGCAGTCAGCCCCACAGCAGCATGAGGGCTGGCAACCAGAGCCACCGCCAGACCCGCAGTAGTGCAAAGGCTGGGAGCTAGAGCCCCCCATGCCCCACAACAGGTGCTGGGAGGTGGAACATACACCCCCCCTGCCCATCCAGCAGGCCCAGCCACAGGAACCCAAGGGGTGCCAGCCGGGGTAGAAAAAGTCAGGGGGTGTGGGGGAAGGCTGAGCACAAAATAAATGTAAGCCAGTTATCTCAGGCACACACAAACCAAGGAGACCACAGTGCTAGTGGGAAGTTAATCACAGAAGTCAGTATCCCTGTACAGTACTACCAGTCAGGTGTTTGGTAGAAACTCACTCAGCCATTAACACTGTAACACCATTTCTGAAATGTTACTAAGATTTACCAAAAAGCTACAGCTGGTTTGCTTTCCAGATGACCCAAAAGAGGGCAAGAGGGGAAAGCAAAGACACCTTACCCCAACTGGATCTTTCAGACTTGAGTTGGAAGGCTTCTTAAGCACTGGTTTTCTGGGAGTTTTAGTTCTACTGAAAATAAAAAACTGAAAATTAGAACTGAACACGGTGACTTATGTGCCAGTGCTGGCTGACATTTATGGCAGAGCTATGAAATGGACAAGAAAGCCAGGCTCTCAAGAGGGTGGGTGTGGGGCTCCCCTCAGGCTTCCTCCCAGTGGAGGGCTGCACACGGGCAATTGTTCCCCACACACACACCGACTCTCTTAAGGTGTGGACACACTCCAGGCGAGGCCACGCACTGCAGACAGAGAACAGCAGGGACGTGAGCCACCAGTCACTACTGCCACAGCTGCAAGCTAACCTAGAGCCGGTCAGTTTACATTTCTGATCCAGCTGTGCGCCCCCAGCCTGGGGCCTACAGAACTAGCGCACAGCAAACAGGCCAAAGAGCAGAGAGACCTGGTGAGGTAACACCTAGAGCCGGACCCGCTCGGGGGCGGGGGAGCGAGACCCGCTCTTTGTCTCGCTGCCAGCGGGGGACCAGCAGGATCCCAGCTCGGCCGCCAAGCCGCACACCGGAGGAGACAAGGACCCAGCGGGCGCGACTGAGCGGGGGCTGCGCGCCCGGGTGGTACAGGACCCCGGGGCTGGCCTCTGCACTTCGCTGCTGCGGTCGCCCGGGCCCCAGCGCCTCAGGGAAGCGGGGGAAGGAGACCGGGGGGGCTGTTACGGAACCAAACTGGCTGTGTCTTTACAGCAAGGCGGGGGGGCGTCTCTCAGGGCCGCGCGTAATCCGGCCCTTCACCGTGCCACGCGCCGGGCCCACAGAGGCCCACCCGCCGCTCCATGGGGCTGCGCCGAGCGGGACAAGGGAGCGAAGCGAACGGGGCGCCGCCTCCAGCCCAGGGGGAGGAAAGAGACCGCCCCCCCCGCGGGGCTGCCCCGCACTCACGCCGCCTTCATGGTGCCAGCGCTGCAGGGCCGCTCTCCGGGGTGCGGGACGGTGGCCGGGCGGGGCCGCTCTCGAGGCGCGGGCAGGGTAGGGAACCAGGTCTCTCTTTCTTCGATTTGAACGTTCCCTCCGCTCCCATCGGCCCGCGCGCCGCTGTGATTCAAATCCGGCCAATCAGGCCGCGCCGTTCGCCCGGCCTGCGTCGCTACGCAGCGTCTGTGGCGTGCGGGCGCGTCAAGGACAATCCCGTCACCATGGCGACGCGGGCACTAACACACGGAGGGCTGCAGGTGGGCGGAGGAGGCCTAGTCCCCGGGGCAGCGAGTTGGTGGATCCCCGCGTATTAGCGCCGCAGTCCTGGGGTGGCAGCCGGGCTGCTCCGCTGGACGGGGAGTGGGGCAGGGCGGCTCCGCCCCGCAGCACGGATTTGGTGCCGGGCCTGTTTACTCTCCCCGCCGGGGAGGGCGGGGCGGCTTTGCAGGTGGGCCCGGTCCGTGCCAGGCCGGGCAGCGTTGCCAGGGAGCCACGGACCGTCCACTGATCGCTAACCCAGGTTGCCCCAATCAAATCTGTTGGCACACCCAGCGCGTGTCTCTTTCCTTCCAGCTCCCAGCTGGAGAGCAGAGGCCGCTTCTGCCCCGAGTCGGGGGCCTGCGCCCCGGCATCAAGGTGGATTGATTAAATCGAGTATTAAATCATGAAGTCACCAGGCAGGCTGAGAGTGACGGTGCTTAGGATGCACTTAATTTTGGAAAGTCTTAGAGGGGAGCTATATTAGCCTATAGCTGGAAAAACAACAAGGAGCCCGGTACCACCTTAAAGACCAATGGATTTATTGGGGCAGGGGTCTGCGACCACCAGCAGAAGTGCCAAGAGCAGCACACAAGTCAATTTTCATCAGCATGCAAGGTGGGAGCTCAGCCCTGCCCTTCCTACCCCCCTTGCATCTGGAAGTTTGCTCAAACTCATGCCCTTTGAGTTTTAACAAAAGACCAGCTAATGCTACCACCCACCAGCTACACTGTAGAGCTGTGCCTCTGTATTAATGAAGCTGTTGTAAGGACTATTGGTGACTTTAGTGGCACTCGAACCATACATAAAGGTCAAATTTCAGAATGGTTGCTGACCCCTTTATTAGGGCATACACTTTTGTGGGTAAAACCCACTGTGGCAGATGGAATAGAGTGGAAATAAAAAGGCAGGTGTACATGTAAGTAAATTACTGCAAAAAAAAAAAGTTACTATCCATTGTAACGTGGCTCTTTAAGGACTTCTTTGTAGCTCCCAAAGGTATAGTTCCAAAGTTTAAAAAAAATCACTCCTGATTATTTTTGATATTTCGGTAAAAGCCAAACAATGAACAACTCATCAAAAATAGCAAACAATATGTGATCTTGAAATGCTAGCTAACTCCTCCTTTAATATGTGCAATGCATTGTGGGATGCGTGCACTGTTCTTAAAATGGGTTACAAAAAGCATGGTTTGGTGTTATTTATTAAGGACCGTCGCGTATGCACATGCACTGTCATGTTTGGGTTATTGAGCTTTTTACCAAATTTGAAAAAAAATGGCTCTTCTTGTGCTTTTGGTTGCCTGTCCCTGGCCTGTGTCTCTGTTGGGGGTGATCTGATGAACACAATGCAGGTTTGGCATGGGATAGGCCAAAAATTGATCTTAAGTTTGGAGGACTTTGTGCTGGGAATACAGACTTGATAGGCAGGCTGAAGGAAACAGTCTGGCATTCTTCACATATAATTATATGACATGATGAATTTATAAATAGACTACTTCTTTACATTGGTGTGACTTAATTTAGAATATGGTTTGGAATTGAACTAGCTTACTCTGTTAAAATGAGTAAGCATAAGACCAGATTCCTATGTGATACTTTCATTAAAGTACACACTATCATTTCAAACAGAAATCCATTTTATTTTTACAGCTTGTACCCCTATAAACCACTGCAATAATCACTGAAAATAGGACTTATTGCATCCGAAAAGTTAGACTACTAATTGAGAAAGATGTACCAGATTAATGAATTAATGAAGTAGAATCAGATCACTCCTTGTAAGTAAAGCCAGACATTTCCTTTTTTATACTAAAAAAAAAAAAAAAAAAATACACAGATCAGTAGTATTTTCCTAGTGTTTATTTTCATGAACAGCTGTTTTCATGTGGCTCTGTTATAACAGACTTGGTACATACTGCAGATATTAGCATTTTCTTGTCATGGTTATGATTTTAAGTTAAATATTGGATAAAAGATCATTATGTTCCAGTTCTAAGAAATGCTGTTAGAAATCTTAAATCAACTTTCAGAAGAAAGTAAGAATTTCCAAGTTCTGCTTTTCCCAAAATATATTTAAAAGATTTGTTGTACTGTCACCTCAAAGTGCATCTATTACACCTTCATGGAGGCTACTGTTTTCAAAAGAAATAATAAACCAATTCAGTTATCTAGAAGCTTGATAATCTCGCTGTAGTCATCTTCTGTCCTAGATATTTCTGTGCCTAACAAAAATATTACCTTTCAAGGTTTTAGATAATCCAATGTATAGCCAGGTTACAAATAACCTGAAGACCTGAGACATATGAGCACCGCTCCTACGTATAAAAACAGTAGTGAAAATACTCTAATGAACATTACAACCTAGTCTATTACACTCTGGTCACCAGCTGAGAGTCAGTCCACTGGCTGGGTGCCACCTACTACCAGCCAATGTTTACGATTCCAGACTGCAATCTTCATGGCTTTTCAGTGATAGTCTTTCAAGGAAATGTCTGCTTACACCAAGTGCATAGTGGCAGGAGGTTTTAAATAGGAGCAATGGTGGCTTGTTTCTCCTGTCATTCACATTACTGTAAATCAGGAGTAACTGCTGAAGTCAGAGGAACTTTCCCCAATGTGAGAACCTGAATGGCAGGTCATTGTAGTCAATGGAAAATGCCTATTGACTTCATTGGGCTCCAGATCAGGCCCTAAACAAGCGCAGACGCAAGCCAAGGGAATTTTAGACTCCCTATCAGATACCATACTAACGTTGAACTCAGAGTGCAATAATCTTCCAAGAGACGTTACAACTAGGATTCAAGGGTGAAATCCTGGCTCTTATTGAAGATAGTTGCAAAACTGCCATTAACTTCATTGGACCCAAGATGTCACCCCATGTATTAAATATATAAAACGCCTATGGAATGACAAACACAATCTACCATCATGTTATAATCAAGTTTTATGATTCCTTCCCAGATCAATCAAATCAATCAGCTAAATAGTCATTGACTAAGAAGATGCGACCACAGTGAGTTTCATCCTTTGAGTGAAATCTGCCCTTCAGGTGTTGGCTTGCAAAATATGACATTTCTCCCTTTTACAAAGCTTTATTTTTTAAATAATTTAATGCCAAAATATCAACTTGACCTGATTTAAAGTCATTTTATAAAGTCTTCAAGTTTAAAGTCATCAGTACGAAAAGTAGTGCAATATAAAATGTTTCACTCAAACCCTTGAGTGTCTTCCCCCAGAGGAAACATTCATGAAAAATCTCACCACCAGTACTAATATTACTTTGTATCTCCATTTTGTAGCAATGTAACTAAAAATCCGTCTCTAATGCCTTTGTTATTCTTTCCTAGAAGATTTTGGTGTTGAATAGAGCGCCATTGAGAAAGCCCCAATGATAGTTAGGGTAATGATAAGAGAGATAATAACTGAACCAACTATTTGAGGAAGAGAGATAAGGGATGAGGAAGCTAAGAGCCAGTCACGACGTGCATTCATGTCCATAAAGATGGCCTCCATTTGGGTGTGTGTGCCAATGATCCCAAGCACATGGAAAAGCTGATGGCTGTGCCCTGCAACAGAGACAAATATATTTAACAAACTTCTCTAGATTTCATTAAAATACACCTTTACAGCTTAGAAAATCTTATGTGCAAAAATTTCTATATTTTACTAGTTTATATAGTTATTATGGTGCTGCTAAACTAAGGCAAATATCTATTTGGCAACTGACTATACCCCTTCCTATTATAAATCAAAGCTCTGGGTATACTGCTTTGTGCTGTGAGCCTGCTAGAGATTACATAAGATAAGCAGAACTAGGGTGGATCCTTGCTTGGATGGGAGTCCACCAGGAAATGCCTATATGCTGCAAGAAGTGGTATTGGTGAGTCAGTTTTTCTTCCAGCTCAGTGCTATGTTGCATGACATTATGGTGTGCATTTTTGGATGGCAAAGGACCATGTTGTGGTCATTAAAGATCCTATGAAACTTCCTGAAACAGCAGATGGCTTCGTGCACAACTATGCATGGCTACTCTCACCATGACTGGGAAACAGTGAATGTATCTAGACTTCCTGAGACGAACCATTTATTCTGCTCCAGACATACTGTATCCCTCTTGAGAGACCCAAGCTTTTGTCTTTTAGAATCTTGAAATAAAGAATAATTACTATAAAAGAGTCACTGTTCCAAACTCACCAATGTAGTCAAAGCAGCCTGGTGCAAGTCTCTCAGGCAAATGTGCAACAAAAACAAAACCCGTGAGGAAGGCAAACACGCAGTGCCTGTAGTGGACTGGAATTACACCTTCCATGCAGCTCTCCCCAGTACACAAATATAGCTGTGATAGCAAAAGGAACAATTACACATGGGGATACCAAGAAAAGGAAAATTAGAAAACTACTGAGGAATACCTCTGGATTGGTGCAAGATCTGCTGCACTGCTAAGGTCACCTTCTGGCCTCAAAATGGCTAGAGGTGGCTGACGGAGTGACTTTGCTAAGCAGAACTTTTCACAAGCAGAAAACTTGCATAGGCCATTCTCCTGTCTCCTGTGCTAGTCACTTTACCTCAAGTGTAAGCAGAGAGTGGGGCTGGGGCAGCGGTATTCATGTATTGGGGCATAAGTGGGAAGGACAATCAAGTGCATGTTGGTATATCTGAGTCTTATTCATCAGTAGTGTAAGGTCCCAAAGGATCCTTATATGCCAGTGTTGTAAGTAAAGCCCTTTTCCCAGAGCTTCAGTTTAGACAATGGCTGAGAATCACACAGCTCCAGTGCCCGCCCTACTGGAAAACAGTGGAGACTCAAGCCCAAAGCTATCTATATGTAACAGGTTCATTGTCTACAAAGGCACTGACAACTGCTGCAGGGCCAGGGGCAAGGTGGGAGGAGGCCCTGACTCCACCTTCCCAGATGCTGCAGGGCCAAGGGCAGAAGTGCCCTAAGGGTTCTCTGTACCGCATGAAGAGTGATGGCACAGCATTCTGCAGTGTTTCAAACAGGGCTGGAGGTCCATCCACTGCTACTGCGGCCATGGCTGGAGCTCCAGACCAGGCCCGGGGGCACTGTCCCTTTTGCCCCAGCCCCATCAGCAGGTCTGCCTGTCTGTGTTCCCAAAGGATATGCCACCTATCCTTGAAGCTCTGTGTATGAAGGTGATGAGGGTTTCTTGTCTTTGACTATTAGCCCTCCTTGTATGAGGACTAAGAGGCTACGTCTACACGTGCACGCTACATCGAAATAGTCTATTTCGATGAATAACGTCTACACGTCCTCCAGGGCTGGCAATGTCGACGTTCAACTTCAACGTTGGGCAGCACCACATCGAGGCGCTGCGAGGGAACGTCTACACGCCAAAGTAGCACACATCGAAATAAGGGTGCCAGCAACAGCTGCAGACAGGGTCACAGGGCGGACTCAACAGCAAGCCGCTTCCTTAAAGGGCCCCTCCCAGACACAGTTGCACTAAACACCACAAGATCTGGTTGCAGACCCTGTGCATGCAGCATGGATCTCCAGCTGCAGCAGCAGCAGCAGCCAGAAGCCCTGGGCTAAGGGCTGCTGCACACGGTGACCATAGAGCCCTGCAGGGGCTGGAGAGAGAGCGTTTCTCAACCCCTCAGCTGATGGCCGCCATGGCGGACCCCGCTATTTTGAAGTTGCGGGACGCAGATCGTCTACACGTGCCTGACTTCGACGTTCAACTTCGAAGTAGGGCGCTACTCCCATCCCCCATGGGGTTAGCGACTTCGACGTCTCGCCGCCTAATGTCGAAGTTAACTTCGAAATAGTGCCCAACACATGTAGCCGTGACGGGTGCTATTTCGAAGTTGGCGCCGCTACTTTGAAGTAGCGTGCACGTGTAGACGCGGCCAGAGTGGCCACTGGCTCAGCCTGGATTAGTGCACTCTGGGGTTTGAAACACTGGATGTAGAACCCAGCAATAGAAGCAGTCTGCAGTCTATGCAAATTATGGTCTAAATACTGATGACCTTATTAACATTTTGCTCAGGCACAGCTCCCCCAACACCCCAGACCAGGACCTAGGAGAAGCACAAAATAATCTGTACACCAACAAGTATTTGTTCAAAATAGCAAACAGTGCTTTCTGGCTGATATGATGTGTGTTTAAAATTAAGTCTATATATTTTCCTGAATTCATGCACTCTCCTGTTTATAGTTGATCATTACTTCACCATAGGAAGCCAAGTTATGTTACAGTATCTTTATAAAGGTTGAATGCTTAGAGCATACCCTGTAGAAGAGAGGGGTACTGTCAAACAGGTACGGGTACACAAAGGCAAGCATGCGAAGAGTCTTACTGAGCCTGCGCTGCTGCATCTTGGAGAACCTACTTAAAAAAGCATTTCAAATTAAAAAAGGCAAATAGTGATTGTTCAACTGCCAGGAACGTTTTTGAAGGCATAGTGGCTGGCAGAGCATGCTTTTTATGTAAGTTGTTGCCGAGGCCATTTTTTCATAGCAGTTGTAATCTATACTAGCATACAAAAAGCTGTCTGACTCGACAAGTGGAACTGCAGAAGAGAGAAGGCACCCACAATCACTCCCCACTAAATTCCATCAGTTCTGCACTTCCTCTGCCTCCCTTGGCTCTCATATTGTGGGGAAGACAATTACATTGAAAATAATGCACGAATCAGCTAATTCAGGACCAGAGGAGGTCATTCATCATTAATAAGGAACGATGAATGGAGCAGAGGATTCTACAGTTTGGCAGACACTTCCCTGTTGGGCCTCCTGCCTTATTGCTAGCATTGAGGTGACAAGAGTCCAGCATTGGGAGCAGTGTTGAAATTGTTGGTTCCTTCTGCAGTTTATTATAGCCACCTCCCCAGCTGCTTTCTGAAGGCCGTAGTGGAATTAACAGCATAGTGAGGATCCTCTAGTTATTTCCATAATGGTTGAATCACACAAATTGATATCCAAAATTACAAGATTCTTACCATTTTGTAAAATTACAGAACAGAAAGCAAATCAGACACAATTTTCTAAGCTCTGATTGACGAAAATTAATGTCATTTCTAGATGTAAATTAGCATGCACCAGGCTCTTCAACACAGACTCTGAGAAGAGCAGGGAAAGTATGAAATCTTTTTACATCATCTTGGCACACATTTCAAGGTAGTATTAGCAGCCTAAGGTAAAACACTAGGAGTGCTTCATTTAAATTTAGCAACATACATCAGCAGGAAAATAAAAACAGAGTTTACTTTCTTAAATAGTTGCCAGACTAGTTATTTTGACCTGTGGGTTTTTGTACTGCTTGATTAGATATCAGACTCAGTGTTGTCATAAAGAGAGATCTGTTTATATTGATTTGCAGGGCCTTATAAGTAATGCAGAATTCATACCATACTCATTAAAGTTCATTCATGCAGCTAAATCAGAGTTTCAGTTCAGAATGCATGAAACACGTCCCGGAACACTTATTTTACACCCAGCCAAGATTCTGTAAATTCAGCATTTCAGGGAATACAAACATATCTGTTAAAATCCAAAATAAATCTGGCCCTTATTACCTTTCTGTGATATCACTGTTATAATGGACATAAGGAGCACCAAGCCTGTTGGTTACAATCATATGGTAAATGAGATAGAAAGAATATTTGGGTGGAGAAATAACATGCTGAAATTTGTTAGCACAAGAAACAAATTGTTGAGATGCACTTTATTGGTGCAAAATCTAAATAAAATGTAGCAGTCCTCAGCAAATGTGCAAAAAAAAAAAAGTGAAAGAAATGGCAATTATGCTGAAAAGGAGAGTTAGAAAGAACACCACACCTTTCAGCAGAAAAAAATGTTCATTGATGACTTCCATTTACTCACATGAAGAGCTTGAGACCAAGACAGAACTAGACAGACATGTTCTTGCTCAATGGCACACAACAAAGTTCATAGACTTACAGAGATGGTAAATACAATGTATTACAAATCCATTCAGAGCAGAAATCCATTTGGAATGTCATTGATTACAGACTCTTCACTTATCCCTTGGAGTCAGATTCCTCTTCATGGCTGATATAGAAGTCACTCCACACATAGCACTGCCAGTGCAGTTTATCTTGTATCATTTATAAAGTGGGTGTAAAAAGGACACCATACTAACTGGGTAGCATCAAACACCACGTATGCACTGGTACAAATGAAGATGTTGCAGGCCAGTGGTAAATCTGGCCCTATGACATATGATTTTTCTCATGGATTGACCAGAAAAGGCCTAATGTTTTTCCACCTCACAGACAAGGCTCGTGGGAGATGATGGGCACACATCTTCAGCAGTCTGTGCTTTCACCTGAATTGTGAATCATCTGCTCCCTCACCATTAAGATTCTTCCATACCTAAAGAGCACTACTATCAATGCAACCGCAAATGTATTCTGGAAAGATGTGAAAAGAGTTTGGATACGGAAGGGCTACTCAACACCTAACAGGCCCAGTCTTGTCAAATGGAATTTTGGCCACCAAGTTCAGTATAAGTAAGTTATCACCTACCTCCTTCTTCACAGCCATTCATTTGTAAACTGCACATATATTTGTATGACAATTACTGCACTACACTGCTCACAGCCCTGTTGTTTTACTCACTAATCAAGGAATGAACGGTGTCCACTAATTTTGTATTTGCATTTTATTCATTTTAAAACTAGAAAAGAGTAAAGATGTGGATTGGAAAGTACAGATGGGGAATCAAACAAGTTTATTTTCATTTTCACAGTTCCTGGAAGAAAACAATGGAAGCCTCAGTTAAAACTATTGTTTTCAACTGTCTTGACAGTTTGGGGTATTTAGTTGTGTGACAGTGGTTTCTCATGGCAGCCTCAGCTGCACTTTTCTATTTTTCCTTTCTTTTAGCATCTGAAAAGATGGGACAGAGGCCTTGATCCTATAACTCCTTGAGTGGTGTAGCACAAGTGGAAGCTACATGTGAGAGCAAGGCAAATTAAGCCTGGTGTGTAGCATGATGAAAGTAAGCCTCAGATCTCCTCCTTGCTGCTTCCACAGTGTGTTTATGTGCAGGGTATTGAATTGGTGTGTCTCCGTGCTAATTTGGGTATTAACTGTGCACTTATTTTTGCTGTCAAGGAGAACTAGCATGGTAGCTGCACAGCAGCTGTTTCATTACAGCAAGTTCAAGTTCCTCACTGCTCCTTGCCTTTATACTTCTACATGCAGGCCATCTAAGGCTCCCTGCCAATTTCTCCACTCATTTAATACTTCCTGCAACACAACTCAGATTTTCCGGAAGTGAATTAGGTACTTACTAGTACTCTTCAAAGCAGATGTGTAGCTGGCCCCAAACAAAGCTCTGACACAATTTGGACCTCTCTGTGAAAGCCTGTATTAAGGTCTGTAAACATTGGGTATTAAAAACCATAACAAATTAAATCCTACTGGTTTTCTTCATCCTCCTTGTAGGGTGCTGAGCTTCAGGTGCAAGTGTAGGTTCCCATCCCATTTGTCATCTGACCTGCCACTCATTGAAAACCTATGCTACTATTTGCCCCTCATTTTGGTACATCTTTTTAGCAATGTACAAATCTACATTTACTTCTAGTGCTGAAATGTAACACCAATTCTTAAACCCAAGTGCACAATCATCCATGGGATTTTATGCTCTACAAAAAGTTTTAAGTGAGATGTAACAAACCAGAAATACTTTTTTTCTTCAGTACATCCAGTCTTCATACTAGGTCCATGTGGGAATCTGAAGGGAGATTTCCAAGTTCTAAAACATGCAAGAAATCTTGAGGTGCAACTACAGCACAGATTGGTTGAGAAGGATATGAGAAGTGAAACTCTCAGTGAGAGAACATCCTGATTCTTCTGAAAGTCACAAATAAGTTTTCAGCCATTTTTATACACTTCCCCATTTGACTTGTTAGTATTTGTAAACTACATAAAAGAACACAATGCTATATTACTCACCAGCCAACTCTCCAGTATGGAAAGATTCCAAAGAAGCTGACAAGCTGTATGGTCAGAGTATGCAAACAGTAACTTTTTTCTGATGACCATGATAAATTTCCTGCCTTCATTGAGACGTTCCATCTTCATGCTGACACACTGATTCATATTTCTGTTGATCTTGGTGTTGTCTACACATTCTATAAGGTCCTCCTGCACTCCATCATCCAAGGCATTAGTGATCATATTTAATAGTACTGGACTCAGGAGTGACCTTTGCACAACCACAGAAGATAATCCATCTCATTTGGACAGTAAACTAGTGATAACAATGGTTGAATGTGATCATTCAACCTGCAGTGCACTCACTTTATACCAATTTCATCCAGACCATATTTCCCTACCATGAGGCCATGCCAATTGTTTCCCCTTTTATCTTTGTTCAAATGTTTCATCTGATCTGCTTCTCACTTCCTTCTAGACCAAATAAGTGCCCTTTCCCTGCCAGTCCTTCCTCTACCATCTATACCCCACTTCTACCAATTTTCCAGTCATGAGATTTATCCCATCAAGTCTCTCTGATGCCAGTTAAGTCATCATTTAGCCTATCAACTAATACTTCCAGTCCATCCTGTTTATTCCCCATAATTCTTGCCTTTGTGTATAGCTACACTTGAAGTTAAAGGCTCCAAGTACCCTGAGAAATCCTACCAATACCCAAAAGTCGTATTCGATTTTTAGTTAAAGCAAATGAAAATAGCTGCTACTTCCTTGATGTCCCCTGTGGACAGGTTAATACTGACTGGCTGTAATCTGGAGCTGCAGACTCTGATGGTAATGGCTACAGATTTAGTTTTGTTGAGATTAATATCCAGACCCATGCACGCTTCTTTTCTGTTTATAACCTGCTCGCTGTTAACCTGTACCCATGGGACATGGAGCAGATGTCAAGCTGCCAAATACTTGAGCAATATCAGACAATGCTGAAAGACTCTCAGAAAATATTGATCCTCGAATAGCAGCAGCCTGGGTTCAGTGGCCTCTGTGGGGACACCATGACAGTTTTCTAATAAGTTTCAGGTTTGTCAAAGGACAGTTGCACCAACTCTGTTGCATGGAAATGAAAAGAGGGTGTATTGGAAGTCAGAAGATCACTGGACTGATGTTTCTTATTTTTTTGTCGCCTCCATCAACTGCACCATATCAAGTGGCAGGATCCGATGAGAAAGAAGTCAAATCCAATATTCGTCTCCATCACCACTGGTTTAGCTTCAATAGTTTTCTTGGTAGGGTCATATTATAAGAATGGAAGACCAATGAGTTCCAACAAAAGTAGCAATGAATGCTGCTGCCTGTCCAGACACCGTGTGGGTACCAAATGCTTCGGTGGCAAGACAAGATTGCCAGTGATGGATAGAAACCTCAACATACAGCTAGTCTTAAGCACCATGCCAGAAAATGATCCAGATGCTGGTTGCTTTACAAGGAAGTCACATACTTTTGGGATTTACCAAGGTGATGTTTAATTGCCGATGGCCTCAGTGTGACTCAGCCTGAAATTGTTACTTCATATTGTTGCAACTACATCTTTCACTCACTCAGATGATCTACGTGCCTATGAAAATTAGTGCCCTGTATTTTTGGAGGAGTGGAAACACAGACAGACACGTTAGAAATACCTGCAAGCAGCTGGTAATATGGTGTGTTTGGGTTTTTTTTGGGGTGGGGGCGGGGGGGGGAGGGACGGAACAATGATAAAAGCTATGTGGATTGCCCAAGACTACAATGGCATACTACAAAGTGGTTTTTTTACAAAGACAGAAGAGGGAGATTCATGAGTAGCAGCAAGTCTAAATGTGTTCATCTACCCTGCTTGCAACATGCAGCAGTTTAGACCAAATTTTGCTGTTTATAATTCTTATTGATTTTAAGGCAGAGTTGCATCGGTGTAACTTGCTATAGCAATTAAGACTACTGAAGGATTGTGTTACACAAAAGCAAGTGAGATTTGTAGCTGTCATTAAGCATTACATTTCCTTCATGGTGCTGAACGCCTTCACTTCCCAGTGACTCAGTCACATCCTAAACTTCTCTGCCATTTTCTTGCCAACCTTTTCTTTTCCTGTTGGAGTAGCCTCTCTGCCCCTTGTGTGTCTAATGCACCCTTTGGGGGTGCAGTCGGGAGTTGGCCATTTACATAAACCAGGAAGAGGAGTTTGGTGCAGAAACATTCACAAAACTATGGATTTTACGGAAGTGTACCCTCCTAGTGTATTTCACTGAACATCAAGACCCCTGGGGGGGGAGTGATTCCGTGCCACAGGGTGGCAATGCTCTTCCTCTGCAGCTGCACGCCTGAGCCTAAAAGAAAGGAGACAGACAGACAGAAACA
This sequence comes from Carettochelys insculpta, assembly GCF_033958435.1. NCBI lineage: Eukaryota > Metazoa > Chordata > Testudines > Carettochelyidae > Carettochelys > Carettochelys insculpta. Next base: position 43,259,994 of record NC_134148.1, on the reverse strand, counting down.
AAAGAAGAGATGAAGAGTCTTGTAGCCAACAAAGTCATTGCTGGCACAGTGTAAGCTGAAGCTCCATGCTACTGCAGTTCATTTGACAGGTAAGTTCTGTTTTGCAAAGGCATGTTAAGGAAATATATAAAAACTTCCAATAAAAGTTCAGCATCAACTACACATGTTTATTATGAACAATACAAAGTTGCCCACTCACAGGGGACAACAATTTGCACTGCTGATCATAAAGGAACATGATGGTTTGGTAGGAAGGGGAAGGACTCTCTTCCCATCAGAGATGGAGTTAAGAAACCAGCAGGTCTTATTCTCCACTCAAACTAGCTTAAAATCAGGAATCATATTATTTGAGTCTATAGAATCATGCTGGTGTACAGTCAGAGCAGAATCAGGCCCAATAGCCACAATATTTCTTATTAGTTAAAAAGGTGACATTTGATGGCAGCACCACTGGTACAACTGACACAAATATGTTACACAGTCTTAGCTGATTTACTGAGCAGTATAAAACTTTTTACATGACCATATCTACAGTTATGCAGTTGGGTGATGCTGGCGTTTTGTTTTGTACATTAAAAAGAATTTAAAATATGTTAAAAAACTACACTTGGACCAATCAAATGTCATTGACATTTCAAAACTGTGTTAACTGGTAATACATGACATTGCAAATCTTATAGTGAAACTATTGTTGCCCATCTTTCTTTGTCTGAAGAGACAACAGAAAAAGTCAACCAATATAACAAGGAGGAAAAACAAACAAACGAAGCAGTAAGACACTGAGGGAAAGAAAAGAAAAGAAAAAAAAAAAAGAAAGAGCAGGGGGACAAAACCGCAAGACAAGTGAGGTGGTCTGAAAAGACCATTTCATAATTCTGCAGCCCACATAATACTTGCCACATACAGTACAATACAGCCCACATAACAATGGGTGCCAGCCTGCAGCTGTGACTCAAGCGAGTAGTTATCCACAAGCACCGCTACAAACTCAAAGGCGCTGCTTCTCTGAGTAAGTGACTGCCTCATTACCCACTTGGGACACCCAAGCTTTGCCCCATGATTGTTGTACTGCTATCAGTGTGTTCCCCCCAGAGCTGCTTTTTGTCTCTGCCCCAGCAGAATCCCCTCCACTACTCTTCCATTTTGCTCTGATGTTTTTACCTTTTGGAATTCAGCTCTCCCAGGTCTGTGGCAATAGCAGTTCAAACATATTTACATGCCAGCAGTGGCCCCAGGCTAGAAGTGTACTTAGAGCCACTGGAACAGTAAGGGAAGCACCCCTCAATAAGCAGATGCTATTGTGACTGCTGTATGTGTTTCTTGTAATGGACACACGTTAACAGGAAAAATTGTGATCATTATGCCACAAAAAGGACAGTTGACCAATAATGCTGAATTAGTCATGCAGCTCCAAAACCAAACATCCATGATCAGCTGCAGAAGCAAACTGTGTCATCATAATGGGAGAAACTAACATTCTACAAAAAAAGGCTTTAAAGAGGATTTCTGTCACAAATTAAAATTGGATTCCTTAACCAGAAGCTAGCTGAGTACTATGGAAGTTTTTAGAAACGTTGCTCCAATGCAAATTCCATGCCAGGGTACTTTCAGCTTATAAGCAAGTCAGATTTTCAGGTCAGTTAGAGTTTAATGATTTTCTCATGGTAAGCATAAAGTGCACTCATGTTTATTACCCTTCACAAAGGAGGCAGTTACATGTGAGGCCCCAGTTGTGCAAACCATTATGCCATTCCAAATTTTATGCCCATGAGCAGCCCTCTTAACATCAGTCAGACTCTCTGGGTGCTTAAAGTTAAATCCATGCTTAAATGTTTGCAGCACAGGGGTCTAAACCCTTTACCACACATAACACGCATACTGTATTTAAAGAAAAAAACAAAACAAAACAGTTACTTTGGGCAGACATATTAAACACAGCAAGATATCAAGCTAGCTTTCAGCAACTCTAAAAATAAAGCTTCACTGATAAATTATTTCACGTTTTCTTGTGAAGCTGCTCCACGTGTTTGATGTGGTTCTAAAATTAAACATCCTTTTCCCTTTTGTGTCCCCAGCACTTATTACACATCCCAAAGCTACATTTGTAAATAAACCTTCTTTAGCAGCCGCAGTGGGGTAATCAGGAGGTAACTGTACCTGGAGTAGCAGGAAAGACCAGTGCTAATGACTGTGTTAAGCACAGCTATGGGTACATAACCGTGATGGAAAGTGCTATTGATCCATTCTTCTGGGAAGGCATATGCTGAATAAGCAATTGCGGAACCTGAAAATAAAATCAGTGCCCACGTTAGTTTTGATTATTATTAGCAGTATTGATTTTTAAATAAGCCTCCAGAGTCGGGGCAAGACTATTAGAATAAGTCCATTGTTGTTTGAAGCTGACTGATGGCAGGTGTGTAGCGTCGTAGCTGTGCTGGTCTAGAGACAAGGTGGGTGAAGCACTCTCTTACTGCACCAGCGTCTGCGGCTGAGAGATGTATCTTGCACATGCATGCGTGCACACACACTCTCTCTCTCTCTCTCTCTCTCTCTCTCCCCCCAACAGAAGCTCTTCCAGTAAATGACATGATTTCAACCACCTTTGTTGCTCTGATAGTGGATAGTCTGCCATTGACTTGATCAGATGTGTGCGGGGGTACTAAGGACCTTCATTTAAACACAAGAGAAAGATGAAATAAGGAAAAGTTGAATCATTTCAGATCTGAGGTTAAACACTTCATTAATTAGACCTTTGAAGCTGGTCTGCATCAAAAGCAGGAGAGAAACAAATTAACTAAGAACAGCAGCATTCGCCTGTTTATTGGCAGCTCAGCCTGAATGCTTTCTGCTAGTGAGGTTTACACCTCTTTTACTGTTTTAAAAAATTAAGGCAAATTATGTCACTCTGGGCTGATTCTGTTCTCACTCACTTTGGGGTTTGTGTAAATGCAATGCCATTGACTTCAGCCGATCCCTCCTGCTTCACCGCAGTATAAAGCTTGAGAAGAACCCATTTGCTTTTCCTGTTGTAAAGTGACCAGTTATACTTTGCTTCAGCTTGCTCCGCTCAGATTTTTTTTTTCCCCAGAAACCCCCACGAGCTTCACCCTGCAGCCAGTCCTAACTGTGGCACTTTCCCCCAGTGATTGGTAGGGCTAAGTCAGGATTGCAAGATCCGACCCATCAGCGGATGTTTTTAAACTGCAGTGATGTTCTGACATCTCTGTTGTACTTACATGGTTGCCGCATATGTGCTTTTTTGTGTGTGTATTGAGATCTATGCTTGAATTATTTTATTAAGTGCTCAAGATAACTTTATCATTCCAGTCGCTGTCAGCACGAATTCCTTGTAACGGAGATGATGCCTCCCACAAGGCCCATTCCTTTACAACCATAATAAATAACCCCAAGGGCAGTAACTTCATGTCAAAATAGCTCTGATTTGTAAGCAAGAAAGCCAGGTCCCTCCAGATCCTTGTGTAGATGCAGATTAGACACATCACAGAGGTGAAGCTCTGACTCAGGGCAGGGCACTTTGAGCATCCCCTGGTATCGCAATGCCTGGATAAGAATTACCAGCAACTTCCAAGGAGGCTGGACACGTCTCCTGAGAAGAGACACAATAGGCTATGTTGGCACTGCAGGACATCCAAACCAGTGAGTCAGGGCGAATTTGCTTGACTTGGTTTTTAGTGGGGACAATGGGGATTTGGAGCTGTTGGGAACCTGCAATTTAATCCTTTTACTCTGTGCATTGGCAAAATCTAATGACATCAGTGGCACATGTTTTACAAGCCAACAGCTACTCCGCACATAAACAGCTGATGAAATTCACTCTAGCCCAAAGCATGGGATTAATTCAGAGATGGTGAGAGGTCTGCATCTCGGGCATGGTGCTATTCTCCCGCACTTTTCATGCACTCAGCATTTGAGCTATACAGCAGAAGTTCTCAAACGTCACAGCACAGACAAAAATTACTATATAAGCCTAAATGGGGTGGACTGAAGCCTGAACCCGTCCCAACCCCACCACAAGGGCTTCAGCCGCAAGCAGAGGGCTTGTAACCTGAGTCTTGCTGCCCACAGCTTTGGTTTAGGCAGTGGGGCTCAGGCTTTGGCCTCTGCTTCAGTCCCAGCAAGTGTAAGCCAGCCCTGGTGACCTCTTTAAAACAAGGTCATGACCAGCTCTCCCCATAAGCGGAGCGCTTGTGCAGCCACTCAGGAGAGAGTCCAGTTCCACCTCACTGATTAGCGGAGCGTGCCCAGCAGTGTTTGTTCCTACTGGTGGTGCACATTAGCACATACCTCAGTGCACATAAAAATTTATTCTGAACATGTATGGAAAAAATTAGAGGGAACATTATTTGTGGCCCACTTTGGGGACACCCGCAGTTTGAGAACTGCTGCTACAGAGCCATCACAGTGTCATTTTGGTCCTGCCTACCTCCCAGATTAGCCATTAATACACAGCACAGAATCACGATAGAAGAGAGTCACCGTTTTACTTCCCAGCTCCAAAGCAGAGTGGTTTTGCCAAATATTAACAGATCCAGTCCATGCAGGATTGTATGTTTACATGCTGTAGAGCAGTGTGTTTTAAACTATGTGCTGCGAAACACTGGTGTTTCCCTGAACAAGTCGCAGGTGTAAAAATTTGTAAAAATAATTCAAAAGTATATATTTTCTGTTATTAAAATCAGATGCAAGTTTACCTCTTCATTGCTCTGATACCGATTAAATTACTTCATTTGGTTTTGCTGTATATGTTGGTATTCAGGTGTGGGTTTTTTTTTCCTGCATAACAAGTATTTCCGCATAACAAGTATTTTTGTTCAGTGTTCTGCAGTCTCAAAAAAATTAAGAAAGTGCTCTACGGGGAACTACAGGTTGAACCTCTCTAATCTGGAACACTCTCATCGGGCAACATCCGTAATCCAGCATGATTTTAGTTAGCCAGATGACCATCTTTCATAGGGTTAGCTGGATGACCACCTTTCATAGGTGTGGCCAAGTCTCCTACAGTCCCATAAAGTTAGTTTCCAGCCAGCAGTTCTGGTTCTCAGTGTGCTGTGTTGTTATTCAGCTGTAATTTACCCCTATATGCCTTCTAAGAGCGCAGTAAGCAGTGGGAGTGCTGGTAAAGCTGCTAGACAATATTGACTTCCTGTAGTCTGGCAAATTCTCTTGTCCAGCACCAGTCAGGTCCCGAGGGTGCCCAGGTAGAGAGGTTCAAGCTGTACCAGTAACTAGCAAACCGTTTCTTTGACTTTGGCAGGCATCAGAGTTAGATTGAGAGTATGAACCTATGAGAACAAAAGCATTATTCAATATGCTCAGGCTCTGGATGTGTCTTCAACATGGTCATGTTGCAAGTGTAAAGGGTAAATGGTCTTCCACATCTCCCCTTGGTAATCTGTGGAGCAGGGTTTGAAGGTGGTACCTGAGGGAAGAACACGTGACCCACTTCCACAGCAGCTCTAGGGAGATGTCGTCCACCCCGCAGGCAGCATGGGAAGTGCCCCCACCGGCTAGCATGCCTGCTGCTGGCAGTAGCATGCACCAGCCAGGGCAAAGGAACTATCCCACTCTGCGCATCGCAGAATGACCCTCAGAGAACCCAGGGGTGGTCAAGATTCAGGTAGCATTTGGTCCCTAGTCTTACTGTGGTTGCCTAAAGGAGAAGGACCTCAAATCCTTGGACTGGTGCAGGACTTGATGGGGGCAGGGTAGAGCACTACCAAAGGGAGCTCTAAACCACTTTTCCCATCTCTTGACTCCCAGCATCAATTACAGCAGCCTCAGGACTTCCTGTGTGACCTCAGCCAAGTCGCTTAAACTCCACGTGCTTTGGTTTCTGTAGCAGGGATCAAATAATACTGACATACCTTAGGAGGGTGTTGTCATTAATGTTTGCACAGTGGTTGGAGATTCTTGAATGGTGGGTAGATGGGTAGGATAGTTCAGTGGTTAGACCACTCACCTTGTAAACCCACAGTTGTGAGTTCAATCCATGAGGTGGCCTTTCAAGGTACTGGGACAGATTAGATTGAACAAAAAGTCTATGAGGGATGGTGATAAGCCCTGCCATGGGTGCAGGGGGCTGGACTCAATGACCTCTCAAGGTCTCTTCCAGCTCTGTGAGATACGCATATCTCCATGTTTCAAGGTACTATGCAAGTGCAAAGCATGAATTATTATTTATAGCTGAAAAATGCCTACAGCAATGCGCAAATACTTCTGGCATTACAGACTAACAAGAAGACGTGAGACATTGGGCAACATTTTCAAAAGTGACTTAGTGACTTAAAAGCCTAAAGGCCTGTGTTCCTCTGACTTTTAATTAGATTTAGGCTCCTAAATGCCAAAGTCGCCTTTTGAAAATGAGACTTCAGTCCAGATCCTCAGAGGTCTTTAGGTTCGCAATTCTCACTGAAATCCATGGGAGTTCGGGGCCTAATTTCCCTGATGATCTGGGTCTTCTGTCACCTGAGCACTTCTGGAGATGTTGCCAATTGTTTCTGTACACATGTAGTAAGACAACGTTGGAAGACTTACCTAAGCTGTACGTACTAAGGGCACCGTAATCAAAGAAATAACAAATATGTCTCGCCTGGGTGGACATTGTACTGAATGTATGGGCACAGCTGGATGTGAAAGGATAAATACAGCATGTGACCATGTAAGCAAGAAAGGGCCAGGTATACATGTCATTGCTGACATCCAGCGTAGAGGACAAGGCAAATAACTTCCACAGGAAGTACCTGAAACACAAAGCACAGAGTTAGGACCATAGGCATTGCTGGTGAAAGCCCAGCCCCTCTAAAACCCACAACCAAACTCCCACTCCCAAGGGCTTCATCATGCTGATTGGGTTTTTGTCAGCAGTAAGACGAATGCACTGATTATCAGGTGAGTTCTCAGTTAGATTTTTCCTGCCCCTCCTTCCTGTTGACTCACACTGCATTAGAATACATTTCCCACCCACCTCCTCTACTCCTTCAGTCACCCCCATCACAAGCCGCCATCCACTGGGGGTGATTTTAAACATTTAACAACACAGCAGTTAAGGGGGGGTGGGAAGGAACCCTCAAGTACCAGGCAGGCAAGAAGTGTGTCCATATATTTAGTGTTTCATTTGTCATCTGGAAGAGGCTGAAGAGACAGTCTGCTGCAGAACTTCTTGGATGGCGATAGCCAAACAGTATGCCCGGCTCCTGAAACACCTGCAAGGGGGTGATCAGAAGCCCATGGTTTGGATAGGCAGGACAGTCTGTCTATTTCACCTTGTCTCATTGTAATTGTATCCAGAGCACGAGATGCCCAGTCCTGCAGCAACACTCTGACTAAACATCTCCCAGCACTTCAGCAAGCAGCAGTGCAGAATACTAGGAACTGTGTTTTATTCACAGGATGGAGACTACAGGGCAGGAGGTTTGTGGCAGAAAATTGGCAGTAGGTTTTCAGGAGCTGGGCCAGCTGGGTGAGGACTATTGCGACCAGAGCTGCTAAAGAGTCTGAGGATCATGGGGAAATTCTTGTTTAGGACCTTGAGCTCACAGGACATTGACATGCAGAAGCTGACCCTCTGCCAGGCTGTGGCAGAACTGCAGATGATGTCTGGTCTTCCAGCTGCTGACTGCATCTAGCCTCTGTTCCCTCTGGGGCAGGTGGAATCATAGAACACTGGAAGGGACCTCAAGAGGTCAGTGAGTCCAGTCTCCTGCTCTGATGGCAGGACCAAGCACCATATAGACCATCCCTGACAGATGTCTGTCTAACCTGCTCTTGAATATTTCCAGTGATGGAGATTCCACAGCCTCCCAAGGCAACTTATTCCAGTGTTTAACCACCCTGACAGTTAGGAAGTTTTTCGTAATGTCCAGCCTAAACCTCCCTTGCTGCTGTTGGTCCTTGTCCTATCCTCGGAGCTAAGGAGAACAATTCTTCTCCCTCCTCCTTGTAACTCTCTTTTAAGTACTTGAAAACCACTGTCATGTCCGCTCTCAGTCTTCTCTTTTCTAAACTAAACAAGCCTGGTTCTTTCAGTCTTCCCTCATAGCTCACGTTCTCTAGACCTTTCATCATTCGTGTTCCTCTTCTCTGGACCTTCCCCAACTTCTCCACGGCTTTTTTGGAACATGGTGCCCAGAACTGGACACAATACTCCTACTGAGCCGTAATCAGTGCAGAGTAGAGCAGAAGAATGACTAGCAAGGCTGCAGCTCGGCTCCTGCCCTACCCATTTCTGCAAAATTAGGACATTCCAAAACTGCTCACTGGTTTGCGGTGCTTCCATTTGGGAGCCAAATCTGAATCTCTTTGGGTCTGATTTCCAGAGATCAGGAAGAAAGCAGCAGCTGCTGGGTCCTCAGCAGTTCTGAAAATGAGCCCCCTGAGTTACATACCTCCATCTGAACAAAGGGTATCACTACACTGCAGCTGGGAGCAGAGGTGGAAAAAGTACCCAGAAAGTTACTTGGGTAAAAGTGCAGCTGCTTTCACTGCTAGATAATTGAGTACAATGGGGGGGTGCTTTTACTCAAGTAGTTCTCCAGATGGACACCAGTGACGTACTTAAGTACACCCCCAAAGCAGATGCTCTTTTACTCAGTAACTTTTAAAAGTACTTTTCCCACCTCTGGCTGGGAGGGAGCCTCCCATCCTCACTCCACAGACTTGCGTGGCAGGGCTTGCACCAGCACATTATAAATTGCAGCATGCATGTTGTGGCTTGGGCTGGAGCTAGCTCTCAAACTGTCGTGGCGGAGGAGGCATGAGTCACAGTTTGTGTACAGCGCTATTCCACATGCTAGCGCAAGCCCCACCAGCACAAACCTCCGGCCCCAGCTGGGAGGCGCTTTCCCAGATACAGTGCAGACATGGCTTTGGGCACCTGTCTTCAAACACTTGTCCTTAAAGTTCAGCCTCTTCCAAAAAAATGTAAAATGAATTGCTGCTCTGGCACTCAGCTGTGACAGTGACGAGCATGCCGTGTCCTCCCACACAGCCCAGGCTAACATATGAGCTGCTCCTTTCCAAGGGCTAGATTATGCCATCTGTATTCAGCAAGCAATCTCCTGGGACTCCACTTTGGATATGCTTTTCAGTGGCCTCTCTAATTCTTTTCCACCCATGGGCAAGATAAATTTTGTTATGTGCACCAATGGATGTGTGGCTGTGCACCACCAATAGAAACACACACTGCCAGCTGTGAGCGCTCTGCTAATCAGCTGGGTGGCACCCGAATCTCCTCGGGTGGCCGCCCAAGTGTTCGGCTTACAGGGAACATTAATGCTGTTATTTAACAGGAGCAATGATGGCAAAATCCAGCACTAGGAAGTTGTAACTAATTATAGTGACTCATATGCCCCATTCTAGCTGAGACAGTCCCCTTTTAAAGCCCTGTTCTGACTGTCCCAAATTTTTTGTGCAAAACCAGGCATTTGTCCCAGTTGCTCTTGCTAACTTGATCAGCTGTCCAGAGAAAACAGAACAAATGCCAGTGCCCGCTTTGCCCAAATCGCGCAGAGCGCGATCAGTGATGTCAGACCCAAGGAGGGCAAGAAGGCAAGGCATAGGTAGGAGGCAAGCCAGCCTTGAGTGACCACTGGACGCAGGGCTTGGCAAGCAGCAAATCCAGACTTGCTTGCGGAGAAAGGGTTTAGATGAGTGTCTCAGGCCAGCCCCGCATGAGAGAGGCAAGATGAGGGTAGCCCCAGGCAGCATCCCATTTTCCTTTTGGCTAATATGGTCACCTGACAGCTAACGGTCCAGACAAGTTTCTAGTTTCTCTAGCAACACGCTATTGTATTTCCTAAGTGGGTGAAATACCCTCCTGTACTGTGAGCGCATGACCTCATTTAAATGACGCTTCACCACAGGCAAGAACAGGCAGGTTTTCTTGACCTTGATCTGACCAAAGTCAAGACAACATTAAACTCCAGCGTCTTCTCCATTTTTCCTTTAAATCAAAAGTAATCATAATAAAAGCCACATTTGTGTGTCTTCTTCAGAAAGAGAGTGCCTAAAGGTGGGCCAAATTTCATTCCCTACCTTTTTTCTGACTCATTAAGCTTTTTTCTTTTTTTTTCCGCCCCCAGAAAAGGTCATGCTAATTGGCCAACGTCTTTTGAACTACAGGTATTTTCATCCAATAAATGACCTTACTGGGAAAATGAAATTTTATGCAACAAATCTTTACGTTTTTTCTATCTTCCACCACAAAAATATTCTTGCTTTGAGTGTAGGAGTGCACACATATCGGGATTTCAACTAATTTCAAATATTATTGAAAATTATCAAAATATTTGATCAAAACCCTGGATTTTAGTGAATGTAGGTTTTATAACAATTTTCATAGTGTTTCCAATTTACAAAATTAAAAACATGCTGAAAAAATTCTCTACATTGCTTTCTAAAAAAATGCCTCTGTTTCAAGATCTTCCAAACAAAAAGCTTCTCACAAAACAAAACAACTTCACTATTTCAAAATTTTTCCACAAGAACAGGTGCTTTTCTCAGCCAGCTGGAGGGTCACACAGGGGTTGATGCACATGCTTTAGTCAAAAGACTTATATGTGGAGCATTAAAACAAGAGAGAGCAAACTTTTTATGACAGGCCCCACTTTTTGTCCCTGCAGTTGACAGGGTCCCCGCAACCTGTGTAATGTAAACTGAACAGATGGAAATTTCAGTTGTGTTCATATGAAACCCCCTTCCCCATCAATCGGTATATAAATGCGAGTACATAGATATAAAAACAGTGACGGATTTCAACATTGTTAATGCGATGAGTGAGCCTGAAACCCAGCTGATTGTGCTGCATGCCCCCCTTATGAAATTTCACTCCCACCACCACCAAGGGGGCCTGCCCTCCACCTTGCACAATCCTGTACTGGAAGAAAGTTATCATTAAAAAGTTGACTCAGGTTTTAAGAGGCTCCTAAGCCCACACAGATCAGCAGACAAACAGCAGATAGCTTAACAAAACCTTACTTTCGGCACTTGATTAATACTGAGTAGCCTGGGAAACTTCAGACTCAACATTGCGCATTGGGCTGTGTGGTGTTGATTTTGGCTGGGAATGTTTGTTAAGTCTTCACCGCCTTAGACACAGACTCCTGAAAAGTTGTCTTCTGCACCTGAAGCCAAATTCCTCCTTATTTGTGCCTTCCAGATGGTACTAGGGAGAGCAAGATGACAAATATAAGGAAAAGTGCTACAGCAAGAGAAACAAACAAGGACTGGACTCGATGACCTCATGAGGTCCCTTCCAGCCCTATGAGTCTATGAATCATCTATGAAAGGACCCCAGGCCAGGTAAATGGATTCAAATGGTCATTGGCAGGTCTAGTCTGTGTCACCTCATCATCAGCTTCTCCCATTTTCATTTCTGTAGCATCTTAGGGTGTAGCAAAGGCAGGTGTGATGGGGAAGGCAGTACAGTGATGTTCACCCATGTGAGGCCTAGACACAGCTTAGGCCATCGCAATGGGCTGGGGTAAAAGCTGTGCCTTAGGATGATCTTTTGCAGGAGGGAACCTCACCCTAAAGCAATGGGTAGATATGGATACTTAAATCTGCACCAGCCCCTGTAGCCCTTACTCAAGGCTTGATCGGTCCTACTTCTTCAGAGAGCGGAGGATAGCCAGAGCTGGAGGACACGAGTTCCAAGCATGGAAAGGAGAAGGGTACCTCCAGGGTAATGCCCTTCTGCATAATCCCTTGGAAGCTGCTCTGTGGGTACTCCGAGGTATTATGGATGGTGAGGGCTGGGCCCAGGCCTCTAGAGACCAAGGAGGAAATCAGGATGTTGTGCAACACAGATCCTCTGCCAGCAAGTGAAATGCCTACAGTAGGGGCTAGTTGGCAGGCCAGCCCTGGCACAGGCCAGGGAAATGATGGAGGTACTGGCCATCTGCAGGGGTGACCCTTGAATACTGAGTGCAGATCAGGTCACCCCATCTCGAAAATGTTATGTTGGAATTGGAAAAGGTACAAAGAAGGACAACCAAAATGATTGGGGTATGGAACGGCTGCCCTGTGGGAAGAGGGGACTCAAGCTGGAATTTTTCAGCTTGGAAAAGGGAGGGCTAAGGGGGCATATAAGAGAGGTCTATGAATTCATGACTGGTGTGGAGAAAAACAAGGAAGTGCTAATTACTCCTTCTCAAAGCACAAGAACTGGGGTGAGGGGGGTGTCACCAAATGAAGTTAATAGGCAGCAGGTTTAAAACAGACAAAAGGAAGTACTTCTTCACACAACAGACAGTCAACCTGTGGTACTCATTTGCCCAAGGATGTGGTGAAGGCCAAGACTATTATAGGGTTCAAAAAAAGAAATAGGTAAGTTCTTGGAGGATAGACCCATCAATGGCGACTAGCCAGGATGGACAGGGACGGAGCCCTGAGCCTCTGTTTGTCAGAAGCTGGGAACGGGCAACAGAGGATGGATCATTTGATTATCCGCTCTGTACATTCCTTGAGAGACATTGGGCATTGGCCACTGTCAGAAGACAGGGCAAGATGGACCTTTAGTCTGCACCAGGATGGCTGTTTTTACATTCTTATGTCTATGTGGACCTTAGTAAACCTGTATGTTTGGGATGGAACTGAGCAAATATTCGGTATTTCAGTCTGGTGGCTGAGCTGGAAAAAAAAAATTGTTTCCAATTACACCAAAATGAAACTTCTCTGAAAAAGTTGAAACAATTTCATTTTTTTGGGTTTGAGACATAGTTTAGGGAAATTCAAAATGGAAACATCTTGCAAAACAATGGAAACATTTCAGTCTGAATCATTTCTGAAACTTTTTGGACCTCCCCCCCGACCTTTTTTTTTATTTTTATTTTTTTGGACCAAAAAACTATTGCCAAAATCTAGCTGAATTCACAGACTGTTTTGGTCATCCCATAACTGCATTGTTTCATGATAAAAATTGTCCATCTGTTCTGTCATGGGGGAGTCAAAATTCCACACAATTGATAGAATCGCAGAATACTATAAGTAGAAGAATAGATAGATCATTGAGTCCAGTGCCCTGCGCTCATGGCAGGACCAAGCACCATCTTTATGATCCCAGTTAGATATTTATCCAACCTGTTCTTAAATCTCTCCAATGATGGAGATTCTACAATCACCTTCAGCAATTTATTCCAGTAATTAACCACCAACAGCTAGGAAGTCCAACCTAAACCTCCCTTCCTTGCATTACTTCTTGTCCTAACCTCAGAGGTTAGGACACAAAGAATGATCTCCCTACTCCTTGTAGCAACCATTTAGGTACTTGAAAGTTATGTCCGCTCTCAGTCTGTCTTTTTCTAGACTAAACAAGAAGTATTGGGAAGATGCTCAAATGCCCACTTATCTTAATATCCTGGGGTCTGTAGCCACCAATCGATCTGCACTGAAAACTCCCGTCATCCTTGCCATGGGTTCTGCTCAAGGCAGGATTTGACTCTTTGCAGAATGTCACTTGTTCCTCAAATTCTTCCCTAGGTGGTACCCCATAGGAGTGGGTGTCAAAGGGGCCGTGCAGCAGGAGTGGCATTTCCTTAATGCTCCATCCAGCAGCGTCTGAATTTTTTACTGTATTTATCATTATCAAGAGTAAATCTAGAGCGACCCTGGTGAAATGGAATGAAGACCAGCCTTCCCTGGGCAGTATTGTGCTACTATGCAGACGGTCTCAGCTCCATCACGTCCTTGGGCATCAGCAGGCTCTGGTGGTGAGATGAGTGGCAGGTGGGGTCTCCTGAAAGGAGTGGGAAGCCAGGCAATGCTGCCAAACCTTCCGCTTTTATGAGTAATCTCACTACTGGGAGCCTCTCCTCATTCCAGCAGGTATCAGTTGAAGTGTTCAGTGCTTCCAGTCCAATGCAACAAGGTGCAGAGTACAAACTCCTCCATGCTTTCTGGCAGTTCAGCCGTGGTAACAGCACACAACCCCTGGGAAATAAGTAAGTCTCCCCTTTATCTCCCCGTCTCCTGGCATCTTTTCCTATCCATAAAGCTGTCAGGCCCTGGTCGTGGCTGGCACGACCGATGCAGGCTGCGAGTGGGAGACTTTCAGAGGCTGAATCCTGGACTCGTGTGAATGGCAGGGGAACAGCGAAATAGCTGTGGACTGATCACAGTTCCCTGGAGATTTGGGGGAGGGTTATCTTTATTTCTGAGAAACCTTTTCAAAATCTAACTCAGGCAGCTTATTCTGATTCCTGACAGCTCTTCTTTCGGCCTTATAGGCTACCCCTACGCTGCAGCCTTATTTTGAAATACAGTAAGGTCTCAAAGTACACAAGGGTTCGGTTCCTGTTAGCCCTGTGTAAGCTTGAATTCATGTAAATTGGGGTCTCCCTATAGAAATGTTGATGATGATGATGACAATGTTATACAGTGAGATGATGGATCAAGACAATGATGAAGTGCATTATACAGCTTGATGGGGGCTTTTTATTCCTGATCCTCTTCCTCCAATCCCTGAAGAGATGGAGGGTCATCGGGGCCCACTTCAGAAAAGGGTAGAAGTTGTGAAGTTCTCTTGTGAACAGGTGATGCAGACATCAAGGTAGGAGGAGAATGCGACACTTCGATTAGCGCAGGTGACGAAGCAGGAGAATGCAAGGCTTGAGTTGTGACAGAAGTTTTAGTGGGTTATTTCACAACCTATTTGTGTGCAGGCGACAAAGCAGGAGTGTGCAAGGAGGGTCCTTGCGGCAATGCAGTGGGAGACTGTGATGGTAGAGATTGGTGAGGGAGATCGCGTTCTTTGCGGCACTTTCCTGAAAAACGTGGTGATAGAAAGTTGCTGCTCCTTGCACTGGAGTTCCGTGAACATCACCCTTAATGGGAAGAAACATCTGTTCACTTTCCAAGTGGTCCTTAAACTCCTTACCACTGAAGGATCATACTCCTGCAGCTTGTCAATTAGCTGTTTAAGGAATTGAAAGACTTTGCTGAACTTATGGCGGTCCCATGATGCCTGCTTGATCTCTTCTTCCTCTTCTAATTCTTCCTCCTCTGCACTCTTCACAAGTTCTTCTAGGTTGTCTTCTGTTAGCTCATCCCCATCACCATTCAGTAATTCTTCTATATCGCCCTCTGCCATGTCATTGAATCCTTCACCGCCTACCTGATGAGCAACATTAACAATCCACTTGATTTCATCGTCTACCTTGGGGAAGCCTGTGAGGTTATTCACAGCTTCCTCCCAAATATTCTTCCAGCACTCATTCACAGTTTCAGGCTTAAGTTCCTCCATAGCCTCCTTGACATGCGTAATGCAGTCCCAGGTGCTGTAGTCCTTCCAACAACGGCTTACATCAAACTCGGGATCGAGATCCATAGCAGTTCGGATGCAGGAGAAGGTGAGGTAAGTGTAGATAGCCTTGAATGTGCCTATCACACCTTGATCAAGTGCCTGGATAAAGGAGGTCATATTGGGAGGAAGGAATACAACTTCCACATTGGGGTGTGCCAATTGTAGAGACTTGGGATGCCCAGGAGCATTATCTATGATGAGCAGCACCTTGAATTCCATTCCCTTTGCAGCCAGATATTTTTCCACTTCAGGGACAAAACACTTGTGGAACCAGTCCAAAAATATCTGTGCCATTACCCATGCCTTCTTATTAGACTGCTAAAGCACAGGGAGGAGATTTTTATTCTTTCCTTTCAATACTCTGGGGTTTGCAGAGCGATACAGCATCCCAGGCTTGATCATATGCCCAGCAGCATTGCCACAAAATAGGAGTGTAACTCTGTCCTTCTCTGTCTTAAACCCAGGTGTCTGCTTCTCAGCCTTTGAAATGTAGGTTCGATTGGGCATTTTCTTTCAGAAAAGGCCGGTCTTGTCTGCATTAAACACTTGTTCTGGCCTATATCCCTTCTTCTGGATCAACTTCTTTAGTTTTGCTGGGTATTTTTTGGCTGCAGCATGGTCGGCAGATGCTGATTCCCCTGTTAACTGTATGTTATGCAGCAAGTATCGGGTTTTGAATCTTGCCAGCCACGCTTTACTTGCTGAAAATGCTTTTGTAGATGTGGTAGATCCTCCACCACCCATGGATGTCTTGAAGTGCTCATACAAAGAGAGAGCTTTTTCCTGGAACACCCTTCCATCACATGGCACGTGCTTTTTATTCATGTCCTCTAGCCATAAATTTAAGGCCTTCTCAGTCTTAGTAAGAATTGGATCCTGCGCATGTTGGATCAATTTGGCTGTTGCTGGTTCACAGTCTTCCACTACTTTGCATATTTTACTTTCATGAATTTTAATAGAACGCATGGAGGATTCGTTCATGTTGAACTTCAGCACAACCTCAGAGTTCGATGCGCCACTTCTTAATGAGTCCAAAACCTTGACCTTTTTCTTCAAAAGTTCTCACAGTGTGAGCTTTCCTCTTCTTCTCACTTTCAACACTAGCTCCACTGCTAATTTTCCTCTTAGGGCCCATGACTGTGGTAAAATTCACTGATAAAGAAAAATTTTACACGCGTGTAAGAGGAAGACATTCACAGAATGAGAGCACGAGAGAGAAGGAAGATGTGTTGTACAAGAGTCCGTAAGCTTACACACTAACATGCGAGATTCTTATGTAATTTATTTAGGCAGCCCATGCAGCAATAATCCCAACACAATGAACCATCTAAATAAATACAGTGTTTAGATGATACAAAATATATATTTTATTAAGTATGACATGAAAAATACATACAAAACATGTCAGTTGTGTGGACTTGTTTCTTATTCGGGGCAAAAGATGCAGAGTGGTGGAAGTCTCGCTTTTCTTATGTGAGAAGAAAGATACCGTGTGGGTAAACTCCCTTTCCAAATGATGCTAGTGAGAGATATTGGGGGTGAGTACTGTACACTTGCTTCTCGCCCCATGCATAGCGCATACGTACAAATCACGAGCGTAAGTATGAATTGGGGGGTCAGCTCTGTAACAGCGGGGTCGCGTACTCTGGATTCACGTACTTTGAGACCTTACTATAATCCATTCTGGAATAGTTTATTTTGAAGTAACACAGCTACACTCGAAATGCAATTTGAAACAGCATGTCCGGACATATAGTGTCAATTTCAAAATAGTGCCATTGGATGCCATTATGGTTTATTTCAAAATAGTCCTATTCTGTGTCTTAACAGCACCCTATCTCGAAATAGGTGTTATGCCTCATAGAAAGAGGTTTATGAAATTCGAAATAATGAACCCACTATTTTGAATTTATTTGTGTGTGTGGGTAGTATAGATGATAGCAAAGTTATTTCAGAATAACTTTGCAGTGTAGATGTAGCCATTTCAGTGGACACTTTTCAAACAGCTAAAGGACATTGATTTTGCCAACAAGGTCACCCTCCTTTCACACCAACACGAAAGCATAGAAGAAAAGGTCACAACACTAGACAAAACTGCCTCAGGTGACTGGACTGAGCATTAACAAGGGAAAGACCAAGACAACGAGGATCAACCAGTCCAACACCACCACCATCATCACACTGGAAGAGGATGATGTGGAGCAGTTTACCTACTTGGGGAGTATTATGGGCATAGATGGAGGAACAGATAAGGATATCAATGCCAGGATAGGGAAAGCAACAGCTGCATCCAAGACTCTTTGTCCCATGTGGAGTTCACAAATTACATCTGAGAATGGGAGATGGATGGCAGGAGACAAATTGCTTGATCATTGTCTTCGGTTCACCTCTTCTGGGGCACCTGGTATTGGCTACTGTGGGCAGACAGGATACTGGGCTAGATGGACCTTTGGTCTGACCCAGTATGACCGTTCTTATGTAAGACGAAACCATGGATCTTCAACACAAATGTGAAGAATGTGCTTTTGCTTGGAGGCGAGACCTGGTGTACTAAAAAGTCTCCAAATCACAAGCCACAGACATTTGTGAACAGATACCTGAGGTGCGTCCTTCACATCAAATGGCAAGACTTTGTCACAAATGAGGAGCTTTGGAACAGAGCAAGATAAGAGCCACTTGACATTCAAATCAAGAGAAGAAAATGGGGCTGGCTAGGCCATGCTCTCAGAAAACCATCATCCAGCACAGTCTGTCAAGCTCTCACATGGAACCCACAAAGGAAAAATACAAAAGGGGAAGACATTGGACAACACGGAGAAGATCTACTGAAACCGAAGGACAACACCTGGGGTACTCCTGGAGTCAGCTAGAAGTTTTGTCTCGAGACAGAGTGAAGCAGAGGAGACTTGTAGATAATCTATGCTCTACCCAGAGTACAAGGATTTAAGTCAAGTAGACATAGCCATAAAGATTTCTTTTTTTTTTTTTTTTTTTGGGACAACTTTGCACAGCCCTATTTGCAAGGTCTGTTGCAGGCTGCCAGAGACTAATCAGCCCCAGGCTCTCAAACTTTTTTCAGACTGAGCATGTGTTCCACTGTGAGTCAAAGATTCTGGAGACGGGCCATGTAAGGGTTAGTCTCCACATGGGTATTTTATCAGCTTGCCTCACCTACTAGAAGATTGGTAGCCCAGGGTTACTCAGATAGTCACATACCAACCCCAGTGCCTGGACAGTATTTAAAACAGCCTTATCCAAGTGACAGAAAAACTGGCACCACAAGAGAGTTGGAAATGGCAGTTTCATTATTTGCAATATCAGTAAACACCTCTTTCCATAGACAGCCCAATTATTCCATCTTCTCTTTTTCTCTTGCACGTAACGTCCCAATCACAACCGTGCTAAGAGCTGACGGGCACCAGCCCATACAGAATCAGAGGAATTCTGAGCTGTGCCACACACATACTCAGCAGTAACAGTAGAGAAACTGCATATAAAGCAAAGCTTTTGATATACTTTTCCACCTTACAATTATCCTCTACCTGGAGAATTGAACACACTCCCCTCTTCTTATCCTGCAAATGTCCCATGCTTTGTACCTGGGATTTGCTTCATTCTCTCCTATGCAAGCTTCCAGTGGCATTGTGCAGTCTGTAACTGTGCAAAACCCAAGCTGTGCTGCGTGACGAGTGAGGTATTGTTGAACTCCACCCCACAAAGCTGCATGTCTGAAGAAAGGATTAACGTTTGATCATCAATTTGGAAAGAACAATATGTGCATCTCCCGGATGCGTGGTGCGTGCCAGCACAACAAGCAGAAATGCTTCTGAAGCGTTGGCTTCAGGTCTGGTTTCTGCCATGATCTGCAATTGCCTGCCTTCGCTCAGCCTTTCCAGTGAAGATCCTACAGGCACTGGGCTTCGTCTCATCCCATGCCGTGCATGGTCTGTTAGGTATTTTTCTGACCGTGCTACAAGCCAGGGGCCAAATCCTGGGAGGGATGCTTCCAATCCCCTTGGAAGAATGCCAGGTCATGCAGGATCAAGCCCTCTGGTGCTCAGATCCTCACAACCTTGGAACAAGCTCTACCAGTTTGTATCCTTTGCCCAAGCATGTTTGCTGTGGACACAATTGAAGGGAGTCATGGGAGAGTATAAAAACAAACTCAGTTATTTTAGCCAAACTAGAAGGGTGAGCTAGTCTACCTGTTTGTTTGGCTGATACCTTGGATTGCTGATCAGCGTATGACCCATAGTTTTAGTTTCAGACAAAGCCAAGTACCTGAAACACTGGGTTCCCAGGAATGCAAATCAGTAACTGGGCATACAAATGACCAGCCTCTGACTCTGTATGGATCTTGGTTCTTGAATTTGCATTCACCTGTACAGTATCTACGAGCAGCTAGTAGTACATTTCTGAAATGCACCCTGGGTGAGCAGTGTGCCCTCAGAGAGAGTTACTGTCGGGTATCAATACAAACCAGCATACGTAGGGCCAGATGGAAAGGACCTCCTGGCATGTCTTGTCCAGCTTTGTACCATCCTAGGCAGCTCCCTCATACAACTCCAATCTTAAGTTTCACAGGCCCCATCTTCAAACTACCTAGCTTGTTAGCCTGCATTACACCAAATGGGCGGCTGCTCCAACAAGTCACTCCTCAGAGTTGGGACCCTTCTCCTTTCCGGCCGAGATGCCATCGGAACAAGCCATTTCCCCCTGTGCAACTATCTTGTCAGTTTGCTGTCTGCATTGTCCTTCACAGCTGACCATGGAGAGTCAAAGTACCCAAGAAGCTACCCTGATATTAGGGTTGCTAGGCGCCCCACTGCCGAGCCGCCTGCCTGGTCCAAAAGGGACCCTGGCCGCTCGGATCAGCAGTGATGACTGGGCCATGAAAGGTCCAGTCAGCAGCACAGTTCGGAGAAGACAGGCTCCCTGCTTGCCCTGGCTCCATGAGGTTCCCAGAAGTGGACAGCATGTCTCCCCTCTGGCTCCTCAGCTCACGAGTAGCCGGGGCAGCTCCGCATGCTACCTGACTTCACAGCTCCCATTGGCTGGGAGCCAGCACTGATGGGAGCGACAGGAGCAGCATCTGCAGAAAGGGCAGGGCACAGACCATGCCTCTGCCAGCAGAGGAGATTTTGGTCATTTCCAGAAACTGCCTGAGGTAAGCATCACCAGCAGCCTGCACTGCCTCCCCTGCTCCGACCTCTTGCCCTAGCCCTGAACCCCTCCCTCCTGCTTCATCTACCTCTCCCCCAGCCCTGTACCCCAAACCCCTCATGCCCTGCCCCTCCAAACCTGCCCCCCCAGCTCACCGCCCCCACCCCCGCCCCTCCTGTATCCCAAGCCTGGACCCAGCCCACTGAACGTGAGGAAGAGACAGAGGGAGGGAGAATGGAGTGAGCCAGGCTGGGGCAAGTGTGTTTGCTTCTCTGCAGCCAGAATGTCAAAAACTGCAGTGGAGACAACCACATCTCATTAGACAGATGCTGTTAATTGCACCGTTAAAATGCCTTCTGTCCTCACTGCCAGAGTGTCCGAAAAGCAATCCCAGCTTTCAAGCCCCAAGGAAAAGGTGAGTAACTTGAGAAGGGATGAAACGACCAGCAAGGAGCAGCACCCGGCCCACTGCCCTCTGTTCCCCCAGCAGAGGAAGCACTTGTGACCTCTGGGCCACTGCACCAATTTGAATGGAGAGAAACATTAACGAGCCTCCTGAGAGCAGCATAGCAAAGGGGGTGAGATGCACACGCCAGTGAGTGCGGCATACAGCTGCCAGCATCAGGGAGTTCCTGGGGAAAGTTACAGCCCCTCTGCCCTGAACCCAGAAACAAACTTCCTCACCGTTCCGCCAGCTCCCTTCAACGCAACTTCCCCTTGCTCAAGCTTCATGTCCTTCTCCAGTCAACTTGCACCTAAACGGCCTCACAGTTCTGACCCATGTTTGGCTTTGAAGCTTGAATTCGGAGAAACACCTCCCTGCTTATCTTGCAAACTCAGCAAAGCATACGCCCACATACACCGAGTAGCTATTCCTACAACAGACATAACACTCGGTGCATGCCCGCATGTCCCAGCGCAGGAGCCATCCTTTCGCTCAGTGTTTGGTTTACACAGGAAAATTTCAGCCTGACAGTTTAACTTCCAGCTTTTGCAGGTGGGTTTCAGTAAATGACAAGCCCAGACATTCCCATAATAGAATCACTTCTCTTTTACAAGGACCTGCTTTCATGCAGGGAACTATGGACTTAAGGTAACCAGCTCTGCCTCACATTGGAGAGTTTCTATAGTTACATTTATTAGCACTGGCTGCATATGGACACAATCAGCGTTAAAACACAGCAGCACACACGAGAGGATTTAAATTCAAGAGAAATATTTTAGCTGTTAATAATTAACTTTTACGATTTAATCAGTACAGCACAAGAGAGAATTGTTCAACTCGAAAACCAGAGACTGAGCCATCCTGCACAATTGCCTCTAAAGGTAACAACATGAGAAATGCCAAAAGCTTGTTGGCAGAAGGGTGAGGAGTTCATAATAGGATTTTTACTATCATCATATAATTTATTACTTATTTGGGGCCCAACCCAGTAAAGCACGTAACTGCAAAGAAGTTTTAAGTGTATGCCTAAGTCCTAGGGCAGTCAGCGTCAAGCAGACTTAAGCAAGTGGGAAGGCACTTTGTTGAGTCCAGGGCCCAAGACAGCTGCATTTTAGTGGGACGCATGTCTGCTTGTATAGTATTTTGGAATGAAGGTGCAGGACTGGACAAAGGAAGTAACTCCTTAAACCAACTGTTCTCATGGCACATGCAAAATACATATTCATTTCCATCCTCTCTCTCAGTGGACACAGAGAGTTCGCGCTTTCTTTCGCAGACCGGATGTAGTCAGGCTTTGCAGGGTTTTTTGTTTGTTTGTTTGTTTTAAATTCTGACAGGTAATACTGACAGGTTCTTTTTAAAGCACTTATAAAGTTTTCGATTGGTTTAAATTTTCCCAGTTGTGTGAAATTGTGGAGTGGTCAGGCCTGGGGATTTAGACAATAATTGTTTAATGCTAATAGAGGTTGAGAGTCAAAAAGTTAAAGCTTTATAAGTGTAACACCAACAGACCTGGGTTGCTAGCCCCAGGGATAGAGCCTGTGAGCATAGGATCTAAAGCCCTGCACTCTACCACATGACCTAAAGGCCAGCTGCCTCTCACCTGAGGCTGTAGAGCAGACACTTCACTCACCCCAGATGAGGTCTCAGTACCTCTGGGTACTAAATAAGCATTAAAACACAAATTGCCAGTGTGATGTGAAAATGAAGTCAATACCCTGACAAGTCCTCAAGGAACATTTTTCTTACTTTGCCGAGTGGCAAATTTTTATTGTTTTCAATGGAAATATTTTTTCATTAGTTTGTGTGTATGGTGAAATCAACATTTAACAATAAAAAAATCTAATTCTTCCAAGCTTACTTACAGCCAAGGTGCTGTTTACATGTCCTATGTAACGTTTCAGTACATTCCACTGCAAGCAACATAAAAGATCATAAAAAACCAGCATAAAACCTAGCCAACCAGCAGGGAAGGAAATATGCACTGTACTTACATTTCTGCCTCTGGGAGCTGGGGTGCACTTGCTGATGCCCTGTAACAAGAGAACTGGCAGCCTTGTCGCCACCCAGGTGGCAGTGCTATTCCTCTTTGTGCAGGCGAACACTCGCACATCAGCCCTGCTCTAGAAATATGTGGCAAGTGGCAGCATTCCTGGGGGCTGACCTAGGGTGTAGGAAAACACCTACGTGAGTGGAAGTGGGCTGACGGGTTTGCAAAAGCAACAAAAACAACCTGTCGGACTCCTAAGGGCAGGGCAGCAGAAGCAGGAAAGTTCTGCCGGAGGTACGATTGCAGGGCACACACATTAGCCAGCTGTGGTGCACTGCATGTGGGCTCCGGCAGGCCAGGTGAGCAAGCACGCATGCCGATCTCCAGAACTAGGGGCAAATGAATGCTGAGTCACGTTTGATTTCCAGAATAAGATTAGATGACGATCTGGATTAAGTTGACTTAGACCTGCAGGAAGCAGAGCGCAGGCACCCAGGGCATAAACCCACCTGTCTCTTTAGCATCCCAAGTCCAACCTCTCTATGGCTCAATTTACCCACCTCTGAAATGGGGATAAAGACCTCACAGGCCTGCTTACCCTCAAGGGGTCTGTAGATCCAAATTCATTCATGTCAAAGAGCTCTGAGACTATCAAATACAGGTTGCACCTCCCTGGTCCAGCACGATCAGGACTTAACTATCCCAAACAAGAGAATGTGTTGGGCCAGGGAAGGCTGCCATCCCCATCTGCCTCTCCACCGCCACTGGGCTGCTCCCCGACCTGCTGTTGGGCTGGGCTGCGGGTCTGCAGCTGCTGCTAGGCTACCACTTATGCTGCTGCAGCATGCCCTCTGCCACCGCCCCAGGTCTGCCAGGGGAAGCCTGCTCCAGCCTGCACTGGGGATGCAGCTCTACCCCTGTGTGGCTGCTGCTGGCCCTGCAGGGCTGTCGGAAGAAGCTGGACTCGGGAAAGCTGGCTCCAGCCCCAGGAGGAGGGCTGCCAGGGAATGTCAGCCCCAGCCCTGTGTGGCAGCTCCCCCAGGGTTGACGGGGAGACATGGGCTTTGCTGCAGCGTCCCAATCCCATTGCTGCCAGAGGACAGAGGCTGCACCTTCCTGCCCCGCTGTCTGGCCCAGTGGCATCCATGGCCCTGCCAGACGAGGTATGTTGTCAGATCAGAGAGTGTCAGTTTTAGGAGCTCCAACTTGTACTACAGAAACAGACTGTTATATTGGACCCGATCCTGGCACCTTTATACCGGTCCAACCACACGTCACATGCACTTCCGCAGACTTCAGTGGCACTAGAGTGGAGGAAGAGACCATTCAACATGAGTAAGAGGGGCAGAGTCGGTCCCACTGTCATCAGTTGAAATAGAAAGAACAGGAGAAATAATCGCATAGCTCAAAAACCTGGTCAGATAAACACACGTGTCCCATTGTGAATTCAAACCTGCTTATGACAAACTCAGCTGCCGGGATCCACCAGAGCCTAATTCGCCCTTTTGCCCTGAAGGCCACATTTCCTGAGCGACATGGGGAGGGCGGGAGATGCACAGAGCAGCACATGGCCACAACTCGCTTCTGGAGCAGCCAAAGAGGTTACAAGATGGGGACTGCTCAAAGGTACAGTTACAGGCAGGAAAAAGACCGTGTGAAAATGGCCCCTTCATTCCCAACAGCGCTGCCAGCGTCGTATTTCACAAATAAGGCTTTGCTTCCTTAGCACCCTGCCCCTGCCTCCAGACGCTGCTATGGTGAGCATCATTCTTAACAACAACAGGGAGTGGGACTCACTGGCTGTCACCTGGATACTTCTCGCTGCTTTTTGGCAGGACTCAGCAACTCCCAATTTTGCTGCACAGAGAAGAAAAATGAAGGACATGCCTTGTGAGAAGGGGCTCTTGGCACGCCACACGCTCTCACTCACACAAACACCCCATCAACAGAGCTGTTAATTAAGCACAAGTCTCAACAGCCTTATCTTTACAGCTAGCAACAGCACATGAGCCAGAGAACAGCCTGAGTTTCAGAGCCTGCCAAACCAGAGGTTCCCCAGGGGGGAAAAAATAGTCCAGATCATTGTGTGTGGCAGTTATGCACACTGGACACAGACACAATAGATACAATATTTCCCACCACCATTCCGCAGAGTAAAACCACACATCAGGGCCTCCACCCTACTCTGTAAAGTCAATGGCAAAACTTCCTTTGGCTTTAATGGGACAGGAACAGGCCCTCCAAAAAGAAAGAAAATGCCAGGGAAAAAGTGGACAGATCACAAAAGGGCAAGCAGGATGGGCGGGGGGGGGTCACAGCCAACGTTACCATTATTGTTTTCCATCTGTGGGTGGAATAAATTTTGTTCTGTGCGCAGATGCATGTGTGGCTGTGCACCACCAATAGAAACACACGCTGCCAGCTGCAGGCGCTCTGCTGATCAACTGAGTGGTACCTGGATCTCAACTGGGTGGCCACCCAAGCACTCAGCTTACAAGGAATGCTGCTCATAGCTTCTTTCCCACTGACCTTCAGGTGAAGATACCACTTCGCAGGGAGGGGAGCAATCAATCCCCTCTGAGTCGCTGGAATAGATCATATACCCACCATGCACAAAAACTCTGGGAGACAACATACCTCATACAAAGCAGAGTCCCTGGTATTCCTGCTGGGACTGGGCAGTTCTGTGCCCTCCAAGCTCACAGCATTGCTGGTCACAGTTCTTTTGACTAGCCAAAGTCACTGGACGCAAAACCAAGTGAATTCTTCTTCTCTTTGATAAGGCCCCAATTTTTAGTTCAGCCCTCGCTGATGTGAGTAGTTTATATTTGAATATAGCAACTGATTAAGATAATTGAAATCACTCAAGTGTGATACAAGGCCATTACTCTACTATTATTATTAAGTTGTTAAAAACCTGTATTGAGGCACAATGCATTATTCACCACTCAGGAAGGCCACAAATAATGGCCATTTTAAAATCAGGCTTCATGAATATACAACAATGTCCCAGGTTTTAATCACAAGGAGGGGAAAGAATCTCGAAATAAACTTAAACTGTGGGTATGTTAACCCTCCCCTTTCCAGCTCCAGGCCTTTAATCATGGCTTTGTCTTGGAACAAAAAAGCAGTCCAGTAGCACTTTAAAGACTAACAAAATAATTTATTAGGTGGTGAGCTTTTGTGGGACAGACCCACTTCTTCAGACCATAGCCAGACCAGAACAGACTCAATATTTAAGGCATAGAGAACCAAAACTAGAACCAAGGCTTTGCCTTGGATGAGAGTTACCATGTACTCAAACTACTGCATTGAAACTTTTTCTTTTGAACCTCAGACTGAAATATATCAGCCTGCATCACAACTGTTCTGCAGTCTTTTTTCAATGCCACTTCATTCACTAGGGCTATAAAATTATCCACCCAAGGCAGCTATGTAAAATACAGTGCCAACGAAGTGCTCAGGACAATGAAATAGACACGCTATTGGTACCAGCATGTGCCATGCAAAACCAAACAGCAATATTCTTCATGGCCGCCTTGCTGGCTCTGAATTTGTACAAGAAATCACACTGAAGATTAGCTACACGAGTATTTCAGACCTCTTGCTACATACAACCTCTCATATTTGTGACACAGGTCTAGTAACATAGTGACAAAACAGCTCACACTCCCTTCCGTGGCAGCTGTGGGCCATGCAGTTCAGCATTTCTGAACAGTCAGGTGATCCCTGTGACAGTCAGAAAAATTTTGCCAAGCCCTGGATGTTTTGCACCTTCGTGCCAGAAGCACTTATTTCGGCTTTTGTTGTTGTCCTGCTAAAAAGTTTGTTGGCCACTCAGGGAGCAGAACCAAATGTCACATGACCAGCTTTGCTCTGCAAATAGTTCAAATGCTCAAAACACCCGGCTATGGTTACAGCTACACATACAAACCATTTCCTGCTAATACTTACACCTGGGTCTGGGCTGGTCTGCCAGTCACTGCTGACTGCATGTGCAGCTAAACAGGGCCAGCTCCCACATGGCTCTCAACGCTCTAATCAGAAATGACTCTGATTTCTGGCTGCATGACTACTCCACGAGCAGCTCTGGTAGCCCAGAGCAGCTGGAAACACACGGTCAATCCCAGCAGTGAACGCTGGCCTTTGCTACAAGGATAAATGAAAAAAGAATTCCAGACATACCAAATACTCCACCAGCCACTGAGAACTGTGTGTGTCTCTAAGGTGCTTCTTGTTAGCTTAGTGTTGGGGAAATAATGTGCAGTGCCCAAGACAGGCAGCAGAGTGGGTGTGGGGAAAGACTGCAGAACCCCGCCCATCATGAGGTTAATGTGTGCACACCCTATGCCAAGGGCGCAGAAAAGCCAGACTCCTGAGAAATCAGTGCAGGTAGCTCTACACCATGGAAAACACTCAGCATGCAGAAGCAGAGGTCAGGCAGTAAATCCAGCCCTTGAAGCAAAAGGAGCCTTGTGACAGCACCTGACAGGACCCTTGCCAGGCTACACATTCCCGTCAAGTGCCTCTCTGCAAGCTCTGGGAAATGAGTTTTCCAACTGCAGGTGGGCAGGGTCCCGCTACGTTTTTTCTGGCCAGGTGGAATGAATTTTGTTACAGGTGTCAAGGCATTTGCCGATGTGCACCACCAGACGAAACGCAAGCTGCTGGCCGTGGGCAGCTGTGGGCATTCTGCTGATCAACTGGGTGGCACCTGAATCTCTCCTGGGTGGTTGCCCAAGTGCTCAGCTTACCTGGAACAGTGGAGGTGAGTCACTGATCCCCTCTGACAGCCAGATGGCTCTGGATAAGGTCAGGTGTGGGCGTACTTTGGGTACAATCTGTATGCAGCTGATTCATTCATATTGATAAACTCAAACCATCGTGCACGACATAGACACCAGCATTCCACCACAAAATCCTTGGGGTCTGCAGCACAGTGCCAGAGAACAAGAAAATGCTCTTCAGAGGTACAAAGTGGTTACCTTCCCCCCCACCCCCACCCCGTTGCCAGCAAAAGGGCAGAAAACTGATTCACCAGTGTAATCCAGAGGCACTTATGCAATTTAGCTAAGTACCCAGTGGCTTTTAGTACCTGTGGCAGAGGCACATGGCTTTAGCCCCACAGGCCCCAGCCCACCTGCTCCTGCTCTGGGTCCATTGGCTTGACACTAGGAAGCAAACCAATGGGAAAACACTTCCCCAGTGAACTTGATATTTGGCCAGCACATCTTCAGTTCAGAGCCAGAGCCACCTTTCCACACAGTACAGCAGTGGGGACACTGCCATTAACTTCACATGGTGGAAGCGTGAGCAGGGTGCTGCTTTGGAAGCACTTCAGAGTGTTCAGTTACACTGCCCAAGGATGGAAAGACAGGGGCTTTCTGTCCCCTCCTCACCATCAGCAGGGCCTGTGTACTTCCAACCCACTTCTGACTTTGGTCTTGCTCTCCTCTCAGCCACTCTGCATCATTGGCCCCAACTGCATCTTCAAAGGATACTCCAGGCCTGGCAGGGAGGGGGGAGCTAAGTGCCACAAGCCATGCTCTGCACAAACACCATTTGAATGTCAGCTGACTGGACTCTCCCAAGCCTTGCTAAGATAGCACATGTAACTGCCAACAGGAGGGCTTGAACCTGGGACCTCAGGAGCATAGCACAGGGGCTCTCTGCAGCTTGAGCTAAGAGCCCACAGCTCTCAGCTAAGGCTGGAGAGGAGACTTATTCCATCACTCTAAGCGGTGTAGGTGCCACTACATGGGACAGTGACCCAACTCAGCAGTTGTGTGAGTTACACACGCTCCATAAAGTGAGCGCCGGCTGCACTGCCATCATGGGCATGCGCAGGAGACATGACCTTGCCCAGAGTTACGCCTAATCCGGTCCGTGTCCTGGATCTAATAAACATGTGCGCTGTATTTCTGAGCCCAGCCACGACTACAGTAACGGGCACCGGGAACAGACGTTATTCAGACGGCTTTTTGGGAGAGTTCTGGGGACTGTTATCCAGGAAGTCAGATTTGACATACCACCATGGTCCCTTCCAGCCATCTGCACTGCAACACAAAGCCCACAGCGCAGAGCCTCCGAGCCCAGGACAGCTGGCTCAGGCTCCCACGGCGTGGGCTGCAGCCCACTCCCCTTGTCGAGCCCACGAGTCCAGGCAAACACCTACACTATTGTTGCAGCCCAAGTCAGTCCACCTGGATTCTGAACCTTGGAGCAGTGGCTTTTGCTATTACCCAGCAGACAGATCCTGTGACTCAATTACTCTGTTCAAATTATAGATCTTTCTGGTTCTCGTTTTCCTCTCTCTGAAGATTTAGCCTCAGGGGGTGGCCGTGTTGGTCCGCAGCTTCACGAAAAACAAGCAGTCCTGTAGCACTTTAAAGAGGAATGGTTTTATTGCCCAGGTAACGAGCTGTTGTGGGTAAGACAATAATTCTGAGGAAGTGGGTCTTACCCATAGAAGCTCATTTCTTCAAAAATAAATCTGTTAGTCCAAGAAGCTACAAGATTGCTTATTTCTTCTGAAGATTTAGGCATAGATTTATGTTACAGGTTGAACCTCTCTAGTCCAGCACGCTTTTGTCCAGCAACATCCATAATCTGGCATGATTTCAGTTAGCTGGATGACCACTTATCACGGCTGTGGCCAAGTTTCCCACAGTGCCATAAAGTTTGCTTCCAGCCACCAGTCCTGGCTCTCAGTGTTCTGTGCTGTTATTTAGGTGTAGTTTACCCATCAATGTCCTTTAAGAGCCCCATCAGCAGTGGAATTGTTGGTAATGTGCTAAACAATATTAACTTCCCATGGGCTGGCAAATTCTCTTTCAGCATGAGTCAGGCCCCGAGGATGCCACACTAGAGAGGTTCAACCTGTACTGCTTCCATCTACTCTACCACAGCCAGCTAAACAAGCTGGAAAGAACGAAACCTGGTGCTGTATCATGATAACCTCACTAAGCCACTTACAAAAACCCAGGCTAGTTTTACAAAGGTTGCCACAAGTCCATCAAATAATTCACCCCCAGCGAGTCCCAGTTCCTAGAGCTCGCTCACTGAGGCAGCAGTTTTTCCATGTTGCACTGCCATGAGTGAATAGATTTAGAATAGAATGCGAGATCCAGCTCCCAGCTGGCAACACGACACCACACTGCCTTTAGCCGGAGCTCAAGATTTAGGTACTTGTCAAGCCCTCTTTGCTCTAGTAGCTGAGAAGCTCAGTGCCTAATGGATTGTTATCCTTCTACAGTCTTCTGAAGCAGGGAAGTGTTAGCCCCATTTTCCCAAAGGGAAACGGACACCAAGAAAACTAAAGGACAAGTCCAATGTCACATGAAAAGATTATGAATGAGATGGGAAAAGAATTCGTCTCAGTTCCAGTCCTGTGCATTGCCCACTAGACATCTTTCTACTCTCGGATACACTGAACCCTTATAAAGATCTTATAACTAGTTATGTGCCTCTGTGTGTGTGTGTGTGTGTGCGCGCGCGCATCTCAGGTGACCAAGAGAGGCTATGAAGCGTATCAAAGGGGTGTCTTCTGATCTAGAAACCGATATATAAGTTGCGATTCAGTGGAAATTTACTAGATAAACATCATTTTCAGATGTTTATAATAAACTTGTGACACAACCTTAGCGACGGTGTGTATGAAAGCGATGCTGTGAGAGCATAACGCCATAAGCAAAAGCCTTGCTGTCAGAAAGTTCTAGGTACTTGTAAAATAGGAACCAACACAAAAAATGGAGTTTAGGCTGTTTTGTCTCAACTCATTGCTGCTTCCTCCTGGGGAAGGGCAAGCTGTCCTGAGATTTCCATAGTTTAAAAACCTTCCAATGCTATTATCCTCGTCAGACAAAATACCAGTTCAGTGGCCGTGGGGACGTAGAGGCTTAAACTTGTCTTCTAGAACATCTACCATGGCTTATTGATACGGGAATGGAACCGTAGCTGGGTGTTGCAAGTTCTCAGACAGGGTCACAGCATTATTCAAGCAATCTTCCCTTACGCTTAGGTCTACTTGGTCAACTGGATACATAGCGTGAGCAAGGAAGAGCTGCCAGGACCTTGCCTGGGACCATTTGTGGGGAGAAGGCTCTCTCCAGCATCAGCAAGGGGGCTAGAATCTGGCCTTAACAGCCTTTTTAGATCATCTGCCCAGCTGACAGTGTCCAGAAAACCAAGTCCGGCTGGGTGGAATCCCTGTGGTTCAGGGCTTTTTGAAGTCACTGCAAATGTAACTGCCCAAAAGTGGGCTTGAACCTAGGACCTCTGTACAAGAGCCTTTAATGGCTAAGTTAAAAGCCCGCTGCCTCTCAGCCAAGGCTGGATAAGAGATTTGTTCTCCCTCTGTATATGTGTGGTCCAGGTGCCACCACCTGAGACAGTGACCCCCCCCCCCCCAGTAGGTGCGTGGGTTACATGAACATGCAGCCTCTCACTATCAAGCAGCAGGTAGAACATTTGCTGTGATTTTTATAGTGCTGCAGGCAATGGCACGACCTGTGCCTGACTCTTCCAACAGCACCTGAGCTCTTTCTGTCTGCACAGGCCACCGTGGGATCCGGGAGTCACTTTACAATTACGCCAGCTCATGCAGGCTGGCGGTGTGTGGTGGCATTTGAAAGAGCACACACAAACATTGTGCTAAAAAAAGTGCCAACAAATGGCAGCGGCACCTAGTCCACCTCTGCGTGTATGAAGTGGCTGGACATGAAAAGCCCCTGGAGCCCACTGGGCTTAAGGGTCATTGCCAAAGCTGCTGTAATGTGTGAACAGAGCTCACCACAACACCCTGCAGCCATGGCGCTCAACGGTACTCGGGTACTGCTGCCGGCAGTGAGATGAAACCCAATGGAAAGCCGCAATCACGGAGAAAACCAGCACCGCAGCTGTGAGTCAGCGGGGTAAGAAGTCAGGCTGATGCAGGGCAGACAAGGAGGGAGGGAGGCAGCTTTGAATGTCCCTGACCAAAACTGGATCCTGATCGCAGTTTTGGTTGAGAAGGAGCCAGACAAAGAGCAGCACAGCTGGTGCTCACATCCCTGGGGGTTGCTGATGCAAGGCAGAGCACCGTGTGAGGCCTGGGGTCATCCTTGTCTTACCACATGGCAGGAGCACCTTAGAACGCAGCATGTTCCCCCATACACACAGAGAGCTTATCCACCACGGGCTCACTTGTTTTTAAGACTTTTCCAGATAGTGTTTTGCCTACAGCTAGCTAGCAAGAAGCAAGAGCAGCTGTTCCTGCAAACAGCTCCAGTAAACAAACACATTTACTCGCAAAGTGTGTTCCCTGAACCATGGACAAACTTCTACCCTCCAGGTGACTCTACTCAGTATTGCATGTACTGGGCCTTGTCACTTGGGCCATGTCTACACGTGCCCCAAACTTCGAAATGGCCACGCAAATGGCCATTTCGAAGTTTACTAATGAAGCGCTGAAATGCATATTCAGCGCTTCATTAGCAAGTGGGCAGCAGCGGCGCTTCGAAATTGATGCGGCTCGCCGCCGCGCGGCTCATCCAGACAGGACTCCTTTTCGAAAGAACCCTGCCTACTTCGAGGTCCCAAGAGCTCATGGGAATAAGGGGACTTTGAAGTAGGCGGGGTTCTTTTGAAAAGGAGCCCCGTCTGGACAAGACGCGCGGTGGCAAGCCGTGTCAATTTCGAAGTGCCGCTGCCGCCCGCATGCTAATGAAGCGCTGAATATGCATTTCAGTGCTTCATTAGTAAACTTCGAAATGGCCATTTGCGTGGCCATTTCGAAGTTTGGGGCACGTGTAGACGTAGCCTTGGTGAGCATAACCCCTTGCAGCCCAGTACAGGGTAACACCCCACTCTGGATGGATGAAGTCCCACCTCTCCAGCTGTACTGAGCATGCTCGAAGTGCTGGCTCAGTATAAAAGGAAGCAGCTTGACTCAGTCTGGGAAGGATGCCCAAGAGGAAGGATGTGGGGTAGAAGCTCCTGCTGAGAACCATCCACAGACCTTCCCCATAGGAGCTGTAGGCCTAGGGGCTCAGATTAAACTTCTACAGCTGGCAGAGCACCAGGGAGCAGCCTGTGCTAAGGAACCTGGAGATCCTGAGACTTTTTGACCCAACACACCACTGACTGGCGGCTGTAGATAACAACCCAGGGTGGGCGAGTCGTACCTCCCCACCTTCCCCCCAGGTGAGCTCAGTGTGTTTGGTGGGATTTCCCACTGAGCCAGTGGAGGGCTGCTTGGCGGCTGCCAGAGCCCTAGTTCAGGGCCCTGCCCTGCTAAGCTGCCACCCTTTTGTTGGAGGTCCTTGCTGATCCTGGTTGTTAGGCCACACTGTCCTGGGGGCGCTGAGGCAAGAGCCTTTGCCCTAGATCTTGGATTGCAGGGGGCAGTGTTGCCTTGGGGTCACCCCTGAGAGGTAACCGCTAGTCACACCTAAATGGAGGGGTGTTTGTACATCATGACAGACCTATATAAAAATGTACATCAGACACTGGGGTTACAACCACTTGAGGGTATTGAAATAGCAAGCCCACCCAAACTGACTCATAAAGCACCAAAATAACATCAGGTTGAGGCTGACTCCTTACCATCTCTGAGCACTGTCACATTGCAGTACCCACAGACCACAGATTCTGAACTTCACGAAGGGCCTGGCATCTCCAGCCTATAAACTTCCACCCACACGAAGTCTTGATCACCGAAACTCTAATATACATACCACAGTTGTGCTGCATGTGTGGATTCTGCTCTTCACTGGTGAGGTTTCATGTGCATTTCCCACTGCTTAGACCATCGTCCTGAACTTTTCCATGTTTGGTCTCTGCTTCGGGCTGGATCTTTGCGAAAAGTTTGGGCCAAAACTTTTAAGCTGATCGAGAATGAAATAAATGGAAGATCTGTTTTTCACTATATAAACAGTGAATTTTTCCTAATAGAGACCCCGCATGAAAAATTTTAGCCTGACCAAATTCAGGATGAATAATGAAAAGCGTTCCACAGTCTTGACAGTAGGTGTCACTGCTGATCCTTCTATGTGTGTGGACTACCGGGATATTTGCAAAAGCTCAGAACAGACTCTGGAGCACAAGCCGTGGCAAAAGTCAGTTGGACAGGTGCTCCTAACCCCCTTGGGCACATCTGACATTCTCTGAACCCAAGCTCTCCCTTTAGCGACACGCCATACCAACACAGACCTGAAAAGGGAGAAGTCCCCAGCATTCCTTGCTGCTTCCACATTGCCTGTAACCGCTCTGTCGATCACCCTCTTCTTCAGAGCTTCAGGAAACTTCCATTCCCACCGCTGCTGGAGGTCAGAAAGCAGCATGTACCCCGGCTTCGGCGAACTCCAAAACTAGTGCAAAAACTTAGCAGCAACCTCAGGCCCTGTTACGCAAGCAGACTGGCACATCTGTCAAGCGTTCCATGCCTAATGCTGCAGTAACACTGCTGAGGGCACGGTTGCGTCAGTTTGAGGAAGGGGATTGTGACACACAGGGGCCAGACACCTCAAGGGGAGAACAGGAGGTTTCAGCTCCAAAACTAAGACACAAAAGCAACTGATTGCGACTGTTATTTCACTGTAAGACGATACTGAGTAAGGTATCTTATAAAGAGCTTGTCACACACTGAACTTAAAATTCATGACAGAGTCACGCACAGGCTGTAGTTAAAAGGGGTGTGGATGTTGAGATAAAAAATTGTAAGAACTAGTGCAATTTGAGCATCACTTCACACCAGCATGCCGAAGCAATCGGCTGCGGAGGGGCTACCTCCACAGCACAAGAGTGGCTTCAAGCACCTGGCCGTTGTGCAGCCCAGGAAAGAAAAAGAGGAACCACGGAATCATAGAACACTAGAACTGGAAGGGACCTCGAGAGGTCACTGGGTCCAGTCCCCTGCCCTGAGGACCAAGCACCATCTAGATCACCCCTGCTAGAGATACATACAACCTCCTCTTAAATATCTCCAAAGATGGAGAATCTACAACCACCCTGGGTGATTCTTTTCTTAATGTCCAACCTAAATCTCCTTTGTGGCAATTTAAGCCCATTGCTGCTTCTCCTATCATCAAAGGTTAAGGAGAATAATTTTTCTCCCTCCTCCTTGTAACACCCTTTCAAGTAGTTGAAAGTTATGTCCCTGCTCATTTTTTTTTCCAAACTAAACAAACCCAATTCTCTTGACCTTCTCCCATAGGTCACTCCACGTCTTGCCTAAAACATGGTGCCCAGAACTGAACACTGTACTCCAATGGAGGCTTCATCAGTGCAGAGTAGAGTGGAAGAATTACACCTCATGCCTTGCTCATAACACTCCCATTAATGCATCCCGGAATCCTGTGTGCTCTTTGCAACCATGGCACACTGCTGACCATGAAAGCAAATAGGCATGAGAAAGGAAGGAGTGTTCCTCACATTGCTTATAGTAAATGAGATTAAAAAAACCAACCCTTTTAACTGGGAGAGATTTGAACCAAAGACCAGCCAGAGCAAGGGGCCCCGTACCAGGGCAGGAGGCTGTCCAGTTTGCTAGTGATAGGAGACATCCTGTGGTTAGACTGGGAGGCAATTGGAAGGCAATAGATAGAAAAGGGATTTCTATTTCGCTAGGGAAGCCTGAGGTTGTGTCTTTTTGTTCATTTTCTGTGTATCGGTTTGTGTCTTTTCTCCTGACCATGTAGGCTCAAGCTCTGTGGTTTTTCTCTTAAATAAACAAGTTTGTTTCCAGTCCCTGGGGAGCAAACAGAGTGGCGTGTGTGCACCAGTGAGCTGGTAGCTGAGGGCCTGGTTTCACACCTTCCAGGGCGATGAAGCAGAGGGGAGCGGGCCGAGTGGCTGCTCATGAGGCCTCCAGGAGGACAGATTTGGGAGGACCAGAAGCTGGCAGGAATGCTGGTGAGAGCCAGGTGAGACGAGTGGTCTGGCGGGAGGTGTCACACAGGCCTCTCACATCGCAGGGCCAGGCAGCAGCAGAACCACTTACAGCTCTGGGTAGATCCCAAAATGCCAGAGTGGTAAAAACCCTCCTCATCTAACCCTGCTCAGATCTGCTCTGGACAAGAGTGGTGCATATCCCACAGGCTGCTAGCAGGCATAAAGCTGCCACCTGGCCAACCTTCTGCGGCCTTTATGGCAGAAGGATCAGGCCCAGTTATTTTTGTACCTCCCTGGTCTGGCACCCTTGGGATTTGACCGGTCCTGAACCAGGCCATCTGCTGGACCCAGGGAGGGCCACACTGCCCCCTCTGCTGCCACTGGCTGTGGGGCTGTGTTCCACAGGCAGCCAAAGGGCTGGTGTTGACTGAATGGGAACTGGGGCGGGGCGGCTCTAAGGGAAGAAGTAGGATGGTTGCAGAGCCCCAGCCACACAGCAGCGCACCAAGCCCTGCGGCTGCTGGGTGATGTTCCCAGCTCCCACCAGCAGCCCTATAGGGCTGCGCTTCTGGCCCTCAGCCCCAGGGCTCTGCAACCACCATCTCTTCTCTTCAGCATCCCCCCAAATCCCCACCCCTCCCCCCTCCTTCCCTGAGCTCAAGTGCTGCAAACTGTGATGCTTCAGCTGCTCTGGAGGTGGGGCTGAGAGTGTCAGGCCTGGTGTGTCCTAGGGAGTGCTCCAGCCTGGAATACACCCAGGGCTGTGGGACCTCCAACCCAGGGCCCCGCGCCAACACAGAACAGATCCTGCCCTCAACGATCGAGCCAGACCAAGTGGGAGGAGGGTTATACTCGTCCTACACTCTGTAGCTGGAGAACAGGGCCCTGTACAATTACATGAGATTTAGAAGTCCTCTCTCAGCTGCACCACCACATTCCATAAACCCTCCCCTGCACACAAGATTTGCCCGGTGGCGTTAGTGCGTTCCGATGGGTCTCTCTGCTAATTAAACTAGCTTTTTAAACATATTGTAATAGATTTTAATGCATTGTACTTGGCCTGTACTGAGCTTTTGTCAGTCTCTCCACAGTACCACTTACTTCTCAGCTACTTAAATTTTCCGCCCCCCGCTGAGTATCCATTCCCATTAACCAGTTTGTTAATTTAATTGGGTAAACAACATTTGACTGGTGCTTCCAAGAGATTTCAATTAGGTACAATCACAATGCACATCAGTTTTTGATCAATTTTCCTCAATGCGAATACATGGCGACCAATTAAAGAGTGATAAATTTGAACAAAGAAAAAAAAAAGCATCTTGTTATGCTGTTTACCAATTGATCAGTCCTTCTTGTAATAGCACAAGACCCTTGTGTGACCACACCACATAATGCTGTTAGCATGGCTGGTGCTTCACCTTTGTAAAGGGTTTTCGCCTGCAGACCGCCGAGCATTGCACAAGGTGGGGAATGCTATCCCCAGTGCCCAGAGGAGGACACGGCCATGCAGAGGAGGAAGAACGTGTTTACAGGGTGCAGTGACTCAATGATTTAGGATACCTCTGCAGCCAGGCTGGAGGTGTGATATGCCCCTGTGCAAGCCTGCACACTAACAGCAGCCATGGCTGTCCGGGCGGCAGGACAGACTAGTTTCTGTGAGTACAATTCCACCAGACACTCCAGCTGTGCACTCGGGCCAGCCAGCCCATGCTGCTACAGCAGCCCTTCATCTTTAGCACGCTAGCTCGATGCTGGAAGGGCCATCTCCAGCATGGGCCTAGCCCGTCACAATCAACCTTCCATCTCCCGCCTCCCCGTCCAGCCTTCTAACCCCCTTGGGGTCACATGGTCGCTGTAAGTACAGGCCGTCAGCCCTTTGAAATGCAGAGCGCTGGAGTGAGCAACTCTCCTCTGCAAAGGGCCTGGTTCTGCAAGGCAGACCCCGCTCCCTGCCATGTGCAGGGCTCCAGCAAAGCCCAGCTGAGTTCAGAGTGCACCGTGTCTGGGTCTGCAGGCTCCACCTCAGAGGAGGAGACATTAGTGTGGTGCCACCATCAGTGTCCTGTTCCAGCTCAGCTCGCTGGGGACAGTCTGCTAATCAGCTGGGTGGCATTGGAATCTCTCCTGAGTGACCACACAAACACTCAGTTTACAGGGAGTGCTGGCCCTGATCTCACGCAATTTTGGCTCTGGATGTATGCAGTGATAGGACCGCTTTCAATGGGAGCAGCCAAGCTGCCTCTCTCATTTGAGAATCCAGGAGATTCTGGGCATAAGGAATGAATGCACAGATTGGGATTAGTAGCCAACATCTGTACAACCATATGCACATGTATGTAAATTTTATGCACATCTGCACTGGGCTGATTTGCAAGCTTTGGGTGTGGGGAGGTATGGATTCTGCCCTCAACCAAGCGTGGGACCTGTCTGGGGTCTTCTTGACCAATGTAGATGATATGAGCCCTTTGGAGCAGGGATTCTTTTATCAATAGATTTTACTAGAGTGACCTGAAGCCCTGTTCCCATCCAAATAAACAAAACCAGTGAGGGCAGAGAGAACAGGCAATTCCATGTTGGTGTGGGCAACTTTTAAAGGAAACATGAACAAAATTTAGGAGAAACTTTCAGTTCTCCATTTGCTCCTTGTGGAGTCACTGTTGGTAGCAACTCAAACATCCTACTGGTTGTAAATGACTAGTTATAAATTGTGTATGCAAATGTTCTTCAGAGCCCCTTCTAAATATTCTAGCCTCACAGGGGAGTCACTACAGGCAAAAGAGAAAGGACAACTAAGTTAATATTTAATTTAGCCCTAAGCCAGTATCTTCAATAATGTACATTTAATTCTGCACCCGATTATTCAGAGTTTCACCTGACCTATGGGGCTTCATGGACTGATAGAGAAGTCGGGCAGAAGGGACCTGGAAGGGTCATCCAGTCAAGCCACCTGAGCTCAGGCATGTGGAGTTTACCTGGACTGTTCCAGAAAGGTGTTCTGACAGGTGACCTGTTCAGATGGAGATTCTACAACTTCCCTTTGAAGCCTATTTCAGAGCTTAACTACCCTCCCAGTTAGAAAGTTTTTCCTAACATCCAACAACATTTTTCATGTTGAATATTAAACCCATTCCTTCTTGTCCTACCTTCAGAGGCCACGGAGAACAGTAGAACACCCTCTTCTTTAGAAGAGCCCTTAGCAGATGTACAGGCCATAAGCAGGTCCTTCTTCAGACTTTTTTCACCTCAAGATTAAACATACAAAGTTTTGTTTTTTTTTTAACCTTGCCTCAAGCATCTGGCTTTCCGAGCCTTTTATCTTTTGTTGATGATGTTCTCCTCTGACTCTCTGCAGTTTATCCACATCCTTCCTAGAGTCTGGCTCCCCAAACCAGATGCTGAGGCTTCCCCAGGGCTGAGTAGAGCAGAACCACTATCTCCCACATCTAAAATACAACACTGCTGTTAGTACCTCCCCAGATTATTAGCCTTTTTGCAGCTGAGTTGCACTGTTGTTTTATAGTCCATCTGTGACCCAGCATAACCACCTGATTCTTTCTAGCCATACCACGACCTGGCCACTTAGTCCCCATTCTGTAGCTGTCCAATATAAACACTCTACTAGGTGCTGGATCAAACCCTAAAGTCAGTAAAAAGACTCCTATTGACAGGAGTGGTGCAGGATCAATCCCTTTTATCCTCAGTCCTGCAAGGACTCATGAATGTGCTTAGGTTTAATGGGAATATTTACATGGCTCAAAGTTAATGGGAGGGACTCTCAATGCATAAAATTAAGCAGGTGCAAAAGTCTTCGCAGGATTGGGATCTTGCATTTCAAACTCTAGGGAAAACATAAGCTGTTTTGGACAGGGATGACTTTTCATTGTGCATCTGTGCAGAACCTCGACCAGTGGAACCTGACCCTTAGAGGACCGTGACCCTGAATAAAATGTTGCTTTATATTCAAGAACTTGTCTGCCCCCACCCCAGAGGGAATTAAGCTCTCTAACCAGTTAATTGTCCTGACCCTGACCAGTTTTGCACAAAGGTAATCAATTGCACCATGAGCACGTTTTCAGTGAAAACAACCACACACAACATTAGCAAGTCTTCAAGTTCACCAAGACCCAAACACGCAGAACTGGAGAATGTCAGTAGGTGACAAAAGGCCGAGAGTTCTGTTGCTTTAGGCATTGAAATACTGACCAAACCCCAACAGAGCAAAACATGCAGACACGTGCTTTGTTTTGGGGGGCTGGCACGTGTCCTTTGCTGACTCAAGACCCACATTCTGGGCATGAGAGCACTGCTGGGTTCACATAGTGCAGGGAACACGCATAGCGTAGGTCCCTGGAATTCAGCGGCATACACTCACCAGCGTAGAATGTTTCAAGAATGTCATTATGTAAGGAGGCCGAATGGCAACTCAGACAGGGCACAAGTCTGGGACACAGCGGATTGGAGCTCAACTATCGGCTCTTCCAATGACTAGCTGCGTGACACTGAGCAAGTCCTTTGTAAACTTCCTGTGCATCAGCTTCTCTGGAAAGCAGAATGGTGACAAGGCTGCTTATCTGCCTTTCCCAAGCAGTGCGAGATCCCTGAACGAGAAGCACTAACTAGCACACCATAACACAGGCAGTTATGATGCTATTAGAGAGACCTTTGCACCAGGATGAAATCTGCTCCACTGTATTTTAGTGGAGTAGAAGGCTCCAAGTCCACATTTGCCAGATGCAGACACCAAACTTGGAAGTAACTCCACTCACTGGGGCCTTGAAATGCTGTGGGACACAGGCGTGCTAGGGAACCCTGAAGTTCACTAAGGCCTCCCTTTCTGGCACCTACTTAGGATCCCAAAAGCATTGGAAGCTGCAGCCGTTTCTCTCCAGTGATTCACCAGCAGCTGGTATGAGAGCCGAGTCAGGTAGTGACTCTCCTTTAGTGTTCACCAAACTGGGCTGGGCCACGTGCCAGGAACCAGAGCAATCAGACAGCTAACGAGCTAAAAATGACCATAGCACATGGATGGCTAGAAGTATTCCAACAACTGAGCAGTCATGTATTTTGTAGCATAAATTTGTGCATCGTGGTCTCCCCCATCCAGAGCCTGCACCCCCAGTTAAAGCTTTTGCCCTGCCCTCATGTTTTATGACAAGTAGGAAAAAGGGATCTTGAATAATTGGCGCGATTGTATTTAGGACGTGGGTGTGGCTCTGGAGTTCACACGTAGCTTGTGCAATTGTTTCCATGGGAGTAGTAGAATGAAGCAAGCTACAGGCAGTCAAGAATCCCTAAGCAACTCCTCTGTGGAGAACTCTCCCAGGGCAAAAGGAATCAAGATAGGCCTTGCAAGAGATATAAAGACTGCGTGAAGGCCAACATTGCTCATGCTGGTTTAAAACCAGATCAGCTAGAGCAGCATGCGTAAGACCGAACAGGCTGGCGTGCTCTCATACGACATGCGTATGACAACTTTGAAGAGCAGCGATGCGTATGCCTCATTGATGCTCGTGAGAGAAAGAAAGCAACAGCCGCACCAACAGAGCCAGGACAATTCCTTTGCCCCCCACTGTGAACGCCCAGGCCCTTCAAAGCTCGGACTCCTCAGCCGCATGCGAGTCCACAACCGATGAGCCTGTGCAAGCTCAAGACATCATCATCAGACACGAGGGACTACCTGCTACTACAGACAGTCATGAGGCCATCTCCATCAGCAAAGCATCCATTTAAATGTTTTCATGATGCAGACAGAGGTAGGTACATAATTCAACTTTATTTTGAAGGTTTACGAGGCATCGCCCAGAGTGGACATACTAACGTATAGTTAGGGTGTGATGCTTTCTTCCCCTTGAAGGCATTCTGGCGTATGCCTTTGATATCACAAGCAAGTTTGGACTCTGAACACCGCAGGTTCTACAACAGCCTTATTATGGAGTCACAGACAATCCCCATGAGTTATCTGGTCCACCTTGCCTTTATGGTAGAAGGTCCCTTTCATGACCATCACAGCAGTATTTATGTTATTCCCAGGTCCAAAGGACCAGTCACTTAGGGACAAATGCTTGTAGCCTATCCTGTAACAAACCAGGGGCCTTGGCACAAGCTAGCACCTAGCCTGCCACCCTCCCATGAACCCTGACACCCAACTCTGACGCATTACCCAGCAGCAGCAGCAGCAGCAGCAGAGATTCCTTGGCACAGTACTATTTCAAAATGGGAACTTCCCCAGCTGCCTCTGACTTCTCAAGAGCAGCTCATTTGTGTTGATCCATCCACTCCAAGAAGGTGCTTTCATGTCTCAGCTGCTTCAGGATTTTGCAGCTCTCAGCACGATAGTTGTAAAACTTTGCCAAGTAATTCACTGTTCCCGGGAATCTACAGACTTCTTTACCATTGTGCTGTCTTGGCATTTTTCTACTGTCTTCACTTTTTCTGGGTGTACTTTCAGGCCTTTCAGGGTCAAGAAATGTCCAATGTATTGCACCTCAGTTCCTGTCTAAGTTCAATTTAATATTCTGTCTACGCATTTCTCTAAAACTTGTAATTGTGATCTTTGTGCTTGTTCTAGAACACCGTCCTTTCCCACTAGTAGCATATTGTCCAAATTCTCCTCCAGCCCCCGGACGCGTGGGACAGTCTGCTCTGGAATACCTCTGGCATGGGACTGATTCCCATTGGCCTCCTTAGCCATT
The DNA here is from genome assembly GCF_033958435.1 of Carettochelys insculpta. Lineage (NCBI taxonomy): Eukaryota > Metazoa > Chordata > Testudines > Carettochelyidae > Carettochelys > Carettochelys insculpta. The sequence goes on along the minus strand of NC_134148.1, from coordinate 43,217,515 downwards.
GGCTCCCACATGAAGTTGTGTTAAGGTTGTCACGTGAACAAATTCATCCAGTTAGATGAGCTAGAATCTATTTTTATATCACCTACTGGAAATAGTCTGGGTTTAAACAGATCTGGTCATTTGTCCTCAGTTGTAGGCAGGAGGAGGTCATTCCATTTCAAAACACTGCTTACAGGCTTTAGCTCCACACATATCCTTAGCTTCCCAGATGACTTTCTGAGCAACGCAAGACTGCTCGTCCAGTCTGCTCTTCTCTACAGGCTGCATAAATCTTGCAGCCCCTGTAAGAATGGAATGGGTACTTTTCTTGTCAGGCATTTAACAGTCATTACTCTCTCTAAAGAGCATGACTCTCTAGTTTAGAGACACGGTCTAGTTGTCTAGTCAGACAGAGGAGCTGTGTTAGCCTGTATCTTCACAGAACAAACCAGCAGTCATGTAGCACCTGAAAGGTGAACTAAGTAAGTTATTAGGTGATGGGCTTTCCTGGGGCAGATGTGCTTCTTCAGCTCTGGAAATAGAGGGTCTGCCCCACAAAAGCTCATCACCTAATAAATTATGTTGTTAGCCTTAAAAGTGCTACAGGGCTACTTTTTGGTTCTGTGAATCTAGCTGTCTGTCTTCTTGAACTGGCTCCTGGATCTAGGTAATACCAGGTCAGGTATCTTCAGCTGCCTGCTGTTCACTTTCCTTCTGCTCTGGAACTGTACTTTCCTCAGGCTCCCGGCTTGGACCACAAAACCCCAGCTCCGTTTCTTTTTGTTCCTTTGATTTCTTTATTTAATTTTACATTTCCCATGGGCTTTAATGTGGTATGGTTGCACATTGTTAACAGCTGTTTAGCCTCTTCCCACTGTATTATTTCTGGATTCACCAGTGTGGTCAGCATAACGCTACATCTTGTGCCACAATCTAACTGAAACACTAATCACTTTCTTCTGATGGAACACAGCTGCATACATCTGTTGTTGATGCTTGCTAAGGTCTTTTTGCGCTGGTTTTACCCCTCTCATCATGGCTTCATACTGAGTGTTGCTCTGTACCTTGGCTTTTCCTCTCTGGACAAATAGTGGGCTACAAATTTGTCATGGATATCACACTGTCCTCCAAACCACGGACACCTTTTCCCCCATCTTATGTGTTTTCTCCCACTTTGTTTGCATGTGTCTTTACCACTGCCCACCACCAATGACGTGTGTGTCCATTTCTCTGAAGTACTGCATGGACCCGGTTCTGCCGACTGCCCTGCCCGATTCTAATCCCCTCTTTGGGCCGCTCTGCTACCGCAAACGGTGCCAAGCTGTTCCTAAGCAGGACACCCTTAGCAAGTGCTCTTGTACCTGTGCATCTCACAGCCCATCTCCCATCCACTCTCTTATCAGGGAATCGTTAGGAGTTGCAAACCTGCAGCTCTCTGCCTGCGCTCTGCCATTAGCACTGTGCTCAGCGAGCTCCTCCCAGCAGTTTCATCTTGAGTAAAGAAAGTCCATCTTCCCGGCTTACAGGGAGCAGCCAGACAGCCTGGAATAGCTTCCAAGGGGGGTTGAACTTGGGGCACTTCTGCAGTCTCAATTCTCCGCCCCTTTCTCTCTGTGGTTTGTTTCAAAGCAGTCTCTCTCCGCCTCTGCTATGTCTACACAGAAGTTACAGTCTTCACTTCGGCTCTTCCAGGCCTGTAAGCTAAACTCTTACACTGCAGGTTTAATGGCCCCAGAGACATCACCCCTCTGTCTCCAGTGACCAGCCTCGTCTTGGCAAATGCCTGGTGCACTCAGACAGACAGACTCCGCTCTCTGCCGTGCCACTTGGCACGGCGTCTCTAGGATGATGATTACGGCCACCATGCGATAGGCCTCATTGCCTCGGGACGGTCTGCCTTGGAAGCACTCGTTCTGACACATGGCTAATAATCCAACTCCAGCGCCACTGGGGCAGCTTGCGTCCATGGCTTCTTCAGCCTCCAGGCTCCTCAGACGCTTCCCAGGAGGTGTCTCCTGCAAACCATTCCCTCCAGGAACGGCCCTACTGCCTCTGCTAGCACTTCCATGTTGCTCCATGCAGGAGAGCATCGAGGGGAGTGAGAAGCGGCTGGCTGCTTTACAGCTGCCCAACAGCAACAAAAACCTGCTGTCCTACAGCATCCAACACACACAAGGGAATTCCCCCACATTTCCAGAGGTAGCAAGGAGAGAGCCACCTCCCAACCTTGGCTGCTGCTGCTCAGCGCAAGAGCAAGGCCAGCACCACCCATGATCGGATTTCAGACGAGGCTCGACTGAGATGGGGCTGGTTGATGAAGCGAGTTCGGGGTATTCCCCTCTCCCCCACACTGGGCGTGGTTCCATTAGATCAGGCATAGTTCAGGGTCGTGGGGCATTGGCCATCCATCCTGAAACCAGTGCTATAGCAGCCCAGTGCCAAAGATAGACCTGGTTGAGTGCAGTCCCCTGGCATTTGAAACCAGCGCGAGTGCTGGGTATCAGCAGGTCACTTCTCAACGGAGTGTGTGAGCTGCCCCCTTTGGCTTCACTTTCCACACGGCAGCTTTTTATTTGGTTTCATGCTAGCCTCTGTTCCTTGCAGCAGCTGGTGCCTGCATCTTTCAGTCCGGGCTTAGCTGCACAGTGGGTTCCTTTGGCTCCTAACTCCGTTCATGCACTGCCCAGGGCAGGCTCACGCTCAGTCCAGTTCTTTGCTGGCCCTTGTGCCTGTTTTGATGGCTGTTTCAGTGACACAAAGAATCAAGTTTCATCCTGAGACATGACTAGCTGTCATCCGCTGGCCGAAGTGGTGGGAAGGTGGGCTGATGATCCTGCAGAAGGGACACCAGCCTGGCTCCCAGTACAAACACCAGCAGCCTTACCTTTGCTACGTATACGCAACCTCCCTCTGGTTCAGACCACTTCCATCTTGCCACAGGGCTGTGCTCACCTTTTTTCATTCCTAGAGTTTCAGGCCACTTGTACCTTCTTCTCTGACCTCCAGTGTCACGGAGGATATTACAGCTCATCTAACCACCTCTCTATTGAGCCCAGTATCGTGCATCTTGCAAACATCTACCCTGCCCGAAAAGCAGCCTGTCCTGATCTGCGGAGGCTATGAGCTGGCAAAACCACTGCTTCCCTTGACAGTTCTTGGGTGGTCGAGCCAATGGGCGAGTCACCATTCGAACAAGTGTGCTTTTACTCTTATTGGAATGTGCGTGGCTCCAGTTTCCAGCCATTGGCTCTTGTTCTGCCTTTTGCCATGAGATTCAAGACCCCACTGGTCCCCGTGAGTTCCTCCCTTGTAGACTTGGAGACACTCCTGAGCTCACCTCTTCACCTTCTCTTCATCACCTTGGCAAATCGTGCTTCTCAGGTCTGTCCCCCAGGACATTTTTTCCAGCCCTCAAAATAGTTCTCCTGCCTCCCCGTCCCCCCATTTTTCAATATCTGTTTTCAAATGCGGACTCTGGTCTCAGCACTGCCTTTTCCAGAGACAAAACCACACTTCCCTGCTCCCATGGCCCCTTCACTTCCCCAGGAAAGGCATCGGCTCTTGGCAGCAGCACATGCAGGAACAGCAGTGGGAGGAAACAGGAGGCCCATTTTGCCTGATGACTAATTCACTAAAGGGAGGACCATGGTGCAGTCATGCCAAGGACTGAAGCCAGACCAGCCAGGGCTGACGTAACTCTGAGCAGCATCCATTGGCTCCTGTTAGGAAAAACAACCAGGAGTCCAGTGGCACCTGACTCACCTGAAAACACTGAGGCCTAAGAGAACTGTTCATCTTTCAGGTGCCACCAGATTCCTGGTGGGTTTTGCTCAAACACAGCTAACCCCAGAGGCACTGAGACAAGGGAGAGAGCTGGGGCTGAGAGCCAGCCGGCTTTTAGCTCATGTGGGAGAGCACAGGGCTTTAGTCCTAAGGTTGCACGTTCATCTCCTCCTGCAGAGAACCCTGGTCTCAGAGCCACTGACAATTCAAAGGGGCCCAGAGCTCTATTTGACAGCCAGGATCTCCAGGGCCCTTAGAACTGCCAGGTCCCAGCAGAGTTACCCTTTTCCCCCCACCTTTCCCATTGGCAGGCATATGCTGGGCTGTCTCCCTAGGGATGTGGGGGTCTTTTCCATCCCAGATCACCTCTCTGGCAGAGGGGAGAGCTGGGCGTGTAACAGAGGTTTGTTGGCTTGCTGGAAATTCCAAAATAGGATTTAGCGCCCCCCCCTATCCAGGTCACACTGAGAACAAGTTGCTTTGACTTTTCTGACAAATGAAAAAGAAAAAAAAGTTTCCGGTGGGGGACAAACATTTCGTTTGGCTCCAGATTCAAAGCCTGGTTTGACCAGGACCTTTGGGTACTTTTACCTTTTTAAAATGGAGGGAAGTTGTGAACCAAAAGTCTGCTCGACACGAAAGCCTGGAAACGCTCAGCGCCAAACTTCCACCTGGCGGCAATTTTTGAAAGTTTGTCACCAGAGCGATTCAGCAAAGCCCCAGGGGAATTGGCAAAGCCTTTCCCCAGCCCGGGAGATGCACGTTTGCCAGGAGCACTTTTGGCTTTACTCCTGGGGGCTGGAGGAAGCCGGGCTGGCATTTGCTCACCTCTGTTATGTAGTACAAGGTACTGGCTCCGCCAGCGAGGCTCACTCAGCGGGAGCCCTCTGTCCGCTTTTGGAGCTCTTTGAAAGTGCTTTGCCCAAGCACAGCGTTAAGCTGACGTAGAAAAGAGCTTCAGTTCGGCTGCAGCTCCTGCCTGGGAGCAGCCAACTCCATTTCCTTCCCAGGGAAGGCAGCAGCGTCTGCAGCGCTCTTGTAGAAATGTGGCTGGCTCAGGAGTTACGGGGGCAGCACGTGAGGGAGTCACAGCTCTGCTTTCCATTTCTGGTTTTCTTCCAGCCCCTAGGTCGCCTGCTCGGGGTGGTGACGCAGCTCCCCGGCCCCCAGCCAGGAAGGCAGCCTGCTCCAGCCCATCAGACAAAGGCGTCATTGAGCTGATGGAATCCCCATCACTTAGGACTTTGGGCCCCAGATATGCACTCCCAGCCCATGGGGTCCTCCTTCTCCCTAGCCTTGCGGGCCTGCCACGCTACAGGCTCCATCCAGCCGGCACTTGCCTCAACTTTCACAGAAAGCGGTGCCAAGTCAGCAGCCAACATGAACGTTCCTCCTCCTGCCATGGACAGCTGCGAAGGGATTTCCCAGGGCTGAGCTGCGAAGGAACACTTTGGCCATCACCTGGCTGGCATTCCTGGGCTGTACGGGCATGTAAGCCCACGACAAGCAGAGCCACTGAAGGTGCATTCACTGCCCAGACCAGCTGGCCTGAGGGTGGAGGCCAGGCCCAGGCACTACAACCTGTGCTCTTCTGAGCACCTCCGTTTTACTCGTGCGTGCTGCTGCCGACTGCAGAGCCGTGTTCCTTGTAAGCTGTGCATGTGGGGGGCACCCGGTGGATTAGCAGAGCACCCGGAGTGAGGTTTTGTGCACCATGGTGGTGCACATCCACGCGTACCTCAGTGCACACAAATTTATTCTGCACATGGATGGAAAAGGTCAGAGGAGACATTGGTGCAGACTCCCCGCAGCATACGACAGCTGCCTGCATTCCCAGAGGCCACCCTGGCTGACTCCAGCGAAGCCTGCACCCGGACAGCCAAGACCAGCCAATGGGGTGAAAGCCCACAGCTACCAGGAGGCTTCTGTGGTTTCCCAAGGGTGCCCAATAGCCTCCCCGCAGAGCTCCGACTCCCATGGACAGCAGTACAAGGCCCGGCGAGGCGAGCGGTTCCCATACTGTAAGGTGTGCAGCTGGGGCTCTGCAGAGCCCCCACAATGCACAGAATGAGCCCACAGGGACAGGGCGGCGCTGGGCTGGCTACTGCGATTTTTATGTTCTGAAGTGATCCGCAGCTGGCAAAACCTGGTGCAGCAGGGCCACGGCCTGTCCCAGCACAGGGCAGCGCCGGGTTTCTGCACCTACCGCATCTCGCAACCCTGGAGAAGCTCGTTCACTTTTCTGCTCCCAGCCCTGGACATCTCAGCCAAGGCCGGGTCGTTAGTTCACAGCCCTCAGCCCCACTCGGAAAGCCCTGTGAAAGCCATCTGTTGGCTGGCGCGCACGCCGGAAGCACGCTCAGGGCTCCAGCGTGCGAGGCATCGGAAGGCTGGGAATACACTAATCCCAGAAAAGAGGCGAGGCGCAGCTGGCTGGTGTTTTGAACTACATAAATAAGGTTTAGTGCCTTAAAAGCCCAGGACACAGTATTAATATTTAATTCACTCTAAGCAGCTCATCTCCTGATTAAGTACACATCCGCCAAGGCTGCAGTCCCTCAACACGGACAAACATGGCAGTTTACCACCAGCTGCTCCCGCTGACATTTGATTGTTCAAACACACCGCAGTACAAACAAAACCCAAACAGCGGAATGGGGTATTTAAAAAGCTCCAACCTACCCGGGCCAGCATTTGGGATGAAGACAGGATTTTAATAAGGCCTCTTTGTGATCCAATTAACGGAGTCATATTTCCCACCGAAGCGATGCCATTGGAGCCTCTGCAGTAATGGGCTTTGCCGAAGCAAATCCTTTTAGATGCTTCATGTGCCTTGGGCACAAACGGTGGAAAATGCCTCTCCCAAAGCCCCGAAGGGCCTGACTAACTCCGTGCGTTACGGGACACCATGTAAACGTCAGGTTGGTTTCCGAGCCGGGAGGCAGCGCCAGGCACTTCAACAGCTGGAGCTGCTGCTGCCTGGCGTTGTCCCACTGCATTGGACGGTGGTCTCGGCAGCGCCGAGGGACCTGCGGTGGCACTTTCGGACACAGAACGCTATGGGCTCAAAATTCGAGACCACAAACTGGTCACCACAGGCCCTCAGTAGGGTGGTCTGTTCCCACAGAGGTTCTCTGCTTGCCCTTTGAACCCCCCCCAGGGACTTGGAAGCAGCATTGGCAAAGGCCGGACAAACACAGCCGGATCCTCAGCTGGTGGCCGCCAGCACAGTTCCACTGAAGTCATCGGAGACCCCAGTCGCACAAGTCTGAGTTCAGGGGACTGGGGACTCCAGGAGCCAGTCATGGGAGGACTCCCCTCTACCCCCTCTCCAGTGCACTAGGTCTAACTCAGACGTCCCCAGGCCCTGCCCCACGTCTGCAGCAGCACCTGCCTCCTTCCGCAGGATCGTTTTGCAGGGGTAGCAACCAGCCTGGATCTCAGGCCTGAATGACATGGGCTTGGGCATGCATGGTCACTGCCCACGCTGGGGTTATCACATAGCCCCAGAGCAGCCACAGACTCTCAGACTCACTGGGTCCCACACCGCCTGCAAACTCAGACGGTGTTTGGAGAAGCAGAGTGGCAGCTCTGTTTTCATTTCCTAGAAACCAAAAGCACTTACCGCTCTGGCTGCTTTCCATCCACACAAGCCCACTACAGCTGGGTGGCTCTGTCACTTGGAAACAACGGCCTAGGGATGCCACAGTGCCAATTCCAGACATCCTGGCGGCTTCTCTCGGACATCCTGGCACGCCCGCGTGGGCTCCCTGCCACGCACAGACGTTTTAAACTGATTTTCCAAGTGCCTGTTCAGAACCAAGAGTCAGGACGAGATGGAAGAACAAAGTAGCCAGCCCCGGGAAGAGCCCACTCCTGGGCTAGCCCACACCCTGGCCAGCTCATACCCACACAGCTGTGCTTCCCTTTAGGGCAGAGAGGTTCTTCCCCTAGGGTGTGAAATTCTTCTGCCTCGGCAGTTTTTGGGTGAGGAGTGCAGAAGTTGCTGCAATGGGAGCAAAGCCCAGATGCTGGTCTTTAAAGGTAGGTTTTCTGCTGGGCTCCCACTAGTTCTTTCCTTCTGGGGCAGAATAAATTTTGTTATGTGCACCAAGGCACATGCTGATGTGCACCACCACAGTGGGTGCTCTGCTCATCAGCTGAGTGGCACGTGAATCTCTCCTGGGTGGCCGCCCAAGTGCTCAGCTTACAGGGAACACTGGCTTTCTCCCCTCCACATGTTGTTTATGGAAATGCCTAGTCCCTAAAGTGAGCCTGAATATGTACTCCTAGGCAGAGCTGGCAAATGTGTGCTCCAGCAATGCATACGCACAGCAAAGGTTTAATTGCAACAGCTGCAAAGGCTCCGTTTAGCCTTCACAAGCCAGGCAGCAGGTAGATAGCCAGCAATACAAGTCAGGCATCAACAAGAACCATTTTTCTTCTTTACACCCGCAAATGATTTCACCCCCACAAAACGACAGGCACCGACAGCAGACAGACAATCTGCCTACACTCAGCACCCACGTATAATTTCAAACTGCTACTGTTTGAACCCCGCGAGCAGTGGAGTGGTCCCCGGGGAGCAGAGATGTTCAACTGAAAAGGAAGCTGCACTTCCCAGGCGCAGCATGGGCGAAACCTTTGCCTTATTGCCTACTATAAAACGTGACAGAGGCTTTCTTCCGGGATGCACCGAAATGAGGGATGGTGGCGGACACTGACTGTGTGGGCATCTGAGAAGCAGAAAATGAAGTGCGCTGCGTTAGTTGTGAAGCTAAACCTATTGAGAATGAAAGTACCTGCAGTCCGTGGCACGGTCATGGCTTCACAGTGGCTTTCTCACATCTGTAGTGGAGGAAATGAAAGTGATGTCACTTGCCAGGGGCATGTGTAGAGTGTCTTTGGGCTGTTCTTGCTGCAAAACAATATGGGCTGGTGAGCACATCCTCCCTTTGTAATGCAAACAAACCTACCACTGCCCCTCAGTCTCGGCTAGAAGCTGGGACTGCCTGACAAGGTGGCTCACTCAATGAATTCCCCTGTTCTGTCCACTCTCCTGGAAGCATCTGGTACCAGCCACTTTCAGAAGGTAGGGTGGTGGGCTACATGGACCCTGCAGCACGGCCATTCATAGGCTCTTGCTAATTTATCAAACAGGTCCTGGGCTCTCAGGGAGTGAAACAAGCACGAGAACACCCTGTTGGCATTTGGTTTTGCCCCGTCATTAGTTGTCATGCTAACTGTTCCCAAACACCCTTCTGCAGGCTAGCCTATGGAAGCCCTGTGCTTTTCATCCAAAGATGGGTGTTTGAGCCAGCTCATAAATATGCCCCAGGCCTACGTTGCCAGGAAACCCCAAACCCTGCTGATCCCATCAGGGTTTCATGCCACCAAACATGCTGCTCTCACGATACAGCCCCTTTGTCAGGAACTGGAGGGAGAATCATGGAGTTTAAGGCCAGGAGCCATTAGATTGCGTTCGCCACCCCCTGCGTAGGCCAGGCTATTCCATTTCACCCTCTTACCCCTGCACTGAACCCGGGGCCTTCCCTTATCAATTTTCTACACTTACCCTACAGTTCATATGCTACTGACGGCTAATTCCTTTCCTCCATTTATTGCCATTGACTGCAAAATCGTGGCTTTTTGGCCAGCTTATAACAGGCATCAGGAACTCCCAATTTTCATTCTTTTTTTTTTTTTTTTTTAAAAGACAAAATGTTTCCTTCAGTGAATTTTGATAAACCGACCCTTTTGATGATGAGAGCGAGGGGTGGCCCATCAACCCTCTGACCATGACCTTCTCACTGGGGTGAGAAATCCCCCCCGCCCCCCTCCACTGAGCAGGTCCTTTGTCCCAGTCAGCTGGGAGCTGGCAGTGCTCTGTAGTGCCTGTATGTGACAGGAAGCATTTGGACTGTCTCCTCTACAGAGCCCAGGTGCATGGCTGCCTAGCGTGGCTGCCGCTTACACTACGGGCATTTTGGGGCTGGTGTGGGAACAGCACCTCTCTGAACAATGTCAGTTATGTCAACAACAGTCCTCTCCTCTCGGCATAGCAGACAGCACCGTGGGCTTTTTTCCCCCCTGGCAGGGAATGGGGATACCTCATCCCTGACAGAGCCATGCCAGCGTGTTTTAAATGCAGACCTGTGCCTTACATGGTCCTCTAAATGTCATACCCAGCCTCTTGTCTGCTACTAGTCTGTTTGGTTGGGGCTTATGGTTGTTGGTTTGAGAAGCTCTCAGGTTTGCTTCGTGCGGACACCTGCGTTTTGTCAGGCTGTGGATCTGGGCTGTTCGTTGTTTCAAGACTTCCTTTGTTCTTATACTTACACATGTCAGGAGAAGCACCTCATCACTGGGTTAGCTACAGCTCTTTCCTCCAGAAGCTGCCCAGACACATCCGAATTGTCTGGCATACTTCGGCCTGAGAATTTCTTGGGTTCTCTTAGGAGGGAAGAGAGAGAATCTTACCGAGCGTATAGTGGTTCTTTTCTAGGGTTCCTCAGATTTCTGTTCTGCTAGCTGCCCATAGGGTGACAATAAGGCAAAGCAAGGAGAAGGAATCATCTCAAAAACAAAGTACTCTGCATTGACCCATATCACCACCCACCTGATTTTCCTGCTACAGGTTCAGCCTCTCTGCTCCGGCACCCTGGGACCGGAGCACTCCCAGACCAGGAATTTTGCTAGACCAGGCATGGTCAGTTCTGCCCCCCTGCTGGCCTCCAGCCCCTGCAGCTCCCCAACTCCCCCCACAGGCTCCCTGGCTGGTGGCTCCCAGCCCCAGACGTGGCTTCCTGACAAGCTCCTGGTGCCAGGCAGGAAGCTGCAACCGCAGCAGGGATAAGCTCTGTGAGGAGCTGCACCCCGGCCTGGGGCTTTGTGTCAGATTTCAACCACAGTTTCCGCAGCCTCCAGCTTTCTGCTCAGTGAGCCATGGCCACTGCTCTCGGCCTGGGTCAAGGGTCTTTCGCTGCAGTTCCAGTAGGTGGGCTCCCTGGCTGCTTCCCCCCATTATCCCCTACCCACCCCTCCTCCTGCCATCAGAGCAGCTGCCCTGCCCTGGGCTTTTGCTGCTGGTCTGGCTGGTCCCTTTTCCCAGCCCCGGAACTCTCTTGACCTGCAAGATCCGTGGTCCTGCAGGACGCCGGATGTTGCCAGATGAATGAATGCCGCATTTGGGAGTTAACCGTAGCATGTTGTTAAAGCAACACTGTACACTAGAGTAACAAAAGAAAGGTTGTGGTGCTCATGTTGCTAAACTTCAGGTGTCCATTACAGCATAAGTTACGTACTGACAGCTCTGCTATGAGCTTACAGAATCCTAGAAAACAAAGGGCCAGACGAGATCTTGAGAAGTCATCAAATCAGGCCTGTGATGATGCAGGGTCAAGTAAACTTAGACCAACCCTGAGAGAGCAACAGATTTGAAACAGTTCAACCTGTTGTTGAACTCCAGCAATGGGAATCCCACAACCTCCTGTGGTAGCATATTCCAGAGCTCAAATGCCCTTACAGAGAGAGGTTTTTTCTTAGCATCTAACCTAAATCTCCCTGGATGCCAATTAAATAGTAACAAACGCTATATCTGAAGAGCATAGTACTGTCCTGAAGATGCATTATTTGTAGTTCACCACAGGAGAATATCAACCTTCTGTACACACAAACAAATGCTCAGCAGTTGTGCCTTTTAAATTGCTCCTTCCATTCTTGGAAGAGGATTAGCAAGTGATAGAAGAGAACTATTTAACATTCAGGAAATGTAATGCACACGTGTGAGTTATCAATCATTCTAGGCAGATGGTAAATGTATCTCCTTTCACCACAAATTGAGCAGCAAACATTCAGATTCATCACCAAGACAACATATTTAAATTCACTTCTATTTTCAGTTCAGACATTTTCAACAAATTGCTAAGTAATGAAAATCAATATTTTTGTCCAAATAGTCAAGAGAAGATGCTGGAAAGTCTGCATCATTGTAGCAGAGGCACATTCTAGATATTTGAATTGTATAAAGTTGTTAAAAGAACACATTAACTTGCAGTTTTAAATACTTATGTGGGTCAGAATGTTCTTTGCAGCTAAAAATCACCTGGGTTTTCACCTCCAAGCTAATAGTGACTGAGGCCAGGGCAGCAACTAGCAAGATATTTGCAAATTTGCTTTCCTGATTTGTTAAGCAGGAAGTTTCACTTCAGTCTCCGAACAGAAAAATCCACGCAGGACCCCCAGCTCCTTTTTTCTTACAATTTCAAAACCAGTTAAGTTAAACTTTAAAAGCCCTTTTAAAACAGGGTCTAACTTTCATCTCTCAAACATGGCACACATTTACATAAGGTGTATTTAGCTCCAGCCAGAGTTAAACATGAGACTGGCAAAACTCCTGTATAGATTACTGAAAATCAGTGTTTATTTTGTGCCGGTGCTGAGGAGCACCTTGGCAGCCCCAGATGCAGGTTTGGCGGGGGGTTGGGAGAGGTGGGAAGCCGGCTAAGTACCAGTTCCCTTTTTTTACAAAGGCATTGCCACAAATGCAGACCACCCATTAGCTTTATTAGTTCATTGTTCCACCATCATCGGTTCACATTTAGAATGATCACACAGTATGAGAATTAAATACATCTAGGGTCTGGGGACCCTTTAGTGAAAATAACTGACAGCGTCCAGCTTATTTGGGAGGCTGGGGATCAGTGGAAGTCGCCTCAAAAGGTGAAAAGACGCCCAGATGAGCAAGTTAGGAACAGGTGGAAAGACTGTGCCACACTCACTGCAGAGGGTCACTGCCTGGTGACTGTATCCTGAAAGCAGGGGGCTCAGCAAACCATTAAGACGACTGCTAAAAAGAAAAGGGGCTTTGTTTTCACTTACATGCAATCAAGCAATTACCCTTCCTCATGCAGGTGGTTCCTCTGCCAATCAAAATACAACACCTGGAACTGTGACTTAAGATAAAAACTTTTATTTTACAATTTTATAAAGCAGCTTTACATTAAGCACAGACGTTGAGCCATTTATTTATTTTGTATATAAACATAATAGAACCTCTTTCCCTTTGCAAAAAGTCATGTCTTGCTGTATATAAAACTAACGTGTGCACATTGTGCTTAAACTGCAAAGTCTGTACAGCTTTACAAAGGACCACCCTTTAGAAGAGCATCCTGTAAACAATTTATTGCATATTTAACACATGGTGCGTACCCCCCATGTAAAATGTAGAAAAGAATAAAGTACAATTACAAAGTAAGTGAAAATAGCAGCTTTCAGTGAATGTCTCACACAATGGCCAAGAAAAACAGCACTGCCACACTTCTATAGTTGTGCTTGTGTGTCACTGGTTTGCATATACCCACGTGCACGGTGTTTCCGATGAACATATGTACAATAGTCTTAGTGAATGGGTTAAATAGACCTTAGCATTGCAGGTCCTTTGTCACTGCAACAAACAAATGCACAAAAACGGATTATTACACAGTGAAATCAAATAAATGAAATTACTGGCACTGGCACACAATAATGCTCTCTGATAGCTCATTTCTTTTTGAAAACTAAGAGGAATCCACGCATTAGGTTCCACAAACACTCCTGGTTGATTGCTTAATTTACGTGCATATGCACTCAACAAAAATGTAATGGAAATTGTGTTAAACATAGAAGGCTACAACATCTGTTTCTCAGCTGAGACGACTAACCTACGATTCTTAGGCTAGGTCTACACTAGCAATTGATCAGCAAAACTCTCATCGTTCAAGGGTGCTTTACTTCCTCTCCCCACTCCAAGAGACAAAAGTTTTGCTGCAAGCATGAACGCTGCTCTGTTGGCAGAAGTGCTCTCCTGCCAATCACGTGAAAGCTGCTCAGGAGGGTTAGAAGTATTTTGTCAGCCAAAGTGCCGACAAATGGTGTTTGCACACGTGCACTTTTAGAAACAGAGCTGTGTCGACACAGCTTTGTTGCTAAAAGCAGCGTAACGTAGATGGACCTTTAGCAAATCTATTTGTCTGCTGCCGGATGGACTCCAGTGTGAGGTATGAAAGACGGAAAGATCAATGCCACTGTTTGTTTTTAAAATGTTCTTTTCCTAGTTCAGTAAGAAAAGGTATCCACATGGTTAAGGCACTGATATTTGTCACAGAGGCAGCACCCAATCCCTCTCATTTGAGTCTCCTAATCCAAATTGGTTATAATATTGAGGACACACACCAGAAAGACCTTTCACTTAGTGATCGGCCATGGTTGGTTTTTTTTGTTTTTTTTTATGTTTTTTTTTTTTAATTTGAGGAAAAGCTCCTCTCTGAACACTTTGGCATTGATATAGATTTTAGGGTTCAAAACAGTTTTGCTGTGACATCTATTTTTGTGTTAATCAATACGATCGTGTTACGTGCTGGAAAGCTCAAAAGAGCTACAAGATTGTTTCATATACTGGTGAGCAAACAGAAAAGGCTTTAAAGTCTTACTGTCACCTCTGCCCTTTCAGAGGTTTGAATTTATTCTGACCCCAAAACAAACATCTCTCCCCACTCAAACACTTCTTGTGATTTCTTTAAACCACATAAGAAATGTGCAGTATATAACTGGACCAATGGGGGGAGGGAGGGAGTGAAATCTGTTAACTTGTGTGTATACTTTACTATACTGCAACATGCCTACAACTTAAAGGTCTGGGATTCATAATCTACACTGACCAAAATATTAGCACATATTAGTGATGCAGCCTGCACCAATTATTAGTTAGCCTGCCATAAAGAACAGTATTGGTCCAATGACACGATAAGTTGGTTTGTTTAATTGCTCTGAACTACAAGGAGCCAACATGCATGTTTAGAAGCCTACCAAATTCCTGGATCATTTTAATCAATTTCGTGGTCCTGGGATTTAAAAAAAAGTAGTCAATTTCAGTTTCCGGTGATTACGCTTGAAAGGTCATGATGCTGTAAATGTGAGGCTCCTGATGCAAAGGACCGCCATGGCGGGTCGCAAGGCTAGCATAGGGGTTTGTGCGATTGCCACTTTCACTTCTGTGTTGCTGCTGGCAAAGCTGGACAGCCAGAGAGCAGTAGTTGCTGGTTGGACACCAAGCTCTAAAGCCAGTGCTGTTAACCAGTGCAGTGCAGACTTGGAAGGGGTCTCAAGGTAGGGAGAGGTGGGTTACCCTATATTTGTGGTTTCTCTATAGCCTCTCCACCTGGCAGCTGAGGCAGTAGGCTTTGTACCCAAGTCAGGGGTATGTCCCAGTCACCAAGGAAGGTTCCTGGAGGTAGGTCTGACCCAAGCTCCAGCAGCAGCCTCTGCAGAGGAAAAGGAATTTCCTTTCCTCTCCATCCTGGGCAGGAATTAGCAGCAGGAGCTCAGCACACCTTACAAGTCCCTGGCTGGGGTATCCAACCCTTTTCTACAATAGCCAGGTCATGGGGGAAGATGAGATTTCACACTCCAGGATGCATCTTTCATGGCCATGAGTCTGCTAGGGCACTGAACAGGCTGAAGTAAAAGCCTGTCATGAATAGTGAAAAGACTTTATAACGAGGAAAATTCAGGTTAATTCTGAGCAATAATGCATGTCACTGAATGTATGGTTTCTGCCACATTCATTCAGTTATTGCACGTGTACTCTTCCTCACTTGTCAGAATCACTGAGAATTAATACAAAAAATTAAGCCAATGTTGTGGGTATAACTAAGTTGAGATCTCGATTGCAATATTAACACTTAAAATACTTGATCCACTTTTTAAAAAAAGTTTAAAAACCAAATCACTAGAAATATTGATAATTTCATTTCAGTCAAGTGACCTATGAACTACTTAATTAGTCCCTCACCATGGTTTTTGGATTCCAATAGAAATCTCCCAAAGAATGAAGTTGCCACCATATACAGAAACCCCTGATGTGTGGGTGAAAATACAGTACAAAATAACAAATTCCACAACCAGAGATTCCAGCTACATGGGGGTGGGGGAATGTTGATTAGCAAGCCTCCAACAGGATTGTAGGTTTCAATTTAAATGGTATGCTTGCAGCTTTTGTGCAGTCAACTAGTCCCACTTGGAGTTGTGCTTACATAACATAACGAGCCTTAACGCTGGCTACATGTTTTTACATTTACACATCTTTAAAGAGACCATATGCACAACATATTTATCAATATATAGAATTTAAAAATAAATTGTGTATTCACCCCTCCCCCAAGAAAAGTATTTGTAGAAAAGAAACACTTTTAAAAAGATACACTATCAACTACCCAGGCTACAAGTAAATACACATTTACTGCTTTATGTCACATGAGCTGTAATTCTGTTCCAACATATACACAGATTATTCCATTTTAAAAGAGGCCACATACTAACTTTTCAGGCAGGTACTGGACTTTAGAAACCTATATGGCTTCTGTAAATTATCGTTTTCCTACAGAACGGAAAAATAAGAATTTCCCCCAACAGACTCAGGCTATGGAATACTACAGGCAGGTGAACATGATGAAGTGACTAGCTTTTATTCAGTCCTTGGACTGGACGCCTGTTTCAAATTCCCCCTCCTAGACAGAAGTAGTCTAAGGATGGAATGCAATTACTTCCAGAGATCAATTTTGAGGACCCCTTTCAAAAAAAAGAGAGTCCATGCAAACTTAGTATGCAACCTTTTAAAATGTACCTTTGCTTAGCCGTCAGGAGTCCAATCACTCCTGTCACCAGCAGATAGGTGAAACGGGGTTTTGGTTGTGAGCTCTAGTTGTGCTTTGCCCTGCCACCTTTAAGGTAGCTCTTCCATCGCTTGACAAATTCTTTGAAAATTGGGGACTCGTCAATCGTGCTCAATAGCTGGAGTTGGTTTATGTGGGTGGTGTGATAGTCCCACCGGGCCAAATTGGGAGCAGAGCCAAGCATAAAATGACGGAGGTCGTAGATGGTTCCTGAGCCAGTATCGTAGAGTGGAAGCATGGCTTTGAGGGACTCCATGCCTCGATCATAGAGAGACTTTGCTTCTTTCCCTAGTTTCTCACCTGCAGTTTCTTTTAAGTCGTACAGTCCAATCAAAGAGTACATGAAACCGTTCAAAACAAACGAGCTAGGTGAAGTTGGGTACTCTTCATACCAGTCATGTTTGTTCATAAAGACAGCTTTCACTCCATGCTGCTCTGATGGGAGCTTGTAAGGTGCCGTTGCCTGTAAAGCTGAGTTGAGGAATACGTGGTCTTTTGTTAACAGATAAGCCCTGACTAAGGTGGAAATGGCCTGTCCTTGGGCCATTGCAGAATACCAGCCAGGATCTAAAGATTTAAACCCTTCCCCCAACTTCCGTGTCACCATAATTGGCCAGCCACCTTTTTCATCCTGGTTCCGCACTAGCCAGTCACTCGCAGCAAAGAAAGCTGCCATGTGGGCAGTTGTGGATATAGTGATGTTATCAATTAAACCTTTTCCCTTTGTGATCAACCTAACCACTTTCTTAGGCATTATTTTTGTCTGCTTGACGGCTTTTGTGTTGGACAAACCGATGCCTTTCCTTAAATCAGTCACCAGATCTCTTGTGACTGTGCTCCAGCTGGTCCTAGGTCCAATGCCATAGTAAATATCTCGGTCTCTAAACGCTATCAGCTGAGTGTTTGAGACGTAGTGGATAGTGAAGAGCTGGTTCTTTTCAGTTGTTTCCAGAACCACAGATATGCTCCCGTTTGTGATGAATTTGAGGTCAAAAGAAATAATAAAATCTCTTGAATTCCCAAGCTGCAGAGATGCCCCTTCGGTATTTTCTGGGGAAAAAAAAACAGAGGAAGCTGGTTTAGTGGTAAAAAAGGATCTCAAGAGTACATTTAAAAGGAACTTAATGCCATGAAATTAAGTTTGCAAGATACAGTCTGAAATAATTCAAGAGCACTTTTTAATCAATAACCGAAAATCTCCATTTCCATTGTCTCTGTTCATTTGCTGCTTACTACTAAATTAAGAATTCAGCATCCAACTTAAGGGTTAAAGATTACTTACTGTATCCAAAGGAAACATTCCCTCCTGTATCCTCATTAATGTATTAATGCCAGCCTCCCTGGGCCCCTAGGCAAGGTGTGTGTGTGTGTGGGGGGGTGAATGCCCCCAGAAAGGGCAGGGGCAGCAAGACCTCAATGCCACCCATAGTACACCACACCAGCCCCCAGGCAGCTCTCCGTGCTGCCGGGAGCATGCCTCCCTTTCCAGCCCAAGGCATGCCCTTCTCTCCCCAGAGCATGTGGCACAGTGCTCTGGTAGCAACTTAAAGGGCCAGCCAGCACTGCTGCTGTAGTATCAGTGGCAAGAGCAGCAGCCTTGGGCCTCTCTGAATCACTAGGCCCTGGGGCAACTGCTGCACTCTGTCCAGGAGTAGTGCCAAGGCATTGGCCAAACTGCTCCTTCAGGATCCTAGTCTAGCTTATCAAAACGCTGGGTGTAATGCAGAGGCCCAAAGGCAGCCTGCGAGCAGAGCACAGCAGACATCAAGGGGAGGCCGAGGGACAGATGAAAAAGGATACGTGCGCTGCATCATAGAGAACCTAAAATACATTTGGTAGCATTAAGCTACCCACGGAAGACAGCAGTGTGAACTAACCAAGTAACCCAATTCAAAAACTATGTTCCCTTCCAACTACCCGAATCAGGTCTGGCATTCCAACAACAGAGTCTGGGCAACTTGTTCCAGCCAGTTATGATTCAAAGAGGGAAAAAAAAAAAAAAAAAGACAGGAAGAATGAAGCCACTTTACGTTGTATTTCATCTTAAAACAAAATTCTGACGTGGGTGTCCGGCTAATTTGGGATCGTGTGTTCTGGGACTGTAGTCATAAAAAGCAGGTGACTTGCGCCAACAAGCAACCAACCATTCACCTCTCTTCCGTTTCCCTAGTGACAAAATTGTACACACACGTGTGGGAACAGGGTTTAAAGTTTGGTTCAAGGGCTCTCAGCACCCACACTAACTGTTCCAGCAACTCACTTATACAGCAAAAATAAAAAGCAAAACACCCCAGGGCAGATTGCACTGCACATTGATCTGAAGAAGTGGGTCTGTCCCATGAAAGCTCATCACCGAATAAATCATTTGGTTAGTCAAAGCGCTACATTTTTGTTGGGGTACAGACTAACATGGCTCCCTCTGTTGTCAACTTACTTGTTTACCAAATTCTTCCACAAAGGCCAATTCACTGGTGGCAATGGGTGTTATACAGGCATAACTGAAGACCTAGCTGGACTGCAGTACATTTGCACCAGAAGGAAAGAACCTCACTTGATTTACAGAGACTCTACTGAGCTGAAGAGAAAAGGACTCTTTCCAGTTGCAAACTGAAATGATTTACAATGCAAATTGAGAGAAAATATTTGGAGCTCCAGTGATGCCATTTTTAGTTGCACTTCAGACTGGAGCCACGTGAAGGAAAACAGCTTGGAAAAATTGAGAAAGAAACAAGGTAGTCAGATATCCAGTGGTACCAAGATAAAAACGTACTAGCTGAGTTTTTGCCTGCTTGACAGTTCCAATAGGAAGGAACTGATGAATTTAGTGAAAGATGAACACAAAGAAACTTTACATTTTATTTTATTAAGCTCTACAAGGTCAAAACTTGGTGCTTTTTGTTGTTGCTGCTGCTTTTTTTTTTTTTTTTTTTTTTTAAAACAGTAAGGTTCCAAAGCCATACAGCACAAGGAAACCCTGTTTCCTCACTTGCTAGCTTTTAAATATAAAATCAAATCCCCACCAAAACTACAGTAATGATAAAAAAAAGAGATAATTAGTTTGTAAGACTGTGCAGATCTTGTAGTTTTGAAAGCACGGAGTGATGATAAACATTTAAAGACAGTTAGTTAAAATTAATGGTCTAAATAGAATAAAATACTCATGTGGGAAGCATGACTGTTTCTTTGTTCATGCTCCTTGCAGTGTGAAATTTCCCATAAATATATCTAGGTGCAACAACTGAGGTCTGGCCCATATTCCCTTAAGAACACGAGGCTTTCCCCATCTACCAAACTGATCCATTATGCTTTGCATCAAGACCGTAGTTTCCCATTCTGCAGTGTACAGGGTCAATTCTACCATAACTCTTACAACTGAATTTCAGCATCTGTATGGTGGAGAAATAGCAGTGCTTTGTTACACTAGTGTTCTTGTTTCTGTGAATGACCATCTAACGCAACCACTCACTAAGAAGAATTTGTAAAGTAAATTAGTTCTTTAAAATAAATAAATATTAAAAAGCTGAGTATCTCCACATATCGTTTCTACTTATTACTTTTGCTTTCTATTGTACAAAACACAATAATTAGAGATGTGAAAACTTAAGAGTCAAATAAAAACCTAAAGGCTGCCCATTACATGCACTGCATTAAGCACCTATAAATCCATTACTTAAGGCCATCTAAGATAAGTGGATTCGTATTGTGGCCTTCAAGGCCTGAAGATTACTCTGCCATCAATAAAGGATGAGGGAAGAATACATAAGAGATCCTATGACTTTTCCTCTCCTTATATTTATCTACTACAAAGACAAGAATGTTCTGACAACTTTTTCCTTAGAGACTTTGGCCTAAGGTGCTGACTAAAATTACTTCATTGTCTTTTTAAGTAATGGACTCATTAATTCTAATGGGTATTGATTAGGGAGAAAAATACATTCAGTCCTTACTAATGAGGCGGTCTTAGTGCCAGGGGAAAACGTTGCATAACATAATGCATTTTGTTTTATCAATTATTTGTTTTGTTAAGTATGAAACAGAACATGACAACTCAAGAGGAAATAGAAGCATATCTTAGAATACTGTGATTGGAGAAAGAAGCCATAGACACACGGTGTCTTAATAGCTAGATACGTACAGCCCAGGAAAACTCACACAGAGTGGGTAAGAACAACAGCTCAAAACAGTGGCTACAGCCAACACGCCAACAGTGCTGTTAAGAAGGTAGCCTTGTGCTCCTCACCTATGCTAGTTGTAGGCGGGCAGGCTGAAAGCTTTGACATAATATAAGCCATCCATGACCTCCACAGAACTGATATGGTAGCTGGGGCTCATTAGGGCACAGGGAAGCCCTAGTTTTAATTTTTTTCCCTTACGCTGGCAGCAGGAAGCCACTAGAAAGGCTACACCAGTGCTACAATGACTCTCCAATTGCCATCTATTTGGAATTGTAGGATTAGCTTCTACCAGCAATGGCACATAAAGCACCTGTGCTAGATCCCTCAGAATACAGGCCAAGGTAAGAATAGCTGAACATCTTGGGCCCAATTACATAGCCGTGCTGTACAAAAAACCTCATGCACAGTGAGACAGATGGTAGGTGACAGAATTAGACATTCTTGAAATCCTCCATTGAACAGTAGCACATCAGTATGTTCAAAACCACCCTGATGTGAAAGGTTGTTTTAATTTACAAAGTATGCTATACCCACCCTATGGATTAATCCTTGCTACATGCATTTGCGGTATTGCTATGGCGCAAGAAAATAAAGCCACATGTAGCCCAACTTTCCCTCATTCCTCTGTCTTAATTTGTCAGTTCAAGACCTAGCTAAGGTATGGTAGTAAAACTTGCACACCCAATTTCAGCACAACACAAACATTTACATTCTAATGAAAAAATCTTGGAATACAGGGATTGATATTGGAAACACTCCTGGAGTACATGTAGTTAAGACTGCAAAGAGGACACTGCATGAGCACCCTATATACAAGTCATTAGCACTAAGAGTAAGGTATTTATTTTATCCCCATTTCCTGTGCCACAGACTGGTTCCAAGGTTATTTGCTTCCTCCTATTGCTATGACAGGCATGGCAGCTAAAGGCTGCAGAATTTCATCTGGAACTTTTCTGTTCTTTACCACTGTGGTAAAATAATCTTCTATAATACCAATTTTGTTCACTCTAGAGTTAGTTACAAAGTCAAGAGAGAAGATGGAAAGACAAAGACTGACCGAGAAGACAGGTTTTCATGTGAGTTTTCAAAGATGAGAAGTAAACAAGGTTATATGCATAAGTGTTTAATAAAGAACTCCCTTGGTAACGTCTACACAAATTAACACAAATGGGTTATCTGTGATAATGTTACATTAACACACCTGGTGCGACAAACTGTTTTACATTAGTGAACCTGGATTTATCTGGTACTGTCGAAACAGAACAGCCTTTTGATACAGTCCAGTCAACAGGTCTGCTGTTTTTGTCTTTATCTTCAGCTGTTTCATACACTTCTACATGAGGTGGTTTCTCAGTCAGATTTTTACTGTAATGACTTAGCCCATACTGCGCAATCTGGATTGGGTAGAAATAGCCTTGAGGTCCCCACTGCGTAGATAAGGGCACACCTGTAGCACAGGAAATATATGAATTGTTAGAACATTTGAAATCCTTCAGAACCATCTCCCGTTCTCTCCCTCACAGTTTCATATAAACAAATAACATTTACCACAAGTAACTTTCAGGATTAGTTCTCAAGCAGAGACAATGAAGCCCCGTTAAAAAATGATTAATTATTCTCTTTTGTAACTAAAGTCTGCAAATATTAAAACTTATCAAAACCAGCCATATATGGAAGATAAAATGTAATTTTCACCATGCTGTACTATACAAGGGCATTTATTTGCTTATTGAAATACCATATTTAATATGTATTAAACATTTTTATGGATTTTTTTCTTCCTCTCTGGAGACCATTAAATCCCACTAAACCCAAATAAATCTTTGCAGGTTAAATATAAAATATGGCTAGAATTTTGCTAGCATTCATGGCGAACCTGCAATTTTACTCAATACTGATAAATCTAAATTGTTAGAGTTCCTAAACTATAAAGCTATTATAAATATATCTTGGAATAATACTTGTGTAATCAGCGATTTCCTTACCCTGCTGTTAACAAAATTTACACACTCCCTATTGTCTAACCGTCTCTCCTTCAGATTTACCTCAACATACATGGTGATCTAAAACTTTGTGCCCCAAGCTAAGGTTTCTGTGCAAGGGAATCCTTGTCCCAGACCCTACTTGTCTCTGAGGAGAAAGCCAAAGTGGAACTATGAAGGCACATCTAACTACATCAGTCAATAAGAATTAAGTGGCACATGTGCGCAGAGCTTCAACATCTGCTGACAGCTGGGCCCCCAGAGCCCTGCTACAGCCTGGTAATTTGTACAACTGAAGCTCATGGCGTGCATGCTCAAATTGTGAAATAATCTAATGCTCTTCAAACCTCATTCATCAATATTTATTTTTAACATCATCTGTCATGACCAGCTACCATGATGTGCTCAAACAAAGCTCCCTGTTCCCACTGTAGTCAGCTTCCCTCTGCCCAATGCACTCCCTAATGCCCATTCGGTGAGGACCGTTTTCATAGCTGTAATTGATGACAGACAATAGATCATCACACCACTGAATGAACAGAAGAGGCAAGAAGAGCTTTAGTGGATAGAAAAAGGTTATAACTGATATGCCAGTATCTGCATAAATGGTAATGTAAAAGGGAATCATAGAATTCTAGGGATGGAACGGACCTCAGGAGGTCATCTGGTCCAGTCCTCTGCCTAAAGCAGGATCAACCCCAACTAAATCATCCCAGCCATGACTACGTCAAAAACCTTTAGGGACAGAGATTCCACCACCTCTCTCTGTAATGCATTCCAATGCTTCACCTCCTTCCTGGTGGAATAGTTCTTCCTCATATCCACAGCACAAAGCATGGATAAAGTAACTTTTCCAAAACACACTGGCATTTAACAGACTTGACTGACTATTTTTTCCAACTTAGTCTGAATGACAAATCTCAACATGGAAAGTGCCGTGACTTCTTTTCCCTACCCCCACCTCCCTGGAAGGAAACAGAGGATGCCCATCCTTCAAACCTGTGAATGGTACAAAGTGAAGAAAATTAAAAGTGAAAAACAGATATTGTGACATTTGCATCATTTTTGTCCCTTGAAAATGTCCAGCTTAGAAACTAGTTATCCCTGGAACCTGGTGTAATGAAAAGATTAAACTAAATAAAAGAAGATACATAGATTAATCAGTGCTGCGCATTACTAATAATAAGTGTTCCTGAAAGAAACTTGATGGCCTACTTCTGCCTGAAGAGTAAAAGCATCAAGGGAAATAATTAAGTACGATGTATTATCTCAACTCCTGAAAGCTAGCTCACTTATTAATACTAAGTGTTCTCAGTTAAGGGTGCAAGTACTGGGACTGTAAAATGCACTAAAATTAAATCTACTGTAAAAGCTCCACTTGTAGCTGTTAATTTAAGTTGATATGATTAAATTTTCCAGGTTACAGGACACAAGGCAACATATTAACCTTGTACAAATGAGATGAAGTAAAACATACATGGGTTCTTCACCACATCTAGGTGACAATATAACTACTCTATACAAACTGTCATCTTGTATCATTCTGTTAGTTTGCATTTGAAACCTAAAACTTTTCAAACAGTTTTACTTTGATATCCATCCCCTTCCTCACAAACCTGTAGCTATTTCTCCACTGACACCTGTCTGCCAGATGCTGGCAATTCTATCTCCTCAACCACATCAGGGCTCTCGGCACCACACTACACAATGACAGCTCTGAAAGGTATCATTGCAGGAGGCCAAATTTGTAGGTAAATGACACGACAATTTCACTGAATTAATTCAAAGAAACGTGTGGCTGGAATATACAGCTGCTAGTTATATTACAGATCTGCAGGGAGCCTACGTATTTTTGCAGGCTGAGAGGCTGCAAAACTTGTCCCGCATAGTTTTATATTTCACTTTGCTTTTCAGCATAAAAGTCAGCAGTACTGCAAAATGACCAAGAGCAGCCATCTTCTGCGCACATTCTCCATTTCACACTCAAGACCAACAGAACACTGAGCATCACGCATGCTCAAAGAGGGGAATTGTTAGTGGAAGACTATCAATTAGCACGCCTGATGCACACAAATCAGACTTTCTACATTATATTCTATACAAGATTTTCTAACCAATAATCTATTTCATTAAAACCCCCACATTGTGCACAGCTGATGCTTACTGGGTCACTAATTTATTTAAAATTTTGGGAGCGTAACAAGACCCTGCATGTACTCTCCCTTTTCCCTATAGGTCAGTGATGAATTAGGCATGTGACAGATGGTCTAGGCCATGGGTCAGGAACCCTTTTTTGGGTCCAGGGCCATTGACCCATAGACAAATCAGCTGTGAAGAGAAAAAAAACTCACTAATGTCGTCCCCTACTGTAAGGGGACCAGGGCTATGGGGCCTGGGCAAGACAGAACATACAGACGCAGACTAGGAATTGTGGGGTCTGGGTAAGGGTACAGGAATGGGCTGGGGGTAGGTGATCTGGGCTGGAATAGAAGGCAGGAGAGGGGAGGGGCTCTAGACAGCAGGGGGTGCAGGAGCAGGTTGAGGGGTGGGTATAGCTGGAAGGAAGGGTGCAGGTGGGTCTGGAAGGAGGGGCCAGGGTGGGGTGAAGTATCTGGGAGGACGAGGTCAGGACCAGGCTGCCGGTGGGGCTGTGGGAGGGAGGGGGTGGACGATTTGGACTGTGGGGTGTGGGCAGGTGGAGTCAAGGGTGGGGGAGGGAGGGTGCATGGGGTCTGGGTGGCAGGGTTCAACTCACCTGCTCGCCCCAGATGCACATGGCTCCATGCCCCTTCCATCCATTCCCAGGCACCGCCCTCCACTGCTATGATTGGCCAGAATTTTGGCCTATCATAACCACAGTACGAAGCCTCCCGGCAGGCTGCTGAGACACCTGCCGATCCCCCTCCCCCTTCTCCCATCTGGGGGAACAGCAAAAAGCAGCAGTGGTGCCTGGAGCCACTTCCTGCTCCTGGATCTACACCACAGCTCGCCTGGTCTGGCCTGTGAGTCTCAGGGGCCCAAAGTCTCCACCCCGCTGCGGGCTGGATTCTGTGGACGGGAGCCCCACGCCTCAGGGTCTGGGTCCAGACAAACCACGGTCCACAGGGGCTTCCCACCCCCAGTCTAGGCTCACACCTTACATCAGCACAGCTACATCAGTTAGGCATGTGAAAAACCCACACTGCTGACACGTGTAGTTATACCGACCTAACCCTCAGTGCAGACAAGGTTAGCTCGATGGAAGAATTCCTGCAGAAGTGGATCACCTATGCCTCTGAGAGAACCTCTCCTGCCAACACAGGCAGTGTCTACACTGAAATGCCACAGCAGCAGTGCCACTGTAACACTTTAAGGACAGACAAGCCCTTAGGGGGAAAAAAAAAAAAAAACAAAACAGCCAATATTCAGAGCTAGGATACCATGCAATCCAACTAAATCGGGTTGCATAGAAGGGTAAGCCCTCTTCCTGAACTGGCTCCAGATGTCAAACCTTTCTTTGCATCCACTAGGAAGCGAGGTGGCAATTTAAAAACAGGAAGAGAATACCTTTACATTTTGAGGTACTAGAGCTAAGAAGTCATCTGGAAAATGTTCACCATTAAGCTAGGTGATTTTTTTAAAAAGCAGCTGCAGTAAATCCAAAATGGCAGTTAAAGAATACAGGAAAAGAATAAGTGTCAGAGGAGTAGATGTGTTAGTCTGTATCCACAGAAATGAGAAGTCTTGTGACATTTTATAGACTAACAGATTTATTGGAGCATAAGCTTTCATGGGCAAAGAACCACTTCGTCTGATGCATGTAGTGGAAATTCCAGAGTCCTAATTTAAAGAACTGAATTCAATAGTCTGGAAGGGATATTTTAACACCATGTCCATTCAAAACAGTATTTTTTTTTTTTTTTTTTTTTTTTTTTTTTTTTAAAAGAAATGTGTTTTGTTAGAGCATTTTTTTCTCAAATATATTCCAGAGATTGAAAATGTGCAAAAGTATTTGCCTGTTTGATTCCTAAATTAGTTGGAAGGTGAAAATATAACCTGGAAGGATTATACCACATGGTATTGTGTGTAATTCAGACATGGTTCATTTGTTACTACGCATCTTTTAAAATAAACTAATCTTCTGATGTGTATGATTTAGAAGTGCCCCTACACGGGAAGTCGGTATTTTTTTTTAAAAGATGCAGAGTTGTACCGGCCTACAGTGAAACATCACAAATGACACTACAAATTACCGAGTTTTTCAAATTACTAATTACTGTAAGGGAAAACTCAACACTACATCACCACATTAATGCACTTTGTTCATTTATTTCGTAAGTGCAATTTAGTTTTAGTTATTTATAGTATCTGACAGTATGCCAGTAAGTTTTCTGTCATATGTTTTGTAAAAGTAATTAATTCTTAGTTATGAGATCTTGTTGGAGTTTTCTGCTATTAAATCTTTTCTATGAAATGAAAAGGGCTGTTTGTGTACGAATTATCGATTGCACGGCTCAGCAAATTGCAAATTAGAAAAGTTCCACTATACTGTAATTTTATTCAGACCTACAACATGAAACTTTAATGGCTTAAATGCCTCCCCACTCAACTCACACCATTCTTTGGAATCTTCCCTGTAATTACCCAGAAAAACATGAAATCTCACAGTACAATCTGAAGAAGTAATTTTATCCTGTCTGTAGAAATCACAGTGATCCATTAGCTCACCACATACAGCCTATGCTGGGTTAATTTACACCTGGAAGAACCTTCTCCTGCCTCTCACTATTTTCTGCTTTATGCACATTTATGGTTTTGCTCTATAAGAGTCCGAAAGCAGAAGGTTGCACTGTTGTGTTAACTCTGATATTATAAAGCCCAACAAATATAATTTGTAATCTTGTTAAAAAATAAAAAAGTAATATTAATCGGCAGTTTAGCTGCATGCTGCTGCATGGCAGACCTCTGCTTTACTGTCTATCATTTCTCTCTCTGGCATTCGTAAAGCACAGGAGCACTTCCTAGCACTGAAGGAATTGGCTACAAACCAGAATTAGAGATGCAAGGAGACTGGAAGAATAGTTAGGGACAAACTGGAATAAACTCGAGAATGTCACTCATGACACACATCCCCATGGTCTCAAGGAGAGTGGAGAAAATGAAAAATGAAAAACATCTTGAATTTCAAATTATGAGTCAATTCTCAAATTATTTCAAACAAAAATTACATACACCACCGACCTTCAACACCACTTATGCACTTCACTCTGTCTCGAACTTCCACGTTGTAGCCCTCAAAGGACATGAATACTCCATCAGGGTGGTAAGGCGCTCTCTGTGCGTATACCTTGGAGTAGCTATGAGAGAACTCAAATCTGTCATAACCATCATACTGAGCAATTTTCCCATAAACCTCAAAGTATTTCTCTACCCAGCTGAAGGGCAGAAAGACCTCATTGCCCTCTCTCCTTCCTTTAATCGTATGCTCATCATTGATCAGACAGTCAATTTCTTCATATTTAAGTCCCAAGACTTTGTTTCCATTGCTATTAAACCTTCCAACGACAGGGGGTGCTTTCTGTTGCTCTTGGGGTGATGCCTCCTCGCTCTGCTGTTTTGCTAGACTGTTTACATAGTTGTTACTTTCAGAGGCAGCTGTTCGCTTTTCCAATCCATCTACTCTGAAGCCGTTGTTCAGGTTTCGCGGAAACTGAATACTTTTATCACTGGAGCATCGATTCCACAGCAGGACTGTGACCAGAGTGAAGAGAGCACAGATGATGATCAAAGTCTTATAGTTGACCCGAGCTGCCAAGCAACGCATATTCACACCATACCTACAAAATAAAAGGAGATGGTCTCAAGTACAAACAAACAGAGAGAAGATTGAAACGGAGGAACTGACAGTTTTGCTTTTTCTTCAAAAAGACAGCAATAGGGCTGGTGACAGGAGAGTGCACCACCATGGGGCAGTGGGCTGGGGGGGCACAGTGTGGACCCCTCTGGTGGGAGAGTGTCGGGAGGCAGGTACCAGCCCGTTATTTTCTAACAACCTCTTTGACCAACACGTGAACTAAAAATAGTATCTGGAGGGAGACGTGCAAAGCTCTCAGATGTGTGCCGTGGCCGAGGGCTTCCATGCAGCGGGGTTGTGCGCAGGCATGACTGAATTAGCAGCTCCATGGCGTGGGGCATTCCTCAGTATCCCTCTAGGTCACTCCAGCCAAATAAATCCCAACAAAGGGAACCTAATAAGCAGTAGGTCACTTCACCAACTCTGGACTATAACAAAGGCTTATATCAACTGTTTTGTTGTGCAGCAGGAGCAGAACGTACCAGAACTAGCAGTAATCTTCAGAGCCACGGTATATTTTCAAGTAAAAAGTCATAAATCTAGCAACAAAATGCTCAGCAGCAGGCAACTAGAACTGCAAAAGAGCACTAGTCACAGTAATCCATTTTGCAGCAAACAGAGAAGTCACACACAGTACAGTCACTTCCAAGTGCGACATGATGTATCACTTCTACTCCAGTTCCAGAGAGAAGAGGGAGTAGGAGGGGAAACACACACACACACACTTACTTTAAAGCTTACACTAGTAATACAGACAGTAATTTGTTGAACTCTAACAATACACATAAAACTAAACACCTTAAGCTTCTGACAAACAAAAAGAGCTGAGTTTTAAACTTGGATTTGCTTGGCTTTAGCACAGATTGCACCTCCTGAAACCGGCACTCTCTGGTCTGGTAGGACAAGGGATGCTCCTGGACCAGAGAGCGGGGGCAAGAGGGCACCAGCATCCCCAGCCACCAAACAGGGCCAGGGGGTCAGCTGTGGTGGTGAGCTGTGACTGTGGCAGAAAGGCCCCAAAAATCTTAACCGCTGGGGGAGACATCCCTCCCAGCATGCTCCTGAAATTCTTTCCCACCCTTGGAGACTAATGGTGCGCAAGCCAGGACATGGTGCTCCCTGGCAGCATGGTCAGCACTGAGCAACAGGCACATCCTTTTATAAAGGTCAGGGGCTAGCCACATGATGGGGTTGAACATAGGAAACCCTCCCCAACTGCGTGTCACCTCTGGCGGATGTAGGGGGAGCATGCACAAATGTAAACCTCTGAGAAAGAAGTTTCTCGGCCTCTTATGCAAGCATGACCCTTACAACAGCCCTTCTGCCATCAGGCAGCACAGAAAAAAAATACTAAGTGTAGAGACAAAACCACGAACGCCGTGCTGGGGCTATTTGTGATGGGCAGATGCACTCACCACACTAATAGCAAAAAAAGACAGACATTGCTCAGGCTCTTGTACAAACATGACCCCACAGCTACAGGCTTCCAGCTCCCACTTTGAAATTTATGGTCTTCCTGTTCTCTAATTCCTGTGCATCTGGTGAGCTGCAGCCAGAGCAGAACACTGTGGGGCATTGTAGGTTACATATGGGACACCTCTAGAGGCTAACAAATTCAATTTTAAAACACGGCACTTCCACACTGGCCTTTATTTGAACTTGACAATACACCCAGCAGGTACTGACAATATTATGAAATCAACATTAGTGCTCCCTAAATCAAGTTAACGATATTTACAGTGAAGACAGTCAAACGGTAATATTGAGCTACCTCCCTTCAATTCAAATTTACCTCATAGTGTAGACACAGCCTTAGTGTATTTGGTGATGAGGAGAGCTCAGTAAGTTGGAAGTCATTGCTGCTCATTTTCAACTGCCTCCTTTCAAAGCTTAGATCTCATCCATCACCTTCTTCACACACAAACACTTTTAGGTTTTAGCACCTAATGCTTCAAGTACGTTTGGTTTTTATTCTTTTAAAAGACTGTGCTGATTTCAAAACTGGAAATATACAAATTTGTTCTTCTGTGGAACTTGACATTCAAACCCTTGATCAATTCTTTAAATTGCAACCCTTCAAATACACTTGTCAAATGCACAGGTTATTACTAGGCGTATGCCTCTACTTATGGGGGAGGGGGACATTGTGCCACAATCCATCTTTTGATTGATTGATTGGTTTTGCCACGTGTGTGAAGATGTGGCAAAAATCCATCTCTCTGGGCTTGGCCGTCAAGCCTTGTACTCTATGCTGACGTGCAAAGTAAGGGAAGTTGGCGCGAGCCAAGACCCCGATGTATACTAGGGAAGAAAGTTGATCCTGATACGTTGATTCTAGTGACGCCAATAGCATGGCTAGAATTGCAGATCTGTGATCAACTTTGATCCCTAGTGTAGGCCAGGCCTGGAGCCTACAGGCAACTGACCTATTCAAAGCAGACCACAGGCTGGGAAGGACATCAAACAACTCTAGCAGCCCACAAGGGAGTTACAGGC
This sequence comes from Carettochelys insculpta, assembly GCF_033958435.1. Lineage (NCBI taxonomy): Eukaryota > Metazoa > Chordata > Testudines > Carettochelyidae > Carettochelys > Carettochelys insculpta. The sequence goes on along the minus strand of NC_134148.1, from coordinate 43,186,557 downwards.
TTCTATAAAGTTGGAACAGACCTGGGGAAATGTGAGAACATCCCAGGGGACTAGAATCCCAACAAGCATTCTGAGGCCAGCTTTCTTGCACAAAGTTTCCACAGGGTTAATAAATAACAACCAGAAAATGAACTGGAAAGGCCACTCTCACAGCAAAGCATCTCCTTACAAGTTTTCTTGCCAAAAATTCCCTCTGCCTCCCCCTTATATTATAGTAGGTGAAAGATCATGTTGAAAGACCACATCAAATGACCCAAGTCTGGGAAACACAGAAATAATGATAATAAATCTGAATGATAAAAGCATACTTTCATAAAAGGCTAGATTTACTCAAGCATGGGAAGCAAAAAAATCACAGCACCACAAGGAACACGCAGGAGTATTTAAAAAGAAAACCACCTGAATTATACTGCGTGTTGAAGTATGCTATGCTTTTAATTTTTGATACTTGGGTTTTTCTTTACTAAGGAACTTAATCAACAGCTTAATTCACACATATCCTTCATCCCAACACCTTTTCTCTTTGAAAGTCTCCTGAGTTGATGCCAAAGAGTTAAACATCTAACTACATGACCTGATTATGACGCACAGAGCCGAGTTTTTGTTTAGCATAGTGCTTCAAAAGCCACCCTTATCTTCCCAAGATGCTTGGAAGAAATAGTTTAAAAAAAAAAAAAAAATCTTAGGGCTACCCTCATACTGAATTCGATATGGAGATGAGACATCACTACAGAACTGATAAGCCATAGAAAATGAAGGGTCAGGAGGTGAGGAGTATGGAACAGAGCAGATCTGTGCTGTGCCATTATGCACATAGTTCACATTTTACAGGCTGAAGTACTGTAGAAAGTACTGCCAGGAAGTCTGACCAAGAACAGTTATCACATCAAGCATCTCACTGCAGGTAGCCATCCACAACAGACTTCCCCCCGCCCCATTGGCTGACTGGTGTTCTAAAGAAATATCCCCTCCCATCCACAGACCAGCATTAAGGAGGTATCAGGATGATATCATGGTAAGATTTCTTGTGTCTAGTGGCACAAACAAATTAATGGTTTAATCGCAATTGAGGAATACGGACAATGGCTTGCAGGTTCTTCAGTTTATTTCTGAATTGAGAAAATGTTTGACCCACAACACTGTAACAAATGCTGTAACTGTGTAGTGCTTGGCACTGCCTGTGGGTCACTACAGGAAGTGCCTAAATGAATACCCAGTGAAACAAGTACGTAAGCTGCTGATGCCCTGTGACACACAACTGCCTAGGCAGAGCTGGTCATTAAATGTCACATTTACAACAATGGCCGACACATACCCCCAGTATGGACTAGTCACACAACTATGTGAATCCACCTAAGATGACTAAATGAAACGTTGCAGCAATGACTATAGTTTCCGCTGACAGACAAATATGCACGAGTGATGCTGAGCAACAAGGTTCTTAGCTTGTGTTGCCTTTTTTTAAAATAGAAACAATGAATCACCTCACTAATTTTATGCTTCCATACTGTAAGTACCATATAGCCATTTGAAACTGGACTTTAAAAGATAAGTACTCTTTCTTTTTGAAAGACTAGTTTACTACAAGCTTTTAGAGAATATAAATTTTTACATAATTGTATTTTTATGGAAATGCTAACATCAGAATAAATCTAATTTTCTGCATCAGCAGATAATTTTTAGTGATGATGCTTTTAGGATGACCTCAACAAGTACTATTTGCTTCTTTTATACAGAGAGATAATTCACTTTTAAATGGAGAACAACATTTCCTACACACTTCACCCCTAGCCATAAAGCACATTTTAAATTTAGTTAAGCCATCTGTATGGGGGGTGGGAGAAAGGAGAGAAAAGAACAGCATTCTTACCGAATATTTTAAACAGACTATTGGATGTCACTTTATGACACTGAATAGGTCCCAGTTACCCCCAAATTGCATAACATATTTGCTTTAATCTGTGCATGTCCAGTGCATTGGGAGGCAGCATGTCTGCTGGTTAGACGAGAGGACATGGACTAAGCCAGCAAATTTATCTTCAACTTATCCCACCATTGCAAGAAGGGATTATGGACAAGATCTGAGACCCCTCAGCTCCCCAATCTACTTAACGGAGAGGGTTCCACCTCCACACCTAGAGGTTTTTCAGTCCCAGCTTGACAAAGCCCTGACTGGAATGATTTAGATGGGATTGGTCCTACTTTGAGTAGGGTGTTGGACTTCATGACCTCTTGAGGTCTCTTCCAACCCTCTGGGTCTACTATGACAGCACCAAGATCCTCAGATGAAAAACATGAGTGAGTAACATTAAATTGAACCCGGTATTTTTGTAAGATGCTCACCAGTAAGCTCCCAGTAAACTCTGGGATGGGGACACACAAAAGCCAACTGCCATATTCAAAATACCTGACACAGATGGAAATCCTCTTCAGCCTACTTTCTGTTTAACCCTGGCACACACCCAGAATGCTAGTGTCTCAAGCAACACCTGTCATCGTATCCTACCAATACTCTGAGTTGTTGCTAATGTCACATGGCCCTCCTGGCCTATTTCATTGACATGAGGCACAGATTGATGCATGCCACTCTTCTAAACTGACAGCTCAGGCTGACACTAGTGGCATGGCTGGCCAGCCAGCCCCTAGTTACCATGCAGAGATGAGACCCAAATTGCAAATGGAAGCAGTGGTGTTCACAGTCCTGGATTGCGGTGATCTTTGATCACCGGAGCAACTGCTCACCTCCATTCAGAAGCCTGTAAGTGGAGGAGCAGCACTGTGGCAGGTGGGGTTAAGGTGCACATGAAGTTTTGTGGGAAACGCTGCCTGGTGCCAGTCTGTTTTACTTTCATTAAGAGCAATGTCTTTTACCTGGAACAATTTATAAAGAAAAAAGTGAAATATTCCAGCAGAAGCATCATATTAGATTTCACTGAGCAATGAACAGAGCCTGATCCAAAACCCATTGAAACAAATGGATGTCTCTCAATTAATTTCAGTGGGTTCTGTACCAGATTCCAAGGAGAAAAGTATTACCAAGGCATTCGAGACAGACAGGAAAATGTTGGAACATATGGTATGCAAAGCCCAACAGAAGAATTAAGCATTTTCTGTTTTGCTCTAGTCTAAATACAATGCTACAAAATATTTATAATTGCCCCAAAATAGTATTAAAAAATGCACGCAATGTTTACGAACGTGAGCCAAAGACATCACAAAACCAGAGGCATCTAGCACTCATGTTAAAACACAGATAAAGTAACTGCAACCAGCAAGTCTCTTTCCCCACTTGCTTTTCACATTTCTGAACATTCAGTCTTGACACCTCTTGCTAGGTCTCCTCTGGTACAATGCATCTAGCATCCTATGGAGCAGCACAAGTCCTTATGAATATGGCTACTCATTTTTTCTAGCAGGCCGTATATTTCCCATATGCCACTCTTTATCTCTATTATGAAAAATATTTAGCATGGAAAGATTTAAAAAAAAAGAAAAGTTAACTATTCATCAGCCTCTACCCTAAAGTCACAATTCCAGTTTCTGGTTTCATAGCTGCTTGCTATGAAATGGGCAGAGACAGGATTTTGCATACAGAACAAGCAAAAGCCAGAGAAACAGTTGTCAAACAAATGTCCAGTGTTACACCAAGAAAAAGAACAAACATTCCCTGAACTTGCAACGGCATCTACACTTACCATAATCATCTTTAAAGCAAGCGTACACACTAGATGTACCTGGAAGCTCCAATAACCATATATAAATATAAGTATATATATATATATATATATATATATATATATATATATATATATATATATATATATATATATACACACACACACACACACACACGTCCCAACAATGTAAAGCAAACCTTCAAAGGATAGTTTTACATTGACATTGTACATTTTGTTCTTCATCATGATTTATAAAGGAATGTACTTTACTTCAGGACTTTTCCAAAATGAAGGGGGTATATATGGAGACAAGTCTGCTTTCTTTGTATCTCATTGTCCTTCTTTACTATTCAACATTTTTCCTCTGAAGTTTCCATTCCTATCAGAGTTATAGGAAAATACTTCTAAACAGCTTCAAGCTTTCAATTGTTCAGCTTTTAAAAAGTTGCTACCTGTGACTAATAAGCCCTACAACTAAACTGTGCATACGCCATTTGATGTTATTGTGACCAATTCACCTTCTCATTTGTCTTTATATTAACCAGTACAATGGTGTCCCTGATCACCAGACTGAAGCTGTTAGGTGCTATCAGAACAAATAATCTACCTTTAAAAAATACTTTTAAAAAAAGAGAATTGAAATTACCTCAAACACACACTCTTGTTGGAAAAAAAAATACTTCCCAGAATCCTAATGGACATGCCAAGAAATGCACAATATTTGAGAGAGACAATAACTAATCCATTTCAAGCACAGGTTAATAGATTAACTTGGAGCAACTTCTTTTGACCACAGAGAATGCAAAGTTAGGCTAAATAAAAACTAAAACTTCAACTATTCTTACTATTAGTATTATATTAATTATGCCAGCAAGCAAGAAAATCTTGTGACTCTGGGCTATGAATTACAAATGAGTAGTCCTTGCCTCTAATATCCTGGGCTACAACACTGTAACCAACTACTATGGAAGGACATCTTGCACTGGAATTCCATAAAAGTCATTCTGCTGGCAGGTCTCCTTGCACTCTGGACACAAAAGACTAAATTATAAAGAGATCATGGTAAAGGAGGATGTAAACCATTTCACACCTTTTGACTATCAACTCATTTGATAGCATCAACAGCAATAACCAAATCCAAATCAAACTTGCTGGATGAGAAGGGCCCAACCTACAGATTAACACAGAGGAACTGAAAGATATGTTTACTGGCTAAGTCTTTCTTGAGTAAATTACTCCAAGCCATACAAGTTGCACACACCAGACCAGAGAACAGGAAAAAAAATCAGGGGCAGCTAAAAATGCGAGCCTCCGGTTAGTCTAAGATCTTAACTCAGTGCATTACAAGATAATTTCCCCACCTTTGGGGTTCACATTTCTACATCACATGCTATGAATGATACACATCCAGCACAATTAATTTAACTGGTCCTACTAATGACAGGTAACTCAATTTGTTTTTTGCTACTATACACACCCTGGATTCTCTAAGTTCCACTCCAACCCATCTGATGAAGTGGGTTTTACTCCTGAAAGCTCATGACCTAAAACTGCTTGTTACCTGCTTTTGAGATCAGATAAGAAACCGCAGGACTAAATGTAATTCCAGATCAACCCTCACAGAGCAACTTATTGAACAGAGATCAAACTGACAGATTAATGTCTTAAGCAGAGAGCAGTTGCAGAAGAAAGCAGGTGAGATCTTTTCTGAACTGGCTGATACTAGTACAGATGGATGGGATTGGAGCAGCCATCATTTAACACTACCCAAAGGGAGGGAAATCAAATAAGAGCACAGAGTAAGCAAGAAGAGTTTGTTTCTGGAGAAAGGACCCACCCAAAGAAAGGGATGCTCAAATTCAGGTTATGGACAATGGTCTTCTGGGTAGTGAGGCATCTAGGACAGGGTCCCAAAAGAGAATACTTATGGCAGAATGTGTGAAGGGATGATAGATGCCTGCCTTTCACACCTCCACTTATGAAGATGTGTGCAACCATGACTCACACAAACAAGACAGATTTATATTCCAAATGTATTCATCCTAACAAACTAAAAAGCACAGATGTTTTGCTGGCATGCCATGGGAATATAGAAATGCATCCACTAATAAACGGACATCTGTGAGAAAGTCCCTTTGCCTATGGCTACAAGAACAGAACAAAAAGGTATCTATCCTTCAGTGATTTGGTACATGGCAATTGTTTTCTGAACAATTTAAAGACCAGCCCTAGCTTGTTTCCCTGGGTAATAACATTAGGTAAGAATAGAAGCCAGTGGTTCTAGTATACAGTGACAATGGCCCAAAGGAAAATGGATGTCTCTCTCAATAGCTATCCCAACCGTCCCATTTGGAGGGTGACAGAGCATGGGCCACTAAAATGGCCTATGAGTAGCATGACTGTGCAGGTGACCCATGTTTGAATGCTGGAGCGAAATGCTGGCTGTACTGAAATCGGCATCAAAATACCCATCAGTGTCAACAGGACTCTGACTTCACCCCATTCCTTGCTCTTAAGGTCAGCACAGTCTGGAGTGATGGAATGTGCAAAGCTGCAAAGGAATGGAAGGGTATCTTGTACAGCTAAGTGTTCAGCCCTCCATGTGATTAAGCAGCAGCAGGAAATAGGTTCAAAGGAGTCCTCAACAAATCTTTTTGGATGCTGTATTCAAGCAAAGGCCTTGAAGAGAGGTGTAAAATAGTGGATGTGTATGCATTTTTCAGGGCCTCAAGGACACAGAAATCCTGTGGTGTGGGAGCAGGAGAGAAACAAAACAGAATATTGGTGAAAGACATGAAGACAAGAGTTTAGGAGGAAACACAGGCATGCAGAAGACAGTGACCCACGTGAATCAATATTGGGGAAGTCTGATGGAACACCAGGACAGAAGTAATGAGGGGGAAAAAAATATCAGACTTCAAGAAGTTACCGTAGCTTGTAAATTTCGGAAGTCTGGAATGACCTAAGGGTAAGTACTGTCACTGCTCTGCTATGGCACACAACTCACAATCCCATGAAAGAATGAGCAGTGCTCAAAAGCACTGACCCAGCTTTTGAACAGGCTGACCCAATGTGTTAGCATTTAAAAATTGAGAATGTCAATGGATTTTTTTTTAAAAGGGAGCTACTGTTGTTCTGAATTAGAACAAAGAATCTTTCAAGCTTCAATGTACAAAGACAGTTTAAACATGAATGAAGCATTAGAACAGAGGTCGGGGGGAAGTGTCAGGATAACTAACCAAAGTATAAACTTAATCAGAACGATGGATTTAATTGAAAACTACAAATTAACTTTTAGCCCTATTTTTTAGTCAGGCAAGTTCTAGACAATTTTATTGGCAGGGATTTTTAAACACATCATGCAAATCCCTCACCTCATATTAGATTATCTTCTCATCATTCTATGTCCCAGACTAAATGGAAGCTCCTGACAACAAGTAACTTGGGAAAAGCCTGATATGGAGGAATTAGGCCCTATCTACGTGACAGACTTCTGGTAGCACACTTATGTCAGTTAGGGTATGAACAGGAGCGAGCCCTAATCCACATGGTGTACTGACAAAAGTCCCCAAATGTAGACACAGTTATACCTGAAAAACTGCTTTTACGGGTAGAGCTTTTTTCAGATGGGGACAGGGAACAGAGGAGAGAGAAAGAGGAAAAAAAAAAGCTATCATTAAAAGCACCACTTTGCTGGTACAAAATGGGGTCCATACTAAGACCAGGTCAACAGTACGAAGTTTTATGGACATATGAATGAGAAAAAAATCTCACCCTTAATTGATGTGACGATTCCTGGAAAAACCCCAGGTAGACATGGTTGATAGTGACAAAAGTTCATTTGCAAGGACAGGCAGCTTAAGTATATAGGCCAAAGACTGCCATTTGCCAGCGTTAAGTAGTGTCTCCACAGGAGACTTTGCCAGCAGCGCTGTACTGGCAAAGCTGGAGCTCTTTGTGGTACCAGCAAAGTGTCCCCTAAGGTAGACATGGCCTTAGACTGGAGCCTTCAGATGGAAAAGAGACGTTAGTACCAATGAATGCCACAGAAATGCCTAACCCTGCTCAATAGTCCCTCCAATCTTTTCCATCCAGGTGTGGAATGGATTTTATGTGCACTTAGGCATGTGGGAATGTGCCCTCCTGCAGAAACAAAAAACTCAGCCATGGGCACTCGACCAATCAGCTGTGTGGCACTTGAATCTCTCCTGAGCAGCCGCACAAGGGCACAGCTTACTGGAAACACTGACTCTGTTCCTCTTACCCAAGCATAGCTCAGCTAATTCCAAACCAGGCTACTTGCATGAGTAGCGCCAGCAGGAAGTGCTCGAGGTTCAGGAAGTCATGGACTAATTCAAAAGGGCAGAATGATAAAAGGAAAAGATTTTTCTAGGTAAGAAATTGGTCTATTTATGATGAAGGTTCAGAGCTACAGTTGCTTGTTCACTAAAGATAAATCATAATGCAACCACAACCAGCTCAAGCCCTCTTGTAAAGTACTGTGAGATGACAAAACCAAAACAAACAAACCACCAAAACACAAAAACAAAAACCCAACCAAATAAAAAAAACAAGACAGAAAAGGGCTTTGTTACCACGTCAAGCCTAGGCTACTGATTGCCATGACTTTTCTCAAGATGATGTTTTAAACACAGGATATTAACAGCTATGTGTTAAGCTGCTTTTTTACTGCTGGACAGAACAAAAAGGCTGTTGGATTCCTTTTCTGAAGTTCTGGAAAAAAATTTAAGATGATGAACTCAGGTCATCAGAACTTAAAAAAAATAAGCTGTGCTTTAAAAATCTCCACTATGCTACACATAAACAATGAAACAGTTTTTAGGCAGAGCAGCACACATTTTCATTCACAAAACATATGTACAGTCATATAAAGACTAACAGGAGAATAAAACTTACAATTTGATTTTGTAAACAGAACCAAACAGTTGAGATCTACAAAACTCTTCCCAAATCACTCCGAAACAATTTTGTTCCACAGTATCAGGTAAATGCAGACAGGAGCACACTGTAATTTGGTTGCCCAAACCCTTTGTTTGTAGTTCTGGCACACCTTCAAAACACGGAACATGATTGTTTGGTACATTTAGTGTATACTGATGAGTGTTAAGAGCAGACAATTGGTTCCCCCCTCCCAAGCTCCTGTACTCACTAGTTAAAGTGCTGATGTAATTCTGACAACAACGTCGCCTTACAAGCTGTTTCCAGTCACATTTGCCATTAAGGATGTAGGGTCCCCTCTGATTCATCTGAAGTAGTCTCACTTGTGAGAAAGATGCAGAGATGTGAAACTGAGGGGAAGGCTCTACTGGTGGATAAACAGCAGTGTCACAACATGCACTACTCTCCTTTAGACTGTAGCTAAAGGGAACAGCGCATAGTTAAGGAAGTTAGGTGCACAGTACAAGAAAGGAGAAATTTGAGCACACTTATTAAACTCTACAATTAGATGAATCAGCCAAAGCAGCAGCATCTGCTTTTTACTTAGCAAATACCCTTTTCAAATTCCAAATAGCTGCTTTGCAAGACTTTGTACTGGGGCTTCTCTCTTCATCCAAATATGTGCCATTCCTACACTGCTTACTGTAGCAGGTCTGTGTATAATTACCCTGAGGAAGCCATCACCATAATGTTTACGTAGCTAGATAACTGCTTATGGACAGTCTGTAGATAACTCCTTAGCAAGCCTGGACTAAATTAGGCAGCAAAGGGGCTGGATTTCACAACATTCCAGTGCAGCACACTGAAAACTTCAGGGCAGCTTTCACATAAAATAACTCAGTGTGTGTGTTTGGGGGAGGGGGGAATATGAGAATGATTGTGGATGATAACATAGTTCCTTGTACTACTGAATATAATATTTAACAAGTTGTTTACTAGTCTTACATTTTGAATGGGATGCAGACCTGTCTGCCAAAACACACACTGGCACTATAGAGAATATGGTGAACCTGGATGGTTTTATAGCTGGGGAGGAGACAACTGTGACTTTTGATGCCTGGCAAAGGGTGGGAGACAGTATGAGAATGTGTCTAACACAACGGTTCTCCAACTTTTCGGCCCATGGCCCATTCAACTCAAAACTTTCTGTGGAACACCAGCCAACCAATGATGATGACAAAATGCATTCACTTGTCTCTAAATACCTTGGGCATTAAATTATTCATATTAGGCTAGTGGATCATAAAAACAGAAGCATGCAACTAACATGAGGCATATATATATAGATATAGATTATAGATATATATAAATATAACACAAGAAGTGTATATTTTAAATCTTCATTTTAAATATATTATGTCCAAAACTAAAGGTTTCTACATTGTCTTTATTTATGGCAGGGGTGGAGAATATTGTCTGGGTTGGGGGCTACTAGCCTACAGAAAAAAAATCAATCAGGGAAGGAGGATTGAGATACAGGGCAGATAAATTAATTTGGGGACCCTGGGTCTAGTAGATTTTGTGGGCTGCCCTAAGCTCTGTGGAGGGGCAAAAATTAGGGATTTAGTGTGCCTGAGAGGGCTGCTGAGCAGCAGGAAGTGGGTGGAGGGGCTGGGAAAGAGGGAGGGTGAAGGATCAGGCTGGGAGTATGCAGGAGCAGCGTATGAGGAGGTGCGTGAGGGCAAAGGGGGCCTGGGCTCTGGGAATGAAAGAAATGGGGGTTGCTTACCTGACTTCGTGTCCCACACTGCTCTCAGGCACCGCCATATGCATCTCCCATTGGTCAATGTGAGCAGCAGGAAAAGGCTCACGGTGAGCATTTTCCTGTGTTGCCATTCCTCCAGCCATGGGGAGGGGAAGCAGCAGTGCATGCTGTCATTTCATCTGCCCACCAGCTGGATCTGGCCTGAGAGGCTCACAGTTCCCTTCCACTCTCTCCTGCAGCTGGAAGCTGGTTCTTGCGGGAGGATGGGGAGAGCCCTGAGCTCACACCACACCTGCAAGGTGGCCATGGCCCAAGGACCACATTTTAGGAACCACTGGCTTAACACATTCAGCAATGAAATGGTCAACAATGTTAATCCTGAAATCATCACTACCGGTTTCTTGTAATTATACAATGCTGGTAATTATCTCAGACAGGACAATTAACACCCCCACCCCTTCAATCCCATTTGATTTGTCATTTTTATTGCAATTTTTTTTTGGTCCTGTGCACTTATAAATGTCAGTCTGTATTGGAAATAAGACTGATCTGATGAAGTGGATCCCAGCTACCAACAGCTTCACTACCAATAGCCATATGCCACAAGCGTCCAAATACAGGCTCATCCTTGCTTGCTCAGTCTCAGCCAGAAGGCTCAGAGTTGCGGGAAAAAGAAACACCTCTCAGCAAGTGGAATAGGAGGTCTGATTCCAAGCAGCCCTTTCCTCTGTTTTTTTTCATCACAATTCCCCACCATTTCATTTCAGAAGCTAGGATTATCTCCCAATGTTCTAAACACATATTTTAATACTGTTGCTCCCACTTCCAATACCAGTGTCCCATTCTGAACCCAGTGTCATTCCTACTCTGTCAAGAGGCTATGGTGGTCAGCTTTCCAGTGGAAGAAAAACCAGTGACAGGGAGCCTGGGTACACTGCAGGGTAAAGCATATATACAAGTATACAGTAGCCCAGGAATGGATGGTCATGATAGCATGCAGGCAAACCCCTCTTCCAGAAATTTCTGCACATACCCCAACACCTCCTCATTTCCCAGGAAGTAACCCCGCACCAAGGCAAATTCTAGGTGCAAGCTCCCCCGCTCACTGTATTGTCTCTCAAAGGACCCTTCCATAACCAAATTAATTACTAAATAAGCATTTCTAGCAAGAGAAATAACTTGTTTGTATTCCAAGAAACGGAATTTGGCATTGGTTTGGCAGATGTCCCCAAGAGGCATTACTCTGTACTACAGTTTCAACATCTTATAAACAGATATGTAACCTTCCCCCAGACAGGGCTGCAATGATTGCAGTGCCCACTTAGTGGCCTAAAAAAAGGTCATCTCCTGCCTCACCCTCAAAAGTTTTTGGTTTTTTTTTTTTGGCTATTTCCAGGCTAGGAAGTTTATGGGAAAAAATCCTACCAGTGCTGCCCCCAATTCTGCTACAAGAGTGGGAACCATAGTGTAGATAGGTGAAGGTAGCTTCCAGAATTTTACATTCATTTCAGTTGCACCTGCATAGCATGGCTACGTATCACAATTCCAGGCAACGTTCTAACCACAATTGATGGGTATTTATAACTCTGGAGTTCTTTTTCTTAATGCTGCTTTGAATGGACAAGTGACTATGTAAAGCCCCTTTAAATGATTAAATTCTATCTGTCCTTCTGTATAAAAAGCAGAGAAACATTAGCAAACATGAAGAACAAATGCATTCTCCAAACAAGCTATATCAGATGGTCGTACATTAGACTATTCACTTTAAGTAGTAATTTATTTAAACAAACAGTTAAAAATAAGTTGCCCATTGAGATTTTAAACTTCTCATAATAGCTCAGTATACTGATCTTCTGCTTAGTATGTATGGAAAAAAAAAAAAAAAAAAAAAAAAGACTATATTAACTTAAGTGCAGGGATTTCTACTGAATTGTCATAAGCTATGCATTTTTTAAACCTTCTGCACCAGACTAAACTATTTAGTCAAAGTGGCAAAAAAAACTTGAGCAGTGACTGCCAATCTTAAAGATGATACAAAGAAAAAAAACCCCAAAACCCACATTTCAATAACAATTGAGTAACCAAATAAATCTGACCCACTAGAATTCCAATGGATATCCTGATCAAAATTAGTAGTAGTATAGGTACACAAGAGAAGAAAAAAATTAGAAACAGAAAATGTGTATTTAAGCTGTCACACAGTACTACAAAAACAGTTGAGTTTCTCCTCAGTTGTGATCATTTTCTTCCATAGGAAAATAATGTAATAAAAATTCCATTGTACTTCTGTACCATTAATGCTTACTGAAGCCTTGAAAAAACAGGTTTTTTTCCCAGCATTTACGGAGCCTCACCAACAGAAATTATGCAATGCTCTCAAAAGTCTGCCCTTCGAAATCTAATTAAAGATAATTTGTTACTAGAATTGGCTTCATGAATGTGTTTGCCAAATTCTGCTCCACAACATTTATTCCCACCGCAGCAGATGACGCAACTGAACTACAACTATAGTTTTGAAACAGGCAGAACTAAGTAGTAGATGAGACTATGTGTGCATTTATTTATTTTCATAAATATACATATTGGCAGAGGCTTTAAAATATCTTAATAGTAAGTAGGTTTTAGTTGAACAGAAACTGGTTTTAATACAGACTAATTTAATACCTTCTTTCTAATTAATCTGCATTTAATCTAGAAGCACTTAGCATTTTAATGTGTTTTAGCTAAAGAGAATGAGAAGTAAATTTGGACAATACATATGGTTTCTTTTTGTTCTGAGAAATTGTAATACTGTACAAATATAAATGAATAGACCTAACATAACCGAATCTACATCATTACCTTATATTGGTTTACTAAACTAGAATTACCATTTAATTATGGCTGTTAGCAATATTCCATCTGTACACCATGTGAAAGAAAGATCTAAACCATCATTTTACTTCACAAAGAATCCAGTAATATACCCTACAATTCTCTCATGTGACTATAGCCTAATACAATTTCCTTTATTATTCACATTCCACCTATTGCTTAGATTTAGAACAGGCGGCTATTTACCATTACATTACTGTGACAAAGTAAGAGTGGATTTAAAAAAGCATACTACAATTTTTATCAGTGTATTTGTATTTATTACCCTAATTACAACACAGTGGACTCTGGACTCCTTATTTAGTTTTAATGCCAGCCACATGCAGTACTGTCCTATTTTTGCATGATTTTGAGCACCATTCCTTTGGTGGAAAACTGCACAACTGACACAGTTTTCATGTACACTTCGCTCTTGGCTAGAGACAGATTTGTTGAGAACAAAATGTTCGGTCACCTTAATAAAAAAAAAGCATATTCTGTCATTCCCTTGTGAGCCTGTCCGCCTGGAGGGCCAAGCTCTCCTGTGCTTTGTAGTTCTGACAGAAAGCACATCTGTGTGCACACAAGTACAGATGGCTAACACAGACTGGGCTATCAAAAAGGCAATCTATGCAAACTACCTTCCAAATCATATTGCAACATTTTTTTTACTAGGAATGTAACCATATACTAAAAAATAAACAGCAGTGCACAGTAGAGATTTACCTATAACTATATAACCTTTGTCTGTATAAGTTTATCAACAACTAAAGTTGATTACGCCTTGATGCAGGAGAATGGACAAAGTAACAATTTAGTCAAATAAGGCGGGGAGGTTTGGTTTTTGTTTTTTTTTTTCCCTTCTGTTTTTGCGTTTTTCCTTCATATAATTTCAGAAAATTTTCCTTCAGAAAATTTTTCCTTCAGAAGGGCGAGTTGAAGATCAGACAGCTAGCAGAGGGGAAGCACGCGCACAGAAAGCACAATAAGGACTTGCCGGACACCCACTACATCTGCAAGAGATGCAGCAAGGACTGTCACTCTCGTGTGGGTCTTCATAGTCACAATAGACGCTATAAATGAAGTACTCAATTGAAACTTTAAAGGGCGCGATCCATAGTCTATGCAGACTGAAGGATGCCTACTACCTACTATTTTTCCTTACATATCAGAATATCTTTCAAGTCACTGAAGCTAGATGGTAGATATCTTGTCTTCATAACGCCAATAAATGTTAATTTTGCATTATGGAATTACAATATATTAAATCGAAGTGTTTTATGATGTTCCACATCATATTTTAAAACTCTTTCATAACATAAATTATAGACATCTAAACAGTCTTTGCTACACTGTTTTGTCTCTCTACACTTGACAAATGATATTACCACCAGCTCTTTCATGCAGCAGAAGCCAACCTGTTTGTAGAGCAGTAATGTCATCTGTAAGATACATCACCTCAGGAAGGTTAAATAATGAAGAGCTAATGCAGCAAACGTAAGATCTTTTTATGGGGGCCCTACAAGTTGTAAGAGTATTTATCTCCCTTCCTCTTTTCTCAATCCCACACGATGTACAGCAGGTGTCTCAAACTCAGTTTACCTTAGGGCTGTGGCAATCCTCAAATTCTCCTGTTGGTCCAGCAGGTCCTCCCCTCTGGCAGGGCTCCGAGAGGCAAGGGTCTCCACGTGTTCCCTCACTCTTCCCCCTGCCACCCCGTGCATCTCTCGGCCCCTCCTGTTGGCCCAGGCACTCTGGCCATGCTGGCCCCTCCAGAATGATTTAAAACCCACCAGGGCCCTCAGTGCCACCAGCAGTAGTGCAGCAGGGTCACAGCAGTTTCCTGCTGCTAGCTCCATGTTGCTGCCCACACATCCCTGTGGCTTGGGGGAGGGGTGTGCAGAGCTGTCCCATCCATGAGCATAAGCTGTGAAACTATGAACTCATTTTGTGAAATTGACTGGATCTCAGTGATGCCAACTCTCCTGGTGTGATCACAAGCCCCTTGATCATTGGGGCTTTTCATTCCCTAGGAAGCCCCAACCATGCTGTTAGAATTAAGCCAGACCTGTAACTTCACTACCTGGTGCTTTATGCACCACTCTTAGGTGTGATGACTCTGACTTTGTAGCTTATGCTTCTTTGCTGGTGCTTGGAATAAGAAGAGACTCCCAGCCGTCCCCCCTCAGACTACTGTAGGTCTCGTGGTTTGCAGAGGAAAGCTAAAAACATTCCCAAGTTCAGCGAGACCTCAGACACCAGACGCCAGATGAAAAGATCACCAAGTGTACAGTATTTTTATCTGTGATTTCAAAAAGTCATTCTCTCTATTTTTTTTATTTATTTATTTTTGGTGGGGCAGGGGGAGGGCGGGGTAAGGGGGCTGATTCATGAGTTTGGCACATTTGTGTTTGGCAATAAAGCACATGAAAGTTGACAGCGTCTCCCCCTGCATCCAGGAGCCCAGCCAGAAACCAAGATTACCCAAAAGACGTGAAACTGAGTGCTTGCCCTTACACCCCGATGTCCTCATGCTGAGATGCCCCCTTTGCTTACGTCTATGCTCTCCCCCTGAAATCCCGCCTGCCCTCATGCTGGGACCCCACTGCCCCAGTCTGGGGTAACTGAAAATGAAACCCACTAGCCCCAGCTCTCTGACTGCAGCAGCGTATCAGCTTGGGCACTTCCTTGGCCAGCACGGCTCACACTGCAGCAGAGGCAGCCAGTGAGACTTCCTGGACTGAGCAGCATCCTTGGAAGCCACTGGAGGCCTAGGTGCTTCTATGTGGCCACTGGGGGCCTAGATGCTGCTGGGAACCATGTTGTGGAGTGAGCCCTATATGCTGCCCACTCCCTTAGCCACGTGCACCCGATTAAATAACTTTCAAAATATTTCATGGACCACAAAGTGTTCAGGCTGCAGATGGCCCCTGGACCAGGATTTGAGACCCCTGCTGTACAGACTCTGATAGCATTCCCTACCAGAGAATGCCCCTTTTTAAAAAACTGCCGTAGATTTGTTCAGTGGTGTCCTTCTAGAGCTACATTACCACTCAAACATTTTAAGTTAGATGACAGAGCCTGAAATGCTTGGGTGTGACACTGCCAACAACCAGACTTCAGCTTGTATGAACTACCACCCAAACTGTGCGCACACTTGTGCTAAATGGATGTGCACAGCCATCTAGTTACATACCTATTTTTAAAAACCAGGACTGCACTTATCAAAGTAAAAATGCACAAGATGTCTCTGTTGTATGAAGCAATGTAGCTGGATATTACAAGAGACAACTTTTGTTGGTGACAGACAGGCTTTTCAGCTTATGTAGAGCTTTTTTGCAAGTCTTGTTAACAATTACTTCAGCTAAACAACCCATTCCACCTTGTATATAGCAGCAATGACAGTTCTCCAGACCTGAAAAAAACTCCCATGTAAATTTAAAAACTGTCTCTCTCTCACCAACAGTATTTGGTCCAAAAAAGTTACCTCACCTACTTTGTCTTAAGACACCTTTTGTCATCCTCCTGAATTAGAGAATTTACCATAAAGCTTTGTTACAATTCATTTTTTAAAATTTTGTACCATATTAATACATCATATTATGGAAAAACTGGAAATTGCTGTCATGATTGTGAGCTTATTTTGCACAGTAATAAATCTATTTGTTTTGCAGCTGGATTAGGCTAATAAAACACTATCCATGCAAACTCCAAAATCTAGCAGAGCTTTACAAAAGCATTACTATGTTTTTCAGCTACCAAGTATTACATTGTTACTACACAAATGGATGAAGTGAAAGGCTAAACAAAGATGAAACTGTTTCATCACCCTCTTTTATTTCATGCTTTAAAACCACAATAGACTGTAAATAGCCTCTCAGGGAAACAAGAATCTTCCACTCCATCTTCTAATTATTTCAGGAGCCAGGGTCCTTTCATCAGAAAGGTAAAATTGCAAATGGCTTCTCATTTGTGTTTTTAAAAAGTGTCAATTTCTCCTGGCGTTTGTGAGCACAATTGCTGTCACAGAAGTTACCCACTCTGGACTCCACTGACTACTGGACCTATCTGCTTGAGCATTCAGCCAAAAGCTGCTTTCTTATAGCTTAAGATACTTCTTTCTTAGCAGCTGCCCTCTGAACACTTCTCCTAGCCACAAAAGCAAATGCCAGTCTTAGGGGAACCAGCAAAAGGCAGTTCTCGATACAGAGGCTCACCAGATGTATAGTGCCAAAACTTCGAAGTGTAAATTTGGAAAAGACAGGTTTTAGACCATTACTTTCAGCCGCCCCTACAATATGGTAAGGAAATCAGATAGTATATTCAAACATTTTCTCTTTGCTAGAAACTGAATTATTTACTTTAGTTTTCAGAATCTAGGGAAGAACTAAAATTATTTTCTAATTTACTACTGCAATTACTTGTTACTTTAAGTTTCTGCGTTATAACAAAACTGGTGCAGTGTCCTCAAGCAAGAAAGCAAGTTTGAATGTGGGGGCCCACGCAGAACAGAGACCCCAGAATGGCTCAGAGACCTGTTGCAGGACAACACAGAGAAGAGGGAAATATGGGTGGCCAAGGACTCCATCACACTGTGGATCACCCTGACTCATTGCATGAAAACGAGAGTGGCCCTGGGTCTGCAGGAGGTATGAAAAGGGAGAAGCCTCTTCAGAGCAAATTTTGACACAACATTCCCCAGCTCTCAGCCTACTTAGGCTGCATCTACATTACAAGCTAAAATTGAATTGATTAAAATCAGTTTATTAACATGGGGTTTTATCAATTCAATTTTGAGCACCCTCACATTCCCACATGCTCCCCACAAAGTTGACTTATTGCTGCAACACACAAGTAGCTTAAATCCACTGCTGCAGCAGTGTACTGTGGGAACCTATCCCACAGTTACCTAAAAAATGCCCCACAAGTGGATGTGGGTATCTGATGACACCTTCTCACATTTCACTTCCTACATTTCGTTTCCCTCACTCCCCTGCCATGTTAAACAAATGCACCTTTTTCTAGGCAGGGCTGCCTGTAAAAGAGATGTGCTTTTTATAATTGAGGGGAAGGCAGGGGAGAGAAGGGGTATTAAAGCACTTAGGAATGGTTAAAAAAAAAGATTTTGGGTTTCCCAAAAGACAAGTTTTCAAAATAGGACTGAAAAGCACTGAATCTCTGCAGATTTGGATCTGGATTTAGACATCCTGGCAAAGAAGATCCTCAGATCAATAATTTTGTCTCAAAGGACCAAGAGCCAGCCCAGGGCACAAAGAGGAGGGTCCCTCCTGGACTGGGCAAAAGGTGCAGACCCTGCTGGACCTATGGGGTAAGGAGGATCTACTCCAAGACCCCAAGATGAAGCGCTGTAATGCCCAACCCTATGCCAGATGGCCACCACCCTGGTGGAACGAGGCCACACCTCAGCTGCAGCCTGGAGGAAGTCCACATGAAGGAGGTCATAGAATCATAGGTCTGGAAGGGACCTCAGAAGGTCATCTAGTTCAGCCTCCTGCTTCAAGCAGGATCAGACCCAATTAAGTCATCCCAGCCAGGACCTTGTCAAGCCAGGACTTTAAAACCTCCAGGGATGGAGAATCTACCACCTCTCTAGGCAACGCATTTCAGTGCTTCACCACGCGCCTGGGGAAGTAGTTTTTCCTAATATCCAGCAGTGCTCCATCATGCCCAGGATGCTGTCCGACACTCCAGGGAAGGAACCACCAACTGCATCTGGATTTAGACCTCCTGGCAAAGACGACATTCAGAACAAGAATTTGTTTAAATAGACACAGGAGCTACAATGAAATGGCAATGAACCAATGAAACAGTTATGGCTCGGGGCAACTGAAAGACCCCTAGCTACAGCCAGCCCTGAAAATCGTACCTGCACAAGGAAACTTCCCTGGGCCTCTAAGAGAGACTCCCTGCTACACCTAGCCCCAGAAAATCTTGACCACCCAGGAAGACCCACCACCTGCCCTTATTACCAGCGTGCCCAGGCTTGGATCTGGGTTTTGACCTGGTAAAGACGACCCTCAGAACAAGAATATTTATTGCAGCAAGACTTCCTTTGAGAACTGTGGTAATTGTAGAGCTACTACATTGCCTTAAATGGCCTTTTTACAAAGACGACTACAGCCAGCCCTGAAAATCATGATCGCCCAAGGAGATGTCCCCTGGGTGGCTAAAAGACCCCTGACCACAGCCAGTCCCCTGGCCTTGGGGCAAGATCCACCACCTGCACCTAGATTTAGGCTTCCTGGCAAAGAAGGTCCATTTGTTTAAGTAGATAGGCGCTATACTGAAACCACAATGAATCACTGAAACAGTTATGGCTCGGGGTGGTTAAAAGACCCATGGTTACAGCCAGCCCCGAAAATCATGACTGCTGAGGGTCACTTCCCTGGGTCGCTAAAAGACCCTGACTGCAGCCAGCCCCTTGGCCTTTGGATAAAGCCCATACAAGAATTCTGAGAGGACAGCCACTCCAGTGACAAAGTATTTTCTTCTGTTGCCCAAAAATTGTGACCACTCAGGGAGACTTCCCTCAGATAAAAGACCCCAGACTTCAGCCAGCACCTGGAAATCATGACCACTGAGGGAGACTTCCTCCAGCCAGCTACAGGACCCTCACAGTGTACAAGCTGTCTGGCACCTTGGGCAACACATCCTTTTATTGGTTCAGGATCAAGCCACGTGATGTGGCTGGGCGTGGGAAAGTTCCAGACTGTGTGGCACTCCCAGCGGGAGGGAAAGGAGGGGATTACGACAAAATGTAAGTGTCTGGAAAGAAGTTTCTCATACTATCAGACAAGCACGACCCTCACCCACAGACTAGCTATCACATGGTGCAGGGGGATGGGGGGGAAAGCAGCTGGCACCAGGAAGCATGGGGTGGGGGTGTGTGGGGGGAAAAGGCAGCTAGCAGAGGCAGACACAGAACCACAGACCCCACAGCTACACTAATACCAAAGAAAAAGAAAGAAGATTTTTCAGCTTCTTGTGATCCTACAGCCACAGGCTTCCAGGTGATGAATTGAAATGGTCTTCCTGTTGCCTAATTCCTCCACACCTTAGAGAAGTGGAGATAGAGGAGGACAAAGCAGAGAACTGTGGGGCATTGTGGGATACATACAGGACATCTCTGGAGGCTAATGAATTCAGTTTCAAGACATAGCACTTCCTCACTACTCTTCACTCGCAATTTTAAATTCTAACTGAATGCTACGCCCGCCAGGTTACTACAATATTATGGTACCGATATTATGTTAATTCTAGTGCAATATACGTCAAGCTACTGGAATTTACAGTGAGGACAGGCACTTGGTAAAATAGGGCTAAATGACTTAAAATTGACTTTATCTTCTAGCGTAGACATAGCCTTACTGACTCAGAGAAGCAGGTTTGCACCTTTCTACATCTCATTGGCTTTTTAACGGCATGCTTGAGATTTGTGTGTGTTCTGTTTCAGCAAAAGTTAAGACAGACACCCCATATTTGCACCCGGTACTCTGCGCTACCATTTCATGAGAACATATGGCTTCCCACTCACTCCAGAAAATGGACGGGCGAAGAAAGAATACACAGGAACAAATTAACGTGTGATTTTTTTTTTTTAATTTAAAAAACTGATTTTTTCAAGTTACATCTTAAACGTGTTGTTGTGACCCAGAGATCATCCTCTGTTTATTTGACATTAACCAGCAAGAAATTTCAAAGTACTTCACATAACACAACCAATCTGGGGGAACACAATGCCAGGGGAAGTCACAAAGGCCAAAATTATAACAAATAAAACAAGAATTAGAAAAATTCCAGAAGGATACATCCATCAATGGCTATTAGTCAAGATGTTCCAGGCCATAACCCCAAGTTCTGGGTGTCCCTAAACCTCTGATGGCCAGAAACTGGACTGGAGGACTCTGAATGGATCAGTGATTAACTGCCTATTCTGTTTATTCCCCCTACGAATATAGCTAGAGCACAGCGTGGATACAAATGTCAACCCACATACATGGATAGACATTGGGATCCACCAGGATCTACTTCCAAGAAACTCCATGGCAACAGGAAGGAGAGGGTCCCATTGCACCAGGGAGCCAAGCACCCTGAGCTGGCAGCTCCTCCTGTCCACATCTCTGTATCGCCGGGGGGCTGTACAACCCCAGACAGGAGATGCCACGGCTGGGGGCAATACAGCTGTGCTGCAAATGCAAAGCAACAGCTCCTGGGTACAACAGGACCATTTTCCTTTCTGTTGGCTGCACTGTCTCTTGGGAGTAGAGCCCTGTGGATCCTGATGTCTAGCTGTGGATGCAGTAGACCCCCCACTGATGTGGGGGGGTAGCATTCTCAAAACCCCTGTATAAGTCAGATTTCCTGCACAACATGGGGGAACCAGGAAACTGACAAGGGCATGAGCCCTGGTCAACCTTCTAGGTTCTGCGAGCAGAGGGAAGCCGGGGACCAGGCAGCATTGTACACATAGCACAACCGCTGTCAGAGACAGGATACTGGGCTAGATGGACCACTGCTGTGATCCGGTATGGCTCTTCCTATGGTCCTAGTTCATTTTTCTTTCATCCTCAAATTAACATGTTCAAAATGAAATCGGAACATAACGGCATTTTAAGGTCTATTCTTAGTTTCTTAAAACATTAAAATAAAAAAGATATATCAAACCCTTCATTGGGCTGCTATCAACTTTTGTTTTTGAGTGAAAGGGTTCTTTTCTGTATAAAGAACCTGGAAGGTGGGGCAGGGTGGTGGTGGTGGGAATCTAAACTTGGAAGTCAAGCTTTATAAATCTGGCAAAAGAAATGCTGTGTTAAGGGCCTGATCATGTGAAAGGCCAAGGGACTATATTACTGAGTACAAGAAACTGGCAGAATCATCACAGGCATTGGGACTCGGCCTCTGACTTCAGGAGACACAATCAACACATCTCATGAGGATCATCCACTCAGCTCACCTAGAGGTTCTCAAACTCCTATATTACAGGGTTTTTTTTTTTAATCTGAGCTCTGATTGACCCAGTTCTCAAGCTATGAATATTTATGACTCCATTTGCCATGGAGACTTACTCTCCAGCTCATGCAAACAACACTGATCTGCCTAGTAACTACCAGCCCTTACTTCTACATGGTTCAGATCACCAAGTAAGTGACCCAGCTCTGTGTCCTGGCCAGCCTATACACAGATGCAGATACAAATTTCTCAACTGCCTCCCTCCATCTCTAAACAAATACAATACCGCAGTGCAAAAGGCATGTGGGGCAACATGAGCAGAAATCTTTTTTTTTTCCCCCCTGCTGGAAGCAGGGGTGGGATGGAGGTTATGTAATAAAAGAGAAGGAGCAGAGTATTCAACTTGAAAGAAGAACACTGGTGTCAAAGCAAGTCACTTGTGAAAGAGAGGACAACACCCTTCAGAGTGCACACAACTGCTGATTTCAACACTTGGGAACTTGAGGAAAAAACTGTCACAGCTGCAGGTCATAAAGAAACGTGAATCCTGGCTGTCAGAATGAAACATTATGAAAAATGCTCCTTGGAAGGCAACGACTTGGAAGATGATATAGATATCTCTGAACAATCAGTCAATTTACTTTTGCAACACCTTCTTAAGGATTTCCTACCACTTCCATGCTAACCTAGATTATTGGCAAATTGGTGTTGGGGTGGATTACTTATCAATTTCAAAGTGTTTGCATTCTAAATGTAATGGATTATATTAAGCAATAAAAAAAATTTGGGAAGTCCAGCAGTAACACTGAAAGTGTGACCAATAAATACTATTGCGACTAACATGCCCAACAAACCAGCTAAGTGACAATTTTCATTTACAAAGTAAAACTGCATTCAGTATTTGTGAATTTTAACATTTAAAAAAAACAATGTTTGGTATATTGCTAGAGATAAGGGCTTAAATTGATTTAGATAGTCATTATTTATTTACAGTCTAACCCCAGTTCACTGGGATACAAACAGCTACAGGAGAAGAAATCTTTCATTTACAATCTCATGTTTTAAAGGAGTGCACTGAGTAACCATCAGTGAGTGAGGAAGACATTACCATTTTGTTTCAGGGGCCAGCTTAGCCAGAAGGAGTTATTTATGAACCTTCATCATCTGCAATGTCTACAACTTCAGAGTCACCAGCTTCTACCAGCAACAGTGCTGCAACTAAACATACATCAGGCAGTAAATTATTTATATACAAAAAGACTTTCTTCATCAACCAATAAAACCATAGATGAGTTTGTAACGAGGACCTTCAAATCCCAACAAGACTAGATAGATGAAAGACTGCTTGGATCAGTTGTGCAACAAATTCTTCCATTTGTGTTGTTCACAATAAATGGTTCATTGATGTGGTTCACTCATTCCAGCCAGAAAACATTCCTCATAATGGAGCAGACATTGCTGCAAGCTTGCTGGTTACAGTGTACAAGAAGAAATTTGAACAACGTGCAAAACAAAGCAAACACTGACAGGAAATTCATGAGAGTCAGGATGAGTGAAGCGATGAAAACACAGAGCCAGTAACTTGTGCATCTGTGACAAGAGAAGATGCCATAATTTATCTTACAGAAAAGAACTGGTCTAGGGCATTTCCTGATGTAGCAGAAAACTTAAAAGTAGCAGGAAATGTTCTAGCAAACTGATCAAAAATTTAAGTGCATAGCTTGTTGTAGACAATATGGCACATGTAGGAAGGAGGAGAAGAAAACTAGATTATAATGAAGGGAACCTGATACTTAACCTATAGTTGAAGTACTCATTTGATGCATCTTTTTTTTAAAAAGCCAAAAACAACACGAAGTCATGTGGCACCTTATAGACTAACATATTTTGGAGCTTAAGCTTTCGTGGGCAAAGACCCCCTTCAAAGTGGGTCTTTGCCCACGAAAGCTTAAGCTCCAAAGTATCTGCTGGTCTATAAGGTGCCAGAGGACTTGCTGTTTTTGAAGATAAAGACTAACACAGTGACCTCTCTGATACTTTGTTACCAAAAAGACTTAAGAGCTAATTATATCAGGAATAAAAGAAAAATGTTGAAACTACAAAATGCTTCAGTAAACCACTTTGCTCCAGCTTCACAGGGAAAAGCCACACTAATCCCCCCTCAAAAGGTACAATGGGATACAGAGATTAATAAATAGCTCAGAACAATTAAGAACTGGCCTAACCTGATGACAGTATGTGAAGAAAATCATGACACAATAGATGGAACTATCACAGCCAAAGTAGTCAACACCAGACTAAAGAAATGTGGAAGATATGCTGAATATACTGACAGTCTTGGACAAACTGCAGAAAGATTGCTGCAGTACTGCTGACACAGATGAAATTTGGAAAGAAGTTGAAGACACTGAAGACAGGCATATGAAACTAAGTTAAATTGCAGGCAGTAAAGAAGCAGATGGATCAAACACTTATTCCAGCTCATCTTCTTGCCAACATTCTCAATCTGAAATACTAAGGCAGATGCCTAACTGCTGAAGAAGATGCTGCTATGACACTCAATCATGCCAACTATAATGTATTTCAGGGCTCGACGTGAAGCAGTCGAGCTACATATGTGTTGATGTTAAAGAAAGTTGCACCACCGAGCTGGTGAACTCACTAGCTCAGCACCAGGAACGAGAGTTTGTTGAAGTGCTAAACCACCTTTTGACAGCAGTTACCTCTTCTGCAAGTAGAAGGTAGGAGTAAAAGATTAAAATCACCATTTTAACTAATTATATCCACCAGCATGACGTTATGTGGCCTCAAATTGTGACCACTTTTGGACCGATTTGTCCGTAGCCTGTTAAAAATGACCTTGTAAGAATCTTGTTACTGTAACTTTATTTCATATTGGTACTGAAACACTATTTTAAAAATTCTGTCCTACCTTGACTTTGTTTGAAATTAGGTGTAGGTCTAATTTCATTTAGAAGTGTGAATGTGGAGGCGTGCCCAGTGGGATCTGTCCACTGAAGCCAGCCTGCCTGGTGGACCAGCAGCCAGCTCTGCACCAGACAAAAGCATCATGAAGAAAAAAAGATCGAAGTCCTATCTGCTGTTAACTGATCACTCATGGTCATACAGTGACCTGAGGCAGGGGAACAGGACAAGAGCCATGACTGAAACATAAAAGATGACTGCAAAACTATAGAATTAGGTCTCATCTTGTCAACACTGGAGCACTGATCCGGATCGTCAGAAGCTCGGCTTCTCCCTCTCTTCCATCTGACTTTACCTGGCCCATGAGTTAAGGGGAGCAACAATTTAGCTAAACAATGAGATGGTGTGTACGTGAATGCAAGAATGTAGTACATACTATGCACATTATACAGCATTTGACAGATACATGTATATTAACGGTAAATGTGTTTTGCCTTATCCCCCTGAAAAAGGTCCTGCATAATTCTTTTAGCTAAAACAGTCTACAGAATTAATATTTTCTTTATTTGGACTAATTCATTCAAAGTTAAGAAACTGGCTGGGAACTGGAAAAAAATAATGCAAGGAAATAATGAATATGGGGGATCTCCTAAATTTAAGTTTGAAGGGCAGCCTCAGTAACTGAGGAGACCATCTCATTTTTAAGATACTTAGGCACAAGCAGCAACTTGAACTCCACTCACTTGTCACCGAGGCATATTTGAAAATTTTTCCAGGTTGACCTGAAATCAGTTTAACACACTGATTACAATTAATCTCTTTGTTTATTGTAAAAGTGAAACATGTTTTGACAAAATTACAGCTAAGGAAGGAAAAGACACACAACTACATAAAACTACTGAAAGTTTCAGAGATTCAAGAAGGGATAAAATAGCTTATTTGTAGGTCTAAATGTAGCAGGCACCCTGCGTTCCTCAGCACACGACTTGGGGCTGACAGGAAGCAATGAGCAGCTTCAGTCTCTTCTATCACAGGAGGACGTCCCTAAAGACAGACGAGCATCTGACCCATGGACTCACAAGGAAGGGCAGGAAAGTTAAGACTTTTGCCCTAGGTCAGCTCCAGCAAGCACACGTTCTCCAATACCACCTACCCTTGCCAAAGCCACCTATTTATTCATTCTTGCTCCTTTCAGCTGCAAATCCTTGGGGGTGGCATGGGAGAAATCACATGAATTGGCACAGACAATCTTTACATTAAAATAATGCAACAGCAGCATACAGGGAGTCAAACTAGCTGCCAATTCATATCTCAAGTAATTCTATAGGAAATTAACAACAGCATCTGAAGAAAAACACTGAATAAGTTTAAAAGTTTGTCTCTTACACTAACTTGAAGAAGTTGGTCCAATAGCAGGCATTACCTCACCCATCTGTGTCTCTTTAAATGTCCTGAAACAAACATGACTACAACCACACTGAAAACAGTAGTCTTTCAAGGATCCTGTCATGAATGAATGCCTGTAAAAGAGTTAACAAGCCTTTCAGCAGGAGTGGTCAGGTAAGCCAATGGGAGGAAGAGAAACTTTTCCAAACTGAGAACAATTGCAGTTTGAGGGGTTTTTGTCTGCTGGCTGATGCAAAAGGGAAGACAGAAATGATTGCTCTCACGCAGTTGGAATGAATCCAGTAAATATCCTAACCATCTCAAAATCAGCCACAGATATGTAAGTAGAAGGGAAATGTGTAGTTAGATGAGATCAGATTATGGTTATTTAGAATGTGGTGTGGACTATCTTTTTTTTTTTTTGTTCAGTTGCTTTGGTTAATGACTTGATTCCCCACCCCCCACAACTTTTAAACTGAATACCAGGGAAGTATTCTCTTGTGCTGCGACTGGTACAACATGTTTTCTCTAGTTTTGTGAATAAATTACTTTTTTTAAGCAAATGGTTCGATCCCTGTGTCCTGAGAAGTGTCTGTGTATATGCACGCCTTTGTGTCTAAGCTCTCTCTCTCCTAAGGGAGGGTTAAGTGCTTGGGGCACCCCATAGGAAGATGTCCTGAATAGATCTTCCTGGGGTAGGGTGGTCTTTTCCCACTCTGATGGTAGCAGCAAACTACACCCCAGGATCAGGGAATCTGTGACCCTGGGGAGCTTTTTAAGTAAAGCCTTTTACTGGTAAGTATTGTTTAAAAGATTTTGCAGGACCCCACTTTCTGCTCTGAGTGACAGAGTGGGGGAGCAGCCCTCACAGCTCCTTATCAGGAGACTTCCGAAGTTTGAATTATCATTAGATACAAAGGTAAAATGTCTATAACACCCACATCCAGCCATTCCAAAAGATTTATATTGTCTGCTACAGATTACTGCTGATTAGCTTGAAATTAAATTTCAGAAACAATCAAATCACTTGCTGCTATGAATGGCTAGTTACATTAGGAAGCAACAAGCTTTTACTTCAGTGAAAATAGCCTGGAATACTCGTCAGTATGAATGATCTCCCCTTTTATCCTTTCAAATATTGGATCTTCATTGTGCTTCTGTCATGCCTTATGATTCTGCCACTTCTATACTTATACAGCCTTTGCACAGGTCACACTTAAATATGCATGCTTGCAATCACTACAGATTATCATGTCAAGTCCTAGATGCGAACTCCCTTTAACAGCATGGTTGAGAGGCTGCAGAAATTTGAAATCACCACAACTCCTCAGCTTCCCCTTTGTGAGGAAAAGGGCAAGTCACTCTTGAATTAATTCTTGCACATACACAATGGTAGGAGTGCTAGTAATTCACAGTTCCGGATTTCCATTTTACTTCCAATGCTGCTTGCCCATAAATCCCCTAATTTTAACTTTTTGAGTTCAGTTTTTCAAAAGTAGGCATGTTATAATTGTTAACTGGTTGAACAGCAGCATGTAGTCACTTAACCATTGTAACTTAGGTTCTGGCATTTGGCTTGCCACCCAGCACTGCCCCACCCACTGCAGGGTCCCACCCACTCTCCCCCCTCTCCTGCACTGCCTTGCTGCTGTCAGACAGCAGCACCTACAACTCTTCTGCTGATATCCCATGCACATCAGTTATTCATGAAGGATTCAAATTACACATGCAACTTGCCGACCATTCATGTTTTCATCCTGTCATTTCGTATTTTACCAACTTACAAGAGACTTTATGAACAGTGTTTTCTAATAATCTATCAGCCATGGCACTCTGGTAGTAACTAGGGTTTTTCCCACAAGTTCACATGGTAAACTCCCTCAAGAATGAACCATTCAGAACCAACACATGGTTAAATCATCTTTTCTCCCTCCGATTTCCTAATTAACTGGGAATTTATACTTCTGAAGACCCAACTAACAAAACTGGTATGAGATTCCTGCTTTCTGAATTCACAGATTTCACTCTTAGCAAATATTTGCTAGACCTTTTCCTCAGACACTGAGGGAGAACTTTCACCTCTGTTCATCTTTTCTCGACTGCACTAGAATCCTTTTGACTTAGTACCCAGCAGCCTTGCGGCTTCTTGTTAGCGTTCCATTGTTGCTCCCCAACATGTTTACTCCAGTGAGTTCTTACTAGGATCGTTTTAATTTAACAAAGGTATCTCTGCTTCCTCCCATGAAGACAACAAGTATTTAGGGAACATCGCTGTTAGGAAAATGGGAACCTCTTCTCCACTGATGTAGCTCCCCTGAGGATAACAACACGGGAGCTAACATGATGAA
This sequence comes from Carettochelys insculpta, assembly GCF_033958435.1. Lineage (NCBI taxonomy): Eukaryota > Metazoa > Chordata > Testudines > Carettochelyidae > Carettochelys > Carettochelys insculpta. Next base: position 43,157,734 of record NC_134148.1, on the reverse strand, counting down.
GGCACTTTAGTGACAACTCAATACATTGCCTAGACGAGTTCAGTATACAGTACATCCAAAATAGACTGTCAGACAGACATTTGGCAAGTATTTGGTAATTGCCTACTTGCACATAGAATTCAAATAATCATTAGGAAGCATTAGATTTGAATAGAGCGTCACCATTTAGTAAGGCATGGGCATCAGAGTCTGTCATACAGAAGTCTCAGTGCAAAAATATGAGATCATGATTCTTTTGAAATACAAGAGAAGTTTTATTCAACAGTTTGTCAGTTTAGTCCATGTCTTGAAGGTAATTTCCCTCAGTTTTACTTTCACCATTTCAAGATTATTAATCTACCTTGCTATTTGTTGAAGTAAATGCAGTATACGGAAACACAAAGGGCTATAACACCACACACAAAATACAGAGACACAATTGGCTTTAATCTCCCTCCCTCCCTCTCTCTCTCTCACAGATTTTTTTTTTTAATTGATCAGTATTTATGGTGGAAAAGGAATTTCTATTGTCCTTTTTCTGTATCCCTCTACTTCTGGGCTCAGGCTTCACATTTTCCCAAGATGCTAAAAAAAGAGTGCCCACCTGAGTGCTAAGGCATCTGTGTTCAGAAATATGGCTCTTGTGGTATACACATAAGAGTGCAACATTGCACATGGTTGTTTTACACTTCCATTGCAAATCGCCTTATTTGCAGTCTGAGTCATTTGACAGCATACATGTATGCAATTTTAAACAGCTTTCCCTTATCTTCCACCCAGATTTCCACCCACAGCCCACTCCTGCACTCTCTCTCTGTTCCTCCCATCCAGGCCCCCCCGCCCACACACAGTGAACCCTGAACCACCACCCCCCATTTTTGGTCCCACATGTGGCCCCCAAAAAAGTTAATCTGGCCTGGGGGAAGCTCTCAACCTCAGTCTCTACTCTCATGCACCTGGTGCTGCAGCATGAGCGAAGTGAGGTGCCTGAGTCAGAGGCCATCACAGTGAGGGTTTGTGGAGGGTTTTGCTTTTTTTTTGTTGCGCTTCTCACTTATGTGGCCCCCCGACTGATTTTCCTGTGGGTCAGTGGCCCCTGACCCTGGGGTGGGGAACCCGTTCTGGGTCAGGGGCCACTGACCCAGAACAGGTTCCCCACCCCGAGTTAAAGAAATAAGAACGGTTGACTATGCTTTTTTTTTTTTTAAAGCTGCTTAGCAAATTCTGGAGTTTTGTATAGCTGGTGCTGCATGAAAGAGCAATTGCTAGCACTTGGATCAGCAGCAGCATTATTAAACATTTCAGTGAAATGTTGCTGCTTCCAGTTAAATATCTTCAAAGAGAATGGTGTGCAGAATGCTGAAGTAGTAAAATAGGAAAAGTTTACAAAATCTATTTTCCATTCAAGTTTTGGTGCTTTGATTGATGCTACTTACCCAGATATATGGAGACTCTCCCCATATCTCTTACCAACTGTAAATTTTCCCTCTCTTCTCCGTGCATACGATGTGAGACATTGGCAGTGACTGTGAACCTTATCACTGATAAATGTGAATTAAGCATGAACTATTTTCAAAAGCAAACAGGAAGGTTACAAAATCAAATTAACTTGAGCTCAGGAGCAGACTTCATTCATCTCCCACTTATGACCTTATGGCATGCTCAGCAAAGGGTAAAGATTCCTTTGAAAATTCATACTGAACATGAGCAACTAGGCAACGCCTCCTAGAACTGTACAGATTTAACAGCTCAAACAACGGGAATATAGTGCGTGTGTTGATGTGAGATCTTGCTTGCTCAGGCCTGGATGGGTATGGAAAGAAGCATTTAAAACCAATAAACAGTGTCCAAGACCAAGAAAGCTGAACAGAGAAAGTCCGAGATCTGGAATGCTCAGGATGCTGCCCCCATGTCATAATAATCTGTTCTGGGGAGGGATGGTGCACTTCCTCCATCTAACTCCTGAGAACAAAGCCCAGTCTGGTACTACATGCTCTTATGTCAGGGTTGGGGAACCTGAAGGCCCACGCTCTGGATCTGCCTCACAAGGTTCACTGGGAGCTGGAGCGCTTCACCCGAGGGAGGGCATGTGCCGGCACCAGCGCTCCAGCCATGCAGGGGGGCACCATAGCTAGAGCACCAGCAGCCTTGGGCTACTGTGACAAGCGGGAGGGGAGAGGGAGCCTCAACCCTTGTGAGCCCAATCCAGGTAAACCATAGCAGGATCCAGTCTGTGGGCTCAGGCTGGCAGGGGGAAGAGGCTCCTTTGCTCCCCCATACCCTGCCCCCTCCCACCCACACTGCACCCCTGATTCCCTCCTGCACCCTCCCTCCAGTCCAGGGACCCCTTCCTGCTCCTCAACCCCCAGCCTGCTCCTGTACTCCCCCTTCTATTTCCCATCCCAGCATGCTCTGCACCTCCTTCCCAACCAGACCCCTGTATAGCCTGCTCCTGTGCCCCATATCCCAGCCAGACCCCTCACTCCTGCACCCTCCTGCCCATCCAGACCTCCCTCCGACTCCCCACCCCAAGGTCACTCATGCACCTTAGCTCATGCCCAGACCACGCATTCCCACCACATCCCAGCATGTTCCCTTGCAGCCCCATTCTGTGCACTGAACTCATTTTTGGGTCCCCCAGAGCCTAGGGAGGCCCCACGAAAACAGCATCAGTCTCCATAGGCTCTGGGGTGCAGCTTGAGGGCAGTGAAGTTAATGTTTTATTTCTGCTTCTCAGTTGGGGGCCACATCTGTGAGGTTTTTTATTCTATTTTATGCTACTTCTGTGCTTGAGTGGCCCCCGACCCCAAAAAAAGGTTCCCCACCCCGCTCTACATTACAGACATGCAGTTATAGATGTGTTTAGGACACATTCTTTCTCTACAGTTTTTCATATCCTGCAAGCCAGAGATCACTAGGGCACACCAAACATTGGGTAGAACAGACTACTAAGACAACATGCAAATCATCCTTTTCTACTGTATTGCAGATCTATCTTTTATACCAAAACAGAATAAAAACAGCTCATACACTATATTCCACAATGTACCCCGAGAAAGTGCATATGTATAAGATACACACTATCCTCTTAGAGTCTAAAGACTTACTACTTCTGTTCTTCAGAAATTCTAGCAAAAATCTAGAAGACAGAAAAAAAATCATAGGTTATATAAAAATTTGCTGAAAGTCAATTGATAAAACAATTTCAGATGCAGAGAGGGACAAAACTAACTTCCTTACAAGGAACTGGTTATAAAAAGAAGCAACTATATAACGTCCAATAGATAGAGAACAGAGTTATGACTTCAAGAGGTGCAAAGAAAGGTCAAAAGGATTTCAACCTCTGTTCTTTATGAGACTAGGGCCGTGTCTACACGAGCCCCAAACTTCGAAATGGCCACACAAATGGCCATTTCGAAGTTTACTAATGAAGTGCTGAAATACATATTCAGCGCTTCATTAGCATGCGGGCGGCCGCAGCACTTCGAAATTGACGCGCCTCGCCGCCGCGCGTCTTGTCCCGATGGGGCTCCTTTCGAAAGGACCCCGCCTACTTCGAAGTCCCCTTATTCCCAAATAAGGACTTGTTATAAGGGGACTCCCAAATAAGCCCCCCAACTAAGGGGGCTTCGAAGTAGGCGGTGTCCTTTCGAAAAGGAGCCCCGTCGGGACGAGACGCACGGCAGCGAGGCGCGTCAATTTCGAAGTGCCGTGGCCGCCCGCATGCTAATGAAGCGCTGAATATGCATTTCAGCGCTTCATTAGTAAACTTCGAAATGGCCATTTGCGTGGCCATTTCGAAGTTTGGGGCTCGTGTAGACGTAGCCCAGGAGCTACAGAATAACGACAATTCCTCTGCCACATAGTCTCAGAGTGGGTAGCCGTGTCAGTCTGTAGTTTCACAAATCTGAAGTGGGTCTTACCCATGAAAGCTCATTACCTACAAACAAGTCCCCTGCAATGTGTGCTCTGAGATTACTGTACCCTAAGTTTCAAGACTTTTGCAGTGAAACTTTTTGACTTCAGGAATGAAATTTACAATGAAAGGAATTTTGCAGGGAAATATTCTGACCACTGTTTAACGATACATTCTTGTCATTTCCAAGATCACTTCTAGTCTTCTACTTTCAACCAGTTGATCGGAGTTTAGAATTGCTAGGTGGAATGTAACACGTACAGGAAAAAAATACATAAAAAAACCTCCAAAAACAGCACACATGCCTTTTGAACATGGAACATACTACAGAGATGCTAATTTTAAATTAATTTTGACGACTAGGAATTTGAGCTGGTTGGTAAAGCTTTTATATTATGCCAACCCATTCCGAAAAGTTGTCATATGCTAGAGGGTCAAGAATGTTAACTCAAGAGAAGAGTCAGGTCCTGCATAGCATACATATTGTGTTTACACCTCTCCCATGAGCTCTCTGACTGAAAAGATATTTTCTTTAGTGTCCAGATTCAGGCTTTAACAATTTGCTAATTAGAACAAGCAGTAGTCTCCCCTCCTCTCTGAGACTTTCTGCTCTGATTTTGCTATTAATTCTATGTACAGTTGTTTTACCTTTTTCTAATTTATTTACTGTATCTATTTGCACCTCTGAGAAACAGCTTCATTAATAATTCAGTGCAACCTGATAGCTTTAGGAATTCTCTCCCTGATTTGTCCTTATCTTTTTGGCTGTACCAATATCTACATTGTTTATGCTTTGAACTGAAGAGAATCTGTCTATTGGTTATAATTTGAGACTTTGCCATATCTATTTGCAGCCAAATGTTTCATATTTTACTAGCCTTCTATCCTGACCCCAGGAGAGGACTAGAATTGTCTTAGTTGTGCACATATTTGTGGGCTGCACTGTTTTCACCTATATTGCAGTTACTCTCAGCCTTTCCAGACCCCTGTACCCCTTCCAGGAGTCAAATTTGTCTTGCACCCCCCACGTTTCACTTTGCTTAAAAACCACGTTTACAAAAATCAGACAAGAAATACAGAAGGTTACAGCACACGATTACTGACAAATAGCTCCCGTCTTCATTTTGTCTGTATGAAATTTTAGTTTGTACAGACTTTTCTAGTGCTTTTTATGTAGCCTGTTGAAAACGTCTAGATGAGTTGATGCTGGAAGACTTCTGTGCGCCCCCAGGGCTGCACACGCAGCTGGCTGGGAATCACTGAATTACTGTGTACCCACTTTCTAGAGAACACAAACCAGAATTCATGGAAAAAAGGACAGCCTCCCACCAAGTCTAGATCTAAGAAAGTACTTTTATCGTGGCATATAAGTGGTATATTCTACAAAAGGAGTCTTGCATTGTAGCAGCAATGAATATGCCAGGGCTCTTGCAATATGAGCGCATAGGTAAGTAAACGAACAGACAAAAATTACACAGCCTCATGCCCATCCTTTCCTTACCCACAGGACAGTGGCTCAAACAGTTATGTTGATTCTGAAGTTTGCATATCCAAAGGTAATATTCTAAAGGGAACTATGGGCAAGTGACTATATTCTGTCAGATTGCTAATTTGCATTGTGGTAATATGCAGCAGCTGCAGACAGGACTAGGGTCCCTTCCAGCGAGGATCTGTATAGACAGGCATGCACATAATCTCAGACACACAGATTTTAAATATTCCAGATTAACTACAACCACCAAACACTCCCTCAAAATTTTATTAGTCTCATATCCCTGGCAGCAACTGCTTTAGCAATTACTTAATGTCCAAGGTCACTCCTTGGTGAACTGTTAAGAGATCAGCAAGTTTAAGTGGTTTGTGTTTAGGAAATCAAAAAAATACCATTACAGACACACATTACAAGCACACCTACTACATGACTGAAATTCTACTCTAATGTGTCAGCCATCAGAAAGACAGAGGATATTTTACTGGATAGAACTCCATTATCTTCAATTTACAGGTCCTTCTACAGGTGGAACTATGGAGTGTGTGGGAAGAGAGGTGTATATAGCTATCGGCCCAACACCTTATGATGCAACAGCCTGGAAAACTCTGCTCTTACAACTCACAAGCAGAAGGCAGTTTACACAGACATGTAGCCATGTCTTTTAGTAGCTTGTATTGTTAAAGTTTAGGATAGCCTATTCTTTGACTCAGGAAAAAGACATGAACCAGAGGTCATACCTATGTACTTAATAGATGACAGTAGGGATGGCTAGGCCACACGCTCAGAAAACCATCATCCAAGCACACACTCCATCAAGCTCTCACATGGAACCTTCAAGGAAAACACAAAAGAGGAAGACCTCAGACAACGTGGAGGTGGTCTGCTGAGATTGAAAGACAACAACCGGGGTACTCCTGGAGCCAACTAGAAGTTTTGTCACAAGACAGAGTGAAGTGGAAGAGACTCATAGATCACCTATGTTCCACGCAGCATACAAGGGTTAAGCAGTAGTAGCAGTCGTCATCGTCGTAAAGAAAAGACAGACTTAGAAGTGAGCTGCTTCACTGAAGGAGTGAAGATTATCTGCTTTACACTTCTCAAATTATTACAAAGCGTTCCTATGAGTAGAAAACTGCGATTACCTCATAGTTGAAGGAGAGATATTGTCTAGGCAGAATCTAATGTGATTTGTCTATTTGTCAGCAGCGGAGATGGTTTGAGAAAATAGTCTAACAGTCTCAGAGTAAGATTTTCATTGTCAGCAGTGTTCCACAGCTAAATTATTTGCATGCTTTACAGAAGGTAAGTGCACTAGAGGGATATGACAGATATATAACGTCAAATGAGAAAGCCTAGCTGCAATCAATGGTTAATTAGAATTGGCAGTGCAGTAAAAAGCTATCCTGTGCCCTGTATTATCCTCTATTAAACTCTAGCCAACAGACGGACTCTTTAGTAATGGTTAGGATGCTCCCATCCACGAATGGCCCCTTCAAAGCATTGTAGAGGAAAGTACAACTGGAAAGGTAAGGAGGATAGTGCAGGGAGTGAACTCCTAAAGTTATCATGTTGCATGAAATTATTAATACAAACTGTTTTTCTGTATCTTACACAAAACCTCCTCATACTCCAGTTGTGACAGGTTGTGAATTTTACAGGGGCAAGTGTTAACTACTCAACTGTCTCAAAATTCCCCATTATTATTAGATGCGTAGTCTTTATTCCCACTTCAAAGGGGCCATATGAGTAAAGTGTTTTCAGTACAGCATAAGCATAATTTTCTGCTAATGTGGAAAACACATACAGAAAAACCTGCTGCCTCCATCAGGCTCACATCCATTTTATTTGGTTGATAGAGAAGCACTCTCGAGAGAAGCAGCAGTACAGACAGCATCCTCCTGCAGCAGGATTTCCAATGTGCAGAAGGTAAGATCCGCACGTGACGTGCCCAAGCCAGATTCAGCTCCCTGTATGGTCAGTGCGGTGAACAGCCACACTAACTTGATTCGCAGGCAACCCAAGTAAAATGCAAGGTTAAAGTGCCTCAGTCTCTTTGGGGCCTCAAAAGTGTGCAAAAGCCCAAACCATCACCCCATACAAAACACTCCTTGCTACTCCACCAGTGCAAACAGGTCCTAAAATCCAGTGTGCTCAGCCCCTGGAGAATCATCCTGAAGATGGGGATCCTTGAGCAGCACTGCCGCATACCTCTCCACTCCTGGTCATCAGTGTAGGGGGCACTGCTTATTCCACTATGAGCACTGGCCCAAGTGACACAATAGAATCTTGGGGTCTTTAGTCTGCTCCTCCTTCCAGCATAACCTCAGGAGATCTGACCAGCTCATAGCCAGTCTCAGACTGGAGGAGCACAAAGCTAGCTCAATGCTCCTTCAATGTGTATGCACACACCCCTGCCCTTCACACGAAACTGAGGGTCTAGCCTTGAGCATACAACTCCAAGATCCTGTCGCCACTTAGTTTTGTCAGAAAACAATAGTTGTAAATCTAGAGACTAAAAGCAGGTAGACCAAAGCAGAATGGAGAGAATCCTGATGTGATCACGTACCTCTTTTCACAAGGGAAAACAAAAGAGCATGTTGCAAATAATTTTACGCCATTCTCCAAGAAAAAGGAATCAGCTAAAGGTATAGAACAGAAGTAATCCCAGGAACAAACGTGTGAAGGAAAGAAATATTTCATTTTAGAGCAATAATTTACTTATTTGTCCTGTGCTCCTGTTTAGCAAAAATACTTATATTTTCTGGGATTAAAAAGGTTACATGGACAAGTGCTGGCATATGTCTCTATCTGTACATATAAATAAAAGGTCTTTAGCCATGGAGGCTATTGGATAGACCAAAAAAAAAAAACCAAAACAAACCAACCAGGAGCATCCTAAAGGCTGCATCCAGGTATTTAGGGGAGTCATGAAGATCCAGATCTCTTGTATACAAGACAGGGATAAGAGTTAGACAAAGCTCAACATCCTCCTTAATCCAGGGGCTCGCTCTAAAAATCTTTGACTCAGCGTCTCAAAATAGATTAAGTGTTTTTATTGCTGCATTATGCAAGGAAATATTACTAGGCTCACTATAAAGAATTATATGCAGCATCCCCAAAACATTTAGGGTGTGTCTACACTAGCTCCCTGCTTCAAAAGGGAGTGTGGGTATGTAGGGCGTCAGGAGGTTATTAATGAAGTGCTGCAGTTCATATGCAGCGCTTCGTTAAGCTAATTCTCCCTCACCACAGCTTCAAAGTACCAGCTTGCGTGTAGCTGAGGCTAACCCACCGGTACTTTGAAGTGCCTGGGCACCTTCAAAGACTCTTTACTCCTGAAAATTCAGTCCTTCAGTCTTGTAAGGTGCAACTTCCAGCCAGAGACCCCCAAATGGGATTTTGTCTGAAGGACTGCTAGTTTGGGCTTTGTGAGCTCCAGTTCCCTTGGGATTTGAGGTTTCAGTAGCTTTCTTCAGTCCTAGTAACAGTCTAAATAAACATTCCTCAGCTGCAGTCAACAAAACCGCTCTGCACAGTTCTGAAGGCGCTGCAGTTTGAGCAAAACAATGGAATCTTTAGATTATTTTGCTACTCAAGCAGCTGCTGCCAATAAAAGTATATTAATTTACTTCCCTCCCAAAAGATTTCTGAATAGACAAAATCAGCTAGACTCCTGTGAACTCTTTGACAAACTGCACCTAAAACCCAACAGAAATTTATTTGGGCTCATCACATCCCTAAGGTCAAGTGCTTAAAGAACTGCAGAACTCAGCTTTATCCTATTTTGCAATGTCCTGGGAAGAAGTGACTGAAGGAGGTTTGGGAATCATGGAGGACTACCAACTGAACCTGAGCTCCCAGGGTAATGCTGTGTATCCAGAGAGGTTAATCTCTAGATCATAAACGGGAACATGTTAATTAGAGTTGAGGTTATTTTCTCTCTCTATTTGGCACCTACGCAACCATTACTGGAATACAATGTCCAGTTCTGGTGCCCAAAATTCAAGAATGATGTTGATAAACTGAACAAGTTTCAGATGAGATACACAAGAATTTAAAAAAATGCCTTATTGTGATACTCAAAGAACTGAATTTAATTAAGCTGAACAAAGAGGGTAAAGGACTATATGACTAGTTTATAACCCCCCCGCATAGGAAACAAATCTTTGCTAAAGAGAGATAAAGAGATAACATACCCAATGAGTAGAAGCTGAATCTATACAAACAAGTGTATTCCTTATTTCTATCTAACAGTGAGGTTAACTAAACACTGGAACAGACTACCAAGGGCTGGGGTGAATTCGCCATCACAGGCGCTTTTTAAATGGATTGATTTTTCTTTTCCCTGAAAGACAAAGTCCCAAAAATTATTAGGGGGCATTCTATTGCCTGTTTTATACAGAGGTCAGATTAGATGATCACAATATCTCCTTCTGGCTATGAATCCTCCAACCTCCAAAAAAGTCTGTGCACAGCATTTGGGTTTTAACAAGTCACAAGAAAAGTTCAGATTCAACTAAGACTCTCAAACTACAGGAACCAGTTTGTCTCTCTATTTTAGACTTTGGCAGAGCCAAGGTTAATGGAAAAGAGCAAGTTTTCTGCTGCCGATTGCAATGTCAATTGAACTTTTACCTAAGCATTCTTGTCTCCCAGTCCTCCCTGGTCTATTTTTGCTTATTTATAAACATCTGTTCTAAATCAAGAGCAAAATCTTGGCTGCACAAAAGTTAATGGGAGTTTAGCAGTTGACTTCAGTGATGCCAGGATTTCTCCACAAAGACTGCAAGCTTTTATTTCACATCTACATAGCTCTTAACACAAGTGGCACTAATCCCTGAATGGAACCTATAGGCGCTGCTGCAGTAAAAATAAAAAATCAATTTTGGGGGGCAGGGGGAATCATTTTCCCCCCCACAAAGTAATGGCCCAAAAACGGCACACAAGATGACCACAGTCACATGGCTCTCTGTTAAAAGAGCGTTAACAAAAAGCACATTACCCACATGTAAGAAGCCAGCATCTTCAGAGATCTTCCAACAAAAGACACAAGTTTCAATTTTATATATCATTTCCCTCTGGCATCAGGAAACTCTCTCACATAGACATATGTTCTTTGATCACACATTTAAAGATTAAACCGAACCTGATTGGCTTCCTCACCATTTAGCACCAAGGTATTTCACTATATAGGAAAACATTTATTCATTCAGCATGTGCACTTATTAATAGAGCCTGAGACACCTGGCCAGGTAATGTTTTCTAAGAATTTCAGGTTACTTCTTCCCCAAAATTAGTTTTACCATCACTATTTTATGCCTAAGTTCTTGCAGCTATTCCAAATACATACGTGGCACCAACGGTTCATTTTTATATATTATTTCCCAGTATGTGTGCAGAAAGGCTCCATTTGGTGGAAGAAGGTGATCTTGTCATCCTAACAGAGTATTATCTTTACTTGCTTTCTGTTTTTTGTGAATTCTTATGAAATGTCAATAGTAGCTTAGACCTTTTCACCAAATGCTCACAAGCTCATTAAAAAGGAACTTCCTTCAGTTCTTCTTCTTGCAAGGGAATTTGTAAGAAAACACATTCTTAGCCTTATGGCACACAAAATGGTGATTTAAAAAAAAAAAAACAAAACCAGGAAAAAGCTTCTCTCTATTTCCCCTCCACTTTTAAAAGAGATCCATCAGTGTACTGGGATGCAGGAAAAAGCAGCTTTAGTAAACTTAATATAAATACTTCTAGCCTTATGAATTTGCCTGTGATATGAAAAGTAGATTTAAAATTAAGTTTCTGCTGAACTACAAATAAAAGTAAGTCATTTTTTGCCAGAAAAAAGGCAAAAACTTTCACAGCCATGGAAAACGTAAGGCTAAATATAAATCTCATATGCATATGACAACTGTCACATTTAACACATTTGATATTCACTGTGTTTCTATCATAACAGTTTGAACATTTTCTAAAAAGGAGACTGATTTTCACTACAATGGACACTCATTTCCTCTAGAAAAAGGCCTTTTGTTGTTTTAAACACTGCTGCAAAAACTAATCCGAAGCTCAAGGTGTTCTGTGTAACCTTGTGGGGAAACCAAGTGTGCCTTCAAACCAGTGACCATCCGTCTCATTTTTACCAGGACAGTCCCTTATTTAAGCTGTCTCACAGGCATCCTGACTTTAAGGAAATGGGCAAACTGTCCCCTATTTTGCGGGGCACCTGGTCCCCAGTAACTGGTGTCTCAGGACAGCAACCTCCGCTGTTGGTGAGCTCCACTGCAGGGCAGCCACCCAGTTCCCCAGAGCCCCATGGCAGCTCCTGCCACAGGAGAGCTCCTCCATGGGGCAGCTACCCCATCCCCCTGGATACCATGGCTGCAGCTCCCCTGCTGGCAAACGCCTCCACAGGGCAGCTGCCTCATTCCCTTGTGCCCCATGCCTAGAGGAGGCAGCTCTTGCTGCCGGGGAACCCCTCCATGGGGTTGCTGCCTTGCTCCCTGACGCTCCACCTCTAGGGGAGGCAGCTCCAGCCGTGGGGTGGCTGAGCCCCCATCGCTAGTGCCTCACTGTGGGGCAGCAGCCCCCATCGTCAAAGAGCCCTGACACGGGACAGCAGCCCCCATCCCCGGAGGCCAGTGTCCCGTATTTGCCTTTGGGCAATGTGCTCACCCTAGCCTTCAACCAGTAGCACAAAAACCCATAAATATTTAACTGAACTGAAATAATCACTAACCAAATTGACTTTACAGTAAAAATTCAATTAAACTTTTTTTTTTTTTTAAAAGGGTTTATTTACAACAGTTTCAGTATCATTTCTCTTCTACCCAATTTTCATTCTAAGAGTTATGCTGGCGATAGTCTCTTGGGGAAAATGAATCAATTAAAATTATATTTTTTTAGTCTAAAGTCTTTGATTTGGATTTATTAGAAACCTGGCTGCTGCTAAATCAAGAAAGAACACTTTTTGCATTAACAATTGCTAAAGCACTTGACTAGATACAAATTGCATTATTTTTATTGATTTTACATTAGGATAAAGATTTGCTTTTGCTCTAATTGTGTAGGTTTCGGGAATAATTAAAAGCATTCCCAATTTTAAACTGGCAATATAATGCTTACTTTTTCATGTCTGGAAGTTTTATTTTAAATCACAGGGTTACAAGATTCACAGCACAATGATTAAACATGCCTAGACTAGCAAGGTGGAAACTCCAGATCTCTGTAACAGGAGATATTTTGCAGAACTGTTAAGTGCTTTGGAATTAGATAGTTTTTCTTCATCCAAAGAGACATGAGACATTTACCCCAACAAATGAGTTTTTAAACCAACCAACTACTGACAAGACAAAATGCATTTTCCTCAGCTAAATATATTCACCACCGAGCCTTTCACCGCTTAGTTGAAACTGAGCTGATGCATAGACAAACCTTGCATGATACCATATCAACAACTTAAAAGAACAGCCCATGTTTTAAGGCAGCAAACATATGCAGAAGACCATACAGAGTTGCAGGTGTACATCTGTAAATTGCACTTACTCTCTCCACCACTGGGATTGTTTAAATTATGAAGATATATAAAATCCATTCCAAAGTTAAGTACTGAAAAACTTTACCCAGTCAAGTTAAGGTTGAATATACGTATTTGCCACCAGCTTTATTCATGCCTCACAGTCAAGTTCAGAAGTCTAAGTTTCTTGAGAAAAGATCAACTCTGAAAACACACACATGCCCCTCTCCCCAAATTTAAAAAACAACCACACATGAAAAACTTTGCATTCTAGCTACCTGCCTGAAGTGCTTCTCAACAACTGTGGCCCCTGCTATCTGATGAATGTTAATGACCTGGGGAATCCAAAAGGTATTTATGATTTAGGAGTCTTTTAACCACACAGGGAAGATGGGATTCAGTAACTACAATGTGTGTCTTCTAGACACTATGTGACAGAGTGGATGAAGTACACTGGCTTCTCTGGAGATCACAGAACATACTCAGTTCTGTGCAATTTCTCTGCTGCCTACAGGTAATATATTACACATGTTCACTATGAACTGGAGCATGGCATATACAGGGGATAAAATAGTACTCACACACATACGCACAATGCAGGAGGTACAATGGGCTGTCACCACAGTTAGATGAGGTACAATCATGGCTATGAAAAGAGATGCTTTAAAAAGTGCACTTCAGGAGACTCTAGATCTCTGGAGAGGTGGCCTTTTATTGTAAAAGAAAACCAAATCTCAACCCCAAGACAGAAAACAGGTAGATTGGCAGGAGGGCCAGCAACAACATTACTGGCAAATTGTACAGCTGTACATTGAAAATTACGTTAACTACAAAAGCTTAAGGTATTTGTTAGTATTTTTCAGAATATCCTTGCTTCCGAGTTTAAAAAAAATCTGATGAGCTCAAAGCCAAAGATAAGAGCTGTAGGCCATAAAATGACAGACAATCTCTATACTACTTAACCCTTGTACTCTGTGTGGAGTATGTGTCATCTACAGCTCTCCTCCACTTCTGTCTTGGGACAAAGCTTCTAGCTGGTTCCACCTCATGGTCCATTCCTTGCTGTGGTCAGGCAGTTTGTGTGTCTCAAGGACCTGGAGAGCTGTTTCAGCTTGAGCTACAGCTCCTGGAAGGGTCACCCCAACTGGACAGGTAGAGGCCAGACAAATTTGGATCACCTTTCCCTGAGGTAAAAGGGGTTGGCTTCGGTTCAACAACCCTATCCATAAACAACACAAAGGTTACAGAAACATCTACAAAAGGAACCTACAGTCTCTATACATCTAAACCATCAGGTGCACAACAGGCCCTCTGTTAGGTTAGTGCAATTTCACCTCAGGGAGAGGCTGAAAATTGGGTATCTTTTACAGTTTAATTGAATAAATAAAACCTGATCACTTGAATCTCAGTTTCCATTGTAAGTGAAGTGCACTTTTTGTATCAATATTTACTGATTTGAAAGCTCCAAACAGATCATAAATATATTGGAAACAAATTCATAATGATTACTCGATAGACAAATTTACATCCATCCTACAATAGGGTCATTAATCTAATGAGATTATATAAAGAAAAATGTGTTGAAACTGACAAGGATACTATACCTACACATTAATCTTGACCATATAACATTACTTCAGGCAAAAGAGCTACCAAGCTAAAGACTGTGTTAAATCACCCTACAAATGGAACCTATTGATCTACTATAAAATTAGTTTATTGGCAAAACAGTTCACAACAATCTGTGGAATTGTGTAACAGTTTACTCCGCATTTACTATGCTGACTACCATTTTCAGGAACTTCAGATTCAACAGTAAAACATTTTTAAAAACAGAAAGTTTGTCTCTTTGTCTACACAGACTCTCCTTGGTCGCACTTCATACTCAAGACCATTTATGTAGTTCCCTTGTACTGCACCCTGAAAGATAATGCCACTGTTACTCCAATCTTCTTTATGAGGCCGTACTGGACACAAAGGTCGTCCACTGGGATTTGAAAAACATTACAGACCCTCCAGAACAGACCTTTCTACCACCCAAATAAGAACATAAGAATGGCCATACTGGGTCAGACCAAAGGTCCATCCAGCCCAGCATCCCGTCTGCCGACAGTGGCCTATGCCAGGTGCCCCAGAGAAGGAGAACAGAAGACAATGATCAAGTGATTTATCTCCTGCCATCCATCTCCTGCCCTTGTGCTGAAGGCTAGGGCACCATACTTTACCCCTGGCTAATAGCCATTTATGGACCTAACCTGCAAAAATTTATCGAGCTCTTTTTTAAACCCTAATAGAGTCCTGGCCTTCACAGCCTCTTCCGGCAAGGAGTTCCACAGGTTGACTGTGTGCTGTGTGAAGAAAAATTTCCTTTTATTAGTTTTGAACCTACTACCCATCAATTTCATTTGGTGTCCCCTAGTTCTTGTATTATGGGAAAAGGTAAATAATTTTTCTATATTCACTTTCTCCACACCATTCATGATTTTATATACCTCTATCATATCGCCCCTCAATCACCTCTTTTCCAGGCTGAAAAGTCCCAGTCTCTCTAGCCTCTCCCCATATGGGACCCGTTCCAAACCCCTAATCATCTTAGTCGCCCTTTTCTGAACCTCTTGTAATGCCAATATATCTTTTTTGAGGTGAGGAAGTGAGGATGCGTAGGTTAAAGCTCCTCATATGAAGACTGATGATGTTGACAAAGAACAGGATTAACAGAAGTCTAACATAAATCCTTCTCCCCATGTTTTGTTGCTCCTCTGGTTCCTAGGTCAAGGATGTCAGCCCATCCGTCCATTCTGCATAGATTCTGACACCACACACACCATCACCAGTGTGTCAGAACAATTAAGTGATGTAACTAACTTGTCACATGTTCATGTTCCCATCCTGTCACAAGGGGGAGAATTGTGGGTTTTTGGCATACTGAAACACTGGTTCAAATGACATTCTGACACCCCTCTGGAAAGAAATTTCACATGCAGTCTCAAAATCACCTTATTGGAAAGGAAAGAGGAATACCAGGGGGCCTGCCATGACAGCCAGTAGCTTGCTTACTCTCCTGGCCAAAGTGATAGCCAACAGAAAGACTATCTTAAAAGACAAAATGGTAAATAAGATCACTCCTTGAATAGTGACTCCATAAGTTTCAGAACAGAGTTGTTTAGATCCCAGGCCAGCGTCGGTTTAGTGAGTAGACATGGATCAGCTCCCTGCACGCGATACTTTTTGCATCACAGAATCGGAACTCACAGGAACCTTGAGAGGAGGTCAAGTCCAGCCCCTGCATTCAAGGTAGGGCCAACCACCATCTAAGACCATACCTGAAAGATGTCTACGTAACCTGCTCTTAAAAGTCCAATGATGGACTTCTCCCTGCACCAGAAACAGTACAGAAGAGTCATCACTTTAATCAGCAGTAACATATCTGTAGGTGGGGTGACGGCACAGTTTTTGGCAACAGCTTCCATTTCAGTGGGTGTGATTATTACAAGTGTATTAGCACAGACAAATCTAAGTGGTAGGTTAAAGCCCAGCTGATAATCAGCTCTGTAACCTCAACTACCTGGACGAGTAAAATAAACCATGTGGCTTCCTTTGCATAAAAGTTTGCATAGAAAAAACCAAACAGCAGAGCAGCAGACAGATTAATTTGATCTGAAAGCAGTTCAGTTCTAGCAGAATTTAGGATCAAATTACAAGAAATCTGGTTTAAAAGTTCAGCATTTATTCAACTTTGTTAGACAAGCCAAGTATTGGTCTATTAAAAAAAATACAATTAGCAAATCTGCCAGACACGATACTGATAACATATTCATCTTCTAAGAAAGATGCCAGGGGCTGCATCTTCCTATTTACGCTAACATTTAACTTTACAGATTTTCATTTAGAAAAAGGAGAAACCAATTATAAAGAAATGCAACATCGTCAGACAATTCTCAATTAATTCTTCAATTAAGCCTCCTCTACATGTGACGTACTGCACTAGTCTTGGTACATTTTATCAGTCAAAATAATTCCATCCCAAACCAAAAACCTACCTGTATGATTTAATGCTGCTAAGAAATTTAAAAGTACAACAAATAAATTGCATCCAACACTTTCCTGCAATATTTGGATACAGTTATGTTCTTGACTAATTTAAGGAGGCACTTGTCCAAAAAGAACATACGGATCAACTTTGTTTTCCTAATGTGAACATAAGGTTTCCAGTACTTGCTAATTTAGGTATTTTCAGTTCTAAGTAACCAGACTAGCCTTCCTGTGCAAGAAATATATAGAATGCTGTTTGCAACTTCCTGAAGCTCTTTAGCAGGAAAGAAAAACGAAGTAAAGATTCATTAAAAAGGAAATTCAAGCAACAAAATCTAAGCAGTTATCATTGCTGACTCCACTACCATCAGTTACTAAGCTTATCCACAAAGTCGGTTTAGTCTAAATACTAGATTTTGATTTGAATTGAGTCCATTTAAAAAAAAAAAATCTCTAGCCATCTCATGAAGGCTACTCCCCTCAGATAACAAATCAAGGAAGGGAATACTTCCTGGATGCACTGACACAAGACTGCTTCCAAGATTATGTTCCCACATCTCAAGATGATTGTTACCTACCCTCAGATAAGACTAAGACCTAAACACACTTTGCTCCAAAGACCTGGATCCAGATGTAAACAAAATTCATTCAGATCATTCATTCATTAGATCTTTAAAATTAAGCACTAATTTCATGTGAAAGGCTGAAAGGATCACACATACCAAAGAATTAAAAAAAAAAAAAAAATCTTCTTAAAACGTGAGTGTATTGCTGGGCACAACACTAATTTAAAAGCCTGAGACAAGCCTTGAGAAGCAGTGAAGGGAGATTTCTAGCACATCACTCTGAACTTAATTAGGCAAAAAAGGAAAAAAATTGCTCTAGGGCTGAGAGGCAGCTTGAAAGGAATCTTCATCCACAGGCTGCTTCAGAGGCAGACCCTGATCCCATAATGTCACTCGAAAGCATGTAATGGGAACCAGATTGCTCCATGATAAATTTTCACTGAATCTCGCCTCAGACATTGTACACCCTTCCAGATAATAATTTTCCTACAGGGTGTAACAGAATATTAACTCATGGGATAAATGGTGACTGAGTCAGTAGCAATAAAACATAGCTGCTACAGGAA
Source organism: Carettochelys insculpta (assembly GCF_033958435.1). Lineage (NCBI taxonomy): Eukaryota > Metazoa > Chordata > Testudines > Carettochelyidae > Carettochelys > Carettochelys insculpta. The sequence continues at coordinate 43,139,670 of NC_134148.1, read as the reverse complement.
TGTTAATTCTGACGCTGTGCAGTAAGTATCTTAAGCTGACCGTTTCAGCAGTGTTTTGAGTTGAATATTGACCAACCCTTTTAAAGCAGTAAGAAAAAAAAATTTTTTTAATAAAGAATCAAACAAAAAAGCAAGTAGAGGATTTTTCCCACACCTGTTTTTATATTAAAATGATGGGGCCTTGTCCACAGTGTTTTCCAGCAACAAGGTATACAACTACAGCAGGTTACGCTCACCACAGGAAAATTTTGGGTGCTATTAAAAACCAGGATACTAGGCATTTCATGGAGGAAGCAGAGGAGACTGCCCTTCCCCAAAAGGATCTAAGTTGTATGATAAGTGTACAGATAAGGGGAGATGCTTTAAGTTAGTGTTTAAAATTGCCCTGGCTGGGAGGGATACTTAGTCACAATCTTCCGATGAACACATAAGAGAAAAGCTAGTTGTAAAAAATTTAACCATGCTACTCCACGGATGACATCAAAGAAAGCTCCCCACTCCAGTTCCTGAATTAAAACTGAGAATGACTTGATATAGGAAAAAAAAATCCTTCTGTACCTTTCCTTATACACATCATTAACCAAAAATAGGAACTATCAGAGAGGTAGCTGTGTTATCCTGTATCTTGGAGAACAACAAGAAGTCCTGTGGCACCTTATAGACTAACAGATATTTTGGAGCATAAGCTTTAGTGGGCAAAGACCCGCTTCGTCAGATGCATGAGTGGAGGGGGGGGTGTTCAGGAGTATTTAAAAGATGAGGGTCCCAGTAAAAGTGAGGGCCGGAGCTGACAAGGCCTATTCAGTTAGGGTGGAAATGGCCCATTATCAGTAGTATACATCAAGACAGGAGAAAACAAGTCAAAAACAGGAAGTAGGTTTTCCTTCTCTAGGTCACCACACTATTTTATCTCAGGTGTTCTTTTGCTTCGTTGCATAAGATATTCATAGGCTTTTCCATTGAAAAAAAACTATTAGCACCTACAGCAGAAGGCAAGATGACAGACAAACTGCTTTGTTATTCTGCCTTCCCTTGACTTGTGTTTTTACTCATTGATTTGGACAGCCCTGATTCGCTCTCAGAAACTCTGCAGGACCAAGGCAAGATGGAAGATTTAGTGAAAGATCTGCAACTGGGAGCAACTATTGTCTTACTGCAGCTCAGCTTTAATGATACATACACACACGCCTCTGAGTCCGTTCTTGATAGGAGCAAGAGAGCTTGCAATAAACAAGGCAATGTTTTTGCTTTGGCCATTTGCAAAACCCTGAGCTCCTGTGCAAACTGACCTTTATTTAGCATATATTGCTATATAATTAGCATGGGGAAAGCTGAAATAGCTGTTACAGTGTCCCACTACCAAAGTCTTACCTCACTGCGTTTGCCTGCCATAGGCTTTCACTGGTCCACTGCTGTGTGGATGCAGCCTGCTCTTCACTAAGATCTGTATCTGCACACGCCCCATGTATGGCCTCCACGCTACACACACCCAATTAGACAAGTGCATGTCTTTACACAAAAAAGACTGGTAAGATATTTAAGACCAAGGTTTCTAACTTGTGCATACAAAAGCGGGCAAAAGGTGCAGATAATTCCACACAGCTGATGGTGGGCATACAAATTCTTTTAAGGCATGCAGCCAGGCATGTATATGCATACCTGCAATACATTCAGGCACCCCAACCTGAGCATGTACCTTAGGAAAAATACCAAAAAGTCTAAAAGTTCCTGCTCCCTTTGTACCTATGGCCTCCACTGTATATAAGGGGATTTTACAGAAGAAATGGTAACATGTACTAGATGAAGTTACTGTCTTGCAAATCAAGTTCATTGCAAAGTAAGTAGTGATCTCTTTCTTGGATTTTTTTTTTTATTTAACTTATTAAAATTTGAAAACCTGCCAAATATCCTTTGACTGGTGTAAAACCCAAGGAAAGTCCACCCATTACTCCTTTCTGTTTGAATTCCAGGTTATCCTATTAGGATCTGTACTGTCATAGGTTTAAAGCCTAACACTACCTTTCGTCTGTCACAAATACTTGCGTTTATCAGGCTGGACATTTTTATGTGTGCACAAGCATAGAACATTTAGCTATGTGACATGAAGTAGGTACACGTTAGTCTATCACATCCCTGAAAACTTATATTTTCACAGGTTGCTGGCTAAAGTAAGACTTGGGAGTGAAGGGGCAAAATAGAAAGAAACCAGAAATACTAAAGACAACTGGATGTTGTTTAATGGCTATCCATTTGCAACATAATAATAAGTGGCTTATGCACACTTCAGGCATCTAGTTTGAGTTGGTGTTACACATACAAGTTCAGATGGGTACAATTTCTGGGGGCTGGGTAAAACTGCTTACAAAGCTTTTGGCCTGATTAACAGAGACGGGTAACGCAGAGATCTGTCAGTCACTAAATGGAACAGGAGAACAGCCCAAAGTGTTTAAGGAAGCGCTGTGAAACTCAGCGCTACCTCTGAAAGTGCCAATAGAGGCTGTCTAAGGGGGACACTCAATGTTTACACATATTAAGGAAGATGAATTGCCTTCAAGCACACTTAGGTGGGAGATAATAAAGGCATTTCACTAGGAGTGGACTGGAAGCCTCAGAAAACAAACAAAAAAAAAGGACCTACCCACAGAACCTGAGATGTGATCTAGTCCATGTAAGAACCTCTGCTCTGGCATTGGAAGTGACACAGCTGAATGAGGATATACACAATAATCAGCTTTTCCAAGACACGTGTGACACTGTAGGTATTACTTTCATACTGCAATTTCTAGACAAATTAGTAACTTAAGAGAATAAGGCTATTTGAATTGGGATCTAATACAATCAGGGGTGGGGGGCTTTCCTCAAGCATTTCCTTGTACACCAAATCACATTTAAAGACAGACATCTCTATGCTGTATGCACTGATTTATTGAAGCACACCATACCTCATGCTTTAAAACTATTACAGAGGACCAGAGGAATATGTTAGTTTACCAGACTTGGTTGTATTTTATGAAGCTTCAAACAAACACGTCTGTCTCTCTGAGACCATGCAAAGGATAGCATATCTTAGTGTTCCCTTTTAAAACTCTTGCTGCTGTCCAGTAAAAGATTTAAAGTTGTCTTACAATTTTTTGATGCCAAACAGCAATCTAATTTCTTATTAATGCCACTGAACTCCTTGACACAAAGTTTATTACACTCTTTTTCTATTCACATCCCGTTTCCTTAGAGGCCTATTTATACTGCAATGTACTCAAAAGCTCCAAACATGGTCAGAGCACTATTATAATGGGCATTGTACTAAAACATAGTGGTCCCTTGCCTCAAATAACTTCACTTTGGTCGCCCAGTTCTGCTCTGCCCAGTGGTCTTAACCAAGGGATAACACTAAATGCAAAAGTATATCGGTACATTTTGGTCATAAAATACACTTTTTGGCTCAAGTCAACGTGCCACTCTTCATTGTTGCTGTACAAGTGACAGAAAATGTTATCAATAAACCTATGTTTTTTGCCTTTGCCATATTAAAAGAGTCAGTGTCATTTTAAATGTATTAAATATAAGAGACTGCAAAAACTGAATAATTCATTGAAGAAAAAATGGAACAAGACTTTTCACAAACTTGTTCCCCCTACCTAATTTTTTTTAAACTAATACTGAACTTAGGGGAATTAGTGTCTCAACTTAGTTATAACAATAGCAAAATATCTGTTAGGCACTCCTTCATACTACTGTTCTACACCATCCATCACCTAAACTTGCTCAAGATAGATGTCTGAATCCCGGATAAATTCAATCTGGAATGTTTCTAAACATGGATAGTGCCTAGACTACATTCACACATTAAATGTTTTTAGGATTACCATCAGGGCTTCCACAGCAAAAATTTCATCTGTCCCTCACAATTCTGATCTGCAAGCACTTTCATCCCAAGAAAAATCATTCCAATTTAAATAGGAAACTCATGACGACTGCATAAGCAGATTGCAAACCATGCTTAAGAGGATATATATTTAAAACCCAACTGCAAAACTTTATTTCCTCCCAAAATAGTCAAATTATATTGCCTGTAAGTTAATAAAAAAAAAGCGTATTCCACCACCAGTTAAGCTGGTTTGGGGAGTATGATTACTTTGACAAATGAAACTAATTTTTCCAAAAGCCATAGGCTTAGAAGCAAATACACTAAAGTGATGGAATGTTGTACGTTTGAAGTGATTGATACAAACCTCCAAAATGGATCTGCTGTAATCCATTACATTTAGAAACTGCAGAGACGAACAAAGCACAACACACACAATACAAAATAGATGCTCTGTATACTAGAACATTCTGGAAGAAATTTCTCTCTGGTCATGTAACATTCTACCACCACCTGAACAACTACTTATTTCAGTAGCTCAATTTTTATTTCCCACTATCATTTACAAATTTAAAAGATTAGGTATTTAAAACTCTCTCATCTGACAGTCTTGCAACTCTTAACAGGTCATACACATCAGTATAGGTTACGAACATGGAAAATTATTGTCAGGTTAGTTTGAGATTCACAATAAGTAGCTGACATAAGCCAAATAAAATTTAACTCCATGTGATGAGTTTAAATTAAAAAACACTATTCTCTTAGACATAAAGGGTATATCAGTTATTAGACCTATAATTAAAATGCCTTTAAATATCAAACTATCCATTTTTGTCCAGAAGTGAAATTCTGCTTTTATCTATTAGTCAGAACATCTCAGAAGATAACCAGAAGTTCAAGACAAGGTTTGCCGGCATCTAATTTTGGTTTTCATCCTTTGTAATTTGGTTTTCTAAAGTTACGTGTGGTTAACTATACCACACACTTGCAAGGAAAGAGTTTAAATAAAACCCCACCAGGATGCCATTTGGCAACATCTGTAAACATCATGATTTTAATTAGCAAGACAACCAGTTATCATGGGTGTGGCCAAGTTTCTTATGGTCCCATACAGTTTGTTTACAGTCACCAGTCCTGGCTCAGTTTTCTGTACTGTTATCTAGCTGTAATTTACCATTAAATGTGTTCTAAGAGCCCATTAAGCAGTGTAAGTGTTGGTAATGCTGCTAGACAACAGGGACCTCCCCTGGTCCTGCAAATTCTCTAGTGTGGCACTGGTCAGGTCCCAAGAGTGCCTAGAGAGGTTCAACATCCCCCCCACAACCAAGCTGGGTTTAGTTTGTCAAGTATGTATTTTATGCTAAAAAGAGCTGTCTTTCAGAAAACTAAAGTATATTAGTATGAATTTACAATATTCCACTCTTATTCTGAAGAAAAAAGGCAGTCTATTACTATTCATTTGTATCTAATACGACAATAAAGTAATTAACATATACCTTTATAAAGGAAGATAAGGATGTCTGGCAGAAAAACGAATAGTGGAGATAAATATGCACTTAGCACTTGAGGAATTTTATGTTGCCATGATAACCATAACTGCTGCTCACCTGATCTCATGTTTCATTAGTTTAAGAACTATGACTTCTCTAAAGCAAAAAAATTTAAACACTTCCTCTCCCTCCAACTCCTTGTAGTTACTGAGCTTACAAGCAAATATAAAAAAAATGAAACCTAATTTGCATGATAGACCTTCTACTATAAAATAAAAACAATCAACCAGATCCTCCTCTGACTAAATGCATTATAATCACACTGTTTATTCCTCACAAGTAGTCTGCTTTCATTCCTCTGGGCAAATAGAACCAGGTTATCAACCTACTACCTTCTGTAAATATAGACCCATATGCCTTTTGCAGCTGAAAGTTATTAAATTGAATGAACATTAACCATTTAAATGCCAAGGCTGAAACATACATTTTAAATGCATTACACTACAGAATCTCAGATTAGATAGAAGAGTTCAGTAAACAACACACATTAAACAGAAAGATGAAAGGGGAAGGTATACAAAGATATTCTTACCTTATTCAAATGAAGGTCTCTAAACTCTAGTGCATCTCACATTTCAAAATTTCTCACACACATTAGTCTGAAATAATCACCTACAATCTTCCTTTCCAATCTCCTAGGAAAAAAGAAAAAAAAACGTATTTAAGCACGTCCTGTTTTGTTGTTTATACTTAAATTTTCTGTGTGTAAAAATCGTCTTACTCAGCTCTGTCTGCTCTTAAGACAGCACTGCTGACGAATCTCAAGGCTCAGTTCTTGACATGCAGAATCACTGAAGGATCAAGAGCATAAATGTCACTTCCTCCAGACAGCGCATCAGCTGCAAAGGAGTCTGATCTGCTATTCCCACCACAATCCTACCTAATTGAAGAGTAAATCCTGACATCTGCCTTGTGGGCTCATAAAATGCCTGGCTTTCATTAAACATTTTTTGAAGATTTCAGATTTAAATACCAGATTTAAAGGATTTCTGTTTAAAATAAACCATGATGATATTCTACTTCACAAACTGCATAAAACAAATACATAGTCTTTTCTAACAAAATTAACAAATATCGGAGCCCAGTTTATGATGAACAAATTATGGTTGTCTGCACTTGGACTGCGGAGGTAACCAAAACCCTGAAATTATTAAACAAGTTTTAGAAAAAAAGAGACCCTGAATTAAACATGCCTTTGTCTGCAGTAGTTGCGCTGGTCCCACAATATTTGTGAAGATTTTCCATCTACCTTGTTAGTTTTTCATATTTCTTACAGTCCAACTGTGAACAGGAATAAGAAATATTTCACAATGCAGCGATTCCACTTTAAGAATAGAAGGTAAGCTGTAATGTGCACGAAGTTGCAAATACATGCTATACTTGAATCAGATAAGTATAAAATATTTTTCACAACCAAAAACATTTAAAAACCTCATTTAATTCTTTTTAAACCCCTTATAGTTAATTTTTTAATAAAGTAGCATTTTAAGCATCTGTCCCCACACGCACATACACCTTGGCTCTCATCTTTTTCCCATGCATTCCGAATTTAAAATCAACAAAGACTCTTCTGTTAAACCACTTGCCTTCAAGACTCTTGGTTTTAAAAAGAGACTAACAAATAAACTGGTCTTGTTAAACAGATGTAGGTTTATCTGCGGCAGGAATAGACTTAAGCTACAAAATCTACTGTACACCTGAAACTAGAACTTTCTTTTTCTGCGGAACTTGAATGTACTCACTGTTCTAGTCCAACAAGGTAAATTTACTTTTAATACCCATTACAAATTATGCCCAATTCAACTCCAGTCAGCATGACATTTCTTCATACAATCTTCTCACTGGAGGCCGAATGTAATAAACAAAGACAGCTTTAATAATTCAAATCTTACTTTCAAAGATGCGATGCGCCTGTCAGGAGCTTTCTGCAATATAGTCAGTAAATTTCTTCAGTCTCTCCAAGGCTTTGCATATATTTAAGCCTGTGTATTGCCTATTGAATGCTGATAACTATAGTGTTTCTTTTCTCTCCTTTAAAGGATTAAACATAACCACACAGGCATTCTTATTACTGCATCATGCACCATTAAATTGCCAGTTTTTCTATGTCTTTTTTTTTTAAAGTGGTCTTCAAAAAAACTTTACAACAAAATGTTCATTTTCCAGCGTTTCTTTATTTATAAATTGAAACAACAACAAAAAAAAAACCCCAGCTTACAAAGCACTTCCTGTTTTTTTTTTTAAACCATCAAAAGTTAAAGTCTGGGAAGAACAGTATTTAAAAAAAACCAAAAACCAAACCTTAGCTACTATATGCAGTGGAATGTGGACTTTTAAAGATTACAGCACACTAGGGTAACATCTCCTCCAAAGCCCCACAGATTCTAAAAGACGTCCTTATTTAGTTTTGCAACAGTCTTACTTTATTTTCCAGGAATAATTTGTACCGGCTTCCCTAGCCTCTGACCACTCAAGAGACTTGACTATTAAAACTCAAAGCAAGATCAGCTTTAAAGCAGAAATGGTCTGGTCATTTATCTTTGTCCAAAGGCATGCGAGACTGGAGATACTTTCACTGTCCCTCCTGGTGCCTCAGTTTCCCCATCAATAAAATGGTAATGAACCATCTCTCCTTTGTAAATCAATGGATGAAGATTGCTATGTAAGAACTAGGTATGATTTTATTACTGGAGGTGGTCCTCTTTGATTTTGACTTGATTGTGCTTAATTATAGTAGAGGGTACACCTTAGTAAGTCTTGTATTCTTGTCACACACTAAACCTAAACTAAATGAGCCTTTTGGTTTTTATTCATACCTCCACCCCAAACTACCTTTTAGTCCCATGGCATAATCCCAGCATGACCCTATGTTCCAGCTATGCATTGTATTAAGCTACACAACAAAGCAATATAAAGTTGTTTCGGAACACTAAATCACACCTCCCCAGAGACACACAAGACACTCAAACCTGACGAGCAAGCATCATAAGAAAGGCCATACTGGGTCAGAGTGAAGGTCCATCCAGCCCAGGATCCTGTCTACTGACAGTGGCCAGTGCCATGTGCCCCAGATGGAGTGGACTGAACAGGTAACTATCAAGCACTCTCTCTCACCATCCATGTCCAGCTTTTGACAAACAGAGGCTAGGGACACCATTCCCTACCCATCCAAGCTAATAGCCAATTAATGCACCTAACCTCCATGAATCTATCTAGCTCTTTTTTAAAACCCTGTTATAATCCTAGCCTTCACAGCCTCCTCTGGCAAGGAGTTCCTCAGGTTGACTGTGTGTCATGTGGAAGAATTTCCTTTTATTTGTTTTAAGCCTGCATCCAATCTAAAATGCCAGTTGGGTCACATTATGCTTATGCAGATCTCTAGACTCTGGAAGAGATCAGTGAACACGGAAAAAAGGTTCTTTGGGAGCACACTCATACGGGATATACCAAAGTACTCTCAGGCTTGGGTATCACATCTCATGCTATGCATGGAAACACAACCAACTGATCAGTGCTCATTTGGAAAGACACTAAAATCCAACTGCAGTCAGTTATTTTAACAACCACACTATCACAGTTCCATTCACCTAATTCTCTCATTATCTTCAGAAGTTTCTTAGTGAAGGGCAATCTGAAACCCACCACGTTCTTCACATCCCGAGCAAGCAGTGGCTGCTACAGTTTGTGGGCTTTCTGCATTAATTTCCCTGATAGAAACACAACGGCCTTGTCTACACTGGAGCAAAACTTCAAAATGGCCGTGCTAATGGCCAAACTGGAGAATACTAATGAGGCGCTGAAATGAATATTCAGTGCCTCATTAGTATGCTGCTGGCCATGGTACTTTGAAACTGCCATGTTTCACTCATGCGCGGCTTGTCTACATGGGGGTCCTTTTCAAAATGACCCTGCAAACACCAAAATCCCCTTATTCCTATCAGCTGATGTTGTAGGGTCCTTTTGAAAAGGACACCCATGCAGACGAGCCACACTAGTGAAATGCGGCACTTTGGAAGTGCTGCAGCCAGCAGCATGCTAATGAGGTGCTGAATATTCATGTCAGTGCCTCATTAGTATTCTCTGATTTGGCCAATACCATGGCCATTTCCAAGTTTTGCCCCAGTGTAGACGCAGCCAATCAAAAGAACTGCCAATGGTGCCAAACCAAATCCCTATCACAATGGAAGAATTAGTCCTGTTTCAGCTACTTCAAAATTGGAACCCAAACACACACTTGAGTTTTATATACTAGTTCCTTGTAGCAACAGCCAGTGAAGCCCAGATATCCCTTTAACCTTCTGCAGGGACAGGAAACTGGAAGAACTGCTTGTTCAGCAGCAGAAGCTTGACATCAAGGCCACTTATTGCTGATGCAACTGAAAACTACCCCCTTTGCTTGTCAAGATGCCCTCACAAAGCATAATACTGGGGTATCAGACCTTTCGCTAGTGACACCAATAGGTCAGGCACTTAAACTTGATGATTTTAGATCTCTTTATTCTCGAGGTAGCACCATGAAAGGATATGGGATTTTAGAGTAACAGTTATAATGGCGAGAAGTCCCTGAATTACAGATCTTGCACTTCAGAAGCGTACAAATAAGGAATGAACTAACAAGGAGCATTCAATTAAGTTGCATGTGGATGCGATTTCCCTTTGCAAGGGGACAGAGGAATACTCCAATCAGTGACGAAAGTGGAAGGTGGTGGTTAAAGGCTGGATTTAAGATTAACTGAGGAAACTGTTTCGGGAGAGATGCCCAGCTCTTTCTTGAACAGGACCAGGCTCTAACATGATTTCCCAAGGATGCCATTTGCTTCTAAGGCTTTTGAGGGAACGTTGTGACATGGTGCTGAACTCCCCCCAGCAATACGTGGCATTAAAATACCAGTGGAAGAGCTAGCCAAGTTAAAAGAACAGTTGCATGGCCATCTATAAAGTGATACGAATAAAAAAGTTAAGGGGAAAGCTTTTATATTTAAAGTAGAAAAAAGCTCATGTGTTAAAAAGCTTAAGTAGTTACCATTCCATCACACACAAAAATCCAGCCAACTTTTATTTAAATTTTCCTATAGTACAACATAAAAGCACAGTATCAAAATGTAGCCCATTTCTGTTCTTTAATACCAAACAGAGCTCTATTACCAGTTTGTTTGAGAACCTGGAAATAATTTTTCCCAAGACACATAAGATGCATTAAATAAACATTTGTTAAAATGCTCACTGCATTTCTCTGTCCTTATATGACAAAAAAAATTAATGACGTGAAGCTGACCAATGATTCAGTATATCAAATGGTTTTGCAATTACATGATTAAAAAAAGATTTGGGTCAAATCAGGACGGTCCATAAGAAAGGATATTTCCCATGCGTCATCCTCCATGCGTCATCCTGACTCCACTTTCTTAGAGTTGGGTATTTATTAGAAGGGGCAATGGAAACTGGACAGGAGGATCCGAACAGCAATATAGAGTCCATATGTGTGCAAGACAGAGAGAGAGAGAGAGAGATGTGGAGGGGTCTAGTGATAAATTGACCAGTCTGTGTTTCTATCTTGTTCTGGCTTCTAGAATAGAGCTCTGGAACCTCAACCTAAGCCCAGGAGACTGCCTTGTGGCAAGATAAAAGAGGCATCACCTGACTTCTTTTATTGTCCTTACAGCAGGCAGGGAAGTTCTCGTGCTCAAGTAGATATCCAGGAGGATGACATCCAGGATGGGACCAGGAACCTGTTGCATCAACTAATGAGACTCAGATGACAGAAATGGACCAGAAGTTCAGCACATTGTCAAACACATCTCCTGGAAAGTATTTACCATTTCTGAGGCAAGCAGCTACTACCCCAATATACAGCACGGAGGTCAGCAAGACCAAAAGGTGGGGAACTGGTCCGTGAAGTACATTCTTACAACGCAGAACATCATATTGTTGGTAGGGACCAATGAAACATGGAGATATACATATATCTCATAGAGCTGGAAGGGACCTCAAGCTGTCATTGTGTCAGGTTCCCTGAACTCGCAGCAGGACCTGTCACCACATCTGACAGGGGTATTTTTTGTTTGTTTTTGTTTTAAATCTAACCTGCCCCAGACCCTTGGAAAGGCCTCCTCAACGATTGAACTCACAACCCTGGTTTATAAGGCCAATGCTCTAACCACTGAGTTATCCTTCCCCAAACGTAGCTCTGTTCCATGGAGAAGGAAAAGATACACTTGAACAACTGATTCCCCGAATATATTGTCTAATTTTTAGAGCAAATGGAACACGTGAGATGATGGATGAACTCTAGGTCTCTCTTTTGGATAACAGAAGAGTATAATCTACATTGCATGTCTGTGGATCTGACCCAACAGCTTAAGGCACTGAGGATCTAGGGAAGCTGGCAGCCCCCTCTTGCTAGGAAATGAGGACAATGGAAGAGTTAGGAAGACTCTCTCAGAAGAGTCTTCACCCCTTGGCTCCCACGGATCGAATCCTCTACGTGTAAGTGTTAGAAATCCCCTTGCTACTCACGAGAAGCAGGCAGAGGAGACCAGAAGTTAGGCAAGAGGTAGAAATAGCTATGCCAATGGCCAGGAGCGAAGCAGAGGTACTGAGTACCTTAGTGGGTGAGATTGGGCCTTTATGCATCAATGAACCAAATTCTGTCAGTTCTTCAAGGTCTCTGGCAACAAAGCTGGTAGTCAAAGATAAAAGTAGAATTAACAGGCATTCTTCAGAAGTCAGTCATTACTCGTGGTACCTGAGAATGGTTCTGTGTCTATTTTCTGATTCAGCAACGAAGGATCCTGTGGCACCTTACAGACTAACAGAAAAGTATTGAGCATGAGCTTTCATGAGCACAGACTCACTTCATCAGATGCTGGATGGCTGAATGTGAGGAAATAAGGAGATTTCCTGGACCCCACAATTCCTGAATCTGTTTTGGGTGCAGAAACAACCTGCTGCCTTCTCTCTGCAAGAATCCTCTGAAGATTAACAAATAGGTTGGAAGGATGAACATAAAAGATAGGCTTCAACTATCTCCACTGTTGTTCTTAACCCATTGGGAAAGCATCTCAGTATCTACAGGTGAACGAGTTTTTATTACCAAAAATTTAACCAACCCCCACCCAAAAAAAACAACAAAAAAACAAAAACAAAAACGCCAAAAAAAAAACCCTTTATTTTTATGTTTTTTTTCTGCTATCTAGCATGAACTATTTTTTACTTGTGTTAGTCTTTTCTCCCTTTCCCTGCTACTTCATTTTTAAATTCAGATTCTAGGCTCTTCAGGCCAAGAATCATGATTAGCACTAAATATGCAGAAATATGGCACTAGATAAAATATTTTATACCAGGTACTGACTTTGCTACTCAAAAGTAACTGACATTAGTGCATATACAAGGACTTCTAACATCCTTGATAAGATAATCCTGTTCACTGGCTGCCTTTTGTGTTACTGACAGCTGAGCAGGGGGAAGAGCGCAGCTAATGCTTGCATTACTTCACTCAGCAGAACTATAGATGTATCATTTCAACTGCCAGCTGAACTCATGTATCAAGATGGGCAAGAGTTCCACTAACACCAAAGGTCAAATTTAAACATGGTATGGGAGCTAAAGGTGGAGACAGCCTTCTGCATTTCTCATTTGAAAGCATTCTACAGAAAAATGTCCTTAACAATTCCGAAGCTGAATTGTGACATCTGTTTATTTAGAGTGCTGAAGCTAGCATGCATACAGTAATCGCCACATAGCATTAGGACAGAGCAGGGCGTGCATTAGTAAGCCACCTCATTGATGTAGTCCCTCTCTAGGGGGGTCTGGGTGGGAGAGAGGGTGCAGAAGCAGAGTGCGAACTGGGCAGTCTGGGCAGGAGAGAGGGTACAGAGGGTTTGGGGTGTGGGGTCTGGAATAGAGGGGTCAGGGAAGAAGGGGGGGTCAAAAGCAGGGTGCAGGTGGGGAGTCTGGGTTGGAGGTGGATGCAGAAAGGAGGCATGGGGTCTGTGCGCGGGGTTTGGGAAGGTGGGAGAGAGGTGTGGAAGGGGAGGGGTCTGAGTGGGAGTACGAGCTGTCTGGGGCTGCAGGGTCTGGGCAACAGGGGTGCAGCTTATCTCTGCAGCACCCCTGAAAGCACATGGCTCTCCAGCCCCTCTTCCCTGCTCCCAGACAACCCTCCACTGCTTTAACTGGCCAGAAATCCGGACAATCAGAGCAACAGCTTGAAGCCTCTTGGCAGGCTGTTGAAGCTGCTCCTGCTCCCTTCTCCTACCTGGGGGACCAGTAGCAGAGCCCAGTGCCCCTTCCTGCCCTACCAATCCGTGAAAGACCCTGTGGTTTGGAATAGACTATGGCTTGCCTGATCTGGCCACAAGGTTTGGGACTCCAAACCCTCCACCCTGCTGCAGGCTGCATGCCATGGAGAGGAGACCCTAGCCTCAGGGTCCAGGTCCAGACAGAGGGGTTCCCCGCTCTTACATTACTACATGCCTGGAGGGGTTAAAGCGTTTGCCTTGCCACCCTGAATTGCAGCATTTTGAAAGCAGAACTAATAGATTACCAAGTCACACCTTACTGTACCTTACATAGTTACTGCATTCACAGATCACATTAGCTTCCAAATTAGAAAGGAGTATTCAAATATGCACATTTTAGACAATCAGCCTCAGTGTCCTTTCACTGAAGTCCATTTTAAATGTAAAAGTACAGAATTTTAGCACAAAACAAGTCTTAGTAGACTTATTCTACCAGGGAAACAGAACACTTGATAGGATTTTAACCCTCAATACCCACCAGCACCTATGCCACTGCTATTCCAGGCAGTCTGATCCCCGACATGCAGCTTTACCCCAAGATTGTGCATCTCATCAGCTCCATTTTTACTGAAGATGCTCCCTCAAAACAAGTTTTTTTTCTTATACACTGACAGCCTCTCACACCAGGGCACAGAAACAACTTTGTGCACGAACCAGAGTTGAGTAGGGGAAGGACAAGCTGTTAGAAGCTTTCTGAGTCGTTTTGAACAACAGCACAACAATGAAGGGCAGGGCACAAACTCACTGATTCCAAGGACCACTGTGATCAAGTCGGACCTCCTGCATAACACAGGCCATAAGTCCTAGAGCACATCTTCTAGAAAACCATCCAATCTTGATTTAAAAATTGTTACTGACTGAGACTTTACCATTACCCTTGGTAAATTGCTCCAGTGGAGAATTACTAGCCTAACTGTTTACACCTTATGTCTAGTCTGAAATTGTCTAATTTCCAATTCCTTGTGTTCTACCCTTCTACCCTAGTTAAGAACTTATATAAGAATCAGCAACAAAGGGTCCTGTGGCACCTTACAGACTAACAGAAAAGTTTTGAGCCTGCTCAAAGCTTTTCTGTTAGTCTGTAAGGTGCCACAGGACCCTTCGTTGCTGTTACACAGCCAGACTAACACGGCTACCCCTCCAATATATAAGAATCAGGGCAGCTAGTAAGGAGTCAGCAATCTGCCCAGCTACCGTATCGTATGCCAAAGGGGCAACTAGGTCAATGAAGAACTTCTAGGTTGTTCCCTAAAACCAACATGTCCTTTAGACATCTGATTATTACACCAAAAAATCTGGAGTGGGCTGCCAAATTTAATTTGGAAAAAAAGAATAAGGGCACAGTTTAAAAGGGGTATCAGTATGGCTTTTTGGAAAAAATGCGATTCTTTTCAAACGCCTTCATGAAAGTCTGCAAGCCAGAGTTGTTTTCCTGGCTGTTTTCATCCTCATACTGGGAACATCATCTGTTTTTTAATTAGAGCACAAGTCAACGTGGCTTCCTTTTGCACCATTATGCTGATTTTAGTGATATTCAAGGAGTATTTGACTGATAGCACCAGGCATAATTTAGAATTAGGAAAATATCCACATTCCCTTTCTCCTTCCCAGAATCTCTACAATGCTAGTCTAAGCAAAGCCCAGTATTCTTACTGCTCTCTCATATGCATTTTATAGTTTATCCATTTTCAGTGCTAAGAAATGGACAACTAGGGTACGCTAGGAACTAACTTCAGAGTTAGGCACTACTTTGAAGTAGCCAGCAGTCGTTACACACATTTTTCCCTTACTTCGAAGGGAACCCAACTTCAAAGTCCTTACTCCATTTCCGGGAATGAAGTAGTGCCCTACTTCAAACTTTAACTTCAAAGTAGGGTGTGTGTAGACCCCCAACTTCAAAATTCCTTACTTCAAAGTAAGCAACTTCGAAGTTATTTTTGTAGTGTAGACACAGCTCTAGTGTCCGATCAGAACAGTGAATGTAAATTTTAAAAGGTGGATATATCTCAAAAACAAAAATTGCCTTTATCCCTGTCTAATTCTGCACCTTTTAGTCCCCAGTTACTGCACTTTATCCCGCACTCCCTTCATTTCCATTTTTGCCCAACCACTGAGCGAGGGCAGACAGATTACTTCTCAATCATGTCCTATGTCTACTGGTTCCCAGATGATCAGGATTTTATTTTGGTCTCCGTGTTATCAATGTGAAGGAAGCAATGTTGTAATGGAAAGCATTTGATCTAAAGGCCTATCCAGATAGCTCAAAAGATGTAAAGGTTAATAATTACTTAGCAGGTTATGGTAGACAGATGAAGCCGGAACACTGATGCCTGTAGAGTCAGACAAACAGAATTTTACACTGACATTTGTCATTTATTAAAGGCCCTTTTCCTTTTAAATATGGTATTTAGAGAATGGAGAACACCCAATTAACTTTTCACTATCTAGTATATTAATATTAATATTAATGAAAAATAATCAAAGGAGTAGGAAATTTTAAGAATTGTCTAACACCACATGCAGCAAAGCTGAAGTAACAGCATCCCAGCCAAAGAGAAATTACCATCAGTTTTAGCCGACTTAGTTTCTATTCTGATTTTCAGTTATTTTAAATGCTCACAGATTTGAGCTGAGCTCAATTCTCTTCTCCCAGAGGGGAACACAAGAAACCAGACAGGAAAGATGCTTTTAGTACTTCATCTACAGCAGAGGTCTGAACTAGCAGGTAATGTGTTTTGTATCAGGATTTCCTACAGAGATGCTGTAGAGGTGACCTGTACTATCATGGAGTGAGCCATGACACTGCTCGGAAGAGGGACATTTGCTACCATGTAGCACTCAGTGATGGACCCAGAAGCCCACTGAAAGGCTTAACCTTAACCTCATGATCTTTCTGCTAAAGTTTTAAAATGTCTTGGCAACTTCTGAAAGGTTTGATTCTTTGCAGGTAGAATGCCAGGGCTTATCAGATGATGAAGTCAAGTCTCTTCTCTTGCCCTCCTTTGTGAAGGGCAGAAATTAGGCTCCGTCCTTAGGGGGGGAACTTGTCTGAGGCCAGCAGCCTTGAAAAGTTGCTTCAGTCGTATTTTGCTTATAGGGTTTGACAACAATGTGACATCGGGACCTGCAGAGGAAAAAAGATGACCTTGCTACACAGGAGGTCCAGCCTCTGAGCACTTCTCTGTCAGGGGCCCTCTCCATAACTGTCAGCACCACCTGAGAGTTGGGGGCAGGCCAGCAGAATGAAAATTATGCTTCTGTGGCAGGGACGAAAAAGCACCTCTCAGCTCTTATGTATGAAACTGCAGTGTTCTGGTGTGCGCAAAACTGATCTAAGCAGTGCCATGACAACTTTGTTAACAGGAAGGATCCTTTTACTTGTTCTTACAGGTTGCAAAATACCCAGGAGGCAGTGTTGTGAGTCCTGGACCTTCTCCTGTGCTATCTGGAGGTTACTGGCAACTCCCTGTAATAGTTCCGGTACTGCCTGTGATCTGGCAGTACCACCTTCTGGGAGCTGCAGCAAGGAATGAGTGACTGCTTCACCTAGACACAAGGATGAGGCTTCCATTGGAACCCAAAGATCTGGGTCAATCTTCTTGGCAGTCACTCCATAACAAGTATGGTGTCTACCTGTCACCCTCCTAGCGGTGAGTCCGTTGATGACTGTCCAGCCCAATTCTGGAGCTGCAGGTCTTATCACAGAAGGGGCAGGTGTTAGTAGCTGTTGGAAAGGCCTGGGGCAGTTTTTGCCAGTCTTTTCTTCTTCTCCCCCTCTCCTTGTCTGCGCTGAAGCGGGACATTTCAAATTGCACCACCCCCTCACAATTACCTCTCTCCACCAGGGATGGTCCTGGGCAAGTTTCTCCCAAGCGTTGACACCGATGCTGTACTTTTTCCATGTATTACTGTTCGATTTTTACCGCACAGAGGTGAACCCACTGGACACGATTATCCAATCAGTGGGGATGAGGTGGATAATCTTAGGGTTTAAGGCTCCTTCCCTAACCCCCGCCCCATATGGGGTGAGCATAGGGCTGCTCAGTCATGGATGCAGCAGCCCATCTGTTCCACCACCTCAGTCCTCAAAACAGAACCAGCAATGCATACATCTAACGCCTACGTGCTGATCCACGACTAAAAGCTTCCACATTTCACAATCCTGCTCACATTGTGCCCTCATGGTTTTGAGCAGGAAACGTAATGCACATATGCAGGGTCAGAATGTTCAGAGCTGGGTGCATGCATACATGTACACTCATGGGGCACACACACAGCAAATAGCACTTGAAGAGGAAGTAAGGGTTACTGGACTCTCTGCGATACCCCAACATATCAGAGAGATCTACAAATTTTAACTAGAGTTTCTAAGTCTTGCTCCTTTCAAGCAGTGAATATAACGTTAATCCTTGCCTGTTTACTGTTACACTGGCGTGTAGTGCAAGGTTTTAAACATCAGATTGGAAAGCAGAATTGCCTGTATTATGCAAAGTCTCCTCTTCTTCAAACTGCATACTTATTTCTTATGAGGAACAGGCTCACACAGACAAATATTCCAGAGATTCTTTCCATACAAAACCAACCTGAACCCAGTCAACTCTAACACCAGTAGTTTCATGGAACAATATTAGTCAGGCGCCTTCAGCTTTAGGGGTGGAGATATAACTTTCCTCAAACAATGGCAGCACTGTACAGTTTTAGAATTTGCAGCTGTGCTAGTTTTACTGGCAACTAGTTATCAGCTTCTCTTCAAATTCCAATGGGCTTTTTTCAGTTAGTACAGATCAAAATTTGCAAAAGGCAGAATTACCATATATTTTGCCTTTATGGGCTGTCAGGAAATGCAGTTTGGAATGTGTTTTAAATTTAAACTGCATGCAAAGAAAGATAGTAAAATATTAGCATTGGAATGCAACTTTTTAAAACAACATAAAGAATACATGCTTAAGAGTAGAGACACAGACTAAACTGTGCTCACATGCCTGAATGTTCTGTCAGGATACACAGAAGATAATGGAACACCAGCATCTACTGTCTTGCTGAGACAGTTTATATTTTATCCTCTGGCTGCAGTCACTAGAAAGGAAAATGATCACACTTGAGCAGCTCTGACAGTCATTCCAATAGAGGGCACTAGTGCACAATGTGAGGACCAAGTGGATTATATAAATGTTGCTTTAACTGAAAAAAAGCAAACTTTGTTTTGGAGAAAGACAACACCAAGGGGCATTATAATTCAGCTTGATCAGTGAATGTCTAAAAGCCAGCTGCAAGAAGCTACCCAGGAAAAAAAAAATCCGCTTAAAATGGCCTATGCACAGCAGAAAGCGTTTTGATTATTAGAGGGACAACTGTTGCATGATGTTCTGAAGCATAGATAATTAGCATAGCAAATGTTTCAATATGTCTAAACACTAGTGCCATGGCACACTGGTGGCCAGCTTCACAGTTCCTCAACCAGACACTGCATTTGGACAGGGCAGTTATTTAAGAAACTACTGACCTCAAAGGACTGTTTCTCAAACTGCTGAAAGTTGAACTCCTTTTAGGAAAATGAAGGCAAATACACATCTGTGTTATATAATGTACCCATTAATAGGTGAAGGCCTCTACTATGCTGCCTTTCCTCAAGCAAATCTGTCATACCCACTCAAAACCACACATGCCTAACTTGCCCTCACCTTGCAATCACACTTTACCCCAGCTTAAAAATATGCTCCAACACATCCAGTTCAATCTCCTGCTGCTCATCAACACTGAGATTTAAATTATTATTGGAGTTCATGCTATCACCCACTGAAATGAATTACGTATTCACAACTTCAGGTGCCTTCCAAACAGGGATCCCATCAACACAGCTAACTACATTCAACCAAGTGGCATTCTGATGAGAAAACACTCATCTGTCAGCATAGGCCACATATACACCACAGGGTTGTTGAAGCACAGCAACACCAGTACAGTCGCTGTCAGAGACATCCCCTTACAAATATGAATTAAAGGCCCATGCCGGAGGCACTCTATGCAGAAAGGTTTTGCGAGAGCAGTATTGAAAGCTTAAGCCTCAGGAAAACTGATAAATGCGAAGCTTGGTTTACACAATTTTTAAATGTCAGATGATGCTTCTGTTAGAGAGTCAACCACATGGGAAGCTAGTTAACAGTTGTCTAAGAGGACTGCATTCCCACAGAGTCAGATGACCTCACTCTGAGCAAGATGGCACTTAAATTAGTATCTGAGCAACTAGAAATGATGTCTTTTGCATTTTTTGTGATGAAAATGCATTTTACCTTATAAACACTGTCTATTGGCTCAAACAATGGCAATTCAAGTTGTCTTTTAAAAAAAAGATAAGCTACTGCTGAATTATTTTATTCCTCCTGTAATCCACATTCAGTATGTTAATTTGTAGGTGAGTCAACTGAAGGGACCATGCTGAAGCAAGTTACTCTTAGTTTCCACAGTAGTTCAATCACTGCATTCTTTAACATGTGGAAGTCAGCTGAGAAATACAGTTAGCACGTTTCTATTAAACGCCGACGTATTTCCTCAGGGTCAAGTCAACAACCATTAAAAATTCCACAATTTAAATGGAGGTTATCTTGGGTTTGGGCATTTAAATTTCTCTGGAAAGGTGCATGTCCACTAGAAGCATGTGAAAAGACAGCAAGCAAGTTCTAAATTAGCATGTAAGTACAATTACTTTCCGCTACCTTTTATCTGAAAAATGCAGATAGTCTAATGGTGCAGCACAGTCATACTACATGTGTACTACAGCTATGTACAAAAATCCACATGGCTGGAATGTAAGACATCAATTTCAAGCTCCCACTCTTAAAGTCACCAAAACTAGATCTCGAAGACTACAGCTACCAGGGGTTTAAGACTTGCTACACATATACCATAAATAAAACAATATGGGCTAGCTGTACAGCAGTCTGGTTCAGAACACATATGAAGGGTGAAGGTAAAGCTAGGGAAGAAGATTGCTCAGTAATGGAGTCTCACATGACTTGAACAGCCACAATTCACTTGAGTTCAAAAGGTACATACACCCTCCCTTTCCTTGAACGAAGACAGGCAGATTATCCAGTAAAAAGAATTACACAAAAAAGTCAGTTGAAATTCAGCAACAACTACAATTCCCAAATGCATTGTAATAGATTCCTAAAGTGAATTATTCCATAACCTGAAGCACAGAAGTCTCAGAGAAACCCCTCAAAACCCATACCCGGAAAAGTTAGAGAAAACAGGTATTAGACAAGACCTAACATGTCCACCTGCCAGAGACAGAGAAACCTTAGTGTGACCTAAAAGTGTTAACAAAGCTTTACCACATTGCACTTTCCTCAGTCCACTAATGGGAGAAACTAAAACAACCTGAGCATGCTGATACAACACATTCCAGCCTAGTTAGAAACATTTTGCCTTCACTCTTGGCTATTCTTCACTCCTCTGTAGTCTGAAATATGAAGGGCTCATCAGTCAGAGGCCTCATAATGCTAGGAGCGCTCATGTAAGGGCTGGGGTTTTGGAACAGAAATGCTTTATTTTACTCCTGGAGTCATCACAAAGTCCCACATTAACACCTGTAATGTCCTATGTTGTTAAATCTAGCACTTAAAAGTCAATGTTCCAGAACCAAAAGTAATCTTTTTTTTAAAACTGTATCAATTACTATAATTTGGATTTAAGAACTTTGTGAGTAGAATAAGAGGGAACTGACTGATTTAAAAAAGCTGAAAGGTTTGTAAACACAAGTGATTAAAAACAATTTACAAATCCTAAGTATCCTACATGGAGCCTGTCATATTTGTTAATCCCCTGATGAGGGCCATGCTAATATGATCCCATTCCTATAGAAGGTGTATAATAGCTGAAGTACTTCACAGTATTACAATATTAATTCCATTTAGTTACTGTTCTATGCAAATCCCATTTTTAATCAACTTTTATAGCATGTCTGCTCCACAAACAGTGAAAATGCTGTAAATGCTTTAAAAATTCTATGCCCTGAAAACAGCTGAAGCATTCCATGTTCAGGCACAGAACTCTGCAGCTGTCAATGGTTTTGGAAGCATTACACAGTAGGAAAGATTATCTGCTCTAACACGTTAAAGAAAAATATTTATGCACTTAAACCTGCAAGCTTTTGGATGGCAAGCCCTTTCTGCCCATTTTAGATCTCCCTCACAAAAGCATAATGTGGTTAGCACAGGGGCTGGCAAACAATACAGCAAGGGCCATTTTTTCCAATTCTGTAAAAAGCTCAGTAATTCAAGGGCCACAATGCATGCGAGTACTAGACAGTCGTTAATAAATAACATCAAACCATACTTTTTGTAACCCCTGTTTTAAGAACAGTGCACAATGATTTGTAATGGGATACATGTTTACCGCAGGACATTCACAACTTTTTCAAATATTCTATTTCCTCACACTTTATGGAAGTGTTTGTACTGTTGTCTTCCTGACTTTCACTCCCGAACCTCCTCTCTCTCTAGAGGATGCTAGGGGGAGATATCCAACATTTTGAGATCACATTTTGTTTGCCATTTGGATAGGAGTTATTCATTTTGGGGCTTTTAGACATTCACCATTTATCAAAAATTATCAGGAGGTTTTTCTGTTTGGTTTTTGCACTTCACAGCTGTAGCACTGGAAGCAACGAAGTTGTCCTTAAAGACCCCCATGCAGCTCTGGAGCTGCACATTGCAGACCCCTGGGATAGTATTTTTTTTTTAAATGGACCAATTTCTGTTTTAAGTGTTTTTAGAACCCTAACCCTATAAAATGTCATTGATAAAATAATTATGATTTTAAAATATAACCTACATCACATGGTCACCTAGTAACAAGGAGGCATTAGATTGTGTATTAATTATTATGCCAACAGGAAGTGTTCCACTATTAGTTGTTATAAAAGTGGCAGCAAAAAAAGCAATAAAAGCTAGGAGCCTTCTTGGCAACCCACTATGGACATATTACTTAATCCATTAAACAGTGTTCAGTTATGCAGTAACTGGGTCACCTCACTTTTAAAAAAAAAAAAAAAAAAAAAAATCAAATGATCAATTTCTCAAGAACACGTGCTAAATTTAAATTAACCTAGAAAAAAGACCTAAGTGTTTACACAATATAAAAGCTTACATATTTCCATAAATGACTGAAATACAAGTTAATGTCCCAGACCTATAAGTATTCTGAATTTAAAACTTTAAAATTTTAGGTTTTAAAGTTTTCCCACAAAGTTAGAAGAGACACACTAAGTACTTGGTGACAGTACGAAGTTTTGTCCATGAAACTCACGTCAACACAGGAAAAAAAAAAAAAAAAAAAATCGCAAAACAGTGTTCACTCTTGCTCCCTCTGTCAACAGATCATGTCCATATTGGGTGCACAATCATCAACAACATGACAGATGCATCCCACAGTGCCTAGAAACCCCTTCTGTCACTAGGGGTTGGGGGAAGGTGAAGAGGAACACAGCACATCTTGGGAGCATGTTCAAGGTCCTGCCACACACTTTGTTCCCAGCCCTCCATTTGTTTCCAGCTTCCTTTTGCACCTTTTTTTTCAACTGCCATTCTTTGTTGTGCACTCTAGCATCTACAGTGAGAAGGGACAAATCTCTTCTATGCCTTGTTAAGTGTTGTGAGGATATCATACACATTAGTGACGATAATGGTGAAGTTAACGACAGGAAGACTCAGAGATGCCCAACATTCTGCATGATATGGACAGCAGCAACTGACCATTGCTTCTGGCACTCGCACAGGGTAAGCCATTACTTTTGGCCTGCCAACCAGCACCAGTTGGCAGGATTGCATTGTCATGCACATGGAGGATGAAGAGCGGTGGCTACAGAATTTCAGGATGCATAAAGCAACCTTCCTGGAGCTGAGAGCTAAGCTATCCACAGACAGACCTCTCAGCAGAGAGGCGTACGGCAATTGCTGTCTAGAAGCTGGCGATAGCAAATCAATCAGTTGCAAATCAATATGGAGTGGGGAACTCTACTGTTGGGGCTGTACTAATGCAAATGTGCAGGGCAATAAATCACACCCTTCTACGAAGGACTGAGATTCTGGGAACATGAAAGACGTAGTGGCTAGCTTTGCAGAGATGGGCTTTCCTAAACTGGGGCGGCGGGGGAAGAATGGAATACATGGCACACACATTTCATTTTTAGCACCAGACCACATCGGTAAAAAGGGATACTTCTCCAGGATGTTACAGACACTCGTACATCACCACGGGCATTTCCCAGACATCAGTGCGGGTTGGTCTGCAAGGTGCGTGCCTGTGCAGAAAGCAGCAGGCAGGGCCTGCCTTTTCAGACCAAAAGATTACCACAGGGGGATGAGGAAATTCCCATAATTGTGAGAGACATGGCTCACTCCTTACATGGGGCACCTGGACAGCAGCAAGGAGCATTTTAATAAAGGCTAAGCAGGTGCTGCTTGGCAGATTAAAGGCAGGCTGGCAGTGTCTATATGGCAAGTTAGACTTTACTCAGGATAATAGTCCCATGGCCATAGTCTCATATTGCAATTTGCATAGTTTGTGTGCATTCTAAGGAAGAAATGTTTGCCCATTTGTGCAGGACAGATGCAGAGTGTTTGGCTGCAGAGTTTGAACAGCCAGATACTTGGGCTGTCAGAGGAGCATAATGGGCTGCAACTGATGAAACACTTTGACAATAAGAGGCAGTAACATATCTGTTTTGGAGTTGTTACCTGGGGCCACATAGCCACAAAGACTGAAAAGCCTATACCTGGAATTGAAGTCATTGCCATGTGAATTTGTGGAATGCAAAATAAAACCATTTATCATTACAAAAACTTAGGCTTCATTGATCAAGAAAAAGAGTGGCACTCACAGAAACACATCTACTGGTTAAAGGAGGGGTCTGGAAGGGACAAAACCTCACAACTGTGTACAGGTCCAGCTATCATTGATTAAGTTGCAAGAAGAGATGGAGTGAAGTAGAAAAGCATGTAGTGTGTGTGAAGTAGAGTGAAGTGGAAATGGAGTGAAGTAGAAAAGAAAAGGCATAAAGGAGGGGGTTGCTTGACAAAGAACTATGTATGTGCTGCAGTGGAAGCTGAGCCTGAATCTGTTCACTCTACACTATTGAAGCCTTGAGCTTTTTTCCGCCTCCATTATTTTAATCACCCGCTTCTGTGGCCAGAGCAAACATAAGATTCTCTTCTCTGTCCTGCCTTTCAGCTTCCCACCGCTCCTTTTGTTCCCTTTTCTCTGTAAAGGAGTGCTGCAGCACTTCCCTGAAACATGTCTTCATTGCTGCATCTCGTCCTCTTTTTTTATCTCCTGGAGACGGTTGGCAACAGTGAGTGGGGTGTAATCAAGATAACACATCTGCTGCTCCACAAGTGGACAATGCACAGAAATTCAAGCACAGCACTGAAATATTTAACTTATAAGCACCTTCTGCAACATACCAAGCACTCTCTCATGGACCCTTGCCCGACACGCATCTCTGCCAGCGCCCAAAGTTTTGCAGAAAACTCATTTTAAAAAGTATTCCACAGGCAGGGATCATTCTAGCACACATCTCATTGCTGACGGTAAGCAGGGAAAGCAAGGTACAACCCGAGAACTGAATACTTGAAGACTTTGCCCTGCTCTATAACCATCTTACTTATTTCCTCTCTTGGTCCTTGCACACGTGACAGCAGAATGACAAAGGACAGTGTCTGACAACGAAGGAAGGAACTGCCATGGAACCTGTACCTCTGGGAAGCTTCCCAGGAGATCTCTCTGAAAGATTATACTGAGATCTCGGTGTCCAATACTTCCCTATATGGCAATACCACTTAGCAACACAGGATAATGTACAGCTCACAGAAACACAGCCAGCCACCCACTTTTCCATAACCTACACCAGCGTTCCCTGTAAGTTGAGCAGTTGCGCAGCCACCAGGAAAGATTCAGGTGCCTCCCAAATGATTAGCAAAGTGTCTAGAGTTACCTACAACCAGCAGCTTGTGTTTTTTCCTGGAGGTGCACATCTGCACATGCCTTGGTGCACATAAAATTATTCCACCCATGGATGAAAACAATTAGAGGGGACGCTGCTCTTCACCCTCCTCGGCACTCCACAAGCCAAAGTCACTTACTCCCCCTCTCACCTTCTGTTCCCCACAGAGCAATTGCTGAGACTGGCTATGCAACTCAGGAGTGCAGAATGGGTCCTGGCTGCCTTTCCATTGGGAGAGCCACATTCTTGTCTAATACAAACTTTTATAAAATAATTTCATCCTCCAAGTTAGGCCTCCTTTCCCCTGCTCTCCATAGCACCTACAGGGCTCTTAGTGACAGAGGCAGGGTCATCACCGAGGATAGTACCCATTGCCTTATAAAAACAGCAGGTCTTGGGTGCAGCACCAGGGCAATTGGCTCAGTACTGGCTAGGACTGCACAGATTCCTCTCCCCATGTACTCAACACATCTAACAGCTTCACAGCAGTCCAAATGGGAGAACGTTGTGTGTGACAGTTGGCCAGGACCACCTGGGAAGACGTCTCCATGCTGAGCCAGCAAGCAGAAAATGGAATTTAAAGTTGTGTGCACTCTCACTCTATGGTGTTTTAATGGGGTGGACAGCAGTATACATCACGCATCATCACAGCCAGATTCTACAACAAAGCGTGAAAGGTACTAATTGTGCAATGTTACACAGCAACCAATGCAGCAGCTGAGGAATATAAAACAGACATCTATGGGAAACTGTAAACTGTGGTGAACCAGGAAGCAAAGAAGAACATGTTGATTTTGATGGGCGACTTCAATGAGAAAATTGGAAGCATAAATACGGGTACAGAACAGACCATGGGAAAAGGCAGCCTAGGCAACATGAAAGATGACGGAGAGTGCTCTAGTGACTTTTGTTCCTTTAACCAATTGGCGATAGGTGATAGCATTTTTACACACAAAAGGATCCATATGGTCACTTGGGTTTCACCAGAAAACCAGACTGATCACATCTGTACAAGCAGTTCTTTCAGAAGATCAGTGCAGGATGTCCTTACTAGAAGAGGAGCAGAGGTAGATTCAGACCACCATTTGGTCATGGTAAAATTCACGTTCATACTCAAGAGGTACACCACAAAAGTGACCAACCAGGAATTGAGATTCAACAAGGAGCAGTTGAAGGATTTAGAGACAAGAGCTGGGTTCCAAGTGGAGCTGTCCAACAGGTATGCACTTCTGGCAAACCTCATCCCAAAAGATGCTACCATGGAAAAAAGCTGGGAGCACGCCAAACAGCCTCGAAAGAAACCTGCAATAAAACACTGGTAAAGAGGACAAGGGCTACGTCTACATGTGCACACTACATCGAAACAGCTTATTTCGATGTAGCGACATCGAAATAGGCTATTTCGATGAATAACATCTACACGTCCTCCAGGGCTGGCAACGTCGACGTTCAACTTCGACGTTGGGCAGCACCACATCGAAATAGGCGCTGCGAGGGAACGTCTACACGCCAAAGTAGCACACATCGAAATAAGGGTGCCAGGAACAGCTGCAGACAGGGTCACAGGGTGGACTCAACAGCAAGCCGCTCCCTTAAAGGGCCCCTCCCAGACACAGTTGCACTAAACACCACAAGATCCACAGAGCCAACAACTGGTTGCAGACCCTGCGCATGCAGCATGGATCCCCAGCTGCCGCAGCAGCAGCCAGAAGCCCTGGGCTAAGGGCTGCTGCACACGCTGACCATAGAGCCCCGCAGGGGCTGGAGAGAGAGTGTCTCTCAACCCCTCAGCTGATGGCTGCCATGGTGGACCCCGCTATTTCGATGTTGCGGGACGCGGATTGTCTACACGTGCCCTACTTCAACGTTCAACTTCGAAGTAGGGCGTTATTCCCATCCCCTCATGGGGTTAGCAACTTCGACGTCTCGCCGCCTAACGTCGATTTCAACTTCGAAATAGCACCCAACACGTGTAGCCGTGACGGGCGCTATTTCGAAGTTGGCGCCGCTACTTCGAAGTAGCGTGCACGTGTAGACGTGGCCAAGGTGTCACAAAGAATGGATCACAGCAGAAGCTCTGAGAAAAGTGAAGGAACAAAAGGACAGAAAAGCAGCAGTCAACAACAGCCAAGATGGAAGCCCAGAGACTGTATTCAGAAGCCAACAGAGAGGTTAAAAAGACTATACAATGGGACAAGAAGAACTTTGTGGAAAACCTTGCACAACAAGCTGAACAAGCTGCAGGACAGAGAAACTTGGAAGAGCTCTATAAACATCACATGGAAGCTAGCTGGGTCATGGTGTCAAGTGGATCAGCCAGTACAGGATAAGGAGGGGCATGTGCTAACAAACTCAAGTGAGCCGCTCAGTAGATGGAAGGAACACTGAAGAGCTACTGAACCACCTGCCCACAAGGAATCTCCTAAGTTATCACCTGCAAATATACCACTACAAATTAACAGCAGCAGATGTTCAAAAGCAGAAATCAGAAAAGCCACTGCCTAGCTAAAATGCAGAGAAGCACCCGGTTGAGACATCATCATCACAGAAGCAATCAAGGCAAGTAGAGAGCCAATAATCAACATGATGTATAATCTATTTGGGAAAATTTGGGACACTGAAGAGATCCCACAAGACTGGAAACACGGCTACCTTATCAAGCTTCCAAAGAAAGGCAACCTGAAAGAATGCAAGAACTGGAGGGGCAACATGTTACTGTCCATTCCGGGAAAAGTGTTCAAAAGGATTCCCTTGGAGAGAATTAAGACAGAAATCAATAGACAGCTCAGGGAAGAACAGGCTGGTTTTCAAAGCGAGAGATCCTGGACTGACCAAATAACTCATAGTGATTGTAGAACAGTCGCTCGACTGGAATTCTCCCACATATGTAACCTTCACAGACTCTGAAAAAGCATTTGACAGCATTGATGGTAGACACTTTGTGAAAAATGCTGCAACACCATGGCATCCCATCCAAAATTATTAACTTGATTAATTTATGAATCCTTGACATGCCAAGTTATTCATAATGGTGTCTTGACAGAATCCTTCAGCATATTGCCAGCAGTGCAACTAGGGTGCCTACTGTCGCATTTACTATTCTTGATCACAATGGACTGGATTATGAACAGGACAACAGATGGCTATCAACCAGGCATCCAGGGGACACTTTTCAAACAGCTAGAGCACATCGACTTTGCTGATGATGTCGCCTCTCTTTCACACCAACAAGAAAGCATGAAAGAAAAGGTCACAACACTAGACAAAACTGCCTCAGTGACTAGACTGAGCACTAACAAGGGAAAGACCAAGACAATGAGGATCAACTAGTCCAACATCACCACCATCGCACTGGGAGGGGAGGACCTGGAAAAAGTGGAGCAGTTCACCTACTTGGGGAATACTCTGGGCACAGATGGAGGAACAGATAAGGAGATCAATGCCAGGACAGGCAACTCAACAGCCGCATGCAAGGCTCTCCGTCCCATATGGAGTTCACAAATATCTGTGAAGACGAAAATGCGGCTCTTCTACCCAAATGCGAAGAGTGCGCGCTTGTATGGATGCGAGACCTGGTGTACTTAAAAGTCTTCAGATCACATGCTACAGACGTTCACAAACAGAGGCCTGAGGTACGTCCTTCATTCCAAATGGCTAGACTGTGTCACAGATGAGGAGCTTTGGAACGGAGCAGGACAAGAACCAACTGGCATTGAAATCAAGAGATGAAAGTGGGGATGGTGAGGCCACACTCTGAGAAAACCATCATCCAGCGTAGTCTGTCAAGCTCTCACATGGAACCCGCAAGGAAAACGCAACAGAGGGAGACCTCAGACAATGCGGAGGTCTATTGAGACTGAAGGACAACAACTGGGGTACGCCTGGAGCTGGCTAGAAGTTTTGTCCCAAGACAGAGTGAAGCGGAGGAGACTTGTAGGTGACCTTTGATCCACGCAGAGTACAAGTAATAGCACCCTCATGGTTTTGTTGCCAAACCTTGATAATGTAGATAAGGCCTAGAAATAGGATTGTCTGAGGTGCAGCTCCACCTAACACAGTCAAGACTTGAAGAGTGTACTAGGCACTAGAGATGTTAATATTTAACCAGTTAATCGGTAAGCTAGTTTGGGCTGGGAAGGCCGCTTCAGCCTGGCTGCCCGCCCCCCAGGTGTGGACTGGCATTTAAAATAATTCCTCATTTTGACTCTGTAGCCACCTCTAGTGCCGCGGCTTACAGACTTATTAAAATGAAAACTGTCCCGGCTCTGTTAAGTTTCACTGCTGCTCGTCCAGAGCTTTGAGGATAGTGGCAAAATTGGCCAATCATTCCCATTTTACTGTCTGGGAAACCCCAGATTTCTAGGGAGTTGAGACTGGTCCCTAAAAATAGAGGTGTGGAGAGGATTAATGGCCACAAGTCTCTCTCTAAGCTGTAGGCTGGAGGGACTTCCAGCTTATCAAATGCTTATTAGTCACAGGCTGATTCCATAAGGGTTCTCAGGATTAGGTCTCGAAAAAGCAACCTGTTAAGAATACAGCTGGAGGTCCCAGTCAGAGCCCCGACTACAAGATCATTACTACTTTACCTTGCTTGTCAGACCTAACTTTTGCCAAACCCTGAGCTAGTGGATTTTTCAATTATTTCATGTGCACTGTAAGACTGACTTTAAAAAAAATTAAATTTCATAGAGATTTGCTATTTCAATAGGCTGAAGCGTGATCTAAGTCGTTACAGCAGAAGACTGAAGTTTGAGACTCTTCGGCTGTGTTTACACTAGCTCCCTACTTCGAAGGGAGCACGGTAAGTAGGGTGTTGGGAGTTTAATGAAGTGCTGCATATGCACTGCAACACTTCATTAATAAACTAATTCTCCCCCACAGCAACTTCAAAGTGCTAGCTTGTGTGTAGCCATGGCTAACCCGCCAGTCCTTCGAAGTACTTTTACTCCTGACTGGTGCTGAACGAGAGAATTTGCCAGACCACAGGTAGTCTATATTGTCTACCAACATTACCGACACTTTCACTGCTTACTGGACTTGTAGAAAACATTTAGGGGTGCATTACAGCTAACTAACAGCACAGAACCTGCACTCTTTTGCTAGGATGTGTGTGACAGACGCCAAGATGTCTCCAGCACATGGGCAACTGGGCTTAGCGTACCACACCACACACCACCTAGAGAACAAATGTCAGACTATTAATTTATTTCAAAAAGTTTAGATGTTTGTAAGACTCTAAGACCCAAGAAAGAAAGGAACCACAGAACTAGAAGAATTGCAAGGAACAGAAAGGTGCTAGGTTATAGACCTTGCAACTCAGGGTACCTGCAAAGCAGCCACTGGCACCACTGGAAACCCAAGAACAAAGTACGTAGGGAGACCTCTGAAGATTATTTGTCCAAACTCACAATCAGAGCACCAAACGCAAACAGTTCACACCATATTTTTTAAACTGTAACCTAATTCTCTCCCCTACAACAATAGGCTAAGGGATTTCAGCCAGAAGATCAGCTCACAGAAATTATTACCTTCATTGCTGTAAAAGTTGTGACCCAGTTTAGTTTGCTGCTATTCCATAAAGCAGAATCTACCAAAGAATGAAAACTACAATTTTCTTTTGCTGTTGTCAAAGATGCCCTGATGTAATTTGTTGACATTTATCATTAAGGAGAGGCTTTCAAAAGTCTCTTACAACGGAGTAAAGCTTCTTAGGATTTATAAAAGCCTACATTAAGCAGCAGGGATGGCAAGAATGGATTAGTCCTACAAATTGAGACAGTACAGTTCTGTACTGTACAAAGTTCTGAAATAACTAAGCTATGATAGTTTAGTGAGTGACCTTCAGCACTGAAAAACTTTGTTCTCAAATATTTATTTTCCAAGTACCAAATGTGCAAGTTAGGTTGACTGCAAGAAGTTGGCCATCCAAACATTTGATGCATTTTTCTTTCGACTGCACTTAGACATGCTTTTTTACAAACAAAATGTAATAATTTGTAATGTGCATATATGTATCTCTCTCTCTCTCTCTCTCACTCTCTCTCACACACACACACAAAGACAGAAGCTCAAGGAAATTATTTTTCTGGAAAAGATTTTTCCACACCTACTAACAACATCCTTTTCCCTTCTGCAGGCAGTTACACAACTGTCTATATTTTCTAATAAATCTCATGAATCAGGATGTTTGCTGTAAGTAGAGGATAGCACCTTATTTGCAGGAATAGCAAGATGACGTGACAGAAGTTCCATTTAAAATTATAAAACTCTGATTAAAATTCTCCAGTTCAGTTTTTCCTTACTAGGGTTGCTGTCCTGCAGTTTTGATGAATATAGGGGACCCACACTTCCACCTCAAATTAACCTGAGAACAAACAATGTAAACGTGGTACAACACAAACATTTTGGGAGAGCACTATTTGACATGTGAGAGATGAGTCTGAAAGCTACGTTTAAATTATCTCCAGAATGGCTCCTTAAAGATGCGGAATGGGCTTAATATAAACAAGAGAATTCATACTAATTGCTTGTGGAAATAGGAACACCTATAAGCTCAGTGGTTTGAGCATTCACCTGCTAACTCCAGGGTTGTGAGTTCAATCCTTGAGAAGGTCATTTAGAGACTGGGGTAAATAGCTGTCAGGGATGGTGCTTGGTCTTGCCGAGAGGGCAGGGGACTGGACTAGATGACCTCTTGAGGTCCCTTCCAGTTCTAGAAGTGTATCTCCATTATAAAAACACAACCACTGGTCTATGCTAAGATCCACTGAAATCAAAGGAAATATTTCCATTAATGGCAGATGAGTTCCTACAGCCCAATTTTTCAGCACCCAAAAGATGTGACTGATACCCAGTTGCTTCTCCATGGAAGCTGTATGGTTTTGGGATTCTAAATAGGAGCACCAAGAAGTCCTGTGGCACCTTATACACTAACAGATATTTTGGAGCAGAAGCTTTTGTGGGTGAAGACCTACTTCGTCAGATGCAGATGACTCATGCATCTGACGAAGCGGGTCTTTAGCCCCGAAAGCTTCTGCTCCAAAATATCTGTTAGTCTAAAAGGTGCCACAGGACTTCTTGCTGTTCTCAAAGATACAGACTAACACGGCTCCCTCACTGATAAATGGGAGCAGGGTTTTTTGAATAGTCTAACAATAAGCATAGGGGAGCCGCACAGGACTGCATCTCCTGAAAATATAAAAACATGCTTCTAATCACCCCTGCAACACAGGCCTCCCCCGCTTTATCCTCCGTGCAACATAGTGTTTACCACAGATACCCCATTCCTCAGTTCATTCGCTTTTACTATATCCTTCCCCTTGCATCCACCAACTATCATGTCTCATCTACACTTAAAGTTCACTACTATATCTATACAGACAAAATGTTTTAGCTGGAAAAGCTTTTACTGGTTCCCAAGCAAAATAAGCTATACAGATAAAAGCATTTTTAAGCCAGTATGCTGCATCTACATGAGCGCTTTTGCCAAAATAAAAACGTCCAAAAACTACATACCCCTAACCAACACTGCCAAGCTAGCAAAAGTTTTAGTACATACCTGACTGAAGTCTTTTAGGGTAAGGGCTATCACGTCATGACTGGGTTTACAGTACCTATGTTGCATACTAATTCTAAAGCAGACCATTATCCTATCTTGTTCTTTTTCAAAATTTCAGAGGTGAAAAAAAGAGAAAGGGTAAAGCTGTCCGAAATGTAATTTAACTTGTGTGTATTTATACACAATTCTAAATTTCCCTAGTTTTCCAATCCCAATCATTAGTTACATTTTAAAATACCCCACGAGTTGCAAGAATTGTTTTCATAACATATCTGATTTTTAAAGTTACCGTTTTGTCTCACCTTTCTTTTACAGCAGCCACTACATTACACACCCTCAAAATAATAGCTAATTTCTGTAAAGTTCAGTTTATACAGCTCTACGTTTAGACAGACACAGTTTCCTTCATTTTTTTTTACATGCTTTTGCAAAGCTAAAGGTAAAAGCCAATGTCCTGGCAAAACTCTTCTGTGCACTCAACTGAACTTTTAATCTGCCCACAGATTCTTAATAAGAAATTCAATTTTAAAATATAACTGTTACATTATAGTGTCTTATAAAGCTTCTTTTAAACTGACAAAAGAAAGCTGGAACCTGAACAGAAAGCGATTCTTCTATTGCACTTTATTTCCCACCCACACATCTTTCGGATATTTTAGCACAGAAATTATACCAATTGATGTTATACTGGCACTGCTATTCAGTTGCAGAACATTATGAAAGAACCTGGAAATACAAAGCCCATGAGCAACAAAAAACAAACAAGCCTCCCGTGACTGATACTTTCTTTAAAGCTGGACTTCTGGCCTTCCAGTTGAGTTGTATTCTTTGGTACTGAGGGAAGCTATCTGAGGAAGTACATAGGATCCCTGAACTGGCCATGCTCAACCACTGAAGCATCAGGGCAGGCTAAGAGTCTACACTGCAAAGCCAAGGAACACTGGGGACTCCTGTGAAATGTTCCTGTAAAGATCCTATCCTTGATAAATACTCAACTTGTACGCTGCTATTAAGTTTAAATAGTAGAACAAGTATATAAAATGGAGTCTTAAGGAAAGATTCAATTGCCTGCACTCTACTGTAGGATGTGACACACAAGTCATTAGAACTCAATTTTATATCAAAGTCAAATTAGAAATTAAACCTTGAGACTGAATCTCCCCCTAGTTTTATAACATGTAAATTAAGGTGCTTGCACACTCCCTGTATAATGCTTACTGTTCTTATACATAAGCAAATCAGGTTTATTTAAGCTACAGCAATCCGAACAAAGGCAGTGCGCCAAATCACGAGCACTACATTTTGATTAATATTCTTCTCCACATATTTGTACTCGCTTCTCCTTGGGCAGTGCAAGACAATGGGGAAGTTAGGTTTACATATTCAAAGATGTCAAAGCTAATATATAAACATACTACAGTTTGGTAAATGCAAATGTCTCATGTTTGTAGCTTTCCATTCCCTACAAAACAATGCACCCACATAATCCACGGACAATTTGGTTACTAACTCAAGCCCTCCCATTTCACCAGTTTTCAAACACTGTTAAAAAAAAAATCTTAACTATGCTAATCATCCCTATGATTTTCATCTGTCCAGTTCAGTCCAAGGAGCATCTGCTCCATTCTGCCTTACATTATGCCTAGTTACAGAACGCTTTAGTAATACAAAAGAAAGATTTTCTTCATGGTTTGTGACTTGACATTTTAACAAATGTTGTATTAATATTTTAACATAAGAACATAAGAATGGCCATACTGGGTCAGACCAAAGGTCCATCAAGCCCAGCATCCCATCTGCCGACGGCGGCCAATGCCAGGTGCCCCAGAGAAGGAGAACAGAAGACAAGTGATTTATCTCCTGCCATCCATCTCCTGCCCTTGTTATGAAGGCTAGGGCACCATACTTTATCCCTGGCTAATAGCCATTTATGGACCTGACCTGCAAAAATTTATCAAGCTCTTTTTTAAACCCTAATAGAGTCCTGGCCTTCACAGCCTCCTCGGGCAAGGAGTTCCACAGGTTGACTGTGCGCTGTGTGAAGAAAAATTTCCTTTTATTAGTTTTGAACCTACTACCCATCAATTTCATTTGGTGTCCCCTAGTTCTTGTATTATGGGAAAAGGAAAATAATTTTTCTATATTCACTTTCTCCACACCATTCATGATTTTATATACTTCTAAGCCAAATTTACCCATAACACACGTGAATTTCAAGATGTCACAGAAACTGTCAGCTTTCCTAAGGCCACGAAAATGACCTGACAAATTCTCTTCTCAATAGGTTTGTAAAGGGGAAAAGTGTATTTTCTTATGAGTCTGGGAGTGTTTATTAGATTATTAAAAGCTCTCTCTACTTCAGGCATAAAGGGCTGGTGACATAGGGGGGTTTTGCTGGCAGTTGGTGACCCAAGGCCATTCAAAAACAGTGGGGGCAGGGGGAAGGAAGCAGAGCCATAACTAGCTAATTTTGCACCTAAGGCAAGAATGTAAGATTGTGCCCCCTCATGTGTATATATTCACAGTAGTTATTTCATAGGAGAAAAAGTGAAATACATTAATAATAATAAAATAACAACATTAAGTTTATTATTTTATTATTATAGTTGATTTGAGTTGTGATGGGGGAAAGACCCTCATCCCCAAACTGCTCCCCCCTGCTTAAACCCCACACTCAGAGGCTGGAGGGGCTGTGGCGAGTCACACTCAGGGGCTGGGGGAGATACAAACAAAAAACCGACAAGTCAGCTACATAGAACAGAAGTGGGGGGCAAAAGAAGGTAAAGGACGAGCGGAGGGGGGCAAAAATTACTTACTACAAGAGTCTATTAAGTGGCTTACCTGGGATGGCTACAAATATCAAAAGGTGGAGAAGCTGTCTTTGTAATGCATAATTACTTCTGTATTGATCAAGATAATGCTGCCACATCCAGCATCTAAGGAGCCGCAAAATGGCTTCTTTAAGAGCTACCAGCAGCTCAAAGCTGCTGAAGACCCTTAACAAAACTAATCAGGACCAATATTTGGGTCCCCACCCAGGCTGGGAATCCCTGCTCTACATAAAACTTATCTACCTCACAGGTGTTTTGTTTTGTTTTAAACAAAGCAACTAAACCTTCAGAATTTTTTGTTACTTGTCTCTGTTCCTACTATATATCATTTGTGTGTGTCTGCTCCAAAGCCTAATTAAACCAAACCTGCATGCAATTTCAGATTGCGTACATACCTCAAAAACTAAGTTGATAATTTTATGTTGCAGAAAATTGTTATGGAAGCTTCATTTAAATGGAAATCAACAAGAAGTGTCCTACCTTAATTCTAGTGAGGTACAGAACCAAACTGTGCTATTTATTTTATTAAGCGTGTGGGGACAGAAGTTAGCATCCAACAATAGCAATCAACCTATTGGGATTTACATTCAATTTTTATTTTAATACAATAGTTTATGGTCAGAAGCATTTTTTTTTTTAAATATAGTGAATATACTGCTCTTAAAAGGTTCCAGATTTAGACCCCTGAAGACTTCATCCACAGAGCGGTTACACAAAACCATGGTGACAATTCAGGTACTCCTCATATGTCCTCCGCTATAAATCTTAATTACAACTAGAATGCCCAATTTTAGATTACATGAAATTCTAACCCACCAAAAATATGGCTAAGTAAATTAAATTTGTAGCCAACAAATCATATTTAATCAGGCAGCCTACAAGTCACATTCTAATCACCAGTGACACCAGCCAAGTTGTCAACTCTCAAATCAAGAAATACAAGCTCATTTTTAATTCTGATGGTGCTAGTGATGCTAACCCAATTCAGAGAACAATAAGGATACAGACTAACACAGCTACCTCTCTGATACTAGCCCAATTCAGAAGATCAGTGCTTGTGGTGGCATACTCAAGATAAAGACAGTAATTAAACCTAATTTTCTCTGAAATTAACAATGAGCATTCTTTTAGAGAATTTTGTTACCATGGTTTTCGTCTGCATGACACATCTAATACTTGAACTGGCATTCAACAATTATTAAAAATCTAGCCTAAAAATTATGCAAAATTTATTCTGAAGATGATTCATTCACTACAAGATATCTGTTACAAAAGGTATATCGTGCCCAAACTTTGTGCATCATTTTACAAAGGTTAACATATCCCCTACCCCGACCCAAAAATCACATTCAAATATAGGACATAACAATAGATAAGTCAAAGTGATTGAGAAAGTATGTAAACCGCAAGTTACATGTTTTAGTATTTTTACATACAGTATGCAAGAAGAGAGAACTAAATGGCACAGGAGGGGAAGCTGGAGTGGAAAGAGTAGAGAAACCAGGTTTTGGAGAGAGAAGGTCATTTGGTGCATAGGAAAAGAGGCATCGTTACAGGGAGGGAAAACAGTTTGAAAATAGGCAAAAATAAGAGAAAACTAATGGAAACACAAGGGGAGAGTGAGTAGCATGCAAGAGAGAGATGGAGCAGGGAATAAGATTTGATGAAGGCAGAAGTGATGCAACATATAAAATGAGCATGAGAAGTTAGTATTGTTGGTGGAAAGAGACCAGGAACTAGTCAAGTGAGCTGAGAAAGGGGGTGACATTAAGGTGAGGTCAAATGCTCTTCTAGGAACCTTGTAGAAATAAATGGAGTTACTCTAAAACAGGCTTACACCTGTAAACAGCAGTGTCTATCAATTGTTGGAAATGTCCAGGGGCGGAGAGAGAGTAACAGTTTAGAGCAGTGCATTGATAACTTTTAGCTTAAACCATAGGTCTCCAAAGTGTGGGGCATGCCACCACAGGGGGAAATGGAAGAATGTCTATGTGGGGCATAGTGAGGCCTAAGACAGCTGCCATGGCAGTGGAAAGGAACCACCCAGTCCCTCCCTGCCACCAACTGCAACCCTAGCCCCATAACTAGCCCTGGGACTGGTCTCAACCTCAGAATGGCTCCACTCCCAGCCTCCAGCATCAGCCCCCAGCCTCAGCTGCAGGCCACAGCTCTGTTCCCAGCCCAGGGCTCAGGACAAAACTAAGAGCAGAGCCACACATGGCCCAGGGCATGATGGACGGCTGCCACTGCATCCCTGCTATGATTCCACTTCCACCCAGCATCAGCCCCTGGCTCTAGCCCTGCTCCTGACCCCAGACCAACAACACAGTGCCACTCCAGCCTCAGACACCTTACCTCTGTCTGTATCGGCTTGGAGAGGGGATTAGACTTGCTCTCCTTTGTAACCATATGCTTCTACAGACCTGTTTTAAAAAAGAAAATGCCTCAAACAGGGCCTAATTAGCTTTTCCTAGAACAGTAAAAATCATTCTTGGGGACTACCTTGCCATCCCTGTATCTATCCCCTGAACTTTGTTTAGGTGCACAAAAAATCTTTAGTGTAATAATTGTGATAATTTGTAATATAGTGAAAGATCAGTAGTAGGCATCCTTCAGTCTGCATAGACTATGGATCGCACCCTTTATAGTTTCAATTGAGGACTTCATTTACAGCGTCTACTGTGACTATAAAGGCCCACACGAGAGTGACAGTCCTTGCTGCATCTCTTGCAGATGTGGTGGGTGTCTGGTAAGTCCTTAGTGTGCTTTCTGTGTGCTCGCTTCTCCTCTGCTAGCTGTCTAGCTCCTCTGCTAGCTGACGGATGCCCCAAGGTCCTAAACACCCGTGACTTTAACTGCTAGAGCTCAGAGCCCTCTGCAGCTTTCCCCTAACTGCTGAAATTGATGGGTCAGCACAACTTGCAGAATTGGCTGCAATTAAACTGGCCTGTGAAGCAGGAGCCACCACAGTATATACGGACTCCTATGCGGTGTGGGCAGGTGCCACTCAGTAGATCACTAACTGGAAAAATAACCACTGGGAAATAGGAGGTAAACCAGTATGGGGACTGGAACACTGGAAGTGGTTATATCAGCATGCCCTGCAACAACCCCTGTCTATAGGGCATGTCTCAGCTCATCAGAGGAATAATACCCCAGCTGCACAGTTAAACAATTTAGCCGATGCAGCTGCCCAGCTCTTTACCACACAAGTAGAATGGGAACGCGTATATTCACGGTTACATGATAATTTAGGAAACACAGGAAGTGATGAGTTGGTGCAGCAAGCACATATCAGGGGGTGGCCTATCACCCACAGACAGGCTAGAGACCTGGTGCAAGCCTGCGCTATTTGCGCTGAGACTAGGAAACATAGCAGAAGGACAAAGGTTTGCCAGGCTAAGAGATGGAAAGACACTATGGGCAACCTGGCAGGTCGACTATGTCGGAGCACTGCCCACTACAAGGCAGAGGTGGAAATACATCTTGACTGGGGTAGAAATTGTTTCAGGGATTGGTTTTGCATATCCAACCCGATTGGCAACAGGGTTGTCCACAGTTATGGGACTAAACCGCTTAACAGCAATTGTCCCAGTGCCTCAAGAAATACAATCAGATAATGGTTCGCATTTTAAGAATAAACTTGTAAGGGAATGGACCCTTAACCATGGAGTCCAATGGACCTTCCACCTTCCATATCGACCTCAATCTAATGGCATGGTTGAGCGCTGGAATAGGTTGCTAAAGAATCACTTGAAGCCTACTGATGGCACACGGGGAGACAGACTGGACGAAGTGGTGCAGAGATTAAACAACAGACAAACTCCTACAGGAAGTCCAATCAGCAGGGGATTCTTCCCTACAGGGAAAGCTATCTCCCCTGCCAGAACACCACTGCGCAGTTCCAAGTATGCTCCCGGAGACACTGTTGTAATTAAACACCCAGCCCTGGGAACCTTTACCTGTGTTTTGCACGCCTATAAAGAGAAAGGCGTATAGAGTGCCTTAAATGCTGATAAAAGGCTAATAACCATTACAGAGGCTTGGATTGCATCCAAGACTGGCTGACCATGTGATTTATTGCAGGAATGGTCCCATAGTTCCGAGCAACCTGCCAGCTAACCTGTCAGCAAAATGGACCGTGCAGCAGACCTGTTTGATCACTAGAGACTACTATGAACTGTTAATATATTTGCCATTGCTTATAATAGCAGATATAATTATTGCTTTTGGTTTTAAAATAAGTTTTTTAGCTAGAACCCGACCCACCAGAGATATGTTCCTGCAAACCCTCATGATCCTTCTGTTGGCCCCAGTCACCTTGGCAATACCAGAACATCCTCTTCGGGGAGCAATCCAAACCATCGCCTCAGCTGCTGTGCTACAAATTGCTGGATGTGCACCTTGCTAAATTCAACCAACGGACTGGGAATTGAATTTGTACCACTCAGCCTAAATGATTGGTGGAACAAAAAGCGACATCTTTCAGTGGGGACCAGCATGGTACACCAACAACCCTCGCATTGACTTGGGTGGGGGGTGGGACAATGGCATCGCACTGTTTGGGGATGTCCTGTGGAATATGTAAAGGGATCATCTAAAGAAGTATACCTTATTTGTTTTGAAACTCAGGGTGACATACAAATGGGTAGTCTAGATAAGCAGCAATGTGCCCATACAATTGTATTTGATAAAAGAAGTGGGGATTGGACTACCTACCCACCCATAAATGACAAAAGAACTTTAAAATGTTGGAAAGGTCCCATCAATGGCACACTTGAACATAGACCCCTCTTTAGAATATATAATGCCACAATTGTTCCCCTGAATATGAGTAGATACCCTGAAAGCAGAGATTGGTATGACCAATCACTGTTCTTTATTCCCAGTACCGGACATATTTATAACCCATTGCTAATCAAATCTATTAACTCCTTATTAGATCAGTGTAATAAAGATGAACTTTTTTGCTCAGATCAAATTTTAGAAGGTTTGTTAATGGTTTTGCTCTGTACTAACATTAAGATGGGATATTGTATTCCATATCACCAACCCATACCTAAACCTGAGGGGGGCGGGTGGCACAGAGGACCTTATTCACCCATTCTTAGTAAAGAACCTGGCTTGTTCTTTATTTGTGGGGACAAGGCATATAAATATCTGCCTGTAGGTTGGACTGGAAGGTGTTCACTGGGACATGCAGTACCCGAGGGACTAATAGTACACCCTCATGTTGATGCCCCCGGAATAACAAATCTGGGAAGTTTTATACACCGATCCAAATGAAAGTTCACCTACAACCCCCTGATTGACTGGCCCTCTGGTTTTCACCGATTTACACGTGCACTTATACCTTGGTTGGGTATAACTGAGCTCGAGATGGCAATAGCAAACGTTTCTGGGCAATTGGAAATTGCTCTTAATCATACTGCTGATGCATTAGGGCTTTTAAATGAACAACTTCAGTCTGTGGCCCGATATGCTCTGCAGAACAGAATAGCACTAGACGCTATCCTAGCCCAGCAAGGAGGAGTGTGTGCTGTCATCAACCAATCTTGTTGTTTTTATGTAAATCATTCAGGGCAAATAGAGCAAGATGTGGTTGCTATTAAAGGTGCAGTTAAAATTTTACATGCAGTGGCTGAGGATGGACAAACCTCATGGATGCAATGGTTAACTCAACATTTGGGATTTTCCCTCTCCCCGTTTTTACATTCGGTTGTAAATACTGTTTTAACCATTTTAATTATTGTAATTGTTTTTTGTGTAACTTTATGTATTATGAAGCGTTTGAGTCACACTGCTCTTTCCTCCACGAAAATCAGATACCTAGAGCGGAAAAGGGATCCTAACCAATTCCGCGAACCCTCATCCTCTAATTTGTTTGTTGGGTATTTCTAGATTTCCCCAAGGAGGGCAAGAGGTGCTGGCATCACCACCACCTTGCAATCTGGGATGTAGTGTGGTGCATCATGGGGTGGAATGTAGCCAGACAGCCAGCCCCCTCTCAGACCAGCATTGCTGGGAAAACAAGGGAGCCAAAACAACAGGGCACTTAACATAAATTCCAGCACAGCCTTTGAAGCTGTGAGAAAGCACAGGTGTGCTGCTACAATGTGCCTCTGGGAACATATACAACGATTAGGCTCACAGCAGACAGAGAAGCTGTGACAGACATGGCTCTTAGCCCCTACTAAATAACGTGATGCACACACACTAACATCCTAGGTGGGAAAATATTTACCCTAATAAAAGGAATGTCCAGTAGTCGAAACTTATTGTTTCTCTCCCTTGCAAGTGTAAACTACTCTTGCAAGAGCTGGCATCACCCAGACAGACCAGCCCCAATTTGGCATAAGAAAGGAGAAAGAGAATAAAGGAGTACAGAGGTATAAGTATGGGACCTACAGCACCATGATTTTTGAGTGCTTTTCACTATCTATCTGCTGGTCAGATAAGTGACAGCCTCTCAAGGCTTCTGCAGCTAAAGGGGTCCCTATGCCTTGTCCCTTATTCATCTTTCCATGGAATTGAGTGACTGATCCTGGCTTGGCACCGCTGGAATCAAGAGATGCAAGGAGGGTAAGAAGCACCCACACCTGATCTATCTTTAGTGTACACATATTTTGAAATAGAGCTCTATACTTTGTTTTCTTTCTTTGGGATTGTGGCTTCAGTTTTGTAACTTGTGTGTGTGTGTGTAACATCTATACATTTAAATAAGTAGGCACTAGCAATTTTGTAACCACATGATTAGAATCTAGTTTAATAAATTTTGGTAACCGTTTGTGCATAAGCCTGACTTGTTTCCCTGGGTTACTGTAAAGCAGCCAACACAATTAAAGAACCTCAGCCGTTTTGGCTATAAAGCCTAGCCATTGGGCAAGAGTACTAAGAGCCTAGCGTTGAGTTGTGCCGCCTCCACAGGGCAAACTCTTGGGGCGCCTGTCAGTCAATCCTGACTGTCTGCTGCGAAGGGACAGTGCGTCCTAGCGGTTAAAGTCACGGGTGTGGAAAGGCTCTTAGTGCTGCCATTGGGGCACCTGTCAGTCAGTGTTGACTGCCCACTGCAAAGGGGCTCTGAGCTCTAGCAGTTAAAGTCACAGGTGTTTAGGACCTTGGGGCATCCGTCAGCCTGGGCCGGGCTGCCCACCGCGAAGGGACAGTGAGTCCTAGCGGTTAAAGTCACGGATGGTATAAAACGGGCATAGCTGGCACCTCACCAAACATCCTTGGCCATCGGCTAACACCCACACCAGGCTTAACCTCCCCCCGCCCTCCTCCCACAACCCCAACCTACCATCAGGCTTAAACCTCCCCAACTGCATGACCCCCAC
This sequence comes from Carettochelys insculpta, assembly GCF_033958435.1. Classification (NCBI taxonomy): domain Eukaryota; kingdom Metazoa; phylum Chordata; order Testudines; family Carettochelyidae; genus Carettochelys; species Carettochelys insculpta. Next base: position 43,096,228 of record NC_134148.1, on the reverse strand, counting down.
CCCGACACCTCAGGACTTACCTTTCAACAGGTGCTTCTGCTGCTTCTCCAGCTGCAGAAAGTGTGTGCCATCAGGGAAAAAAGTCCCCCCCCAACTTAAATGAAATTAGAGTTATGCAAAGGTGCACGGAAACACAACCCTCACATAACTCACGTGACCACTGTACTTTATTCACCAGCAACAGTAGTATTGTACACTGTAAACTTACAAATAAATGCAGCAAATACAGTGTATTTCCATTCACTATACTGTACTTGGGGAAAACGTAACAAATTTACTTATGGTTAAAATGCCAGTTATCTGAGCATTCAGGATAATAGAATGCCGGATAGGAAAGAGTTTACTGAACACATTGTTACCATCACTGTAGCATCTGGCAACTTTACAAATTCACTTAAGAGAAAAATAAGAACTCTAGCCAGCTACCAACCAAAATAAATGACCCGAAAAAAATTTGTTAATACTACTGAAGAACATATTTGCAGGGCAAAACACTTTTACAGAACACGCTTTGACAGTGTCATTTCATTTGTTACAACTTGCCAAGTTTAGAAGTGCATAGCGTCCTTACAGTTGTTCCTGTTCAGCTGGTGCTAACTGAAGATTTATTAATAAAACTTACAATCCTTACATCTACAGGCTCCACTGTTCAAGGTCATACTAGCTTAAAAAAAGTTACTCCCAAATCTGATTCTGCTGGCCTTGATTTGCAAAGCTCCCATCAAAGTCAGCAAGTGTAGTTTAGGAGGATACAATATTGTGTTCACGTAAACAAAATCCTTGTACCTACCTGAATGGTATGGAGTGTTGGCTTGAAACCAACAACAACATTTTTGCAATTTTATATTTATGCATGACGTTACCGAGGAAAAAACAGAATCTTATTTGTATATCTCCCCACAACTGTGCATGTTATTAGCAGACTTCCCCCCTGCCAGATTCTTACTCCTAACTGTATACACAAATGGATGAAATTTACTTATGAAAATAACCCTTTGCAATTTTTCCATATTTCATTTTTGAAAGGATACATGCTATGCTGGGGAAAAAAAAGCAGGTGTTAACCATGCCTCCTTGGCATGGTGCTGTCCCCCTCTAGTGGCACCTAGATCATTTAAAGCTGTGGTCCTCAATATTTCTACACCTGATATCACTTTTTGAACTTAAGGGCAACCCAAGATCCACCCTGCCACTGCTCCAAGGCCCTGCCCACTCCATCCTCACCCAATCACTAACTCTTCCCCACCGTTACTTTCACTGGGCTGGGGAGCACATGTGAGCCCTGGGTTGGGGTTTAAGGGTTCACAGTGGGGTGGGTATTCCAGGCTGCAGAAGGAAGAGAAGGATCCAAACTCTGGGAGGGAGTTCAGGTGCAGGATGCACTGGGATGGGGCAAAGTACTGGGGTGTGGTGGGGACAGGCTCTGATGAAGGGGTGCTCAAAATAGAGACATGGTGGTTGGGTGTCAGCTGGCTCTGGGAAGGAGCTCAGGGCAGGGGCTTGGGTTTCAGGCAGGAGTCTGGGGTACTGATTCTGGAAGGGAAATCAGGAGTGCCAACACCACCATAGATTATGATTGACTGGGAGAGTCCCCAGAATAGACCTATCAATTGCAATCAAAACAGTGAGCACTGATCTAGAGCTTGATTAATATGCTACAGCCTTAGCTAAGAACCAAACAGCCTGCACCTCATGCACTAGCAGCTCATGCATTCAGCTCCATCCTGCCCACTGATGTCTGTCCACATTACACAGGAAGGCACTGTCCTGATTATCTAGCCTTAAATTTGCACACACAAGATATCCCAGCTGTTAGGGTGCTGAACCTAAGGACTGAATTGTGTTAATTTGCCCTCCCACAGAACATTGTGTTTTGATCATATTCATTACATTTTTTTTGGCTGGGTCCTCTCCCCACTGTTCAATGGTCACTATCTGAATACGTAACTAAGGCACTTCACCTAACTCAATGAATTCAAAATTAAAGAGGCTATATATTCTAGTACTACCATCACTAAGTCAAAAATGCTTTAAAACTGATCTTTAAATGTGTCCATATTTAATCAAAACTTCAGTTTATGAGATCTACTACATGCTAACAGGGTATTGGCAATATTTCACATAAACAGATAAAAGTAGACCTATTCAAAAGGTTACTGTACTTTCACATACAGAGTCTATATAGTCTTTTAGGGGCTGATTCGACAAGGTGTCAAGGACTCTGATTTCCCAGTGAGCTCTTGTAAGAAAAACGCAGCATATATAAATCTACGGCTTAGCTTCACTCTTCTGGGGTGCTGCTTCACGGCAGATCTGGTCATTTTCTTAGCCCTCATGGTAGTGGGGAGCCCAGAACCAGGAGGCAGCCTGGTTCCTGTCTCCTCACTGGCTGCAGGACCCAGGAAACTGACCAGCCGTGGTCAGTTCCCAGTTCTGCCAGCACAGGGAAGCTGGGAACCAGGATACCACTAGGTTCCCAGCTTCCCTCTACTTGCAGAACCGGGAAACTGACCAGCCCATGAGGGCTGGTCAGTTTCCCAGCTGCTTTCTCCCTGCCTTCCTCCACTGGCACAGCTGTCACCCTTACAGACACGCTGCTGAGGGAAGGCAGGGAGATGGCTTTTAGTTTGCCTAGCTGTCCACAGCTGGGCAAGCTAAAAGCTCCTTCCTCCTGCCTTTCCAGCCGAGCAGCTGTTGCCCTGACAGCTGCACAGCTCGGGGAAGGGGCCACAGAGCAGCTTCAAGTTGTGCTTAACTCATGTTAAAGCAAGTTATGTGCAGCTTGAAGCTACAGATTTCGAAGGTTTACTGTAGTTACATTTGAAGCAACATGGTCCATGAACAGAGTGAAATTCAAGCAGTTTCTCTTGTTGGAGGTGCTTACTCGACCCACTATATCTTGGGGTCCTAATCAGCATCATGCTATACTGTTCAACAAATCTAGAGCTAAAAACACACCAAAATTGATCTGCTGTTTTATGAGTGGAACATCCAAGGGAGTGTGGGGGGGAAAAAAAAAAGATGCATCTTTATGGTTTCAGATAATTTGACAAAAACGCTAATCAAGCACACAACTGCCTTTGAAGAGTATAAGCATTTTTCTGAAATTTCTACAACCAAACGGAGATCATACTGGAGTGGTTCCATAGATGTAGCCACAGGTATACTTAAACAAAAGGCAGTCTGCTCTAAAACTGTAAGAATCACACAACTGATATAACTGTTATAGTGTGAATGAATAAGTACTCCTACATTTTTATACTTTCTAACACAAGTCCAACCAATCAAACTTCTCTGCCCCACATAAGCAGATAATATTCTGTTCCACTTCTATAAAACCAATATCTGTGTCAAGAGAGGAATCTATGCCTTTTGGGAGACCAGAATAATGAGTCAAGATCTACTGGTACAGATCAGAAGAAAACATCCCCCTTTTAACAAAAGGGTTAGAATATTCAACACTGCCTTCATGTTTAATTCACTTTGTCATTTGACAGCACAAGTAGCTGGCAAAAAGACACCAGCAATATCCAGGTAACGCGGGCTACCTTAGGGTCAGAAGCACAGTCTAAGCTTTAAATACTTCTTCTTTAGGCAGTCCACATCACACCTTTACATAGGTACTAAACCGACCTCAGTTCCATGTGAGCAGGTACTGGCTTAATACAAAGAGCTATTCACAAGCTTTCTTCTATGCCAGATTGCACCTATAGTAATGAGACACCCAAAGAAAAGGCTACTCTTGTTCAAGTATGAGGAAAACAGCAAGCATAAAAATTCCCAATTAATATCTCTGATGACCAGGGAACATTTCACATGTGGCTTTGTCATGATGTCCAGAATAAGCAATTTACTCACCCATCAAAATGATCTGGGCTTTTTAGAGGATCATCGTAAGGGTGGCAAAAATTTATGGGAGTTTGTTCAAGATTGAGTTACTTCCACAACGGTCTGGAAGCAAAATCTTTACCTTTAAATTTACCTGCTCTGAATGAAATAAATATCAACCTGCAATCAGTCTACAGACTTGCTGATGGCCTAAGCACCACTCAGAGTACAAGGGTTTAAATCAAGTAAGTCAAATGCAATCAGTGCCTTTATCCTTTCCTCTAAAACAAGCTGCTATTGCTCTCCCTTGTCTTCCTAGACCTGGAATTTGAAAGTGTCTATTCTGAAATGTGAGCAACATTGGAAAGAGAATGGAGCACAGCAGTTTTAGTTTTCACAAAAGCCAAAGTGAGCATGAAAGCAAAAATGCAACACTGATTTAGACACAGCAGAGTTGGAAGTGGTGGTACAGTGTGAAAACAGGCACAACCAAGAATGTTTGGGTAAAGCAAATAGGTCTTTTTTGCACCCACCTCAGACTGTCTGACTTCCCAGTGGGCTGTGTCTTCTGTTGTCTCTCAAGGGAGTTTGGAGACAGTCTCAGATACAACCCTCACCCACTGCTTTGACACACCAGGGCAGGTACCGGTACTGATCAGACCCAAACCCATCTGTCTGTGTCCCAGTGGCAAGTATCAGAGGAGTAGTCAAGTTAGTCTGTGTCTTCAAAAACAACAAGAAGTTCTGCAGCACCTTATAGACTAACAAAGCAAAAAAGCAGTCGTGTAGCAATTTAAAGACTAACAGAATAATTTATTAGGTGATGAGCTTTCATGGGAGACCCACTTCAGTACAGAACAACACAGCTCTCTCTCCGTCATTATAGACTAACAGAGATTTTGGAGCATAAACTGTTGTGGTCTTTGCCCACGAAAGCTTATGCCCCAAAACATCTGTTAGTCTATAAGGTGCCGCAGGACTTCTTGTTGTCCGAGTGGGGCAGCCTGACAGCTGACAGAGCCAGAGGACCAAGAAGCAGGTGGCGGAAAGACAGCAGAAGAGCGCACAGCCCTGGTGTGCCGCCCACCCCGGCCCAGCAGAGACTGCCCAGGAACACACATGGTCCCAGGCGAGGCAGGGGGCAAGTCACGCCCCCCCCCCGACACACACACACACACACACACACACACACACACACACACAGAGAAGCGGGAGCCGGAGCCAGCAACGCCAGCGGGGCGCGGGGACAATTGTGCGGTGCGGCTGCGGGGAGTTCCTCCTCCGACTGCAACCCGCTTCCAGCCCGGGGGTGGGCAGCGCCCCCGTCACCTAGCAACGCCTCCGCACCCCCAGGTACCCGCAGCTGCCGGGGGAAGCTGGGCCCGCGCCCCGGAGCAGGCCGAGCCAGCCCCGCGCCCCGCAGAGGGGGGCCGCAGCCCAGCCCCGCAAGCCCCAGCAGCGCGGCTCCCACCTGTGCAGGCGCGGGCCTCCCTCGGCGCGCAGCTCCTGCCTCCGTGCCCGGCCCGGGCGGCGCCACACTGCGCGGGGCTCCGGCAGGCGGCGACGCGGGGCCGCTTAAGCCCCGCCCCCACGGCCACGAGAAGCGACCGCGGGGGCGGGGAACGCCGGCCGCCCAATCACAGCGCTCCGCCCCCCCGGGGGGCGGGCCAGCAGCAGACCTCCATCCAATCACAGCGCGCCGCCCAGCTCCGGGGCGCGGGGCTAGAACGCAGCGGTGCCACCGCCGCGCCCGGGAAAAGCGGCGCCCGCAGCCTGCCCCGCCCCCGGTCACCCGCCGCCCCCGCACGGTGAGCTCGGCCCGGCGCGGCCCTGCTCCCCGCCCAGGCTCTACGCGCCCGGAGATGGGACGGCTCAGCCCGGCTCCTACCTGCGCGGGGCGCGCGGCTCCGGTCCGGGCCCGGCCGCGGTGGAACCGCGGCGCCGGGGGGAGATGGAGACGGAGGGAGCCGCCGCTCCCCGCCCCCACTTCCCGCGAGAACCCGACAGGGGGCGGGGACAAGTCGCCCAATCGCCGCGCTCCGCGGCCCCGCCCGCAGCGGGGGCGGGCCAGGCGGCCAAGGCCCGTCCAATCACAGCGCTGGGCTGGGGACACGCGCCTGAGGGTGGGGCGGCGGCGCGGTGAGCCGGCCCGGACCGGGAGGCGCCCCCCGGGCAACGGGGAGCCCCGACATTCCCAGCCTCGGCCCCGCTGCGGGCCGGCCGGCCGGCCGGGTAGCGCCCCACGCTCCCTCTGCCGCTGCGGGAGGCGGGCCGGGCCGGGCCAACTCGGAGCGCGGGGTGGGAGCGGAGGCAGCAGCGCCCCTCAGTCTCCTCCCCAGGGCGCGGGACCAAGGCCCCGCCGGGCTTTGTCCTCCCGCGCACGTCGGCCAGCCCGGCTCCGGTGGGTCGGAGGGTGCGCGGACCGCCCCGGCCGCGGCCGAGGTGAGCTGCCCGGGCCGGGGCGCTGCTGCCGCCGCCGGGCGAGGTGGCAGGGGGAGCGCTCCCTCCCGGCAGCTGGGCGCCGCTCGCTGTGAGGTCCTCCGAGGCGAGCGCTCCAGGCGTCTCTTTAAGGGGGGGTCCCCTTGGAGCTGCCACAGACCTGCTGTCCTCGCAGGCCTCGGCGCGCTCTTCGTCAACAGCAGCTCTGGGCCACCCCCGCCCGCAGGCACCCGCCTCCCCTTCTCAGCAGCCGGCCGTGCTGCGCTCAGGCCGCGCACCCCCATCAGCAGTGGGGGACATCCACTGGTGTGAGTCCCCGGTCAGGCCTTCTCCAGCTGCGTGCAGCCTGGCCTGGAGCCTCCGGTTGCTCTTCGCCAGTGAGGACAGCCAGGTGGTTGCAGGACCTCCAGCCTCAGTCACGGCCTCACCCTTCCCTGATCTAACTGCACCTGCACGTGGTAGGGTGACCGCGTCCTGGCACCACTTCAGGCCCCTGGGGTCTGGGGTGTGAAAACTAGTTGGCGTGTGGACTGTGTTCCATAAAGTCTAATATTGTGAATGTGCTTTTGTAAACTGGGTGGCTGGGGGGGGTAGCACCTCTGGTGTGGGGACTTGTCGGGTCTCTTCAGGGCAGTTTGTGCACCTTTGGTCCCCACCTTTCACCCAGCTCTCACCTGTGGCTCCAAGAAGCTGTAGCATGCAGCAGCCACGCCCTGATAAACTGCTTCGACAGGTGGGCTAAACCAGGTGAGGGCAGGTGGCAGGTCTGAAACCTGCGGTGAGTGAGATAAGGAATTGCCTATCCCAGCGTGCAAAGTCAGCCCCAGCCGATTGGAGGGATAAGATCAAGAGCAAGACCCAAGGACCAGGAAGGCGGTTCTGCAACACACTGTGGAGAGCAAAGGGCATGACAAGGCACCAAAGACAGCATAGCCATCCACTGCAGCCCAGGAAGTCATAGCTGTGATGACTTTTTGTACCACTGGAACCAGGCTTCTGAGGCTGAGAGAGTGGAACTGCCCTGTGAAGCAGCTTTTCCACTTTAAACATTCTCGCACACAGGTTCTTTGCACATTCTCACGACATCCTCATCGGACACAATGGACTACCTACATACAGCTAGGGGCATACACTACTGCAGTGACCCCATGTTCACAGGCTGCCTTAATGCTTGCTTTAGCATGGGTATGACATTAAAAACATAGACTGATGTTTTTCCTCCCTGCAGCCACAAAAAAAAAAAAATTGGGAGCCTGGTAGCTAGGGGGTGAACACTACAGCCAACAACCCATTAATGTCATTTCCTTTATTCCTATCTTTCCTGAGTCATGCATCTTGCCTACCTACTAGTGCCAAAAGCATGCAGCCACCCTCTATGCTGAGTGAGTAGGCACTTGCTAAACGTGTTTCATCTTACAGTTATTGAATGAATATTTCACACTGAATCTCAAATTTTGTAAGTACAAAAATTAAGCCAATTTATCTTTTTAAAGCAGTCATGCAATAGCTATGCTCTTGGTGTTCCAGATTTCTCTGCCCTGTGGTTTTAGGAACAATACCATCAGTAAGCCCTCTAACATTCCTAGGCAAAGGGGGAAATTACCCCAGGACTTGGTAATTCAAAAGGATTAAATGATCAGCTGTGGCCAGAGCCCTTGGCCCTTTAAATTACTGCTGGAGCCCCACAGCAACATGCTCTGGGTGGCTTATGAGGGATAGCTGCCCCCAGCCGCACCCCTACTGCTCAGAGAACCAATCCTCCTTCCCACCCCACACAGACACCTTGCCCAAGGGCTTGGCGAAGTTGTCTGCTCCCTGATAGAGATTTTTTTTAAACCTCTGCCCATTGCAAATTTAAAACCCTAAAAGTTAAACATCCTGTATGATTTTTCTACAACATAATATTGGAGGCCAGCTCCTTAATTGATGTAGTTTGTGTAGCTTTATTAAAGCTAGCCACTCAGTCCACACTCTGTAAGGATTTGGCCCTGCATATTTCTCAAAGTGTTGCTGTTCTAAAGCAAAACTTAACCTTTCTTTTAAAGAGCAAGTATCTTTCCAGTTCATAGAGCTGCAGGGCTTCTGATCACAATTATAGACTGTTCGTATGTCTACTCAAATATTAGAATTCTATGTCTCCATACTTTGTATGTGTTAATTATTTTATCAAGAGGAATAATAGAAAAAATAAAGCAATTCATAACTACAAATGTGTAGATGTAACAGCCACATTTTTTATCTTTGTTTCATTTTCCTTCTCTCCCCTTTTTAGGGATATTAAGACAATGTGAGATACTTTCAGTATGTTTATTTCATGTTCGCTTTGATTAGCATAGAGATATTCTTGGCTCGTTCTGTGAAAATTGAAAAAAAACAAAGTCTTTGCAAAGTTTCTCAGCACAAATCTCAGTTTAGTTCTCGGCTCTTTCCTGGCTCAGAACTGTAGGTTTTTACACAATTATTGCACCAAAATATGAAAAATTCCACCATGCTTCTTCAGCTCCCCTCCTGCAAACTTCTACTACCTGGCCAAGAGTGATCGCTACTGAGAAAATCCTATTATTTTTCATAAGTCCTTTTTGCAGTAATAAGCACTGTATCAGCCAGATAATAAGGCTCTGACAAGGCAGGTGCCCTAAATGGGGCCAGTCCATTGCCCAAGGTGGAATGCAGCAGACTCCAGCCATGTCTTGGTATGTTCTGCCATGCTAGGAGCAGATAAAACTGAACCAGCTTTACTCTTTCTGAAGATTTCCCTATGGAAGTGGAATACCCAGCAGCTCCATTACGAAAGCTTTCTCACCAGTGCATACTGGGCAAGGGAGGTGGGGGAGGGAAGCTGAGCACATGGTCTTTACATGAACCCTGTTCAGTCTCAAAAAAACAGACCCTGGGCTTGATTCTCCCCTCATACCATTTTACTGCTGGTATTATACCAGTAGTAACTCAGGATTTACATTGATGGTGGAAGGGAGGAAATTGTGCCCCAACCTCAGAATCCAGCCTTACTTACATATTTCAGATCCAGAATGCTTTCCGTTTTGGAGTGAACATCTGTTCCCAAGTTACTAGTGTTTCCTGAGTCACACAGAGAGATCCACAAATGGGAATTAGGCTCAGCACTCAGACACCTAATTGATAGCACCCTGCCACTTACTGGAATCCATGGCATCAAGGGCCATGCCCAGGTTTCCTATGCCAAGGGAAGAAGAGTACCTAGCAGGAGGAAGTACAAAAGCCAGCAAGCTGAGTCCTGGTGCACACTAGTGTTAGGTCAACATGAGGCAACATACATTGACTTAGTTATGTCAGGGCCTACACTATGGCCTTGTTCTGCCAATGTAAGTGCCCTGTCACATTGACATCATAACTCCAACTCCATGAGAGATTCTCAGTGTAATTGGGGGGTGCAAGGTCTGTATAGACACTGTGCTACTTACACTGAGTGATTTGTCAACTTTCAGGGCTCCATACTACCTGGAAACCTAGTCTCGTCCTTTCACTGTCTAGTCAATGGAAGTATTTCACACGCAGTGGAACAGCTTCAATGGAGGAGACTCAGGTAGAGACCAGCCCCACACTGTCCCCACCCAGTTACATGGGAAAAGAGAGACCTCAATGTAAATTCCTACTCCACAGCTGGTAAAGTGGGGATCTGACCCTAGCTTAACCACATTTGGGCAAGTGGTTGAACCACTAAACTAATAGATACAGGGATGAGGTATGGCTTTCTGCTCTCTTTGCCTGTTGTGTGGTAGCAGAGCACACTTACTGGAGCCAGTCCAATAGACAAGACAGGTGAGGCAACAGCTAGTAGGAATCAGGTATGCAGGACATAGGAAATATCTACAGTGCAACAGGAAGTTGCAATTCCCAGCTCAAGTAGGCACATCCTACTTGCACTGATCATGCTAGTGCACTAATGACAGACCTATTTCTGCCCATACCAAGCTAGGGGTTTGAATATGATCATATTTAGGGCCTCTAGCCAATCCTGCTGCCTGTTCAGCAAAGAGCCATGCTTCTATTTTTAACAGTCTAGCATAATCAAAGCTAGTGCAGGATGGCTACCCAGGCTGGAAGTTCCTCCTTTCAGCTGTATTGTAGACAAAGTCTTAGGTGGCTGTGTGCATGCCAAACAGTAGAAATGAAAACACCGAGGTGACTTCAGCAGCTCAGATGTGGGATTGAGGAGTCTAAATTTTGGATTGAGACACCTAAATCTCTTGGCGTCTAGTGCTTCATGAACTCAGAAGGATAATGGTAGATTGACTTTTCACTGATTTTACATTAATCCAGTGAAAAAGCATTCAGTAAGGCCTTAATTAAAGTATTATCTTAATTAATCACTATTAGATAAATTGTAGAAGAGGGGAAAGTATCTTATGGAGCTCCATTGTTATGTTATCTAAAATGATGCCAAAAGTTACATTCAACTGAAGAGTCTTAAAATTAAATAGTGATTCTGATGTGAACAGAATATTAGGTAAATTTCCAGTTCATTCCAAAATGTGAACAGAACTATTTTTCAGGTTTTTCGCAAAGATTGCTTCTGTGCGAATGCACACGCCACTCCCTTATGCAAATTATTCATTTTTTAAGTTACACTGGAAAGACAGAATCTTAAAGTAAAATTCAAAGATGTGAGGATTCTGTGTGGTTATTGCTTCCTCCCCCATCCCTCCTTTTTTCAAAAAGGAACACAATGGGCTCTTACAGTCTTAGTCATCACAGCAAGTCTCTCAGAAATTCACAACTGCAAATAAATTCAAAACCATAATGATGCTTTTACAAGCCTATGGCTGATGCATATGACCTACAACAATAGAGTTCTTATATTTAGCACCTTTTGTGTAAGAACTTCTCAAAGTGCTGTACAGGGAGTGTAGTTCAATATAAATTATCAGTTTCCCCACGTTAAAATACAATAATAAAAAAGAAGACTTCAGTTTTATATTTAAGGGCCCAGTTCTTCTAACCTTGGGCACACTGAGAGAACTTAATGTCACAATTATTCCCTAAAGTAAGCGTAGCACCATTTGGCCTATTTTACTAATGGAATATTACTCACAAGCAGAGTGTTTCAAAAATTCAGCCAATAGAAGAGAAATGTCTTTGCTTTAAGGAACTTTAGCCTATTTGATCAAACAACCAAAAGCCCCAGATCAATTCACTACAACATGCAGAAGAGAAATGAAGCAGCGAACCGTGCAAAATGTAACATTTAGCTTGACAAATTATTGGTAAATTAAACAGATTTTCATAAAGCTCTGAAAAGTTTACAGGAACCAAAGTGATTTAATAAGAAAAGGGCTGAAACAAGGTAACTAGAAAAATCATTAGGTGTACACCCAAATACAAAGTAGAAATTTCTAGGTGGTGCCACGGCTCCTCTTAAGTTGGCATTTTTCTGCAACAGTCCAGCCATTCCCGTTTAGCACACAGTCCACAGCCCAGCCATGTCTCATATCCTATGGTATCCTCCCAACTGAACGTTCAGCTGAACAACTCTCAGACTTGACATCCCCCACCCCCTCCCCCCTTCCTTCAGTCCTATGTACTTAATTTGTTAGTTTTTATTGTAATTTTTTGTTCGGACCTCTGTACTATATGGATGTCTGTCTGTATAGGAAAAGCTATTGATCTGATGAAGTGGGTCTGTCCCACAAAAGCTCATCACTGAATAAATCATTTTGTTAGTCTTTAAAGTGCTACATTACTGCTGTTTTGTTTGGTTAGAATACAGACTAACACAGGTACCTCTCTGTTACTAGGTTTGAGACGTTCAGTTTTATGAGCTTCTAACACCTCAACTAGCTAAATAAAATAGGGGCTCTGCCATCAGCCATACTATAAATGACTTCACAAATGTTGGAGGCCCTCTACTACCACTGTTGGGACCTACCATGCTCTTTGGAAACAGCACCTCAAATGCAAATAACTCTGATATTGAGGCAGGTTCAAAAATCTGGCTCCAGGATGTAGGTCTTGAGCCATCCTCAAGTTTAAAGGCCTATCACCAAGGCTGTAGACAACACCTCAGACTACTGTTGATGACAACCCATCATTGACTTCATCACTGGAAGACTACTGAATTCCTTAACAGGAATAGAATAAATGAATTCCCACTATCACACTCTGCGATTAAATTGGGACATTGATATGCAGTCACTATTTTACCTTTGGGGCTTTTTTTTTTTATTCTAGCAATATCAAAAATACCATGAAGAAAAGGAGGAAAGTTAGATTTTGAACATTCCATAAACAGAAGAGTCTTAATTTTGAATGCAAATGTTTTATTTGTCTTTATTAACTTCTTTTAGGAGACAGTCCTTCACTGTGGCTAATTCACCTTAAAATGCTGGATGAGAATGCTATGTCAGAATGTGAATAGTCACAGAGAGGTAGCCATGGTAGTCTGTATCTTCACATAACAAGAAAAGCAGTTGTGTAGCACTTTAAAGACTAACAAAATAATTTACTAGGTGATGAGCTTTCTGGGACAGATGAAGTGGGTCTGTCCCATAAAAACTTACCACCTAATAAATTATGTTGTTAGTCAGTAAAATGCTACAGGGCTGTTCTTTTGTGTCAGAATGTGAATAGGTATACTCAAGAGTGAAAGTTAACAGATTTTCTCAGCTCGGATTTCAGGAAAGCGCAGAGGGTTCTGAAGTGGAGCCTTGAGTAATACCATGCATTTAAACAACATTTAAAGGATGTGTGTGATCCCACACCTAAAGAGAAAATTTACACCACAATTATTATCTTGTTACAGATACTCTGCCATGCATTATTTGTAAAATCCTTTACTTCAGACAGCTAAAATATCAATTCAGTAATTTTCCTTTCAGTCTTTTACTGAGTTGAATTCTATGGAAATGATTCATGTATTAATATGCAGTTATTAGATGACTCTCTATCCCCTACTGATGCTATCTGCCTTTGGCCATGGAAAAAAGGAAATTCATTCTTAAAATCTCAGCAGCAAATGGAACATGCATAGAATCAGTCCTGTTCTCATTGATGCCAATGGAAAAATTCCATTGACTTCAACAGAAATAGAATTAAGCCTATATATTACTTAGTTTGATTTATAGTGCTGAGCAAATCCACACATCTGTTAAAATAAATAATAGGAATTAAGTGACTGTTGGTTATATTAATCTTATATAGGATAAAACAAATATTAAAGATGTCAGATATAAACAGTGGATTATACATAAATTAGGGCCAGACTATTATGAATTGTGCATGTACATACACATAATAAGAGACAGCACCCAGTCCAGAGTGATTACAGTCAATTCAGGCTAACACGTAAACATGTGCTTCAGGTTCAACATATGCATAAATGCTATCCTGAAGAGAGATGCTTAACTGAGCTAAGCTCTAGACAAGACAGACACAGGAAGTACTATGATCACTGCTATATGCTGGAAGGCGGGAAAGTGAGATTAAAGGGTTTTATTTTCCAAGCACCCACACAGCTCTTTGATTTCATTGAAGTCATGGACATTTCTTACCTGTAAATAACCAATTCTCTAGTGATTTCGCCCAGGTCATACAGGGAGTCTGGGAAGGGAACCCAAATGCAGTAAACTCCTTCATATCCAGCATTCTGTTATCCAAAACTCTCAAATAACAGGCATTTTGAGCATAAGTAAAATTTAGTCATGTTTTCCATAAGTACAATATAATGAGAGCAAATACAAATAAACACAGCATAAGTTGACTGTGTACAATATTACTGTTGTTGGTAAATAAAGTAGTCTGCGTACATTTTTGTTTGTTTCTTTAATCTTGTTTTCCTTTAGAGTTATGCATTGCTAGGTATACTTCTCTGTTATCCAAAATGTCTGTCAACCATCCGGTCCCGGGGCTGCCAGATATGAGAGTTTACTGTATCGTGACTCCTAGTCCAGTGCCTTTAGCACATAGCTGTCCTTCTTCCTTCTCACTGAAAGCATAATCTGTCCCAATCCTGTAAAACTTCATTTAACTCAAAAGAATAAACCACTAGAAAAAAATCCAACAAGGCACAAAATTCTTCTTTGCGATGATACTGACAAAAAACTGGCTAATAGATAACCTGCCAATGTGTGGCAATCACTACGTGTCATGCCAGCCAGTATGGTCTCATTGTTCCTCACAATTCCCTTTCTATGTGTCGCGTATTGTAAGCTCTTTGGGGTCAGGAACAGTCTTTTCTGTGTTTGTACAGCACCTAGCACAATGGTTCCAGATCTATTATTAGGGATCCTTGGCCCTGTAGTAATACAAATAAATAAATAACGAACTTTGCTTTGCAAGTTAGTTTCCCATATTACAGTGGAAAGGTTACAGAGCATGTAATGAGGTTACCTGTGGACGCATACATTGATTTGAGGGTTTTGTTAACATTACACCCCACCAAGTCAAAGCTCAAGTAGTGAAACAAATAGAAGACAATTCTAGTGGTAGTTCTAAGCTTTTGACAATCTGTTGTTATAAGTACACTTGTAAAGGAGTTTTTACAGGCAGGAAGATTTGTGTGCTGCTGCAGATAGGAGGGCAGCCTGCTAAGAGTGAATGATGATGTGGGAGCTGCTGATTGTGATGCATCAGACGCTGTATATTGACAGGAGAGGTGCATCACAACACAAGGAATAATTAAGAACACAGATAGCTAGAAACATCAAATTACTGAGAATAATAACTCTTTATAGTCATCCTAATTAAATAAATGTTGAGTACCTAATGGCTTGCCATTCATTTGTTTCAGAAGTAGCTACAGCTCAAAATGAGACTTAAGGAGTTATTACTCTTTAATTAACTTATCTGCCACATGCATTTCATGGTGAGTTCCCATCTGTTTTCGAGACACGTTGCTTTTGGTGCAGCCTGCAGAGCGTAATTGTGGGCAAATGCCTAGCTTGGTGGGCATCGTCTGGACTCTGGTACATTCTGCACTCTGCCAAGAGGGTGGGACCCACTAGAACCCAAGTGTAGCATTGAGTTTTCTGTTAACAGGAAAAAAAAGTGAGTCACCATCCGTCCCTCTTGGTCAAAGAAGATGGTCATCTTGTGTAGTTCAGTAGTAACACAGAGACAGCCGTGTTAGTCTACATTCTACCAAAACAAAAAGGCAGTTCAGTAGCACTTTACATTTATTAGGTGCCTTTTTCTTATGTAGTTCAGTGAAGTTATGGATATGGATTCAAAAAAGACGCTTTGAATGTAATACCAGTTTCTTAGAATACATTTTAAGTTGAGAAAGCCTCCCCTGACTCCCCCCAAAACCATGATTCATGATATTTACAGCTCCAGCCCAGTTTGTAGCACTAGATTTCTCCAAGCAAAACAACCACCCAGCAAAAGGTAGTTTTCGCTCTCTTTCTGTTGAGGGAGGAACATAAGAACAGCCATATTGGGTAAGACCAAAGGTCTACCCAGCCCAGGATCCTGTCTACCGACAGTGGCCAATACCAGGTGCCCCAGAGGAAGTGGACTGAACAGGTAACATTCAAGCAATCTCTCTCCTGCCATCCATCTCCAGCTTCTGACAAACAGAGGCTAGGGACACCATTCTTCACCCATCCTGGCTAATAGCCATTAATGGACCTAACCATGAATTAATTTAGCTCTTTTTAAAAACTTATCATAGCCCTGGCCTTCACAGCCTCCTCTGGCAAGGAGTTCCACAGGTTGACTGTGCACTGTGTGAAGAGGAACTTCCTTTTATTTGTGTTAAACCTGTTGCCCATTAATTTCATTTGGTGTCCTCTAGCTCTGATACAAGAACAAATAATTTTGCCTTGCTTGCTTTCTCCACAGCACTCATAATTTTATATACTGCTGTCATATCCCCCTTTAGTCTCCTCTTCTCTAAGCTGAAAATACCTAGTCTCTTTAATCTCACTTCATATGGGACCCGTTCCAAACCCCTAATCATTTTAGTTGCTCTTTTCTGAACCTTTTCTAATGCCGACCTTACAGGTGTGCTAGTCAGTGCTGGCTGAGCTCAGAAGAGCTCATTAGCCTCCTTTCTGCTAGCAGGAGGGGTGGTCAATAAGCTGTTGACCAAAGTAAAGCTGATTTCATTCACCGTGCCCTCAGCGTATATGATAGATCATTTGGGTGGTAAAACAGAAAGAGTGACCCTCACACTCAGTATTAGCGTTGTACCCTTTCAAATAAGTGATGAATGAAGATTAGGGATAATGTGATATCTACTGGTTTTGCTGAAGTCTCTTTGATCACCAGCCATCGGTATTCTGCGGGAGTTTCTAATTGTCACTTTGTGATGTGTAGCAGTACTGTGGTTAAACGTGCTGGGTCCTGTATCTGTTATTAACCTTTATGTTGTGCCTCAAGCAAGTAGGACAAAGTAAGATAGGAATTCTGATCAAGTTATATTTAATGCACTCATTCTCTCACTTGACTAACAGCTGGTGTCTTCGTTTAAGTGAAAAACAAGATTACAGAGGAAAACATAGGTATTGATGACTTGGCTTGCTCCTGCTCATTTTACATCAGGTGATCTGCAGGTTATTAAATAAATACTGCAATCTTGCTAGTAACATACCGGTAAATCGCTGTCTTTCAAAGCATTTTTACTACACCTTTGCTTGAAAATAAGAATTTTTATTTCATTCTGAATGTATTATGATAGCTGTGCTACTATTTACCTCAGTGGCTCTGCTGTACATTATTAATGGATTAGTTTATTGTTCTTCTATTTAATGGGAATCGTATAGCCAAGTAATTTTTGTATTAATCACAGAATCTCTTCTACATTAGGGCCCACAAGTTCCACTTTCAGAAGATTTGGGGGTCTTTTGTTAACAGGATATCTAGAAAAGAGCTACAGTTGAAAGAGTAGCAGATATATATTGTCTTCTTCAGTGCTGGTTATCCCAGAACACAGGTGACTTGTCCAGCAATGGGTCAGATCCTGACCAATACAAATCTGCCTTCCTCCATAGAATCCCAGCTGAGAATCTGGCCCAGCCCAATGTTTTCACTTATTAGGTCATTTAATGACTAGATGTAGGCAGGCATATGGGTTTGCTGTTGCTGTTCTCCTCTATTGAGCCTTTCATTAACACATTAGCATCTGAAGCTGCAGTGATGGATTAGTGCTCATACAGGTGCAGCGGCAGGGCTATCATAAGAGATTAAGGGTTTACTGCAGGCGAGGGAGCAATAGATTGACCTGTGTGTACATGTTACAAATTGCTAGAGATTTTTCAGGCACAGATATCTACTTTCCATCCCATTAAACCAGTCTTGTGCTGGCACATGTCTGCTGAAATCAGCAGAGACATGCTGGATGTAATGGAGATTCAAGCCTGTGGAAGAAGCTGGGGGTGAAATTCCCCTTGGGCTGACTTTCTGACCGGGTTGAATTTCCCCTGTGGGAGAGAAAGTGCTTCTACCCAGAGCAGCAGCCCTGTGACTGATGATTTCCTTTTCCTGATTGCATCACATCTCTCTGGCACCACACACCAAATCAACAAGCAAGTTATTTTTGCATCAAACCCTAGAAAAAGCACAAATCCTGTTTGTAATTACCGTAGTACATAAGGACAAATGGTTTCTTTCAAACCCTCCTCCTGTGGATTCTCTGTATTACCTTTTGTTGCTGATAATGGTTGCCAGTAAGCACAGGGATGGAAAGTGAGGAGGGTGATGTGTGATGTCACAGGCCTCTTAAGCCCCACAATGGAGAAATACCTGTACTAGATTACAACAAGCAATTTGTGTCCCATATAAATAATTCAGACTTTTTATGATTTAGCACTCGATGGTTTGGACTGGCTGCCAGCTAGGGATCCTGGAGTTTTTTCTATTCCTCAGCTAATCCAGCTGACTTTGGTTTCCATTACAAGGGGCTGTTGAAAGTAGAGGTTCAGTAGAAGTTCCCGATTGTTCTGGTTTTGTGGGCAGTGCTGTTGACACACTGAAGACAAAGAGTTGCCCTGAGAGGTGTGGCTGCTACACTGGTATTGAGCCCAGCCAGCATCATGATGAGCAGCATCCAGTAGCTAAAAACCAAGGATTACAAACCAGGGGTCCAGGCTTGCTGGATGATAACTCTAGCCAATCAGTCACCGAAAGATCGATAAAGCTCTTACAACCTGCTTACGACATCCAGTCATGAATTACACTCTGCTGGAATGGCACCACATCACCAGCGAGATGAGCTCCAAGAGAAAATTCACCCGGCCAGTATCTCATCATTCAGCACCATAACAACGCCTGCATTTGCACAAGCCCAGGTAGCCAGACTTGTCGGGCTTCTGCAGCACAAGGGATGACGTTTAACGCAGAAAACTAGGACTCTGACTGGTAACACAGGGTACAGCTGAAGTGGGTCATATTATGTGTTGCAAGCCTCGGCGAAGGGACAGCTGGGTGCCACCATCTCGCTCCAAGTGACACTGTTAGGTGGTGTAAAGCCTTCCCTTGGCTGCTAGCTGGAGTGGAAAGGAACCTGGCAGGGGTTCCATTCTCTTACTTCTGAGTAATTAAGGATCAGACTTTTAAAGGTACAAATGGAGTTTGGCTCCCAGTTCCCATTGTCTTTCAATGAGTAATTAATGGCCTTTTATGTTTCTGAAAATACCCTCCCTTAGAGCAGGTCTGGTCCCTAAGAGGTCCCTAGCTCTGTCTGCACCAGGGTTAGGTCAACGCAAGCATGTAGCTCAGGGCAATATTCCCTGTAAGCTGAGTGCTTGGGCTGCAGCCTAGGAGAGATTCAAATACCACTCAGCTGATTAGCAGAGCACCCATAGCCGGCAGCAAGAGTTCCTATGGGTGGTGCACATCCGATCACATTTAGGTGCACGTAACAAAATTTATTCCACCCTGGATGGAAAAAATAGAGGGAATCCTGCTCAGGGTTGTGGATTTTTCTGGCAAAACCATCAGTGGAGCCCACAGGACTTGGTTTGAGTGTGAACAGAGCGCTGTTACCTGCAGTTGAACATTTTCAGTCTTCCATCTTGCGACAGAGAAATGAGGGGCAGTGGCCTCAAGAAACTTGTTCTGCAAAGGACCCAAAGACTGGACTCTACACTGCTGCTGTAGGGCCAGGCCTTCAGCCCCTGGAAGGAGCACAAGCTAATGAGCTAAGATCTAGATTACTCCCAACTTTTAAGCTGATTCCCTCAGCGCAAACTCTGCTGCAGCTCCCCACCACCACCGCACCACTGTCTAGGAGAGGACATTGAAAGGCCCCTCTACCAGCAGCCTGTAAAGTGGGTCAGGAGTGGAGTGGGCATAGTCCCATGGATGGCACTACCATATGCGGTCATAAGGGGGCCTAAATGCAACCCTGATGGGAGGTGACTTCACCTGGTTTCTCTTGCATTGAGTCCTCCTTGGGTGCTTGGAGATACAATCTCCTCCCTCCCCCCAACACCAGGTTACCCCACCACACACACACACACACACACACACACACACACACACACACCATCTTGTTTTGACCTTTGATGCTATTCTGGGGTGTGAAGAAATCAACATGACATACATATTTGCCTGACCCCCTTTAGCGAGTCCCTATGAAACAGACACTGCTTTTGCTTTTGCTCCCAAAGCTCCCTGGCCTTTCTGTCACTATATAGACAAGAAACAAAGAAGAAGGGGGCTAATCTGATAACAGAAAATGAAGGAATCCGTCTCTACACATTTCCTTCAGAGAAGCTCCAGGTCCTGGGCCAGGACTAGATGGTACGATTAGGCAGTGGCTATGGGCGCCTTTAGATGTCTACCCAGCATTCAGTGCTTGTCCAGGACATCTGTGAATCAATCCTCTGTTGTCTAAGGGGTCATCTTTACTACATTGTGGATCGGATTAGCTCTACTGTGATTGACCTACCAGTGGTTGATTTATCATGTCTGCTTAAGTGTGATAAATCGACCTCTGAGTGCTCTCCCGTCAATGCCGGTACTGCACCAGGACGAGAAGTTTGTTGACAGGAGAGCAGCCCCTGTAAACCTTACTGCATGGAAGACACCTTGTAAGGACGGTTGACTACAGCTACACTAGTCACATCTCTTAGATGGACGGGTGGGTGGATGTCATAGTGCAGGCAAGGCCTGCGTTGCAATAAATTCAAAGGAAAGGTGTGTCAGCAGAAAAAGGTAGAGCAGCAAAGAAAGATGATGACCAAAAATGAAACAAGACAAGTAAAGACCTGGGGAAAGTGCAGAGGCGAGTTGGTTGAGTGGCAGTGCTGCCACTGGAGAAAGGAGCCAGGCAAGTCAAGGCTGAGAGCCGACTCAGCTTTTCAGGCAATGAAATCGAGAAACCAGACGTGCCATCTGGACTGTAACGTTCCTTCCTGACAACTGAGCCATGAAGAGGCATTTTGTGTCAAGTCTCTGAGGGAGCCAATGGCCTGTTCTCCCAGACAAAGGTGAACAGCAGCGACAACAGCTGCTAATCGAGGAGCTGTAGATTGTTTCCAAATTTGTGAATAACCTAGAGGCTTGTTCTTGGTCTGGGGCCCTGACGTGAGCAATCGAGGCTGTACATTTGCCAGCCTGCGCTGCACACAATGCCAGAAAAATAACAGCTTCTGGGAGAAAAAATAATACATGAGTACTGCAAACGGAGACGTTTCCCTGCCCCTAACATGATGCTGAGCAGCTACTGCAGGGGGAGGCTCATGCAGCAAATTCTCCCCCACCTGTCAAACCTCACACTGATAAGCTACAGACCAGCAGCTTGGCAGGCACAAAAATTGACTATGGCTGATCATTCATGGTGGAAAGTCACTAATTGATTATGTGGCCATAAAGCCCTCCTGCCATCAGGGCCAGACAGTAAAAAAATTATACTATTCTTAATCTCATACGCCGACAATGAACCCAACGCAGGCCAGGACCATCTTCCTAGTCGCATGCCCATCCCCTTGCCCTAAGCAAGTCCCCTGTCCTGCCTGCCTGTAATGAAAACAAACTAGATGGGATTAACCCTGTTTGCAGATCTCTAGGTGTCTATTTTAATTCTAGGGCATGACAGCACCCTGAACACAGGGCATTTCCCCAGCACACAACTGTATGTGGCTGGAACCAAGTAAGCACTCCGAGGCACCAGCCAGAGCTCTCTACCCATCCTGAATGGGCACAGAAATGTTTAAATCTCTCTTTAGGAGACGGACCCAGCGCACGACTTTTACACAATACCACATGGGGCTTTCTTTTCCCACTGTGCCTGGTGGTGCAACTTGCTGGGCACTGCCTAAAGGGTGGCTAGCTATCACCAAGAGGATCAAGATGTCTGTCTCTAATGGGATCCTATCTGAACAGGGCATTTCAAGTGGCATAAGCTGTCCGGCCCCCATTCAGACAGCAGCAGCATCCGCAGCTCATTACTGCCTGGCCTGGGTTTTGGTGAGAAAGAATTCCTGATTCCCCATTTTTCCAGAGCAGGAGGTGACAGACACTTGGAATAAGAGCTCCAGGGCTCGGACGCTTATGGCAATGACAGGCTGCAAGGAGGCCGTGAACCACAGGGTTCATTTTCCCAGAGAGGAATGATCACGCAGACAGCTGTGGCTGCTTTTGGGGATGTCCCACAATCCACTGTCTCTGACCGTCCCCAAAGCCTGATCTCTGGCAGATCTACCTTCCTCCACCCCTTGTGGAAAACCCCAGAGTGCAGAAGAAGGACGAGTCAGAAGCTTTCCGGCCTGCCTCTCGCTGGGGCCCACACTTTCTCCTCAGCCGTTGGTTTGGTACAGGTGGGCCTGGCTCTCCCAGCCTGACGCAGAGCAACAGTGACTGGAGCAAGGAGGGGCCCGAAGATAGGAATGTTTCCTTCTGTGAGCCGGGCAGACAGTGCCCCATGCCAGCTGTGGGTCTCTAGCAGTACAGTAAACACTTTCATGTCCAGCAGGCCTGGAACCAGGAGGTTGCTGGCTATTCAAATAATCTGGATACTAGAGAGGTACGCCTAGCAATGCACGGCACGAGAGAAAAACAAGATTAGATATTAAGAAAAACAAAAATGTATGCAGAGTACTTTATTTCCCAACAACGCAGCATTGTACACTGTCAGCTTATCCTGTATTTGCTGTGAGTACTTGTATGTACTGTCACTACACTGTCCGTATGGAAAAGGTAACTAAAACTTACGTACAGTTAAAATCCCAGGAATCTGAGAGGTTCAGACGATAGAATGCCAGAAATGAAAGAGTTTTACTGTAGCGTCCCAGCACGGCCAGGCCTTCTTCCAGAGCAGCTCCACTGCAGTAAGCCAGTGTTCCTTTTACCCACTCTGCAATATTCCCTCTAATTCTTCTATTCACGTGTGGAACAATGTTATGTGCACTGTGGCATGTGCAGATGCGAACCACCAGTAAACACATGCTGCTGGTTGCGGGTGTTCTGCTGATGGGCTGGGTGGCACCTGACTCTCTCCTGAATGGCTGCCCAAGCGCTCAGCTTACAGGGAACACTGCCCATCTGCTATCAGCCACGAAAGGCGAGGTCTAAGCTGGGCTGACATGCGTACGCGTGTCTCCCCACCATCAATTCCTGCTCCCATTGAAGTCACTGGGCAATCTGCCATCCACCTAAATGGACTCTGGAGTTCATCCTTAGTTAAAATGAACCTGGGACATGCCGCGGTAGGTGGAATCCCTTTACTGATGTGCTTCGCCAGCCGCTAACAGTGAAGTCTTGTACCCAGGTGACCTCTGCGCCAAGCTGAGCAGTTCTCCACTGTGGCTGCCACATCTGATTTCTGTCCATTTGCTTTTGCTTGCCTGACAGTCCCGGCAGTAGTGTCATTTGTGGAAAAATGATATGTGGTCATGTCAGCTAAGCCAGGATTGTAAGGGGTCACCAGAGCAGCCCAAGCAGCCTCCATTCTGGCGTTTCTTAATTTCTGAGTGTTTCGCTTTGCAACCTTAATACATTCTGAATGTAGGGGTTTGGGTTTTGGTTGTTTTGTGCTTAGCTTTGAGCACCCAGTTCGGCGTATATTGGGTTTAACTCTTTCAGTGCCTCAGTTGAGCCATCTGTGAAATGCATATAAGAAGATGCTGAGCTGTATTGCAGGAGTTTGATGCTGCCTAATTAAGATTTGCAGAGTGCTTTGAGATTCTCAGATGAAAGATGCCAGTCAAACTCTAGAGCTTCAAAGAAACTTGCTCCTGCTCTCTTAAAAGAGCATACCTAAGAACAAGCGACAGCTCCTTGCATTCAGGCAGCCTGGGAGCCTTTAAATGGCCTGCGTTGTTTGATGTTGTCTGTCACAATCTGGTAGAGATCTTCGGCAGAAAATGACATATAAGCAAAGCAGACAGGCTCTGAATTATTGATATTCCAGGAAGCAGTCTCCTGGCTGCCATGTATTATCAGGACAGGAGAGTTAATGACTATTTTAATCAAAAACTTGGAGAGAATGGAATTACCACGCTCAGATCTGTTCAAAATACTCCAGCATGATTGTTGGTAACCACCTACAAAAGAGCTACCAGGAAAGTTTGTTTCAAAACAACATATTAATGTACCATGCAAGACAATTTAGCTCTTGGATACACTTCCAAAGAGGCTTGAAACCCTAGGAAATAATTGTCAGAGACAGTGGACCATTACCCCACTGACTGCTCTTTCTGCAAGGTCAAATACACCAAAACCAATTCATTGTTCATTCTTAAGGACTTCTTAGCCAACCATCCCCAATGAGCTGGGCATAAAAATTAAGTTACTTCCTTGCGGATAATGCCCATGAATGAATGTTCCAAATGAACTGAAATGTAGCCCTTTCTAAGCGGTATTATGCACATGCTGTGCCACTTATTGCTGACAGAAGGGGAGGTTTACAGTGGAAAACTACTGCCCCATGCTGGTGAGCACTGAGTGACAGCGCAGTAACACAGCTGAAGCCAAGCTGGAGAAAAACAGCAGATATCATACCTTGTTATTCCTGCCAGCTGGTTCTGCTTGTATGCACAGCCTCTGGTACTCACTCACTTGGACAAGCCTAGTTTGGTCTGCAAGCAAGGTTCCCTCTAATTTTTTTCCACCCCCTGTGTGGAATAAATTTTGTTTTGTGCACTGAGGGACATGTGGATGTGCACCAACAATAGACACACAGGCTGCCAGCTGTGGGCCTCTGCTAATCAGGAGGCCAGCACCTGAATCGCTCATAGGGAGCCACCCAAGCACTCAGCTCACCAGGTACACCAGCTGCAAGCGTACTTTCAGATTGCAGCAATGTTACAATTACCTTGCAAACCACTCTCAGGCACTGTGGAAGTATCCCTGCATCACCATGACAGCTGCTTGTGGACTGAGCCACACAAAAGGAAGGGGAGTGGGGAAATAAGAGCAACCAAATAAGCAGCAGAAAGGAGGTGACACTAGCATGTACTAGCATGGCTTCTCTCATGAGCACCACCGTGGCAGAGGGGAGAGACATCCCCAGCCTGCCATCGCTTCAGAGGCCTGGATATGCAGAGCCGCCTGAAGCACAACATTTGTATCAGCATCTGAGCAACAAACATGGGCCACAGCTGTGCAGCAGCTCTGCGCAGATTGGCAGGGCCCTCTGGACAGGTCTTGTTCTAATTTTTCTCCATCCCTGCCTGGAATACATTTTGTTGTGTGCACTGAGGCACGTGTGATCTGCACCACTAGTAGAAACACACACTGCCGGCTATGGGCGCTCTGCTGATCAGCTGGGCGGTACCTGAATCGCTGCTGGGCGGCTGCCCAAGCACCCAGCTTGCAGGGAACGCTGCTCAGCACTTGGCTATAGCACTGGAGTCTGGCCAGGTGGTGAGGCAGGATTTCTGCTGCGACCAACAGGCTGCATCAGGAGGTTTAAGCTGAGTGCCCCCAAATAGCCACCCCCATGCAGGTCACTCCATTTGCCAAGCAGGAGTGGGTGGGTGCAGAGCCGTTGCAGCAGCCCCAGGCAGAGCATTCAGGGTGCAGGGCCCTGCCTGCAAGTTGGACGTGGCCCATGTGACAGGCCTGGCTTGTTGGGCAGAGGATCTGATGGGGAGGGAGCCAGACTTGCAGTGCCAAGACAGCGTGTTGCTGCCCCCCGCACCCAGCAAGCGGGTGGCACAGAAGGTTGGGGCAAGGGCAGGCTGTGATGGGTTTTGCCCCATCTCTTTGGCAGGCAGCCTGCTTGTGCAGGGGACTTGCTGCAGGACTGCCCTCCAGCGTGCTAGCTGTGCATGAATTAAGGAGCACAGGTCTGACGGGTAGGCAGCCTCTTGGCCCAGCCCCTCTGAAAAGGGGAGAGGCCATGGCTCTGGGTATGGGGAAGGCAGTAGGTGTAGTATATGTGGGCTTTAGCAAAGCTTTTGATACGACCTCCCACAGAATTCTTGCCAGCAAGTTAAGGAGGCACAGACTGGAGATGTGGACTGTAAGGTGGACCAAAAGATGCTTAGATCGTTGGGCTCAATGGGTTGTGATCAATGGCTCAATGTCTGGTTGGTAGCTGGTATCAAGCAGAGTCCCCCAAGGGCCAGTTCTGGGGCTGGTTTTGTTCAACAACTTTATTGATGACCTGGATGAGGGGATGGATTGCACCTTCAGCAGGTGCAAGGAGGGCACGAAGCTAGGGGGAGAGAGAGATATGGTGGGGGGCAGGGATAGGGTCCAGCGAGACCTAGACAAATTGGGGGATTGGGCCAAAAGAAATCCAGTGAGGTTCAACAAGGACAAGTGCCTGCACTCAGGACAGAGAAATCCCAAGCACTCCTACAGGCTGGGGCCTGACTGGCTAAGCACCAGTTCTGCAGAAAAGGAGCTGGGGATTACAGTGCATGAGAAGCTGGAAATGAGCCACCAGCATGCTCTTGTAGCCAAGAAGGCTAACAGCATACTGGGGTGCATTAATAGGAGCACTGCCAGCAGATCTAGGGAAGTGATTATTCCCCTTTATTTGGCACTGGTGAGCCCACATTGAGAGTAGGGCTCGGAAAAGAACTAAATAAATTCATCAAGATTTGGTCCCACAATGGCTATTAGCCAGGGTAGGTAGGAATGGTGTCTCCAGCCTCTGTCAGAGGCTAGAAATGGATGACAGGAGAGAAATCACCTGATCACCTGTTCTGTTCACTCCCTCTAGGGTATCTGGCATTGGCCTGTCAGAAGGCAGGATACTGGGCTAGATGGACCTTTGGTCTGACCCAGTGTGGCTGTTCTTATGCGCATGGTGTCCAATTCTGGGACCCCCATTGCAGGAAGGATGTGGACGCAGTGGAGAGAGTCCAGCAGAGGGCACCCCAAATGATCAGGGGGCTGGAGCAGATGACTTATTAGATGAGGCTGAGGGATTTGGGCTTATTTAGTCCACAGAAGAGAAGAGTGAAAGGGGTGATTTGGTAGCACCTTCAGCTACCTGAAAGAAAGTTCCGGAGGATGGAGAGAGGCTGTTCTCAGTGGGTGACAGATGGCAGAACAAGGAGCAATGGTCTCAAGTGACAGTCAGGCAGGCCGACGCTGGATATCAGGAAAATCTCTTTCAGAGAGAGGGTGATGAAGCACTGCAATGCATTTCCTAGGGAGATGGTAGAATCTCCTTCCTTAGAGGTATGTAGGTCCTAGCTTGACAGAGGGCTGGCTGGGACAATTTATTGGTGGTGGTCCTGCTTTCGGTGGGTTGTTGGACTCAATGACCTCCTGAGGTCCCTTCCAACCCTTTGATTCTCTGATCCTATGACTTGGTTCGGTTGGGCCCACTCTTTTGTTACACATAATTCTCCAGACACAACGGCGGACCGGCCCAATCCGTTCTCCTGCGAGGCCAGTGCCGTCACGGTACTTCCGTGCTTATGAGAGCCAGTGATTTATGTGGCCACAGCAAGAGGCAGGCTCTGCAGGTTGAAACTGGGTCAGCTCCAGCCCATCAAATCCTGGCTGGCTCCTGTGGGAAGTTCAAATGCGAACGCTGCGTGAGAGGCCCCATGCAGCCAAAGCACTTCCAGACAGATGCTCTGCTGGTGCACACCGGCATGGTCCTAGGATGGTACTACGCTGATTCTCATCCCCTCCACTTCTAGGGACACTTTGCCTTCTGTGTAGGGGAAGGGCTTTTATGTGCGGCCTGAGCCTGCACTGACGGACGAGTCACTTCAACTTCTGTGAGCCATCCTGTTCTTGTCTCCAGCAGACCCATGCCCTCAGCCAGAGTCAAGCAGCGCCTATGGACCCACCACCTTCCCAACTAGCTGAGGGCCTGGCCCGACATACTGCTGGGTGGTCCCTTGCTCCCGTATGTTAGTTCGTACCCTGACACTGAGGAGCAAACCATGGAGGAGTTTCAGTCGAGCGATGTGACGAACCTGAGCCTGGGACAGCCCGACTCTTGCTGGGTTTGGCCTAAATCAGCTGCAGCCGTGAGCAAAGTTACCCCCCGCACGTGTTCGTCTTTGCAGGGCCAGGGGTTCAGGACCGAGGACAGAAGCGAGAAATATGATAAGACATGCAACCGTGGGCAACTGAAAGGTGGGTGGTGAATGGCCAAGGCCCTAATGACACAGCACTGGGCCTTCTGACGTATCCGTAGCTGTCTAGTTCTCCCAGCCCTGTGCCAGGTATCAGGGATGTAACGCCACCCGACTCCCTCGCCGCTCCTGGCTGTGTTTTGTTCTCATCCTCCTACCACCTTGGCAGACAGATGGAGTCAGGCTCAATATTTCCGAAACACGTTAGGGATTGTGATTTCCTCCCTCCCCTCCCTCAGACTCATGCCTGCCAGAGGAGACGAGATGGAGACAGAGAGCAGCCTGCTTCCTGAAAGGGACTAATCGTTATTGGCCTGCAGTGCCCAGAAACAAAGAGGAGAAGGCGAGGGCAGCAGAGGTGATGTTTCTCTCTGGCTGATAAGGGAGCTTGTCTCCAGCCAGCAGCGGAAGAATGGCTGTTTTCTTTGAAAACCTCAGCAAACATCTCCACCTCCCTCTGTTGCTTGTCGGGGCAGCGGGGGGCACTTGAAAGTCTGCATCTGCTCAGTGTCTCCACTCTGGGCACCTCTCTAGTGTATACAGCATGCGGATCCGGCCATGTGTAGACAGCCCACAGTGCTCCAGGGCTGTGCTCGCGGCTAGGCTGGCAGGCAGGCGTTTCTGCTGGGAAGCAAGGGTTGTTTTTGCAGCGGGCGCTCCACTGGCTGCTGTGGAAAAAGGGCAGTCCTCTGTCTGACGTCCTGGCCTAGGACCTGGGACCAAATTCCTGGCTCTGTCTGACCTGGGGCAAATTGCTCTGGGCCACTGTCCGGAGGGAGGAGACTGGGGCTAACACAGATAGCACAAATCCTTTTGTTTGGGAGGCACAGTGATGGTGCCCAAATGAAGCGTGTTTGAAAAGAGACACATTGGTGAGCTCAGCCTGCCTCTCCTGCATGGTGTGAGGCCGTCATGGTCTGAATTCCTCTGCTTCTTCCTGCAGTTTCGGGAACAATGGAACAGCGGTGAGTGTTTTCATGTGCCCACCTTGCGTGCAACAGAGAGAGCTGGTATCTGCTTAGAGGAGGTGATCAGATGGCAGTAATGCTCCCGGGCTGGCTGAGATTAGAAATGGGCACTTCAGACCCATTCTCAGCCCTCTGCCAGCAGGCAGGAGCTCTCACTGCCAGGGGAGCAATCCATCAGTTAGCACTGCCCTGCATTCCACAGGGGGATTATGCAGTTCCCCTGTCCCCTGTTCTCTGAAGTTCAGCTGCTCCCTTCTCCCACGTCACAAAGACACTGTCTTCTGCCTGCACCCCTGGTCTCTGCAGGCTGCCTCCCCTTCACACAGGGGATGGTTTTAAGATCCTTCTGGCTCCCTCTGGCACCAGACCGGCTGACCATTCTCAGCATGGCACACACACTCAGAGCAGTTCATTTATCACATGCTGAGCAGACAACCTCTGTTCTATCCCCAGCTGCCCAGCCCTCCCAGGGACATCAGGATCCGTGCAGACAAATGGATGTGCTGCTGCCAGGCAGGCTGATGGGAAGGGAAAGCTGCTCATCTCCATGGAGAAGGATGCCACAGCAATACTGGGGGAGCCCATCAAGGATCAGAGTGAGGAAGATTTGTTGACTCCTTACACAGTACTTCGCTTCATCGCTTTTTGGCACATTTCTCACCAAAGGGGGATTCCTCCCCCTCCATTGCAGCTCAGCTGCAAATGTGGGTGTCTGCGTATTTGGCACTGTCTGTAGCAAACCGTTGCACATACGAAAAGAGAGTCCCATTTCCCCAAACCCTCCCTTAGCCCCAGTGACTCCTGCCCACACCTGTCGGGGAGGGAGGCCTTGGCGCTAAAGCAAAGGCTTGGGAGACAGCAGCTCTGGATTCCCCCAGACTCTGGGTGTCACCCTAAGCCAGGCACGTAGGATCAGGATGACAAGAGATTTAGGGGCCTGACACCAACTGATTTTAGTGGTGGTGTCAGCCACCAAAGCTTAGTCCTGGGGCTCTGGACAGTGGCCAGGGTAGTACTGGGGCTCAGAACTACACTTGAGCGTCGCTAGGTCCAGGCTCTGGTTCAGCACAGGGCAGCAACAAACAACCAACTCAGGGCAAGGGCCTCACAAGGTTGGGGGCTGGCAGGGCCAGGAGTGTGCCTATAACAGTGAGAGGGGGAGACTGCTGCCCATGGGTTAGGGGTGCCAGAGGGAAAGGTCTGGCCACTCCACTGTGCCCTGTCCATCGGCGGTCCGCCAGTGATATCGGCGAGGATCCACACCACAACAGGCTGACCCAGCTATCCCTGGGCCACGTCCAACTCTCCCCCTCGGCTCACACCTGGTGGGGTAGCTGGTCAAGTTTGCTTGGGTAGAGCAGGATCTCTGTCCCAGCTGGTAGCTCCTTCTCAATGAGGTCTGGCTCTGGGCCTGGCAGTCTGGGCCAGTCTTCAGCTTGCTGGCTGGCTCCTCCAGTGGCTGGGGACCAACTGGGCTTCTAGCTGTGGCTTTTATACAGGTAGCCCAGCCCCCCACCTTCTGGTCAGGTGAGGGGGCAGAGCTAGGTTCTGCCCACCAGAGTTCAGAGAGAGGTTTGTCTCCTGACAGCTTAGTGAGCACCCATCTCTGCTAACTACCCAAGGCAGGTACCCAAGAATGTTTGTGAATCTGGGCCTGGCCTTTATGTGGGCTCAGTTATCCCATCTGTGGCATGGGTAGAATGATTCAGAACTGCCATGCCGCATGCTCCCCAGTTCCAAACCCCCAGAATCCGGGTGTTGCACTCATTGCAAAGTGACACAGAGACAGCCCTTCCAGGCTGTAACTATTGCACTTGGGACAGAATAGAATCAACCAAATGCACATTCCTTCTACGTGTATGTTTCAAGTGTATGCCTCAGGCACAACTATACACACCACACACACCGGGCAGAACAAAATACCCCCCTTGTCACCCAGGGGCAGGGTAAGTTTTAAGTTCTTTGCTACCCCAACATTTTAGCTCTTAAAACAAATGCCCCCCAAGGCTGGGCTGAGGCCCCGCGCCCTTGCGGATTGTTCTTCTCTTTGGGGGACATTACATGACTCAAATGCAAAGCCTGGGCCAGACGGTACCTGGTGGCATATGCAGCAGCATCTGCCTCTTTGGCCAACCCCTCACACTGCTTGGCTGCCAGGAGACAACCGCCCATGGCTTCTTTATGTAGTTAGGCTGTTGACGGTGCTGTAGCTTCCTGGGTGGCATTTGCCTCTTCTGCCATCTCCGGCGAGTAAGTTCCTGTAGGCTGGGGAGGGGATGACTCATTTGATAACCAGACTTGGAATCCGAGGCTGCAGCCAGTTTCTCCGCTAGCTCGAATGCGAGTTCAGTGCTGGGGGCAGGTGATGAATTCACGGGCCTGGAAATTGAAGTTCCTTGTTTATCTGGAGATAAGTTCAGGCTGGGTGACCAGTAAAGCTGGTAAGTGCAGGGGGGACAGTGGCTTAAGGGTACTTATTGACTGGGAACTAACCTGGAGCCACTCGATCATTGTCAGCCGAGCAGCTGGCTGTCAGGTGGTATTGATGGTCCAGGCACAGCCATCACACTGTGTCAGCTGTGAGCCACGCCTAGGGGGACAGATTCTGCAGCCCAATAGCAATTGCTGAGCTAGTAAGGGGGCTGTGTCAGAAGCCCCTGAAGTCTGCAGAGAGGATCCATTAACAGCAGGGCTTTGGATATGATTTCAGGTCCCCAGTATTGTATTACCAAAAACAACAAAACCAAACCCTTAGCTCAGTAGTCCAGAAGTGTTTCACTGTATGAGCACATCCAGAAATGCCCCTGCAGGTATGAACAGGTGGACTCTGGTAGCTGATACTTGGGAACATTCATAATGATTTTCACTAAACAACCATCCTTCAAAGGCAGCTTCTAAAAATCCATTAGACCTTCTGCTATCACCTAATGGGGTTATTACGTACTTAGAGCAGCTGTTACTCCATGGGACAAATTTCAACCTTTCCAACCTGTGTTATGTGTACCAGGGTCATACACCTGAGAATCTTACAGCCCAGAATCCTGCTGTTTTACAGGAGGCCCAGTGGTCCACATCCCCTTTCTACAGCAACGCTCTTAGGCTGTCTCTACACGGCAGTGTTATTTCCGAATAAGCTATTCTGCAGGAGCCTATTTTGAAATAACGCAGCTACATGCAAACTGCATATGGAAATAGCGCTCCTCTATTGTGAAACAGAGTGTCCATACACAATAGAGCTATTTCAGATTAGAGCCCTTGGACCAGACTATACCTTATTTCAAAATAGCCCCTGTTCCTACCAACACAGCCACTATGCCAAAATATCTCTTTCGGAATGGATGCTATTCCTCATAGAGTGAGGTTTACCGAATTGGAAATAAGCCATCTGCTATTGAAAGAGTGGTTGCATTATGTAGACACTAGCAAAGTTATTTCAGAATAGCAGGCACTATTCCAAAATAACTTGGCTGGGTAGGCACACCCTGACTGACCCAGTTTGTGTGTGGCAGTACGCTCACACCTAGGGCATGACTTGGGTGTCCTTAGGCCACGGAGGATGGGCCTTTGAGATGTGTGATGACAAAACCTTGAAAAAAGCAATCCTACCTGGGCTCATCCTGTTCCTAATGGCCCTAGGCCAGTGGTTCCCAAGCTTTTAGGTAATGCAGTAAACTTCAATGAGACAAACAATTCTATGAACACCCACTTTTTTCAGCTGAATCAATTGCTCATAGATGTCACATTTACTTACATTTGCTATGGTTACGGTCTCACTAGAGAGGTTTACAACACAGTAGGGCAACAAGCTAAAAAGGATCAAATGCATTAATGTTTCAAATCCACCACAGAATACACCATCTTCGTGAGCACAGACTCATTTTCCAAACCTGCTCAGCACCATGCGAGGGATGTTGAGTAAACAAGAAACCATTGGAAGCAGCTCCCCTCCCTCCCTGCCAGCCTGTTGGAGCCAGGATGTGGCATTTATGCCACATTCCAGCTCCAACAGTCTCCCTCTGTCCCTGCCTCCCTCCCCCTTGCTACAACAGGAAGTGGGAGTGGGCTCCCCACCAGCTCGTTCAGGCCAGGAAGCAGCATTTCAGCTGTCTTCCAGTGCAAACGGGGTCCTGCGGGGTCAGCATTTCCCCTCAAGGTGGCAATGCAAAGAGCCACCACGGGGAATGGGAGAAATTGACAAACCCTGCACCAGCTGGGACTCAGGCAGCCTTGCTATTTGAGCCCCAGCTGGTGCAGGGTCACCATTTCCCTCTCCCCCTGCTCCACGCTCCAGTACACACACTTGGCAGCACACTGGTTGAAGACCACTAGCCTAGACTCAGACAAGCTGTAATGGTATTATCCCATCTTCCATGAAGACTGCCCACTTGAAAGTGAAACAGATAGTGGCTGGATAGACTGTTGTTATAATCTATAATTTATCATCATTGTGATCCAACCCACCCCCACCCCCCCATACATTTGCAGAGTAGTGATGTCAACTGGCGAGCAGCCCTGGCCATGGCGGGACCCCAGGCCACAGCAGGGGCCAGTGGGAAGATCAGGGGGCAGGCTGGGCTGTTGGACCCAAGTTAAAACAGCTAACCAATTAAGTGTTCTCCATGGCGGCTTGATGCCTTGCAAGCCCACGCAATGCAGTGGGTGGTTAGCAGCACCGACTCACATCTTTAGACACTAGTCAGGACAAGACATCTCATAGTTTAACATGGGCTCAGCTGATCAAATAACTGCTTGGGACCAGCCTAGGAAGCATTCCTTAGATCAGATTAGCTAACCCAATGTAATATCACAGCATCAGAGCCTAGGCCAAGCAAAGCCCTCGGTCACATCCACAATGCGGTGCAGCGGACGATCGAGGCAGTAAAGCTGAAATCGATGACCCGTTTTCGTCATACAGGGTGCAGGACAATGCACTATGATGGAACGCATTCAGTTTGTTCCGTCACTACCTTTAGTGGACTTGCAAGGGAGCACTTTCCCACGTACAGAGCATGCCGAAGCTTCACGGATCAAATAACTGGCTCTCCAACAGGGCAAGAAGAGCTGTCTAGCTGCACAAGCCACAGATCAGAAAACGGGACCGTACAACCCTGCCTCCCACAAGCATACAAAAGTGGAAGGAGAGGTGCGCACCCAATGCTCAAGCTTGTGCTCTTTGTTCCAGCTCCTGTGTGGGTAAAAAAGGTGGCCCCTGCTGCCAGTCAAGGGTAATCAAACTGAGCTGATTCTATTTCCCAGACATTTCTACCACCTCCAACAGGACAAACAGCCTCCCTCCTACAGTGGTGAAGTCATTCAGTCATTACGTGCTCTGGAGCAATTTCATCTCCCAGATGTTGAATCAAGCGCCCAAATATAACCCACCACTAGGTCACAAACTCAGCTCTCAAGTTGCTGGCTGCAAGTGCGAGTGGCCTGTGCCTATCATCACGGCTAGAGCCAGCACATTAGCATCTTGGCTAGCAACCCTTCCAAAGCAGCCAGTTTCCACAGCACTATATTTGCAAAGGTTTGTTATCCTTGTCATCTCGTAGGCTGACCTCTTCAATAATATTTAAAATCTCTTCTTGGCCCACCCCAGTGCCAGGAAATTCCTGGGGCCTGCGAGAACTTGATGGTCACAAACACCTGAAAAGATGTGTCATGCCACAGCTAGTAATAAAAGTCTAGTGTGAAAAGTCAGGAAGAGTAAAACTATTTGTTGCAAATGTATCTCCATTTCAATCTAAGTAACATAAGCAGGAAACCAGAGATTTTCCCACTGAGCAGGGCATATCCTCATCTGCTGTAGATTGGCAAGACACAATTGTCTTCCAGGGAGTTATGCTGACTTACACTGTAGGGGAAGACAACATGGGTACTCCATCTTGGAATGTCCAAACAACCACCGAGCCCCCATCGTGGCTGCCCTCTTCCTCTCCTGAGAGCACTCTTCTACTCTTTTGGCTTTTGGCAGGAAATCGGATAGATGTGACCTGAGTTCAGCCCAGTAACAACTGGCTATTTAAGGGCAGCTTTGCCATTTCCAAGGGGCTGCCCTTCTGAGTGGTGGAGCTGGAGGTGCTTAGAGGTGCAGATCAGCAACACAGGTGTAGGTCTGGGTGTGGGAGAGTGATGTACCTGTACAAGAGGGATGTGTCACTAGCTGCCACCCTCCTAACTGAGGACAGACACACACCACGATGTTGCAGAGAGGGAGAGCGAGCCAAGCCATTGCTGGGAGCAGAGCTAACATCGCCTGATCCAGAGGACCACTCCTTACCGTCAGTGCCACCTGGAGATGGAGCCTAGAGCAGTCCCATCGCTGTGAGGGTCCTCCATTTCCTTACCTGGCTCCTGTCTGCGAGGGCGGGGAGACACTCTTGCTTGTGTTACCAGAGGTGGCCCCTGCTCCCAGCGGCCAGGACCCACTGGCGACCTTCCCAGTGAGACCTGGCCGGCGGGCAGGGCCCAAGATGGCCTGCTGACCCAGGGCCCAGCTGACGTCCCATGGAAGCCTATCAACTGGAGTGTGGGGCCTTGAAGGTGCAGGGTCCAAGCAACCGCTTTGCCCTAATCTGTCTTCCAGGGAGCTATCACAGTCAGCACACCACCTGTTCTGTGACTCACCTTTGTCCGGGGGGGTCCTTGTTCTACTTTGTTCTCTGCTCCTGGGTCTACCTTGTGTTTAGAGCTGGTTGCTAAACATCCTGTTTGTTTGCACCTGCTGGTTTCATTTCTCCTAAGGGGCTAAGACGAATCTCAGTGATAGGAGGGGTAGGGGACACTCCTCGAGGCTGGCTCCCTTTTGGCCAGGCAACCCCAGCTGGGGAGCTGAGCCATGGGGGTCTGAATTTGCCCTCACTTATCCCAGGGATAATTAGAAGTGACTTCAGTTCTGAAATCAACCGTGTGGAGTAACTTAAAATTTGGAGGAAGGCTGGAAACATTTATTCTCCATGGTCCTGATTTGGATCATCTAACTCTTGAGGAGGTAAAAAGTCATAGTCCCTGTATGTGATCAGATCAATGCAGCAAAGACTGGAGGAGAATGAATTACGGTGAGGAAAGTTAGAAGTGAGAGCTGGGTGGCGTATTTCACCCGAAACTCTTTTTGGCCCAATATGTAGATTCAGCAACACCAAATCATTTCTTTAACGTGTGTCAGTTTCACCAAATTATTCTTGTTGGGAAAACAATCTGAAAACATTCAAAATATTTCATTTCAATATTTCCTAACTAGCAAGTCAAAAACCACTTTTTCCTTCAAAATTTAATTTAGTTTGAATTTTAAAAAATGCAAAAATAGCCCAAATGTTCAAACTCTAACTAAACAAACTGCCTTCTGTGAGACCTGAAATTATATTTTTTTATTTTTATTACTTCTCATCACTGTCACTCAACTGAAAAGCCATTGGTTGCATGGCACTAGTAGGTGCCACTATACTATCTCTTTTCCAGAGGAAGGCTCGGAAGCAAAAATCATACTCTATATTAATTTCTAGCTTCACATTTTCACCTGCATTAAATCTGCGTAAGAGAGCCTGATTTTCCACTACCTATCTCCTGCCTCCCAAGCAGGATGAGCAGAAGAATTTGTAGAGGTCACCAGCAGTCTTTGTTTCTCTAATTTGAAGCCACCATCTAATTAGATGTCAGCCAAGCAAAATATTAGGAGTCACATAATAATTATATCAACAAAATCAACAATTTAACAGCAAAGGTTAATTACATTTATATAAAAATCCAATAGCAAAAAATGATGTTCAAACAGTTGGGCAGTCTAATTGAAAGCTAATGTTGCTTCTAAATTGAATTTCAAATGAATTTTACATCCATAGTTCATTTTGCTAATTCCATTCTCTGTATCCTGTAATTTGTTGACAGTGACTGATTACTTAAGTGAATAATATCCATGTACCAGGACCACTTAGTAATGGAATATGCCTTCTGTGATCACCGCGATAATGAATTCAGTTTATTTAAAAATTCATTCTGTGTTTGGAGTTCTGCAGAACAATGATATAGCTTTGGCAATACCAATGGCTCACAACAGCAGTAAAATTCCTATTTTGTTCCTTTTTTTAACAATAAGCTGGATCGACATTTTTGCCTTACCAGCAGCTGTGTGCTCCAGCATCTCCAGTGCGGCCGTTCGATAGGTCACATCATTTGGCAACTTTCACATACTCATTTTCATTTGTCAAAGGACAAGAATGGCTATTGAAGAGAAATATTCCGCACGGATTTCACCTTACTACTCCATGTGACTTCAAACCGGATACAACGTCCTTTAAAGTCAATGGACATCTTTTCATTGACTTCCGGGGGCCTTGACTAGGGCCCACGTAGAGTGGTGCAATCAATATTCTTTCTCTTTGGAAGAGTTTTGCAGATTTTTAAGGGCAGGTTAGACAAAGGCACCTCAGGGATGGTATGAAAGGGAGGACTAGGTCCTGATGCCCGCTGCTGGAAGCCTCGTGGTCCTGCCACATCCCAGCTCAGAATAAAGGCAACAAAGAGGTCCTCCAGGCAGGCTAGAGTGGCTTCAGGGGAAGCAGCCAACCCGGGTCCGGGAGGGCCATATAAAAGCGCTGCAGAACAGAGCAGTAGTTAGTTGCTGTGTGTGGCTCATGGTGTGAAGACTGGGTGACTGGCTGGAAGAGTAGCAGTGCTATGGACAGCTCAGAGTCAGGAAGTCACAGTG
This sequence comes from Carettochelys insculpta, assembly GCF_033958435.1. NCBI lineage: Eukaryota > Metazoa > Chordata > Testudines > Carettochelyidae > Carettochelys > Carettochelys insculpta. Next base: position 43,058,819 of record NC_134148.1, on the reverse strand, counting down.
AACAAGACAGAGACCTGACGTAAAGAAAAAGGTGGCATAGATCTGAGGACAGGCCCACCCACGGGGGGCAAAGAGGGCAGTTGCCCCAAGGCCCAGTGATTATAAAGGGCTCAGGATCTCCTGGTGCCACTACCACAGATAAAGCAGCAGCCACAGCCCCAAGCCCTTTAAATCACCACTGAGTGCTGTGCATGGTGCTCCTGGTGCCACTGAGGGCTGCCTGGGGTAGGCGGGGGGCAGCATGGTGTGCTCCAGGAAATGCTGAGGGCTGTTTGCCCCAGCCTCACCCCTTCCACCCCAGGCCTGCCCCTTCTGGGAGTGTAGGCCTAGGCCTCCCCACCCTGGTCCAGGGGCCCAGCAAGTCTGTTGGCCTCCATGGCCATGGGAAGTGGCCCAGAGACTCAGAACAGTAGAGGAGCTGCTATCTATGAGCTGGGTCCTGACGTAGAGGGTGGCACCAGGTCTCCTGCTCTTCAGTCCCAAATTAGCAACTGGAAGAAGCGGCTTGGATCCTGAGGCTTCCCAGAGGGGAAAACTGGACTACAGAGACCCAGCCAAAGGGCTGGAACCAGAAGGGCTCTGATAAGGTGAAGATGGTGTCTCCGGGAAGGAGGCGCTGGGGGCACTGCTTTATTCCAGAGTCGGAACAGACTGAGGACAATAAAGAGGGCACCAAGAGAAGACTTATTGGACAGGCACCCCAGAAGGTGTTTTATTCCGGCACACAGAGTGTGTGTGACTTGGCCAGAGGGCTGAGCCCCCGAAGACCCTCCATAAGCAGAGAGAGAGGGAAGGCACAGACACATGGCCAGAGGATGCTCATGACTAGTGGGTACAATCCTATTGCAGATGGTCTAGGTGGCGTTTGGTCCTGCCATGACTTCAGGAGACTGGACTTGATGACCTTTCAAGGTGCCTTGCAGCTCTACAAGTCTATGAGGTTGAAGCAGAGTCAAAAAGCCTCAGATTTGCACCTCACTCTTAACAGAGCAGCTGGTGATATCCAGATCAACAGAACCATTTTAATAACAAAATTGTAGGCTGCTTGAGATGCCAAGCTTGTATCTGGATCCAAACCACAGCAGAGTTCGGGGGTCCCAAGCCAGGCTTTTGGTTCAGGTCCTACCTGTGGGGCTGGATTTTCCAGAGAGCATGATGGGTACAGAGCCTGTGGGAACATTCGGACATAAAAGTAACCCAGGCAGCTGCTGTCCCTTGGGAGAGTCTGACCATGTCCTTGTGATCCCTAAATGGAAATTTAGTGATCTGGGGTTGAGGGAACAGACAAAATCTACCCAGTCAAATGCTTTGTGCCAGCATAGATCCATAGCTTCCCAGGCTAGAAGCAACAACTGTGATCACCTCATTTGACCTCTGGTGTAACACAGACCAGAGACCTGCCCCATGCTAATCCTAGAGCAGAGCTGTTAGAAAACCATCCAATCCCCATTTAAAAATGCCCAGTGATGGAGAATCCACTGCAGCCCACAGTAACATGACTCTCTTACTTAATGACGTATGCCTCATTTCCAGTCTGAATGCACCTAGCTGCAACTTCCAGCCGTTGGATCATGCTAGGCCTGTCTTTGCTAGATTGACGAGCCAGTTATTAAATATTTATTCCTGATGCAGTTTCTCAAAGCCTGTGCTCAGGTCTTTGTCTTTGTTAAGCAAAATAGACCAAGCTCCTTGGCTCCACCACTAAGAAGCATGTTTTCTAATCATTTCAACTCTCCCCACTTGATCAACAGTCCTTGAATTGTAGTCACCTGACCTGGACACAACACTCCAGCCACAGGCACACCGGAGCCAAACACTGAGGTAAAATAGGCTCCAGCTTGAGATTGCCCCATTTTTGCATCCCAGGATTGTGTGAGCTCTTTTGGCCACCACGTCACACCAGGCACCGACTTGCAGCTGACTAATCACTATGCCCATGCAGTGGGTTTTTCTTTGTTTGTTTGTTTTTGTTTTTGTTTTTTAGAGTCACTGCTTCCCAGGGCAGAATCCCCCATCATGTCACTATGGCCTATTTTCTTTGTTTTGGATGCACACGTTTACATTTACTCATATTAAAGCATGTATTCTTTGTTTGCACATGATTTGCCAACTGACCCAGCTTGCTCTATATCAACACCCTGTCCGTTTCATTAAGGGGCTGGGTCGGGGTCCAGGCGGGGGGGAATGGGGGTGCCCCCTAGGATTCTATGTTAGTGTTAAATCCTTCTAGCTTGTTACTCAAAATGTCCTGTGGCATCAAGTCAAATGCCTTACAGAAGTCTAAATCTATTACACCAGCACTATTACTGGGCCCAGCACTATTACTGTTATCAACCAAACTTGTAAGTGCATTAAAAGGAGACATCAAGTTAGTTTGAGAAGATCTATAGTGCTTCAGCCAGGAGACGCTTCCAGCTGAATGCAGGGCTGCTAACAGTTGTAATTTAGTCACAAGCCCTATGGTACTTGGCGCTTTTCTTAAAGCCTCAGACACCGGAATTAAGAACTCGCATGAGAATCTCAGCAGAGCAGAAGAGCAGTATGGGCCAAGATCTCCATGCCCTGCAAGGATGGAGGGTACAATGCCCCAGCACCCTCATGCTCCCCATAGCACCGAGGGAACACATCTGGGCAGGGGAGGAGTGGCTACAGCTCCATCCCCGTTTGTCAGCTGTAGGGTGGAACGGATGTCTCCCAATGGTGTCACAAGGGTGCATGGGCGTCCGTGTCTCCCCACTACCTTGGACACATGCCTGTTTCCTGGCTTCAGCAGGCAAAACACCACCACCCACAGCCGCTGGTGGATGCCTTTCCCAGCTCGGCTTGGGCTCTCGCTCCAAGGCATATTGTGCCCTGGGGAACTGGTATGGCACCAGCGCAAATCATCCACACCAGTGGCCCCTGTTATTGATGGTGGGCGAGGTGCTGCCCTTGCCCCATGGCACATGCAATCTAAAGGCCAGGTGGCACAGGACAGCCTCCTGCACGGTGCTTCTCAGGCAGCTGCAATGCTGTCCCCTCCCTGACAGCCACAGCGGGCCCTCGCCCTCCTGGGGCAAGCAAGAACTAGGGTGCCACTGTGTATGCCAGAGCCCAGCTCTGGAGGGGTTCACTGAGTGTGCCAGTGCAGCTGAGAGTGAGCAGTAAGACCAGGAGCATTGGCATTAGGCTGTGCGATTGCTCCACCTGCAACAGGAGATTGGTGCACTAACAGCTACAGAGGAATTTAGTTACACTCTGCAACCTTGGCAGGATGGAGTCCTTCCCCTGTGCGAAGTCCACCAACTCTTGGGAGTCAGCTCCGAGCATTTTCAGGTGCTCTTCCATTGTCAATGAGCATTCCGGGCAGTGGCTGTGCTGTGTGCCAGACACCTGGCCCTACACTTACAGGATTTGCCGTGGTCAGGTTTGCACCTCTGATGCATTTACTTTTTCCAAACATTAGTGCAATTGAGGTTTAATAGTGCGAGAGCTCAAGGAGTGAGTTAGAAGCTTGTCTGCGGAAGAACTTGCCCAGAGTGTAACTGGCATGTGCTCTCCATGACCAGTCGCAACACAAAACCAATCATAGGAGCCAGTCATCCACATAGAGGACAGAAACAATGGTATGTGACTGGTGACCTGCCGACTCTCCAGTGCCACTCCAGTGATGGAGAATCTACTGCAGCACATTTGACTCTCTTAGTTTTGGATTTTGCATTCAGATATTCCTAAAGCAATTGGATCAGACAATTACAAAAAACATAACTGAGAAAATGACAGTCTGTCTATGGGTGTTTCACTACGGAAGAGAATATTGAATCCATTGACTAAGTTATCAGTTATGACTTGATTGTTTCACTGCATCTGCAATTTGAAGAAACACAGCACAAATTATTATTGGATTATAATTACTGGATTATTGAGAGTACTAGGAGAAAAGAGTATTTGCATTCAAAAGTCTGTATCTGTAACAATGCTGCAGTTCCCATAATCCATTTGCACTCATGATGCTTCCTGAAGCACCTAGCCCAAGACAGGGCTTTCTAAGGTTAGCAATCTTTTTAAAAATTCATATTTTTTTGAGAAGTGGCCAGTGTGACAAACATTACAAACCCTAAACTCACCACAGCTGCTCTCTTCCATCTCTCTGAAGCACCCACTGCTGCAAGATGAACACAATTACATCTCAATAAAATTTTAATACAGGGAATTATGCACTTTGCAACCGTCAAGCAATTAGCTGTTGCTATGCTACAGTCAGAATGCAATCACAGGAATGAAGCAAACACAGAGAAGACATTGCTCAGAGGTTGGATTATCAGCCATAATCTTGGATAGTTTTCCACCAAAACCCTGATTTAGTGACTCCCACTGCTTTAACAAACAAACCAACCTGGGCCATCTCGGCAGCTGGTGAAAACCAGCATAGCTGCACTGACTTCAAAGACCATTCAGCAGCTGAGGACTCCGTCTCTTGTGTTTGTTTGACAAAATGAACAGAAGCAAAATCAGAACTTGCCTCCCCAGTCATCATGGAGAACCAGCGCCCGTCCAGCTCTTCCGGGCACGACTGGGGCCTGGAGCCTAGCATGTCGTAGGGATGGGAGCAATAGCCCCCTTCCTGCTCTGCACCAGCCCATGGCAAGCAGAGGGCAGCAGGCTGACTCCATGCGGCTGGGAGCTTGGGGATGCACAGTCACTTAGGGCTGCATCTAGAAGAACTGACATAGCCCAAAGTGGGGAGCAGTACAGGCTCCACTTGGAATCTCCCATATGCATCATGTGAGCCTCTTGTCACAGGCAGAGGCAGCTGACTGGACCATGAGATATGGTGGAAGCCCACATCCTTAAGGCAGGGCTGTGTTCTGCCTGCGAGCTGCCCTGGCCTGGGAAGAGGGGCAGAAGCATGGGGTAGACATTTTTCTGGCACCCTACAGCCCTCTGAGAGCCCACGCTTTGTCACTCTCAGGGGGCTCTACAGCTGCCTGTGGCAGACCTAGGGGCCAGGGAGCCTGGATTTATTTTTAGTGTGTAGATGGATGGGTTTTGCCCTGCGTCTGGCACCCAGTGCAGGTCCGCCAGCCCACGCTGTCTGGGGCAGTGGGTGTCAGAGGGCAGGCCCCATGGATGAGGCTGCGAAGTCCAAAGCAGAGTTAGCTGGGAATCCGAATTTCCCTCCTGGCAAACTCTGGCGTTGCACGTGTTGGTTTTGTTCCAAACGGGAGGGGAGAGTTGAAGCTGAGCAAGGTACCAAACTTCTGAAATACTTTGCTTTGAAACCATCCAAGTGACCATCTTGAAACGTTTGGCTTTGTCCTTCCAACTCCCCCATTCAGGGGATTGTAATTAATGGTGCAGACACTAAAACATGGATGGTGTCTGTGAAACAACGTGACCTTACAGAATCATTCCTTTCTATACCTCCCCACCATGAGCTGAGTGGAAATCGATACTTCCCACGAAGCCTCCCCTTTGCATCGAATCAATGTTGTCCAATGGCCAGCAGCATCAATGGGAAATTTTCATGAGCTCTCAGTTATCAGTTTCAGGCTGGCGGTGTCCTACTGACTTGTGTGCCTCAGAGCCCCTCAGCTGGCCCTGTTCTGCTCTCCCCTCAGCCATGTCATTCCCTGCCAGGCGCAGGAGTTATCTGTATGGGGTGGGGGGCTTACCTGTGCTGCACCAATACTGTGCGTGGCTCTGCGCTCTCCCTGCACACCGGCATCACTCTCTGCTGCTCTGATTGGCCAGAATTCTGGCCAATCACAGCAGCGGGATAGAGCTTCCAGGCAGCGCTGCTGTTGCCACTCCTGCTGGCTGGCTGGAGGAAGGCCAGCGAGCTGCAGCAGCGCCCCATGGAGCTGCTTCCTGCCCCACTGCCCCTGGCAGAGCCCATGGGCTGGATCTGGCCCCAGCTTGCCCGACTCTGGCCTGCGAGGCTTGGGGCTCCAAACCCCGCACCCAGCCATAAGCTCAATGCTGGGAAGGGGAGCCCCGAACTTCAGGGGCCAGATCCAGACAAGCCGCAGTTGGGATCCAGACCACGAGCTGGGGGTTCCACACCCCTGTTTACGTAGTGGTAGGGGGAAGAATAGCAAAATAAAGCCAATGGATTTCAAGAAGGCAGACGTTAGGAAACTCGGGGAGCTGGTAGGTAAGGTCCTATGGGAAGCAAGACTAAGAGGAGAAGCCATGGAAGACAGTTGGCGGTTTTTCAAAGAGACATTAGTAAGAGTACAAAAGCCAACTATGCCACTGCACAGAAATGGTACGCGGTACGGCAAGAGACCATTCGGGCTTAACCAGCACGTCTTGAGTGATCTAAAAATCAAAAAGGACTGCTGCAAACAGGGGAAAATAGGTCAAATTCCAAAGTATGATTATAAACCAATAACACAAGTATGTAGGGGCAGAAATAGAAAGGTGAAGGCACAGAAGTTCTAACTAGCTAGAGGTATTAAAGATTAACCAGAAAACATTCTGCAAATATATTAGAAGTAAGAGGAAGACCAAGGACAGGGGAGGACTATTATTCAATGAAGAGGGAAAAACAATATTAGAAATTGTGGAAATGGTAGAGCTTAATGACTTTTTTTGTTTTCTCCAAGAAGATTGCTGTTGTTTGGACACCTAGCATTGCAAACGCTAGAGAAAATGAGGTAGGTTCAGAAGTCAAAATAGGGAAAGAACGAGTTAAAAATTGCTTAGAAAATGTAGATTTTTCCAAGTCACCAGGGCCTGACTAAATGCATCCTAGAATTTTCCAGGAGCTGATAGAGGCGGTATATCAGCCACTAACTATGATTTTTGAAAAGTCATGGAAGACAGGAGAGACTCCAGATTTTAGAAGGGCAAATATAGGGACCATCTATAAAACCAGAAATAAGGACCATCTAGGAAATTACAAACCAGTCAGCTTAACTTCTGTGCCAGGACAGAGAATGGAGCAAATAATTAAGGAATCCATCTGCAAATACCTGAAAGATAACAAGGTGACAAGTAACAGTCAGCATGGATTTGTAAAGAATAAATTATGTCAAACAAACCTGATAGCTTTCTTTCACAGGATAACAAGCCCTGTGGATAAGGGGGAAGCCATAAATGTGATGTATCTAGACTTTAGTAAACTATCTGTTATAGCTTCACATGACCTTGTCATTAAGAAACTAAGGAGCTACAACCTAGATGGAGCTACTACAAGATGGGTTCATTATGCATAATTAGTCCCTGGATACCGTTATCCAACCAGTTATCTCAGGCTCACAGTCATGTTGGAAGGGCATAACAAGTGGGGTTCCACAGGGATCATTTCGGGGACCGATTCTGTGCAATAGCTTCATCAAAGACTTAGATAATGGCTTAGAGCACATGCTTATAAAGTTTGTGGATGATAGCAAGCCGAGGGGGATGTACGTACTTTGAAGGACAGGAGTATAGTTCAAAATGATCTGGACAAACTGGAGAAGTGATCGGAGGTTAAATAGGATGAAATTTAATAAGGACAAATGCAAAGTACTCAAGAAGGAATAATCAGTTTCTAGGAAGTGGGAAATAACCGTCTAGCAAGGACTGCTGCAGAAAGTGATGTGGGGGTCATAGTGGACCACAAGCTCAATATGAGACAGCAGTGTGACACGTGCAAAAAACCAATCATCATTCTGGGGTGGATCAACAGAAGAGAGACAAGTAAGCAAAACAAGAGAAGTAATTATTCCATTCTACTTGGTGCCGCTTAGGCCACAGCTGATGTACTGTGTCTAGTTCTGGGCTCCACATTTCAGGAAAGATGTGGACAAATTGGAGAAGGTCCAGGGAAGAGCTACAGAAGTGGTTATAGATCTAGAAAATGTGATCGATTAGGGAGAATTGAAAGAACTGGGTTTGTTAGTCTGGAAAAGAGAAGACTGAGAGGGGACATTGTAATGGCTTTCAGGTACCTAAAAGATTGTTACAAACAGGAGGGGGAAAGAAGCAATGGGTTTAAATTAGGAAATAAATCCTGTCAGGGTGGTTAAGCACTGAAATAAATTGCCTAGAGAGGTTGTGAAATCTCCATCACTAGACATTTTAAGAGCAGATTAGACGAGCATCTGTTAGAGATGAGCAGATGGTACTTGGCCCTGCCCTGAGTGCAGGAGACTGGACTAGATGACCTCTCAAGGTCCCTTGCAGTTCAGGACACACTGATTAAACCAAATGATCTGGCAAGTAGGATTCTTTGCCTCTGCTCAGTCTTTGTTCCCAGCAAGCTGTGTGCTTGGGTGGCTGCCCTGGAGAGATTCAAATGCTACCCCGCTGATTAGCAGAGTGACCACCGCCACTCGCAGCCGGTGGCGTGTCTTTCTGGTGCTGGTGCACACCCCTCGGTGCACATCACAAAATTTATTCTGCAGTCGGAAGCAAAACATTCAGGGGAAGACTGCTCCCAATGCTCTGTTTAAATAAAGGCAAACTTCTCCTACACTGACAGTGCAAGGAGTCTTGAATTTAGAGCAGCGTCGATTCCAATCAACAACTCATCTCTTCTAATCAGGTATTCCTTCACCCAATGGAAAGGCCTGATGAGCTGATGAAGTAGAGAAAATGGCAGCTGATAGACCGTGTGGAGAGGGAGAGGAGGAAATTCATTAATTTTTCACTGCTGGTGCTGAGAAGTTCACCGCTTAGTATTTATCATGTCAGCAATGACCTTGATGCAGATTCCATTCCCCCTCCACGAACTCTTTCCAACCATCTGGTTCCTACTGGTCTATTTGTGATGTTCACCTTCTTGTCGGGCTGAAAGTAAAGAGCGCAGCCCTGGAAAGGCAAAAGGCAGCCCGAGCCCTGGGCTTTTGGAATTCAAGTGCAGGAAAAAACAAGTGGAAAGCAGATCGTTTGCTAACAGGCATATTTACATGCCACTCAGAGACACTGAGACCACTGCAGAGCATGAAGTCAACTCTACAGCCTTAGCAAAGAAGCTGTTGGCTTTTAGTGTATTGGGTATAGGCTGGTGGCTTTAGTGTCTGAGGCGTCTGGTTCAATCCCACCTGCTGATGATCTGGGCCCAGTGGCTTTACATTTAGAACAACTGTCCGGAGGATACCAGTTAAAATATCAATAGGCCCAATGCTGTCTCTTGTCAGAGAGGAAAATTATCAGAGCTTGCAGGGCTGATCCACGCCCAGGTCTCTGCCACTGACAGTCTCAGCATAAGCTCAGGTTAGACGTGGGTTACAGCTGCCCCTGGCTGCTAGCCTGCTTCCTGCAGCCCTCAGATCTCGCAGCGCCCAGCCCGAGAGCAGAGCGCGTCCAGCAATCAGACTTGTTCTGCCGAGACATATGTAAAGCTGCAAAAGGCACGTGTGTGTGTGTTGCGGGAACCCTGCCGGTTCCACAGCGTGCACGCTATAACACTTTGTGTCCGCAAACACCGCCGACGCGCAGAGTAATACGAATCTCAGAACAGCCGAAAAGCTGTTTCGTTTGAACGTGGCAGATTTGAAGCAATGCAGCAGCCCACAGTGAGAGATGTGAGTAAGCGCTGGCGTTTCCCTAGGGCTACGAGTCCCACAATGCCTTGTGCAACCCGCAGATGTACAAGTTCCTAACTGTCAAGGTGATCAAACACTGGAACGAATTGCCAAGGGAGGTGGTAGAATCCCCATCACTGGAGCTATTTAAGAAGAGGTTAGATAGATGGCTTTCGGGGTGGTCTAGAAAGTGCGTGGTCCTGCCATGAGGGCAGGGGGCTGGACTCGATGGCCTCTCAAGATCCCTTCCAGTCCTACTCTTCTATGATTCTATATGATTCTATAACCCCATGCAGACTCGGTCACCTCTGGGTGGGAGCCAGCCAGGCAACCTACCCAGAGTGGGGAAGGGAGATTTTTGGCCCAGGACGTTCAGATACAAATGGCCATGACATCTTAGTGTCCCGCCAGGACAAGCTGGACCTCAATGTTTACGGGTTCCAGGAAAGGTCTTCACCCAGTGAAACTCCCAGAGCTCAAGAAGGTAAAGCCCCAAGATGGGTGGGAATCTGTGATTCTAGACAGGAGTGCACAGAACACTGTACTGTCCTGGGGTCAGCTCCCTGTCCAGTCACTTCACAGAATCATAGAACACTAGAACAGGAAGGGACCCCAAGAGGTCATGGAGGCCAGGCCCCTGTCCTCACAGTAGAACCAAGCACCACCTAGATCATCCCCGATAGATGTCTGTCTAACCTACTCTTAAATATCTCCGGGGATGGAGATTCCACAGTCTCCCTAGGCAATTCATTCCCTGGACCATCAGATGCCCACGTGGAATACAAGGGTAATGCAGCCTAGCTCTGAATCCCCATCGGAAGGCAGACGTGCATACCCACGTGCTGGAAAGTGAATCGGCCCTGATAGTCTGTGCCTCTCATGGACACGGCATACCAGGGTGTATTTTAACAGCTCATTAGGTCACTGGAAAGGGGTGAATAGGGGGGCCCCATTCTTCATTAATTTAACCCAATGCTGCATACTTCAAACAAATGCTGTAGTGTAGACCAGGTCTTGTGACACAGCTCTACAACTAGGCCTGAGTGATGAAGATTTGGGTTCACAGGGATTCATGTCACTCTTTGTCTAGCTTCAGTTCACATGAAGTCTCACCCCAGAAGTTTTGCTTTGCGTTTTGAGGTCCTGTGAACCTCTACATCAAAGTGAAACTTGACTGAAACTGTTGAGTTTTGGTTACTTTGGACTGGAAATGAGAACTGTCTCCAAACCGTTTGCCAAGCAATCCAGTAAGCCCCAAAAGGTCACCTTCTGTGTCCTTTACCAGCATTAACATGACCATGACTTGGATGAGAATTGAGCAGGACTGGGTGGGTTTGGCCCAAGTGCAAAATCCCGAGTAAAACTCCCAAAGGAGAAAAAAAATCTATAAAAACAAAGCTCTAATGGCAAGCGCCTGGCATGAGTGTTGGTCCCTGGGGTTTCTCAACACAAAGCTCTCGGTAACTCACTCTTAGTGAGGTAATGGCAGGAAATAAATCGATGGGGACACGGTCACCCAGTTGACAGCTGCTTGGCACACTCAGTAGGAGACAAGAGTACTTTTACCTAAACTTTGACTTTGTTTAGGCTTCAGCACTTGCACATGCCCACAACAGGTTGGTCAAACACACCCAAATCCCATAATTATATTTACCCAAGGTTTTGAGGCATTCGCGCATGGATAACTGCAGACATTGAGTGGCCAGTCTTCCACCTACAACCCATGCATTCAAGTGTCCAAGCGTTCAGCGAGGGGAGATTTCTACCTCTTCTTAATCCCAATTTGTTAGTGTTCCAGTGCTGGCCCATCGAAAACAACAGCTGAACTGGAGCTCAGTTAAGAGTGAAGATCTCCCACCAGCCGTTTTCCTTCAGGGAACTAGCTGGGTTGCACATAGCAATGGTTAACGATTCCCAGGCTTCCCAGCCTGTCCAAGCTGCCTCAAGTCAGGAGGCCAGAGGGTCATGTTTACGCCTCAGTGTCATTCACTTTCCCCTCCCTCCAGGCACGTTTGTCAGGCCAAGGTTGCAGAAAGGCCTCCTTTGTGCTGCTTTCAGCAATAAGCCTCACAATTGGCATTCCCACAGCTGGCTGTAGTTTAAGCAAGTTATGGGGCTCTGGGTTATGAGAAATCTGCTCCTGCTGCAACTCTACTGATCGCGGTAGGGTCAGTGCTGCTTTGCCCCAGCTGTCAAGAGAAGGAGGGACCAGGGCTCCAAGCAGAGTCAATTCACAGCATGACAATCTCAGACCTCCATCAGTTCAGCCCCCTCCCCACCTCTGCTCACAGAAAGCAAAATTACTTCTTTGGAAGCTTAAAGCTGCAGCCCCTTTGAAGGTACCCCATACATTGATGGACTCCTGTACCCTGCAATGCAGAGGGGATGCGGACTGAAAATGATTGTCAGCATTTGCGTAATGATTCATTCTGGTTATAACTCCCTCGACACACCATGAGAATAGGGAGATGGAATTAACTTCTTTTAATGATTGAAATGAGGGTGTTTTTATTAAGCAACATGAGACATCGGCCTGCCGTGTACAGTAACAGCTTTCTGGCCTCTTTTCAAATGTTTGTGCAAATTCTCTCTCTCTTCCCCCATACATACACATGCAAACAGAGTAAAATCCGGCAGCTTAGCAACCTCACTAGCTCCACTCACCACACTGGCGCCTCCAGCTGGATGTCTTGAGGATTAGCTCTTCGGATTGGTATGCTATCTCCCACTGGCGTCTTGCCTACCGTCACTCCTACCCCAAACCCACATTATTCCAGCACCATGAAGTCCTCTTCATGAAACAGCCCTCTGCCCATCTCACAATCTGCCCAATGGCTGCTTCCCCAGTGGTGAGGAGGGGAGCAAATTTGGTGTTTGAAATCTAGATCTGAATTTTATGTCTTGGACCATATTTAATTTAAGATATTAATTGAAGAAAGCATCCTTGTTCAGGAAGAGCACGTCAGTATAACTCTAAGTATGTACTTTCCCAAACCAAGTTCTAAGTGAATTAGAATGTTCTATTTCCCCAAATATGGCCAAGAGCCATAGAAACTCAGCTGAACACAGGGCCTGATTCACCACTGCAATGAGTGTTAAACATACACAACTCCACTAAAACCGGTGAAATCACATGGGCATAAACTGGATTAGTAGGGTGGTGAGCCAGACCTATAGATTTGCTGTGTATGTAAACATACTTGCTTCTATTCACTCACTGGTAAACGGTCAAAATTATCTGCCAGCTAGGAACCAAAACTTGATTAAATTTTCCAGCCAAATATATAAACAGGCTGGAAAATGCAGAATAAGAGTAAAGAGCCAGCTAATCTCTTGACAAACATGTCTGTGGCAAAACATTCTGGACACATCGCAAGAACCATCAAACCAGCCTCATAAATCAAAGTGTTCTTTCACTAATGGAGGTCACTCACATCTTTGACTTTCTCACATCCGTAATTGGGTGGGGAATGGAGAACTCAAGCAATGACAAATAAAGATAATTTGTAAAGCAAATGTAGCTCAATACTACATGGTCCCAGGCATGTGGTAGAAGGAAGAGAAAACCTTTTTGCTAACACCACTGGAAAAGTGCAAGGAAACAGACTGTATTAGATTTCTGGCTCACTGTTAAGTGAGCAAACTGGAAAATGACATTAGCCAAGGTTACAAAAAATTGACACTTGACTTAGGGATTGACACTTCACACAGCACTCAAAGATGCTCTACAGCAATCACTTATACCTCATGGATATAACCCCAGGCAAATTGCTAGTGGATCCATTTATCACTGCCTCTGGATCAGCTTCGGACATAGAATTTATGTCACAGCCCCATGTCCAGTGATTTTGCTCATTGGCTTCTAATTTCATTTGCTACCTGGAGCCAAATGTCCAACTCCTGTTAGAGAGCGGGGGAGGGATAAAAAGTTCTCTGTGGCTTCCGTGGATGGGAGAAGGAGCATGAGGCCAGTCCTAATGTCACACATGAGTCTGGGATAACTTCACTGAAGCACATGGAGTGACACTACAGGCTGAGCGTCTCTTGTCCAGCACCCAGGGGACCTGACTGGTGCCAGATGAGAGACTTTGCTGGGCGACAGGAGGTCAATATTGTCTAGCACAGGTTGTCAGCAACCAAAATAGCAAGAAGAGCCATTTTTTTTTAGTTCAGTAAAAGACTCAAATGCTGCAATGTATGTGAATACGAGACAATCCTTAACAAATAATGTCAAACCACACCTGTCGTAGCCGCTACTGTAAGAACAGCACACAGTGATTTGTAATGTGATGCGTGTTTGCTGCAGGAGGTTCCCTGTCTATCAAAAATAATCAAGAGGGTTTTTTTTTTCCTTTGCAATTATAGTATCAGGAGCCACGAAGAAGTCCTTAAAGAGCCACAGGTGGCTCCGGAGCCTCAGGTTGCAGACCTCTGGTCTAGCACATTATCAACACTCCCACTGCTGACTGGGCTCTAAGAAGACATGTAGGGGTAAGTTGCAGCTAAACAACAGCACAGAACACTGAGAGCCAGGCCTGGTGGCTGGAAACTAACTTTATGGGACCTCAGGAAACTTGGCCACACCCATGACAAGTGGTCGTCCTGGCTAACTAAAATCATGCTGATTTATGGATGTTGACAGGCGAGAGAATTCCAGATTAGAGAGGTTCAACCTGTTGTACAAATGAGGTCACAAAGGGCCAACTCTCATTTACGCTTAGACCCCTATTACACCACCATAAAAGGGCCTCAGCCTAAACAAGACTCAGGCCCAGAGGGTTCATTTTTATGTCTGAGAACCATTCACCATTATGCAAGTGTGAGCTATCTTAAGCGGAGCTACGTCAGTGACACCAGTCTGGGATCTAGCCCCCATGTCTCTACTAATACGAAATAATAAGCACTGAAGAAATCGTTGATGGGAAAAATCTCGAGACCTACTCTGCATCGCTGGTAGCTCAAGTCAAAGACTGGATGACACCAATACAAGAGAGTTGTGGTGGGCAGTCCCCAAGGCTGGGCCCCAGGCCAAGCCCAGCCACCAAGGCTATGTCTGCACTGTACCCTAAACTCAAAAGCTGTGTCTGCACTACAGAGTTCTGTCGACAGATATTTCCCAATAGAACCTCTGTCTACAGAATACGTCCAGACCTCACGCAGGCTCCCCTTTTGACGCCCTCTGTTGACCAAGAGCGGCCAGACTGCCCAGCCCTCTGTCGACAGACCAGCCAACCGGAAGCTCTGCAAACAGGCCTGCCTGGTGAACTGGAAGCTCTCGCTGTTCACAGAGGACCCCCCGAGAGTGTCTACACGATTTTTCTGTTGACAGAACAGTGCCAGGAAACCTGCTGCGTTCAGCTGACAGAATGCATTCATAGCATGGACACTCCCTAGTGTTGTCAACAGAAGGCCTCTGCTGTCAACAGAACTCTGTAGTGTCGACACAGCTAAAACAAAATACACCATTTGTGCTATGCAATTTGTGTATCTTATTTTGAGTTAATTTCAAAATAGGCTATTTTAGTATTTGGCACTATGCAAACAATGCCATATGTCAAATAACTGCACTATTTCGAGGCATCCCTTACTCCTCCTGCTGTGAGGCATGCCAGGGTACCAAAATAGCATGCCCATCATTTCGAAAAATACTTGGAACTAACAGGCACATTTCATAGATACTGGGGTATCCCAAAGTAGCTCTGCAGTGTAGCCATAGCCCAACATTGCAATTTCATAGCTCCACAACTCAGCTCCCCATGAGCCCAAGGCAGTTGACACAGGCCATCTGCACAGTTCAACTTCAGTGTAGACGTCTCCTTTGGGTCCTGGTTCCTGAACTGCTGTACCATCTGGTGCATAAGGGTTTGGTTAAAAAAATACTGACGCTGAATTAAAGTCTGCACTGAAATGCTCTGGGGGGAGATGGCAAAGGGTTCGCATAGTCGTTCAGCTCCTCCAGACTTTCTGTAGGCATCTTGTGCCTACATGAGCCCCACGCCTTTGAGCCTCCCCTTTGTCTCTGTCGATTAAGTTATAAGCAAGCTTGCCAGAACAGGATGAAGCTGCCCGGCTGTTCTATTATTAGCGTGATTCTTTAGAGTTATCAATAAAATATGACACAGCAAGTGGCAATGCATTTGTAAAGGGTACCATAATGCACCACTTGCATTACTTATGGGGCCATGGTTGCAAACCTTGGATAATTGAAGGTACTCTGGGCTTGGCCGTGTGCCATGCACCGTGCCCTACTCGTGCAGAAGTGGTAAGCTAATGCGTGCCCTGTTCTTTCTTAAAGGTGAACTGAAAAGCTTTTTGCGGCACTCCAAGGCCTGAATGCAGAGTTCTCTGCTTCTCGTGCGAGAGCTGCTAACCCTTTCATGACTGCAGCAGAGACAGGGGATCCTGAATTTGGTTTTTAACAAAGAAAAAGTACACATGAAAGGGACAACTCTGCTGCAAATGTCTCAGCTTCACAGCTATCAGAGTGGTGTCTTCTTGTTCAGCAAGGTTGGGCTCGTTGGGTTTTCTTGTTCTTGTAGTTTGGAAAGGGGGACGTGGGCAGCTACTGGCCCATGGCCTGCAGAACCAATATTCTTACTGTCATCAAATGGACACTTGGCTGTTCTGCCAGAAGCATTACAAAAAAAACCAAAACACCTAATTGTTTACTGCTGATTTAACAAATTGCTCAATGTGCCCTAAGTGGGACAGATAGTTCCTCCCTTGGCTATATACAAGGCGTGACAGTGTTCTTGGAAGCTGGACAGCAAGTTGTGACTATATGGTAGAGATCAGAGGGACCAAAAATATCTCGGGTAACCTCTCCAACCAGACCTAGTTTTATTCAGAAACAATCAACACAACACAAGTGGAAGCCAACATGTTTGGCATTTTTCTCAGAGTTATCACCCAGAGTTATCACCCTCCCAGGACTGACCTCCCAGCATTAGCCAATCAGCTCACCCAGACCTTGCATTGTTAGTCCAGCTGCAGCACATTCAGAGGTAATCTGCTGCTTACTGAAATCACAGTAAACCAGTGTGGTATTGATGGTCCTCAGAGGCTGCAGAAGCTCTCAAATAGCTGAACCCCTTACACTGCATGAAGTCTTTAAGTTATGGTTCCAAGTGCTTACCATACATCACAGGCAGAGGACAAGCCAGCCTAGGGGAGAATTTGGAACTGATTTGTTTAGCCATTTACCAACAGGTAAGAAGGATGATCCTGTCAGGGGTAAGGCTGCGGTTGTGCAAACCTGGAGACAGTCTTCAAAGCTTTGACAGAAGACAGGACTATTGGTCAGATTGGAAATGTCTCCTTTACAGCCTCCTTCTTTGGGGCTTCCATGACCCATCCTTCTTCTCCATTCCTCTCTTAATTCTCTCCCTCTGACACTAGCCTGTCCTTCATGATGGGGTGGGTTTTGGCTAGCATGGAACATGAGAGGTAACGGAGCAGTCATGAGTAAAGTCAGCAGCTGTTGAGAAGACATTCATAGGCACTCACCGCTGCTGTCACCATAGCAGTAAGAAAAACAAACAGTGAGTGGAACATAAACACTTGGGGGCTGCGGGCTTCAAACATCCTTTGAAACTGGTTATTTGTCACCCTGGCTAAGTTCAGCTGGCTTTCTCTCTCATGCAAATAAGCCACACACAGAGCCATAATCCAGCATTCTGATGTCTAAAATGGTGCATTTTGGGAAAATACAATTTAAAAATGACTCCGTTTAGTTTGGAACAGAGGAGGACAAGAACCATTTGATGTTCAGACCAAGAGAAGAAGGTGCAGATGGCTTGGCCACTTTCTCAGAAAGTCATCATCCAGCAAATGGAACCCACAAGGAAAATGCAGCGGAGAGAGACACTGGACAACATACAGAAGATCTACTGAGATGATGGACAATGACTGGGATACTCCTGGGGTCAGCTAGAAGTTTTGTCCCAAGACAGAGTGAAATGGAGGAGACTTGTGGATGACCTACGCTCCACCCAGAGTACAGGGGTTTAAGTCAAATAAGTCAAGTCATTTAAAACACCTACTTAGAGTAACCAGAAACTTCATTGATTCTTGGGGCCTGGTCTTGGGCAGGCAAAGTGCCCAGTGAACGTGGGAGTGGCAGATCCTCAGCAACAGAGGATGCAGACGACAAGGAACGTACTTTTATCTTTAAGCCTTTGGCTGTGTTGATAAGGTGATCGGACGACTGTTACAACTCAATGGTGATTTTAAAAACCCCATGTGTTTCTACCAAGACTTCCTTGATGGTGATTTCTTCTTAATAGTTGCAAGCGCGTCGTGATGGTAATTAAATATACAGTATAATGTATCTGAATGCGAGTCCCCCGATTAACCTGGGGAAAGGCTGTAAAATAAAACCATGTGGAAATGACTGGAAATTAAACTAATTAAAGGTCGAGGTAAAGTTCACAGCTTGCAACGTGTCCACTTTTAGTGTTGCTTCCAAGACGTTCGCTTTAAAGCTTCCGGCTCCTTCACGTCTTAAATTCACTCTCTGCATTTCCTGAGGCTTTCATGTCCTCACATTGTGCATTTCTGCTCAGCTGCCATCTCACGCGCACTTGCAGAGAACCCAATGGGGAGAGACAGTGATTGTCAGGTGTGGACCGTCCGCCTTGCCCCCATCCCGTCTGCCTTGTAGCTTAGAGCTCTTTGGACTGAATGGAAACACCCTGCAAGCACCAGCACTTGCTCTTTGCTCAGCAAAACTGAGGGAGGCACCAAGAGAAGTATGCCCAGCCCAGGCACCGTGAGATCAGTCGCTTCTGGCACTATTCTCAGCAGGTTTGGGAGCAGTTTAAGCACCCAGGTGCAGGGTGCTGGAACACGCAACAGAGAAACTCTGTACTGTTTAGTGACATATAGAGGTTGGCTGTCACAGGAGAGGAAAGCTGGTCCAGGGGCTGGCCTGGGTGCACCGCTCTGGAGTCCTAACCTCACTATTCCCCTCTTTCACTGATGATTTCCATTGTGCCTCTGAGCAAGACTCTTTGCACTCAAGGCTGACAGCATTGTCCTTGTGACATCAGACCCCATATTTGTGATGGAAATAGGCTTATGAATGGGAATGTGACATAACTCAAAAATGCTCTGTGCAAAATACTTCCTGTAGCATCATCAGAACAATTCCAGTCTCTGAAAGTGTGTATTCCTTTTGTCTGCATGCATCACGCCTGTATTCTCAGTTGGAAATATAGAGTGCAAACCTGTTTTACTAACGTAGGCGTGCTAAGTGAGAGCCATTAGTACTATTCAAGGAACTTAATGGCCTGGAACTTGGGATGATGACCTGTGAAGGCTTGGTTTTCCTGTCAGCCTGGACTATGGTTGGTCCTGCCAAGACCCGTGGCCAGGTCATCTGATGTTGGAAACCCATTTTGTCTGTTGTCCTTTTCCACTGACTGCAAGAACAGTTTGAACTGAACACAGAGGACTCCAGCCTTGGGAAAAATCTCTATAAAAGTGGGAAACCATACAATAGAGGCTGCTGTCAGACATCCCCACTTAGCACACAGGATGACTGCTGGAAACTTCTAAGACTGAAAAGGGAGAAGGATTGAGCCCAGGTGGGGATGAGGTCCAGCCTATGAAAAAGGATCATTAAAACTACTTGGAAGGTAAAGTAGTGCATATAGTAAGCTATTTTTATGGATTAGGTTGGCTGGCATGTTTTGTTTCATTTTGCTTAGTAACTTACTTTGATCTGCCTGCTATTTGCAGCCATTTAAATGCTATCATGTATGCTTAATACAAGCACTTTTGTTTCTTTATAAACTGACTAAATAATTGCTTGGGGAGAAGGGACACAGCAGTGCACCTCTTTCTTTGATAAAGGGAGCAAGCGTTCTATGAACTTGCTCTGTATGAAACTTTGTACAGGATAAAATGGCTTTATCTGGGGTTCTGGTCCCATTGGTGCTGTGAACCTGGGTGC
Source organism: Carettochelys insculpta (assembly GCF_033958435.1). NCBI lineage: Eukaryota > Metazoa > Chordata > Testudines > Carettochelyidae > Carettochelys > Carettochelys insculpta. The sequence goes on along the minus strand of NC_134148.1, from coordinate 43,039,367 downwards.
TGTAGCAAGTCCCTGTGACTGAGTCTTCCCTGAGCTGAGCTACTCTCAGTGTCTGTGTTGTTCTGCTATGGGCGGTGACCCCAACTCTGCACCAATACTGGAGAAGACTGGAGGCGCTGGCTCAGCAGGGCAGAGTGGTGGGCAGCCGCAAAGGGCAGGCAGGCAGGCTCAGTCGCATTTCAGCACATCAAGTGACAGTCCCAAGGGGATCTCTGTGACTTAACCCATCACAGTTCTGTCTAGGCGGGATGCGGTGAGGTACTCAGATACTGTGGTAATGCAGCAGGGTACTGTGAAGATGTCACAGCTACAGAGGAGAGCATGGAACTCCCGCCTAGCCCTGAAATCCACACAGGCCGTTTACCCCGATGCTCACTTGAAAGGAAAAGGCAGCAGCTGCTTACCCGGAAGCTCGTGTGCGTCTTCTTTTTCGCCAGTTAACGCCTCAAATAGCGCAACTGGCAGCAGAGAGAGACACTGTCCCTGCTGCCCCATGCCCTGCAGCTTCATCGGTTACAAGTCGTCAGCATACATTGTGTGGGTGCACTCAGCACCGCTGCCAGGGAGAACAGACAGCGCCTTTAGCCCCAGAATACGCCTAACACCCTCGCAGCACATAGCACGGCAGATTTTCACACCTGTCACAACAACTAGCCCCAGGGTGCCAGTGCTAGGCAGGGCTAGTATAGGGCCTATTGAATCCAACATCAATGCAATGCATTGGGTTTCTTGCCAGCACAACTGTAGGTCCCCGGCCTCACACCTACACACTGCAGCCAAGGAAAATGACTGACAGACCAATAGCTTCCCTGCTCCTGTATTTCATGGGGAGGGGAGGGGAGGGAAGCTCTGCATTGGGTGATCCGTGAAGGTGGGTGGAATCTCCATCCCTAGAGGTGTTTAAATCCCAGCTTGACAAAGCCCTGGCTGCTACTGGTCCTGCTTTGGGCAGGGGGGTTGGACTTGATGACTACCTGAGGGCTTGTCCAACCCTGGGACTCTCTGAGTGCTGACACTGGAATGGGGATTTCTACCAGGCTCCTTTTTCTCATGAGGCTACGGAAGTGAAGGATGGTGGGAGGTGGCCTTGAAAATGTTATTGTGTTGCTAAGAAAGAAAACAAGTTGCTCAAGTATTTGCTGAACATGCTTGAGGTCTAAAACTGCTCAAGCCTCGAATTACTGGATAATCCAGGGCGCACACCCTAAGAGTCACTCCCAATGAAGCACAGACATCATGCCAGAGTCATTCCACCCCTTCCAGGTGAGATGGCAAATGCATCATGTTCCCTCCCTCTCTAGGGCAGATGACATTTTTGCGAGGCAACCCTTTTGCCATGGGACACTGACAGCTGACCCCTGCTTTACAGATTCACCTGGGACCCAGCTCTTCGTGCTGAGCACGGCTTTGCAAGGAAGAGCCATTGTGTTCGAGACACTTTGGCCAGGATGATGAGACAGCTGAGAGAGAAACCTCACTCCACAGTGGGACGGCAGCACGGAACCAAGTGGTGGCGTCAACAGCAGAGAGAACCACATGAGACAAGCTGGTCATGTGACTGAAAGCACTTCTGGAAGGGGCAATGCTTGGATCCTGTGGCGGGGGGGTGTGGAACAAAAACCAGAACAGGACAGAATGCTCTAGTGGCTTCAGGATGATGTTTGTCATCATCTCATCTCACAAAAATTAGTAGGGAAGTGTTGGAAAACCTTGAGAGACCCCAGCAGCTTTGGGTGTTCCCCCAGGCCATCCACGTAGTCAGCAAAACGGGAAGTCTCCTTGGGGCCAAAGATTTAAGTGATTTTTCTGCTGTATGGGCTTCCCCCAGGTATGTTATTTATCAGCAAGAAGTCCTGTGGCACCTTATAGACTAACAGACATTTTGGAGCATAAGCTTTCGTGGGCAAAGACCTGTGTCATCCAGACGAAGCAGGTCTTTACCCATGAAAGCTTATGCTCCAAAGTATCTGTTAGTCTATAAGGTGCCACAGGACTTCTTCTTGTTTTTGAAGATACAGACTAACACGGTGACCTCTCTGATTATTTATCAGAGCATCAGAAGGTCTAAGCTGTCATTGCACTGAGTTATTTTCTCTTCTGTCTCAGACCTATGAACACAATTAGTTGACTAAACAGACGCTCATGAAATAGATGAGATGTAACAGCAGTGATGAGTTGGCACAGCCAAGGCCTGCTGCAGATGCCTTCATAACAGCACATCTTCAGTTTGTTTGTTCCGTTGATGGGATGTTAGATTGTCCAATCCTGCTGGGTAGATTCGACAACTTCTACTCTCCAATATAGCTGCATAACTCCTTGTGGAAATGGTGAAGGGTCTAGGAATACAGCAAACCACACATACAGGAAAAAAAGGCACCCCACTAAGAAAGACTAATGTGCAGGAAGGCACCTGGTCAGGGCATAGAGCCTGTTTTTTTCCACGGACTTGGGCCAGGACTGCACTAGACCAAAAAGTCAATCTCAGATACACAATTCCAGCTATGACAATTGCGTAGCTGGAATCCATGTATGGCAGATCAATTTTTCTGGCCATCCTCATGGAAGGAGGTTTATGGGAGAATCTCTCCTGTCTTCCTCCCTTACTCCTTGTGAGAATGAGGAGTACCAGGATGAACTGTAGCACCCTGATGGTTTGATTTAGCAGATCTGCACTAGGCGTGTTAAACCAAACCCCAGCGCGACCCTGAAAGAGCCAATCTTTGGGTAAGTGTTGACATACCCTTGCATGCTCCACTGGAAAATCATGGTGCTCAGCCCCTAGCAGGACTGAAGCGTTGGAGATAAACCATTGTAGAGAGGAGCAGTGCTGAAAGTTGGGAGCCGATGGCCTGCCTATAGACAAAAGTGTGTCAAAAACCAAAATGTGGCTAGGGAACATCTATAAAAAAACATTCTGCTGGACACCCTGTAGCAGGGACAGTCTGGTGTGTTGACTTCAGAACATGCCACCTATTTTCTACAGAGAATAACATTTTAAGTGAAATTTGAAAAGACAGTGTGTTCTAGTTTCTCTGTGAAACGACGAGGGAAGCTCTTTTAAAATTCAGCTACAGTCACTAGAAAGCAGATTCCTGCTCTGTCTCTGGAACGGGTCGACTTCACACCAGCCATTAGCCAGCTCCATGGTGTGAGACGCGTCATCAGAGATGTCCTCTGTGTCATCAAAACAAGCAGTTGCTTGAGGGGCACAGGGCTGGAAAAGGCAGAGTGTTTCTGGGGGAAGCTGTCTTACCACAGCTGCATTGCGTTAATGGTGCAGCTTGCCATGCCAATGTGGTAGAGCCTCAGTAAATTAACACCAGCACTTTGTCACCTTGGGATTACACCAAGCGAGACAAGGGACCGGAGTGACAGAATTGAGGTCAGGAGGCAGGACATAGACATAAGCCTCAATCACCAGCAAATGCCAGTAAATGTCCTATTCTCCAACCTAGGCCTTTCCACTGTAACTTGAGACCATTGCTCGTTCATCACTACTGAGAACAGCCTCTCTTCATTCTCCTCAGCAAGTTGAAGGCTGCTATCAACTCGCCCCCCACCCTTCTCTTCTGCACACTAAATAAACCCAGATTCCTCAGCCACTCCCCATAGGTCATGTGCTCCAGCCCCCTAATCATTTTGGGTGCCCTGTGCTGGACCCTCTCCAATGCATCCACATCCTTTCTACTCTGGGGGACCCAGAGCTGGAAACAATACTCCACATGTGGCCTCACCAGTGCTGAATACAGTATACCTCACACTGTGCCAGCAGGGGTTAACACCACATTATGGGTAGAAGGACTTTGGAGAGGACAGACCTGTGGGGGGAGCTCCACATTTCCAAAAAGCAATATTTTGTATACAAATTTTCAAGGACGTTTTGGCATAAACCAAACACCTTCTCTCCTGACTCCAGCCTGAGGACTGAAAAAGATTTCACACCAAATTATTACTGTGTCCAACCTGCTGCAGGAGCAGAATCCTCCTGGCCGGCTGGAAAGGAGCCACAAAGTGTTCTGTGCTTTGACAAAACTTACATTCCTGCAAAAATTAAAGCAATGTTAAAGCTACCTCTTCCCAGGAGCCTCCTCCAGCTCCCAGCCAGGGAAATGCTGAATGTCCCCGCTTTGCAGTGTGAATTTGGCACTACTCTTTCCACCAAAGTGTAGGGTTCATAATTGTGGAATGGGAGGTAGAATCTGTGTAACTAAGTCTAAAAGCTTAACTATTTCACTGTAATTTTAAATCTCTGTGGGAGCATTTAGCTTCTCCTTGCTGCTAGCAGAGGAAAGTAGGACTATGCAGCTCTGGGAGGATATGATAAACATCCCAGAGATAAAACCATCAAGAAAGGGAGAAAAGAGCATACATTTCCTGTACTGCTGGTGCTGGGCTAATGAGACAGCAGAGCTAAGATCTGAACTCCTACTGCATCCTACATCAAAGGATTAGAGATGTATTTAAAAAGGGAGAATGAGGCCTGAAAGCTTTCCTGCTGCTCTTGCAACTAAACGGAGGCTTCGCTGAGTAAACAAAGTATTCAGTGAATGTAACTAGCACTGGAAAAACAAGGCAATAACGAACGTAAGGAGTCAGATTTGCAAGATAAAGGAACTGTCGATAATCAAGGGTTAGGCTGGGACAGAATTGGTGATGGTCATTGGAAGAGTCATTTTTTTATATTAAGTTAGTGATTTACTATTTGCAATGTTGTGGGGTGACACCCGAAATCCAGACCTCATTGTGCACGGCGCTGTACACTAGAGGCAGCCCCTGCCACAGCCAGTAACCTAAATAGACAAGAAAAGGGGCAGGGAAATTGATGCTCAAAGCCAGGAAGTGACCTGCCCACAGGTGGCAACAGAGCAAGGACTAGAGCCTGAGTCTCAGGAATCCCTCACCAGCCTCTTGTCCACTGAGCCACACACCCCTCAGCTCAGTACAGGTCCTCCATCACCGCCCCCCGGTTTCATCCCTGCTCTGTTCCCTAGGAGACTTCACGTCTCCTTCCCCTCACCAAGACTGTGCAGCGCAGAGCTGGGTGCTGAGCCCTGTGTCACAGCTCTGGTTTCTGCCTTTGGTGAGCTACTTTCCACATGGGCTTGCGGCCATCAAAAACAGGCTGCTTTGCCTGGGCCCCTGTTTGGGGTGTGATTTCTCCTCCCTTCCCTGGAACAGGCGCCCACAACCAGCCAGGGCGGGTGACTGTCAGCTATTCACTGCACGGTGGCCAGGAAGTGTACATTCCGAGTGCCGTATTTCTAGGCTATGAAGGCTGTTCTCTAGGCCACTTGCATTTACAAGTGTCTGATTCGTTAGTTACCCGTTACACATGAATTACTGCACACCCAGTAAATAACACATTAGTTCCCACGCGCCCACGCCCGCCCCAGCTATAGCGTGCACAAGGGATGAAAGTGGTGGAGCTCTCAGGAGGCGATGCTGAAAGCACAGTGCGCTGACTAGAGGCAATATTCTAGCCATGCTGTAGCATTTCATGTGGAAATTAGAGCCCTGATTTCACAAACACACCGGTAACACACATAAGCAAGGGTATTGCCTGTGGAAGTACCGGCAAAGCTGGGGGGCTGAAGGGACAGATGTTCAAGGGATTTAGGTACATGAAGAAGCAGGTAGGTGCCTGATGGGATTTCCAATGCCCAGCACTTTTAAAATCCCAATTAGCTGCTTCTTGAGGCACCTTCATCCCTTGAACACTCTGGCCCTGGATCCCTGCAAGGGACCATAAAATGGGCCAATGGTCCTGCTAGGCAAGTCCCGTCTGCCAGTGCTTGTGCCCGATGCGTCACAGAGAACAGGGCTGTTACTGAGTGATCCAGCCCCTGTTATCCAGTCCCAGTCCTGGGCAGGAAGAGGGTTGGGGCCGCCCAGAGCATGGGCTTGGGTCCTTGCCCATCTGGGATGAGAAGGCGAGTTCCAGAAGGCTCCAGGTACCCTGCTCAGCACCGCTCTGCCGGGCTTCCCACGAGGGCAGCACTAGGCCTTTAGGCAGTCAGATCAATCATCATCAATTATGCATCATCCCCTAGCTCACTGCAGAATCACTGCCTCCCGCTACATCTGTTGGGGCAACAATTCTATTCTCTTGGAACAGCCTTTCAAGAGGTCCCTCCCCATCTTCAAGAGGAAGGAACAGTCGAGCGCTTACCAACTGACACCTCGGAGGGAGCCCTTGTGGTGTCTCCTTAAAACAGGCCCCACTTAAAACAATGATTTATGTCCCATTCCTCCTGCCCAGAACCAGCTGCCCTCCTGCCTCCAGCTGAGCCTGAGATTCTAACCAGCTGCCGTCAGCACTGGCAACAGCTGTGGAAATCTTTGGCCACTTAGAGGAACATGCCACTGAGTGGCCCACGAGCCTTCCCCGTCATCCACATCCCCTCCAGCCACTGGGTCAGACCCTAACCCAGCCAAACTAAACCATGAGCCCTCCCACCACACAGGTCTATGTCTCCAGCTTCTCTTGGTTGTTCTTCCCACCTGTGTCTCAGTTCCAGCTTCCTCCCACCAGCTGGGCCTTTTGCTGGGTGCCATCCCCTTGAGCGACCTCCTGTCTGCTAATATGATGTGCTGGTCTCTTATTCTTAAATCCACCCAGGCGATCTCCCTCCTTGGCCCACGCCCCAGGGATGGGAGCTTTACTGAGCGGAGGCAAGACAATCGACAGTCCAGTCTGTTCAGTGTTACACCTCCACAAAACTGCCATCTGCAGCATTTGAGGACTGAGTGTTTTTCCTGCAACCAATCCCCCAGGAAGTGTGTGGGACTACAGACAGGCTCTATCGGACCAGAGAGTGGATGCTCCCATGCCAGCCAGAGCCACAAGCAAACAACACGGTAAAAACGTCACCTTTTGGGTGGAGATCAAAGCCTCTGCAAGCTGCCAGCCACTGCTGCTCAAGGGTTCCAAAGTATTGAGACAAACCTTAGCAGTAAAGAAGTGTGGTTCACAAAGGTGGCCCTCTACAGAGCCAGGGACACTACTGCAATTTTGCTTTTAATTCCCCTTGAGTAACTGACTGTGACATTTTTGCGTCTTACTCCAGAGCACTGCTTTGAATAACAACTCAAAGGAGAAAGGTTTAATTTTCTGTTTCATAGTCACTTACCCCTTTCACGCAGCTCACTCCAGTCTCTTCTCCACTGCTGCTTCTCATCAGCGAAAGCAAATGTGCGTTTTTGTTCTTGTAGATGAAAGGAAGAGAATTTGTCCAATTTTATACTTACAGAATCTGTACAAAATTGTGCTCTTGGGGCCGAGTTGAAGTCCCTGGTGAGATGTGTGGGAAGCATATGCACCAGCTGAATGAGTCATATGGTACCTGCCACAAACAAGGAGCCTTAACTCCCAACCCCTTTAAATAATCAGCTTTCTCTGCATCCACCCACACTAAGCCCAAATGAAGCCCGGGTGAAGTAAAAAGCCTGGCTCACACACGTCTGCCTCTTTTTGAAATGCACTTCAGAGGAATGCTCCGGGCAACCAGGCACAGAAACACGAATTCTGGTCCATGGGCCAATGAACCAGACCAGGAAAATGTAGGCTGAAGATACGGGGGCGCTATTCCAAGCTGGTGAAAATCAGCAATGGAGTTGTGCCAGTTTGCATCAGCTGCAGAGCTACCTATCTACAGAGCACTGTTTAAAGGGTCGGAATTACAGGCCGAGGAGGAGGAGGGAGGGGCGGGGAGGAGGAAGCACATTTGGTGTTTCATGGAATGGTGCACTACAGACACTGAGCACTTGGCTCAATGTGTTTCTGATCCACCTAAATTCTACTTCATGGACAAAATTGCTGCATTCAGACCCCAACTCCCCAGGAACAGGAGTTCGGTCCTGTTTCTATGGGCAGTCAATCTTTCAGAGAGAAAAAGCCCATTCATTTTGCTCCACTTGCCTCACACCAAGGCGCAGTCACTCTTTTTTTGTTTTTTTTTGGCTCTAAATATCTAGAAACCATCACAACATCTGCTGCAAAACCAGGGGCTTGCGATGATGGAGACAAGATAGCAGCCATCTCTGACCACTCTCATTCGGCCCTGGAGATGGCACGATGCAGGTACACAACATTACACATCACAATCAACACAAGGGGTTGTGCAGCTCTGACTGTGCGCAGCACTTTCAGTTCCCATTGGCATTAACTGGGAGCTGATGGGGCTCAGTAACATCACCCAGATGTGCTCAGTGCTCAGCAGTTGTGGACACCACAGCCTGGTTCCCACCTCCATGGAGTGTGTCAGTCAGGTCAGCATGACTCCATGCATGAATGAGGGTGTGTGCTGGCCTTCACACAGCTGAAGTTAGCTGAGCTCTGGTGAGCTCTCCACCTGAGCAGAGCACAGGCCTGATATTAACCAACTGGTCTCAGACCAACCCAGGCCAGAGCCACAAGCCCGTTCTCTAGCAGGGGCAGCAGAATTGTTCAATGCTGCCTGTGTTCAGAGCCAATGCATAGTGTTCAGAGCCTGCACTGATGCATCTTCAGCAGGATCTGCACAGATCTCAGCAACTTGGGGACCAGAGCCCCTGATTTTATTGGAGAGACCCAGACAGTTTCCCCCAAAGAAATTCTCTCTGGGACCTTCAGGGGGAGGGTTCCACAGGGGAGGGAGCTCCCCTCCTTTAGAAGGGAACTCTCCCTGATCCCAGCCAGAGCCTTCCAGGCCAGGGGCTTGGCGCCCACAGCTCCAGGCAGGTGACTCAAGCTGACCCAGCAAAAAACAAGTGGTGCGAGTTGTCCTTCGCTGGGGACTAGTCTAGCCCTTTCTCCAGCCAACGGGCTGTGACGGCTGCCTTTCCAGGCAAGGAGAGAGCTGCAGCTTACGCTTGAACCTTCCTGTTGGAGTTTACATTTCCTTTTCCCCATGGATGGTTTTGCCATCAAATAAATGTGTCCTCTGAATTCATCTTATTTTGGAAACTGAAGGTGTCAGCACACTGGTCAGGCTGATCATAAAAAGACTGATAAATCTGCCAGGAAGTGCAGCTTAATATGAGTATTTGTTTAGAATAGCAATTGGTCCCTCGTGGGCCGTTGATTATAAAGAGAACATATACCGGATGGTAGCAGCCCCAGTTGTCCTTCAGCTAAAGGTTTGGCCTATTTGGGTTGCTATGCTAAACATTTCTGGCTGAGGTATTTGTTAGAAAATGAGCTCGGCCACTGTCACAAAAAACAAACCAACCCTTTGGAATACGGCGCTGTTTGATGCAGCTATAGTTTGACTAGCAGTTGAGGAAAGCAAAGGGCTGTTCCCACAGGAAAGAAGGATAAGAGAAGAACAGAGTGTGGGGAACTGAGCGCAGTGAAAAGACCAATTGTCAGTAAGCTCTGCCTCTGCCCAGCCTGAGGGGCAGAATCTGAGCTCCAGCAGTGGTCCCACGTCCGCCTTCTACTTGCCGTGACTGGATAATCGGGTCAGAGGCCAGGACAGAGCCCAAGGTCTGGGCTGTATTCAAGAACCAGAGCCAAGGGGCAGAGCCAGTTTTGGGAACCAAGCCCCAAATCCGGGGACAAAGCTGGAGCCAGAGTCCTGGTATGAAGCTGGAGCTCAGGATGAAAGTCACAGTTCTGAGGTGGAGGCCAAAGGTCTGAGCTGGGACTGGGATTTGAAAGTGAGGCAGGACCACAGCAACAGTAGGCAGGGAAGTCCACCCCATCACACAGACACCTCCTGGACTGGCTCCTTGACTGAAATAGGGCACCTGGCCCAATGGGGACTGTGAGAGAGGCTGTTGGCCCAGCCTGCTGAGGTGGTTGGCGCCGTATCATGGCTGCCAGCTAATGCATGGAGGTGGTGGCCATCTCACAGCCCAACTCTAATCCCCGTGACCCTCACACTGCTCAAGCTCGGCCTGGGTGAGGGCAGGTCATCCCATGTCTCTGGGGGCCCAGGAAGCAAGGGGAGAAAATTCTGGCTCTTCAGCTGAGGGCTGTTCTCTGAGAACACCTCTCCACCTGGAATCAGGGCCTCACTGCTGTATAGATACACGGTAAGGAGGCCTTGCTCCAAAGAGAATCTATCGAAATAGAAAACCCAGGCAAAGCCTGGGAGGGGAAACTGAGGCACAAGGAGGGGAAGAGACTGGCCTAAGGTCCCGCAGTGGATCAGTAAATAGAACCTAAATCTCTTGAGTTCCACCCACCAGCCCACTCATGGCACCTCCAGAGAACTAAACCCAGTGGCAGCTGAAATGGCAGAGTACACGGTAATGAGCGTATGGGATCGTATTCCTGTCCCATGCGGTATTGGGTGCCTCCCTTAGCAGCTCCTAGGGCTGCTCAGCGCCTCGACACTTGGGGCCCACTGTAGCACAGCTATAAAGACTGTGACAAAAGAGTGCGTGTCCATATAGCACGTGGAGCAAAGGTTCGGTGCATCCCTCCCCACGCCCCAGTCTCCCAGGCCACCATGAGATCATCCCCCTGCGCCGCCGTGTACCCCGTACCACATGGAAAAGAGCGCTGAGAGCTTCCGAGCAGGAAGAGTGACGCATGCAGCTGAAGGGGAAACGCTTCTTTGGTGTCCTGCTGATTCAAACTGCCCAGAGAGAGCCTGGACCTGCCCCCTGTCCATAGGCAAATCCCCCATGAGACTGGACGCTGTTGTTTAAAAGGCACAAGGGACTCATGTGGCTCCAGGGGCATTTACCACCACAGTGGACTTGTTTTCCCTTTCCCGAGGTTGGTTGGCAGGTCTGCAGTGCCCTCTGGTGGCCGAAGACTTCACCATGGGCAGAGTCACCTTTTTCCTGCTTGCTCTGGGTCAGGAGTCGGGCAATCCACATTCAGCTCTGGAAAATCCTCACCGGAGGACGCGTAGCTGCCCAGGGCGAGCGCTGGGCTCCTGCCACAACTCAGAGCCCAGGATCTTAACCCCCTTTCTAGCGAAACACAAGTGCTGGCCAAGGCGACAGAATAGAGATTAAGAATAAATTAGAACTGAATCCTTAGAGCCAACTGTTGGCTTGCACCCCACAAGGTACGTAGGCATATTCCTCGCTTTACTCGCAAGCCTAATCACTGACATCACACGAACTACAAGTGTGTAAAATCGGGCACATGCTGGACCAGAGTAGATAGAAAATATGGTCTTTTCCTCTGTAATGGGCTATACTGGCTACCCCACATCTATCAGAAATACCCAGGGCGCATCTACACTAGGAACTAACTTCTTAGTAAACTTCCAAGTTAGGCACTATATCGAAGGAGCCAGAGAGAGTCTACACACATTTTCCCTTACTTTGAAATTAACTTCGAAGTAGGGAGCCCAACGTCAAAGTCCTTACTCCGTTCCCGCTCTACGTCAAAGTTATTTTTGTAGCGTAGACGCAGCCCCAGTGAGTTATAATTTGGCTCTGATTCTGGGTCTAAATGCCATGAATCAGCCCTATCTTTGCAGCTGTGCTTTCATTCACACAAAACACTATATTGATAGCAGTGGCAGGGAGCCATGACCAACATGGAAGAACACCAAGTACTATACTGTCTCCTTGCTCCCTGTCACAACTCGGAGGACAGAGACCGAATGTGAAACGTGGCTAAGCTGAGGTTCAACGGGGCCTACAGCCAAATACATGCACAGGTTGAAAACAGTCCATCCAATGGGCTGTTGTGTGAAAATGGCTGTTTGAGGAAATAGAATAGTTTGTGGAAAAGTGTCCATTTTTCCAGAAAACGTAGGTTTCAATGAGGCACCCAACCCCTAATAAATGAAAACTTCTTGGGTTGCGGTAACCAGAAACTGGACTGTCTCAGTGTCTGGGTTGTCAATTTTTCCACCAAAAGCCACCAAAAGCAAAAGAAAATTTTCAACAGAAATAGTAGGAAAAAGATTTGGTCAAAATACCTCAGTGGGGAAAACAACAATAATTTCCCAACCAGTTCCACCAAACACAGAGATGGGCTCTGACGGCCATGTTCAGAGCTGAATCTGGGGCTGGACGTTCCTAAATTTCCCAGCTCTCCACGTGCTGTGCTCAGGTTGGGCTTAATAGTAGAACTTTGCCAGTGGGAAAATACCTCTGAGGACAGTGGGGATGAGACCTGGGACTGGCATCTTGGCGTTACATAATACAAGTGCTCAGAGGGGAAACCCAAAGAGGCAGCTTTCTGACTCTTTCAAACCATGTGGGATCATCCACTTTCTCTTGTTGCTTCAGCTCCAATCATGTCAGCCCCTGAACTGTTTACAGCCCCACTTTTTCTTGTCAGTCCCTTGAAAACGAGTAGAATGTCTTCATGTCACTGTCCCATTTTCCTTACGTATTTGCCTCTCCGTTTTCTCTTGCATTTTTCCTGGCTTTGGGTGCACCTCTGTGTTCCCTGGGAAAGACCTGAATCTACCCAAATGCGAGTGTCTCCTTCCCCACAGCGTAGCCAAGATGGAGCCAAGCATGCCATATAAAGTAGTGCCACGGTCCTGTTGGAAAAGGCTAATGAGCTGAGTGAGGACAAAATTGCAACCAGGTGCCCTATGAGCAAAGAAGCTGCTTGTCAATTCATATCAGTCTCAGCTCTGCGAACAGCCACCTCCCACCATTGTGCCATGAGATTCTAAACTAGTGGAGTGGAAGAAACTCTCATGCATGCTTGCTGTTGGTTTGGACACAGACAAAAAAAAGCTTATTTACTCCATCTCAACCGCTTAACATCCGCCACTTTGCTCATTCTGAAATGGCAGACAATGAGCTCTGCATAGCATCTCTGTGCTCCTGGCTCTGGGTGAGCTGCACGCCTGCCACAGCAAGTTTGCTCTTCACACTGGTCTGTCTCCTCAGGCCACTTTGTGCTGGAGATGCTCTGCAGAGAATTTCTCCTGCCCAGGAGGACTCTCTTCTGCCCTACCTCTGGCTGGGTTGGCTCTGCTTCAGTGTGTGTGCGGTGGGCTGCGGCCATTCTAGGGGTTGGGACAGAGCTCTCTGTCTGATTCTCCCCTCACATAGGGTAGCTTTGAACAGGGGCGTTTCTGTCTTGTGCCTGGGTCAGTCAACTAAACCAGGTTTCCTACGCCACCCCTCTTCCCTACAGTGCCCGCTAGGTTTGTTTTCTTGTCCTGTTGCTTATCAGCCAAGTAACAGAATGTACAGAAAGGCCAGAGCCCTGGACACAAACTCTCCTGACCTTTGCATGGGCTCTGAAACCAAACCTTGATAAGGATTTCCATTTTGCGCCAGGCTGAATCAAAGCCCTGGCACTGAAAACCCTCCAACTGGGGCACGTGGACTCTGGCCATGTGTGTATTTTATGGCCTGTCTCTGCTGTAAGCCAACATGTTATTCAATCCTGCTAGGTTGCATCACAGAACTTCAGGTGCCGGCAAATATTTTGACTCCACAGAACCAGACTCTTGGAGTCAAATAGCATAACCCACTTTAACCCTGTGTACTAGTTCAGAAGGGACCACGCATGCAGCAGGATCAGTGCACAGCCTAACTTCGAACTGACTGGGAACAGGAGGAAACTTACTCCGTGAGCACCTTACTGTATAATTGCTCCCCATGGGTTTTTTTTTGCACCTTTCATGAAGCATCTGCCACTGGCCACTTTCTGAACTGGGAGACCAGACTGCATGGAGAACTGGGCTGACCCATTCCAGTGGTTCCTGTCACAAGCCCTTCATGGAGGTCTGTCCATAGCTGTCGGGGGCAGTAAATTCCCACAAATGGTGCTGCCCCTCCCCACTTTACATTTCCACAGTCTCTCCCCAAAATGGGGGGGTTTATCCTTCATGATAGGGGTGTCCTGTCCCGGTTGCATGCCATGCACAGAAGAGATGCCAATTGGGCCATTTTTGATCCTACTAGCAGATGCTAACCTTGGAGATGCTAGATGCCAGGTTCAGCTGAACACACATATGCTTTATTTATGGAGCCTTTTCAGATATGTTTTGTGCAAACACAGTACACTCCCCCATATACATTCAGAGAGGAAGGTAAAGAAAGCTCTCTGGTGAGTAAGAGACATGCACAAGCAATCACAAAAGCAAACTTAACGAGGAGTCCCATAGCACCTTAGAGATGAATGGATTTATTAGAGCACAAGCTTTTGTGAGTAAAAACCCACTTCATCCGATGAACTGCTGGACTCCTTTTGTTTTTATCACTACAGACTAACATAGCTACCCCCGAGACTTTTTAGAAGCAAACACGTAAATTTTAAATCACCAGAAAGAAGAGACTTCTAATGACGGCTCTGGCAATGGCAAAGGCAGGGATGGACGGACGGAGACTGTTAAAAATTTTCTTTGAAAAACCTGAAGTTGAATTGCTCGCAGTGAGCCTTGACTACCTTAGCAAGAGCTGGAGACCCACAGAAGAACACTTGGACTTTCCCTTTATTTTCCTCTGCCATCTTGTGGAACACCTGGAGTGAAAGGGGAGAAGAGAAGAGAAGAGAAGAGAAGAGGGTAAGGTCCATTTTAACATCTCATGTGAACATCATTAAATGTGCCGTTGGTTCTCTCTCTCTCTCCCATCTCAAAGCTAAGCCTGGTCACACAAAGCACCGTCTAGGGAAACTCTGGTCCTGTATGGCCATTAACAATCACTAGGGAGGGTGGGTTGTTGCCAGGGCATGGATAAACTGACCATACAACAGTCTTAATCGGTAGACATGAAAATGAGTCTGCCATCAAAGAACTCCACAGAGTTCCCACTTCATCAAGAACCACCAGAAACCCTAACTGCATCATTCTGAGTTCGGTCCCCAAGCAGAGCTTCCATTGACTTGGCCAGGAACCCCCCTGGCTGGAATGGTAGAGATTAGCCTTGGACTGCCAGGCTGACTTTACTGACACCATTGCGAATACACACACACGCATGACTACTCTGGAGTTACTCCAGCTTCACTTAGCTCAGGGTGGTTGTGGTGGGTGCCAGGGCCAATCAGAAAGAGGGAAGTGGGTGCTATTTGGCCTTGGCCTCAAGCTCAAAGAGGGGCTGAAATTTAGACACTTGTTCATTTTCTGGCATTTGATAAGTTTTGCAAATCCTGTTTATGAGCGTCCCTCAATAATTGTTGCATGTGCACAAAACAAGGTTCTGGATTATTAATATTCAAATTATTTCTCTTTTTTGAGGGGTGCCTTACTTTGTTTTCATGTGTCATCACTTTTTAATATTTATTATGGATAGGGTCCTCAAAAGCTGGAAGTGTCCCAGCCTCACTGGACACTGTCTGGTGGGTGCCTCACCAACAGGAAAGTGGCAAAAGCTGTTTGCTAATTGGGTTCCAAGAACTGTTACCTTGCTCCAATCCGGCCGGCCTGGCTGCGTTCTGGTTCTGAGTCCTGTGATAGAGTCTCTCTTTTCTTTCTTAGCCAGCAGATCTAAAGCCATCTGCAGCCCAATAGCCTTCATATCATTCTTACTGAGAGCCGAAGTCATGTACATGTGCAACTCTAGAAAACGACCTGTGCATTTAAGGGGAAAGAAAGCTGAGCCTACAGAGTTCAGTTGACTGGGGGAGATTGGGGGGTAGGAACACATGACCTATGAGGAAAGGCTGAGGGATTGGGGCTGATTTAATTTGCGGAAGAGAACACTAAGGGGTGATTTGATAGCAGCCTGCAACTTCCTGAACCGGGGTTCTAAAGAGGATGGAGAGAGGCTGTTCTCAATAGTTACGCATGACAGAACAAGGAGCAATGGTCTGAAGTTACAGTGGGAAAGGCCAAGGTTGGATATTAGGAAAAACTATTTCCCTAGGACAGTGGTGAAGCACTGGAATGCGTTACCTAGAGAGGTGATGGAACCTCCATCCCTAGCAGCTTTTAAGTCCTGACTTGACAAAGTCCTGGCTGGGATGATTTCGTTCAGGTTGATCCTGCTTTGGGCAGAGGGTTGGACTCAATGACCTCCTGAGGTCTCTTCCGGCCTGAGGAGTCTATGATTCTATGGTTAGTGCAGAATTACTAACCAAGGCAGGATCAAAACACATAGCCACCAAACCTACCCAACCTCAGCTAGGAGAACACCTGTCCCTGGGAAAGCAGGCAGAACAACCGTTCACATCAGCCAGACAGATCCGTTTCCGGTCTATACCCCAGCCTAATGTTCTAAGTCCCATCCTCTAAGTAGAAGAGTCTCCCACCAATCCACAGACCCTGACTGGATCGTCCTCATGTCACTTTTGGAAGGAAGGTGCTGCCTCTGGAAGTGCAGCCTGCATGTTATCAGAAGAGTAGCAGTAGCTGGTAGGACAGAGCAGCAACGCAGGGTTATTTGGTGCCCGTGCCCCAGGCAGCTGGGGGTTCCCACCCAACCAGTTGCACAGAGCTCTCCTGCCAGGAGCAAAGTAGTCCATGCAGAGGAAGGAGTGTGGGGTTGGCTGGCAGTCGGATCAAGGGGACCCGGGCCAGGCTTTAATCTGGCCCTGGAGTTCCCCCTCCAAAGGCCCTGCTGTGAGCTTGTGGAGCACAACCACAGTGTGCCTTGATGGAGTCAGAGCTGGGAAACAATAACTGCAGCTCACAAATCCCGCTCCCCTGCTGCTTCTTTTCCTATATTTGCAGATGGGCCACCTGCCAATCACCCACCTACAGGGACCCTGCCACCGCCTGTGTTACTGGAGACACTTGCCCACAGCTGGGTGTGCGACATGGAGATGGAAGTCAGTAGCATTCAGACCTGCCCACTGGCCTGCGGGAGGGTACAGCAAAGCACTGGCAGAGCTGCCGGGCTGCCACTCACCCTCCGGTTCCTCATCAGCCTGCTCTATTTCCAGCTGCGTCAGCAGGCTGACAAACCACTCGAAGGACTTCTGGTCCCGGTTGATCCAGATGAAGTCGACCTGAAAGCAGGATGGGTGCATTGGTGCTGCTGAGCCCCACGGTTTCATACCAAACGACGGGTCAGTTGACTGTTGGTGTTTGCTCCTTTCGGGGCCCCGGGCACGGCTCTCTGCAGATTGGCAAACTGACAAAGCCAAAGTGCCTCAGGGCTCGCGTTCACAACAGACAAGAGCCAGGCAAGCTTGGGATGGAGCTGGGTTCTAACTGTGTCTCTGCCTGAGCCTTTACGCCACGTTCATCACCATCAGACCTGGTGAAGGCGCAGGATGGTTTGCATGCAGCTCGCAAGTCCTATAGGCTGGGCCAGATCAGCCATGGCTAATGAACATAGCTTCAATGTACTCTAACAGGCTACACCAGCATATGCCAGTTGATGTCAGCCCCATTGCCTGGGGCCACGGTGCATTCAAAACTGTATTAAAATTGTAAACCATCACTTACAATTTTCAGGGGCTTTCTAGGGACTGCTTGCTGGGAAGGGGACTCTGTAGGGGAACCTGCAATCTGGGAGCAGCACTCAGTCTGCATACATCCAGCCTAGAGCAAGGGGAGGTGAATCGTCATCCCTCCCTTATGGAGCAGCCTGCTTTCTCTCTCTCTGTTTTTGGTTCTTGTTTGTGTATTAAGGTTCTGGATTCTAAGAAATAAAGTTGCATTACATTGTAACCTTCCAGAAAGTGTATTTTATGTTTCAATCTAATGCCTCTTTCTGTGTGCTGTGTGTGTAGCTCTCGGGAAGTGGTGTTTGTGCTTTATTGTTTAGTAAGGCTGTATCCAAATGGAGGACAGAGGCCTAGACATCTTGGCAGAGGTATACCACAGAATCCAAAGTCCTTAAAAAACTATTGGATGGTTTATACCTTTTTTATTATTGTTAGAGTTACAACACAGACGCAATGGCTTCATTAGGAGTCTGTTGGCATTCCTATTAAAATTGACTGCAGCAACTCCAAAAGGTACATTGGTCCCTTAATTGTGGCCTTAAAAGTCTCAGCCTGGGGCAAGATTTATACTATCACTTACTTTGGCATAAACTTACATCACTCAGGGGAGTGAATCAGTCATTCCCTGGAGCAACGTAGGCCATATGACCTCACTGCCTGTGTGGACAGCACTATAACATAGTTACCGCCTCACAGAGAGGTGAATTTATTATGCAGATGAAACAGCTCTCTCTCAGAGAGCATCTTCAGCAAGCGGCTGCGCCAGTGCAGTGCTTCTAGAGCAGACGTGTCCTAAGACAGAGTTTCCGTATCAAAAAGAAGCCATTCTTGCATTTTACGAAGCAGTGCTGTAATTAGAAGCTGGTAAGCCAGCAGGTGCTTGGACAACGCAGAACAAGACACTGATGCAATAAAATGCTCAGATTAGGAGCCCACTGCCCAGAGCAGCTCAGCAGATGTCCTGCAAATATTTACTACCAGCTGTCAGGTTGCCAGTGGAAAACTTTGTGTTATCCTCGTAAATATGTGCTCACCTTCCTAAGCTTCATTTCATCATCCTTGAGGCTCTGACACCATGAGTAGCTACAACTGGGATCCTTTTGCTTTCTTATGTGATACCTAGAGGAAAGTAACACAACTCATATGCGATAACAAGCACAGCCACCTCAGCTTGTTAGCACCTTTCCCCCCTGTTCTCAGTAGTGAAAATTCTAATTAGAATGTCATTAGAGCCGGGCCTCATTTTTCCAAAATTCAGAATTACAACAATTCTTTCCAAGCATTCACCTCTTTAGACCAGCTATCAAAAATACACTTATTCAGCTTCTTTGCAAACTTCCTGTTTGGGGGTCAATCTTCAGTGAGGGGTCTTCCCACTTGGAAGGATGAATTTGGTTTTAAGAACACTTTTTCGCTCACTTGTAAGGATGAATTCATTACCATCAGGGAGAAAGGGTGGTCTAGTGTAGCGACTGCTGGACTGGCTCAGTCACAGAACGTGTGTCTGATCTCAACTGAGTCAGTTGGCCTGTGCTGGGCCTCAGTTCCCATCTGTAAAATGGGGATAACAGCAGTTCCCTACCTCAGAAGGGCCCTCGTGGGGAGCAGTAAAATCCATTCAATAATAGTAAGTGACTCTGCAAAGAAAACTTAATGTTTAGATACTTTAGTTCACCTGCAGATTTCAAAGCACTTTTCAAATAACAGGATCATTATCCACATTTTACAGATGGGGTAACTGAGATACTGGGGCAGAGGTGACTTTTAAAAGACACACAGCAGCCAAGTGGGAGAACCAGAAATTACTTCTAAATCCCACGCCAGCACCCAGCAAATACGGCAATAAGATTGAGATCAGATACAAAAAACTGGCCCTGAATATTTGGCACAGCATGAATCTTGAAACCACTGTCTGGCTTTCACTTGGCAATGGAAGAACAGCCCCACTTCCATGGTGTGACAGGACACACAAGCCCTGCACTGGCACTGGGAGGGTTAATCCCACTCTGGGCTGAGGAGGGCACGCCCCCAGGTTCCTGCTGGGCATACGCCCACTGGACAGCAAATATAAAAGGCAATAACACAGCTCAGACGGGACCTGGGGGGGACAGCCAGAGAGGAAGGACCTGGGACGGAGGCTCCCATTGAAGTGCCTTTGGTACCTTGGCTGGAAAGCCTTGCCTGTCCACAGAGCCCACAACCCGGAGGGGCTGCTTCGCAGAGGAACCTGGTGGCGCCAGCAGACCGTAGATGCCAGCCTCAGGATACAGGGTAGGAAGGGACCCAGAGGGGGCAAGGGAGTGGTATACAGCGGTTGGATTTCCCGCTGACCTGGTGGTGGCCCAACTCCTGCCACTAAGGCCCTAGAGTGGGGCTTAAAGGGGGAAAGAGCCACTGCCACTAACTCCAACCACACTGCCCAACAGCAGGGGTGATGTGCATGGACTCTGGCCGCGAGGCCTCGGTGCCCCGAAGGCCAGGACCGCAGGGGCTCAGAGGCGGGAGTGTGACACACGGATTGGCACGTATTCCACATGCAAGGCCTCACGTGGGCGCGACACCAACCTGTACATGATGCTTTGCAGGATAGAGGCAAAGGGAGTGATGCCGATGCCAGCGCCTACCAGCACGGCGTGCTCCGCGGCGAAGATCCTGCGGGTGGGCGTCCCATAGGGGCCATCAATGTAGCACTAAGAGAGAAGAGAGGCCGTGGTTGGGAGTATACAAGGTACATTTGCTTCAGTTTCACACTAGCGGGTCTCGTCAGTTTCTCTCTAAAATAAGCTGGCTCTGTCATGGAGACAGGCGACAGCCTGGCATTCTTTGCCCCTCCACCGAGCTCCACAGGGGACTGAGGATTAAAGACCAGCACCTTCCTGAAGCTTCTCCGCCTTTCATGGAAGCAGATGACTCTTATGCATAAGGCAAGTGCCCAGCTCCCAACATGGCCTCATTTATTTGGGGGCCCAGCTGGAAGCTGAGCCTGACTTGACGGTCTGCCCTCGATGAGGTGCTGAACCTTCTGGCCTTTGTGGTCCTGCACTTCTGTGTAAGGCAGGCAAGCGTGGGAGCTGCGTTCTCAGCTCGGGTCCATCATTTTAACTCCATGGACTCCAGTGGAGCTCTGCTGACTTACACCTGCAGGGGACCAGGCCCAGGGTTTTTTTTCTGAAAAACGTTTGTCGTTTTAATTCTCTCTCGTATTTCCAGCAGGGCAGTTTAGGCAGCATCTGGTCTGGCTGCGCAGCATGAGCTAATGGAGCTGTGGCTGTGAGTTTTATCATCACTTCAGCTCAGCATCTTGGGCAGAAAGGAGGGAGACAAGAAGCTTTCTGATGGGCTCACTGCCTGCACAACAACTCCGGGAGAAAACAATCAACGCAAACATTGCAAAGCAATTGTTAGATTGGCTTTTCAGGTAGAAATAGCTAGGCACTCTCTTTGGGGTACACATAGGGCCAGTATAGTGCTCCAGCACCGGTCCCAGTCACACCCCAAACACACAGTGCTTCTAGTGGGAGTGGAGGGTCCTATGAGCAGCTGGACAAGGAGAGGAACCCAAGGGGATGAGACTTCCTTCAGTCCCAGATCAGCACTGCTTGTGCACAAAAGGATTACTTACCATAGAAAGAATGTACTGCCCTGTGTGGCTGGTGGGCCCTGCCCATGTGCTCAGGGTCTAACTGGCCATCATATTTGGGGTGAGAAAGACCTTTTCCCCTGGGTCAGATTGGTCAGACTGGTAGCAGAGGGTTCTCCTTCCTTTGCAGTGTAGGATACAGGCCAGGTGCACATGTAAATGAGTGTAAATGGTGCATTTGCTGTAACTTGAGGTCTGTGAACCATAATTTGAGGACTTCGATAACTCAGCCAGAGGTCAGAGGCCTATAACAGGAGTGGGTGGGCAAGGATCTGTGGTCTGCAATATGCAGGAGGTCAGACTAGGTGGTCAGGATAGTTCCTTCCGACCCTCTGTGATCCTGCAACTGGCTCTGGGGCCTGTTTGCCCAGAGCCTGCTGCAGTCTGGTGCTTTAACCAACCATGCAGGGGAGAAGCTTACCTTGATATTACAGACTCTGTGATTCTCACTCTGCTTAGCAGAAATCTGTTACAGAAAGAAACCCACATTACCAAGCGTCAAGCAGATGACATTCTTAGAACGTATTGCATATTGAGTATTAAAGGCACCATGACGCCGGTGCATGGATAGATCACCTGGTAACAGTGAGCTACTTCTTTCCAAAAAACAAGCAGTCCTGTGGCACCTTAAAGGCTAATAAATTTATTTACTAGGTAAATGAGCTTTTGTGGGTAAGATCCACTTCTTCAGATTTTCAGCTATTGATTCTGTCACAGCTGAAGGAGTACTCATTACAGATAAAGAATTTATATGCACCATTTTTTGGGATGATACAGGCAAACACAGCTAAGCCTCTGAGACCATTTTTAATGGTTTCTCTCCCCGTTGCTGTTGAACTATTATTTTTTTCTCCCAGTTAGCAGAGATTCCCCCTACATCAGGTACATCTGAACATCTGAAGATGTGGAAACCTCATGAAAGCTCAGTACCTAATAAATAAATGTGTTAGCCTTTAAGGTGCTACAGGACAGCTTGTTTTTATGAAGCTATAGAATAATATAGTTCTCTATACCACTCGGAAGGATTGATCTTCCGGAGTTCAGTTTTGTACATCTGGTAGGGACATGCAAAATCAACCTATTGGGGTAGGCATCGACCCATGTACTCCACGCAAGACATGAGGAGTAAGGGAGGTCAATGGGAGAAACATTCCTGTCGACCTTCTTCAGTGAGGATGGCCAGGTGAATCGACTGCAGATACATCAGTTCTAGCTATGCAACTGCCGAAGCTAGAACTGCATATCTGCAATCGACCTTATTTCCCTGGTGTAGATGTAGCCTGGGAGTACGTCTTTCAGGTTCTTCCACACTGACAGCAACATTCATTTTGGTTTTCTTGCTCCTGACCCATTCATTGCATCGGGAATGAGTCAATCACAGTATTATTTTAGCAATACAACCTTGCAGCACTGCAAGAGTCACATTCAAAACAGGTGGCCATATGGCCATTCTTCAGAGGGGGACAACATAAAAGTCTGTCCATATACATTCCCCGTTAATACAAGTTATCAGTATCCAAAATGGGAAGGCCCATTAGCTTAGGGGGAAGATTTTCAAAGGCATTAAATCTTAGCCAAGATGTCTGTGTAAATTATCCAGACTGTAACTGAATCAAAGGTTGATTCAAAAATGCAATTATTCAGATTCCCACAAATCATGCATTAGTAAGGCATGGGAGTGAATGAAAGATTTACAAGAATTTTGATCAGACTGACAGTGGTAGAGGGGATCTCTGCTAACTGGGAAAAAAGATAATAGTTCAACAGCAACAGGGAGAGAAACTCATTAAAAATGGTGCATATAAATTCTTCATCTGTAATGAGTACTCCTTCAGCTGTGACAGAATCAATATCCTGAGAGCTCTTCGTATCACATGATATAAACCAGTAAATGTGGTTCTCCAACTTCCTAACATTAGTGTGATTTATATCTAACTTTGCTTTTTTCCCCTTAAAAAGAGACAGTGTGAACCTTTGCTGATTTTAAAAGGACTTAATTTCTATTCCCTGTCTGTCTAAACTGCTCCACTCTGTGTTATTAACACTATTATTAACCCTACTGTGTTATTACACATTTCAGCTTTGTAGAGGAATCTTTTTCTAAAATGTACAATAAGAAATTCATTACTGAGGCACAGTGTAACATTTTCCTTATGTGCCACTTTCCAAATAATGCAAATCAGTAGCAAACACTGATAAAAAGCACCAGCATCACCAGCAGCACCTCTACTCTCTGATTTGCTCACCTTGATCATTTTTTTTCTGATTTGTCCACCTTGATTCCTGTTTTTGGTTCTCTGTGCCTTAAATATTGAGTCTGTTCTGGTATGGCTATGGTCTGAAGAAGTGGGTTTGTCCCACGAAAGCTCACCACCTAATATTATTTTGTTAGTCTTTAAAGTGCTACTTGACTGCTTTTTTGTTTTGATAGTATATAGACTAGCACAGCTTTCTCTCTGTTACCACTGTCTGCATGTGTATTTTCTCTGCAAAGGACAAAAGGTGGCTGTCAGTGAGAATAGTATGTGTACACCTATGAGGGGTTATCACAGTTAGGGTTTTAATCCAGATCATATGTATGTATGTGCTTTAATGGGGAGCACATAGATAGTCACACTGAAGTCAATGGAAATCATCAAATGTTTAAAATTAAAAATGTGAGGCTGTGGGACTGGAGCATCACCTCGCCCTCAGTCTCACTAGGACTACATCACCCAGGATGCCCCACAGCTTTCCCTTTTGCTGGACCATCAAATGGATGACAGTCCCTACCAGAGTGAATCATGGTAGGTGTAGTCTGGCTGTGGAAGCTGTGGAGAATGGGGATTTAAGACACCCAAACCATAACTCCCAAAGAGGCAATTCCGCATCAACATTTTACTTTTGGGGGCCAAAACAAAACAAAAAAGTGGGGGGTGGGGCGGTGGATGTCTGGTTTTTCAATGAAAAGTAAATACTGTCCACCAAACCAGATGCCTTTAGCAAAAAATTGAAGTCAAACCCCAATTTTCTGTTTGGCGGAAAGGTTTTGACCTGTCCTATTGATTCCTGAATGCGGGTCCCAAATGGCCAAACAAGGTCCTCTCCTCTTACTACTCTATCTCTGGCCTAAAAGAGCTCATTCTTAACATCCAGACCTAGCTGGGGTTAATGCAGAGCCTCCTCACCCCAGTGGACCTGGAAGCATATAATCCATGGTAAATAGTCTAGCCATCAAATGAGGGGCCTTTACCTCTCTGGCTTGCAGGCTGCCTTCTTCCTCCCTTTTGGTTATGGTGATGTCAGCAGGTTCACACTCAGAGTACCTGGTGGCTTTGTAAGATGTCAGTTCAATTGTTTCATCCTTACTGGTGGCTACTGACCCAGTCAAACCAGACGAGTGGAAAAGATGTTCCTAAAGCCAAAGTCAAAGAAAACGTTGTGAGCCAGGACAGCTGAGACAGATGATACTTGGATCTTTTTATTGACAGGAGCTGCCAGATCTATCCAGGGCTTCTCTGCTTAATCCCTAGGGCAGGAAATGTCTCTAATGAGAGTTAAAAAAAATTGTTGGGTCATGTGGTTGGGCAGTAATTAAACATGGAACTGTTGGACATTCTCACCTCATTTTTCAGTGGCCAAGACACAGGTGCTCTGGCTTTTTGGACACCCGCCAATGTGATAGCACGTGGGCAGCAGAATGTCATGAGGACCAGGCAACAATGAGACATGGGGCCGGATCCTCAGCTGTGGCTCCACTCAAGTCACTGGAGCAATGCAGATTTGCACCAGCCATGGTTCCCATTTTTTCTAGAAGAGGGAGTGTAGCTTAATGGCTGAAGCACCGGACCAGGGCACTGGAGTCCTGTGCTCTAGGCCCAGTGCTGTCACAGTCCTGGTGAGTGATTTTGGGCAAGTCACTGCACCCATCTGGGACTCAGTTTCCCCTTCTGTAAAAAGGAAAGACTGGTATTGCCGTCTTTCACAGTGCACTTTAACGTGTGCTGGTGAAAAGCACCATAGAAGAGGGAGGGATTATCATTAGATCTTCAAGATAATGGACTGGGAAGGTAGGAATAAATCTAGAGGAAGACACACACCTCCAATTCACAACTTAGCAGTGCCCGTCCAAGGTGAAGCATCAGACACTGAACTCTGGCATTTTCAAAGAGCTAGCAGAGCTCTAAGATGTCAGCCAGCGAAGGCCAGACATTCTGGGTTCACGAGCTACAGACAGCAGGATATTCCTATTTTTTCAAGTGTCCTCAGAATGCAGAAATGAACAGCCTCCACAAGAGACAACATGCTGGGATAAACACAGGCTGGTCCCTCTCCCCAGGCCACCGCCAGCATCATCACCACCAAGTGGCACTGCCTAGTGGCAGGAGCAGGCAATATGATACCCACCTTTCATGAAAAAGCAAACTAAAGACATTGTTATCTGAAGCTATAGAAAGTCCCTTCCTAAAGAGTCCCCTGTATTGCAAACCTGAGTCCATCTGTGGCATCTCTGCTTTCTCAGATTTCTCTTTAGTAGTTTAGGCTCCTGGGTGAATGGTTCAGGGCACCTGAAATATTCATAGAGTCTGTTGGTCCATTGTCCCAGTGATCTTATATGCAGCCAGATGGTGTCTGTGAAACGAAGGTGCACGACGATGAATTAAGAAGGAGCCCTGTGTAGATATTCTGATGAGGGGAACAATGCAGCTGGACTAACTAAAACAGATGGATTAAAACAGGCAAGAAGCAGAAAGATATAATTAAAATTAACAGGCCAAGTACTGGTTTTGGTTACACCAGCGGAAACCTAGAGGGGTTTCTATAAAGTCCAGGGCAGTTACCCAGGACATTGGGGAGAAGATTTTGGCCCAGTATTGAAAGTAAAACTGAATTCCAAGCTTTAAAAAACATCTGGGGGAGTATCAAGGGCTGCTAAGGGAAGCTAACAAAAGAAATGCTCTGGCCATTTCATCGAGGTCAGCCTGGAGTTTAGGTCGCATCCACTGTATCAGCTGCAATCACAGGATCGCTGCATCAGAATCACACATTATCGTTCCAGATAATCAGCCCCATTCTGAGCCTGGAATACACAGCAGTGTTTCACTAATTGCAGGTAAGTTGAGTCATTTGTTTTTGCCCAGAGAAGCCACACTTCCCATGATTCCACATGAGGAGGAAGGGCAGAGCTGGAAGGAAGAGACAGCAGAAGCAGAGGCTGAAGGCCGCTGATGTGAGTTAGCACTTGTGTGCATGCACAATGCCTGTCTGCTTCTTGTTCCAGAATTGTGGTGCTTGCCACAGCTGGGCGAGGACATCCCAGCTCAGTGGTGGGAAACCAGCCCCAAGAGTGGCAAAGAAATTCCTTTCACAAGTGATTTTTCAAAACACCACACACCTGCTTCTTGATGTGCCACAGTGATGTCTACACAGCCAAGTTATTTTGGAATAATGGCCATTGTCCCAAAACAACTTGCAAGCATCTACACAGCAAAACTGCTATTTCAAAATATTTGAAATAGCGGAGGGCTTATTTTGAGTTCTGTAAATCTCATTCTATGAGGAATAGCGCCTCTTCCCAAATACACAAGGAATAGGGTCCATTTCAAAATAAGCTATAGTGTTTCCAGGGGCTCTAATCCCAAATAGGCTCTATATTGTGGACACACTATTTCAGAACAAGTTTTGCTTATTTTGGGGCTTCCCTGTAGCGTGGACACATTAGTCCAGAATATCTTATATTGGAGTAATAACTCTGGAATAAGCTACCCAGAATAACTCTGTAGTGTAGACATACCCTGAGCGAGCCTAATTGAATTGTTCTTGGATATTGAATCACATGTATCAAATACAGCCTGTATGCTGCAAAATCTCCCTGCTCCATAACAAATGGGCTACCTACTATTTATCATTCTAGCCTTTTTTTTTAAAAAAAAAAAATAGTAACCACTCCAATAAATAGCAAAACAGTGCAGTTCTGGTGTCTTGGATAAGCACGTACCTTGCTGCTCAGGAGCACTGCTAATGGTGAAAGGATGCCATTCATACTTTGCAATCGCTGGGATATTCAGGTAAATGTAGTCTCCGGGTTTGTAATGAAAAAACTGTGGTCTCTTAATCACTAGATGAGTCACCTTGATTGAAATCAAAAGCCAAAATGTAGAGACTAGATCTGCACACAAGGAAACTGCTGACTGTACATTACTCTAAGCGGCTTCCCCTGGCATAGCTGCTCTGGAGCACAACAGTCTCTAATGTTTGCTGGCAGTTTTGAGCGTGCAAATAATCATAGCCATATATTAGAGCATGCAGCATTACAGCCAGAACCCCCCCACTGCACAGGTGAGACCTGTATCTGCTCTGAGCTCTGCTTCTATGGAGAGGCCCCTTGGAAAGGGTGCAAGGCTCTGGCCTTTGCATCAGGTTTGCTAGAAAGGCCCTACAAAAGCTGACAGAGGACTGCGTGTAACACACTTCCTTGCAGACCGTTTCATTGTCAGACAACTCTAGACTCAGCTCCACACAACATCTTGGCTGGCCAGTTACTAAATCATGTTGCTGTATCATTTGTTGTGCCTTTCACATTGGCTTGTGAAGCAGTGACCCAAAAGGGAGGTAGGGAAGACAACTCTTTAGATGCTTAAAATAGATTAGTTAATGCCCTGAGCCGTACAGCCTAAGGAATAAAAGCTCTTGCACCAGATGAAAGAACAACAACAACAATCCCTAGCTCTTAGCAGATCTCAAATCACTTTAAGAAGTGTCAGTAACATTATTCCCATTTTACAGAGGGGAAGCTTGGGCACAGAGACTTGCTTACGGTTTAGCACGGGGTGAGCAACCCCCAGCACCCATGCCAAGAGTGGTATGCGAGCCGATTTTCATCAGCATGGGAGGTGGGGGCTCAGCCCCGCCCCTTCACCATGTAGAATCATAGAACACTAGGACTGCAAGGGACCTCAAGAGGCCATCGAGTCCAGCCCCCTGCCCCAATGGCAGGACCGAGTACTGTCTAAACCATCCCTGATAGACATCTATCTAACCTGTTCTTAAACATCTCCAGCGATGGAGATTCCACAACCTCCCTTGGCAATTTATTCCACTGTTTGA
Organism: Carettochelys insculpta; assembly: GCF_033958435.1. Taxonomy (NCBI): domain Eukaryota; kingdom Metazoa; phylum Chordata; order Testudines; family Carettochelyidae; genus Carettochelys; species Carettochelys insculpta. The sequence continues at coordinate 43,011,381 of NC_134148.1, read as the reverse complement.
CCGCCCTGGCAGTTAGGAACTTTTTCCTAATGTCCAACCTAAACCTCCCTTGCTGCAGTTTAAGCCCATTGCCTCTTGTTCTATCCTCAGAGGCCAAGAAGAACAAGTTTTCTCCCTCCTCCTTATGACACCCTTTTAGATACCTGAAAACCACTATCATGTCTCCCCTCAATCTTCTCTTTTCCAAACTAAACAAGCCCAATTCTTTCAGCCTTTCTTCATAGGTCACATTCTCTAGACCTTTAACCATTCTTGTAGCCTGGAGCCTACTCAAAGCCAGGCCACCTGTGGATTAACAAAAGACCAGCTAATGCTCCCAACCACCACCTCCACGGTAAAGCTCTGCATCTTCATTTATTAATGAAGCTGTTGTAAGTAGGCCTATTAGGCTACGTCTACACAGCAGCGTTATTTCAAAATAACCCATTCCGGAACAGTTATTCTGAAATAGGTTATTTTGAAATAATGCAGTTACACACAAGAATGCATTTCAAAAGAGCACCTAGCTATTTAGAAATAGCATGTCTGGACACATAGTGCCTATTTTGAATTAGCACCAATGGACACCATTACGGCTTATTTCAAAATAGTGCTATTTTGTGCTTAGCAGCACCTGTTTTTAAGTAGCTAATTCAAAATAGATGGTTTTCCTCCTGCAATTAGGTTTATGAAATTCGAAATAACATGCCTGCTATGTCAAATTTATTTCAAAATGTTGTGGCGTAGTGCACAAGCTTGCAAAGTGATTTCAGAATAATGGCTGTTGTTCCGAAATAACTTTGCTGTGTAGACATAGGCTTAGTGACTCTAAAAAGTATCTCCAGCACTTGGACCGTACATAGAAGACAACAGGTCAAATTTCAGCACTTGGCTTTGAAAAGGTTGCTGACTCCTGGTCTTGCAAATAGACACAGTACTCAAACACAGGTCTCCTGAGTCCCCATCTGGTGCTTTAACTACTAGGCCACAGTGCCACCCTACGTGAGCATTGCCATTTCTAATTCCCATGAGTCTGTGGTATGCTGCCATTCCAACCGGCTACTGTAATACACAGTAGATAATTATCCACCTGTCTTTTTCACACCTCTTCTGTCTCACATTTCCTTCTTCTTCCCTGTACCATCTAAGAATGGTTATTACCGAGTGCTTTTCAGGAGACCCCCAAAGCAGTTAAACACCACAGGCACTCCAGGGAGACGGGGAAAGGATAGTTGTACCCATTAGAGGGAAGAGAAAAGTAAGGCACACGGGGATGTTGAACTTTCCCAAAGTCATACAGCAAGTCAGCAATGGAGCTGGAAATAGGCCTCATTAAGCTCAATTCCCAATTCTTCTTTTTCACATCCCACCCCAACATCAGCATAAGTGGGCACCCATGGGTCACTTCAGGAACAAACCTTCGATGGCAGGAGGTTGATTTCCACAATGTACAGCCCCACCATGCGTGACACCGCAATGCCAATTATCTTCTCCATCAAGAACAGAAATCCCGGGACCACAAACCATTTCCAGAAATTAGGACCATGGAGCACTAACAATGCCCAGATGGCGATGTAGGACAGATGAGTCCAGTAGAAGACCTGCAGATCACAACAAGAAGAACCACTGGGAATACTGGCCTGTTGTCAGGTATAAACCATAAGGGAAACTCATGAGCACAGTGGTGGAAAAGATGCAGCCCAACTGTGGCTGTAATTCAGCTCAAGCATCACTAGTTTTCCATTATTTTCTTCATTCATGTTTCTAGGGCCCTGATACAATAAACTCCAGCTTGGCTTTCCAGCCAAGGTAACCAAGGCTGCGGGCGGGTTTGAAAAACCAGTCATGCTTAGCATCCAGGGACCAGCTGCAGTTCTAAGTTCTACCGGTGTGAACGTGGGAACATGAGTGACTTCAGAGTCACCACTCCTGACCAACACAAGAGGAACTGAGGACAGAACCTGCCCCCAGGAGGCCCCTGAAATGAATGGAGTCGCTCTGGATTTACCCAGGTGTAACAGAGCAGAATTTGTCCCATTATAAGTCTCAACATCCCTTCATTCCACTTGAGCAGGTAGCTAGGTCTAGGGGCCTTGTTGTTACAGAGGCTGGGTGGGGTCTGGGGCTACGCTTGCCAGACAGTATGGGCAGGGCTCTGTGAAGACCTGGTTGACGTGCACAGTATGTTGGTGCCAGGTACAGAGAAGACCAAAGCCCTTGCAAGCACCTGAGGCACAGAACGCCTTAGTGGCTGTCTGCATTGGGTGTCTTCGCAGACAGGCAGCCAGTTCCTGACTCCATCACCACCCCCATGCAGTGGGATGAGGGTTTCTAACTTGATCTCCTGAGGGATGTAATTACCTGAGTCTGCTGGAATTGCTAGGGTTTATTTCTTAACCCACTGAAGTGCTCTGTTCTCCACCCACTCCCTGACCTTGGGAGCAGGTTTTTCCTACCATCTTTAGCTTCTACACAACCGCTTGGCTGTATGGTACTCAGTGAACCAAACCTCTAAGACAAGGTGCCATTTTACACGGTCCCACCACACGGAGAGGGACTAACACATTGTCTTCATGCTGTGACTGGCACAGCCGTGGAAAGGAATGCACGAAAATGGACCCCGCAGAAAATAACAAGTCTCAATGGGCTGCGGTGTGGGAGACGCTGGCGCACATATGACTGTGCTGTAAGGGAGGGAGAGCAAGACAAGCAAACCCCATTTGCAGGGTGCAGCCGGCGAGTACCTCGAAACGGCCGCTCTTCCGCACAAAGGGGCTGGAACACACGAGCATCGCGCAGATGAGCAGCTGCAGTGCAATCCCAGTGACGGAGGCGCTCCCGTGAATCCAGCCGATCCCGGGCCGAGTGGTGAAGAGATATTCCCAAAGCGCAGGGTGGTCCTGGCTCTGACTCAGCCTGACTAAACACAGAGAAACATGGGGCTGCAGAGCCTGGCAGCCCCCAGGGCTAGCACCCTGCACAAGGAGTGCAGGCTCAACCTGGGGATACCGAGAGTTCCAATGCAGCCGGGAGCACCTCAGAGCTGTGATCCCTGCCCTGTACATTTGCCTGTAAAACCCCTCGGACTCTGCACAGCTCAGATATGTACTGATGGGAACAACACGGGGCATGTACCCAGGTCACCCCTGGAGTAATATTAACCCTTCCTTGACCCAAGAAGTTTTGGGGGCAATGGAATACAAAGCTTTCCTTTCCCTTGCTGGGCTGTGGTCTGTCCCCCTCCAGCACTAAACCTGTCTGCATCATCTTGGGGCCAGCGCCGCAGTTGCAATAATTTCTCCTTTCTTTGCGTTTATTAATCAAATGTATTGTTTATGCAAAAAACAAAGCACTTATGCTCCACCTTCCCACAAAATACCACGGGGGGGGGGGAGCTCTTAAGAGTCAGCAGGCACTGAAGCCCAGATTGCTGAATAATTCAGCCTTAAGCAGGATCCTCTGGCACAAGGTGGGTTCTCTGCAGGGCCTGAACCCAAGACCTTGAGCACTTGAGCTAAAGTGAAATGCCATTGGCTGGTAACAATAGAAAGCTCTTACCCTGCCATCAGGAGACACCACTAGAGGGAGATAAGGCACTAGCAACCAGTGAATTATAGATCACTCTCATCTCTGCTGGGCTCACATAGGTTTCTACCTTAGCTGAAACCTCGCAGTTATTAGCAAGGGGAAGAGTGAAAGTTAAGTGTTTAGCCAATCTCACAAGCAGCATGGGCCTTAAGTCCGCTACTCCAAACATTTGAATGCTGAAGCTTCCCCTCCCCACGTTAGAAATATGGGATCCGTTTCGCTGCGTCCATGGTTAACTGTAGGTATCAGGCATGGCCCAGCTGCCACTTGTGATCGCATGCTGTTCTTTTGCAATCACAGGACAGCTCCCAGACCCCCTCCCTGTCCTCCCCCGCACAAGACTGGGTAGTGGGGCAGCTCAGGGCTTCTGTCTGTGGCAGAGCAGTAAGACGAGGGGCTTCTGCCCTGCAGTGAGGGCACTCTGTGGGTTGTAGCCTAATGGTGGGCATCAGGGAAGAAGCCCCCATGCCCCAGCAGGCCCTGCCAGAGGGCAGCTTGTGTGTGTCTTGCAGCTTCTGAATGTACTTCAGAAGATCACTGTATGCAGCTTGGAGGGTCAGTAAGTCTGGCCACTCTGGGTATTTTTCTTCCAAGGCCTCTCCCAGTGTCCTTAGAACTTCCCTCCACTTGAGGACATGCTGGAGCAAGCTTTACAGTTCCATCTCTTTTCTCTTACCTCCGCCGACGTGCAGTTAAATAGCTAACAAAACTGACACTTAAAGAAGATTTGCTACTGGTATCCTACGTGACTGGGGCAAATCACACTTCCAAGCTATTGTTTCAGGTGCTCTTTACTTCAGGGAGGACAAGGCTCCATTGGTTACCCACAGACCACGACTGGAAGGGTTTCTTTGCTCCCATAACACCTATAGACCAACGCTTTGTTAAATGAAAGCTCAGATCCCGGAGAACAATGAAGAGGTTTGTTTGCACCCTGCTGGCAGGTCTTTCCTGTCTCCTTTCCCTGCCCCTACCCCACAGGTGCACCATGTACGTCAGAAAATGCTGCTTTATCCAGTCTGTATTTAATGTAGGTTTGAATCTCTGTTTTTAGCTTTGTTTTGATTTGGTTTGGTTTGGTTTTTTCATAGCTAATGTTCTTTACAGTTAAAGAGAGGTCGACATTTTCTATTTTAATAATTGATGGTTTTCTCTCTCTGGTGTTTGCAGAGTTCATTAGAAGAATGGTTGCATGAGCAAAGCATGTCACAAATAAGTTATTATAACAATTATTGCATGAGGGTAATGGGCAAGCAAAGGATTTCCTACTCACCGAAGTTCACCACATGTGCTCCAGTGTGAACCACTGTGAGAGCCGCCACCACATACCCCACATATTGGTGGAAGATGACATTTTGGTCCAGTGGGACAACTTTTGCCACCCAAGTAGCTCGCAACCACGTCAGGCACCGGCGCAGCATGAGCACCTTTGAGAAGCAGATGACAATAACAGTCACGCCTTGCTGTTAAACAGCTCCTTCTGTCAGGTGACAGGCACAGAGCTGAAGGTCAGAAGGGATCCCCAGATCCTCTGGTCCAACCCTGGGAGTTCATCATTCTAAGGAATGGTAGGAGGGAGAACAGCAAAACACACACAATGGGTTTCAAGGAGTCAGACTTTAGCAAACTCAGGGAGTTGTAGCTAAGGTCGCCAGGAAAGCAAGACTAAGGAGAAAAACAATCAAAGACAGTTGGCAGTTTTTCAAAGTTAAATTATTAAGGGCACCAGAGCAAACTGGCCCACTGGCTGGGAAAGATAGGAAGTATAGCAATAGACCACCTGGGCTTAACAAGAAGATTCTGAGTGATGTAAAAACCAAAAAGGAGTCCTACAAAATGTAGAAACTGGGTCTAATTACAAAGGATATAAAGAAATAACAGAAGTCAGCAGGGGCAAAGTTAGAAAGGCCAAGGAAGAAAGCAAGATCAAACTAGCTGGAGCCATAAAAGGTAACAAGAAAACACTGTACAAATATATTAGAAACAAGAGGCAGAGCCAGGCCAGGGTAGGGCCGTTACGGAGTGAAGAGGGAAGAAGAATCACAGAAAAAATGAGGGTGGCAGGGTGCTTCAGGACTCCTTCCTTTGGTCTCACCAGGCAGGTTGGTGGCAAGCGGGCACGTCACAAGGCGAATGCTGGGGAGAATGGGACAGGTTCCAAAGTTAAAACAGGAGAGGGAAGTCGCCAAGTTAGATCTCGTCACTGCCCAGGGCCAGCGATGAGGGAAAGCTAGGGAGGCCCTGCGCGCTGCTCCAGTGAGAAGGAGCTGGCGGGCTGAGGAGCTCTGCTGCAGGCAGAGGTGCTGTGCGCTGCCAGCCTGGCTCCTGGGGCTCTCCTGCAGGCACCAGCCAGGGGAAAGGGGCTGGCGGAGGGGGTGCTCCCCACTGGGCTGGGACTGCCCCAGCCCTGAGCTCCCCACCTCTCAAAGCGCCATTTAGGGAGGACGGAGTGAGGGAGGGGATGAAGCTCCCCCTGGATTCATACAGGGCACCGCAGGCTGTTCCCCTTCCTGTCACTGCCAGGGAGCGAGAAGCAAGAGCACCATTTGCAGCAGGCCCCCGCCTGTGGCTGGGCTGGACAGGGAGCAGGCAGACAAGCTGTGCACTTCGCCCTCGCCCCCTGACAGTGATGGGGAAGGGGAAGAGCAAGCAGCCCTGGTACGAATCTTGGTGGGGGCTGCAACTCCCCTGCTCTCCCCACACACACCCCTACACATACACACCACCCCTGCCCCAAGCACCCCACACCTTCCGCTGCCTGTCCCACCTCCCAAACTCGCCGTGTCCTCACCCCAACCCTGACTCCTGCAACCCCCCGACACCCTGAGCCCCTCCTCACCCCAACCCTGACTCCTGCAGCCCCCTGACACCCTGAGCCCCTCCTCACCCCCAACCCTGACTCCTGCAGCCTCCCGACACCCTGAGCCCCTCCTCACGCCCAACCCTGACTCCTGCAGCCCCCTGACACCCTGAGCCCCTCCTCACGCCCAACCCTGACTCCTGCAGCCTCCCGACACCCTGAGCCCCTCCTCACGCCCAACCCTGACTCCTGCAGCCTCCCGACACCCTGAGCCCCTCCTCACCCCAACCCTGACTCCTGCAGCCCCCCGACACCCTGAGCCCCTCCTCACCCCAACCCTGACTCCTGCAGCCCCCCGACACCCTGAGCCCCTCCTCACGCCCAACCCTGACTCCTGCAGCCCCCCGACACCCTGAGCCCCTCCTCACCCCAACCCTGACTCCTGCAGCCCCCCGACACCCTGAGCCCCTCCTCACCCCAACCCTGACTCCTGCAGCCCCCCGACACCCTGAGCCCCTCCTCACCCCAACCCTGACTCCTGCAGCCCCCCGACACCCTGAGCCCCTCCTCACCCCCAACCCTGACTCCTGCAGCCCCCCGACACCCTGAGCCCCTCCTCACCCCAACCCTGACTCCTGCAGCCCCCCGACACCCTGAGCCCCTCCTCACGCCCAACCCTGACTCCTGCAGCCCCCCGACACCCTGAGCCCCTCCTCACGCCCAACCCTGACTCCTGCAGCCCCCCGACACCCTGAGCCCCTCCTCACGCCCAACCCTGACTCCTGCAGCCCCCCGACACCCTGAGCCCCTCCTCACCCCAACCCTGACTCCTGCAGCCCCCCGACACCGAGCCCCTCCTCACCCCCAACCCTGACTCCTGCAGCCCCGACACCCTGAGCCCCTCCTCACCCCCAACCCTGACTCCTGCAGCCCCCCAGACACCCTGAGCCCCTCCTCACCCCCAACCCTGACTCCTGCAGCCCCCCAGACACCCTGAGCCCCTCCTCACGCCCGAACCTGACTCCTGCAGCCCCCCGACACCCTGAGCCCCTCCTCACGCCCAACCCTGACTCCTGCAGCCCCCCGACACCCTAAGCCCCTCCTCACGCCCAACCCTGACTCCTGAAGCCCCCTGACACCCTGAGCCCCTCCTCACGCCCAACCCTGACTCCTGCAGCCCCCGACACCCTGAGCCCCTCCTCACCCCCAACCCTGACTCCTGCAGCCATCGACACCCTGAGCCCCTCCTCACCCCCAACCCTGACTCCTGCAGCCCCCCAATACCCTGAGCCCCTCCTCACCCCCAGCCCTGACTCCTGCAGCCCCCCAGACACCCTGAGCCCCTCCTCACCCCCAACCCTGACTCCTGCAGCCCACACCGATAGCCCTCCTGCCCTGAGGCCCTCCCCCTGGGGGTTGTGATGCAACAGCACCTGTAAGAAATTTGAGTTACTCTCCGCCGGACGAGGCGCAGGACTCACCCCCAGCAGTGTGCAGTTGAAGTTCAGACACTGCCCGCAGCCTTTCGCCACCATGACCCAGCCCCCCCGGGGCGTGTGCCGCAGAGCAGCCAGGGTGAAGAGGACGGCGTTCAGGCCCCCATAGCCAGCCAGGAAGAGCAGCTTGCTCCTGTTGTTGTGCCAGTGCGCGGGGGTGAAGCAGCGCAGCCTGCGGCTCTTCCGTTCCGCTGTCGGGGGCTTGAGCCAGTTGGCCGCACTGTTGGAAAGGGAGGGACGTGATGGGAAGCGTTTGTTAGGAAGCGACCGCTGCCGACGCTCCGCGGCTGCGAGCACGGCCCTGGGCAAGGTGCAGGAGCGGCCCTGCACTCGCTCTGAGACGGGCTCCCCCAGCGGGGCCCATGGGAGCAGCTGCCAGGCGGCCTCTTTTGTGTGGCACAGGTCCTGCATCAGTGCGCCCCCGAGCACATAGCAAGGCCCTTGCCCAGCCAGCACTGCCTGGCCGCAGGCCTGACAGCGCTGGTGATTAAACCGTATAAAGCTCAGGGCCAGGCCATGCTAACAGACAGCCACCAGGTCCACATTACAACCAGCTCACTAGGAACCCATCCGGGCGCGTCCTTGAACAGGTAGCAGCTGTCAGATACTTGGCCAGTGCCGGAGGAGACACTTGTATATCAGCAGCTGCTGCTATGTTTGGGGCCCTTCAATGGCCTGGGTGGGACGTTGTGACATCATGTGTGCTCCAAAGCTGAAGGGCTGTGGAAGTGAAGGTACAACGACACCCTTGTATGGAAATGAAACGAGCGCCTGGGAGGGCTACAGATCCCTGGCTTGGCATGTTCCATTCCTGCTGGCCCCTGCTGCATGTCAAACGGCAGGACAAGCTCAGAACCAAAAGCTTCAGTGGCGCAATAAGCTTGGCAGTGCTGGACGGGAACGGGCTGGATAGTCAGACCACCTAAAGCACCTGGCCAGGGACTGAGCCAGGTGGTGCTAGATTTGCAGGAAGGCCAAAGTTCCTCTGGATTTGCCAAGGTGATGATGATGACTGCTGGGCATCGCATTTCGGTGTTGGTCTTCCTACAGGCTGTAAGGAAGAGACTATGGCCTGTTTGTACCAACTTCAGCATATCAACCCTCTGGAGGGAAGGAGAGTAAGGAAAGCAGCATAAACTCGGGGTACATTGGGCCCAAGCTCCTGGTTTACCAACTGGAATGTCCGCTGGGGGGCTCTGCTCATGCATCACACTCTGGACTCCTGGATGAATCAGGATTGGTGGAGAAAGATTTGGATGAAGTTAGTGGTACACAAACTCTCCTTCGAGTAATGGCCAGAAAGGTGGGCAGTGGGATCCTACGATCGATGGGCAGAAGGAGGGACACTAAATCCCAACTTCTCAAAGCACAGGAAGTGCAAAGGCAGGTGCAAACTGCGAGCAGGTGGAAGCAATGTGGATGGAAAGGACGTATTTAGGTCATTTGACAATGCTGCGGAAGGGTCAGCGCCCCCAAGTTAAGCTGATCAGGTGAAATTAGGAGATTTGCTTTCTGGAAATCAGAGTGCTAGTTCTCCCGCGAGGCTCCTCACGTTCTGAGGACATCTCCCCAGAAGAAGAGAGGGGAACCACCTTGAATTGTACCGCTGCCCTTGGGTCCCGAGGGGCCTTTCTTTGTACAGATGAGGTGGGGCGTCAGCTGTGACGAGTCATATCTCAAAAATGACAGTTTTGTTCCTTTTCGCATTCGAAGGTTTGCACAGCAAGATTCAGTCCTGGCCTCTTCTCCTCCAGAAGAGCACGTCAAAGCACACGAGAAGCAGCTTTTCTAAGGGTGCAGCCTCACTCTCAATCTCAGCAGGATGTGCTCTCAGGAACTTGCAGGAGACGCTCATGATTTTAGGCCCTTCATTTTCACCCTCACTCTCCCGTTCTTATTGTAAGTCCAGCTTATTGTAAGGCAGCAAGGAAATGGGGCTCTGATGTCTCACACTGGGCATCTGTGAGAGTCACAAATCATTCCAGCTCCTGGCTAGATGCCAGCTGCAGACTCAAGCACAGCACAGCTGTGCAACTGAGGTGTCATATGGAGGGCATCTTGCCCTGAGAACATTCACGCAGCTTCCTTTAAGCGTGCTATTTCTCAAAAAGTCATCCCTCCGCTTTGGAAGGGACTCCAGAGCTCCTGCTCTTCCAATGGGGAAGGGTTTGTGAAAGAGGATCGCACCCATTTGTGGCTGGCCACCAGGAACATAAATAAGGATACTAAAGGAGCCTGTGAACCGGGACAAAAGCAAGGTGCTAACCAAGAAAAATGCCATTCAAATATACAGCCCTGATAGGAACCCAGAGGGGCCAGTCAAAGCCTTTACCTTATGGTTAAGTTCTCCATGACCTCTGGAAAGCGTTCTAATTCCTCCCTCAGTTCCTCAAAAGTGATGGAGCCACTGTTGTCTTTGTCAGCTGACTCAAAAAGAGCCAGCGTCAGGTCATCCAGCTTCTCCTCTGGCAAGGAGATTGCACTCTCCTTCAGACAGGACTTCAGGACGGTGCGCAGCTCGTCTGGGTCAATGGAACCGCTGCCTATGGTGAGCAAGAATTTGCATCTGACACACTGTAAAGTATTACCTATTTGCTCCTGTGTTCGCGAGGCAACGAAAGGATAAGCGACTGCTAGTGAACCTGTTTGTGAAACCCAGGGGCGGTTCATTTGGAAACAGGCTCCCTTCCTGGCACTGGGGATTTTCATTGGGAAATTGTGCCCCCAGGGTGGTTGCCTAATTGTTGATAGGTTAGAAAAAATGGCTTAATTTAGAAGAACTAGTGAAAGATCTGTGTGAAACAACCATTTCCAGTCTCGACGGACGGTGTTTGCTACGATAAAACCCACACAAACAGGTTTAACTGGCCACAAAACGTAAAGACAAATTAGCCTGATGAGTGATTTCATTCTTAGGTTTCCAGCCAATCCTTTAAGCTCAATTAGTTCAGAGCAGCAAACACTGCCAGGGCAAAAAGCAGATGTTTATTTTGCCACTGTTTCTCTTTTCCATGCTTGTAGAGAAACACATATTTCACAGGTATCAGAATTCCAATACTAGACCAAATAAAAAAGCACGATCCGCAAAACTAAACCCCTTTGCAAATTTCAAGTTGAGGAAGTTATGTTTTGGGGCCAGGTCCTTAGCTTCAAATCTGCCCCTGTGGTTTTGGCTGAACCCTCCATTATCAATAATATCTGTGACAACCAGGGCTGTTTATTGTCTTTGAAAATACTTGTTCTTCACTGGGCGCATTTAAATGGCATGATCGGTAAACTCCTTCATATCCGGCGTTCCATCCTCCAGAGCTCTTAAATAACCGGCATTTTAACCATAAGTAAATTGTATTTACGTTTTCCATAAGTACAGGATAGTGAAAGTAAATACACATAAATATAGCAAATACAGTATGGCTACAGCTATACGAGAGGCTTTTCCCCACAAAACTGGGCTTTTGTCAGGAAAACCCGTGGAGTATCTACACACAAAATGTGCTTTGTCGACAGTTTGTCAGCAAAACCCAGCACATTTGTCAGCAGCGTTATACCTCTCCCCATTCAGGTCTGGCGCCTTTCTTGACAGTATTTTGTCAACAGAGACATCCAGGGTCCTTTTTCAACAGACAGGGCTTCTAGTTCACCAGGCAGCCCTGTTTGCAGAGCTTCCGGTCAGCCGTTTTGTCGAGAGAGGGGCCGGCAGTCCGGCTGCTCTGTTGACAGAGCAGATAGCTCTTTCAATCTGCTTTTATGAAAACAAAAAAGCAGTCCAGTAGCACTTTAAAGACTAACAAAATAATGTATTAGGTGGTGAGCTTTTGTGGGACTGACCCATTTCTTCAGACCATAGCCACACCAGAACAGACTCAATATCTAAGGCACAGAGAACCAAAACTAGTAATCAAGGTTGACAAATTTCTCTGTTACTAATCTGCTTTTATGTGTAGATGCAATCTGTCGAGAGAAGTTTTGCCAGGACATCCCTTCCGACAGTCACTTCTGTTGACAGACGCGCCTCTTGTAGACGTAGCCTGTAAGTTGACAGTGTACAATACGACTGTTGTTGGTAAATAAAGTACTCTGCCTACATTTGTGTTTGTTTCTTAAGATCTAATTTTGTTTTTCTGTAGTGTTGTGCGTTGCTAGGTACGCCTCTCTACTACTGAGAATATTTGAATATCCAGCAACCTCCCGGTCCTAGGGCTGCCAGACATGAAAGAGTTTACCGTATACATAAGTCAAAGCCATTGATGCAATTATTCTCTGGGCGTGCACCAAAGTCAGAGGAGTGACTGCAGCATGTGGAGACATGCCCAGGCTGGCTCTGATTGCTCCAATCACAATAATAGCAAAGCTGTGACACCATGGGCGAGCTGCCTGAACACATAGCCAGAGTCCTGCAGGGGCTTGTACAGCCCATGCTGCTGTGGCTTCTCAGCTGTTGATCAAAACTAGTGCAGGGATGCTTTCACATGCCTCCGTCACAGCTCTGATTGTGACACAGGGGTACCTTCTCTCTGGCCCCATTAATATTTCATAACTTACAGCAAGAACAGTTCCAACATGAGAGACTGGTGGGGAGCTGCTCCATAACCCACTGGTGAGGGCTCTCAGCTGGAAGGGTGTGGATCTGTGTTCAAATCTCTGCTCTACTGCTAGCAGAGACGGGATTTGAACCTGGGTCTCCCAAATCTTGGTGGGTGCTGCAGCCCCTGGACTACTGGGTAAAGAGCAGAAGGGAGTGCCCCCTCCCCTGGCTGTGTTCTCTGTGGGCTCGGAGCTGCCAGATGCCCTCTGTGGGGCCCCTGGGCATGTTAACCTGATCATGCCCACAAATGAGGGGCTGAGCTGTGAATTAAATACTGAGCTGCTCACTGGCATCCAGGCCTGTGGATGGGGTGGACAAAGGGGGCAGCTGCCCTGGGCCCCAAACTCTGACCGCTGCCACAGTAGCACTGATGGTGGCTGGAGTTCCGGGCCCCTTTGAAATGCCGTGGGGGCACTGCACTGGCTGGGCATGACTGTGAGGGAGCGAAGTGGAGCAGCGCCATGCTCCAGGCATCGCCAACAGCTAACTGCCCTGCCCCACTCCACCCCATCCACTCTTGGCCGTGCCCCTTCCAGGGTATGGAGCCGGGCACCCCGCCCATCTTGCTGCGGGTCCCATGGCAGGAGTTGGCCTTTGTGGTGGCAGGACTGAAATTGCTGTACATGTGCCCCATGTTAGGGAGTGAGGCATCTTGGGGACTTCACCAGTGGAAACATAAGCTTCCAGGGACTTCGGCAGCAGCAAAACAATAGCTCTGATCATCTAAATTTTGGACTTAGGTGCCTAACCTGGCAGTGAGTGCGTCAGTTCCCCCAGTGAATCTAGCCCCAATTGTTTGGCTCCTCTCCAGCATCTAGGGAGAGATGCAAGTAAAGCTTACAACAGGAATTAGTTTAGTTGCTGCCTTTTGAGAGTATTTTTAAGGCCTTCATTGCAGACGGGGAAGACTGCAAAGTCATGATATTAAGCTGGTTACATGGCTTCGAAGAGTCCACTACTGAGACACGATGTACTTCTCAACCTGGTTTGTTTAACACAGAGGGAGAAGGCTACGCTGTGCTGGAAGAGGAGAAGGCTGACAGTAGAATGTTTGACAATGGCTTGAGCTGGGCTGTCTGATTAGTATAAATATACATGAATGGCATGTTCCCTCCATCCATCTTTCAGAAGGCTGAAGCTGTTTCAGATGTGACTGAATGGTCATAGAGGAAAGCAGCATTGATAGCCAAATGACTTTTGGGAGTAAGTTCTTCAGACTCTTACCATCTACGTCGTAAACTTGGAAGAGGAATCTTAGCTTGTCTGTTTCGTCTCCATGTATGAGAAGGTTCAAGGCTTTGAGTAACTCATCTAAACTAATGGTTCCACTCCCGTCAGAATCAAACAACGCAAAGAATCTCTCGGCAAAGAAGGACTACAGAATGGAGAAAAAAAATACTTTTAACAACAACACTTGAGGAGTAGGCCTTATCAACCCAGTCCAAGAGTCTTCCATTAACATCTGTGAAAAATCAGTAAAGGCTGACTCATAGAATCATAGACTCCTGGGGCTGGAAGGGACCTCAGGAGACCATCTAATCCAGCTCCCTGCCTGAAGTAGGATCAACCCCAACTAAATCATCCCAGCCAGGACTTTGTCAAGCCGGGACTTAAAAACCTCTGGGGATGGAGACTCCACCATCTCTCTTGGTAACGCATTCCAGTGCTTCACCACCCGCCAGGTGAAAGAGTTTTTCCTAATCTGCAGCCTACACCTCTCTCTCTGTAATGTCAGACCATTGCTCCTTGTTCTGCTGTCTTCACTACTAAGTAAAGCCTCTCTCCATCCTCTTTAGAGCCCCCCTTCAGGAAGTTAAAGGCTGGTATCAAATTGCCCCTCACACTTCTCTTCTGAAAACTAAATAAGCCCAAGTCCATCAGCCTCTCCTCATAGGTCATGCGCTCCAGCCTCCTAACCATTTTCCTTGCCCTCTGCTGGACCTGCTCCAATGCGTCCACCTCCTTTCTGTACCTGGCGGGGGGGCCCAGAACTGGACACAATACTCCAGATGATGTTTCATCAGTGCCGAATAGAGGGGAATAATAACTTCTCTAGATCTGCTGGAAAAGCTTCTCCTAATGCATCCCAATATGCCATTAGCCTTCCTGGCTACAAGGGTACACTGTTGATTCATATCCAGCCACTCATCCACAGTAATCCCCAAGTCCTTTTCTCCTGCACTACTTCTTAGCCAGTCGGCACCCAGCCTGTAACAATGCTTGGGATTCTTTCATCCCAAGTGCAGGAGTCTGCATTTGTCTTTGTTGAACCTCATCAGATTTCTTTTGGCCCAATCCTCCAATTTATCTAGGTCACTCTGGACCCTACTCCTACCCCGCAATGTACCTACCTCTCCCCCTAGCTTAGTGTCATCCACAAATTGGTGCAATCCATCCCCTCATCCAGGTCATTAATAAAGATGTTGAACAATACCAGCCCTAGTACTGATCCCTGGGACACTCCACTTGAAACCGACTGCCAACTGACTTTGAGCCATTGATCACTACATATTCTGCCCGACCATCTAGCCAGCTTCCTATACATCTTACAGTCCATGTATCCAATCCATAATTCCTTAACTTATGGGCAAGAATGTTGTGGGAGACTGTATCAAAAGCTTTGCTAAAGCCATGGTCTATCGCATACATTGACTTCCCCATGTCCACAGAGCCAGTTACCTCATCATAGAAGCTAATCAGATTGGTCAGGCATGACACTCCAGTTCACTTTTCCCTCTTCCAAGTGCTCCAAAAACGGATTTCTTGAGGATCCCCTCCATGATTTTTCCAGGGACTGAGGTAAGACTGACCGGTCTATAGTTCTTTGAATTGTCCTTCTTTACTTTTTTGAAGATGCGCACTATGTTTGCCTTTTTCCAGTCGTCTGGCACCTCTCCCAATCTCCACAAGTTTTCAGAGATAATAGCCAAAGGCTCTGCAATGACATCTGCCAGCTCCCTCAGTTCTCTTGGGTGCATTAAATCAAGACCCATGGATGTGTATGCATCTAGCTTTTCTAAATAGCTCTTAACCCGTTCTTTCCCCACCGAGGGCTGCACACCTTCCCATACTGCACCGCCTAGTGCCATCGTCGAGGAGCTGGCCTTGTCTGGGAAGACTGAGACAAAAAAAGCATTGAGTACTTCAGCCTTTCCCTTATCATCTGTCACTAGGTTACTTCCCTCATCCAGTAACAGCCCCCACTCTCCCTGATCACCCTTTCATTGTTAACATGCCTGTAGAAACCCTTCTTGTTGCCCTTCACATTCCTTGCTAGTTGCAATTCTAATGGGGCTTTTGCTTTCCTGATTACTGCCCAGCATTCTCCAGCTATATATTTATATTCCTCCTTAGTCAACTCTCCATATTTCCACTTCTTATACACATACATTTCGAGTTTAAGCTCACCAAGGATTTCCCTTGTAAGCCAAGATTGTCACCTACCATATTTGCTTTTCTTACTGTGCACCGGGATGGTTTATTCCTGTGCCTTCAATAAGGCTTCTTTAAAATACTGCCAGTTCTCCTGAACTCCTTTCCCTTTCACATTAGTTTCCCAGGGGATCCTGCCCATCAGTTCTCTCAGGGAGTCAAAGTCTGCTCTTCTGAAATAAAGGGTCTGTATTTTACTGCTCACCTTTCTCCTTTTGTCAGAATCCTGAAATCTACCATCTCATGGTTGCTGAAGCCCAGGTTGCCACCCACTTCTATTTTTACTACTAGTTCTTCCCTGTTTGTGAGCAGCAGCTCCAGTGGCACACGGCCCCTGGTTGGTTCCTGCAGCACTTATACCAGGACGTTATCCCCAGCAGTCTCAAAAAACTTCCTGGATTGTCTGTGTGCTGCCGTATTAGTCTCCCAACAAATGTCTGGGTGGTTAAAGTCTCCCATGAGAACCAGGGCATGGGATTTGGAAACTTTGCTTAGTTGTCTGAAGAAATCCTCATCTACCTGATCTGATGGTCTATAGCTAAGGCGACATATCTCCTTGCCCCAAATACTGGACAGGGAGATATGGGAGGGGAGGGGCAGCTTCTCCCAGTTGCACCAACTCCCGGGGAGCTGGCATCCCCTCCACCTCAGCCCCAGGGAAGCAGCAGCTGGGGGCACTCCCAGCCCAGAGCCCCAGGAAAGCAGTGGCCATGGGAGCTCCTGGCCCAGCGCCCCATGGAAGTGGCAGCTGTAGGCATTCCCACCCCCACCCCATCCCCCGCCTACCCTCAGAGGGCCTAAATATGAGACAATTCGTCCCATTTTAAAAAATAAGTCAGGACACATTTTTGGCATCCCAAATATGGGACCGTCCCACCCGGTATGGGATGGTTGGTCACCCTGTCTATAGCAGCCACCAACCACAGCATCACTTCTGTTGCTTCCACTTCTAAGCTTAATGCAGAAACTCTCAACTGGCTTTCCTCCCTCCATGTACTGGAGCTCTGAGCAATCATATGCTCTCTCACATACTGCTCAACTCCTCCTTTTCTCCCTGGCCTGTCCTTCTTGTACAGTTTATACCCGCACCTGACAGTGCTTGAGTTAAGTGAGTCACCCCACCAAGTCTCCGTTATTCCAATCACCTCCTACTTCTTTGACTGTGCCAGAGACTCTTGTTTCCTAGGCTTCTTGCGTTTGTGTACAAACACCTTAAATAATTAGCTGATTGGCCTACCTTCTCCTTTTGAACCAAAGGATCCTCTTAGTGATGAGCAATCTTACGAAAAAGTAGTCAAACAGACTAAGACTTAAAGATTTCGTCTTTCACTGTGGTTTGCGTTGCTGCTAATATACTGCAAGTATTATAATAATCAAAGCTCTCCTTATAACTTCTTCATTTGCCTCACCAATCACTTTTTAAGCATCACTTTTCTAATTAAGATAGGATAACAGATCCATTCCAATCTGCCAGTACTGCTTTACACCAAATACTGATAAAAAGGTAAAGTCCAATATTACCTTTTCAATTTGCGCTCATGCCCAGTTATCTGAACAGAGAAACAGCAGATCATCTTATCCAAACCACCCCCGAGCCCCAAAGAACTCACCTCTTTTACTTTCAGAGCAGTTTTGAATTCTTCCAAGTCAATTTCTTTGTCTTCCCCAGCGATGCTTTCAAACTGCTTCGTTACCCAGTCAAGCCATTGGGCATCATCGTCAATAGTCATTGTGCTAGGAGGCCAAAAAAGGGCACAGTTAAATTTCTACTGATGAAAGAGACAAGCTGTCTGGTTATCTGCATCAAGCTCTTCTTCAGGTCTGTGCAAGGGACTCAGAGTGTCACAACTGCATAGAAGGTGGAACAGCTTAAGTTGTTAGTATGTGTAATAAGCCAACATGCAGGGGCTTGTTAGGGTGTTAGTGGGTTTCAAATCGCTGGACTAAGCCACAAATCAGGTCTCTCTATTCAGCTCAAGATTTTAGTGTCAAACAAAGTCATGAATTTAAGTTCCCGGGAGCCTCTTCTGAAGGTATTGTCCAGCTTTCCTTTGAGCGAGGCCCGAGATGTCAGATATGCCTGATCCTTGTCCACTCCTCCCTCTGCTGGCCCTGCATTGCCTTTGCCTCTTTTCTGCTTCATTGGCTACACCCTGTTTTCTCCTCCACACTGTTTGAGTGCCAGCCCAGGGAGCACAGTCACACCCTGGGCGCTGCTGCACCGTTGCTCAGGCTGCCAGCAGGTCCTGGAGAAGCATTCAGAGAACGATTCATTTCCACAGCAAAAATTACTTTCATTGCATGCATTTAAAATAGGAGTTTAAAAACCATGTTTAAATTGAATAGATAACAATTAGAAAGCAAATCAAAAGTAACGTGTAGCTTGCATGGTTAATGGTCTAATTTTTAACCCGATTTAACAGCCTAATTCTTAACACAGTTAAGTACATATACACTCGTAAACCCATTCACACATCACTCACTCACCCTCTGAGGCTGGCCAGACCCCAGGTAGTGTTGGTTGATTGAGGTGAGAGTATGCCAAATCGATGGACTCATGTGGCTAATTATTTATCTTCTTGGTAGGACGCCATCTACAGGGAGTGATGTTCAGTTCATTTGTCGTACCCCTCAGTCTGGATGAGTGCTTGCCCATGGCTAATTTTGGAACATCCTGCTTACATCACCCCAATTCCGCTTGCCTCAACAGAGCATCCTTCGGGTTTGTTTCTTCCTTGTTAACCCTTTTTATCTGGGAACTGGCCAGCTTTTGTACAAATTTTGCTTTTCTCAGCACACACAATTTTGTTCTCAAAGTGGTAAACAAGTCTATAATCCACTGGGGCACCGGCTTAGACCTTAAGGCTGCATCTGCACAGCATTCCCCTTTTGGAGGAGGAATGCAAATGAGAGAGATTGAAAATGCAAATGAAGTGCTGGTTTACAAATCTCACACTTCATTTGCATAATCTAGTGCAATGGCATTTCCAGAAGAGGCTTTTCTGAAAGCCAAAACAGCCATGAAGATGGGGTTCCTTTGGGAAAAACCCTGTTTTTGAAAGATCCCTTCTTCTTTCTTCAAGTTGGAGGGTTTTTACATGCTGCAGTTGCGGAGGATCCTTTGACCAAAGTTTCCAAGTGGTACCTTCAGCGATGCACAACCTGTAGGAGCCCAAGGGACGGGTGACCACATAAGTAAGTGTGTTATCAGGAACATGAACCTCCCAAATGTCTCTATGTATGACACACTCCCCCTTACACCAGCAGCTATACCCATGTCCAGCT
Source organism: Carettochelys insculpta (assembly GCF_033958435.1). Classification (NCBI taxonomy): domain Eukaryota; kingdom Metazoa; phylum Chordata; order Testudines; family Carettochelyidae; genus Carettochelys; species Carettochelys insculpta. The sequence goes on along the minus strand of NC_134148.1, from coordinate 42,992,216 downwards.
TGATAACAGGGACCTGCTGTCCTGCTATTGGACTTTGCGCTGTGAATGAGCAACGGGTGTGCCAGCGTTCCCAAGAGAAGAATGACCAGACATGTCTCCATGGCCATAATCAACTGGGAAGTCCAGAGTTGTTACCAAGGTTGGTGGGCCATGCACCCCTATTTAATGAATTCCGAGTTTCCTGTAGTTGATCATTTAAAAACATTCGTGCCTGTGTACACGCACTATTCCATCTCACATTACCTGCTTCACTGATTATTTCTCTAACTAACTTGGTCAGTGAGGTAGTCAAGTGAGTCGCTACTATGGCAAACAGCTGGGTTGTCTGGGGGCCTTTCACCCCCACTCTGGCCATCTGGGTTTGCTTATCTTTTCCAAAAAAAAAACAAAACATTTTTCCCTCTCTCACTAACACAAACAAAGCACTTACATAGTTGCAGCATTGAGCTGAAGGCAGGAAGCCAGAGTGGAGTGTCTTTAAACACAGTGTACACCGTGTTTTTTCTAATGCTAATATTACTATTTTATAAGTTAACATCAGAATATACTAACATCAAACAGAACTGGAGCTAAGTTATCAAAGCTACCTGTTGCTTGTTTGTCTCACATCTTGTGCTTGATTAGCATTATAACATGCATTTATCATAGCTGACTAGCTGACTGCCTACCCAACTATTTGGCTATATTGTTCCCCCGTCTTAGCCCTCAAGAACAATCTTTGAGTGGTTTGTTTTTAAAGCTTTTGTAAATGATGTATAGCAGTATATTGAAACCTTACATGGGTTTATGGTTTTGGATTGACACACGTTCTTTTGATCCAACAACACGTAATAATAAACCTAATTACTATTAATGCCAATATAATGGTGATGCATGTTTAAGGCAGAGGTCCAGGGTGGCAGCCATCCTTTGAATATATTATACCAATGATGAACACTTAATCTTTGAGCCTGGTCTGCTCTACTAAGCTTTTTTTTTCTTGGTGAAGAATGGCCATACTCTGAGCTTGGATTTTGTGTTGTGCAGTCTTAGTTAGCTCGCTGATCTGTTGATTGTTATAGATCCATCAACGTAACTGAGCCCAATTTATTCCTAAGGAGACCTCAAAATCTAAGAGATTAGTAGCATTTATTTCAACTTCTGTTTTCTCTCTCATGGGAAAATAATATATCAGCTCGGGGTGCTAAAAATAGAAACATTATATACACATTGTTGTGCTAGAGGTTCTGCCCCAAATTTATTTTGCCAAATTACTGTTTCCAAGCCTGCAGCACAAACATGATTGTTTCCATCACAGTATACTTTTGTAATAGTATTGTTTAGTTTATTTCAGAAGCAGTTGTTAATTTCTTGGTCTGTAATGAACGGGGTCCTTTATGGCTGGAAGTGTGGAGCATAGCCACTGTTTTGGGGATCATTACTTACACCCTTTATGGTCCACTGTACTTCCTTGATTGCTTACATATGTGCCAGCCAGATGAGGCACCCAAATATGCCGTCCCCATATTACAGGGAACACAGAGAAGGGCTAAATATAGGCTACCTTTTGTATGGGATGTGCTCTTAAAACCTGTACTGAAATGCTCGCACTTACGTTTCTGGCACTGACATTTGAATCCAGCGGCTTATACCACCCAGCTACATAAGGTACAAAAGATTGCTGCTCTGTCACACTAACAATGGAGCTAATACATTTATCTCCTTAGCTCTTATCTAGTCCATCTTTGTTCTATTATTACAATGGAAAGAAGCTGCAGCTTGGAGCACCACAAAGCTGAAGCAGTTTTCTCACACTAGCTTCTTCAGGTTTTCTTGAAGACAAAAAGAAAATTTTCTGCCCCTTTTGGGGTGGCAGATTACACCTTAAAATACTCCTTCTACAAAAGTATTTGCTCGTTTTGGACAAAGCAGAGGCATTGCATTGATTCCAGGCTTATTTGGGGTTTTGTTCTGTGGCCAGGCAAGGTTTCAATGGATTCTACCCTTTAAGCTGGTTCAGGGTGAATTAATCATTCCACTAGTCAATTATCAAAATTTTTGAGGTGGTGTCCCTCAGTCTCCTTTTTAGACAGCACACCAGCTTTGTAATTGTTTTTCTGTTGTGCTAATCTTTGGGCCTATTCACAGATAACTGAGACGCATTATTACTATGATGACCCCTTTTTATCACAAGGGGTGTTTCCAGTTACCATTTTTAACGTTGCTGAAAGGCTTTTCATTCACCAAAAGAAGCTCGTATACATTGCACCTTGCCACAGAGTCAATCATGTTCAGTGCATACATTTTTTTTGAACACCTCTTTCACTACTTTAACTAATTTTACACTGCTGTATACAGATAACATTCCCTTTTATACATTTGGGGCAGTTAAATTTCAATAGAAATCCCTTATCTTCTTTTAGCAAGTTTTACTAAATTATGCAGATTTAAATCAGATGATCTCTTCGCCTGGCTTATATACAGACATTCCTTCGGAAAAAGGGCCCATTTTTCCTTTTGAATGGCTGCAAAGAAACCAATAGTTTTCCATAACATTTCCACAATATTTAACTGCTTAGTTTCCTTCTAATTTTGGAAAGTTAATTTACTTTTTCCTTAAATTACTTGCTTATTCACCAAAATGACATTTATTAGATAGTACTGTCTTAAGTATTACTCCAGGGATTTAAATCTTTCATGCCTGGACTTACTGTTTTTCTTTTTCCTGTCACTATGCTCCTACCCTGGGCTTTTAGCAAACAGTTCACTTATAGTTCACTTATTTTTGTTCCTTGTATCTGGGATAGAGCATTAGGCATGAGGCAACTACAGGAGCCCATAGCAGGGGTTGCAGCATCTGTTTTTTACAATCTATAGTAAGCTACCAGGGCTTTTCATCTGCTTTTAGAACTGACCAAATTTGGGCTACTGAAGGGGATCTGGATCTTATTTAAGACACCTTTCTTTGGTAGCTCTTGGATTACCCCCTCCATTCCTGTCTCCGCTTGGGCAGGGTAGGGATAGCCTAGGTTAACTTAAAGGCTGAGAGCTGTTGGAAGATTGGTATTAAACCCTTCCTCTAACTTATCTGTTTGACTTACCAGACCGCACAGATCCCAGTGGTCCTGCTGGGCATAGAGCTTAGCAGCTGATTCCAAATACATCTCAGCCACTATTGTTGTATATTGATGTTATCTCTATAAATTACTTAGTTTTACAACAGAAGAAAAACTTAACCCTGTAAGTCTATTTCGGCATTACACAGTCTCTGTACTCTGAGACTGGAAAGGGTCCAGCCCGGAAGGCGTCCCCTCCTTATGGACACACTGGCAAAACAAACAAGCAACCAAATTCCCTCAGACCGCTCACAAAAGCAAGGAAGTCCCAAACACAAAAGGATGAGGACTACAGATTCTGATTGTTACACACTTGGCAGCACAAAAACCAACACCAGCTCCTTGTTGCCACAAGGGTGAGTTGTCAGATTCTGACACAACCACTTGTTAGCAAGACAATTAATTTAAATTAAGCCCCGTGACACACACACACACACACACACTCTCTCTCTCTCTCCACAACGTGAATACTTGCATGCCTATACTCTGTAAATGGCCACAAAAGAGTTAATGCTTTGGGGGTAAAAAAACGTAGACAAGCAGTTTTCCAAGCCCGGCAGTTTCTTCAAGGTCTCATAGTCTGGGCAGCTATTCGGAAGGCTTTTTTTTTTCTTTTTTTTTTTTTTTTTACAGCCTGGATGCAGTTACCAAGTTAGGCTTCTATTTGCTCCACTTATTTTACCTACCTCCAACATTTATGGCATAACATGACAGCTCCTGTCTCTCCTTACATCTGCCCAGACCACTACAGCAAACTGAGTCTTAAACCCCTCACAGGGATCTTCCCCACGTTATTGCACATGCCAGTTGCAAAGCCTTAGCTTGAATTTCCTCCTTCACATACTCCGTCCTTTTGCATGCACCTGTCTTCTCCCACTTGATTTGTTTGTTTAACTTTTGCACCAGGGACTGTAGGTCCTGGTACCAATTTTGCTACTTTCCATAAATCCTCAATTTCTAATCCCAACATTTCCTTCATTTCTTTCTCCTTTCTTAACCTCTCGCTCACACCCTCCCATTGCCCTGCACTACGCTCACTCTCTTCTTCGTATGCTTCCAAATCAGCCTGCAGCTCTGTGGCTTGTGCCCCCTCGCTCTACCAGTGCTCAAACCTTCCCTCGCTGCAGCATACGTGAGTAAAACTGCTGCTGCCAAGCTACCCCTTTGCCTGGGCTTACACACAAGTTCATGTTTGCTGAAGGTATCCTCTAAACCTTCAGATTTAGATATGCCCCTCATCAGACAGGGATGAGCAGCCCATGGCAATGGTCCAGCCGACAGGAGCCACTTTTCCAGACCCGATGGGGATGAGACTAATTTACTTGCTGCCCCAAAATCTACCTCCTTCTTTTGTTCTTTTTCCCCTCTCTTAGGAAGCATGTTGGCTTCCAGCTTCCCTCCCCTTTTGGCTCTTAAAATCCCAGTCCTCTCTGGTTGTAGAAAAGGGGATTGTCCTTTCCTGAAGTATTTCTTATTTTTCCCCCAGACTTGAGGTATTGACTCCCAGGCAGACACCCCTCCCCAGCATCACCAGATAGCTCCTGTATAGGGACTTAGATTCAGGGTATTTATTTCCAGGCAGACAGATCCCCTTGTCAACAAATATTATTTCTGCAGCAGATTGGACGAGGTATTTAGCCCCAAGCAGACATCTTCCCCGTAGTCCACAAGACACTACTTTTTTCCCACAACCCCCTACAGCGGTGTCATTGTTATTTTTACTGTGGAATTAATGTTTCTGCCCCATTTCTCCGGCACTGTCACACACCGGGCACTGCTGCACAGTTGCTCAGGCTGCCAGCAGGTCCTGGAGAAGCACTCAGAGAACAATTCATTTCCACAGCAAAAGTTACTTTCTAATTTTTAACCCGATTTAACAGCCTAATTCTTAATCCAGTTAAGTACATACACACTCATAAAACCATTTCACACATACATTTTCTCACCCTCTGAAGCTGGTCAGACTCCAGGTAACGTTGGCTGGTCGATTAAAATAAGAGTCCAACGTACATGTCACCCCATTATGCTGAATTGATGGACTCTCAGGCTGCATCCACACTGAGATAAAATCAAGTTTATTAATATCGATTTTGTAATTCTGGAATTTAAGTTCAAATTTGACTATCCTCACTTCCCACGTGCTCCTCACAAAGTCGACTTACTGTTGTCACACTCCGTTGGCAAACATCGACTGTTGCAGTAGTGCATTGTGGGAACCTGTTCCACAGTTCCCTCATCCCCGTCTCATTCTGGGTATGCTCCTTGGTCTTTGACATCATCTTTCCACATTGCATTTTCCTCGTTCCCCTCCCGTGCTCCGCAAACGTCCATTTTTCCCATTGAAAGGAAGGAAAAGTAGGGCATCCGCAGAGATGGCAGAAAAGTTGGCAGAAATATCTTTCTTCTGTAGCTGACTTCTCAGTGTTTCCCCCTCCCATGATTGCATCCAATCCCTGAAAATAATACAGGAACCCTGAAAAGCTTCCAGAAAGAGAAGAGAAGATAAAGTTTTTAACAGAAAGTTGTTGAAGGGAGAGTCTTTGGCTTTCCAGTATGCTGTAAGGCTTCTGTGCACAGGCTGTTCTGTTCTCAGCTGGCCATCCACTGAGTGTCCCCCTGCCCGTGATTGCATCCAAACCCTGAAAATAATACAGGGACCCGTACTTTACTCTCAAAATTGGAAGAAAGAGGATAGAAAAGTCTAGGAAAAAAGATTTTTGACTTCCCTCTTTATTACACAGACATTGCGAACACGGCTGATGGCAATATTTCTGAGGGGGTCAAAGCAGAAGGACAGACAGGAAATGTTAGCAGAAAACAGAAATGTCAAACCAGCAGGTGTCTGCAATGCACACCAAGCTCCCGAAAATATTTTTGGCGGGTGTGGGTGGCTGCTGTGGTCTGAGGCTGCAGAGCCGCTTGGAACGTTGAAGTAGCTGAAGTAGTGCCCCCCGACTATCTTAGCTGCCAGGGGAGACTTCTCCCCAGGGGCTGCAAGCCCCAGTAGTCCCATGCTATAGGTGTGAGGGGGGCAGTTGAAGTGGACCCCCTCCTGACTATCTTAGTCACTGATGGAGATTTCCCGCCGGTGACTGCAAGCCCCTGAAGCTCTTCCTTGCCCTTGAAACCTGAAACGTGTGCAAGCCAGGACATGGTGCTGCATGGCAGCACGGTCAGCACCAAACAGCAGGCACACCCTTTCATTGGGTTGGGGGCTAGCCACGTGAGGTGGCTGAGTGATGGAAAGACTCCGACTGAGTGGGGCCTGTGAGGGAGGGAGGAGGGTTCACGCACAAATGTAAACCGCTGAGAAGAAGTTTCTCAGCATCTTATGCAAGCACGACCCCCACAACAGCCTTGCTGCCACGTGGTGTGATGGGGCAGCAGCTGGTGCCAGGCAGCGCAGAAAAAAATAACAAATGTAGAAACAGAACCACGAACTCCCTGCAGGGGATAGTTGTAATGGGTAGATGCGCTCACAGTGCTAATCGCAAAGAAAGACAGACATTTCTCAGGCTTTCCTGCAAACATAAGCCCACAGCCACAGGTTTCCTCATCCTGCTTTGAAATTCACAGGCTTCCTGTTACCTAATTCTGGTACACCTGGAGAGCAGCGGCCAGAGCGGAGCACTGAGGGGCATTGTGGGTTACATGCCGGACACCTTGGGAGGCTAGTAAATTCGACTTTAAGACGTGTCGCTTCCACAGTGGCCTTTAATTGACCTTTTGAAGTTGAGCTTGACGCTACACCCATCGGGCAATGGCGCTATTGTAATCTCGATATTAGTGCTCCCAAAATCAAGCTAATGGTATAAAAAGTGAAGACAGTCACATGGGAATATCAAGCTAACGGCCTTAAATTCAAATTTATCTCATAGTGTAGACACAGCCTGACTCGCGTGGCAAATTGATATAGTATTTATCTTCTTGGTAGGAGACGGTCTGCAGGGAGTGATGTTCAGTTCATTGGCTGTACCCCTCAATCCGGGTGGGGTGCTGCTGAGGCCAGTCATCATACTTCTCAAGTCAGGGGGTTGCTTGCCAATGACCAATTTTGGAACATTCTGCTTACGTCACCCCAATACATTAGCCACAAGCAATGAGCAACAGAGTCTCATTGGGGTTTGTTTCTTCCATGTTAACTCTTTTATCTGGGAACTGGCCAGCTTTTGTACAAACGTCCAAAATCCACTGGGGCAGCAGCTTAGACCCAAAGTGATGAACAAGTCCATAATCCACCAGGACACTGACTCAGGAAGGTCTCTCTTCAGCCCACTTACTGTCAATTCACTCGTACCAATCACTCATGATTCATGACACAGTAACAGAGACCATCTCCCTGCTCTCAGTTCCTGTGTTTTGTACCAGAGCAGTCAGGAGCAGCAACTGCAAGTAAAACCCTGCTGATGGCATGTCTATACTTAGGGGGCAATCAGCACTCTGGTGAGTTAGTGGACCTAGCGAAGACCCCCTGAATCGACCACCAGCCACTCTCTTGTTGATTCTGGCACTCCACCAGAATGAAAAGTGTAAGGAAAGTTCATGGAAGAGAGTCTTCCTGCCTTCCCTCCACCCCCTCAGTAGAGACCCTTGCATAACTTGACCTAAGGGACATTGATTTCAGCTATGGTATTCACATAGTTGGAGTTGCATACCTTACGTCGACACCGGCCTGTAGCATAGACCTACCCTCAGCCCCTGCAGCCTAGACTGGAGCAAGTTCAGTATAGATGGAATGTTCAAAGAATTTAGCTGCCAAACTCTGTGATGTCTCTAATTGAAACTTTTCAAAAGCTAATAACTTAGATGAATTTGGCATTTTTCAAGGCAACAACTAAAATGAACATCCCCCAACTAGGCCAGATGTCAGGCCCCTGACACAAAACCCACAGGTGTGAAAGCTTCTCAAAGAAACTGTTATAGGAAATGTTTAATGTGAGCAAAATAATGTACTACCCGTCTTGTTCTCAGAAGTGGCAGACCCACTTTTGCTGAAACTTTAAAAAAAAAAAAACAATCAGACCAAGAAACACACTTGGCATGCAAAGTTTTAGCCCAAGTGGTTAAAGTTAAAAGTAACTAAAAACAGTGTTCTATAATGGGAAGTATCATGTAACCGTAACCACTAGACAGCATTACCAACTTCACTTATCATAAGAATGGCCATGCTGGGTTGGATACATGGTCCATAAAACAGAAAGAGAGAATGCTCAACAAGTTGTTTCAAATCATCCCTTGCGTCCTGTTCTATTAAGCTAAAAACAACCCTGGCAGATCCCTGAGCCCATTGTCACATCACACCTACAGGAGGCAACCAATGGGGCTCATTGTAAGAATTTTACACTCAGCTGGAGAGGATCTTCCAATGATATATCAGGTATTTTTATGTCCAGTTTCTATGTACGTGACAGACACATACAAACCAGGATAAAGTAGTTGCCACACGGATGTAGTTTTTATATACTATGTTATAAAACTATCTATAAAGGCAAATCATTACCAAGCTGTGTACCGCTTCACAAAGTCTTTTAATTTATGATTTCACACATTTCCTGACTCACATCTGCTTCTTGTATCATACCTTAAATTGCAGCCTCGCCATTCTATTGCAGCATCATACTTAAAATGTAGCTGATCACAATTGTTTGTTATTCTTTTAATTTCCTTTATTTCATATGGCTGGCTTCATTAAAATATCTAAGCGTGAAAATTGTGCCCTGCCACATGCAGTAAAGCGTTCATATTCACACGGTCTCAGTCCTTATTTACTAGCCATCAAGAACACATGGGGAAATGTCTTTTTCATGCTGCAACCTTCATTTGTTTTTGAACAAATCCTACCTGTGAGACAGTAACCTGTGACTAAATTGGGGGAAGGTTGCCATGGGAATGTCAGAACCAGAAACCCGATAGTAAGCAACTTGCGCTTTACTACAAACTGATGTAATAGGCACTTCAGGTCCCTGGGTGGTAAGCCAGTTAGTTTAGAAAGTAAAGTGCAGCTTGCACAGCAAGGGGTCTGGTTTCACTTCATCCCTGGCGTGGAGGCAGCAAATCGCATTTGGAAGGCTCCCTCTGTTTTCTTAGTTATTTAAAACACAGTAAGTTATGGAGCTGACACACTAGTTTGTGCAATAAAGGAAAACTCCAGGCTGAATGCAAACATGGCAATACTGAATTGAAACACTCGCAATTCAGAAATCTTGTAGTACACAGTTTACAGCACAGAATTACATTTAGTTGAGATTCTGGACAGTACAAGGGGGTCTTATAACTCTTCAGAGATGTCAGAGCACTTTGCAAACCTCTTTAGCCAACATCTGGCCACAAGCTGACCCAGACTGTTTTTACACCAGTTAATTCCAGTAAGTGCAATGGAGCTGCTTCTAATTCACTTTCCTGTGAGATCAGAATCAGACACTATTGAATGGTTTGATTTGCTGGCTGGGTTTATTTGCAGATGATATATCTGAGCTGTCAGCATTTTCCCCAGAGTGAAGACAGTATTTTCTGAAAGTCTGCTGCTTACTTTTGACAGTTTATAAAGCAAGTTAAGACCATGGAAGTATTTCAGCATTCTCCGTGCTGCAAGTGTACTTTGCACTTGGAGCCTCTATGCTTCCTTTATTCTAGTTAAAATTGTCAAAATGCTGCATTTCCCTTTAAAATAACAAAAAGTGTAGCTGGATATGTTCCCAACTACAATGCTCCTGCGACAGGGACCATACTACTACCACTGCTTAACACTTGTACTCCACGGGGAACATAGGTCATCTACAAATCTCCACTTCACTCTGTCTTGGGACAAAACTTCTAGCTGGCTCCAGGAGTACCCCAGTTGTTGTCCTTCAGTCTCAGTAGGTCTTCTCCACATTGTCGAAGGTCTCCCTCTTTTGCATTTTCCTTGCGGATTCCATTGGAAAGCTTGACAGACTATGTTGGATGATGGTTTTCTGAGAGTGTGACCTCGCCATCCCCACTCTCTTCTCTTGAATGCCATGTGGTTCTTGTCCTCCTCTGTTCCAAAGCTTCTCATTTGTGACAAAGTCCTGCCATTTGATGTGAAGGATGTACCTCAGGCATTTGTTTATGAATGTCTGTAGCATGTGACTTGAAGACTTTTTAGTACACCAGGTCTTGCATCCATACAAGAGCACACTCTTCACATTTGTGTTGAACATCTGCAGTTTCATCTTCACAGGTATTTTTTGTGAACTCCATATGGGACAGAGAGTCTTGAATGCAGCTTGTTGCTTCCCCTATCTTGGCATTGATATCCTTATCTGGTGCTCCATCTATGCCCATAATAATCCTCAAGTAGGTAAACTGCTCCACATCTTGCAGGTCTTTCCCTCCCAGGGCGATGGTGGTGGTGTTGGAGTGGTTGGTTTTCATTGTCTTGGTCTTTCCCTTGCTAATGCTCAGTTCAGTCATTGAGACAGTTTTGTCTAGTGTTGGACATTTTCTTTCATGCTTTCATGTTGGTGCAAAAGGAGGGTGCCATCAAAATTTACAGAAATATCTACAAAGAAACCTACAACTACACAAGTCTTGGGAGGAGTTGACAATCCACTCAAATTGAGTATGACGCATAGCAGGAGAGCCAAAAGGAAGCTGCCCCACAGATGACTCTCCTCTCACCCAGGACAGCCACCCAGTTTGGTACGTGGAATGTTCGGACCATGTATCAAGCGAGGAAGACAGCACAGAATGCAGGGGCGATGAAACAGTACAAACTTGCAGTTTTGGGCTTGTATGAGATCAGATGGACACAATCTGGGCAGCTAAGCCTGGCAACAGGTGAAACCCTCCTCTACTCAGGACATGATGAAGAGGGTGCACCACACGCAGAAGGTGTGGGCTCGATGTTATCAAGAGAGGCATCTAGTGCTTTAATGGGGTGGACGGCAGTGTCACCACGCATCATCACAGCCAGATTCTATGCCAAAGTGTGAAAGGGCACTTATTGTGCAATGTTATGCACCAACCAGTGAAGCAGCGGAGGAATGTAAACAAGACTTCTATGAGAAACTACAAAGTAAGGTAAACCAGAAAGCAAAGATTTTGATTTTGATAGGTGATTACAATGTGAAAATTGGAAGCATGAATACAGGTGGAGAACAGACCATGGGAAAGGAAGGCCTAGGCAACATGAATGAACATGGAGAGTGCTTCAATGAGTTTTGTTCCTTCAATGGATTGGAGATAGGTGGTAGTGTTTTTCCACAAAAAAAAAAAATCCATAAGTTCACTTAGGTTTCATTGGACCACCAGACAGAAAACCAGATTGATCACATCTGTATCAGAAGTTCTTTCAGAAGATCAATGCAGGATGCCCATGCTAGCAGAGGAGCAGATGTAGGTTCAGACCACCATTTGGTCCTAGTAAAACTCAAGTTCAAGCTCAAGAGGTACACCACAAAAAAGTGACCAAGCCAGGACTGAGATTCAACACGGAGCAGCTGAAGGATTTAGAGACAAGAGCCGGTTTCCAAGTGGAGCTGTCCAATGAATATGCACATCTGGCAAACCTCATCCCAAAAGGTGCTACCATGGAACAAATTTGGGAATACACCAAAACAGCCTGGAAAGAAACCTGCAATAAAACACTGGGAAAGAGGACAAGATGTCACAAAGAATGGGTCACAGCAGAAACTGTGAGAAAGATGAAGGAATGAAAAGGACAGAAAAACAGTCAACAACAGCAAAACAAGAGAAGCCAAGGCAGAAGCTTAGCGATTGTATTCAGAAGCCAACAGAGAAGTTAATAAAGCTATAAAATGGGACAAGAAGAACGTTGTGGAAAACCTTGCACAACAAGCCAAACAAGCTGCAGGACAGAGAAACTTGAAAGAGCTCTATAACATCATATGGAAGTTAGCTGGGTCACGGCGTCAAGTGGATCAGCCAGTACAGGATAAGGAGGGGCATGTGCTAACAAACCCAAGGGAGCCGCTCAGTGGATGGAAGGAACACTCTGAAGTGCTACTAAACTGCCCTGCCCACATGGAATCTCCCAAGTTAACACCTGCAAATATGCTGCTGCAAATTAACAGCAGCAGACCTTCAAAAGAAGAAATCAGAAAAGCCACTGCCTATCTGAAAAGCGGAAAAGCACCTGGCCCAGACCACGTCCCCACAGAAGCAATCAAGGCAGTGAGTGAGACATCAGTCAACATGATGTATGATCCATTTGGGACAGCAAGGAGATCCCACAAGACTGGAAACCCAGCTACCTTATGAAGCTTCCAAAGAAAGGCAACCTGAAGGAATGCAAGAACTGGAGGGGCAACATGTTACAGTCTATTCCAGAAAACGTATTCCACAGGATTCTCTTGGAGAGAATGAGGACAGAAATTAATAGCCAGCTCAGAGAAGAACAAATCTGGCTTCTGAAGCGAGAGAGCCTGTACTGATCAAACAGCAACTCTCAGAGTGATCACAGAACAATCGCTCAAGCGGAACTCCCCTTTGTAAATAGCCTTCATAGACTTTGAAAGAGCCTTTGACAGCGCTGATAGAGACACTTTGTGGAAACTGCTCCAACACCACGGCATCCCATCTAACGTTATTAACTTGATTCGTTCAACGTACAAACCCTCGACATGCCAGGCAGTTCATAACTGTGTCTTGACAGAATCCTTCAGCGTACTGTCAGGAGTGCTACAAGGGTGCCTATTGTCATCTTTCCTGTTCTTGATCACAGTGGACTGGAGTAGGGGCAGGACAAGAGATGGCCATCAACGAGGCATCCGGTGGACACTTTTCAAACAGCTAGAGGACATTGACTTTGCTGATCACGTCGCCCTCCTTTCACACAAGGAGGATACATTACTTCAAAAGCCAGTCATGGCTGCATCCAGAGTCTCTTCATTTTCTCCGCGTCACTGTCAAGAGTTCCATTCTTCCTAACTCGGTATCACAAATGAAAGTGCCAAGAGACATAAAGTGCTAACGTGCCTCAGAATGATTCACTGTTAAATATCTTTAAGTTAAAATGAGCCTCATGATGCACATTTGCATTGTATATTTTAAAATAGCAAATTCATTCAAACTATACCTAACCTAACTCAGGTGAGAGCTGAAAAACAGGCAGTGTAGGCACATCATATACATGAGTTCAGTGCAAAATAGGACAACTTAGAAGGAGGTTATTTTTATTAACTCCCAATATATTAATATTCCTTTTCAAATGCATGTGTTCTATACAAATTCATGGTGTCCCTTAGTGGGAATCCGAGCACATGTTTAAAAAACTGATCTAAAATTTTCAAATAGAATCAAGACACATTTATTATGATTTTAAAAGGTCATCTTGCCAGATGTATTCAAATATGCCTTGGACTTGATGCAAACAAAACTCCCATGATTCCTCACTGTATTTCTATCATATGTATGCCTTAAACTTTGCTAATTTGCCTCATGAAATGTCAACAGTCTCTTACAAAAAGGGCATGACCTACTATTCAATCATCTGAGCTTGCCTGAAGTGGGATACTGTGTCAGTCATTTTTGGACTGGCAGATGGACCGTTTGCAAGTTTCTTGTGTTTGAGCACTTGTCTTTTATGTTGCTTCTCCAAAATTGTTTAAATCAATCAAATGTTTCCAGAAAGCCCCTACTATTGCTCTGCATACAGAGAGTCATAGAATCATAGAACACTAGGACCGGAAGGGGCCTCGAGAGGCCATCAAGTCCAGTCCCCTGCCCCGACAGCAGGACCGACCACTATCTACACCATCCCTGATAGACATCTATCTAATCTGTTCTTAAATATCTCCAGCGAGGGAGATTCCACAACCTCCCTTGGCAACTTATTCCACTACTTGACCACCCTGACAGTTAGGAACTTTTTCCTAATGTCCAACCTAAACCTCCCTTGCTGCAGCTTAAGTCCATTGCCTCTTGTTCTCTCCTCAGAGGCCAAGAACAAGTTTTCTCCCTCCTCCTTATGACACCCTTTAAGATATCTGAAAACCGCTATCATGTCCCCCCTCAATCTTCTCTTTTCCAAGCTAAACAAGCCCAATTCTTTCAGCCTTTCTTCATAAGTCATGTTCTCCAGACCTTTTATCATTCTAGTTGCTCTTCTCTGGACCTTCTCTAATTTCTCCACATCCTTCTTGAATTGGTGTGCCCAGAACTGGACACAATATTCCAGCTGAGGTCTAACCAGCGCAGAGTAGAGCGGTAGAATGATTTCTCGTGTCTTGTTCACAACACACCTGCTAATGCATCCCAGAATCATGTTTGCTTTTTTTGCAACAGCATCACACTGTTGACTCATATTTAACTTGTGATCTACTAGAACCCCTAGGTCCCTTTCTGCTGTACTCCTTCCTAGACAGTCTTTTCCAATTCTGTATGTGTGAAACAGATTATTCCTTCCTAAGTGCAACACCTTACATTTATCTTTATTAAACTTCATCCTGTTTACTTCAGACCATTTCTCTAATTTATCTAGATCATTCTGAATTATGATCCTATCCTCCAAGGTAGTTGCAACCCCTCCCAGCTTGGTATCATCTGCAAACTTAATAAGCGTACTTTCTACGCCAATATCCAAATCATTAATGAAGATATTGAACAGAACTGGTCCCAAAACAGACCCCTGCGGAACCCCACTTGTTATGCTTTTCCAGCAGGATTGAGCACCATTAACAACTACTCTCTGGGTGCGATTAGCCAGCCAGTTATGCACTCACCTCATTGCAGCGCGATTTAAGTTGGAGTTGCCTAGTTTGTCGATAAGAATATTATGCGAGACAGTATCAAATGCTTTACTAAAGTCTAGGTATACCACATCCACTGCTTCTCCCTTATCTACGAGTCTCGTTATAGTGTCAAAAAAAGCTGTCAGGTTGGTTTGACATGATTTGTTTTTTACAAAACCATGCTGGCTGTTCCTATCACTTTACTACCTTCCAAGTGCTTGCAGATGACTTCCTTAACTACCTGATCCATTATCTTTCCTGGCACAGAAGTTAAGCTTACTGGCCTGTAATTTCCTGGGTTGTTCTTATTCCCCTTTTTGTAGATGGGCACTATATTTGCCCTCTTCCAGTCTTCTGGAATCTCTCCTGTCTCCCATGACTTTCCAAAAATGAGAGCTAACGGCTCAGCTACCTCTTCTATCAGCTCCTTGAGGATTCTAGGATGCATTTCATCAGGCCCTGGTGACTTGCAGACATCTAATTTTTCCAAATGGTTTTTAACTTGTTCTTTTTTTATTTCAAAAACTAACTCTACCCCTTTTCCACCAGCATTCACTATGTCAGGCATTCCTTCAGATTTCTCTGTGAAGATGGAAACAAAGAAGTCATTAAGCATCTCTGCCACTTCCAAGTTCCCCATTACTGTTTCTCCCTCCTCACTGGGGAGAAACTTTTCACTCGCCTTTTCAGCTTACAAACATAGCAGCAAAATTCACCATTTTTGCTTTCGGATTAGATTTTGTGCACACCAACGAAGTTGTCTAGGCAGCTTATAAATAAAAGGCCCAATTCTGAAGACTTATTCAGGTGTGCAGCTTTCCCCAGATGAATTGCTACCCATTGAGACCACTCACCTGTGTCAAGTTACACGTGTACGTTGGCCGCATGGAGCATTTAACTTAACACTGAACAGCCCTAACCAGCAGCTCAGGTCACTGTAGTGCCTTCTCCCACTGCTGTGTGCAGAAACTGCCCAATTGTATCACCCTCCAGCACAGACACAATAACTATGTCTACACTAGGGTTTTGTTCACAAAACTCATGGAGCATCCACATTACAAATGTGTTCTCTCGACAGTAAATCAACAGAATGAGGCACTTATGTCAACAGCTTTCCTTCTCTCCCTCATCAGGCAGAAAGCCTCTGTTGACAGAACACAAATGTGGCTGCTCTGGGAGGTGGAGGACGGGGTCTTCTGTTGACAGAACAGTCCACCATAGCACTGGCTAGCTGGCCAGGGGAGACGTCCTGTCCTCTGCAATCACAGCTCTATGCTCCCTGCCTCCAGCCATTCTTAAGCTGCGGGGAGCCCCAGAAACCCAACACTCCACATCCACTTCTTTTGCCTGAGACAAGTAACATGGCATTGAGCCAGCCACCCCGTGACTCCCCGGGGCCCTCCACGTAGCCACAGGAGGGATCCCAGGAGCCTGCTCGGGGCACAAAACACCGGGACCTGTCCTGGAATGGGCCCAAGCTGCAGGATCCCCGATCCTCTGGGCTGAGGAACTGATCCTCCTGTAACCCTCACCCAAGAGAAGGAATGTCCCTGTCTACACGTAGCTGGTCACTGCCCTGGCAGACTAGAGTCACCCTGCCTGGATGATGGAGCAAGTCCAAGCAAAGGTGAAGGACCTGCAGCACGGGTACACCCGGGCCCAGGACACACACTGGAGGTCAGAGGCAGGACTGGCCACCTGTCCCTACTTTGAGGGGCTCCATCAGCTCCTGGGAGGAGAGAACAGGTCCTCTGCAACCACTGCTGTGGACACAGCCAAGAAGGCCCCCCACACTGCTGCCAGAGCCAGAGAAGTGGCAGCCCAGAACCCTGCTGGAGCCGGACTCACACACCAGCTCGAGTTAGGCCACATTGGCGATCGCCCTGGATTCAGGCCCCTCAAGCCAGGCCATGTCCAGGGCGACCCCAGGCCTCTTTGAGGGACCCTTTGATAAGTACCCCACGTCACACTCCTTAGGACATGGGGGTGGATGCAGATGGGGCATGCAGCAAGATTTGCCAGGCTGTCTTGAGCGGAACCTCACACTGCAGTCCCAGCACATGCAACCATGTGCAAGGCAGCATGTCCCACTCGGACCCAGCAGGCAGCCCCTAGGCATGGGCATCAGCCCCCCAAGAGAGTGCACAAGCCCCAGGTCCTGCACTGGGGGGCTGTCCCTGCCACGGCTGGAAGAGGGCCAGCCACATGAATGACAACCTGACCCCAGACACACCACATCTGGTGGGGCTCCATGCCAGCTGTGGCTGGTTTCATCCAGCTGGCCACAGCTCTAGTCAGACAGGGCTGAAGATAAGAGGCAGAGGTAACTTGCAGTCAGCCCCAACAACCACCCAACATAAATGTCCAGAAACCTTTCCCGGTGGTTGACCGAGGCCTGCAGCACAATAGCGATATCCTTTGCAGTTGATACACCATGCCATGCTGTGGTCCAGGGCGTGGATGGGGATGTGGGTCCCATCAATCACCCCAAAGCAGTTTGGGAACCCCAGGGCAGTGAAGCTGGCCATGACCATGTCCAGGTCTGCGAAGTGGATGACCCTTCACAGCAAGAGCATGTTGATGGCCATCACTACCTGCAAGGGGAGGAGACCAAACACACATGTGAGGGACTGGGGGAGGGTGTCCCTGGTCCCTGGCAGGCTCCCCTGCCCCTCTTACCTCCTTCCCCCACAGGCTTTCCAAGTGACCCCACTCCGAGGCTGCTCCCCCAGCAGCGGGTCTGCATGGGGGTGGGACAGCACAGTCCCCCAGGGACAGGGCTTCTCCCCACAACCCTGCCCCTTGGCACCCCCAACCCCACTCCCCAAGGGTCCCCCTTGGGTGGAAACTTCCCTTTCCGCCGCCTCCTCCTGTTGCAGGGCCTGCAGCCCGAGAGTGCCTTACCTCCATGGTGATGGCCCCAACAATGGGCTTCCCCACACATAACTGCCTCCTGACAGAATGGTAGCTTTCAGTAGTGGTGAGCTCCCAGAGGCGATGGTGACCTGCTTCTCCAGGGGGATGGCAGGCCACATCTGGGTGTCCTGTCTGTGGAGGGCGAGGAGAGGCTGGTTCAGAGCTCCAGAAAGGTGTCCTCCTTTAGTCGGGAGTTCTGGAGCCACTGCTGGACATCTCTCTGTCCCGTGACCAGCTGGACCTGCCAGTTGGCACTGGTGGTATACCTCCAGACCTCCCTGATCACCCGAGGGTGAGCGCAGGTGGGGCACTGGAGGACTGAGGTTGTGCTCCTCAATCCCAGTGTCAGGTGTGTCCCTCCTGCAGAGGTGGAAGACAGTCATGCTCAGCATGAGTAGCAGCTCAAGCAGCTGTAAGTCGGTCCAGGGCAAGCCCAGAGGCTGCTCTGGCATCATGGCTATCTGGAAAGAGCAAAGTCTCTCTCAGGAAGTGTCCAAGCCCCGTAGTAGCTATGCTGTCCCTCAACAAGGTAGGCACGCCTCAGCATGGGCAGGGGACGGGTGTCTGAGGGAGCGCCTCTTAGGATGCACCTCGGTGGGACTCCTGGTATTGCCAGCCACGGGACCCTGTCTGACGAGGTTCCGGGGTCCGTTCCGTCGAGAGAGCGACCGAGCTATCTGGCTGCTCTCCGTTGACAGAGCAGATCGCTTTTTCCATGCACTCTCGTGTGTGGACGTGATGTTGACAAAAGTTTTGTTGGAAGATTTCTTCTGTCCGCAGATCACCTTAATGTAGACATAGCCCATGTGGGGAGTAATTTGTGAGATCCTGAACACGGGAGAGCTGAGCAGCAAAGGTGCTTCAGTACTCTGCCATACACAGAAAGAGGAGCGCTGCCCCTCCGTTGGATGACTTGGACTTCAGTGAGGCCAAGCTCCACATTGACATCAGTAGTTTTGCCTGAGTGAGGAACGTAAAACAGCTGTGTGCAGGTCTCAGGATTTGGTGCAGGATATTACAATTGAACCCACATTTCACCAAATCATTTTAGTATTGATTTATTTCAAGCCAAACCTAACAAGCCAACCACCTCAGGCAGCTTATTCTGAAATGAAACATGCACGGTTGGTGCTACTCCAAGGAGCCCTAGTATCTGCACTGTAATGCGCCAGGATCACTAACTCGAGAGACATGGTTTTGAATGTTTCTGAACTGTTTGCTGTCCCAAGTTCAAAAATGGGTCCCAAGCCTAACAGTGCCTTTTGAATCAGCATGCCCCCTCAGTAAGGAAAAGGAGCTAAAGTGGTGACACAAAAGAGAGTGACTACTCACTCCATATAAGGCTGTAATTAATGTAAAAGACATAAAGCTCAATAATACTGCTGAGCAACAATAAAGGCCACTTCTGAGCAGTCTTCCTGCATCTCAGCCGTGGAAAAGCAAGTAGCAACTCCGAAATGTTCACCAACCTTTCTGAGTTACCTGTTCAAAGGAAAACTTCCAATCCAATGGAGCAACAGCCTGAACATTTAGAGGATTGTGGATGTAGAAGGATGTCGTAAACATAAAGACAGAAGCAGTATCAAAGTTACAGAGAGAGTAGAGAAAGGATTGGGGTTATTTCTGATTGTCACGGAAGGCAGACCATTTTTTTTTTGGCTTTTAAATATTCTGACGGCCCAGCCACCACTCATAGCTGTAAGGAGAGACTGTTGCGGACAGCTTGGCACACACCAGCTATTAATGTGTTTAATTAAAAAAAATCAACAAAACTCACTGTCCTCATATATTTTGATCCTTATAGGCCTGCTCCTGCAGCCCAGAGGAACTTCCATTGACCGGATGGGCTGAATGTACTAGCATGCATTACTAGTAGTGTTGGCAATTCCTGCAACTGCATCATGAGTCTTTTGATATTTGGTGTTTTTCATAAAGCTTCAGCTCCTGGAGTCATGCAGTTTACATGAGACTCTCAGCTTTCTTTTTAAAAAGTTTTTAGCCCTCAGAACTGCAGAGGAAAGCTATGAGAAGAAATCCCTAATGTCTCAAAAACAAGAGGACAAACAAAAAGACTTAGGCTATGTCTACCATGACCCCTTTGAAGCTGGGGGCAAGTGTAATCAGGGTGATGGGAGATTACTAATGAAATGCTGCAATGAATACACAGCACTTCATTTGGCAAATTCTCCCCTGTGGCAACTTCAAAGTATATTCCTCAAAGTAAAGTAAAAGCACTTTGAAGTAGCGTGGGCATTTGACACTTTGAAATTGCTGCGGTGGAGAATTTGCCTAATGAAGTGCTGCATATTCATTGCAGCACTTCATTAGTAATCTCCCATCACCCTGATTACCATGCCTCCTTTGAAGTTGGGAGCAAGTGTAGACATAACCTTAACATTTATTATTTTTACAAATGTCATGATTTTAAGCCAATCTCATGGCTTCTGGGAACCTAACTTATGTTTTTGAAGGCTTGGGGTCAGTAATACTGAATAAGTTCCCCTTTCAGGTGACATCTATATGAGGCTTTTCCCGGCAAAACTGTGCTTTTGTCAGGAAAAACCGTGGAATGAACACATGTAAAATATGCTTTGTCGACAAAACCTGGCACATCCGTCATCAGGGTTGTAGAGCTTCCAGGCAGCCGTTCTGTTGAGAGGGGGCCAGGCAGCCTGGCTGCTCTCTGTCAATAGAGTGGGTTGCTCTTTCAATCTGCTTTTAAGTGTAGACACAATCTGTTGACAGAAGTTTTGCCAGGACATCACTTCTGACAATCACTTCTGTCAACAGATGCTTCACATGTAGCTGTAGCCTCAGATTGTGACTTCTTTCATCAAATGTCCGTAAGACTTATTTAAAGGCATCTAATTTGGGAAGAATTGGGTGTTTCACACAGATGAAAAATACCTTCTGTCATCTAAGGCACTTGAAACATCAAAAGTGACTTTTAAGAGTTATACACGTTATGTTAATGATACAAGAATGAATTTTACTTTATTTTTAATTAAAGTGGACTTTGGTGGCAGTTACCAAAAGGAGAGCATATGGTAGTATTATTACTCAGCAATAGGTCTCCAAGCAAAATCAGTCAGAACAAGAAAAAAAGCAGAGAGAAAAAAGGAAGTGCTACAACTACCTGTGAAGCTGATGAAAGAAAAAAACAAGGAGAGAAGAAATAAACTGTGCATGAAATAATTTTAATTAATACTCTTTAACACAACGTTTTCTAAAAACTCCTTTGAAAAATTACTGTGATTGACCAGTGTCAGATATTGTTTTTCAAGAACCGAAAATAAATAAAATGTACAAAATAAATTCTGCATGAGCAAGTTATGACACTGCCTTTTCTCAGATGCTAAAACAGATATAAACACTATTTTATTAAATGCTGTAAAGATTTGCTTTTTGAGAATTAAATAAAGCACACTTTTACTAATAAAATCTGCAAGTTTCAAACTACCTTAAAACCATTAATCACTCCAGTCACTTACCATTAGTATGTAAAGAATGATAGAAATGTCTGCATAGCAAATTAAAGAATTTCCCTTAAGCATAGTCTTTTTGATTTCTTCAATAAATACCTACTGAGTTGATTTGATCTTTATAATCAAAGTATTTACAATAAGGATAAAATACAAGGATCAACATTATATATCATTTAAAGAGACAGACATAAAATATTATCATTAAAATGGGTTTTTCTACTCCCACTTGTACACTTTCCTATAAAACAAATATAATAAGAAAAAAGTTTTAAAAATCTATAAAGAGGTAACAAATATTCATGACTGTCTTTTTCTGTGTAAGAGGTTTTGGTTTTTTTTTAAACCACTAGCAATTTTACTATATTGGCAATTTCACTTATTTTAGATCAAGTCACAAAAACTTGCAACATTCTGCAAAATAAAAGCCCTCACCTTAAATTATACATTTTCTATGCATTTCATTCTTCAGAATTCTTGCTTTTCCCAGTAGAAATAAAGGATAGTGCTGGTATATCCTGCTTTTCAGGTTTTATCTAATAACCCCACTGTAAATAATTTTACAGTAAAGTGTCGAGATGTCTGTCTTTTAGAGGTTTAAGTTAACTCTGTTATGCTAAAAGGTTTGTGTACTTGAGATGAAAGGATTTCAACTGAAACATTACGGAACATATGGCGGTGACATTTTAATAATTAACCTGTTATTTCATAATTACTTTCAGAGTGGCTTGTAATTACACACCTAAGTAGCCTGAAAAACAACAAAGAAGATTGTGTTTTCCAAATGCAGTCAAATCATTCTACTATGCCAATACACAATAAACTGTACACTACAAACTGGACAACCCTTTAGTAGTCTCAGCTCCACATCTGAATGTTATTTCACAAAATTCCACACAAAAGAAATTTCATTTTATTCTGGAAGACACTTTGTAATGAGACAATGCATGACAGATAAAAAAGGTTTACATGTTCTTATTCACATCGATTGTAAACTTTCACCTGTTTTTGAAGGGTTTTATGAATTAAAAAGGAAGTTTTAAAATGTATTACAAGTGATAATTTTAGACAGAAAAATGGTTAGCATAATTAAACTCCCATTGATAAGTATTGAAAGAGGCCCTCCGAAAAAATGCCACATACAACATCTCCACACAAGAGATCACAGGCATTGGGAGCTTGATCCTGGAAAGTGCTGAACACTCACTCCTTGATCCACCAAAGATTTAAGCACATGCCTAATTTTAGGGAAGAGTCATGTGCTTAAATTTAAACCTATACTTTGCAGGATCTGGGCTTGACTATTTAGCATTATGTAGGCTCAAGTCCTGCAAGAGTACTAAAGATTTTTAAAACTTCAAAAGCCAGGCCCATAAAATTACTGTCCTTTCTACAAATTTTCTTCACAGAGAAGTGAAGACATTCAGCATGTCACAGAATTTAAATCAGGCTGAAAATCACAGTAGAAATGCTGGTGTCAAAATCCTACACCTAGAGATGTCTCACTCAATATAATACCACACCGCAGCCACATCAAGTAGTCAACAAATCACACGTCTGTCCTTGATCTGAGATTGCAGACTATGGCAGGGAATATAGACGTATGATTTCTCCAAATGTGGCCTTCAAAAAAAAAATGCAAAGCCAATCTCTGCCTCTAATGGGTACACTGTTGGCATCCCTTTATCTGTGAGAGAGGGTGGGAATTGCTACCTATGATGCAAATTGTTTGCAGTGTTTCATGTGACTGAAGAGTTCAATCTGAGATTTCCATGGTCTTTGGCAGTTATTGCAAATGTATTTATCATGGTTGGGGATCTGCTTGTTTCCAACAGACTCTTTTCTCTTCAAGCTGTAGGAGCCTACTTCTGTCATGGACTTTGATACCATGGTGGAGACAATCGTATCGTGCCACTTGTTACAATCACTTGCCAGGACCCCCTTTCCCCCCCATCTGCTGCTGCTTCTGGTCTCTTACCTCTCCTGCCCATGGCATTTTGGGGTGGAGGATCCATATGCCCTCTCAACTACCCCTCACACATTGCCCCTAGGTTTGAAGAAAATGAAGCAGAATTTTTACTTCTTTTCATCATTAAGAACACAGCCTATCTGGAATACATAAAAAGCAGAGAGCACAAGAGACTTGCACTTGCAAAAACCAAGGTACAGTGAGCAAGCCGATGCTGTGCCAGTCGTTACTGGATCAAGCATGAAAAACCTCAATGGTTGCAAAGGTTAAGATAATAAGAGAACATCATTAAAGGTATTTAGAGTATTAGAGTGGCACCTTGGCAGCCTTGCATATGTTAATATAATTTACTTTGCTTCTACAAACACCCCTTCTGATATTCATGCTCACCCCAATCTCATGCTTCCTACACAAACATAATACATCTCACTTAACTGTTGCACATATTTCAGTGCTGAATATTGCTAATGTTGCTGATGTGTTTAAAAACATTTCGTGCAATGCTGTGAGGAAGATTTATTCTTGAGTTAAACATCAGAAAGTTAGCCATGTTAGTCTGTATCCACAAACACTAGAAGTTATGTGGCACCTTACAGGCTAACAGATTTATTGCAGCATAAGCTTTCATGGGCAAATACGAAGTGGGTGTTTGCCCATGAAAGCTTATGCTTCAATAAATCTGTTAGTCTGTGAGGTGCCACGGGACTTCTCGTTTTTGTGGATACAGACAAACATGGCTAACTTTCTGATACTTTTATTCTCGTGTTGTAATAAGTTTGCTTACATATTACAGGCAAAAGAAAGTTGCTTATGAAGTCTGTTAATTTCATTGAACACAAGTTAGAGTCCAATAACATATAGTTGAGTTGGGTGGGATGTCACAGTCAACAAACTAATTCTTTTTATGAAAAGTTTGTGTTTAAGAAATATGCATCAAAGAATAAATGTATTAGCCTATACAAGGAGGAAGCAAAGAGGCAGTTGTAGGAATCATCATTTTTGACTTTCCAAACTTTTGATTTAAAATTGGCTGGAGGGAATCTTTTATTTTTCTTAATATTCCTGATTCCCTATAGAAGGTTACATCATTTTAATTACATACAATAGGCAAAAATCTCAATAATTTTAATGGGATCTAAATCAAGTCCACATTAGGGCTGGCTGAACAGCTAGACTAATACATTAATATTTTCATGAATAACAGCAATAAGTTCAGTTTGCTATCAGGTCTTTTTCCTTTAATTACATCTACTCAGCAGCTGCCAGGAAGTGATGAAAATATTTACAACCCCAAAGGTATTCATAAAATTTACACAGTGATTATTTGTCCAAAACCTGTAGTAGGAAGTGCAGTATTTGTTATCCTCTATTCAAATCTTCCTGCCTAAAAAGTTTCAATAATTCAGTCAAGAAGAACCATGAATATGGAAAGACAAACAATCAAGCCTATGTATATTCAAAAGCAAACAGCCAACATGAACAAGTTGCAAATAGGCTACACGTGAACAATTATTTACCCTGTCTACAAGCAAATACTTGCAAATAAATTCTGTACATTAAAAAAATCAGGCTTGGTTTGTGCATAATTCACTAACTGGAAAAGGAGCTAAATTTGCAAGATATTACTCATAACAAAACAGTTCAAGAAGCCTCTTATGTGCATGCTAGGCAAAAAACTTATCTGTCATGTAACCGCACTTTCCTATGACAATTCATCTTTTGACCTTACAGGCTTTATTTTTCTATTCTTTACGAAGATTGTCAGTATTTACAAAGCCTTGTCATACGACAGTGAGGATCTAAACTCTGTTGTCTTCTGTGGTGCTTTTTGCTCTTCCATACCCCTTTTCAATTTCTTTGTAACATTTATGTAGAAAGACACTACCTGCCCAACCAATGAGTAAAGCCTACTGCAGATTTGTCCAAAGTTTGTTTCTGGTTTCTTATGGGGGGAAAACCAACAACCAAGTAGCAGAGCTTTGATATTTTAAATGAATACACTAAATCAGTAACAGAATGAATGGATAGGTTTCAAATCCAGAAATATATTTTCAAATTATGTTTAATTAAAATTTTGAAACATTTGAGTAGATTCAACTAAAAGACCAATAATGACCACGTTCAAGTAGTCTGACTGTTAGATCAGTACTATTATGACTTAATCCAAGATTTATTTGAAAAAGTTCCAAAAAACTCCAAGTCAGAGATACTGAACCACCAAACCTATATGATCAGAAAGGAACATAAACACTCCCAAATTAACTGTCATAATGTAGTAAGAAAAGCCAAAAAAGAGTTTGAGGAACAGCTAGCCAAAAATTCAAAAAACAATAGTAAAATGTTTTTTAAATACATTAGAAGCAGGAAGCCTGCTAAAAAAGCAGTGGGGCCCTTGGATGATAAAGATATAAAAGGAGCGATCAAGGAAGACAGTGCCATTGCGGAGCGATTAAATGATTTCTTTGCTTCAGTCTTCACGGCTGAAGATGTTACAGAGGTTCCTAAATCTGAGCCAGCCTTTTTAGGCGACAAATCTGAGGAACTCACTCAGATTGAAGTGACATTAGAGGAGGTTTTGGAATTAATTGATAAGCTGAATAGTAACAAGTCTCCAGGACCAGATGGCATTCACCCAAGGGTTCTGAAAGAACTCAAATGTGAAATTGCGGAGTTATTAACAGTGGTTTGTAACCTATCCTTTAAATCCACTTTGGTACCAAATGACTGGAAGACGGCCAATATAACACCAATATTTAAAAAAGGCTCTAGAGGAGATCCTGGCAATTATAGACCGATAAGTTTAACATCAGTACCAGGTAAATTAGTAGAAACACTAGTAAAGAGTAAAATTGCAAGGCACATAGAAGAGCACGAATTGTTGGGCAAAAGTCAGCATGGTTTCTGCAGAGGGAAGTCGTGTCTGTCTAATCTATTAGAATTCTTTGAAGGGGTTAATAAACATGCGGACAAGGGGCACCCAGTGGACATAATATACCTAGATTTCCAGAAAGCCTTTGACACGGTCCCACACCAAAGGCTTTTATGTAAATTAGGTGGTCATGGGATAGGAGGAAAGGTCCTTTCATGGATCGGAAATTGGTTAAAAGACAGAAAACAAAGGGTTGGAATAAATGGTAAATTTTCACAATGGAGAGGGGTAACTAGTGGTGTTCCCCAGGGCTCAGTCCTGGGACCGATCCTGTTCAACTTGTTCATCAATGATCTAGAAAATGAGGTAAGCAGTGAGGTGGCAAAGTTTGCAGATGACACCAAGTTGTTCAGGACAGTCAAAAGCAAAAGGGATTGTGAAGAACTACAAGGAGATCTCAGCAAACTGAGTGATTGGGCAGCAAAATGGCAAATGAAATTTAATGTGGGTAAGTGTAAGGTAATGCATGTTGGAAAAAATAACCCAAATTACACGTACTACATGATGGGGTCAAATTTAGCTACGACAGATCAGGAAAGGGATCTTGGAGTTATAGTGGATAGTTCTCTGAAGACATCCACGCAGTGTGCAGCGGCAGTTAGTAAGGCAAATAGGATGTTAGGAATTATTAAAAAAGGGATCGATAATAAGACAAAAGATATCATACTTCCCCTATATAAAACTATGGTACGCCCACATCTCGAGTACTGCGTGCAGATGTGGTCTCCTCACCTCAAAAAAGATATATTGGCATTAGAAAAGGTTCAGAAAAGGGCGACTAAGATGATTAGGGGCTTGGAAAGGGTCCCATATGGGGAGAGGCTAGAGAGACTGGGACTTTTCAGTTTGGAAAAGAGGCGATTGAGGGGCGATATGATAGAGGTATATAAAATCATGAATGGTGTGGAGAAAGTGAATATAGAAAAATTATTTACCTTTTCCCATAATACAAGAACTAGGGGACACCAAATGAAATTGATGGGTAGTAGGTTCAAAACTAATAAAAGGAAATTTTTCTTCACACAGCGCACAGTCAACCTGTGGAACTCCTTGCCCGAGGAGGCTGTGAAGGCCAGGACTCTATTAGGGTTTAAAAAAGAGCTTGATAAATTTTTGCAGGTCAGGTCCATAAATGGCTATTAGCCAGGGATAAAGTATGGTGCCCTAGCCTTCATAACAAGGGCAGGAGATGGATGGCAGGAGATAAATCACTTGTCTTCTGTTCTCCTTCTCTGGGGCACCTGGCATTGGCCACCGTCGGCAGATGGGATGCTGGGCTTGATGGACCTTTGGTCTGACCCAGTATGGCCATTCTTATGTTCTTATGTTCTTATGTTCTTATCAAAGATTTAATATGAAGATATAACCATTATGACAACAAAACCTCAAATCATTTTTAACAAACAGATAAAAACAAACAGAAAAGTAGAATAACGGTATTTGACAAAAGTCTTTAAAATTTGTTTTCATAAAAGAAATCTTAAGACAAACAATGCAGAAGAGCAAGTAATCATGCACAAGCAACAGAAAGTATAAATTATTTTTAATGTAATAACAACTTGCACATATATCATAAGAGAGCAAGTTCCCTTTGGTAAAGTGAAGAAATATTTGAAGACTTTGACTTATCACTTCACACAGCTTGGCTTTTCATCCTCTAGACCCCAAAGTCCATTGACCATTTGCAGCCTATTGAGCAAAAATATAACTCTGTAATGATCACCTACACAGCAGAATTCAGGAGATAACGCTCTGATTATTGCATCATGCTGCAGGTCTGGACATCTGCTCTGGCCCAACCTGAAAACACGGTTGATTTGGATCATCTCTGCTTCAAAGGCCACATGAGATATACTGACACACCAGGAAGAAGCCACGAAGAATGTTCAAGGAATCCCCTTCTTTCAGTATGACTTACTTTTCAAAATAAGTCTCAAAAGACTTAAAAATTGAAGTCATAAGGAAGACATGGGCTCCCTCAAAGTCAAGAGATATCAGCCTTGTCGTACAAAAAATTTAGTTGGGGTCAAATGTTGGACACAAAACCTGAATAAATAAGCTTTGTATTGAGAATATCCACAAACATTGGAGAACAGGGAAAAATCATCCCTCTTCCTGCCAAGAGTGTCAACACAACTCCTCGAGCCCAAGAAATTCCCCTAAATAATAGTTCTGTACCTGCCTTTTGTTCAGGGACCCACATGGTAGCAGGTTCATTGACCATGCTTGCACTTCTACTGTGCTTCCTTCTTTTAGAGAAAGAGGTCCCATAAAAGAACACTCCCATGAGGACTAAGAGTGTGTTGATAAATGCAAAGTATGGCACATTGGAAAATATAATCCCATCCTAAACTAGCCATTACCACTCAAGAAAAAAATCTTAGTCACTATGGATAGTTCTCTGAAAACATCCACTCAATGCGCAACAACAGTCAAAAAAGCTAACAGAATGTTGGGATTCATTAGGAAAAGGATAAATATGTCAGAAAATATAATATTGTCTCTACATACAGCCATGGTACATCTGGAATACTGTGTGCAAGTGTGGTCACCTCATTTCAAAACAAGATGTACTGGCATTGAAAAAGGTACACAAAGGGACAACAAAACTATTATGGGTATGGACAGATTCCATATGAAGGCAGATTAATAAGAATGTGACTTTTCACCTTGGAAAAGAGATGGCTAAAGGGGAATATCACAGAGGTCTATAAAATCATGACTAGTGTTCAGAACACAAAATGAGAGGTCACCAATTTAAATTAATGGATGGCAGGTTTAAAACAAACAAAAGGAAGGATTTCTTCACACAATGCACAGTCAGCCTGTGGAACCCCTTGCCAGAGGATATGAAGGCCAGAATACTAAAACAGGGTTCAAAAAAGAACTAGGTTCATGCAGGATAGGTACATCAATGGCTATTAGTTAGGAAGGGTAAGAATGGCATCCCTACACTCTGCCAGAAGCAGCGAACAGATGACAGGAGATGGATCACTTGATTATTTGCTCTGTTCATTCCCTCTGAAGCACCTGGCATTGGCCATTACTGGAAGACAGAATACTGGGCTAGATGGACCTTTGGTCTGACCCAGCACAGCCACTTTTATACTCCTATGGAGTGCTCCCAGAGGCCTCTTTGCTCCCAGCTCATTCTCCACATATCTGATCATCTGACTGCAGTTATGGCCTTCTCTACCTGCGAGCAAGAATAGGGAGCCAAGGATTGTTTCTTAATGTTTATGAGATAGGTACAGGCATCACTATTCTGTACCAAAGTAACCTTCTATGCACTCCTATCAATGAGAGTCACCTGCCCAAGAGTGTTGATCTGTTTGGTGTTACTTAATTTTAGAAAATAAACATTAAAAGATTTACTTCAGCCCTCTACATTAAGTGGTCTATATTACAAAAGCATTGCAGAGCAACCCTTGCAAAAGGAAAGAAGATTTTAAACTAAGAATGTACGTAGGCATGATGCATGCAGATGCCAACACAAATTTAACAACAGAGTAAGCTTATCCAGGGTCAACAATCCACCATGGTAAACAATGCAAATGAACATTTTTTAAAAGTGGTGTTTAATTATTGAGATAAATATTGTTACAGCAAAGATCAGGTGTAGATGACAATGACAAACTAGAAAATTTGTCTTTAACCACAAAAGGTTACCAATATATAACTATTTTAATGAACTTAAAGTCTGTTTCTTTAGAACTATGTTTAACAGATTTATATCATCCTCTAGCAACTTCTTCAACATTTTTTTGTTTTGCTCTCCCTGATTTCCACAGAAAACATGCTTCATAGCGTTAAGAATGGCAATAGCTTTTTCACTAATATTCTCTGGGACATATTTCTTGTCAGAACTCTCAATATATGTAGTTAGCTCAGGACTAAAATCATACAGCAGGTTAATAAATGCTCTTAACTTTCTTATTTCTGCTGTGTCGTGTTCTACTATTACTGTATTATGTTCTAGGTTTTCTTTTGGAGGTGATGTTTTAGGTTGGTGATATAGTTGACCTAGTGAAGTCTCTGCTTCTTTTTCGGCCATAAGAGCTTTTGTTATGTAGCTTTCAGATGATTCAACATACTCTTTGAGATGTGAATTTTGTTTAACATAATCTGGTGGCCTCTGTAACAATTTTTTTAGCTTCTCAATCTTTTCTAAAATTGCTTCACCTACAGGTCGATGTTTCACCTTCCTAAATAAATGTAGCTTTTTTACCTTTGCAACATGTTTCTGTTTTTCTACTTTTTTGGTGATATTTCCTGTTTCTTGGAGTTTTTTTACATTCTTTAAAGATTGCACTAGATTTTGGAGGGATCCATTTGTTAACTGATCAAAAGTTTTACTTTTTTTTCTTAAAACATTGTTTTCAAATGTGACAAATACTTCTTTCAAGGGTGTTGTTGAACTAGAAGACTCATTAGTGTGTAAAACAATCGAAACTTCTGTGTCAGTTCGAAGCCTCCAAAATGGTGGTGTTGTAGATGGGGTAAATTTTCTCGTAACAGCAGACTTTTGCTTTGACTTCTTTTGTTTTGTATGATGTTTTTGGCCTATGTTTAACCAAAAAGAATGAACACTTTCATTGATATATGATTTTACTCTTTTGGGTGTATGGATTGCTTGTTCAGTTGGTGTGCGTTGTGTGGGAACATTTTGTATCATATCCTGCAGAATCGCCACAAGGCTCCTTAGAGTTTTTTCTTCTTTCTTTTCTTCTGATCCAAAAGGTGTCGTATACGATTCTATAAAACATTATCAAAAATTATAAAAGTACACCCATAGAAATTGCAAGTACACATTTGCCTAGTATACCTTCACTATATCACTAGGTAAACAAATTTCAGCTCTGTCTGGACTTTTGCCATAACTTTACTTATTTTCATATTATTAGAAGATCTATGACTTATGAACTCCACCATGAAGCCTCTAGGGGTTCCATGCCAGTCCCAACCCTGGATGAAAGAGGAGGGCTGGTCAGATAAGTGATGATGTGCTGATCATGAAACAACAATATGAATGAAATCTGATGCCCGTACGACTAATTGATAAAAGAGGCCAGCTCAGACCTCACCCCGATAAACAAGGTCAGCAGCACCAATCGAGCAACTGTGGTTGGGTCAATAAGTTGGCTACCAAAAGAAAAGTACAACTAACACATATACTATCAACTGGAACATGGAACATCTGAACACAGGGGGAGACTGGAAAGTCAGAGCTGCTTTGAAAGGAGACAGAGATACCGATGCGATATACTTGGACTGGTGGAGATGCACTGGATGGCATCAGGAGAGATGTGCGTTTGCAAAGTCATTTAGATCAGGGAACAAAAGAAAGCATGAGGCAGGAGCTGAATTCATTCTTAGCATAAAAGCTAGAAGAGCACTGTTAGGATACAAACTGGTGAGTATACGAATGATGGTAGTGAGAGTCGAAGCAAAACTGTTCAACCTCTCGGCTGTTCAGCTATATGCACCCGTGTTGGACAGTATGGAGGAAAAGATCAAGCTATTCTATAAAGACTTGACAAAGATGCTGGAGAAGACACCAAAGAGAGATGTGTTGATCATTGGAGGAAACTGGAACTCGAAGGTCGGAACAGATAATGAAAGTTGGGAGAGAATCATGGGAAGGTTTGGATATGGAGAAAGAAAGACAGCAGAGAGAAACTATTAGTTTGCTATGGAGCATGAGATGATGATCTGCAACATGAGATTCCAATAAAAGGACTGTAGAAAGTGGACATGGCAATCGAATGATGGGAAGTCCATGAACATGACACATACAATCTTGATAAGAAGAAGATGGGTAACACCACTACAGCAGTGCCAAACATTACAAGGAGAGAACAGACTCGGACCACGGTATAGCGATCGCAAACATCAAGATGAAACTCAGAAGAAAGTATAAGACACGGTTTTAGAAAAGAAGAGATGTGGCAAGGTAGGCGAGGAGAAATATGGAATATGTACAGAGCAGAGCTCAAAGAGATTAGAAATGCAGGCACAGAGAAAGACCTAGATAAAAGAATCAAATGGATATCCAGGGGTATAGAAGAGGCAATTGAGCAGACTGTTCTGGAAGAAGAGAAGATCAATAAGAAGTGGATGACATAGGAGACACTGAAGTTGGTTCAAGAGGAGAGAGTGTCGAAGATCAGAAGGGATGTTTCCGAGCGGGCAGAACAACAATACAGAGTGAAATGAAATGAGGTAGGAAAGTGGCCGGAAAGCATAAGGCAAAATGGTTAGAGGAGCAGTGTGAAGATATAGAGAGGTATTACGGTGAGTGTAAAACCAGCGAGGTGTATAAGATGGTTAGGAATGTTAATAGGAAGTGGCAGCCGAAGCAGATGGTGGTCAAAGACAAGAACAACAAGGTGCTCGTGAACAAGAAGAAGGTTGTGCAGCAATGGATGAGATATTACACCAATCTGTACAAAGCACAGTTGGACCCAAGTGTCTCACAGAGATTGACTGAAGAACTGAAAGAGATATCTCTGCTGAGCATCAAGAGCGAGACCGATATTTTGAAGGAAGTAGTAGTAAGAGCAGTGAAACAACTAAAGGACAACAAGAGTGCTGGAAATTATAAGATCACAGGAGAGATGACCAAATACAGCACAGAAAGTATGATTCAGGAAATACACTGACTACGTAATATAGCATGGAAAGAAGGGAAGGCACCTAATGAACGTACAAGATACATGCGAGTGACAGTACACAAGACAGGAATTCCATTGAGTGCAAGAACTGGAGAACGATTGCCCTAACAAGTCATCTAGGCAAGGTTCTGATGATAATACTGACGGACAGCCTGAGATCGCAGATAGAAGAACTTCTAATGGATGAGCAAGTGGGATTCAGGAAAGACAGAAGAACCATACAGCAGATATTAGCACTAAGATTGGTCGCAGAGAAGCTTCACAAAAGTACAAGAACATCTACAGTTGCTTTGTTGATTTTCAGAAGGGATTTGACAGCATAGATCAGAAAGTGACTAGGGCAGTGTTGGAGTCACATGGCGTGGACAGCAGACAGATAGGGTTGTTAAAGAATATCAACAACAATGCAAAGGCAGTAGTGAGAACATGTGGAAAGTTGGGAAGCTGGTTAAGAATGAGTAGAGGTATGAGACAAGGAGATCCGATATTGCTGAGTATCTTCATCACGCACCTAGGAAAAGCAATGGATAAGATCAAGGAAGAGGTAGAAGAGATATCTGTGCAAGGGATGAGAATCAACAACTTGAGGTTTGCTGAGGATATAGTTATAATTGAAGAAGATGAAGAGAAGCTAGCAAGAACGGTGCAGGTGCTAAACGAGGAAGTGAAGTGGTACAGGTGGATTATGAACATTGATAAAGCAAAAGTAGTATTTGGAGACAAGAAAATAGGAAGAAAGATCAGTGTAGACAGGATCGAACTAAAGAACACAGAGAAGTTAAAGTTAGTAAAGTGATAGTTAAAAGTTAAAGGTAGTAAAGTGATAGGGAACAGCCAGCATGGTTTTGTAAAAAACAAATCACGTCAAACCAACCTGATAGCTTCTTTTGACACAATAACGAGACTCGTAGATAAGGGAGAAGCAGTGGATGTGGTATACCTAGACTTTAGTAAAGCATTTGATACGGTCTCGCATAATATTCTTATAGACAAACTAGGCAACTCCAACTTAAATGGGGCTTCAATAAGGTGGGTGCATAACTGGCTGGCTAATCGTACCCAGAGAGTAGTTATTAATGGTGCTCAATCCTGCTGGAAAAGCATAACAAGTGGGGTTCCGCAGGGGTCTGTTTTGGGACCAGTTCTGTTCAATATCTTCATTAATGATTTGGATATTGGCATAGAAAGTACGCTTATTAAGTTTGCAGATGATACCAAGCTGGGAAGGGTTGCAACTACCTTGGAGGATAGGGTCATAATTCAGAATGATCTAGATAAATTGGAGAAATGGTCTGAAGTAAACAGGATGAAGTTTAATAAAGATAAATGTAAGGTGTTGCACTTAGGAAGGAATAATCTGTTTCACACATACATAATGGGAAAAGACTCTCTAGGAAGGAGTACAGCAGAAAGGGATCTAGGGGGTTCTAGTAGATCACAAGTTAAATATGAGTCAACAGTGTGATGCTGTTGCAAAAAAAGCAAACATGATTCTGGGATGCATTAACAGGTGTGTTGTGAACAAGACACGAGAAATCATTCTACCGCTCTACTCTGCGCTGGTTAGGCCTCAGCTGGAATATTGTGTCCAGTTCTGGGCACCCCAATTCAAGAAAGATGTGGAGAAATTAGAGAAGGTCCAGAGAAGAGCAACTAGAATGATAAAAGGTCTGGAGAACATGACTTATGAAGAAAGCCTGAAAGAATTGGGCTTGTTTAGCTTGGAAAAGAGAAGATTGAGGGGGGACATGATAGCGGTTTTCAGATATCTTAAAGGGTGTCATAAGGAGGAGGGAGAAAACTTGTTCTTCTTGGCCTCTGAGGAGAGAACAAGAGGCAATGGACTTAAGCTGCAGCAAGGGAAGTTTAGGTTGGACATTAGGAAAAAGTTCCTAACTGTCAGGGTGGTCAAGTACTGGAATAAGTTGCCAAGGGAGGTTGTGGAATCTCCCTCGCTGGAGATATTTAAGAACAGATTAGATAGATGTCTATCAGGGATGGTGTAGATAGTGGTCGGTCCTGCTGTCGGGGCAGGGGACTGGACTCGATGGCCTCTCGAGGCCCCTTCCGGTCCTAGTGTTCTATGATTCTAAGTTCAAGTACCTTGGGGGGCAACATAACATATGATCTAGACAATAAGAAGGAAATAGAGACTAGAATGGCGAAAGCAAGAGCAAGTTTGAATGTGATGGATAAGATCTGGAAAAGCAAAGCGATTAGCTTAGGAACAAAGCTGATCATTTTGAAAACATGTATTCAGCAGCACGTTGTACAGATTTGAGACATGGGTGATAACGAAAGATTCGAAGAGAAGGATATTTTGGCATTTGAGATGAGCTATTATAGAAAGATCTAGAGAATAGGATGGATGCAGAAGGTCACCAACGAGGAGTTATATAGGAAGATATAGCTGGAAGATAACCTACTGCAGAAGGTTATACAACAGAAGTTTCAGCTATTTAGGTATATCTGCAGAATTGAACGATGAACGAAAGATCAAGACCCTGGTATTCAGCATAATGGACAGTTTGAATACGAGAGGCAGACCCCCGCTATTTCGTTCCATCTTTCCTTGTCCAGTGCAGAGTGGCTTCGTGTATGTAGACTAGTTCCACACCACTCTGCTATACCATCTACCCATTCTCCGACAGGAATAAGGGGATTTCGATGTTTCCGAGGTCATTTCGAAAAGGACTCCATGTGGATGACCTGCGCGTGATCGAAACGCGGCACTTTTGAAGTGCCGCAGCCAGCAGCATGATAATGAGGTGCTGAATATCCATTTCAGCACCTCGTTAGTATTCTCCAATTTGGCCATTAGCATGGCCCTTTTGAAATTTTGGCCAACTGTAAACACAGTCCAACTGTTGCTGAGCCCATGGTGGCGCTGGTGGTGGTGGTTGCTGCTGCTGCTGCTGCTGCTGAGACTTTTGACATTTTGAATGTAACTCTGCCTGCTCAAATGAATGATGCAGGGTACTTGCATGTAGTTTCTCTTTTGCAAGCCTGCTAGTTGGGGACTTTTCTACTCTTAGGCTGCATCTACCCTACAAGATAAAAATCGATTTTAAGCCAGTTATCCCAAATTTTCCAAGTGCCTGTCCTCACTGTAAATTCCATTAACTGGATTTATGGACCACTAAAATTGACATGATATCAAAATCCTAAAATTGTAGTACTCTGATGGGTGTAGCGTTCAGTTCAAATTTAAAATTCCAAATGAAGGGTAGTGAGGATGCGGTATGTCTTTAAATCAAATTCATAAGCCTCCCCAGACATCCCGTATGTGCCCCACAATGCACCACAGTTCTCTGCTCTAGCCTCTTACACCTCCACCGTTCTCAATGCGGAGGAATTAGGCAACAGCAAAACCTTTACAATTCAACACCTGCAAGCCCATGGCTGTATGGTCATGAGAGGCTGAAAAATCTTCCTTTTCTTTACTAGTAGCACAGCTGTGGGGTTTGTGGTTCTGTGCATACCCCTGCTAGCTGCCTTTTTTTCTGTGCTGCCTAGTGCCAGCTGCTGGCCCCCCATATCACGTGTCAGCTAGGCTGTGGGTGGGGGTCATGCTTGTCTGGTAGTTTGAGAAACTTCTTTTCAGCAGTTTACATGTTGTCCTGACCCCCACATCTCCTCCCTTCCCCTCTCGCAGAGGCTCCAAACAGTCTGGAACATTCTTGTGCCCAGCTGCATCACATGGCTTGACCCCGAACCAATAAAAGGATGTGCTGTGCAAGGTGCCAGGCAGCCTGTGCACAGTGAGGGTCACAATTTTTGGGGGCTGGCTGTAGCCAGGGATCTTTTAGCTGCCTGTGGGATGTCTCCCTTGGTGGTCACGATTTTCAGGGAATGGCTTTAGCCAGGGGTCTTTTAGCTGCCCAGGGCATGTTTCCCTTGGCGGTCACGATTTTTGGGGAATGGCTTTAGCCGCGGGTCTTTTAGCCGTCCAGGGGATGTCTTCCTCGGTGATCATGATTTTCAGGGCTGGCTGTAGCCAAGGGTGTTTTAGCCACCCCAAGGCTAAATGAAGCCTTTCAATGAAGGCAATGTATTAGCTATATGATTACCACAGTTGTTGAAGCAAAGCTTGCAGCAGGGAATATTCTCGTCCTTAGGGGCTTCTTTTCTAGGTCCAAACCTGGCTGTAGTCTGGGGTGTTTTAGCCTGATGTATCATTTGAGTTTCAGTGTAGCAACCTTGTGTACTTAGACATATGGGTCTTCTTTGGTAGCAGGCCTAAATCCAGATACCAGTTCCTGAAAGGGTCTCCGTGGGTGGTCACGATTTTCATGGCTGTCAACAGTGTACTGTCTTTTAGCCACCCAAAGCCATATGTATTTCAACGAAGACAATGTATTAGCTACACAATTACCACAGTTGTCAAAATAAAGCCTGCAGCGGTGAACAGACCCTCTTCCTTAGGGTCCTCTTTTCCAGGTCCAAACCTACCTATAGTCTGGGGTCATTTAGCCTAATGATTCATTCTTAGAGTCCTCTTTCCCAAGAGGTGTAAATCATTCTCCAAGCCCAAAATAAAGAGCAGGCACCCTGTTTCCGTGTAGCACCCATGTCCACTTAACAGGGGAATGAAATGTGGGAACGTGGCATCGTATACCCTCATCTACTTTTGGGGCCAGAATGCAATGGGGTTCAGGGAACTGTGGGATAGGTTCCCACAATACACTATTGCAGCACTCGATTTAAGCTACTTATGTGTGGTAGCAGTAAGTCGATTTTGTGGGGAGCTTGTGGGAAGGTTAAGATGCTCTAAATCGAATGGTTAAAACCCAGTGTTAAGAAACTGACTGTAACAAAATCAATTTTATCTTGTAATGTAGACACAGCCTTAGAACAAGAATGCTGAAATATGGGCATGGCACAGTTCCCCAAGAGCTAACTGCTTTGAAACAGATCTTGTCAGCACAAGTCTCAATTATTCAATTTTACACATTGCTGTGAATGAAAACTAGAGCATTCTTACCATAGATTGTTAAATTGTCTGTTCCTAAGGTTGTAACTTGGATAGATGAGGTTGGAGTCACGCTGATCTGTTAAGCACAAAAACAATTGTAACTGCAATCTGACTTTCACATTATTATAACAATAATTCTTTTTTTTGTATTATTAGTCTGATTTCCTACACACCTTCTAATTTACACAATTAATGACTTTCTGCAACTAATGACTTCATATACGGGGCAGATATCCTTCAGAAAAACCCATATGAGTGCAAAGAAAAGTTTGAAATATGTGCCCCAGGGCACAAAAAACAAATTAAATTTTTATTTTTAAAAAATTATTTTTAAACTATGCTTATGATTTTTGTGCTTTTCTTTTGATTATTGGATGCTTTAAGTTAGTAATAATTGCTTATAATTCAGCCAAATTTGGGGGGATTTTTAGAGGAGCAACAACAGACACCTCTATGAACCCAGCGAGATCCCCTCGCAAATTTCAAGTCTGTGATCCAAAGCGTAGTGGTACTAAAAAGTTTAAAAAAACTGGTCATGTGAATTTGTTAATATTGTCAAACAACATATATTCCACCGATCACTTCCTAGGAAACAGGTGAACTGTTTTTGCTGAAGCTCAAAAACATCAAACCTCATGGAAAATTTCAGCCTAAACTATTGAATTTGTCAAAATTATAAAAGTACCTAATAACAGGAGTTTATAATGGATAGCATGCAGCAATGTCAACTACAGGCATCCCTTTCAGCTCTGTCTATAATAACCTAAACACAAGGGTAAATGTGGTGAAATTGCCCGTGGGTGCAGGCAGTTCAACTAGAGTGAACGTAAAGGGATTAAAATGATTAGAAATTTTCTAATATGCTCAGCATGAGAAAAATACATTAGGAAGGGAGAGTGGAAGTTGTATACATCTTTGGAAAGTACATGAAATATTGGACAAAAGATATGTTCCTGTCTTGTTATAGAAGGGTGAATTAGAAGTGTGCTTTGTAATTCTGTAACTGTCTTGTTTATTACCTGTTTCACACTATAGCTATATTAACTCTACAGAGCTTTTCAGACATATTTGTATGAAAATCCCGTGTCAAATAAAATTTATTATTATTCCATTCTTGTATTTTAGGATGTTTTAGTCCCTATAATCCCTATTGGATGACTTTCCCTCTGCTGTACTTCAACATTGTCTTTATGTTCCACTGTAAATTTGGTACAAGTGCTCCAAGATTCAATAAGTGACACCGCATATATTTGATCTGTAATAAATCCATAAGCTTCTTCCCAAGCCTTCTTTGCCTGAGTAACTGAAGAAGCAGATGAGGTCTCCTTACTGAACTATTTTACTTCCCCAACACTTCAGACATACACAGACAGTTATATAATTATTTCTTCTACATAATCTAAATGATTAATTTCTACTCAGTTTTCCTATTTGAACCCTAACCATATTTGGAGTTTTCTGATGATGTCCAAAGATGACAAGTGCCTTTTGCTAAGTAACTCACAGCAGTTCTCTTTGCCTTCAGCAAAATTGTAAGCGCATATCCCAGTCTCTCGACTGGTACTCTAAAACATTCACAACTGTATTTTTAATGTCTTATGTAATCTTTCCATTTCCTGTTGACTGATGTTAGAGCGTCATACGAGTTTAACTGATCATCACTCTTTTATGAAACACAAAATGCATTCTTGGTGTTAGCTTACTCCCCAGAAACACCAAATCTCATCATCATCGTTATCATCAACAACCACCATATATTTGGCACCCATTGGTGTCTGAAGCCTCTCTCACTATTTCCTTCCATCTTTCCCCATCCAGTGTGGAGTGGCTTAGTTTGCATAGACTAGGTCCGCAGCAATCTACTACATCTTTTGTCTGTAACTTCCTATATAATTCCTCATTGGTGACCTGCATCCATCCTGATCATTTTGAAAACATGTATTCAGCAGCACGTTGTACAGATTTGAGACATAGGTGATAACGAAAGATGGTTACCGCTTCTGCCTATCACAAAAAGCCTTGAAGTTAAAGCATATGGTAAATTTATTTGAACAGCACTGGGTCAGATGAAAAAGCCTGAAAATATTCTATTTGGAGGAAATTCTGCATCTATGTCATCTGTGACTTGAAGAAGAATGAAAAATAGAGGGAATGTCGGAAAACGATATGTGAACAGAACAGTTCCTAAATACAATATATTTCAGTGTATCCCACCAAGCACCAATGGGTCTCTTTAAATTGAAATGAAAGTACTAAAATAAAGAAAAATGTCAACACACATTCTAGAATAACCTCAGTAGTGAAAACACTTACCCTGCTTAGGAGAAAGAATAAACATATTTACTAAGGCAAATACTAAAGTTAAACATGTGCATCTTTGCAGGACTGGAACAAAATTAATTAATTGGTTAAATCTGTCACAGAACATGCAGAGTTTCCCTTCCTTCTCCATCTCACCCAATGTAAGACTTGATC
Organism: Carettochelys insculpta; assembly: GCF_033958435.1. NCBI lineage: Eukaryota > Metazoa > Chordata > Testudines > Carettochelyidae > Carettochelys > Carettochelys insculpta. Next base: position 42,951,987 of record NC_134148.1, on the reverse strand, counting down.
CTGCTCTCACAGAAGTCAATGGAAAAATCTCTTAGCAGCAGAATTAGACCTGTTGCATACATTGTAATTATGAAAAAAAATAAGAAAAGTATTCTCCTTTGTTTTGACATTAGTGACATGAGAAGACTGATAATCCCAAACTACAAAGAAATGCTGTTAGGCATATCTCCTAAATCAGGGACAATTCCTTCTTTTCCTTTAGAAGTATCCTAGCATACTGTGGGTATAAACAGAAACTAAAAAATACATTTGTTTTCAAAAGCCTAAAATTAAAGTTACCTTTATATGTTCAAGAGTCTCAAAGGTATGTTGGAATGCTAGAAGAAAAAAACACTTTTAAAATTAAAGTTAGTTCTTGAGCATAACATTTAAAATCTCACAATGCCAACGGTATGGCACAGACTGGTATTTGGTGTTCTTTTATTTAATAAACTTGCCCTTTATATTATACTTAAAAGTGTTCACTTCATATTATACCAACAGGGAAAGAAATCCCACTGCAAAGCTAAAATATAAAATTAGAAAAAAAAAGAGTCTCTTTATTTCAATCAATATTTTTCTGGAAGTTTATTGACGGTTTCTCAAAAACCTCAGCACAGGCTGAACCTCTCTAGTTTATCACTCTCGTCTAGCAATATCTGTGGTTGGGAATACTTTTAGTTTGCTGGATGTCCACTTATCATGGGTATGCCCAGGTTTCCCATGGTCTCATAAAATTTGTTTACCGCCACCAGTTGTGGTTCCCAGTGTTCTGTGCTGTTATTTCGCCCTAATTTACCCCTAAGTTTCTTCTAAGAGCCCAGTAAGCAGTGGAAGTATTGGTAATGCTGCTAGCCAATATTGACCTCCTTTAGTCTGGCAAATACTCTCATTTGGCACCGGTCACGTTCCAAGGGTGCTGGACTAGACAGGTTCAACCTGTACCACCTTCTCTGATTTAGGCACCCAAACAAGGTGTCCAGATTTTCTAAACTGCCCAGCATTCATGAAGTCACCTCACTAACATGAACAATGGAAGCTGCAGGGTGCTGATCTCTGAAAATCTGGCCATTTCAAAGCAAGTGCCTAAACTGAAGGCTGACCTGAGTCCTTGAAAAGCTAATGCTTTAACTTCTGCATGAAAAATAGAGAAGAAATTTTCAACTGGTTTCTCAGAACCCTAAAGATGGAGCAAAGAAATGTGACGCTTAGAATTACATGCCAAACCAGATAGTCAGGAACTCTTCCTACTTGCAAATATTATTTCTTTAAATTAGGCTGCACTCTTCTGTGGATATTGGATTGAGTGTTTCTGCCAGCAGGTGAAGAAAACCAAAAAAGATTACTCAAGACCACAGTAAGTGCCAACTCTCTCAGTTTAAGAAATTCCACTACAGTAATCAGTCACTTATGAAATCAGAAAATGGTAAAACTAAACACAAGGGGGAAAATAAACAGAATAAAGAGAAAAAGTAGAATCCTGGTCTGATACCATCCAATTTACAAATGCCATCAAAATATTATCAGTCTAGGACTGCCTGAACTATGAATCAATTCAACAAAGGTAAAGGAAACATTTCTGAACTGTAATGGAGAACTGATCTGTGGAAAATTACTTCTGCATAAGAACAGACTTCTAGACACAAAAAATCAGTTGGGGAATGAACAGAACTCTATGCAGCATCTGAATAAATTGATTGCATTGATGCATCCTATCAAAGAGTCAAGATCTTCTGGATGCCTTTGCAGAACAATTGTAGGAAATCTGGTAAAGCCTTGTTGTTGACTTCACAGATATTGTAATATATTTCTTTTTCCCACTCTGTGCTGCCTAAAAACTGTATCTGTGCTGCAGATACATTTTGAAAGCCCTTCATACATACAAAAAGTCTTAAAGAATTCCATGGCTGCATTTGACGTATCTAAAAATCAATTATTGCTGCCGTCTACACAGCAGGAGGTCAACAGGAGAGCTCTTCCCATCGACTTTCCTTACTCCTCGCAACTACCAGGAGTGCCAGGGTTGACAGCGGTGCCATGACAGTTCTATTTAGCATATACCTCCTATGCACACTAAACTGGAAGTGTAGATGTACCCGTACCTTACCAACTCTGCAGCAGTATTGTCCTTCTCGGAGAAATAGTAACTAACACACAGAGCTCTTGAGCAGAGGCATTTAAGAACTTACTTGACCGTCAAACTCACATGGCATGCCAGAGGCAGGGTAGGAGCCTCATAGCTAGCAACCTGTCTCCCACCACAAGGTCTCCATAATTGTAACTGTGTGAGAATGCCCGTGGGGTGATGTGGGACATCAGCCTCATTGCACTCTGGCTGCATTCTCATTTGGTGTTACTGACTAGCCATTTGTGTTCAGAGTCTCATAAAAAGGGATTCTGTGCTTATACAAGCACTAAGGGGATTTTGTAAGTAGAACAGATTGTAATGTTAAACATTCCTAAAATTGAATAAGTAGCAGTACTGGGCCAAGTGGCCCACACCTGGAGTGGCAGGGAAGCTGATTTCATACTCCAGGTTTAGCTGCCAGTAGACCACAGTAGTTCAGAATCTGTCCAATTCTGCCTTTTTTACAAGTTTTGGTCCATGCCAAAGTTCACAGGCATCGATGCCTCACGCTAACTGCTCACTGCTTAAGCTTACAGCAGATGTTTTCAATCTGTGGTCCACATACACAGACCCTTGGGTCCACAATCTATGTCTAAGATTTCCAAAAGGGTCCACACCTCCATTTCATGTTTTGTAGGGCTCTGAAAATTTAAAAGGTTGACTATTACCATCTTACAGGATACAGGCCTTTAGAGTCACTGCATTATTGCTTTAAATTGTCTATGCCTTACTTAGCAAATACCTATAGGCAACAGGTGAACGCTGATTAAATCATTTTTGTCTGTGAAATTAGAAAAAAGATATTGTAATTTAGAAGATGGAAAGCCTCTCTGCTGGCTGTATTGTGATTTGTCATCTTTGGAGGACAGATGTAAATTGAAAAGAGAGAAAAAGGGCTTGGGCTGTCAGGAAAATATTGATTTGTACTCAACTGTCTTCTTAAAATTTCTTTCAAACCTTCATAGAATAAGAAATCATTCTGGAGCAGAAGACCTATCAGACATGACTTGACACTGTATCTTCTTGTCCATAATATTATAATATAGTCTTGCTATCCTTTGAAATGGGAGTTATCATGACACAAAAAATGCTGACATATTATTGCTGTCAGCCAGGAACTTAAAAGTCACAGATATAACATGTGCCAGTTTCTTAAAGGTATAAAGATAAAAAGGAATTTCACATCTCCTTTAACTGTTGATTATAGTTCTAAATATTAGAATCAAGTACACTGGAACAATAACAAGCTGTCATTTCCTCTTGTCTATAAAAGCTCCTTAAAACTCACTGTTTATCATACGGCAGCACCTTACCTTTTACATATTTGCATTAACCGTTCAACTTTTGACATGTTGATTATGTTTTAGGCAACAAGGCTGCAAGTAAAGGATGCCTTTGCAACAAGTTCACCCTCACCCCAAACCAAGATTGGAATGCCACTTTAAAAACTCCATTTAGTCATTGATTTGTGAGGACAATTAAAAATATGAAGTACAAATCTTCAGTAAACAACAGAAGCAGACACATTATGACCACATCTACACTAGCTGCTTCCTTTCGGAAGGGGCAGGGTAATGAGCGAGTGGGGAAGATGCTAATGAGGCACTGCCATGAATATTCAATACCTTGTTAGCATAATGGTGGCCACATGCGATTCAAAAGTGCCGCTTTCCAATTACAAGCTGCCCATGTAGACAAGGGTCTTTCAAAAGGACCCCCCGTGCTTTAAAAGCCCCTTCTTCCTAAAACCAAATAGGAAGAAGGGGCTTTCAAATTCCAAGGGGTCCTTTCGAAAGGTCCCTGTCTACACAAGCAGTGCACAATTCAAAAGCGGTGCTTTTGAATTGCACGCAGCCGCCATTACACTAATGAATTGCTGCATGTTCATGGCAGCACCTCATTAGCATCTTCCCAACTCACTCATTACCATGCCCCTTCCAAAAGGAAGGGGTTCATGTCGATGCGGCCTATTAGTTTTTCATTTCTGTAGAACTGATTTGGAGTACCTCAGTTCAGAAGACAAAAAAAAAAAAAAAATCAGTCAAAAGGCATAGAAAAAAATGGATGGAGAAAGTCACACTTACATACAGATCATTCCATCTCCGAGCAAGCCAATCTACTTTTTGCTCCTAATCTTGCAAGTCCTTACTCATTAAACAGGTAGGAAGATAAAGTCCTGGTGCTCTAATGCTCGTGTTAGCAGAAGCTACATGTAGGCAAAAATATTTACCGTTTAGGTAAAAAAAAAAAAAAGCCTCTATTAATACGGAAAACCTATGTTTTTTGTAGCCTGATTCAAGAGTATTATCACCCGCTTTTCAGAAGCGCTGAGCAACCTATTAACTTCTTATCTAACTTTCTATCAATATCAAGATAAAATATCTGAATTAATATGTAGGGAATGAAATTAAGACACTAACGGCCAAAAACAACACACACACATTATTAACTACCAGAGACAAACAGAGTGGAGAGAGAGAGTGATCAGATTCATCTACCAATTTTCACGCTACCCCACTTGCTGGGAGAGAGGCTCAATCCATTAAAGTTTCAAAACAGTAATTTTGCCTTGCCATTTTTCCCCAAATAAGTAAACATTATATCCCCATGTGTTCTGCATAATGAGACTGGTTACGAGAATTAACATCTGACCTCTAATGACAAAGCATGCTTGTTATTTTTCAGTACCACAGAGAAACAGGGTGACTTTTAGTCCTTTGCACATATATTTTCAAGAGGAACATAAGACGTTAATTGTTTAAGTAAGTCTCCATCCACAAACACTCCTTCCTCTTTTTTCGTTCATTTATAGTTAATTATGTTGTTTGGTAAATATGCATGGAATTAAACATATCACACACCTTACCAGGCCAATTTCCCTTAGCTCTATTGGAAAAATTTGACATCACTAGCTCTTTTTACAAGCTTACACTAAACTTCAAAACTATTTACGTAATAAATAACAAATATGTCTAACCCTCCAAGCCTGCAACTGAATGCATGCACTTGGACCTTGAAGTCAATAGGGCTACATGTTGATAGACTTTTGAGACAACACACTCTACCACCAACTTCAATTAAGCTCAATCAAGCAGATCTGATTGCAGGACAGGGTTTACATTTGTGGTAATGCTAGTACATTCATGTAATAACAAGAAGTCCTGTGGCTCCTTATAGACTAACAGATATTTTGGAGCATAAGCTTTCATGGGCAAAGACAAGCAGGTCTTTACCCACAAAATCTTATGTTCCAAAATATGTTAGTCTATAAGGTGCCACAGGACTTCTTGTTGCTCCCGAAGATACAGACTAACACGGCTACCTCTCTGATACATTAATGCAATGTGCAGCTAAGGGCCCTCTTTGATCTGACGCAGTCAAGTTTCTCTTTCTGGGGGATTAAGATACACCCCCTCGGGTTTTTTTTTTTTGCTTTATCAGCCTTGTACCCCTAGAATGCTGCATCCACATCTTCGATGTGCTGTTCAGTTAATCACCTTGAAAGGTTCTGATCTATCCCACTGGAATCAATGGGAGCAGGAGCAGGGCCTCAGAGCTCATCCCCAAAGCCCTCCACGCTGCAATTGTTAAGTGTTTTGACTCAGAAGGTGGCTGCCTTCCACCACCTGACGCAGGAACAGAGCCGGCTCAGTCGGGGATACCTCCCAAGACAAAAAACCCACCTCTGGGGGGCGGTTTTCAGGCTTGTCTACACTGGGGTATTTTTGATTTTTTTCGGTCAGCTTTTTCGCTTGTTGGTTTTTGTAGGGAAGGGGAAAGCCTCGCGCCCACACCGCACACCTTGCGCCGCTGGAATCGGGGCGCTTCGCTCCCCATAGCGACCCCCCCAAACAGCGCGCTTCCGCCCGCCCCCTTTCCGCTCGCAAACCGAGCGTGTGCAGAGGCAAAGGGCCTCCGGGGGGCGCTTGTCCCACCACCGCCCTCCTCGCCACCCTCCGGGCACGAGCTCCGGGCACCGCGCGGGGGCCTTCGTTTGACTCCCGAGCTTTCCCCGGCACCCAGCGCAGGCTGCCCGCCACGTCCCCTCCGCTGCAGCCACCACGCTGCGCTCACAGCTATGGCGGTGGTCGGGGTCTCCGCCCGCAGCCGGGAGAGGCCGGCGGGCCCCGCAGCGCCGGGCGGGGAGCGGAGCGAGCCGGGGCCGCGCCCAGCGAGGGGTCCCGCCCTCAGACGGGCAGGGCGGTGCCCGCCGCCCCGGGCCGTACCCTGCGTGGCGGGGCCCGGCTCCCGCGCCGAGGCGCTCTGGGGCGGGGCTGCCGACAGGAGGGCGAGCGCCGCAGCGAGCAGGAGCAGCCGCTCCCCGGCCATCCTACGCGCGGGCCCGGGGCTCGTGGCGGGCAGGCAACCGTCACTCGCCGCGCCGAACCCGCCCCGCCCCCAGCCCGGGCGTCGTCTCTGCCGCGCCCACCAGCCTGCCCGCCTCGGGTCCCGGCCTGCGCCCCCCCCCCCCCACACGTTAATGACACCTCCGTATCTGACCATTTGTTGGGCACGGGCGTGCGCGTGAACCAGGGTCCGTCTCCATGACAACCAGCCCCACAGAGCAGGCTCCCCCCGCCGCGGTTTTCCGCTGCTGGCTGGAGTTGGGCTTGAAGTCGACGGAGCACCGAGACCGGCCTGCAACCGGTGCCACATGAGTCAGCGGAGGCTGGCACGGGCCACCGGCACGTCTCCGGTTAGTGTGCAGGCACCCTTCGGTTGAGGCGGTGTAGGGCTCAGCGGGGAATGTAACAAAACAAAACAGCCCGCCTGTGGCACTGAAAAGACTAAGAACATGATTTATCAGTCTTTAATGATCTGTTCGTCTTTAAAGTGCCGCATGAGGGCTGTTCTGTTTTGTTAGAATACAGGCTAACAGTGCTCCCTCTCCTTCCTGTGGAATGGAGACGAATGCACATGTGAAGTGTGTTTAAGCCAGAACCTATCGCAGTTAGGAGTGAGAAATATACCCCTTTTAAATCAGACTATAAACATATTAAACATACTCATTTCAATGGTAACACTGTGGCCTGCTGTTATTAATTAGGCGTGTGACCTTGGTCTGTGTTTGTGGGGGTTTTGGCAAGTTATCCAAACTCCCAAAACCTACACAAAGTGCATTCTAATAAAATTGAATCAAATAAGATCTGCAAAACTGAGTTCTGTGCAATGGCTCTAAAGCCTATAATAACCGGCAAAGATTTGTTTAAATTCATGATCCTTCAAAAACAACAAATCTAGTGGCACTTTGAAGAATAACAAATTTATTAGGGTTTAGGGCATAAGCTTTCATGAGGTACAACCCACTTTCTTCATTAATTTACAGCACTAAGCTGTGGACCTTCCAGTGCTCAGCTGCATCCATCCATCTCCTTGCTGATTGTCCCCTGCTACAGTGACTCTTCACCATTCCCTCCATAATTTTGTCAAGGTTATTTCCCTGTCTGTGTCTAATGTGATTAAAGTACATAAGCACACACAAAAAAGGGATGCAGATGTTTCATGCATGGCAGCTGCTAAACAAACTAGTATGGTTGCTCTAGACTTTCAGTAGAAATTATATATGAGCTTTCAAGGTAAATAAGACTGTCTCTCACCATAGTGCAAATTTTTACAGAAGTCTCCTGTTGTTGCACTCAGCAACGCAACAGCAAAGTCAGAGCCTAAATCTCATTTTCAAAAGGAACTTAGGCACTGTGATTTGGAGCCTGTGTCTCTATTCAGCACCTTGCACACTAGAACCTCTGTATGTTACTGTAATGCTGCTATTCATGATCACTAAGGGTACATCTACACTTACCGGGAATGTCGACTGCTGCTATGCAATTTTAGGCACGCCAATTGCGTATCTAAAATCGATTTTGCAGCCATCGACATTGGTCCCTGTCCTCACTGCAGAAAGTCAACAGGAGTGTTCCTCCCGCCAATGTTCCTTTAAACATCGTAGCTTGCAAGGAGTTAAGGGGTCAACATTGACCCTAGAATGTGCCATTTTGCACATGCATGAAACGGTGTCCCAGAAAATCGAACCTCAGCATTCGATCTTCCTCAGTAAGTGTATTTGTAGCCTAAAAAATTTTCCTTCAAGAAAGGAGGAGTGAGATAGGGATGAGTGCCACCAACCTCAACTGGACTAGTACAAACATTAGTCCTGTTTTCATTCAGCCTTGATTTACCCACCTTATCCCACCATGGTTGGCTGAGCAGAGTTTGGGTGAATATTGTATTAAAAAGAGGTATTAAAAAAAGAGTTTTTTGTTCATGTTAAGCTAATAATGTTCTTCTCATTTGCTGTTTAAGATAGACCTACTAATTTTATTGTATGGTTAAGCAGGGTCACAAATCACGCACGTAAATGATGTGTAAAGAAGAAGAGACAATCCTCTGAGATTCCCTCTGAGCATGAACATTGTTAGAAACTTTCTAACAAGAACCATGTTAAGGTATGGGTTGTTAAAAAGGGTAAGGTGCTTTTTGTGACTTTTCCAGAGAGGACCAAAGAATCGTTATCTACTGAAAGTAGGTATTTCTGTATCGGCCAAAGTTTTATATGCTGTATAGAAAAAGAAATTCATCTCCAGCAAACCAGCTAGTGATCCTTGATAAGAAGAAAACTATCACCCTTAAGAAGCTGAGAGGGATTATTTACTATGGTTGATCAAACTTTCATGCATATTTTAAGGGGAGATGGGGCATCAGAAAGATACATTAGGATTTCTAGTTTGATCTGTCACTGCAGAGTTAGTAGAATTACAAGAACGAGAAACCTTTGGGCAGTGATGAAATATTTGGATTAGCAGAGGCTGCTGGACCTTTATAGTGTCTGAGGAAAAATGAACAAGAAGCTTTTGTATTTAAAGAGGTAACAGAATCAGGGAGTTATTAGTGGAAGCTGACAGAAATAAGCAATCTGTGGATACTGAAAAAGATATAATCTGTGCTGAAACTGACCTAGCTGTCAGAAGAAGTGACTGAATGCTCTGTTTTTCTAATACTGTAGTATTACTTCCGGACTGTGAAAGAAATCCTCTAGGGGGAGTCAGAAAATGGTTTTTAAGACTTCCCTTTCAGTCAGATATTATCAAAAGATTGAAGGACTATGAGAATGATCAATTTTTTTAAAAAAAATAAGAATAATTAAAAAGCTCTCCTTTGTTCATGAGGGATTTTTAAGGGAGAATGGGGACAACAGGCTTATAAACCAAACAGAACTGTTAATAAAGGCAGAATCTCATATGGCAAGCTACAGACTAAAAAGGACACTGCCTCTCAAGGCGACTTCAAAGACAGACACTTTCATCTGTCAAGGGATTTTTGGAAATTCAGTCCATGCAAGCAAGGAGCTTCAGGGTTCAAAGACTTACAGTGACACTGCCAGGGTGAGAGTAGCCAGACAAAATGAAGGAATGGGAGGTGGAGGGTCAGCCAGCCAAGGTCAAGACTGTCAGTCTGCAGAAATACAAGATGTGCCATTTTAGAGATGCTTGCATCAGCACTTCCAGCTTCCTGGTTAAGTCACCAGATACATATGTATAGTAAATAATTAATTAAATAGAAGTTTGGCTAATATAACTCTGCTGTTTACTGAATATTAAAATTAATTGTAAGTTACAATCGTAAATCTCTCGATGGAATTTAGACTCTGTCTTTACAAAGAATTCTGGGCAATTTACTTACAGGTTCAACCTTTCTAATTTGAAACTCTGATCTGTCAACATCCGTAACCTGACATGATTTTAGTTAGCTGAATGGCCACTTACCGTGAGTGTGACCAAGTTTCCCATGGTCCCATAAAGTATGTTTACAGCCATCAGCCCTGGCTCTCAGTGTTCTGTGCTGTTATTTAGCTGTAATTTACCCCTAAATGTTTTCTAAGAGCCCAGTAAGCAGTAGAAGTGTTGGTAATGTGCTAAACAAAATTGACCTCCCATGGACCAGCAAATTCTCTGGTTCAGCACTAGTCAGATTCTCAGGATGCTGGACAAAAGAAGTCCAACCTGTATATCCAGAAGTTATCACTCCATAGTTAGATTAAAACCACATTCTCATTAACTGGCTTACAACCCTGATCCCGCAAACACCTATGGAGTTGTTTTAAGCCTGTTAGTAGTTTTATAAAGTCAGTGGAACCACATGTCCATAGAAAATGTTAAAAAGAGAGAATTCCCACTAAGATGAGCAACATTTAGAGATTAACCTGACCACCAGTTTCAAGTGCCTCTCTGCCCATGGACTTATCTAGACTCCTCCCAATGACTGATGGCAGCAGAGTAAAACAGACTGGTTAATAAAACTGCCTTAGATGTCTATCTGGCTCCCATCACTATGGTATCTCAGCGCCTAATAATCTATCATCTATCAACACTGTTATGAGGAAGGGAAATATTATCATCCCCATTTTACTGACAGGGAACTAAGGCAGAGAGCAGCTAAGTGACTTGGCCAACATCACACAGGAAGTGGTCTGTGGCAGATCAGGGAACTGAAGTTTTCTAAATGCTAAACTATCTACTGGACCATTTTCCCACTGCCAAATGGAAGTAGCTGAGCTTTAATTTGTAACATCAGTTTAAAATAACATCTACACTAAAATTGGCTTCATTGTGATTGATGCAGTGGTGTCGATTTAGTGTGTCTGGGATGACACACTAAATCAACAAACAGGAGACCACTCTCTAGCTAATGTCTGTAATCCTCCTCCCTGAGAGGCAGAACTTTGTTGATGGGAGTGCAACATTCTAAGTTGATCTATACATCAGTATCAGCTTTGTAGTTTACATACATTAACTAGCATAACTTAGATCAACTGACAGCATTACCACGGACCAACCCTAAGTGACATAACACAGATTTACTGCATGTAATCGAGTTAGCTTTCCCATGCTGAGAAAGTATAATCCTGGGGGAGCGATGGCCAGCACTGCAACGGAAAGCCCACCTTCTGCAGAGATCAAGCTCCACAGATGATCTTGTTTTCTTTCAAGAAGGCCGAGTTCTGTTTTATAGGCCTACTTGGTTTATGTCTTCCAAGTGCTGTATTCTTCCCCATCCAAAGGTTGGCTGTAGCATATTTTTGTAATGTACTGCTTCCCCTCCACAGGACACAAACACACAGGACAGTGAGCTCCACTGTCATTTTCAAGTTAGAAATATTTCTAAGGGAATGATCCAGATCAGTGAAGACTCAGAGAGAATCTCCTCTCTTCTTCCTCAGATGCAACAATAGGCACGGCACATAGATGTTAGACCAAATGCTTCTCTGAGATGACTGCCTGCATAGATCACCACTGTAAGGGAGGTGCATACCTTTGGGTGAGCAAGCTTAGAATTTTTGCACAGCATGGCCTCAGCAGATTCTGCCATTCAAACATTCCAAGTTCACATGTTAAGGTGGTGTGCAAAATCCAGTGTAGATCAATGCAGGTGGTCATCCCAAAGAACCACAGCAATAGCAACTATTCTTTACATTATCCCACAACTGGAACAATTTCCTAATTCCTGTTTGCCAGATACTTTCTTTTAAGACTAACTTTTTCAATGAACCTTTGTTCTCATCAAACCTTCTCTATTCCTCCTTTTTCCTAAGCTCTTTTGTCCTTTTCTTGAACTGATGAAGATAGCTGGCAGCCTAAGATAGCTATCCAGCTGAGTTTACCAGTAGAGGAAAGAAATGAGATGCGGGGAGGGGGTTCTGTTTGCTTGCTTTTTAATATTACAGGTATTTGTATAAGGAAAAACTCACTGTTGGAGGAAAATTCATGTTGCAAACACTATTATTACCTCTTCCTCCACCAGAACCTGTGGGGGCCCTGGCTAAATAGACATCCTGAGCCTGGAGAGAACTACCCTAGTCCTAGTCATGAGTTTTTGGAAATGCAGTCTGTGTCCCACTTCCAAAGAAAATCAGGTGGGGAAACCTGCGGGTAAGAGAGACATCTGTCAGAGTTTCTCAGGAAGCAGGTAAAAGAACAGCAGGAGGAAGTGGCTTGTCTGCATAACATTCAGGAGCACAAGGATTATCTGGAAAGGAAGATGTTAGCCTACTGGAGAAAACTACAGTGAAGGAAGAAGAACTGGCTGCTGTATGGGGAGGAGATAGCTGCTGACCATCATGGACAGTAGACAGTGGTCCATCCCCTGTTCAAGTCACCTTCTTCCCTTGTCAGAAGAAAATTTACCAGTCACAGAGTGGTTTCCTCAGAATTCATTTCTGTCAGGGAGTCACATGTTAGAAATCACCTCAGGAGTTTCCCACCTTAACAGCTATGTAAGTCCTAAAGACATCAAGGGACCTGATCCTGCTGCAAACTATCCGGAGGTGAAAAGGACAGCCCATCCATTCCATGCCACCCTGACATCTGTGTTATCTGCCTGCAGTCCTCCTTGGGGTTCCAAATCCATCTGCAAGGGACTCCCCAGTGTTCCTCCTGACAGGCTCTCCATCAGCCCAACAACTGTAAGTCTTGAGCAACATGCCTCTAACCAAGCCACCCTAGTCAAAGAATAAAGTATTGGGGTATAACTTAATATTTAATTTCATGTAGTCCAGTTGGGATATTAAGGGGCTTGGATTTTATGTCCATTGTTCACTTCCATTGTTTTGTTAAAATTATTAGTTCTGCATTTGGTTGTATCCCCTAATACAGTTTCCTCTTTGTTTGCACCTTTGCTGCATGTCTGTTTTCCTTTAATTCTCAGACTGCTCACAGGTGATAGATACTGACAGAGGGGGTGAATTTGTTTTCTTCTGACTGGGGCATTTACTAGCAAACATATCATTAAGTTTACTTTGGATGTTATCTAGGCCCTGGGGGCAACACACCACCATTTGGTAGATGCATTTATACCAATAAAAAAGGGTTTTTATCAGAACAGCTAATCAAATAATCATAACTGTTTTCTTAATAAAACAAAGCACTTGGTCTGTCCCATGAAAGCTCATCATCGAATAAATCATTTTGTTAGTCTTGAAAGCGTTACATTTCTGCTGCTTTGTTTTGTTGGAGTACAGACTAACACAGCTACCTTTCTCAAAACAAAAAGCAGTCAAGTAGCACTTTAAAGACTAGCAAAATGGTTTATTAGGTGAGCTTTCGTGGGACAGACCCACTTCTTCAGACCATAGCCAGACCCTGTTCTGGTCTGGCTATGGTCTGAAGAAGTGGGTCTGTCCCACGAAAGCTCACCTAATAAACCATTTTGCTAGTCTTTAAAGTGCTACTTGACTGCTTTTTGTTTTGATAGTGTATAGACTAGCACGGCTTCCTCTCTGTTACTATACAGCTACCTCTCTCTTTTCGTAACAGATAGTTAAGCAGGCACAAACAAGCCCTGAGAATGACCCCTGCTGCTGAGTACTCTCATCACCAGGCTCTTGGCTATCCTAGGGGGTCTCTCGTTATTTTTGCCAAAAAAGTTAATTTTGTCCTGATTAACAATGGGAACACTCTGAAATCTTTAATATTTTCATGAGAAAGGAAGAATTACTTGCACAGATCTAGTTGAGAGTTCCTGGCATTTTCAATTAAGGGCTGAAAAAGAAGACTTCAGTAGAACAAGGAAATTCAAGACTATTTATCTGACATTTCAATGGAATAAAACATGATTTATTTTTAAGACTCTTGTATGCGTCATATGAAAGAAAAACACCAGTTACCTGTTCCGTAAGTGGTGTTCTTCAAGGTGTGTTTTTCCATGTCCATTCCACAGTAGGTGCTCATGTGCACCAGTGCCAAAAGTTTTTCCTCAAGCAATACACATAGGCAATGTCTACACTACAGCGATCTGGCGACAGAAGTTACTGTCAGAAGCGATCTTCCAGCAAAACTTCTGTTGACAGATCATGGCCCCACACAAAAACGATCAAAAGAGCAATCTGCTGTCACCAGAGAGCAGCCAGACTGCCCTGCCACTCTCTCGATAGACCGGCCAACCAGAAGCTCACCAGGGAGGGCTGCCCAGTGAACTGGAAAGCCCTCACTGTTGACAGAGGCCCACCCCCACCCCGAGTGTCTACATAGCTTTTTTGTTGACAGAAACTGTTGACAAAGGAGTTGTTCCTCATTACAGATAGACAGAATGCTGTTGGCAGAAGTGCCGAGTGTTGTTGACAAACTGTTGACACGATGCATTTTGTGTGTGATTTGCAGTGAGTTTTGTTGGTGTGGTGTGGTATAAAGGGCATTGTGTGTTCCCCCCTTTCCTCAGTTCCTTCTTGCTAGAAATTCCAATGGTGAGGAAGAGAGGGTGGGATGAAGAATGGGCAAGAGCAGCACACCTCAAAGAATGCCAGTTATGAACCAGGTAACTGTCTTTTCTTGAGTGATCGTTCATATCCATTCCACAGTAGGTGACTCCCAAAAAGGAGGGTAGGAGTTACAAAAAAGTTGCAGCACAGCTATCAAACCCAGCATTAGACCTACTCTGGGTGATGATGACTTAGTGTATAGTAAAAGTGTGCACCGATGATGCTGTAGTTGCCTGACAAATGTCCTGGATCAGGATAGGAGCCGAGAATGCCACTGAATAGGCTCGTACCCTAAAGTGCCACTTTCTAAATGCATGCCACCCATGTAGACAGGGGCCTTTTGAAAGGACCCCCAGACTTCAAAAGCCCCTTTTTCCCTTTTGGTTTAAGTTAACAGGGTCACACCTTGAGCCCTTGGGATTGGGTAAAGGTGTGTGTGTCCCTGAAGTGTGGAAGGGATAAAGGAAGGTCAGGTTGGCTGGTGCTGTTGCACAGAGCACACTGAAGAGGAGGAAGTCTGAGAGTTCCTCAAGCTCCTCTGCTTATAAGGTAAAGTTGCCCCCTCCATGCCTCATCCAGCACTGCAGCCAAGGACCAGAAGGGAGGGTTCTGGAGTACAGGGGCCACTTACCTGGTCTGGTGGCCAGTGATGTGAAAAGCGCTGTCCCCTGCTGGCCACTGTCTTTCTGGTCTGACCACCCTCTACAGTATCACTGTAACTCCGACTGTCCTCATCCCTTTCCATGTTATGGAAAACAATTGAATTCCAGGCACATCCCATTTTCCAGGCACAACCAAAGCCTGATTCTGCTTCAAGTTACAATTAGAGGAAGCTGCATATCAAATTTGGTGGTCCTAGCTCTTACATTTTAGTAGGAGTTCTTGTACAAACATACTCAGAGATGCACTGACAGACAGACTCACAACAGACACACTCTTACATACATAACACACATACTTATATATCAAATCACTGATTTAATTTCAGTGCTAAGTTAGAGCTGCACTGACAGCCAAGTCACATATGTTTTACCATGAAACAAAGTAAAGTAAATGAGAGAGAAGGGAAAACAAGCCGTATGGTTTTATGGTTATTATTTGAAAATTAAATGTGTATTTAGACAGTGCCGAACTTTCAATCTGCTGCCATGACAGAAAGGTCATAAAAA
Organism: Carettochelys insculpta; assembly: GCF_033958435.1. Taxonomy (NCBI): domain Eukaryota; kingdom Metazoa; phylum Chordata; order Testudines; family Carettochelyidae; genus Carettochelys; species Carettochelys insculpta. The sequence goes on along the minus strand of NC_134148.1, from coordinate 42,936,464 downwards.
AGCAAACAAGTACATATTTAATTCTTTAGCCAAAAAAACTATTGAAAGAGTCTGTTGCCATATTATCACAAAACCACAGAAACCAGAATTTTTCAATCTCCAATATCAACTGCCAAATGTCACCACATAGCTAACAAGCAGAGAATATTACACATCAGGTGGTAGTACCTCCCCCATCAATCTGATTCCAACCCAAATAAAATGCAACTTAGTTGAGAAGATATGTGGAGAACCCTACAGTGACTTCGAGACAAATGATGGCATCTCTCACACCCAATAATACATGCGCAAGAGTCTGAATATAGTGTAACCGTCTGTTTATTTATCAATAGCCTGATGCTATTTCCACTGAGGTCAACAGGAACTTTTCTGTTGATTCCAGTGGGACATACATTTGCCTCTAGTCTATCCCCCTGCCAATACAGAATGTACCCTACAGTTCTGATGTTTTTAATTTTAAATATATCAATCATTAAATGGACTATGAGATCTCTGTAACTCATAGATAGTTGAAGAGGCTGCACTTACTTGAAATTTTTCCTGATATTCATACCACGTTTTCCTTTAATGGAATATATCTATTCACTTTGTTTTTTACACATCATAGAATCATAGAACACTGGACTGGAAGGCACCTTGAGAGGTCATCAAGTCCAGTCCCCTGCCCTCACAGCAGGAACTAGCACCATCTAGACCATCCTTGATAGATGTCTATCTAACCTGCTCTTAAATATCTCCAGTGATGGAGATTCCACAACTTCCCTAGGCAATGTAATCCTGTGTTTAACAACCCTGACAGTTAGGAAGTTTTTCCTAATGTCCATCTTAAACCTCCATTGCTGCAGTTTAATCCCATTGATCCTTGTCCTATCCTCAGAGGTCAAGGAGAGCAATTTTTCTCCCTCCTTGTAACCCCATTTTAAGTACTTGAAAAATGCTATCATGTTGCCTCTAAGTCTTCTCTTTTCTAAATTAAACAAGGCCAGTTCTTTCAGCCTTCCCTCATAACTCATGTTCTCTAGACCTTTAACCATTCTTGTTGCTCTTCTTTGGACCTTCTGCAATTTCTCCACCTTTCTTGAAATGTGGTGACCAGAACTGGACACAATATTCCAAATGAGGCTTAATGAGTGCTGAGTAGAGCAGAAGAATGACTGCCTGTGTCTTCCTCTCGCCACTCCTATTCATGCCTCCCAGAATCACGTTTGCTTTTTCTGCAACATCACATCATTGACTCATATTTAGTTTGTGGTCCGCTATGACCCCTAAATCCCTTTCCACAGTACTCCTTCCCACACACTCGCTTCCTGTTTTGTATGTATGAAGTTGATTGTTTCTTCCTAAGTGGAGTACTTTGCATTTGTTCTTATTAAACTTCATCCTGTTTACCTCAGACCATTTATCTAGTTTGTCCCGATCATATTGAATTCTGACCCTATCCTACAAAGCAGCTGCAACCCCTCCCAGCTTGGTATCATCTGCAACGTTGATAAGCATACTCTGTATGCCAATATGTAAAATGTTGATAAAGATATTGAATAGAACCAGTCCCAAAATAGACCTCTGTGGAACCCCACTTGTTATGCCCTTCCAGCATGACTGAAAACCATTAGTAACTACTCTCTGAGAATGATTATCCAGCCACTTATGCACCCCTCTTATAGTAGCCTCATCTAATTTGTATTTGCCTAGTTTACTGATAAGAAGATCATGCGAGACTGTATCAAATGTCTTACTAACGTCTTGGTATACCACATCCCCCACTTCTCCTTTAGCCACAAAACTTGTTATCCTGTCAAAGAAAGAGATCAGATTGGTCTGGCATGATTTGTTCTTCACAGATCCATGCTGGTTGTTATCTATTACCTTATTTGCTCCCAGATGTTTGCAGATGAATTCCTTAATTACTTGCTCCATTATCTTTTCCGGCACAGAAGTTAAACTGACTAGTCTGTAGTTGCCTGGGCTGTTCTTTTTTCCCTTTTTATAGATAAGCACCATATTTGCCCTTTTCCAGAATTCTGGAATCTCTCCCGACTTGCAGGACTTTTCAAAGATGATAGCTAAAGTTTCCAAAACCTCCTCCCTCTAACAGCTCTTTAAGTATTCTAAGATGCATTTCATCAGGTCCTGGTGCCTTGTAGACATCTAATTTTCACAAGTAGTTTTTAACTTTTTTTTATTATTTTATCCTCTAAACCTACCCCCTTCCCACTAACATTCACCTTGTTAGGCACTTCTGCATCAGACTTCTTGGTGAAGACCAAAACAAAGAGGTCATTAAGCACCTCTGCCATTTCCAAGTTTCTGAGTATTGTTTCTACCTCCTCAACTGAGCAGTGGACCTACCGTCTTTGGTCTTCCTCTTGCTTCTAATATATTTATAGAATGTCTTCTTGTTAACCTTTGTGTCTCTAGCTAGTTTGAGGCTCATTTTGTGCCTTTGCCTGTCTAATCTTGTCCCTGCATACACATGCTCCACGGCTTTTGCTCAGAGCTAAGAAGCTAAGTAAAGATTCAGTGTAGGCATTCCTGAAAGGAAGATGAAGAGTGAAAACAAATGAAGCCATTAGTAAGTTAAAAAAGATGGGTTGTGGAAATCCATCACTTACAAGTGACCAATGTCTCCATTTGGTCGGATCAACCAACTAGCTTCTCAAAACAAAAAAGCAGTCCTGTAGCACTTTAAGGACTAGCAATATAATTTATTAGGTGATGAGATTTTATGTGGCAGACCCACTTCTTCAGATCACAAGAAGAATATCTTCAGACACTGAATAAGTGGGTCTGTCCCATGAAGGCTCATCACCTAATAAATAATTGTGTTACTCTTTAAAGTGCTACAGGACTGCTTTTTTGTTTTGTGAACATACAGACTAACCCGCTACCTCTCTGTGACTATTCAGCTAGCTCCTGTACCCCATAACTAGATAGTGACTACTCTTCCAATATGTAAAATTACTATCTTTCTGCCTCACAAAATGCACATCCAAAGTGGGATAAAAATATTTCTGAGGTGGAATCAAATTTACAGATAGGCAAAGAAAGAAAAATGTTTTTTTTAATAACTGGGAGGGAAGTAACACCACAGAGTTCATAAACAAAAACCGAGTAAAAGTCCCCCCCCAAGTAGGTTGAGCGATGTCCTTATTCTCTCAGGTTCTTAAGTCCAGCAAACTAAATGGTCCCTTCACATGCCCATCCCTTCTCTGCAACCACTTACATTTGCTGCCCTCAGTCAGAGCACACCTACAGTTCAGAGATGCATCGAGAGAATTAAACTCCCATCCTGAGTGGGGAGGTACAGGTATCTTACTGCGCTGGTCACCCGCCATCCACTTGCTCACTGCTCTCTGCTGCCACCTGCTGGCCATTCATCTCACCTTTCTGTTGCCTCCCTGCTGGCTCTCAATTCAGCATCCCCTGCAATCCACTTCCAGACTGTGACTTCTGCCCACCAGTTTCAAATGACTTCAGCTCCCAGTGATTTGGTTAGAAGAAAAACAACTCCAACACAGTTAACATGAGAAAAGAGGCACCTAATGGTGCCTATTTAGCTCCCTTCTTTGAACAGTGGGGGTTTGGGAGGAAGGGAACAGGTCAAACCAGTCTAGGCAGGGGAAGACATATGGCCTCCTGTCCAGAATAACCTTCCCTCACGCCCATAGGCCTCTGAAAGTCAAGCGTCTGTAATATCAAGATTCTTTGCTGTGAGCCCTTTCATTTGGAACAATGTAGTACAGCCATACTTTTCTGTATTCCCACAAATTACAACATTGGTAACCATATTTCAGCTATCTATGCGTTTAATACAAACGTAGCTGGTGCTACATCACAAATTACATTGATTACAATAACCAAAAAACCACTCCATTTGCTGAATATCTCACAAATCTTATCAAAGCAGGAGCAAACTATATTTATGTAGACATAAGCAGGGTCTCTCCCCACTTCCAACTAGCTGTAAGGGAAGCAGCTCTTCAAATCCTGCTTATAAGAGATTGATTTTTGAAAGTTCAAAAGCCCAGAACAACTAATAAAAATGCAGATATAGTTTGACAAACAACTTTTACATTCTGTTACCATGATCATGTGCACAAATCAGATATGTGCATATGCAAATACATAGTAAGACAATTAAAGATCATTTACACACAGAAATACCCTATTTGCATGCCTAGCCATTGTAACTGTTTATAAATTTGGCACAGAATTTCACACATTTCTGCTTGCTGCCCTAGGCTTCTTATATTTTAGAATCTAATTGTTTTTTCACACAGCCATCTATTTCCCCATATAAACACAGTGTTTTGGTCCACTTAAAGCAGCCCACATAGACTGGCCTCCCAGAAATGTCCACAGACATTCTTTACATGTCTGTTTTCATACAAATTAGCCAGTTAGGCATGCATTTACTTGACTGGCAAGTGCAAAACACTTTGTAGTGAATGCAAATGAATATGCATGCAACATTTCTGTGGGAATTTTCAGAAACTGTATTTGAAACTGCAGCTGTAGTTATTTAACCTATCTTTGCATGATTTCTAAGCATGCTACCAGAACTTTTATTTTAATAAATTATGAACATCCATTCTTTATATATTTCCACCCTTTTATTTTTAGACCTTTGGACCCATAATTAAGGTGTGAGACAGCCAAATGTGTATAAAAAGAATTGGGAGAAAAGATATTTTAAAGATTTCTGTTAGAAAATTGTCTCTAATGAAGACATTGGATCAAAATATTATTACAGCTTATTTCCAGAATGTCTAATGTCATATTCATAGACTATAGAGGAAAGGATGGGGAATGTGTTTCTTTCAATTCCTTTTTTACTGTTTGGGTTTTAAATATACACAGGATGTTGTAATCTCTGCGAATTTTCAGTCAGAATGCAGCATAAAAGAAGCAAGAACACTTTTGAGCCCCTAAACATTCCCCTAGCTTATATCCAAGCAGACATTACCATTTAAGTTTGCCTACTAAGTTTCACTCAGAATGCATACTGAATACTGAATAAATATAAATATTCTGAACAGTTGTTATCTAAGAAATCTGATCCTGAAACTAACACTATAAACAAAAAAGACTAACTTATCAGAGAATCATAGAACACTAGGACTGGAAGGGACCTCAAGAGGCCATTGAGTCCAGCCCCCTCCCCAATGGCAGGACCAAGTACTATCTAAACCATCCCTGATAGACATCTATCTAACCTGTTCTTAAATATCTCCAGCGATGGAGATTCCACAACCTCCCTTGGCAATTTATTCCACTGTTTGACCGCCCTGACAGTTAGGAACTTTTTCCTAATGTCCAACCTAAACCTCCCTTGCTGCAGTTTAAGCCCATTGCCTCTTGTTCTATCCTCAGAGGCCAAGAAGAACAAGTTTTCTCCTTCTTCCTTATGACTCCCTTTTAGATACCTGAAAACCGCTATCATGTCTCCCCTCAATCTTCTCTTTTCCAAACTAAACTAGCCCAATTCTTTCAACCTTTTTTCGTAGGTCACATTCTCTAGACCTTTAATCATTCTTGTCACTCTTTTCTGGACCCTCTCTAATTTCTCCACATCTTTCTTGAATTGGTGTGCCCAGAACTGGACACAATACTCCAGCTGAGGCCTAACCAGCGCAGAGTAGAGCGGGAGAATGACTTCTCGTGTCTTGGTCACAACATACTTGTTAATGCATCCCAGAATCATGTTTGCTTTTTTTGCAACAGCATCACACTATTGACTCATATTTAGCTTGTGGTCCACTATAATCCCTAGATCCCTTTCTGCTGTAGTCATTCCTAGACAGTCTCTCCCCATTCTGTATGTGTGAAACTGATTGTTCCTTCCCAAGTGGAGCACTTTACATTTGTCCTTATTAAACTTCATCCTGTTTACCTCAGACCATTTCTCCAATTTATCCAAATCATTTTGAATTATGACCCTATCCTCCAAAGCAGTTGCAACCCCTCCCAACTTGGTATCATCTGCAAACTTAGTAAGCGTGCTTTCTATGCCAATATCTAAATCATTGATGAAGACATTGAACAGAACCGGTCCTAACACAGACCCCTGCGGAACCCCACTTGTTATACTTTTTCAGCAGTATTGAGAACCATTAAGAACTACTCTCTGGGTATGGTTATCCAGCCAGTTATGCACCCACCTGAAAGTAGCCTCATCTAAATTGTAGTTGCCTAGTTTTTTAATGAGAATATCATGAGAGGCCGTATCAAATGCTTTACTAAAGTCTAGGTATATCACATCTGCCGCTTCTCCCCTATCCACAAGGCTCGTTATCCTATCAAACAAAGCTATCTGATTAGTTTGACAAGATTTATTCTTTACAAACCCATGCTGGCTGTTTCCTATTACTTTACCACCTTCCAAGTGCTTGCAGATGATTTCTTTAATTACCTGCTCCATTATCTTTCCTGGCACTGAAGTTAAGCTGACTGGCCTTATCAAAGCTTTGTATCATTATGGCTACGTCTACATGTGCCCCAAACTTCGAAATGGCCACGCAAATGGCCATTTCGAAGTTTACTAATGAAGCGCGGAAATGCATATTCAGCACTTCATTAGCATGTGGGTGGCAGCGGCGCTTCGAAATTGACGCTCCTTGCCGCCGCGCAGCGCGTCCAGACGGGGCTCCTTTTCTAAAGGACCCCGCCTACTTCGAAGTCCCCTTATTCCCATCAGCTCATGGAAATAAGGGGACTTTGAAGTAGGCAGGGTCCTTTCAAAAAGGAGCCCCGTCTGGACGCGCTGCGCGGCGGCAAGGAGCGGCAATTTCGAAGCGCCGCTGCCGCCTGCATGCTAATGAAGCGCTGAATATGCATTTCTGCGCTTCATTAGTAAACTTCGAAATGGCCATTTGCGTGGCCATTTCGAAGTTTGGGGCACGTGTAGACATGGCCTATCACAGTAAACCGTTGATTTAATGGATTTTGGAAGTCATGGACACTGTCCCCCAGCTCCCTTAGCACCCCAAAGAAATGCCAGTGACTCGCCAGAGCCACTGCTGCTGGGGATGGAGAAACTGCCTAGCGTGCTTTGCAAGGTTCCTCCAGTCATGCAGATTTGGATTTAACGGACTTTCGGCACTAACGGACACTTCTTTGCCCCATTAGTCCATTAAATCAAGGGTTTTCTGTATGTGTGTACTGATTGTGCAATGCTGACATCTTATTTGCATGCTGCAGAGGTGGGGGCATGCTGTGAGTGGTTTGCAAAAGGGATCTGACTTGTTCAGTCTCCTACATTTTATCATAGCAGTCAGGCCTTCATTAATACAAATTTAAAATGAAATAGGTGCAAAGGGTCTTTATTGGTGAAAAAAACCCAAATACTACATTTGTGTTAGGACATAAATGAGTCAGACCAACGTGTTTACAGTGACTTTCTTTTTTGGTTATATTTTCTTTAGGCAGAGCAAGTGATAAATCTTTTTTGTGTGTTTAAAATTCTGTATTTAACTCCAAAATTCAATTCTGGATTCTGGCTTGTCAGGTTTTTGTTTTCCAGAGACTGGATCACAGTAGAACAACTGTACTACTTATGGATAATTATTTAATTAATAGCATGAAGGTCTCTGTCAGTGTGAACCTTTCTACATCATGTGGCAAAGTCCACCCTGAAAATCTTTTAATTTGATAAACTATTGTGAGGCTGTATCGGGCACAGGCTTGCTATTGTTCGACTCTAACCTGTCATGACAATCTGTGGTTGTGTTGATGGGACAGTTTGGATCTCAGTCATCTGGTCTGGGTGCTGTCTTGCCTCAGCAAGACAATCTTTAGTGTATTTATGCTCCTTTGAGGTTCGCCATTCAGCAGCAGATTTCAGTCTGTGCAAGTAGCTCCTCTCTTTAGCTTTTTTCTTTCCAATCATCTGAAAAAGTGCCTGCCGTTGCTTATTAAATGAGCATACAAATGGAAGATGACATGAGTACATAAGAACGGCCATACTGGGTCAGACCAAAGGTCCATCCAGCCCAGTATCCTGTCTGCCGACAGTAGCCAATGCCTGGTGCCCCAGAGGAGGTGAAAAGAAGACAATGATCAAGCGATTTGTTTGCCGCCATCCATCTCCCGCCTTCGACAAAAGGCTAGGCACCATACCTTACCCCTTGCTAATAGCCATCTATGGATCTAACCTCCAAATATTTATCGAGCTCTTTTTTAAACTCTGTTAGAGTCCTGGCCTTCACAGCGTCCTCTGGTAAGGAGTTCCACAGGTTGACTGTGCGCTGTGTGAAGAAAAACTTTATTTTATTAGTTTTGAACCTGCTACCCATTAATTTCCATTTGGTGTCCTCTAGTTCTTATATTATGGGAATAAGTAAATAACTTTTCTGTATTCACTTTCTCCACACCATTCATGATCTCAGTCTCCTCTTTTCTAGACTGAAAAGTCCCAGTCTCTCAAGCCTCTCATCATATGGGACCCATTCCAAACCCTTAATCATTTTAGTTGCTCTTTTCTGAACCTTTTCTAACCCCGATATATCTTTTCTGAGGTGAGGAGACCACATCTGCATGCAGTACTCAAGATGTGGGCGTACCATAGTTTTATATAGGGGAAGTAAGATATTCTTTGTCTTATTTTCTATCCCTTTTTTAATTATTCCTAACATCCTATTTGCTTTACTGACTGCCGCTGCACACTGTGTGGATGTTTTCAGAGAACTATCCACTATAATTCCAAGATCCCTTTCCTGATCTGTTGTAGCTAAATTTGCCCCCATCATATTATATGTATAATTAAGGTTATTTTTCCCAATGTGCATTACCTTACACTTACCCACATTAAATTTCATTTGCCATTTTGCTGCCCAATCACTCAGTTTGCTGAGATCTTTTTGAAGTTCTTCACAGTCTGCTTTGGTTTTGACTATCCTGAATAGTTTGGTGTCATCTGCAAACTTTGCCACCTCACTGCTTACCCCTTTCTCTAGATCATTGACGAATAAGTTGAACAAGATTGGTCCCAGGACTGACCCTTGGGGAACGCCACTAGTTACCCCCTTCCATTGTGAAAATTTACCATTTATTCCTACCCTTTGTTTCCTGTCTTTTAACCAGTTCCCAATCCATGAAAGGATCTTTCCTCCTATCCCATGACCACCTAATTTACATAAGAGCCTTTGGTGAGGGACCGTGTCAAAGGCTTTCTGGAAATCTAAGTATACTATGTCTACTGGATCCCCCCTGTCCACATGCTTGTTAACCCCTTCAAAGAACTCTAATAGATTAGTAAGACACGACTTCCCTTTACAGAAACCATGTTGACTTTTGCTCAACAAATCATGTTCCTCTACGTGTCTGACAATTTTATTCTTTACTATTGTTTCTACTAATTTGCCCGGTACTGACATTACACTTAACGGTCTGTAATTGCTAGGGTCTCCTTTAGAGCCCTTTTTAAATATTGGTGTTATATTAGCTGTCTTCCAATCATTGGGTACGGAAGCTGATTTAAAAGATAGGTTACAAACCACCGTTAATAGTTCCGCAATTTCACATTTGAGTTCTTTCAGAACCCTTGGGTGAATACCATCCGGTCCCAGAGACTTGTGACTGTTTAGCCTATCAATTAGTTCCAAAACCTCCTCTAATGATACTTCAATCTGGGACAGTTCCTCAGATTTGTCAACCATAAAGGACAGTTCAGATTTGGGAATCTCTCTAACATCCTCAGCCGTGAAGACTGAAGCAAAGAAATCATTTAGTTTTTCCGTAATGGCATTATCTTCCTTGATTGCTCCTTTTATGTCTCTATTGTCCAGGGGCCCCACTGCTTTTTTAGCAGGCTTCCTGCTTCTAATGTACTTAAAAAACATTTTACTATTGTTTTTTGAATTTATGGCTAACTGTTCCTCAAAATCTTTTTTGGCTTTTCTTATAACATTTTTACATTTAATTTGGCAGTGTTTATGTTCCTTTCTATTTTGATCACTGGGATTTGACTTCCACTTTTTAAAAGATGCCTTTTTATCTCTCACCACCTCTTTTACATGGTTGTTAAGCCATGGTGGCTCTTTTTTAGGTCTCTTACTGTGTTTTTTAATTTGGGGTATACATTTAAGTTGGGCCTCTAATATGGTATCTTTGAAAAGTTTCCACGCAGCTCGCAGGGATTTTACTCTAGTTATTCTGCCTTTTAATTTCTGCTTTACTAACCTCCTCATTTTTGTGTAATTCCCCTTTTTGAAATTAAATACCAGAGTGTTGGACTGTCGCGGTGTTCTTCCCAACACAGGAATATTAAATGTTATTATGTTATGGTCACTATTTCCAAGCGGTCCTGTAATAGTTACCTCTTGGACCAGATCTTGTGTTCCACTCAGTACTAAATCAAGAATTGCCTCTCCCCTTGTGGGTTCCTGTACCAGCTGCTCCAAGAAGCAGTCATTTAAGGCATCAAGAAATTTTCTCTCTGAATCCCTTCCTGAGGTGACATGTACCTAGTCAATATGGGGATAACTGAAATCCCCCATTATTAGTGAGTTTTTTATTTTGATAGCCTCTCTAATCTCCCTTAGCATTTCAGCATCACTATCACTGTCCTGGTCACGTGGTCAATAATATATCCCTAGTGCTATATTCCCATCAGAGGAAGAAATTGCTATCCATAGTGATTCTATGGAACATTTTGATTCATTTAGGATTTTTATTTCATTTGATTCTATATTATCTTTCACATACAGTACCACTCCGCCACCCCCTCAACCCATTCTGGTCTTCCAATATATTTTATATCCCGGTATGATAGTGTCCCACTGATTGTCCTTATTCCACCAGGTTTCTGTGATGCCTACTATGTCAATCTCCTCCTTTGATATGAGGTACTCTAATTCACCCATCTTATTAGACAGACTTCTAGCATTTGTGTAAAAGCACTTTAAAAAACTACCACTATTCATATGCCTGCCCTTCCCTGACGTATTGGATTCTTTTACATGTGATTTTTTCTCATCTGATCTGGCCCATACTCTATCATCTCCCTTCTTCTCTTTCTGACTGAATTCTAGAGAATCTGTATCAATGGAGTCTCGCCTAAGAGAAGTCTCCGTCCGATCCACGTGCTTCTCCACACCAATCAGCTTTCCCCCATCTCTTAGTTTAAACACTGCTCTACGACCTTTTTAATGTTTAATGCCAGCAGCCTGGCTCCACCTTGGTTTAGGTGGAGCCCATCCTTCCTGTATAGGCTCCCCCTACTTCAAAAGTGTCCCCAGTTCCTAATAAATCTAAACCCTTCTTCCCTACACCATCATCTCATCCACGCATTGAGACTCTGAAGTTCTGCCTGCCTACCTGGCCCTGCACGTGGAACTGGAAGCATTTCTGAGAATGCCACCATAGAGGTCCTGGATTTCAGTCTCCTTCCTAGCAACCTAAATTTGGCCTCCATGATATCTCTCCTACCCTTCCCTATGTCATTGGTACCCACATGTACCACGACCACCGGCTCCTCCCCACTACTGCACATAAGTCTGTCTAGATGCCTCGAAAGATCCGCAACCTTCGCGCCAGGCAGGCAAGTCACCATACGGTTCTCCCGGTCATCACAAACCCAACTATCTATATTTCTAATGATCGAATCACCCACTACTAACACCTGCCTCTTCCTAACAGCTGGCACTCTCTCCCCCGGAGAAGTATCCTCGGCACAAGAGGATACCATAGCACCCTCTGGAAGGAGGGTCCCAACTATGGGATGGTTTCCCTCTGCCCCAATTGACTGCTCTCCTTCCCTGAGCTTTTCATCCTCCGTAACAGCATCGGGGCTGTCAGATTGGAGGTGGGACAGCCCTACTACATCCCAGAAAGCCTCATCAACATAGCTCTCTGCCTCCCTTAGCTCCTCCAGTTCAGCCACCCTGGTCTCCAAAGCCTGCACTTGGTCTCTGAGGGCCAGGAGCTCCTTGCATCAAGTGCACACATAAGCCACCCGCCCACAGGGTAGGTAATCATACATATTACACTTGACGCAATAAACAGGATAGCCCCCACTCTGCTGCTCGTCTTCTGCCTGCATTTTCTCCTCTGATTTAATTTAATTCTATATGGGGTTCTTAAGTAAAAGTATCAGATGAGGATGCTATAAAAGATTTAAGGATGTTAGAAGTAACTAACTCCCGCTAAACTCCCCTCTCAAAACTCCCGCCTGTTAGCAGTCAGCCTGTTTGCAAGAGCCCTGGTCGCAAGTGCCCTGGTCGCTTGCCAGCAGGGTTTAAAAGGCTCCGGCCTTCCTGATAGCCCCTCCCTTTGGCTACAGCTCAGCCAATCAGCACAGAGGTTTCGATTTCAAACCTAATCAAGTAGCATGAAGTAGTAGTCAGAATGCTGGATGATCTTCAACAGTCCCTCTGTAACATCTCAGATATAGGCCCCTGGCAGGCAAGATAACATGTGAGAGTGACAGATGTGTAAAAGATGTAGAGGATGATCACAAGGCTGAGTGAGGGTGATAAATGATCCAGAGAACAAATGCTCAGTGTCCTAACACACAGTCTCATTTTCTGAACTCCAACTCATGATCTTAAGTAAATAATATTTTGTGGTGAGTAGCTATGGCATTTTGGAGACTGTGTAGATAAACTATGCACCTGTTCCAGAACAGTAGGGCCTCTGCAGAGAGGAAAGGAGATCAGGGCCTTCCTTGCTGATTTACATAGTACATACTAACCTTGTTATCTATCATTGTCCAAATAGACTTTGTATTACTGGAGAAAATGCTGTCAGGCATACTTTAAAGCTCTGATTTCCAGAATGTTGAGGTGCAAGTAGGACCCTGGGACACCTATTAACACAGTACAGTCCTGAAGATGAATTTCTTATCTGAGGAAGGAAATATTGGAAAACAATTGTAACACAGGCTGTTACCCACACAAATTTCTTTATCCCTTCCACTCTTCAGGGACACACACACACCTTTACCCAATTGCTAGGGCTCAAGGTAGAACTCCTTGTTAATTCAAACACCTTTAACCAGTTCCTAGAACTAAGGGCATAACTTTGTGTGGGTGTGCAGGATCTTTGCCATGAAAAAATGGAGTTATCCCCAGTACCCCCCCTTTCACTGGCATTGTCTTGGAAGTGATGTGTGCTCCTCTGTTGGAATAGAAAAAAGAAAGTTTGTCAGATCTTGATCTCAGTGCAGGGCTATGCCTACTTGCTGATGACCTTTGCTCACAAGGCACCGTGAACAAAGGACACTTCCAAGTTCTTACTACCATAACCTGCCAGTCATCCTCCCTGGTATGACTGGTACTGGCTGCGTCCCTCAGTCTCTTAATAGTCCTTCCCCAGTGGATGCATTCAGCTGCCACTGACAATAGGTTTATAGGGTACCTACTACTCCTGTGGACTGTCCCACACAGCAAATTCCTCTTCTCTTTGTCCCACTACATCACTCTCTATAGGAAACATCTGAAGAAGAAGAACAGAGAGGTAATGAGACAGCTTCACTGACTAATATATCACCAGCTTCCTCTGATCAGAGTTAACTCTTGTGGACAATTTCAAGCAATTTCTGGAGTTGATTAAGAGTGGTAGATACTCTCAAGATTCCATTAGAAGTAGTCAAAACACCAGAATAAATTGCTTGGTATTGTACACACACCATTGTCAGCCTGGGGGGACTTGCTTATAAATGAAGTGCCCTTAGAACCTGTCGAAATGAACTGGCAGGATCTGCTATTGTTCCCTAGCCCTCGCAGCTAACAGAGCATATTAAAGATATTAGGTCCTACCCAGGGTTTAGAATTCTTAGTTTCTTGTGCTGTCCTTAGTCATGGATATGGAAAAATGAATATAGTAGACAACAGCACTGAAAACACCATGTGATACACCAAACCAGCTTAAACTTTTTTGGCCATGAAAGTAATTTATCTAAAATCCTGTAAAACCATGTAGACAATTATCAGGTGGTTCTGGCAAACTATAACGTCACTTGCAGAAAAATATACTTTTCTTATTTAACGTATACCTTGTGAGCAATTTCTGTTTCAACAGCTTTTGCTGAGAATTTTCAGGCATTGCTATATGCAGTGAATATGGTTGCTTTCTCTATTTGTACAGCTATACTTAAGTGTAAAGACTCATCGCCTCAGTCCAAGATTTCCACAGTAGAGGACTTTCCCTTTGTTGGTTTGAAATTATTTAGCCTCCACAGACAGTTCTGCATTTTCTGAAGGACTCCTGGGTGACCCTTCTTTTGTTGGGCATATAAACACCCACGAATGTAAAGAGTTTGTCTTCTCAAAGAGCAGTGATCACAACCACCCCAGTTATCCAATTACCATACATCGGTGGGTGCCACATTAAACAAACTGCTCCTGCTACTTTCAAGCAGCACTCAGCTGCAAAATGCTCTTTTTGATGCTGTGGTCAAAGCCGATAAATACTCCCATGAACCAGATGTGGTACCACCGTATGCCTTTGGTTTGCCCAGCTCTGGGAGATTGTCTCTTCTATTTTTATATTGGATGGGAGAGTTTGTCAATGACAGATGAAGTTAACATCAGGGCATTCCATACAGACTTCTTATCCTCTTCCCTATTTTCTTTTCAGAGATCCATCTCATGAACCTCTTCTAAGCCAACAGGTTTTATCCTTTTTCAGTGGAGTTGTGCAACTACTTCACACTCAATACAGGCAAAGATGATTTTAATCTGACTTGGTTCCCAAAAAGAAGAGTGACTGTAAGATCAATTCCAGATTTAAAAATGCCAAATGCTTGTGTCAAGGTACAGAAATTCAAGCTGGTGACACTTGCAGCTATTGTTCAACGCCTGGATTTGGCGGACTATTGTGTGACCCCCAACCTTTGAGAGGCATACTTCGATATCAATATGCTCGTCTCCCAAAAGGTTCCTATGCTTTGTGTAGGTCAGGACCATTATCCAGTCCTTCTCTTCGGACTAACACCCTCACTGCGTTCACAAAAGTTATGGTAGTAAAGCTCCTTTAAAAGCAGCCTGAGGCAGTAGTCTCTGACCTTTTATATTCTTGACCAGATACCTCAGCAGATGGGTCATTACCAGTCTGGTGACCTTCTCCCAGACACTTCAAATGTTTAAACAATGTTTGTGTGGGTCACCTGTAGGCATAGGCTTCGCACTGCTTGTGCAGGCCTGGGCATGCAGCACGAGGGCCAGGGAAACTAGTGGACGACCCCCCCCAACTGAGCTAACCACCGATATACAAAACAAATTCTAATTAGGAACAATAAATTATATACAATCTAAACAAGTGAAAATGAAACTAGGGAGTGTTCTTGCAAGGCAACAATAGAATTCCTACCATCATCACTGGTGATTAGGAGTAACTGAGCAGTTGGAGGCTCAGCTGTTCCATATATGAACTAGCACCACCCCAGGGCCAACCTGATGGGTACCACCGGGGAAAACTCTCTGATGTTCATGCATGCAGCATGCACACACACACCTATCCAAATGGACATGAGCAATCACTCAAAGAACTATAAAATACAATCAGGGAGAGGTGGTGGAAAAGGTATTTAGGGCAGTCCATCCATCACATACTTGTATAGCCTTGGTATGGATCACAAGGGTGGCTAGGGTATGTGCACAAACCAAACGCACGCTGATGCTGAAAAATCTCTGATGGAGGGTACGTAAGGCATGTGCACACCTCAAACGGAGTCTCCTAGGGACGCTGCTTGGAGAAAGTTATGGATCTGAGGCAGAAACTGCTGGAGAGGTTGTGTAGGTTAGACAATGAAGGCAGTTGTCCTTAAAAATTTGTTTCCTCATCTTACCACTAAAGGGAATTTGTAAGTATTTTAACCTTACAATACCCGTGCAATAATTTAACATTATATAAATCTGTCCCTCTGTCTCTTATTGGGGTTAACTTCTGTTGCTGATAGGGACAAACCTGCGAGCTTCACAGATTCCCCAGGTCTGGAGAACATAATCCCAGTGTCACAGTTAAAGACAAGGTACTACTCAGAACGTTCCACAGAAGGGGATTCATTCATATATTGGGCACTTAACATTTTTGCGGGAGGACAAAGGAAGGTTAGTAGACAGCAGTGTTATAAATTGTAATGAGCTATAAAAACAGTGTCTGTTAAGTCCAGGATTTTTAGTGTTCCTCAGTTATGAATTTAAGTTCCCAGCTCATCTTTTATTGTTTAGGTTTGAGGATAAGGACTGAAGTCAGATATGGAGTTAGTTTTGTGAAAAATGTTCAACCATGGAGAATAGAGAACTTTTATATTTTATCTTTTTTTGTATGAGTTCATTCAAGGGTGTAGTTTCACTCATTTTTATTGGAACAGAACAAAACCGCAGAAATACAGCACTTTAAAATCTAAATAATTTTCTTGATGTAATCTGTTTTTAAATTCTCTTTGTTCTAGGACACAAATTCAAGAAATTTGTGAGTTGGAATTTATATTCAAATTTGACAAATTAACACATGGTATGAACAGAGACACCAATTACTTCACATATTACAAGGACTGCTTCCTTTCTTTTGATCATCATAATTATCTCAGGCAGGACACAACATCCCCCCACCCTTCTGCCACCTACTTCAGTCCTAGATACTTGATTTGTCGGTTTTTACTGAAATTTTTTTTTTGGTCCTCTGTACACATAAATGTCAGTTTGTATTGGAAATGAGGCTGATCTGAAGAAGTGGGTCTGTCCACAAAAGCTCCTCACCAAATAAATCATTTTGTTCGTCTTCAAAGTGCTACATTTCTGCTGTTTTGTTTTGTTGGAGTACAGACTAATGCGGCTCTCTCTCTGTTACTATTCATTTTTATTGGGAAAATTGATCACTAGAAGAGGTACACCACTTGTTTTCATAGAAATTTGTAAGACCCCAGGATCTTGAAAGATATAGGGGATATTAATCATAGCAATGGAGATATGCCTGCAGCTGTGAGACCCGTCCTTCTGGCAGGGTCTGGATGCAGCTCTGAATTTAAAAAGAAAAAAAAAAAAAAAAAAAAAAAAAACAACCAGTGATATTGATTCCTTCCCTTATTTTCCTGAGGTTATGTATCTCCTAAGCACCATTAGTGTGTTTGTTATTGTACAAATTAAAAAGTCCAGTCTACACTAAAAACACAGTCTCTTGTCAATGGCCAGATGCAGCATAAATTGTGCATTACAAACAAGTAATGAGATTAGTATGGAAATTTCTGAGAATCTAGTACACGATAGTTTTATGCTTCTATGTACGGAGCGACCAGATCAGCATGAATGAGACACAGTTAATGGAGAAGTGGGCTTTTCTTTTGGCCAGAGGCTGAGATATTATTATGCATGGCTGGCCAAACACTGGAGTCAAGATACATTCCTTACTCCTAGTTTAACATGGTATAAAGAAAGCACTAACAATCCACAGACAGCCCAGCACAATGCTTATACCCTGTCCAAAAAGGAAAAGAATAAAAAGTCCCAAGCAGACTCAGAAACCCAATCACCACTATATTACACTTACAAACTAAACGCTCACAAGAGCCAACAACATAAAGTACTAGAATGCATACGTACATATACACATTCACTTGCATACTATCAAAAACAATGCTGAAGATGAAAATGATGATCTGGTCTACAGCTATGCTATGAGCTAGCAGTGATACTCAAATCTCAGTGGTTCAGTAGCCAAATTGGTGATCATCAGTGCCTTTTTTCTAGGAAAAAAGGTGGTGGAACTCAAGCCCCAAACCAGCCCCTGGTGGCTTAACCCCCCTGCGCAGCCCCCCAACTGCCCCTAGGCTTAACCCCCCATATCCCTGCACATCCCCAAATGGTAACCTGACTTGACCCTCCCATGCAGCCCCTCCCACCCCTAGGCTTAACCCCCAACCCCCCGCCCGCCCACCCACCCACCCACACACACCCACACCAAACAGCTCCCAGGCTTACCCCTAACCCCTCCTCATGGTCCCAAATGGCACCCAGGTGAAACACGCCCCCAACACATGGCCCCTCCCACCCCCAGGCTTATCCACCCCCACCCCCTGTGCAGCCCCAAATGGTGCTCAGGCTTAACCCCTATACCCATATGGTAGTGATGGTAGCACAGCTTTGCCATGTCAAATATATAGTGACAGACGCCACCCCCAGGCATTATGGAAAATGGGATGAGTGTAAATATGAAAAACTCAGATACGCTTTGGAGGAAATGCCACTTATAACCTATTGTTTTCAATGGTGTAGTCTGCTCAGATTATACCACTGAAAACAAGACTAAGTCCTGTATTTATGCATATGTCATTTCTGTGTTTGAAGTTTTCAGTATTACCTACGTATTTATATTCTAAATGTTTGGTTCTGTAACATGTGGCTCCCCTATTGTGAAAAATATGGCTTGTGAGCAGTTTCACAGCTCCTGTCACGGGGCAGCCACCAAAAGTCTGGCTGCTGCCCCAAGAGGAGCTGTGAAACCGTTCCTGTGAGGGGCGGCAGCCCAACTATCACCCCAACAGGAGTGGGGAAACAGACCAGTGCAGCAGAGCTGGTCAGTTTCTCCTCTTCAGTGAGCAGCAGGCAGCCCAGAACCAGGTTATCACTGCCAGCCACTGACAAGAGCTGGGAAACCGACCATTGCTGCTGCACTGGTCAGTTTCTTGGCTCCCCTGAGTTATGCAAAATTTGACTTACGCAGAGGTTGCACTCCTGTGCAACGCCGCATAAGTTGGGGGTCTACTGTACCTAACTTATAGTACACCATTTTCACATGAAACTCTCCTGATCACCATCAGTGAATAACACTCAGCAGTTACTGATTCACCTCCTCTCATTCAAGAGAAATACCACTTGCTATTATGATGTTTCATTTAATATTTGTCATTTATTAGCAGCTTTCCAACCAAGGCTGTCAAAATGCTTTGCATATATTGCTGAATTAAACCTTCCAAACAGACAGGGGAAACTGAGGCATGGGCATTAACTTTCCCAAAATGATTCAGAGAGCTTACTCTCATGCTTTAAATCACAGATTGCTCATTTCTTGACTGTGATGGATATAGATCGTATTTTTCCCCCCTTTACTATCAGAACCTCTTTTCACAGACTGCTCGGACAATGTTTCCTGACCTGACAATTTCCTATTCCCCAGTCAGATTTAGTATGTTGCCCCCCATGGCATGTACACTTGCCTTCCTGATTCAATTTGTAATTCTGCATATGTACTGAATATTGCCATAGACAAACCACTAATTCATTATCAGTCATCATGGTGTCATTTTGTATATGAATATTCCTATTTCCATTTGTTTCCTTAAAAACACATAGCAAGATTCCAGTTACCTTGGTTTTGCTGCTTTGAACAAGCTGCTCCACCATTTGAGTTTTCCAGTTATAAAATAGCAAAAGAGTAGGTTTACCCTGATACCCAGGGTCCCAGCACCAGTAAGTGCATAACATTATGTCATATCTGTAGGACCTCCAGTGAAGAAGGCACGCAGAACTGGCAAGGATTCCTGCTGCCACTCAGCGTGGCCTGCAAAGAACAGTCTGCACTACTCCACTCTGATTGAAATGGGTCCCTCAAGGCCAGCTGCGGTGAAAAAGGGGCCTTGATCTCCCTTAAGCTTGTCCTTTCCCTCATGGGACACTGGAGATCTTCTTAGGCTTCTTCATGGGAGCCACAGGAGGAGAATTATGCTAGCTGACAGATGGCATCAGAAGGGCACAGCACCAAAGTCATGGTGCCCAGTGCCAAATCAGAGCACTGCTCCGGCACTGGAGCAAAGGCAGACTTCGTAAGGAGGACTTCTACTTCTTTGTCTTGGGCCCGAAGAACCTGCAAATTTTACATTTATCAGGATGTGTCCTTTACCCAAGCATTGTAAACATCTGTGTGGATCGCTAATCGGCATGGGCCTGCAGCAACCACACGGCATGCAGCATTCCAAGGCAAAGTCCCAATGGGGGACCTAACAAGTCTCTACGCACTATGGAGAATAAACAATAAAAACTACAGAAACAAAGTCGAAAAAGAAGTAACAGCATTCACTGCAACAGCACAATTCCAGCAGCGTTACAGAAGGAACTGAAGGTGTAGGGAGGCTGGTGGCACACTATATAGCACAGCATAAACATGCTGCTCCAAAAGGCACTAGAGTTGGTCCCCTACAGATATTGTGGAGGAAAAAGTCTTCCAGCACCAGTACATATGGCAAGCGCACACATTTAAATTAAATGAACCAATCACTTTGGGCAATCACACAAAGAATGGAGCAAAAGCCTGTAAATACAGAAGCACTGCACAGAGTTGGGCACATTTCTATTTGGTCTAAGCAGTAATTGAAAGAAATACTTTTTGGAATTATAGAACTTGAATGGCGAGTGCATTCTAGTGTCTGTGGCATGGAACTTAAGACCAGGTTTCCCAGACTCTGTTCTCAACTTTGTCATTGATTCACTACAGAATGAGGAATTCACCGAGTAACTCAAGCACAGAAAAATTTTACCTACATCCTACGTGTTGTGATTTAAAACTTCATTTTCCAAAGCATACTTAATATGATGGTTTACACTGGGTATATGGGCAGTGTGAGATTTTATCTCATACTACTTTTTGGTATTCTGTGCTAGGACTCTACTAGTAGGTGCCTCTAAAATTAAGATTCCTTGGGGGGGCGGGGGGGAAACAACAGAATAAACGGACTCCAGCAGTAGCATATGGTTAGATGCTTAATTGCACTGATTCTTACTCACATTTCAAGTACTAACTGCTTTCTGCATTTGGGGCTGGAAAACAAGATATTGGGTACGACCTTTGGAATAGCTTCAACTTTCAAAAGAAGATAAATCAGAGATCACAAATCCAATTTCCTGCTGTTAAAAGATGACGATTTTACCCATTTGTGCTTAATTTCTCTGTAAACCCTACAAGATCCCATAAACTTCACGTTATACATCTAAATTGGCAATGTATACACTGTAAAATGTAAGGGATTCAGTAGGTATATTCAACAAATACCTAAGGAGATAACTCACTTAGGCTATGTCTACACTAGCCAAGAACTTCGAAATGGCCATGCAAATGGCCATTTCGAAGCTTACTAATGAAGCGCTGAAATACATATTCAGCACCTCATTAGCATGCAGGTGGCCGCGGCGCTTCGAAATTGACACGGCTCACCACCGCACGGCTCGTCCCGACGGGGCTCCTTTTCGAAAGGACCCCGCCTACTTCGAAGTCCCCTTATTCCCATCTGCTCACAGGAATAAGGGGACTTCGAAGTAGGTAGGGTCCTTTCGAAAAGGAGCCCCGTCAGGACGAGCCGCACGGTGGCGAGCCGCTTCAATTTCGAAGCGCTGCGGCTGCCCACATGCTAACAAGGCACTGAATATGTATTTCAGCGCTTCATTAGTAAACTTTGAAATGGCCATTTGCATGGCCATGTCAAAGTTTTTGGCTAGTGTAGACACGGCCTTAGGGTTCAGTGTTGCTTCAGCTGAAGTGTTTTGTTACAGATTGAACCTCTCTAATCCAAAACACACTCATCCAGAGACATCCATAATCCTGTATGATTTTAGTTAGCTGGATGACCATTTATCATGAGCATGGCCAAGTTTCCCATGGTCCCATAAAGTTAATTTACAGCCACCAGGCCTGGCTCTGTGCTGTAATTTATGCCTACATGTCTTGTAAGAGCCCAGTAAGAAGAGGAGACATTGGTAATGCTGCTAGCCAGTACTGATCTTCCATGGTCCCACAAATTCTCTCATCCGGTACCACTTAGGTCCCCAGGGTGCTGGATTAGAGAGAGTAAATGTGTTTTACAAAGACAATAAAATTGAGCCCTTAATTATTTAAGTGCTGAACTAATTAAGGCTTTGTTATTTTAAATGGTTTTAGTTTCTTCTGGTTTTAAAACTAATAAAAATATTTCAGTGACCATTCTGACGCATGACACCAAAATTCAGCTTGTTTACAAAGCCTGACTTTCAAACACTTCTCTGAAATCATAGGATCATAGAACACTGGACTGGAAGGGACTTCAAGAGGTCATTGAGTCCCACCCTCTGCCCTCACAGCAGAAACATACACCATCTAGATTCTCCCCAATAGACGTCTAACCTGTGCTTAAATATCTACAGTGATGGAGATTCCACAACCTCCTTAGGCAATTTAATCCAGTGTTTAACAACCCTGACCGTTAGGAAGTTTTTCCTAACATCCAACCTAAACCCTCCTTGCTGCCCTTTAAGCCCATTGATCCTTGTCCTATTCACAGAGGCCAAGGAGAACAATTTTTCTCCTTCTTCCTTGTAACCCCCTTTGAGGTACTTGAAAAACACTATCGTGTCCCCTCTAAGTCTTCCCTTTTCTAAACGAAACAAACCCAGTTATTTCAATCTTCCTTCATAGTTCATGTTCTCTAGACCTTTAATCATTCTTGTTGCTCTTCTCTGGACCTTCTCCCATTCCTCCACATCTTTCTTGAACTGTGGTGCCCAGAACTGGACACAGTACCCCAATTGAGGCCTAATGAGCACAGAGTAGAGTGGAAGAAAGATTTCCCATGTCTTGCTCACAACATGCCTGTTAATGCATCCCAGAATCATGTTCGCTTGTTTTGCAATAGCATCATACTGTTGACTCATGTTTAGCTTGTGGTCCATGATAACCCCTAAATACCTTTCCGCAGCACTCCTCGTTTCCCATTTTGTATGGATGAAGCTGATTGCTTCCCTTAAGAAGAAACACTTTGCATTTGCCCTTATTAAATTTCATCCTGTTTACCTCAGGCCATTTCTCCAGCTTATTCCAACCATTTTGAATTCTGACCCTATCCTCCAAAGGGGTTGCAACCCCCCTCCCAGCTTCGTATCACCTGCAAAGTTGAAAAGCATATTCTCTATGCCAATATCTAAAATGTTGATAAAGATATTGAATAGAACCGGTCCCAAAACAGACCCTTGAGGACCCCAACTGTTATGCCCTTCCAGCATGACTATAAACTATTAATAACCACTCTCTGAAAATGGTTATCCAACCACTTATACACCCACCTAAGCCCCATCTAAGTTGTATTTGCCTAGTTTATTGATAAGATCATGTGGGACCGTATCAAATGCCTTACTAAAGTCTAAGTATACCACATCCACAGCTTCTCCTTTATCCACAAGACTTGTTAGCTTCCTTTGACAGTACATCAGATTGGTCTGGTATGAATTGTGCTTCACAAATCCATGCTGGATGTTACCTATCACCTTATTTTCTTCCAGATGTTTGCAGATGAATTCCTCAGTTGTTCCATTATCTTTTCTGGCACAGAAGTTAAACTGACTGGTCTGTAGCTTGCTGGGTTATTGTTCTTTTCTCCCTTTGCACTGTATTTGCCCTTTGGCCAGTCTAATGGAATCACTCCCGACTTCCAGGACTTTTCAAAGATGATAGCTAAAGGTTCTGATACCTCCTCTATCAGCTCCTTGAGTATTCTAGGATGCACTTCATCAGGTGCCAGTGCCTTGCAGACATCCAATTTAAAAATGACTTAGAAAACTCTTTTTTTTTTTTTTTAAATTCTCTAAACCTACCCTCTTTCCACTAGCATTCATCATGTTAGGCACTTATGCATCAAACTTCTTGGTGAAGACCGAAACAAACAAATCATGAAGCACCTCTGCCATTTCCAAGTTTCCTGATACTATTTCTCCCTCCTCACTGAGCAGTGGACCTACCCTTTCCTTGGTCTTCCTCTTGCTTTAACAGTTGTCAAAATACACGTTCTTTCAGGTTTGGGCACTCATTCTGTGCTGGGAGACACTGTCAAAAATTAAATTATGTGCTCTGTTAGATTGTGTGTGCTGCTTTCCAAAACTTACAATAATCCTTGTGATAAGGGTGAAAAAATAGGAATTTTATTTGTTTCCTCACTGAATTTGTGCAATTACACTTAATAGAAGTTAACTTTTTCATTGATTTTAAGAGATGAAACAACTTTATACAAATGCAAGGAAACAAAGTTTGTACTTATATTTTATCATTTGGGAGTAATATATCTAGATTTTATTTAGCACTTTTCATTATACATTTTCTCAAAGTGCTATTTAAAAAGCAAATATATTTGTAGTCCTTCAAAAATATTGATATGGTACAACTCCAGTTAAGGTTCTAAAATATTTTATTTCCATGAGCAACTGTCTGTCAGAGGGTCAATGAATTCTGATCACCAAATTATGAAGGACCTAACTTTGCATACACTGTCAGCCTAAGAGAATTTTGTTCAGTGTTTGAACGGTATAGATTTGGCCATTTTTTAAATAAAATTCAATTCATGTATCCTTCTTCATAATCCTAAAGTTCTTTAAAAATACTACCTTGGTTTTTGTTAAATGTAGCTTTAGTAATATGAAAACTGCACCATAGAAAGTAATTAAAATGACTTTTCCAAGATCAGTTCAAGTCATAAGCAGAACAAGAAAAAAATGATATAAACATGAATTCTATAAAGAGGAAAAAGTAATTTTGACTACTTTCTAGACAATGTTATTAAGTATGACTCTGTTTTTCTTCAAACATGTGGCCTTCCCCCAATCTAAAACAGTCTGATGAGGCTTCCCTCTATACCAAGATCTTTTCAGATCAATTTAATTAGATACATATTATTTCAGAGCCTATGAAGCCCAGGGGGAAAAAAAATCAATTCCCAAGTTCTGATGGAAGACTAGTCCCTGCCTAACTGGGTCTTGCTGCTGTTTTCCCTCCAATTGGAAGAGCCAGGCAATTCATTTTACAGATTAATACCTCTCCAAAAGTGACCTGGCTTTTACAGACTACAACAAAAGTGTGCTAAGCCCCATGATGATCTACAAAAAGCCATCTGCAAGCTACAAGAATTAAGGCCAATACAAATTCAGCCAGGCAACAGATGGCAATGCCCCTAGACTGACAATTTTGTTGGTGCTTAATATTTAAAGCTGGTCCCTCGGCACTTATAACCATCTCAACAGGCCTTCTTCCTACTCTGGAGGGGCAGAGACTGTTGTTGATAAAACAAGAGTCTCCTGAAACATTAAGTAAGGATGAATGGTAGAAGGTGCTTAACTAAGGGGTAAACTGGGCTCTCACCAACTGACTGAGATGTGAAGTGCCAGAGCTTAACTAAGGGGTAAACTGGGCTCTCACCAACTGACTGAGATGTGAAGTGCCAGACTGAGTCTTGCACATGGATTCCAATGAAAATGACCCCATCCCCGAAAAATCCATTCATAAAAGAGAGACAAGTGAGGGTGGGATTTCTCCATGAACCAATACTTGAAGCAATTAACCTTACCAACATGAATTTGGCACAATTTCAGAAATCTGTCTGGCAAAAGGTAAAGAAATACCTGTTACTGGCATGGCAGAAACTCCTCCACCTCTTAATCTGTCAACAGGACACAACACAAAGCATTCTGATATAGACTGCAAGGCCTTCCTTGTGACAATCCTTCATTTGTAAGACCAGAATACAAAGTACTTCACAGTGGCCCTTTTGGGGATTTGATTTACAAATAAATTCTTCCCTGTGTTGTTTCAGTCTCTGACACTTCGGTCACAACACACCGCCTTCAGAACTAGTAGCTTCTTTAGCTTGCATAGCCAAGAGGTCCCATCCAGCTGCATGTATGTGGGAGCCACATATCTTACCCATATCTTTGTATTTAGGAGATGCCCCATCTTGATTCAGGGGACAGAGTGACACAGCAAAAGCTCAGGCAGTAGAGACAAAACAGAATGAGAAAGTACAATAAGAGGCACCTTGGAAAGCCCATCTAAAACTCAGGCAACTCAGCCCCAGTGTAGGCACATGCACCCGCTTGAGGGAGGGACACCACAGAAAAAGGCCCTAGAGGTCCCCCAAATAATGTCCTCCTCCACACACACACCGACCCTACCCATATACCCCCTGCCTCTCCCCCAGCCTTCAGGCCCCCGTGCACCTACCCCACAATCCCCTCAGACCTCAGCCCCACAGCCTCCCCTCCCACCCACCCCGCAAGGCTCTCGGCCCTGTACGGTCCGTGGCCTCAGAGCTTTGCCCCTCACAGATTCGCCCCCACCCCCAGTTTCTCGGCCGCGCGCGCCCCCCACAGCTTCGGCCCCCAAGTTCTAGCACCCCCTCCGCACCCCCCAGGCGCTCGGCCCCACAGCTTCGCTCCCCTCCAGCGGGCTCTTGGCCCCACGCGCCCCACGCCTTCCCACTACCCCCCGCGGCTCCGCGCCCCATGGCCTGACTCAGCCTCCCCCACCCCCGCGAGCCGTTGTCCCTCAACCGCCCGCCCCTTCCAGGCGCCTCCCCACCCCGGCGCGCCCACTTCTTCCCACTGCCACCTCCCCCCGGCGGCCCGCGCGCCATTTCTCACCGCCGCCCGCCGCCCCTCAGGGCTGCGCTCCGCACCCCTCCCTCGCCTCCCCTAGGGCGCCTCCCCCCGGTCCGGGAGGGGGGAGCGCTGCGCACCCCATCCCCACCATAGAGCAACCGCCGCTCCTTCCCCATCAGCCACCAGCACCGAATGATCCTTCGCTCCGACTCGGGCTGTCCCCTGGCCGGCTCCGTCGCTCCCCTATTGGCTCCCGCCTCCCTTTGCCCGCCCATTGGCTCCAGCTGCCGGCTGCGGCGTCGTGGTTGGCCGAGTCAGGTGTCAATCCTGGCGGAGCCCCCGGGAGTGCCCGCCTCCGCTGTTATCAGGTTAGTGTTCGCCGCGGTGCTGGGGCTCGGGATTCCAAGCGGAGCTGGTTGAGCTCTCAAAGTCCCTCACCGCGCTGGGTTTGGGGGGGTCTTCATTGGTGTCAATACAAAAGAGGAGCTGAGAAAAGCGAGAGACTCCTGCTAACCAGGGACATGGACATGAAGAAAAGGATCCACTTAGAGCTGCGGAACAGGACGCCCTCAGATGTAAGCAATTCAAAAAAATCCATCCCACATTTTGGGGTGCATTAAAATTACTACAAAATTTGGGGGTGCAGTTGTACTAGGGAACGCCCGTGCGAGCTGCTGCTGAAGCCGCTGTTGTCCTTGAGGTGCCTACCGGTGGGTGTATGTCTCTGTGCACCTAAATTGGGGTGCCCAAAGGCGCACGCGTTATGGTCTAGGGGAAAACTATAAGCTGCTCCTGAGTCTGCTGGTGTGAAATGTATTAAAGGGGCTTGCAAGGCATTAAATGAAAATAAGTTGGCTCTTCTTCCTGGCTGGTTTAGTTCGCAAATATTTGCCCTGAGTATTGGGCTGGGAGAGACTGGGAGGGAGTCGAAAATGGTTTAGTTTAAAGTGCGTCTTCATTTCTTTGCAGTGATCAGGCAAGAGAGACTGGGGAGCCATATTTGTAACTTTGTAGTCCTCATGAACGCGCCCTTTCTCTCTCTCCCCTCTCCCCAGCTGCTGAGAAGACGCAAATAGGATTTTAAAACAAATGCTCAGTGTTTTTAAAAATCGGATCCAGCTGACTATAGCGCAAGCTTTTAATTAAAAAAAAACGCCCAAATAAATCCACTCTCCACCCCCTCTCCATCCACACACACAAAAAGGCTGGATGTTTTTTTTTTCCCCCTTGGGGCTGGACTTAGGTTGTTGTTCAGCGTCTGACTGAATAAACGAGAACGAGAAAGTTTGTCAGAACCAAAATAGTCCCTGGCTGGCTGGGTACAAATTATGCAGACACGAGAAAACCTAGTTACCTCGCCTCGTTTTTCGTTTGTCTCCTGGTCCTGCAGCGATTGGGGTGGGGGGAACGCAACTTGGGAAGACCCCCAATCTCTTGCCAAATGCACCCAAGGGGAAATTAAGGTTGCCTCTGGAGGTGCGTGTGTGTGTTCGCCTGTGGTGGGAGTTTGCAACGTTTTGTGTTGCGCAGAGGTGACCGGAGGTCTCTCCTCTGGAAGCATCGGTGTATGGGATCGTTGCAAGTGCCTTTCCCTAGCTTGGGAGCTTTGGGAACTTTAGCGTAATAACCCGCAGAGTAAACAGCCAGTCTGTGGGGTAACCCTCGCCCCCCACCCCCCAATCACAATAACGCGGCCATGGGTTTTTAGAAGCCAAGACAGAAGAGGTCATTACATAATGGTTTAAATACTAAGGTAGTTTGCTATTTAGGGGGGAAAAGGGTGTTTTCCCAACGATTCGCTTCCCATTTTCAGAGCAGGCTGCTCCGGCAGGCGCTGGTCGGAGCTGGGACTGAATAAGCACGTACCTTTCCAGAAATCAGAAAGTGTACGTCTCCGAGGGAGGGAGCAGGGTGGAACCTGCCGCCCCCCCACTTTTTCTGCCTCCAGTAAAATGTCTGACGGACAAAGCTGGGCAGATTTACGTAACCTTAAAACTTTTTAAAAGTAGTAGCGCAAGCGGGGGGACTTGGTTGTGTGGAGCTGGCTAGTTGGGTCAGGCAGCTTCTTGGATGCGAGCAGCACCACCTATTAATAAAAAGTGAGGTGTGTGTGTGTGTGTGTGTGTGTGTTGCGCGTGTAGGTTGCTGCATGAGCGGGGCCGCCACTGCTCCCTTGTGTTGCACTGTGAGTGTGTGCCAGCTAGCTCAGCACAAGAGGGCTTGTTGTTTGTGAGCTCCGCAAAGGGGACAAAGAGCAAACGGGGGAGCTGCCTAATGAGGGGCCTCCGTCCCTGCATCTCTCTGCCGGGGAGATGAAATATTCCTACCTCCCTCCCCCACCGTGAAATCATTCCCAACTTTGTATCCTCGCGTTGGCAGCACCACGGTAAACCTGAAGTAGGACAAGACGCCATGTTTTTTCCATCGAGCTGCAAAGGAGAAAAAGGCTGGGGTATGAAACCACGGCGATTTATTCTTTAGATCCCTGCGAACACACTACAGGCGGGCGTTCTTAAAGCCACGATTGATGAAGTTGGCAGAAATTTCTCGTTTAAATTCTGGAGGGACTGGGTGGGGCGTTGCTAACAAGGCTAATGGTTGGAACAAACTATAAAATGGGAAGCTTATCTCGACCTGCGTTTTCCTAATAATGAGGGTTATTTGTTCGGGGGTGGAGAAACGTTTGATGTTTTGTTACAGGGCAGGACAAAGCTGTGGCATTGTAACGATTAGGCGGCCGATTGAAGCAACGCGGGCGCTCTGAGGGCTCGCTCTGTGTGTGTAACGTGACTGCCAGCATTCAGGTCTGCCATTTTGTCACTGTTGTCACCGAGTGCGAGGGGGAGGGGAGGCGGCTGTTTTTAAAGAAGATTGAAAATCGTTTACCCCGATTACCAGCAAGGTATCAACGCTGTTTTCTAGCCCGAAGCCTGCTGCAGAGTGGCTAATGTGGCTTGGGGTCTTCGGGGAGGAAGGCGGGTGTGGGTGGGTGGGTGTGTGCGTGCAGTGGGGAGTCCTAGCTTGTCTTCCTGCAAAGGCGGCTGTTGGCAGCGCGGATTCGGGAGCTTGTATCTTTAAATGGAACGTTGGGTATCTCGAAATGGAACGTTGCGTTCGCGAGCGTTCTGCGGGTGCAGTGGCGAACGTTCGGTGGAGCCTGGGAAGTCCGTTGCACTCTCGCAAGGAGCCACCGGGCCGCTTCTCCCTTTGACGCGCCTCGTCCGCGCGGGCAGCGCGTTCGTTCCCGTTTGTTGTTCGTTGTCCAATTTCCGGTGTTAGTGGCTTCGCTGGAGCTGGAAGCAGCACACAGAGAAGGTGCTTTGCCTAGTGGTTTTGTCATGGCTTTAAAATGCCTGCTGCAGCTTCCAAAGGGAGGGGAGCGCATTATTGATGAGTTGGGAATATGCCTGCTTCCTGGGCAGGGCCCTGCGGGAAGGTAGGTCTTGGTTTTTTCGTGGATTATGGAGCAGTAACAGTTCAGCGCTGCTTGAGGGTTCTCTGCGCTTTCCTTCCTGCGCCCCCATTTTTAATAAAGGGGGGCAGGCGATGCAGCTTTACTCCAGGCTGCTATGTGGAACGTTTTAGCAACAATGGCTTTAAACCAAATTTGGTTTTACTTCTTTGATGGGGTCAATGTTTCTTTGCGCTTACAACTAGACCTTTGATGGGTAAAGAAACCCTGCCCAGTTTGGCCAGTCAGAAGATGTTAGATAACTAACATGTTACCTTATGTCACCGGTCTAAAGTCTTTGGGTTTTGATAATGTATTCTTATATAGCAAATGCTGTAATTCTGTTCAGTAGTACATCCCCGCATGTCATGAGGAAATCAAACTTACAGTTTGGGCCCTGCCACTCTTCAAAATACCACATTGAAATCAAATTTCATGAGTCTGTGCTTTTGGGCACTAAATGCAGCAGTCGACTGAATTTTAAGTGTTTATTGGTTGTGCCCATCCACTACTTAATGCAGCTCGCGTATGTTTCAGTATAGACAGAACAGTGAAATTAAATTAGCTATTTTATTAGCCTGTGAGCTCTTGTTTACATAGGTAAAGATGATGCTGTATCTTCAGTAAGTAGCAGTACATATTTGCTCTAAAATCCCTATTTTAGTAGTCTCTGGTCATTTAGTTCCTTTGGGATTAATATTTGTAAAAATACCATTAAAAGAATTATATTATGAAGAAATAAGTCTTCACTATGGTTTTGTAAAGTTGACAGAGCTGAAGCTTTTGAGCCATTCGTGCCTTGGTATAACTTAATTCCATGCTGTATTCAACATACATCAACCCCTTGCCAGGGTTGAGGTTTTGCAAATTGAAGGCAGTAGTGAATCATTGTATCAGAATTTCATTACCTTTGTGGGTTTATGTTAATACTCTGTAGGCTTTCGAGAGCTGTGTTGTCATTCTTATTTGGAATGCTGATTAATAAAGTGAAACAGAGCTGGTAACTGTGAGCAGTTAAATCTTGTAATCCTGTAGGTTTGGTATACTGTGCATATTTAATTAGCAAAAGTGTATAATCAAATGTGTTAAAGTAGAATGTTCAGGAACCCAGTGTCTCTCCTCCACCCCTTTTTGTTAGTTTTACATGAATTTAGTGCTGGTGAAAGGTGGTAGTACTTGGAATTGTTTTTTCAATGTGTATTGTATAATCCGTGGCTGTCCAGCTTTTTCCACTGAAATCTTCTGCCCCCCCTTTTTTTTTCTGTATCCACTGTGTTTAATGTTGAGAAAGTAGTTCCCATGCTATGCTCATACACGTCTAAGCTTATTGTGTCTATGATAGAAGGTTTCTGATGTAAACACTGGTCCATTTGGAATTGGAACAGATTATTTTACGTAAGTTACTAAAGAGCCATCAGATGGAAATGTAACTAGCGAACTAGCAGAAGAAACTTTTTGTGGACAGATTTTATGCACTCCTGTTTATTTGTGTGCTCCTGTATTGTAAATAGCCTAATTTAATTTGTTAGTGAAATAAAATTATTAGTATTAAGGTTCTGGCTGACTGTGCAACATGGACTTTGTTTGAGTTTTTTGAAATTGTGCTAAAATGTCTTTTTTAATACTTTACATGTACATTGTTGATTACTTTAGTCCAAAGACTTAATTATTGTTCTAAAAGGGACACTATTAACTTGAAATTTTTAGTCAGTTAAAATAAAAGTTGACAGTCACTTCAGTTTTTTTCATGTAGCCCTGTAATCCTCTGCCAAAAACTTCTGTTTAATTAATGTCTGTTCTCTTCTGTTGTATGCACAACATACACAAACAAAAGTGAAAATAATGTTTTATAACATCCTGCAAAATACAGAAGATTAAAATATAACTTTTACTCTCTAGTCTTTAGTTTTTGCTGTGTTAATTATAAGAATAATAATTAATGGCTTAAGTTGGGGGTCTTTCTAAAGAATTGCAGTTTTATTAAAGTATTGTAATAAAAGATGTTGCCAGTATTTAAATTTTATCTTTCCTGTGCTTAACAAATTAGAAAAATGAAGGGTTCTCTAACCCTTTTATGCAGCTATTAGCAGCCTCTGAATTTTTGACCTGCTGATATTCTGCTAAATTCTAAAAAATGTTTGAGGGCTATATATATTTGCATCTATACTGCTGGAGCCCCAGAAGTGTGTATTAGTAAAGTGTGCAAGTTGTTTGTATCAGAGAGGTAGCTGTGTTAGTCTGTATCTTTGAGAACAAGAAGTCCTGTGGCATTTTATAGACTACCAGATATTTTGGAATCTCATGCATCTGATGAAGCGGGTCTTTGCCCACAAAAGCTTATGCTCCTAAATATCTCTTAGTCTATAAGGTGCCACAGGACTTCTAGTTGTTTGTAGTGGAACAATTAATGATGGAAACACATACATATGGAGGAAACATAGTGGAGCAAATATCTACCTCATTTGCTCTGGAATAATGGATGAGAATAAACATGCACAGGTGCAGAATTTGAGTGAGATCCACAGTGAGCTGTCAAGAAACCTTTTCCTGTTAAAACTTGAGCAAGTTGTAAGCATGTGTAGGCTGTCTTTGTACATAGAAACTTGCTGCAGGGCTTTCTGATCTGTCAATAATATTGGCGATATCCAATGGACTTTTTTTCTTCTCTGTGTATGCACACGTGTGGTTTAATCTGACATTTCTCTCTCAACTGTTCAAAATTTCTCTTAGACTGTCAGTATCTCAAATGCAGTCATACATATGTCTGGTGCAGCTTCGTTGATTTGGGTGCAGAGCAAGGAAACATCCACTTGAAAAGTGGTTCGCTCCTGATAAAGGTATCAGAAACAATAGCTGAAGTTTAGTTAACAAACCACTATATTATGATATAAAGAATCACATTATGTGACAGGAAGATAAGGCAATCTGAAAAAGGACAAACAGCAGGAAGAATAACTCACTAGTGTACTGACTTTTGAGGGCCTAGGTGCTTTGATTTAAGCCTGACTCTTGTAACTTGCCCAACAGCCAGATCTGCACATACAGAATCTTGAAAATCATTGGGCAGAATGCGTCATCTGCTACACTGGTGTACTTCATACACCAAGGTGTGCCAATGTTCTGAGGTTAACCAGGTGGATTGTCAAAATGCAAAATCAGAGGTAGTAATTCAGGACCCACAGCATGGTCTTCTGCTCTCTTAATTAGCCTTGAATTCTTAAGGGCTGTATTGTCTACAACAGTGTTTCTTAAACCTTTTGAGACCACAGAACACCAAAAAATAATATATTTTATGCAGAACACTCAGGAAAATTTTCTTTAAAAAAAAAAAACAAAAAACAACAACCCCGGCAGGCTATATAGCAAACAAAAACAAAATGAAGTAATTTAATCAGGTTTCATAGCAATGAAGAAGTAAACTTGTATCTAGTTTTAATAACAGAAAATATATACCATCAGTGTATGACACCAAAAAGCGTCAGATGCTCATGGCATGTGGAACATGGTTTAAAAAATGCTGGCCTACGGTACAAATTCACTACCTTTTTAAAGATGAATACTTTTACAAAGGATTATGGCCGCATTTTGAAAATGTACTGGATCCAAATTTGGAATAATCACGCACATGGACTATGCGTAATCATTCCACATCTTTGGACATTTTTAATGTAGTTGTAGTCAAGGCCCAGGACAGGTAAGAATTGACCCATAAAAATGTAACTACTTAAGTGGTTCACACACTTGAAACATAAGCGTTAGCTATGAATTCTGCAGTTCTGGTTTCCTAGGCAGAATCTCTGGTGTGGCTGAATCATGTTTAGCATTCCATGTGAGCAGACTTTGAAAGGTAACAGAGCTGCCACAACCTGACTCTAACTTTTAAGACATTTCTTGCTGTTGGGAGAGAACTCCCTCTTTCCCCAGCACACAGAATGTGGCAACTCTTAGTAGACTGTGTGATAAATGCCTTGGCCAGGTGACATGAAATCACCTGTGTATGTAGCCAGGTAACATTGCTGCCTAATGAGAACAGTTAGCAGTTGCTCTCTGCTGATGGGCCTTAAGACTGGGAGTAAAATTTTATGCTAAGTTTACAAGAGCAATGATTGCTTCAGCGCTGAAAGACCATGGAATGTGTACCAGCTAAATGTTAACTGGAAATTAAACTATTTTTAAATTGTAACAGAGAGGAAGCCGTGCTAGTCTATACACTATCAGTACAAAAAGCAGTCAAGTAGCACTTTAAAGACTAGCAAAATAGTTTATTAAGTGAGCTTTTGTGGGACAGACCCACTGAAGAAGTGGGTCTGTCTCACGAAAGCTCACCTAATAAACTATTTTGCTAGTCTTTAAAGTGCTACTTGACTGCTTTTTGTTTTGATATTTTTAAATTAGGTATGATGCGCACAAGATATTCTGCGTTCACTGTGTGGTGCTGAAGTCATTTAATAATATCTGCTTTTCTATAATGTTCTGCATCGGTAGATCGAAAACGCTTTACAGAGGAGGTAAGTATCATCATCCCTATCTTTACAGATGGAAGTGACTTGCCCAAAGAGACAGGGATAGGCCCGAGATCTTCTGAGGCCCAGTCAGTGCTCTGACAACTAGGGCATCCTGCAGAAGGAAGCAAACTTCATTGTGCTCCTGCACACCAAGCATTTTTTTTCTTTTCCTGAAAATCAAGCAATTTAATCACTTCATTATCAGAGGGTCGGGCCCTCTTGAATGCTGTATGTTCAAACCTCAGTGGTTCAGGAGCCAAATTAGCAATCAGCATTACGTGGAAAAGCCACCATAGTGTTTTACTTACTCTCTCTCATATAGTATAGATAGATAGACAGATGTAAAAAAATTCTCACAGCAAATGACTGACCAGATTTTCTACAGTTATCTAATAACATAGTAAAAGTTTCCTGATGGGATAGTAACTTTTCGATTAATAATGAAATCCAACACTTTTCACATCCTGTACTGCAAAGAGTTCCAGGAGAGGGATTAAAGAGCAATTTGTGGCTCATGAGCCTCAGTCAGAGTATCACTGTTCTGCGGATTGCGTGCTGTTGCACAGCTGATCTGAAACAAACCTACCAGAAAAACCTGCTTATACACCCTTGAATAAAGGGCTCGCTGCATTTTCGTAGGTGGTCTTTGACCCCATTACTAGCATGATGCATATTTTTCTGTATATGCATGTAGTTACTGGTATGTTTTAATTGGAAGCATGCTTTCTCACACCATGATTCTTAACAATATACGTAAGTCCTGTTAAAGTCCTAGATCATTTTTTGTCTAGAAGTTTTAGACTGGAGGTTCTATGTAGTCAGTCCTATAAACTTGGATTATAGTGTGTATGCCATTAGTTTTCTCCTTCCCTCTCTCCCACCACTTTCCTAATTCATTTGAAACTTCAGACTTTCTTATAACTCCACTACAGCAATATAGTTCTAATACCTTGTCCTTGATTACCTGTGTTAGTTTCTGGGCTAACAGTGACACATTGTGCAGAATGTTACAGAGTGGAAATTTACTGCTGTTGGATCAAATCAACGGCACAAAGCAGCCTTAAAGCTAGTTTAACTGGCTAGTAAAGAATTATTTCCCCTGCGAATAGAAACTCTTTGGTGGAGTTGATCTATTGTTTCCTACTCCATATCCGTTGTGGGCTGCCATGCATGCGGTGTGGCTGGGAGGGATTGGACTTTGCTAGGATGTCCCTGCAGTTTGTTGAGAGCAGCTTTCTGTCTATTCTATATTACTCTGTGGAGGCCTGTTAGAGGTGTTTTAAACCCACACTTTTCTCTTCCATTTCCTCAGCACACAGAAGCACGTCTCCAGCATTCAGAGGATCTGAGCCATAATTTCTTTGAGAAGTGGCACCTTGAAACAGAAAAGTCAATAGAGAGTCTGATCTTTTGCTGTCACTATAGATTCTTCTGAGCCACTTAAAAGCGTGACAAATGGATAACCTGTAAATCCTGTGCCTGCTGACATTAGTCGTTCAGTCTGAATCATTCACTCACTTTCCCTGAATCCTCCTTCCATATTCACATTGAGTAATTCAAGAGCAAGACTGTAGGCTGGTTAGGATTTGCGATTGTTTAGAGGTGAGGTGAGGTGTTTTATGTTTTGTTTTAAATTTTTGTTAATCTAATAACTGACACTTATTAATGCTCAGATATTTCAGAGTGGCTCAACGCTATGGAATTAACACAAAAACTTGTTGAAAGTGCACTAGAAGGTAAAGTTGGGGTCTTCGTACACATACATACACACAAAACTTGAGTGAAGTGGTCAGAGAACTTGGCTAACATGATAGAAACTTACTGAGCCGTTCAGAAACATATATGCTGAAATTGTTGGTTCTAGTATTTGAAATTAAGTTAGCAGTACAGGTTGTTTCCAAGCAGAAGGATGTGTAATGTGTTTAAAGTTTGTTGTGACTGGAGCATTCGAAGATCACCCCCGATGGAATCATTAATCCATTGTTGTATTTTGCACAATGTTTGTGCAGAGATTCGGAATTCCAATTCAATAAATATGTGCCAGTTGGATAAAATAGCTTGAGATGTGAATGGGTCCCTTTCATTTTCAGTGCTATCTGTGGTTTCATTTGTTCAGCGTTCGTGAACGTGGCAGCACCAAAAATGCATATATTACAACCTATTCTAGTGTGCTGGTGCATTTGAATCTCTCTCTTAAAATTTAAAAATACATGTGTGCTCTGTGTATGCGTGTGCATGTGTGTAAATTTTTTTAAAGTGCAAAATTAAAACTTGCTTTAAAGGCACCTTTGAAGTTAGGACATGAGCCCCCAGTGAAGATGTCTTCGGGGTGTTTCCTCTTATTGAGACTACCAGAAAGCAGTGGCTCCTGTTTGAATTCTTCTGTGCTCTGACTGCTGGCTGTCCTATTCGTAGCTCAGGATGGGAGGGGTGCCAGCAATGTAGCTCTCCAAGGGGAAGTGTCCCATCCGGATACACAGCGGTCTCTGCATTTGTGTTGCATAACACCTATGAGGCTCTGTGTTCGGTAAGTGGCACTGCCACTGTGAGTTTTCTTAACTGTTGGCTTAAAAGGCTTATGGCGTTTGCTGCTAAGTAGGTGAATGAAGTTTTTTGTCTTGTCGAAGGCCTGGAATAAAGCCTGATTGAAGGATCAAAATGATCTGTTTTAGACTGATTCTGGTAACTAAATCTTCAGTAACATGCTAATGTTTAGGGGGAGGAGGAGAGTTTAGTTTACAAGTATCAGAGACTTTCCAGTATCTGTTGGAATGGAGGTTAGAAACATCTCAGATTTTGTCCATCTTTGGGTGTGTTGTCTTTGTAGCCAGGGTACACTCAGCTCTGGTTGTCCTGGAATGGCAAAAGAGTCTCTGGGAGGTGTGTCCTGTTGGCTTAAATAATTCCTCTAGCTTGATCTGGGGGCCACACTGGGTCCCGGCTGCCCTCAAGAGTGCATAAGGGTGCTATAATGCCCCCCTGCCACCTCTGCTGAGGTGTTTCTAGCAGAGCTCCAGCACCTCTGAAGATTCACCCTAAATGCCAGTATTTTCTAAATCGTATGTGTACTGTCTGCAGTTTCTTCTTAACCAGGTGAAAGAGAAAACAGCCTTTTCCAAACCTCGCTTTGTCTCATTTTGGTTGCTGGTTTAGAGCAGGAAGTGCAGAGGTTTGCATAATTGCACTGAGCTTTTGCAAATCTTCAGAGCAGCTGCAGCTTTAGTGCAGGGTGTTTAATAGGCTGAGCACTCAAGCATGTCACAGTGCCACATTCCAGATAGTATGTGAAGTGGAGATCCATAAGAATTTAGTCCTTTCTGCTAGGGTGTGGCAAAAGTAACTTCATGGGAGAAGATTGGCATGTAAAGTTCCAGGTTCTCTAACATCCCACCTCTTCTCCCCCCACCCTCCCAAATTCTTGCACCGTACTTGAGCTATGGGGCTACATGCCAGTGATGTGTTCTCCTTTCTTCATTATACTGATGGGTAGTTTAACAGGATGCCCTCTTCCCCAACAAGCCAAAACTTCCAGTGTTGTGTGCACTGTGCCCTTTTGCTGGGAATACGTCAAAATATAGTTTCTCTTGCTTCTGGTGGCAGATAATCCCAGTCTGGTTTGTTGCACCAATGTAAATTGGGGTGAATAAACTGGGGAGTTTCTGCCAGCGGATCCTGGGCCCATGAGATCACTGACTGGGAATGGAGCTAAAATGAAATCTCATTTGGCAGCCTAAAACAATGGGTGACCAAAATTTGCCTTCTAAGCACCTTAGACAATGAGTGATGCAGGAGCAGGGTCTCCTGCCAGTGGGGGCAAATAGGGTTGCGTCAACTGACTCTAAAGAGCTGAGCAGGCTGCTCTTTGTTACTGACCTTTACCCCCTTTCATGGATGGAGAGAGGCGAGCGCCAGCTGGTGTGGGAGAGGAAGCGAGTAAGTACGCCAGGCTCTGGCCAGGAGCTTTTGTCCTGTATAGTGAATGTGTTTCCCGTCATTGAGTGGGTATTGTGGCCATGTAGAATGGTGGCATTCTCCTGTCCACGGGAGCCAAATGTGTGTGATACCCTCATAATCTATGGGATCATAGAATCACAGAGCTGGAAACGACATCAAGAGGTCATCAAGTCCAGCCCCTTGCTTCAAGCAGGATCAACCCCTACTAAGTTGTCCCAGCCATGACTATGTCAAGCTGGTACTTAAACACCTCTAGGGATGCAGATTTCACTGCCTCTCTAGGCAACGCATTCCAGTGCTTCACCGCCCGACTGGTGAAGTAGTTTTTCCTGCTATCCAACTTGCTCCTCTCTTTCTGTAACTTCAGACCATTACTCTTTGTTCTGGCGTCTGTCACCACTGAGAACAGTTTCTCTCTGTCCACTTTAGAGCTGCCCCTCAGTGAGTTGAAGGCTGCTATGAAATCAACCCTCAGTCTTCTCTTCTGCAAATTAAATAAGCCCAAATCCTCCAGCTTCTCCTCATAGGTCATGTGCTCCCACCCCTTAATCATTTTCATTACCTTCCGCTGAACTTGCTCCAGCACATCCACATCCTTTCTATACTGAGGGACCCAAAACTGGGCGCAATAGTCCAGATGTGGTCTACCAGTGC
Organism: Carettochelys insculpta; assembly: GCF_033958435.1. NCBI lineage: Eukaryota > Metazoa > Chordata > Testudines > Carettochelyidae > Carettochelys > Carettochelys insculpta. Next base: position 42,897,582 of record NC_134148.1, on the reverse strand, counting down.
CAAACAGAGGGGAGCAACAACTTCTCTAGATCTGCTTGAAATGCTCCTCCTAATGCACCCCAATATGCTGTTGGCCTTCTTGTCTACAAGGGCGCACTGTTTGCTCATATCCAGCCTTTCATCCACTATCATCCTAGGTCCCTTGCCGCTGTACTGCTGCTTAGCCAGTTGGTCCCCAGTCTATAAAAGTTCTTGGGATTCTTCCATCCCAAGTGCGGGCCTCTACACTTCTACTTGTTGAACCACGTCAGATTTCTTTTGGTCAATCCTCCAATTTATCCAGGTCACTCTGTATCTTATCTCTACCCTCCAACGTATCTATCTCTCATCTGCACATATGAGGGTGTAATCCAGTCTCTCATCCAGGTCATTAATAAAGATGAACAACACCAGCCCCAGAACTGGGCCTTGGGGCACTCCACTTGAAACCAACCACCATCCAGATATTGAGCCATTGACCACTGCTTGCTGGGCTCGACCATGAAGCCAGCTTTCTATCCATCTTATAGTCCATGTATCCAATCCATACTTCCTTAACTTACGGGCAAGAATGTTGTGGGAGACTGAATCAAAAGCTTTGCATAAGTTGAGGCATATCTCATCCACTGACTTCCCCATGTCCACAGAGCCTGTTACTTCATCATAGAAGCGAATCAGATTGGTCAGGAAGGTCTTGCCATTGGTGAATCCATGTTGATTACTTTTGATCACTTTCCCCTCTTCCAAGAGCTCCAAAATGGATTCCTTGAAGATCCTGTCCATTATTTTCCCAGGTACTGAGGTAAGGCTGATTGGCCTTCTTTCCTTTTTTAAAGATGAGCACTACATTTGCCTTTTCCCAATCATCCAGAATCTTTCCCAATCACCAAAAGTCTTCAACGATAATGGCCAAAGGCTCAGCCATGATGTCTTCCAATTCTCTCAGTACCCGTGGGTGCATTTAATCCAGACCCTTGGATTTGTGTACATCTGTTTTTTCTAAGTAGCTCTTAACTTGTTCCTTCCCCACCAAAGGGTGTCTCCCACCTTCCCATATTTTTATTATCTAGCACTGTAGTGTGGGAGCTGTCCTTGTCCTTGAAGACTGAGGCAAAAAAAAAAAAAGCATTGAGTACTTCAGCTTTTCTTACATCATCTGTCACTAGGTTACCTTATCCAGTAACAGCCCCACACCTTCCCTGATAATCCTCTTATTGTTCACATACCTCTAGAACCTCTGCTCCCAACATGAGCGATGTTGCTGGGTTTGATCCTTAGCTTTCCATTAGTAAACTTGTCCTTTAATCTGTTTAAAAACTGAGCCTTACTGGTGTGGTTTTTGCAATAGCCTTTATGTTGCTCTTCTGCACCTGCTTCCCTTTGAAGCATTGCTGCTCCAGTGTGTTGCCCAGGCAGGAGAGTGAACAAGGAGGAAAATCGTGCCAGGTACACTGTGCAGAGTGTGTAGTGGGAGTTGCTTGTGGTTGTCCCTTTGGGTGCATGCAATGGGCTGTCATTAACTGAGAAAAGATCATCACCCCACCTTGCACCCCAGGGCTACTGCGTTAAGGGTGTCACACAACCATTGATGGATCCAGCTTAATCCAAGTGGAATCCAGAGTTCTCAAACAGCCAGCAGTGCAAAGGGTGATGGGCTCAACGGCACAGAGAGAGACGGCACATGGTGGGGCATGCAAAGGGGACGGGCTGTAAGGTGATGTTGGGCTGGAAGAGTCTGATAACAACATGAAAGGTTGAAACTAAAGCCACGATGGGGGGAAAAAGCCAGGAGTCCAGGGCTGCATGCTCAGATGAGTCAGGCAAGGCGGCACAGTGACCTTGGTAAGGTTCTAGGACAACAGTTCTAAAACTGTGGGTTGGGACCCCAGAGTGCGTCACATCCCCGTTTTTAATGGCATCTTCAGGAATTGTCCCACGCTGAAGTCCTGGAGCATTGGCCTGTTCTCCCGCCAGGGGGGACAGGCTTTGCCCCCACCCTCACCAGATGGCAGAACTCAGACTTCGGTTCCCCCTCGTGGTTGTCAGAAGGGGGTCACAGTGCTGTGAAGTTTGAGAGCCGCTGCTCTAGGAGACCACACAAAAGTGAGCTTTGATGCTCGCAAACCACAGTGCAACACACAAGTGGCTGCGTATGTACAACTAGGAAACACCTGGCACAGCAGGTGGCAGTTTGGCAGGCCACAAAGGGAAGAATGGGGAACTGGAAGGCCCAGAGTTGGCCCTTGGGACAAAGAGGCCAAGATGGAGTGTCGGAACCGGTTAGGGCTCTGCCCCCTTGGCAAGATACGCAGACAGTCACAACCATGCGGCAGTCGCTGCCCTGACCCTCCAGTGCTCCAGGATCCACGAATCCCGATAAATCAAGCTATCTGTTAGCCTCTCGATTGGGCTTATTCCTGCTAGTCTCTTTTCAACCGTTCTGGTGTGTGACGCAGCTGTTCTGGCAGTTGAGTGGTCTTGTCAGGCTGGCTTAGGCACAGGGTCTCCCTTTGATACAGAGCGGCTGAAGGAAAGTCTTATCTCCGGTGGTTGCAGCTGCCCGTGTCAGGCTGTTCTTGTCTTGTTTCCCAGAATGCAGCAGCTAATTGGGGTGGGGGCAGGGGTAGGGAACATGCAGCGTGCTCACTCTTCTGTGCTGTGCATGGGCTGAGTGCATCTGGCACACTAGCTTGCTCCACTGCAGTTGTGGAAAGGAGCTTGGAGGGCGCAAATGAGGTGTGGTTACTAAGAACAGGGTTGCACAGCCTGAACCTTTCCTTCTACCTAGGTTCATACAATGGCACCCACTGCCAGGAGGCATTTGCTTTGTGCATTCTACTGTGAACAGAGCTGTTGGAGACTAGATTACTGAGCGCTGGGGTCAGATGATCACCAGAAACTTACTGCCATAGTCTCGTTTGTACCTTCTGTCAAAAAGTGTATCTTCCCTGACTTGACTCAACTGCAGGGCTCCAGTAAGGACGTATTGATTCAGATATGATATGGCAGTCTCCCGTGTTAATTCGTAATGGGTAGGAGCCATACATCATGTTCTCAAGAGTGTAACGTGCCCTGTAAAGGGGGGTTAAGGGTCTGAGTGGGCAACATCCAGAAGTGTTGGCTGTGTTTTGTTGGGCTGAAAGGAAAGGGGAGAAGTCCTGTGTGTGAAAGCGAAGAGCTCAGAAATGCTCTTGGCATGTTCAGGGGAATAGGAGCGCTTGGCCCTGAAGCTGGGTTCTGCAACTCTAGCCAGGTTCTTTTAGAAAATAATCCTGGGCAAAGGACTGAAAATCTCCATTTTGCCTTTAGATGGTTCGTCAGATATGCTTGGTGGGTGTGGGGCTCTGATTTGCTCATGGACCTTCTCATTAAACCTGCCTTTTGTCGCTGTGTGTGAAATATCTATGTAGTGTCCAGTGTTCCACCCAGACCTCGTGCTCCCGTTAGCCTCAGGGGAGGAAGGTGGTATGCAGTGCTCCACACCTTGGCCTCCAGCGTTGATTGTTGTCTTTGGTCAAGTCCGGTAATATGACATGCTAGGTATGTCTGTCTTCCTAAGCGATGCTCCGGAGGTGGAACTTCCACAGTTTGGTTAGGATGCCTAGTAGGGATGCATTAAATTAAACATTCAGGGTGCCCCATCAACCCTGGTACTCCTCACAGTTGCAAAGATTAAAGGTGTTCAATGGGAGAAGTTGTGTGTTGTTCTCTCCCTTCCCCCACCCATCAACCTCCCAGAATGGGAATGGTGGGGAAAGTCAACCTAAGGTATAGTCACCACAGCTACTCTGTTGTCATGGCTGGAGTTGTATATCTTAAGTTGACTTTCTCCCTGAGCGTAGACCTGCCCTCAGCTCTGCCTCTCTGACATTCACTGCTTCTTTGCCTACTCAGCAACAAAAGGATGAGGGAAGAGACTAGAGATTCCTCCTCTCTCTCTCTCTTGCTCAGCTTTAGGTTTTAATTCCACTTTTTCTTGAAGTGGGTTGCAGACTATATCTCACCACTAACCTTGCTGCCAGCTCTTGAAGCTGTGGGTGCTTGCTCTCTCTCTGGCTGGACTCTCACCTGGGGGTGCAAGGTTGTGTTGTCCCTGTTCCCCCCACCACCGGCATCGCCTCCCACCCAGTTTAATAGTCTTTCAATAACTGGATCCAAAAGCATCTCATGAAGTTTTGTTAGCCCTTTCCTTTGCCTTCACCGTTAAAGGGATGGGGGAAGATTCCTTTGAACGATGGATTTCAAAACTACCAGTACTTCATGCTGGATGGGTAGAGGCCATGGTGGACACAAAACTGGTGTCTGCAGTAATGATTTGTGAATACTTGCTGATAGAAAGTGGATATCCACGGATTAGCAGGGTTGTAGCGAGAGGCAGGCAGGCGGTTGGAGATAAATTGGGCAGGCAAAATCATGACACAGCCAATAAAAGGAAAACCTAGGTGTCCAATGCAAGTGTTCCTTGCTTGGGCTTGAGTACGTAGAGCTATTGGAAAAGCATGTTCTTTGTGAACTAAATGTAAACCTTTCTTTAGTTTAGGGCAGGGCACGAAGATTTGTAAGATAAACTTGTAACGGCAGGAGGAACTCGGTAGCTTCTCCCATTGGAATGTGGCCTGGTCCTGAATGATTTTTGGTGGTTTTTTTTTTAAAGTGCCATGTGGTTATTTTTGAGTGACCACAGTCGAGGGCAGTTTCTCTTGTTTTCGACTTCTCGTGTACAAGTTTGCATCTCAAATTGTTCCCGGTCGATGCTGACCCCAGTGTTGTAGCCTTGTGTCAAAGCAGTGTTGGAAGCTCTGCTCCCTGTAGAAGTCTGGTTGGTTGGTTGCTTGTGGAGATTTTCTGCCCCTGGATTTGTCTCATCCAGGTACTAATTAGGCCCCACCTGGTGTCTTTGAAGTATCATGGCAAAAGGACATTCCTGTTAGATACTCCTGGATTTACTTGTTGCTCCAGTCTTAATTTTGAAGGAAGGTATTTTTTTAAATGAGACATGTGTATATATAGGAAGTAATATATACAACTTGTGATTATAGATTCTTCTGGTCTATGTGTGGTATTTCTGCAAAACTTGGACACTTGATTATCATTCTTCTGGGGAAAAGAGCCCTAGAAATTGTTTTCCCTTAAAATCCCGATTATTTTCTTTTTCCTAGCCTCAGTTGTGCATCTTTGCTCTTTGGGATTTCCTTCACCTGCGTGGTGCACCCTTGAATTCAGCTCACTGGCTTTGTTCTCACAGTGAATGCCACTTGGAGTTAGGTTAGGTATCTAGCAAAGCCATTTGATGCACCCCGGCACCTCCCATAGCCCTTAATGTCCTGTTGAGTGATTATTGCAATAGCCATTTTCCTCAAAGTAAATATTTGCATATTAACTGCCTCCTGTACGCAAAGGAAGATTTCCACATCTCCTTAACTCTGTGGTTCTTGCAAACTCTCTTGGTCCTCTTCCCTTTATTTTTACAGCACAAATTTCTCAGAACTGCTCAGGGGCTCTGCTGCAGTACAGGGATCTGACTGTTAATATGTTTGGGAAGACTGTGCTGCCTCTAGCCCTTCCCCCTCTGTGATTTTTTTTTTTTTTCAGTGGTTTGTTGTACCTTTTGAAGGCCCCCATCATCCTGCAGGGCTCTGTAATGCAGTCAGAAGGGTGTGCTCTCTTTGTGAAGGAGAACTTGCTCTTGTAATTTACTGGCGATGTGGTAGTATGGGATGTGCTGTAGATTCCTAACAGTAGTGGGTCACAGCTCATGATGTGTCTACCAGCAGATGTGCTGAGTGTGGTAAGACTGCAATGAGGATTTGGGTTAAAAAGGAACTGTTTGATTCTTTAATCCCTGTGGTGGGGCTTTTTTGGTCTTAAGGGCTGCTTTGTTTCCTGAGTGTTGAGCTGTGTCATTTGAGGGGGGGCATCTTTGCTAAGGGCTGACGCTCAGGGAGGAACTGCCATGCAGGGATTGCTTCCAGACACCCCTAGTGGCGGCGGAAAACCATGCTTTTGCTGAATGGAATGAGGTCAGCATTTTGAGCCCACATGGGCAAATTCTGCATCCTCTTTTTCTTCCTCCATTTGTACCTTTTCCCCCCTGTTGCCTGTGGACTACAGAACAGTGGTCCCAACCTTTCCAGTAACATGGCACACGTCAATGAGACCAGCAATTCCATGGCATGCCCACTTTTTTCAGCTGAATCGATTTGCTCATCAGCGCCAGACTTACTTACATTTAATATGGTACTAGAGAGGTTTGCAACAGTGGTGCATACAAGCTAACCAAGGATCAAATGCAGTAACATTTCAAATCCACCACAGAATATGTCTGAGACCGCAAGCATAGACACATTTTCAAAACCTGCCCAACGCCGTGTTGGGGATGTTGAGTATACAAGTAACTAGTGAAAATTTCAGCAATTAATCAATTACTTGTGGGTGGGGGAGGCGGCGCCAGAGAGCAGGCTCCCTCCCCCTCAGCCCGTCAGAGCCCGGACGTGGCATTTAAACTGTGTCCCAGCTCCACCAGGCTCCTACCTTCCCTCCCTTTGCCTTGCCACAGCATTTCAGCAGCCTCCCAGCGCAAAGAGGGGTCTTGCGGTGTCAGCGTTTCCCCTCAGGCTGCCTTTGCAAAGATCCACCGCAGCAGGGAAATTGACAAACCCTGCACCATCTGGGACTCAGGCAGCCTTGGCGCTTGAGCCCCAGCGGGCCTGGGGTCCTCAAGTCCTCCACCCCCACAGTGGCTCTGCAAAGAGATGCAGTGAGGAGAAATTGGCAGCTTTTCACAGCACACTTGGGCAGTTCTTACAGCACACTGGTTGAAAACCATTGCCACAGAGAAAAGCTCCAAGCCTGGTTGCACTCTCTGCAGTACCAGGGGAAAGGGAGCATTGAGACAGAAGGAATAGGATCTCCACATGTGCTCAGGTGAGAGAATCAGGATCTATCAAGTGAACCTTCCTGTTCCAGAAGCATCACAAGTCTATCTTATAAATTCTTCAAGAATACTCCATCTCCAGGGAGGGACCATCTTGCCTTAGAACTCGCAAGCCTATATGGGGAGAGTTCCAAGAGTTCATTATGGAAGTAGGATTACAGGAGTCACAGGGAGTCAGGCTTTCCCTTAAACAGAGCTGTGCAAATTATTGGCCTGTTTCACTTCTCAGAAAAGCGCTCCACAGCCAGTGGTCTGAAATTAAAGTTTCCCTCTTCGAATAGCTTGTTTGTAGTAAATTGAGACAATTTCTTATGGTATTCTAAATGACGGATGTATTGCACTGACAGGCAAGAAGTTATCAGAGCTGGAGGCTCTTTTTAATGAAGTGTTGTAGTCCAGTCTATTGTTAAAATGTCTTTAGTAAGTTTGATGAACAGTTGTTAGGAACCACTAGTAAATCACATAAACCAGCATTAATGCAACAGAACTGGCTCTAAGCAGTTTGCACAATGCCATCAGTGTTCAAGTTTGCTTCATATGTTCTTTTCTAATGATTGTTTGTGAAACGTGCTTAAATTCAGTGTGAGATGTTAAGTGAGCACTGTAAACAATACAGCATGTGGAACTGGCAATAACCATTATCTGGTACAGTTACAAAGTAGAACAGTCAACTGTGGTATTTGGTTCCATAGCCTCAGTTTTTATCATGCTTTGCTTGTGAATTAAGTGCTAAAACATATATATGTATCGGACTGTAGGATAAACATGTTAACACACATGAATTTTGTCTCTTTCAGGTTAAGGAACTCGTTCTTGACAACTGTAGATCAAATGAAGGCAAAATTGAAGGTCTCACAGATGAGTTTGAAGAGCTGGAATTCTTAAGTACAATCAATGTAGGCTTAAGCTCAGTTGCAAACTTACCAAAGTTAAACAAACTTAAGAAGGTAAACAAAGAAGTGCCACATGTTGTATTTTCTCTCTTTTATATATGCTTTTGCAATGTTATAAGTGCAAAAGGGAGGTTCACATAAGAACCTGCTCTACCTAACTCAGGTGTGTTGTGATAAAGGTTTCTTCTAAAATCTTCTGAACCTTTCCTCCACCTTCTAGCTCGAACTAAGTGACAACAGAATCTCAGGAGGACTGGAAGTATTGGCAGAAAAGTGTCCAAACCTCACACATCTAAACCTAAGCGGCAACAAAATAAAAGATCTCAGTACGATAGAACCTCTGGTGAGTTAATGTGACAGCAAAAAGGGCTCTGTCTGTATAACGAACGGGCTTTGTGGTTGGGGGTGATTGCAAGCCTACTCGCAGTTGAAACTTGTGGTGTTTTGGTGCTCAGGCGCTTTGGGTCTCTTCCCACTGTCAGCCTTTGCTCTCCACCTGTACATGGCCACAGGTCCCTTTCTCCACAGATCAGACGTGAGGTTGCTCCCACTTCTGATGCTTTGGCCAAATGGAGGCAGGCAGTGCGAGAGTCAATTGAGGCTGCATGTGTGTGATATTGCGGCCTTCTAGTGGCCAGTCATCATCAGGTAGTCCACACACATCCCTAGAGTGAGGTGGGGCGGAGGCAGATGGGGAAGGGAATGAGTGTGGCTTGGAGGATTTTGTAGTGGGATATGGCGTCCTTAGGCTGATAGCCCAACTCTAGCGCAGTCAGTAGCAACTTAAAATTGCTCTTTGGGGGGCTGTTCACTGGGCTGTACCGTGTGCTGCATTGATGATCCCTCCGGTTTGTCTGTTGACATCCCAGCCCTCTTCTTTTCCCCATTTGAGCTTGATAGAAATTACCTTAGTCTGAACTGGTGGTTCTCACGCATTCCAAACTCGGCCCATCCTGAGGCTTCTCCTGTGTTGGTGGGATGCACAGCTAGCTGCACGTGGAAGACAGGATAGCCGTGGGCCTCTGACAACAGTTTGCAATCTCACGTCTAACGTACCTTTACACTTTCATAGGAGACCGTTGCTCTACGGCCTTCATGCTAAGCATTTAAAGGAAACATTTTGTAACACGGAAAGCAAACCCACAAGCCACCACACTTGCCTTTTATTAGGCTTGGTGTATAAGTGACTCTGCTGCCTTTTTCCACCTCAGAATTCTCTGTACCTGAACAGAAATTGAACCCATGCCACAGGTTTCGCCCTGCTGCGGGTGGTTATGTAGGCTCAGAGTGCTGCATAGCCTTTCAAATCAGCTGTTTTCTGTCCCTGTGTAGTGGAAGTTTGTCATTGTAGCCATAGAGGAAACAGGTTCCCTTCCATTTAAAGTAACAGTACAGGTTGAACCTCTCTCTAGTCCAGCAACCTTGGGACCTGACCAGTGCTGAACGAGAGAATTCACCAGACAATGGGAGGTCAATATTATCTCGCATAGTTACCAAGCCTTTCCACTGCTCTTTGGGCTCTTAGAAGACATTTAGGGGTAAATTACAGTTAACTAACATCACAGAACACTGAGAGTCAGAACTGGTGGATGGAAACCAACTTTATGGGACCACGGGAAAGTTGGCCACACCCATGATTAGTGGTCACCTGGGTAACAAAAATGTCAGATTGCAGATATTGCCAAATGAGAGTTCTGGATTGGAGAGGTTCAACCAGTACCACAGCACATGTGTTTAGAAGGCGTGGAGATACACATAATCAATGGCAATGAGTTTTATCCTCCGCTCTGCCACTGGCCTCCTGTGTGATGTTGAGTGAGGCACTTTGCCCCATTCTGTGCCTCAGTTTTCCCCGTGTAGCATTGATACAAAGCTTTGCAGAGTGCTTTGAGATCTGTGAACAGAGAGGCTGCTACATAATCCCATTTACACCAGCTTAACTGGCACAGAATGAAACTTTATGATGATGATTTACAGTGCTCCGTTTCGTCCTTAGAAGTTTCTTGCCGAGATGTGTACCTTTTTGGGTGTTAACAGGCTTCTCTTTGGCTTGTAAAGTTTGCTCACAGGACATGCCTCTGACAGAGCCTCCATTTTTCACTTACAGAAAAAATTAGAAAACCTGAAGAGTTTAGATCTTTTCAATTGCGAGGTAACCAACCTGAATGACTACAGAGAAAATGTGTTCAAGCTCCTCCCACAACTCACGTATCTTGACGGTTACGATCGGGATGACAAAGAAGCCCCAGATTCTGATGCCGAGGGCTACGTGGAGGGCCTAGATGATGAAGAGGATGACGAAGATGGTATGTTACTTGCTGCATTTAGCGTATTTCGATCATAGGTAACTGAAATGCTCGTGTCTCCTGTCTCCAAAAGCAACCTATTCCCACGACTTGCCAGTGTGAGAAGGGTTCTGCCAGCCTCCAGTTTCCTGGCTTGTGTAGAGCAAGTCCCCATTGTCTCTCCCCCCCCCCCCCCCCCGGCTCCTCCATAGAGACTGAGGAAAAGCTATGCTTGGCTAAGCAGTGCCCAACTCTTATCTTCAGTCAGAGAGCACTGGGGGGTCTGGCCAGGAGAGGAGAAAGAGACAAGCACATGGAAAGAGGCGAAACTGAGGGTGAGGGGATGGCGACGTGAGGGAGAAACTGATAAGAGAAGCAGAACAAGCCTGTTGCTCTCCATCTTCCAAGCCTGTTATGGTTAGGTAGTAGTGGGCATTTTCCCCATTTCCTCTTGAAGTGGTGGCAGGGAATGAAAAGTGGGGGGAGAGCAGTGAAGCCCACATAGCTGTTCAGATGGTGAAGACAGATCTAAGAAAGGGGAGGGTTAAGAGAGAAGCATGTTTGGGAACAGAAGTGGAGCGAGTGAGTGAGGCTGGGTTAATAGGGAAGTGTCACATTACCAGTGGCTGAGAGATGCAAAAATGGCACATGCTGAAGTTTACCGGCGGGCTAGCGCTGTCAGTCACTGGAGAAGTAAGTTACAAACATTAGGGAAGCTGCTGCACCCGTCCTCTTGGGGTCTGTTGTGCTATTGTGCTTCACCTGCACAGTCCGCATTCAGAGGCGTCCGACCTACCGGCTGGATGAATGTCAGGCTGTGTTTGGGGAATTTGCTGGACTCACTTCAAACGAGGCTGAAAAGCAAAGCAGGCAGAATAGCTGGACTTGCACTTTCCCCTCAAGTGCAGGATTTGCTGTGTGGTGACGGTGATGAGCACTGCCGTACTGCGTGGCAGGAGGGCTCTCTGACAGCCCAACACACATCTCCAGTGGGGGCGGTCTCTCTTCAGCACAGTATAAACACAGCCTGAGGGGAACTGCTTCAACTTTCTTCTCACAAATCCGCACCAGGAGCTGGGTTATGGCCCCTTCACTTGGCTCTTGCAGGCTAGCAGGGATTGAACGGACTCTGGGAACATGCCCCTCACTGGGGCAAAATAGGGGTGTTTTATGCAGCTCTCTCCCTCCCCAGGTGTAAGGAGCAACCTGGGGATAGAGTGTTTGGGTCATTCTGTGATGCTAGGAAGCCCACTGGCAGCAGCAGGGAAGCTGCTATAAATTAGAGCAGCCCCACCGCTGTTCCGACCGATGCCTGAGCTACTTATGCTCCACCAACGGCTCTGGTACACAGGTGGTGTTACGACACCATTGCATGACTGTGCAGTATTCGCTCGGGCCTCAGACCTTGCACCTGGGAAAATTCAATAAGCTAGATTTAGGCAGAACTCTTATGCGTATCTGCCTGTCATTAGCGGGGCAGGGTTTAGTTGGTAATGTTTGACAATTAAGCTTACTGCAGACAGGTAGCTGAGCTGATAATCTTGCTTGCCTGTATAGAAGAGGAGTATGATGAAGATGCTCAAGTAGTAGAAGATGAAGAGGAAGATGAGGAGGAGGAGGAAGGAGAAGAAGAGGATGTGAGCGGGGAAGAGGAGGTAAGGATTCACAGCAGTTGTTGAGTGGCAGGGGGAACCTCTCTCCAGTCTGAATACCTGCATAGCAGTGTAAGCCCAGTCGCAATCTTTGGTTTGAAGTGCACGCTCTTTTTCTTCCATCTGAAAAGCAATGAAAATAAGTTGGGACTGGTTTTGAAGAGCAATCTGCCTGTGAGCCAGCTGCCATCTAGTGACCACTGATAAATCATTCCTCTTATTGGGAGCACATTGAAAACAGATGTTACTTTCCCACATAACACCCTATTAAAAGCTGGAGTCCAAGTCTCTGTGTACAATCGAGAAAAAGAACTGCTGTCTCCAAAATTAAATGCTTAAAGGAAGGCTGAACCCAGATTTTTGCATAATGGTACTGATTTAAATAAGCTCTTAGTTAGAATGTTTGTTTGTTTGTTTGAGAAGATTGGCCTGGAAGTAGGGGAGCAAGTGTTGTTTGTGTCAGAGTCCGGCTGGGAGTTGGGAGTGTCTGTCAGTAGCGTGTTATCTAAAAATAAAGAGGCGCAGATTTTTACAATACAGAGGTTATTCCTGAAATCTAATTTCGGAGAGGCTGTATGGGTAATTCAGTGCAGCCTGTTATTCCTACAGCTGATTTTTCTCCCTCGCATACAGCTGCTTCTCCTTTGCTAGCCAAAGTGGCGAGGTCCCGTCTTGAAGTGTGTAACTTAAGAGTGCTTATAACTAGCCTTAGGCTTTGCATGCACTTGCCAGTGCAGCTGCACCAGCACTGTAACACGGTAGTTTGGTCACAGCTGCAGGTAAACCACCTCTGTGGCTGGAAGCCTGTTTACACGGGCACTTTACAGCACAGTGATTTGCTGCATTTGGGAGGGAGGGGATTTATTTCACATCTCTGAGCAAGAAAGTTTAAAGGGCAGTAAAGTGCCAGTGTGACAAGCCCTTGGGGTTTTGTTTTGTTTGCACAATAGGCTCTGATCCCATTGATGTAAGTGGAAGGATCGAGAGGAGGAGGATTTTAGATGAAAGTGGGTAATATGACTCCTTTTGAGTCCTGATGTCAAGGGTGGGCCAGCATCCTGTGTAGGAAGATATTGTAAAGAATCAGGTTGCACACACATGCAGTGGGTGTGAGGAAAATACCTGTTCAAGGGTTTGCTCAATTTCAAGATCCTGTTGTTGTGTTATGTTTACCAGTTGGGGAAGGTGTTGGACAAAAATCTTTGTTGTTTTCTCTCTAGGAAGATGAAGAAGGTTATAATGATGGGGAAGTAGATGATGATGAAGAAGAAGAAGAACTCGGTATGGCAATAATGCAAAAGTAGTAATGTTCAGCTTTTCAAAACAGTACTGTACAAAGCCAGTTCCTGCTATGACAGTTTTTGTGGCATGTTTGTTTTTATGGCCATCCTGTGATAGCTCATCAAAGCAGGCGTATAACTCAATCAATGTTTATTTTGCAGATGAAGAAAGGGGGCAGAAGAGAAAACGAGAACCTGAAGATGAGGGCGATGAAGATGATTAAACTGAATAACCTATTTTGAAAGTTTCCTATTGTGATTTGACTGTTTTTACCTTGTATTCCCCCCTCCCTCCCCCAGCTTTTTTTTTTTTTCCTCTGATTGTAACGTTGCTGTGGGAAAGAGAGGGAAAGTGTATTGGGTGGGCAAGGGGAAAAAATACTATTTTTACTGCCACTCCTACTTTTCGTTTTTAAATTTTCTTTTTGTCCCTTTTAGTTCCTGTAAACGCAATAGCAAGTATAAACCAAGTGGCAATTTGTTTCTTATTCTTGGAGTGGATAGTTTTGACATCGTACAATTTGGATCAGTAGAGCATAGCCAAAATAGGCATGTGGTCTATTTTGAGACCACTCTGATTTTTGGGGTTTAACAGCGCTGCCAGTCACTAATCCTATTATAAGCATTTTTTGGGTGGGATGCTGCAGATCTAGGCAAAGCATCCAGTCCACAGCAACAGGTGTGAGAATGGCATATTGATAAAGTGATTTCTTTGTTGCCTGTTTGTGAATGACTGCCATTTTCAGCCAATGCTTTCCCTGCTTCTGTAGGAAACTCTTATTTTGCTGTTTGTAAATAGTGACCAAATGTGTTCTTTTTGTTTTACCTTTTGTTGAGTTCCTTTGGATCTGGTTTATGGGGTGACTACTTTGCATTCCCCCTCTGTGTGTTGTGTTTTTTTGGGTTTTCTCCTTTTGTTTTTTCGGCCGGGGGTACAGCCAATACACTGAAAATGGCAGGCATTTAAATATATATATAAATATATATATAAAAAAAGTGTTCCTAATTCCTGAGTTACTAGTGAAATGAATTTGACAATTGTAATAAAAAATGTTTCAACCCTTTTAAATAAGGTGTGTACTATTTTGGTCTGTAATATATAACAACACTTAGTCAACTTTAAGTGATGAGAAACGACTTCCACTTGTGATATATACTTTGAAAATTTTTACAAAACTAAATACAGGAGACAGTACAGCATGTAGTGTAGAAGGTTTCTTTTCATACACGCAAGCACGAAATACTAATGCAAAATTGTATTTTCTTACCTAGTGGAAGTCAGTAAAATGACTGCAAATACCTAGTGAATGTACAGTTTTACTTTCATACCCCTCTTCAAAACAGCTGTAGAAGTGACTTGTATTTCCTAGTCAATATTTCATCTGTATAAATACATTTGCAAGTTTTTTTTTCCCAGAAGAGCCAAATTTGAGTTTTATGTCTGTTTGTCATTGATGAATTTCAATAAATCTTTTTATACAATTTTTTTTTTTGTGGCTTATTTGAGTAAAATGGGCCACTGGGAATAACCTGCATACCTATTAAAAAGACATTTAATGGTAACCTAGCCTGTTGAATTCCCTGGTATTTTTAATAGTTGCTTAATAAATTTTCTTCTATAAAATTGCTCTAAGTCATGGTTGGGTGACAGTGAGGGAGATATTTTCACTTTAAAACAAATAATGGTATGCTGTCTTCATTTCAGAATGTTTATTTTTAAGTTGCCAATAAGGTGACTCTTTTATTTTAGAATGTTAATTTTTGCTATCAGTGGTCTGTCCTAGCTCTGTTAATTCAAACCCAACAGAGAGCGCCTTTTGGCTTTCTTCTGATTGTTTTTGTTACCATAGTTCTACATGTTAGTTGCTAGGCTAGTCTGTTTAGCCACATTGGGGTTGTTTTTTTTTTTTTTGCTTCCTCATAAATGAGATGAAGGTTCCTACAGGTCGTCTTGTTACTGCTTGAAAACCCAAAGCAAAATCTTCCAGTTTTCATTTGTTGGGAACAGGTTCTGTACGTGTTGTACACTGATCATAAAGGGGATACACACCTAGAACTATGCATGATACAGAAGACTGCACACACCCACTCAGCCCCTGAGTAGTCACCCTTAAGAATGTGCCAGCTCTGTTACATACTTGCATATATACTGGTAAGCAACTGTACTCTTCATAGCATTTGCTTGTAAGGTGCTTCTTAAAGTATGTGAAAATAAAAGTGAATGTGAGCTACATACATAATTAACATTGGGACGCTTAAGGGCCATATTCTTCCAAACAGAGTGGTTGTTAGAAGGTACTAAGGCTACATCTACATGACCTTGGGGATCCAGGCTCTGAGGTCGAGCCATCGGCAGTCAACTTAGTAAATCTAGTGAAGACTCATCAAATCAACTGCAGGTTGCTCTGTAGTCAACCCTTGTGTGCAATCCCTGATGAGAAGAACAAAGTCAATGGAAGAGTTTCTTCCCTCAACCTCAACTCCCTCTCCAGTTCCCTCCCCGTTGTAATGTGGTGTAAGGTATGTTGACTCTAGCTACATTATTCACGTAGCTGGAACTGTGCACCTTAGGTCAGCTTTTTGGGCTAGTGTAAACATAGGCTAACAAACACCAGATGCTTTGAGAGCCTTATCTGCACTAGAGCTGCTGTCTTTAATACCAGATAAAGACAATTAGTGAGATACTTTGTGCCAAGTTCCCTGTTCCATTGGCCTTATACCAATATAACAGAATTCGGTCTGTTACCATTTTCTAAAACGAATTGCCTTCCTCTAAGCTACTTTATAGTGGAACAAGCTTGTGGGAGTTATCCAGAAGCGTGGTTTATAAAGTGTAATAGGACTTAACGTCACGGTTCTGTTTGTTCCACTAGTACTGTGTGTCCCCTGACCAAACTTTCTTCTATTGTAAAGTACATTCATTTTTAAAAAGAATCACTGGGAATTTACCTCTGCAGCAATCTGTGATGCCAGAGAACATGCATTGCCTCTACACCCCTGTAAAGCAAATGTGAACGAAAGTTATGATTTGGCACATGAAGTAATGTTCCTGTGCACCAAACATTACATTTCCAATTGCTTGTTAATTGTCAAGGTCCATTAAAAAAACAAAAGCTTTCCACCACAGCAGGATTGCGGGGGAGTTGACCTGACCACTTTCTTAAAGTCTGGATTTGCACCTCTTTTAAGGTGTGTGGTGTGAGAGATCTTGGCATTCACTGTGTTATATCTTGCAGTGTCCTTATCTTATAAAGACAGCACTCTGGCCAGTGAGTGGAGGATCTGTTAGCCAGCTTCCATTGTATAGTCTTGGCAGACTTGGTAAAATATTTAGGTATTTTGTTTTCTGAATATATTGTATATGGGATTACAGTAAATCGGTTTTTACCAGGCTTTTTTAGGAGGATGGTTTCTCTTCCCACCCCCAATCTCCCCACACCTGTTTACCACAGTGGATTTCCACAGGGGAAAAACTCTGTGAACTTGAAGTTTTACTGGGGGAGAGGACACACCTGAAATTTCATGTCGCTCACATCTTTCAAGTGTTGAATCTTTCTTACTAAAACCTGACACCTCTTTGATGGGCTTGATCTTGCAGTTCCTGTGAAGAAGGTTGAGTTCTCTTGGGTTTCAGCGACTGTGGGGTAGATGAGGATGAGCAGGTTTAACTCACTGTCACTTAACACTTTCCAGAATGGTCATCGGATGTTACAGATGCATCTTCTGTCCTCGGAGTGAAAATGGGCTTGCTTTTTCCATATATGTACCTTTAGACACACTATTTGGAGAAGTCTTGTGGCACCTTATAGACTAACAGATATTTTGGAACAGAACCTTTCGTGGGCAAAGATCCACTTCATCAGATGCGGGTCTTTGCCCACGAAAGCTGATGCTGCAAAATATCTGTTAGTCTGTAAGGTGCCACAGGACTTCTTGTAGTTCTCAAAGCTACAGACTAACACGGCGACCTCTCTGATACTATTTGGAGGTTCTTTCACACCAACCCTAGACCTTGTGTCTGCTTTTCAGGCACACCAAACTAGCCAAATTCTGCTTGTTAGTTCAGGATACAGAATTTAGTTTCCTGGTCCTAACTCCTTGGAAGACTGGGCCTAGTCTCTGCATATGGGCGTAAGTCCATGGAAATCAATCCCACTCGAGGGAGGCTGGGGATGATCAGCTCTTCAGTGCTTCGCAGCAGGCTGTCTGGGTGCTGGGGGGTGTGTGAGAAGTAACGGGGGTCTCATGCCTCTTGCAAACAGTTTTCTCTCACCCGGGTTTGACGGGAGCCACGTACTGGAGCACAAACTCTTCCAGGGAGAGCCCAGCCCGGCCTGTGCTGAAGCCCCGCCCTGCGCTGGCACAGGAAAGCCTCTGCCCCTTAGCTAAGCTCCCGAGCGGCAGGAGCGGAGGAGCAGTTTCCAGCCTGTTCACACCCTGAACCTGCAGGGTCCGGGCAGCCCTCAGGGCAGAGGCTGAGCCCCCTCTTCACCCATGCCCTGCCCTGGGTCCTGTTCCGGCCCTGGGAGCGTGCTCCTCTGCTGGGTCCTGGAGCACAAGGCTTCCTTAGGGCTTAACCCCTTCCTGCCCATGCTATTGCTTGGGGACAAGAGGCAGCTGGGCCTTGGAATGTTAGCTGCCTTTTGGCCCTGCGCTCAGGCAGGAATGAGCTGCTTTTAGCCATGCGGGAGTGGGAAGATGAGCTCCACCAGGTCACGCCTCCCTGCTCCTCCCCTGTATCTGGAAGCAGCTCTCCTCCCTTTCCTCCCGCCTAGCACTGAATGGCTGCCACGGGCTGTGCTCTGGTGAGAGCTCTGGCTGAAATGTGAGGAGGGGGTCCTGGGACACTACATTCCCCCCATCCACATGTTGCTCCCACCAGGTACCTGCAGAGGCAGGTTCAGCTGGGGCTCTCAACGGGGTGCGGAGGGTGGCGAGCAGGGGGCAGGAAGAGCTTTGTCAGTCAGTCACCAGCTCCATGTGAGAGGCGTGCATGGAAGTGAGTTTGTGGCTCCCCACCTCCTTTGAACCCTCAAGCCCTGAAGATCAGAAGGCAAAGAAAAAGAATCCCGCTGTGTGCCCCTTCTGTACGAGAGGGGTCAGTCATGTGTTACAGGGTGTGTTTCAGACAAGGGTAACAGAGTCCCAACCCTTATCATCTAATGTCACGAGCTAGTCAGTGGGCACCACACTGTTAGAAAGAAGTGCCTAGAAACAAAGTGCAATCACGTTCGTATTTAGCAAACTAGAGTGCAGTGCCCTTTTTCCTAGTGAACTTGACATTTGTTTTTTTTCTCTCTCTGCTCCTCTCAATAAGTCTCTTGTTTCCCTACTCGTATTTTGACTACTGTTCTGTTTAGTTTGGCATTTTTTGCTTTCCCTTAAGAAGTGTTTTGTCTAAACATTTTGTTACAGGGAAAATAACAGTAGTTTCACCAACTTTCTTTTATTCTTTATAGTGCAGGGCCAATAAAAACTGAGTGCTCTTTTGGCAAGACGTATGCTTTCTGTTGTAAATTGTTTTCTAGTGTACTTAGCCATACCGTTTATAAATAACAGGAAGAGAGAGGCAGTGCTCCTAAACACACCAACAAAAATGAGCAGTAACAGTGGATAGAAAACTCCTAAACACCCACAAAACACCCTACTACTGCACTCGCTACTTCTACTGTAAACGTCATTCTAGCTTAACAATAGAAACTCAGTTATTGTCCTCAGACTATACGAATGGCCATGTGAGCTGAGGCCAAAGGTCCATCTACCTCAGTACCCTGTTGCCTGAAAGGGGCTAGGGCCAGATGCTTCAGCAGGAATGAAAAGAACAAGGTAATTTATTGAGTGAGCCATTCCCTGTTACCCACGCCAAGCTTCTTGCAGTCACAGCCTCGGCCAGAGCAGGGGTTGCATCCCTGGC
Source organism: Carettochelys insculpta (assembly GCF_033958435.1). Lineage (NCBI taxonomy): Eukaryota > Metazoa > Chordata > Testudines > Carettochelyidae > Carettochelys > Carettochelys insculpta. Next base: position 42,878,645 of record NC_134148.1, on the reverse strand, counting down.
TATCTCGGCTAATAGCCGTTGGTGGACATACCTTCCCAGAACGTTTCAGATTCTTTCTTTTTAAATATCTAGTCATGTTTGTGCCCTTCTCGACAGCACCGAGTGTGGCAGGTTGCCTGCATGTTGTGTGAGAAGATGCTTCATGTTCGTTGCCCTTCTCTGGACGTCTCCCAGTTCTAATATAGGTTGCACCTCCTAAAAGCAGCATTCCCTGGTCTGGCTACAGATGTTCCTGGACCAGGGCACGGGCCAGGAAGGCAAGCTAAAGCCTATGTGCTCAGACAGCTTGGGGGGTGTGGGGGGCTGCAGCCAGCATCCCTGGCAGCCCTCTATGGTGGGGCAGCTGCACAAGCAAGAGCCCCGACTCCCCACCAACCTGGGGGGAGGAGGACAGCTGCACAGGGCCTGGGCCAGTGTCCCCCAGCAGCACTGGGGGGTCAGGGCTGGGGAAAGCTATATCCTGGGCAGACCTGTGGGCCTAGGCCCAGAGCCAGCAGTGAACTCTCCTGGCAGCCAGGCTGGCTGGAGCCACAGTCCAGTGGGGCCGGAGCCGCGTCCTGGGAGCCCCACATGGCTGTTGCTGAAGCCGGTCTGCCCCGGCAGTTCCACCAGGCTGGGGCCGGGAGCAGCTGTGTCGCGCTGGGCTGGAGCCGGCTTCTCCTGGCAGCCCTGTAGGGCTGCAGCCACATCCCCAGCAGCCTTGCCAGGCTGGGGTTGGAGCCAGCGTCCCCTAGGAGCAGGAGTCCCAGCAGCAGCCTATAGCAGGGCTCCCACACACCACCGGCTGCGTGAGCAGCCCAGTAGGGTGGGTGAGGAAGGGGTTTGTGGGTAGAGGGCTGCTGACAAGGCACATTCCCTGGTCTGGGAAATTCTATTGTCTGGTTCCCATCAGGTCCCAATTATGCTGGGCCAGGGAGGTGTAATCGGTATATCTTTTTTTGAGATGGGGCCAACAGAGCTGTGCTTCATATTTAACATTTCTTTCTTATTGAATGTCCTCTCTCCTGGAGAGCCTCAGGAACTGAATGGACTATCCAGCTGAGCCAGGTAAGTTCACCAGCTGGATGTTTCCAGCACCAGGAAGGAGTGCTGGCTGTTGGTGGTCATAATTAAAGCTTTCATGCTGGGACCTCAGGGGAGATGCCCAATTCCTCTTGACGTGTGGTATTTGGCCACAAAACTCCCCTTTGTACTTTCAGAAGTCTCCCAGTTAGATAGTTCGGGGACAGTCACACCTCTTGATGTATGTGCTTTAACCTCACTGTAGATGCAAAAAGCCAACAGTTGAGACCCCTTAGACGTGTGAAAACCTTCTGTGCAGCACTGAAAGCTTCCACAGCCCATTGTCATCATCCAGTCTGGGTGCCTGCATCATACCGGCCAGAGAATTGCATCTAACACCTGGCCCCTGTCTCATGGTTGAGTGAGATCAGATAACCCGCATTCTTTGCTGATGGAGATCCCACCTTACTGGCTGGTTACCTTCACAGTCAGCCAGAAGTGCCGTATTTCTAATTCTCACACACACACGCCTCTTGCCATGTGAGATGATTTTTGCAAATGAGTCTTAGGAATAACAAGCTTGTCGCAAATTCTGCTAGAATGGCCTTTTCAGAGACTGTCCTGCATTATCCCTTGCCCTTCCCTCACCCCCCCTAGTTGTGCTTTCTTGGACACAAATTAGCTTCTACCCAAAACTCTCCTATCTGCACCTTAAAGCTCTAGCAGCTTGCGATAAAAGCTGTTGTCTTGGTTATATGAAAGGACAAGGCCAATAAACTAATGCATTAGCTTTGGGGGCGTATCAGAGAAGCTTGCTTTGTTTCAAGCATTTATATAATCATGTATAATAGAAAAGAAAATAAATTGTGCAGTATTCCTGTGTGAGCCGTAAATCCAGGCTGGAACGTTGGCCAGAATAGTCTTGCAGAAGTAGAATGGTTATATTGTACAGTCTGCCACCTGCTGGGCAATTGCTGATTTTCAAAAAAAAAAAAAAAAAAACAGGTACAAGAACGTTCTAGTCCTGCACTTTTACAAAACCCCCAGTCTAGGACTTCAAGTCATCAAAAAATAAATCCTGCACAGTCTCATAATTGTAAAAGGCCACTAGACTAGAGAGCCCATCTCCAGCCAATCTCAGTCTAAGCTTATGGTTGCAAACCAAAAGTATTTGTGCTGATGTTTGCAGAAATGCTAATCATCTCATTAATAATCAGTTAAACACCAGCTGTAATTGGGCTGAATACTTGTTGATGCCAGAGACGTTGGAGAACTGCTCTCTCATCTTACAGATGAGAATTAAAAAAAAAACACCTACTTTTGCACAACACTAATATTGAAACAAAAATGGCTGCTTAAAAAGATGGAGAGTTTCTGATCTGTAGAATGTTTTATGCATAGTTAAGAAATCAAGAAAAAATCAGAAGTGATTAAAGTGATTTAAGACTTGCATAAATAAGAGTTTTATTTTCAGAAGCTTGAATATGCGCCATCTTTGGCCATGAAGTGAAAAGTATAACTGAAGTATAAATCAGCACCACTGGAAGGAACTAAGCAGTTAGATTCGAAAGCCCTGCAGATGGATGTGGCCTTGTACTTGAGCAGCTCTAAAACCCAGGAAACAATTTCCCACAAAAATACATGCAGGTTGAACCTCTCTCATTCAGCAAACTCATTAATGTGGCATGATTTTAGCTAGCTGGACGGCCACTTATCATACATACACATCTCATAGAACTGGAAGGGATCTCGAGAGGTCATCGAGTCCAGTTCCCTGCCCTCACAGCAGGACCTATCACCATCCCTGATAATTTTTTTACATGTATTTGCCCCAGGCCACCATATGGCATCCTCAAGAATTGAGCTTCCAATCCTGGGTTTAGTAGGCTAATGTGACCAAGTTTCCCATGGTCACTTTGTTTTTAGCCAAAAGTTCTGGCTCTCTATGTTCTGTGCTGTTATTTGGCTGTAATTTACCCCTAAATGTCTTTTAACAGCGCGGTAAGCAGTGGGAGTGTTGGTAATGCTACTAGACAATATTGACCTCCCATGCTCTGGCAAATTCTGTGATTTGGCACCGGTCAGGTCCCAAAGGTGCTGTACAAGAGCGGTTCAACCTGTAGTTGTTTCATAATTGTTTAAGTTCCCTGTTCTTCTAACTCTTGTTTGAGAAACCTCCACTTTTCAGATATAAATGCAGAATCCAATAATAACAAGTTGATAACCATCTTGGCAAAAAACTTTCCGAAGTGTTCTAAATTTACCCATTGCTTTCATTTTCGGGGAAGGAGCCTTTTCTACAGCAGCAAAATCAGTAGCTGAAGACTTGAACCAGCTCTACATTTTACAGTGAATGCTGTTTGAACTGGCATTTGATCATCCAGAACACTCTAATAACCGGCATTATAACTCTAGCAAACCCACAGCCAGGACACTGCTTCCCTTGCTTACTCCGCTGGACAGCAGAACCGAGCATTTGAGCAACGCTCCCCCCTTGGGGCTGGCCTGCTCAGTGCCCTCCCTGCGTCTCTCTGTACTGCACGTCTGCGCAGCTGACGGCTTCCTCGGCTCTCCTACCGCGGGTCCACCACCCAGAGTGGCTCTCCGCATGGTGCGGTCACGTGCAAGCCCCACCAGTGGCTCCCCGTGCATCACGGCTGTGTGCAAACCCCACAGGCAGCTCCCCCTGCTCCATGGCCATTTGCCAGCCCTACAAGCGGCTCCCCACCTTGCACAGCCATGTGCGAGCCCCACAAGCGGCTCCCCGCGTGGCACGGCCATGTGCGAGCCCCACAAGTGGCTCCACACCATCCCCACCAGCAAGGTGAACAGGGCAGTGGCTAAGCAGGAGCCAGTGCTGGGCAGGGGGAGTAGCAGGAGCTGCACTTTCTTACTGGGGGGACCACTGACGCCCACCTGGCCCTCCGCCAGCTGCTCTCTATTACCAGAATAGTTGAACATCTGGCAACCTCCCGGTGAAGGGTTGCTGGGTAAGAAATAGTTTCCTGTACCAACAAGATGGCAACCCCCTGTGTAAATGATTCAGGTACAGCTCAGCAGTGAGTGACACTGAGTTGGAGAAGGGCCTTGATGTGTGCCTGCCTCTCCGGCTCACTCGACGGAGCTGAGCCCTTGTAGCTTCTGCAGTGTGAGGGCGCAGAGGCCAGGTGGGGATGGTGAGGTGATGGTGTGGGGGTGGGGGGTGAGACATGAAGGAACTGAGCACTGACGAGCACAGGACAGTGCCTGCAGGGGCCCCTGGAGCAGGGAGTGGGGCATGGGAAGCCAGCAGCCGTATCAGGGAAGCTGGAGAAGTCGTGAGTTGAGGGCGGAAGAGCTCAGACCGAGCTGCCGTGGCCACTGATTCGCACCAGCTCAGCAAGGTGCTTTCCTCCTACAGTTTGAGTCAGGTTTGGCTGCTGTTTACCTCAGCACTCTGCCTCCCAGCTCCCCCCCACCGCTGCCTGGCCATGCAGAGACACACGTTCACTCTCTGTGCCCGCCCTGGGTCCTCGTGCCCCAAAGCAAGGGACAGGCAGATGCCTCAGCCTTCCTGCAGCAGCCCAGGCCCCTGGCGGAGACGCCCCCACACTGACGTGCTCCGCAGCTGGCAACACCAACATTTTCTTACCTCGCTCGGCAGCTCTGCACCGGGCCCAGCCGTGAGGGAAGGGCCAGAACCTGCCCACAGGGGAGGCAAGGTCGGTGCGCCCCAGTGCACCAAACTCACTGACCAGGCAGGGTTGGTGGGATACCGCAACCTGGGCCCAACCTGTCAGCCGACTGACAGGAATCAAGGGTGAGGGAGGAGGGAGGCGCATGTCCCTTTCCTTTCCCAGGGCATGTGATCAGGCCAAACTCAACAGGGCCTGACTTTGCACCGAGGGGCTTTTGATTGCAGGCCATCTTCTTTCCTGAGGTGGCAAGGGAAGGCAATGGAGGCCCCCCCCCGCCCCCCAACATGTTCCATGGTGTGCTTTGGATGTGTGTGGGGGGGGGTGGTCTGTGTGGGCACGTTGGTCATTTCTGGCCATGCATGAAGCATTTTCAAGCATGTTACCAAAGCGTTGCTTGCCTGGGTACCAAGGGGTACGTTTCCAGCCCTCACGCTGGCTAAGCAGCTTTGGCCCTCCTGCTCCCCAACAGCCACTCCCACAAGCTTCAAATCAGCTGAGGTCAGCCAAAAGGAAAAGTGAACTAAGCCTCCTCTCCCTCCACCCTCACAGAGGTGTGTGAAATGTCCCAGTAACCAGGGACTGCATCCACACAAAGCCAGTGGGACCCCTAAAATTGCCCAGTGAGTAAAAAAATTGAAGGGTAAAAAAATATGCAAGAAGCCTGGCAGTAAAGGGTAATGGATGCATTCTTCAGCCAGTGTGTGTGTCAAGCTGTGCTAGCAGTAGCCTCACCACAGGCCTGGATAGCATGAGTTGGCTGTGGCCCTAGGTAGTCTTCCAATAGCAGCCCAGGCCAGGGCTGCCACAGAGTTATTGCCCTTGATTCAGTCTGTCTGGTTTGAACCCCTCGTGGTTGCACAAGCTGCTTGCGTAAGCTGGGGCACAGTACAATGTTAGTGTTGGCTCAGAATGGACTCCTAGGCTTGGGAGAGACCTCAGGTCACCGAGTCCAACCTGCTGCTAAAAGCGGGACCGATCCAAACTAAACCATCCCAGAGAGGGCCTTTGTCAAGATGGGCCTTAAAGACCGCTCGGGAAGGAGGTTCTACCACCTCCCAAGGTAACTCATTTCAGTGCTTCACCTCCCTCCTAGTGAAATAGGTTTTCCTAACAGCCAGCCTAGACCTCCCTGCCCACAACTTGAGCCCACTGTGCCTCACGCTGTCACTGTCACCACTGTGAACAGCCTCTTTGGAACATCCCGTCAGGTCGCTGAAGGTGCTCTCAAACCCTCCTCAAACAAGCCCAGATCCCTCAGCCTCTCCGCATGTCACCTGCTTCAGCCTCCTGATCACTTTTGTTGCCCTCCAATGGACTCTCTCCAATGTGTCCAAATCCTTTAGTTTATTCTGGAATAAATATGAGATTAAGGACCGGAGTTGTCAATGGCGTTACTAATGAAAAAAAAGGGTGAGAGCGGCCTGGATGGGATTCTGGAAGCATTCGGCAGCCATTTCATGAAGGAAGAACATATGTGTGTGGTAGGACCAGCTTGGGACAAATTCATGGGTTTAGTTTGGCAAGTGGTGGCAAGCTGGACTGTTTTGCAGACACTTTATCATCTGTTCCTTCAGTTAGTGGCATAACTAGCCCACACAAGTCATTTCCATAAACATATCAATAGCTATAGGAGGATAATGCTCTCCTCAGTGGCTCACCAGAGGTCAGGTTAATTGGCTTGAAATAAAATTTTGATAGCCCCTGAATCCCTTCTTTTTAGTGCAAGACAGGTGGAATTGGGTGCTTAACTGCATTATGTGCCTTTGAAAATCCTTCTCCTTCACCTTTCTAGAGACTGCACAATTCTGGAGAGGAAAGCTTACAGGTTTATTAAACTTCACTAATTTGGACTGATGAGTTAATAAACTGTCAGTTCCCTGAATTCCCAGGGCAATTCTGGAAAAGGTACTCCACTTCTGTCTCCTGCAGTGGCATTTGATAGCCTACCTGGAATTTGCTCCTCTAAACCTGACTCATTCTCAGTTCTGAAATACTTAATTACCAGCTCCAGACATCTTTTTGCTACAGAGAAAAATTCAAAGGAGACTTTGCCACTTGCAAGGTTTGGTATCTTGAAAACATTTTATTTCATCACGTTTGTGGTAACATAAATAATAGCGAACGACAGCACTTTTATTATAAGGGGAGGGAAAGCAGTAGGTGCAGAGCACAATGTAAAGTAACAGGAAAGAAACTCGTTGCATTGACACTGCTAGGCAGTTATAGTCCTACTTGAATTAAGTGAAATATATAAGTAAAGTAGCAGTAGTTTGGTGTCGTTCCCTGTATTAAGGGCGTAATTCACAAAAACGTCATTGTGTACATATTGTGTCTATATAAGTTATTGTGCAGTTTAAACATTTTGCAGTGCTGTGGGCAGAAGAATGGATGCACAGATGACAGACCCAGAGTTCCCAGACATCAGACACCTTTGATTCAGGATTCCGCAGGAGAGGGAGGTTACCGCTAACTTGGCAATGTTTACTACTGAACAATGTGTGTTCTAAGACAGGGGAGTGGAGGGAGCAATGGTAGGTTCCTTTGTTTTCTGCCATTTGCATACAATTCTGACAGCATTCTTACCACTACATTTCCAGGAGAAAGTAGGACGCTCAGGTCTCTATTAGCAGATCGGGGAAGACAGATCCACCTAGAATAGTTTAAACAAAAAACAAACCATATATACAACCAGTTCCCATCCCCCTAAGGAGAGTAACTTGCTTCCATAAAGAGAAACCTAAGAAAGTGACAACTCAAGGTCACAGAGGAATAGATCAATTGACCAAGTAAAATTTGATCATGAGGCCACTTTCTGAGACATTGACTTCAAATTTTGCCATCTTCCCCCCAACAAGGAAACTTCTGCAACAAGTTCCAGGGCAAAGGACAGATTTTTTTCCTGAACCTCCTTTAAACAAAGGCCAGGGCAAGAGGCTTTGGAGAGAACATTTGTGAATTAGGCCCTTCGTTTTCAGTGATATTTAAGTGAATTAAAATTCCAGTTTTGTAGGCTGTGTGCATGCTTTGTCAGGCTTTGCATAGGAAAAAGTTAATAGCAATAAACCATATTGCTTTTTTTTAAGGGCACTCTACATTCTCTTCTCATTCTCTCTCCATTTCAAGTTAGATTTAAGCTGTGCCCTGTTGGTTAGTTCCCATTGTCTTTTAGCTATTGAGAATAAATTGCCTTTCTATTTACTCCAGGAAAAATGCTGGGATATAAATACCAACCCAGCTTCCTTTCATGCAGTTATCTTCAGTTATAGCGTACAGGTTTTTTTTATTGATTTTTTTTTTTGTCTTTTTAGTGCTAGATAATACTACATGGACATATTTCCAGTTAGCAGATGGTCTCTTGGCAGGTCATTTGACTTCTGGCTCATATTCTGTGTAAGTGGATACAGTAAAATAAAAGAGCACAAATAAACAAAGAAACTTTATTTATAAAATGTCCCTTGAGGTTAATTATTTAATTATTCTTCGGGCTGTTACGTAAGTTTTTCAATTCCAGCTGTAGTTGTCGAATTCTTATATCTTTCTGCGAGAGCTCATCTTTCAACCGTCGGATCTCGTCTTGTTGTCGAAAGAACATTCGGAGGAGCTTAAAAGAAAGAGAAAAAAACAGGTGTACACCATTGTGGTACTGTTTATAATATCTGCTTTTCCCCCGGCTTTCCTGCCATCTCTCAGAATATCTACCTTTGATTCATGTCATTACACTGTTCCTTTTGAAATAACAGTTTGCCTGCAGTACTCCATTGATTTTTCCCTGTCCATAATCACGGTAACTCAGTTAACTCACATGCTTTGGCACAACATCTCAATTTGTGAAATGAAATTCAATATTGGATTCAGTGTAAATGTTTTCCCAGTCTTCAAGCATAGTGTGGAGAACAATAGTTTATTGCAATCTATTAGGAAATTAATGTAGTTCACTTTGTATGCTCTCTGCTTAAACCTCAGCAAAGTCCTGTGGGTTGACATTTGACCCTGGGAAACACACACAGGGATTTTCACAGCTTGGGAACCAAAGGTGAGATGCACAAACTGGTGTGTTTATATGCCACCATCTTGAAGGTGTGCAGTTGCTCTCTGTCTGAGAAGGTCACAACCTCATCTATGGGCCATATGCTCTATGCTGGTAATAGACAGAGAATTTTATGTAGTTAAGGTGGTTTCAGAGAAGGTGGATCTGAGTTCAATTCCCACTATTGGTGTGATGTGGCTATGGTGCTCTTCTTAATAACAACCTAGATTACCCCAACTTGTTACAACACTGTACAAAGAGCTGTTACAGCATCTCCATGGAAAATATAGTGAAAGCCATTGGTGTCAGAAGCTAGATGGCACACTGCAGCCAAGCTGTTTGAAGGGGCCCCAGAACAGTTCAATCCACTCTGAGGTCAAGGGAGGCCACAAATGGTGACAGTGATGATGACTGTAGTAAAACACAGTCTCTACTGAAATTAATGGGGAGATGTAGATAGCAGACCCTCTCGAGCAGGACCATCTTTTCGTTCTGTGTCTATTTAGTGCCCAGTCCTGGTCCGGGACAGGGCTGCTAGGTGTTACTACAACACAGATTAACATCTGGGGCACAGAATCAGACCTCTGTGCAATTCAGCAGGATGAGAATATTTGGCAGATCTTCTCACTTGTTTCCTTACTATGCCAGACAAAGGTTTTGCACTGGATGAGCCTGAGATACATTGATGGGTGCTAAGGGGCCAGCCATTCAAAGCCTGAGTCAACACCGAGTGCTTACCTCATTCTCTGTCCTGGGGGGCACGTTTTCTAGCAAGTCTATTCCATTGACAACAACACTTTTTTTCTCCCTTATTGGTGCCTTAAAGACAACTTGGGAGGTTTTTTTATAGCCGTCCTTCAGAGACATCAATATGGGATCTAAGCAAGAAAATAAAATAAAGGACAAGGTTAACACTTGTTCCGCTACAGTGTGTATGTACATAGTCCTTCCGGACATCCTTCCTTAATATTCACGTGGTTCAGGTGCTACAAGGGTAGCTGTAATCTAACATCATGGTGACCAGCCTAGCAATCATGAGATCTGGGTTCTAATCCTGCCTTTTCCAGTGATCCTCTGCACAAACTTGGCAATTGAATGCTGTTTGTCTTATCTAAATAGATGCTAAGCTTTCTGGAACATGAACTGTCTCACTATGGCCTTGTCCAGACTAGAAAAAATGGCAGAGTTGGATGCTTTTTTTTTTTTAATTGGGTTAGGTAATAAGATTGAAACACCACTTGGCACTTAGTCTAGGCAGTTTCACGCCACTAAAATCATATTGGCCAGCCATGGTATAATCTCAAGGACCTCTAAGGGATACTGAGTAGCTTATGCAGCGCTAAAGAGACCAGCACCTGGGCAAACACAGATCAAATCTTGTTAACTAGTTTGATTTCTCTCTCTCTCTCTCTCACACACACACATTCTTTCCCATGCTTACACAAGACTTACATTTTCAGTTGGAGCATTGAGGCATTACAGGTTGAATCTCTCTAGTCTGGCACTCTCAGGACCTGTCCAGTGCCGGACGAGAGAATTTGCTGGAACATGGGAGGTCACTATTGTCTAGCACATTACTGACATTTCCACATCTTACTAAGCTCTTAGAAGACATTTAGGGGTACATTACAACAAAATAACAGCACAGAACACTGAGAGCCAGGACTGGGGGCTGGAAACAAATTTTAAGGGACCATGGGAAACTTGGCCACACCCATGATAAGTGGTTATCCAGCTCACTAAAATCATGCTGATTACAGATGTTGCCAGATGAGAGCATGCCAGAACAGAGAGGTTCAACCTGTACTGTAACACAAATAAACTTACTTACAGATGGAGCTCAAAAATATTTACTGACTTTCTCCTCCTCACCTCCATGCACAGCTCACTAGCTGAAAAAGGGTCCCTGTAGTGGTTTGAGCACTGGCTTGCTAAATGCAGGGTTATGAGCTCAGTCCTTGAGGAGGCCATTTAGGGATTGGGGCAAATAGATGTCAGCAATGGTGCTTGGTCCTGCCAAGAGGGCAGGGAACTGGACTAGATGACCTCATGGTGTGTGTGTGTGTGTGTGTGTGTGTGTGTGTGTGTGTGTGTGTGTGTGTAGATTTTGTATGTTAAATGTGTAGACACACAGAACCTATGCATCCACTGTCACATCATCTGGTGGCCAACGGAAAATCTGGAACGTGCCGAAGAATGAATATGGATTTAGATAGTTTCACTGTGTGGCTCAGAGATCAGTTCTGTTTCTATGTCCAGGAACTTCTTCGCACAGGACACATTCTTTTACCTCTGTTCATTCCGCTCAGCCATTCTTCCGGTGTCAGGGCTGGTTCTGTGCCTGGAGTCATTGGGTAAATATCCTCTTGGTACGTTTCCGACTAGAAGTGGGGAAGAATGAAGAACAGCTGGCTTCAGAGTTACAACTAGGAACAAATTTTATGTGTTGTAAATGCCCACATGCACGTTTCCTTACAAGTTTGGCCAGTGGCAATGTAGCTTTTCAACAGCATCCCACGAAAGCAGCTAACTGCACCTTCCCCATTAACTTGAGGTGGGAAGAAAGAGTCCTAGCCTCTGCCTATCAAATTCATGTTCTGAAAGAGAATTACACCCCAGCAGCCCTGAGCTGTACTGTGCTTCCAATGCTCACATAAGTCCCTCATCAGCACCAAAGCAACAGATGCATAAGAGCTGTAGACAGAAAAATAAATATTATCCAGGTGGGTGAAAGCTGCACGGGAAGGTTCTAGCAGGGCAGCAGCTCTGGTTTGTCTGCTGCGGAGACAGTTCAGGGAATGCTAAGTGCACAAAAGGATACAGCTATGTTTCAGGCAGAGGGATAGCTTACTGGTTTGAGCACTGGCCTGCTACCCCTGGGGATGTGAGCTCAATCCTGAAGGAGGTTATTCAGGGGTCTGGGGCAAATAAATTCTCTCCTTAAAGGAAGGGATGGTGCTTGGCCTGCCAACAGGGCAGGGAACTGGACTTGCTGACCTCCTGAGGTCCCTTCCAGTTCTATGTATATCTCTGTATCTCCAAAGCATGAGACAGGTAAGTCACAGAGCAACTACACTGGCCACATGCCACGCGAAGAATAGCCCAGCTTTGAAGAACCCCAAGGGAAGTTGTCCACTATGGTAATGTGCCTTTCCCCTCCTCGCTTCTGTTTGCAGTAGACTAGCAAATTCAGGGCAATGCAGATGAAGGTCTATTGCAGGGGTGGGCAATCATTTCTGACGGTTTTGGTAAGTGCTCTAGGGCTGCACTTTCTTATGGAGGGGATGGGGGGTCTGGGATGGAGGTTGGGGGCAGGCAAGAGCTTGGTGTAGGGACATTCAGGTGCAGGTGAGGGTGTGGAGTCTGGGAGGGCCTTTGGGGGAAGGAGGGGTTGTGAGCTGCGACAGGGGCTTGGGTGGAAGGGTCTGGGAGGGCATGTAGGTGTAGGAGGGGGTACAGGGTCTGGAGGGAATTGTGACCTGGGAGGCAAATTGGCCAAGAGGAGCTGAGAGATTTTGCAAGGAGCTGTGGGCAGTGCACAAAGCTTTCCCCTCTCCAAAGGGTCTGGAGCAGAGCGCCACAGGTAGCAGAAAGCTGCTTAAAGCAGTATGGGGCTGCTCTGAAGAGGCTGGCTGCTCAGTGGCTGAGGTCCAACAGGGGCAATGCTTGGGCTGGATCTGGCAGCTCGGGAGGGCCAGAATTGGTCTGTGGGCCTTATCCTGCCATCCTGGTCTATTGGCTCACCTGTCTTTGAAAAGGTAGTGACCCAGCCCTAACCCTGAACACGGCTCAGCTGTGTTTCACATTTCATGAAGCTGGACAGAGCAGGTGAAGCCAGCATCGAATGCTGCTCCCTGCACAGGGAGATGGGATGGTACCTGGAATGGGTCTCCTCACCTAGATGTGGGACAGGCATTTGTCACACAGTGCAAATGACCCAGTTAATTTCACACAGAATAGTGACAGCACAAGTGACAAGAGCTGCCTCACACACAGTTCAGACTTAGCATTGCTCCAAGCCCTCAGCATTAGAAAAGTGGTTTTTGGGAGGATGTGCATTTGGAGCTCAAAGGAGCAACTTGGCTGGGTAGCTGTTATCACCGGTCAGGACAAAGGAAGCCTGTGATGCTGTGAGATTCAAGTCAGAATAATACCTAGCCTGGTCAGAGGGCACTTCTCCATTTGTAACAACTAGCAATGAGGGGTGATTGCTGCGGACAGTGATAGAAACCATCAGGGCTTAATTCAATCCACACAGTTTGCCAAGGGCTGTTTGACATTTGCTGTATGTCCCCCAACTGGTTCTACTTTGTGCAAATCAGAGCAGGATTCCTACGGTGGTCTCAAAAGGCAAACAGGAAGAGCCTGAGACTCCCAGGGCCTTCCCTGCGTGTCACTTCAACAGAGAACCCAGCAGCCTTCAGCATACTCGAGTCCCAGAACTAGTATTCCCTTGGCACGCCAATCATTTTCCAGCTCTGTGCTCCAACGTTTCAGCCAGAGATAACGCACCAGAGCATTTGTGCTGCCCGTAAGCTGGGCAGAAACAGGGCTGAGATGTACTCACCCTCCTTGGCACGATCATAGAGATTGGCTCAATCAGACCCTTCAAGGTAACCAGTTTATAGAATCGGAACACCTCACAGGCAGATACATCCAGCCCATGCTTTGGCATCACACCTGTTGGAGAGTTCACACGTGAGCGAGGGTCTTGCCTTTCATGCTGCAAAGCATTTAAAGATCTAAAAGCACTTGTTCTACAAACGGCAGGTGTGCAGAGCAGAGGCCTGTGCTGGACAGCAGACACGGGGGCTTGTTGAGATGGATTTTGCAGTAAGGGTGGGAAGGGAAGAGCATTTTACCCAGGGAATGTCCCATGAGTCACTGACTGGGGTCGCTTGTTAAAATTTGGGCAGCCTGACACTGCCCATCAGGTGAAACTGCACAAGCATGTCCTTGGAACTGGGCCCTCCATAAGATACACTAGAATCACGTATCGGAGGGGTGGCCATGTTAGTCTGGATCTGTAACAGCAACGAAGGGTCCTGTGGCACCTGACAGACTAGCAGAAAAGTTTTGAGCATGAGCTTTCGTGAGCATCTGATGAAGTGAGTCTGTGCTCACGAAAGCTCATGCTCAAAACTTTTCTGTTAGTCTGTCAGGTGCCACAGGACCTTCGTTGCTGTTACTAGAATCACGCTGCACCATTACTCAGGAAGAAACCTACAAAAATATTTTTAAATGCCACACACAGATCACAGGATTTCTGAATTAATTTTCCAGCAAATCATCAGCCACCTAATGACACCGAACATATTTGAACAATGAGAGCCAGCACAGTGCAGAGCGGAAGGGGTGGGGGGCAGTTATTATGCAAACCATGTTTATCAGCAACATTTAATTACACCCCTTCAGCCCGCTGGTCTTTTTTAATATTAACATCCAAAGAGGTTGCCTATTAACATGCTGAAAGCTCTTACCCAGGCCTTTCTGTGGGGCAGGAGAGCGAAACTCCATGAGATAGTTCAGGTAGGGCTTTTCTGTGGTGATTTCGTAGTATCGGATGTTCCCGTCTCCCTGAGGCGGGGGGAGAAAGGCAGGTCAGTTTAACATTTCAGCGTAAAAGCTGCAGGTAAATAGAAAGATTTGTTAAAAAACGAAACAGAACACCATCTGGTGCATCGCTGCCGCGCTCTGAATCGAATACTCAGCCGCAATGCTAGCCAGCCATCGTAGAGCAGAATGGCCAAAACCAGACCTGCAGCACTCCAGACACTGCGTCCGGGTTCTTGGAGCAGTAGCAGTAGAAAGAACAGCTGTGGACTCTAATGGCATTTGGGGAAGAAGACTCATAAGACAACTAGCAATTTTATCCCCACCACTCTATGGAATTAGTTTTTCTACCCTTGGGTTAAAGAACACAGAAAGAACAGCCACACTGGGTCGGAGTAAAGGTCCATCCAGCCCAGGATCCTGTCTTCTGACATTGGCCAATGCCAGATGTTTCAGAGAGAATGAACAGAATAGGTGGTCATCGTGTGCTCCATCCACTGTTGCCCTTTCCTACTTTCTGGCAAAAAGAGGCAAGTGACACATCCCTGCCCATCCTGGCTAATAGCCGCTGATGGACCTGTCCTGCAGAACTTTACCTAGGGGGTTTTTTTGTCTCTTTTTTTTGGAGTGCTGTTATAGCATTGACCTTCACAACACCCTCTGGCAAAGAGTTCTACATCAAGAAGAGCTGCGTATCTAGCCTCATTCACTCACAACAGAAGGAAGTTTTGGACCTTTGATCTGACCCAGCATGGCTGTTCTTATGTTCTTAAGATAACGTATTAAACATGTACTTCATCAGCCCTCAACCAGTGCTCTGTGCTGCCCAGGAATGCACAAGAAAATATTCCAGTATAGAAATAACCCTGTTTTAGAACAAACCTGCAGTCAATGGAGCTGTACTGAATGGACAGGGCTGCCGTGCACCGGTATCTATGCTAACAGATTCACAGATTCCAAGGCCAGAAGAATCGCTGTGAACATCTAGTCTGAGCTCCTGGGTTGCGGACAATAGAATTTTTCCAAAATAATGCCTTTGGAGCCAGAGAATAGCTTTAAAAAATCCAACACTGACTTCAAGAGCCTCAGCAATGGAGAATACACCACAACTCTTGGTACTGTACAGTGATCCAACCATTAAAACATCCTTGCTGTTAAAAATTTACGCCTTATTTCCAATCTAAAGCAATCTGGTTTCAGCTGCCAGCCTTTGGTTCATGTTACATTTTTCTCTGCTAGAGTGAAAAGACTGTTCGCAAATATTTGTCCCCCATTTATGTTATATACTTTTTTTATAGCTGCCTTCACTTCCCTGCTAAATCGGGCCAATTTCTCAACCACTGTGGCCTTCTTCTATGATTGTGGCCTTAATGAACACTGATGGCAAAGCACACCCGGTGCTTCTTCACTCAAGGCCATAAGCTGACTTCCGAGGGCATCCTACCTGCAGCACATAGGAAACAGACGTGTTTATGTTTTTAAGGGCCTCCTACATACACAACAGTATCTGTAGCTTCTTTCATTTGGGTGGAGCTTTGTGCACAAGCTAGCAGGACAGCAGAGAAGACAGGTGCCAAGGAAGGGGCCATCTGAGAAACCTGCCACGTCACAGAGGGTCAGTAAGTGGTGTACTTACAACACAAGCAACAACAGTGATGTGCAAAATAATCAAAGACCTTTAAAAGGAAGTCAATGGCCAACAGCTGATTCCTGTTACATTAGTGTAAATCCAAAGTCTTCCATGGCATTGCTCCAGGTCTGCACGAGTGAAAGCACTCTCCAGCCCCAAGTGTTTTATTGTAATAATTATTTACTGCAAGCCCCAAACAACCAGATGCTCTGAGAGGTGCCGCTTTGCTTGCCTTCTCAAACGGGTTATTTGGGAGATGGTCTGTTCTCAAGCTGGCAAGGAAGACATCCCTCTTGAGAGCAGCAGGATACACAGTCTGCTGCCTTTTACCCTCAGTAAAGCCCACGCACCTTTCCAGCCAAGTACAGCATGTGCGTGTCAGCATCGTAGAATGGAAACAGGAGCCCCGACAGCCCATCAATCTCCTCCTCTATGAGGGGCATGGCCAGGTCTTCCTGAGGAAAGAGAAAGCCGGGTTATGAATCAGCCAGGGGCAGAGGTCGCATGGAACGTGACAGTGAGGCCCAGGAAGGAGTGACAGGTGCAGCACGGTGAGGGACAGGTTTTGTCCCAGGAAACCTGAAGCAAACCCACCGTCCCTCCCAAAGAACGTCCTGGGATTTTGGTGTCTCATGAGCCAGAGGCGGGAGGGAGAGAGGCTGGCTGAACCGGTGCATGTAAACACAGACAGGGAGGCTGCCAGCTGAAGGTCACCTCTCTTCAAGGCACTCAGTGGGTCACCCTGTAGGGCTGAGTGGCCTCTGGAGCTCTGCGGGTAAAGGCTGTAAATAGGTTTCCAGTCACATCCCACCCCTCAGCCCAGAGCCATTTCTGTGTGGCTGCATTTCAGGAAGCCTGCAGGCAGGTGTGTACTTTCAGGATCAGTTCGGGGCAGATTGAGCCTGGGCCTAGAGAGAAAGGAAAACAGAGGAGGGTGCAAGGAGCTCTCTCTCTCCTTTCCTGCCCCTACAGCCAGGAGCGGCCACAGCCTATGTGCTCACTGAGCCATCCCCTCCAGGGTGCTGGCTGGACACAGTGGGGGAAGAATTCTGCCTCCTCTCCAGGGCTCTGACCCGCAGCCTGCCACACCCAGTGCTGTGATCTGGGCTCTTAGGCTCTCATGAGATGAGGTACATCCCTGACAGCAGCCGGGGCCCTGCTCAGCACGGTTTTGAAACGCAGTCCCCACCGCGCGAGTGGAAGAACCCGTTAGCGAGGCTGCACAGCTGCCCAAGGAGCGCGTACCGGCCTCTTGGATTTAGAGGGAAGTCAGACCTCTTTGTTTCCAGTTTTACACCTCACAAAGCCCCTATGGGTCTGGTTTCTCCCTTTGTCCTTGAGTTGATACAAGCTTCCCCCTAAACCAATCAGCTCCCCCACCTGTCACCTCACCCTGCCTCCTGGGGCAGTTCACTGACTGGCTGAGAGACCAGTCATCTCCCCTCAGGTCAGCCTGAATCAGGGGACAGCAGCTTCTCCCAGCTGAGTGAACAGGCCAGGCGTGTCTGCAGGCTGAAACCTGCCTGCCCAGACCTGGGCACCTGGAGCCAGAGGAGAGGGCACCAAGGCCCCCTGGGATGAATCTGGTGAATCAGCATCTACTTGAATTTATCTTGTGAGTTCAGAACTCCAATTCTCCAACTTGTCATGTCTGCCCAGGTCCCCACAGCAACTGGCAGAGTTTTTAAAAGTCCCAGAAAGACCTTTGTAGGGTCTGCTAGGAAACAGACAGAATAAAGGACCTGCTACCTGTGCACCTGCTTCGCTGCCTGGACTGAACCCGCTGTCTTACTGCCAGGGGCTGGGCTGCGCAGAGACCCGACGGAGCCAGGTGCCCGACTTCACGGGGAAGTCAAGGAGAGTGGCGTTCGGTGCTGGATTCCTCTTCAGGAGCTGGATGCCTCCACCCCTGTTGGTCCCTTGGACGGCCTCGAATGACCGATCCAGAGCACTTCCCACAGCACTTCTCACGTCCCCTCCCAACTGGTAATGATGGCATTTGCATCAAACTGCTACAAGCTGGGCAGGGGTTCTCAATGGGGCAGGGAGTGAGGAGGTACCTGACCCTCCGTTTGCAGGAGAGCGAGGGCGAGACCTAGGGTCTCTGAACTCCTCAGACATAGGGTCTATATCAGGCTGTATTGCAGCTGTGTGAGCTTTAATCTAGCACGAGGCACTGTGCGTTATCCCTGAAAGCTTCAGGAGGGCTCGTGCCACCTGCACAGAAGGGAGCTCCACTGGAGCTCACTGGGGCACAGCCACTCACACCGCACTCCCACTGTCGGAGCAGAACCCAGCTTGCCTATCTCCTGGACTTCGCCGCGTGGAGATTCTGGGGTACAGAGCCGCATGTGGCTCCCAGCTAGGGCTCCGGCGCAGCTCTGGCGGCCGCAGCTCTGGTGAGTCACCACATTCGATGTGCATGGGGGGCGCCTGTCTCGGGGGGGGCGGAGGGCAGTGTTAGAGCTGGGGGTGGAGGCTGTGGCAAATGGGGAAGGCCGACAATCACAAGTGTGGTGATCCTTCAATTACTATTGGACACCACTGCTCTAGGCCTCTCTTTTTACCCATCAAGCATGCTCCCTTCTCGGCAAGGAACGGCTTCTGGCGCTCTATGTGCTGACCTGGTCCCAGAGTGCAATCTGCCTCGTGTTCCACCTCGAGACGCCGGTCGTGAGAAGTCGCTTCACATTACCTAGAAAGACCACCCGGTTCACACGATGATTCTTACAGCTGGCTTCCTGGAAGAAGACACTGTTTGTGCTACATGCAGTGAACAGCTACACATTTCAGATGTCTCCCTAGGCACGCGGCTTAGCATAAAGCAGTGACAATGCCAGCTCTAGGATTGCGCGCAGAGCTGTACTCAAGGGAGGTTTCTCTCCCATGTCAGGATCTCGGTTCCTGGCATCTGTGCTCCCACATCCCAAACACAGATCCCTTCCTCTTTGTATAATCTCACACTGTCTCCAGGGAAAGGTTCCAGGCTTCCCACAAGAGACCCACTTTGCAGCAAGCTGGTCTAACTCAGCTTCCAACCTCCACAGTCCCTCTTCTACTGCAAAATGCAACTTTCATGCTAAGCAGCCACTGCAAAACTAGG
Organism: Carettochelys insculpta; assembly: GCF_033958435.1. Classification (NCBI taxonomy): domain Eukaryota; kingdom Metazoa; phylum Chordata; order Testudines; family Carettochelyidae; genus Carettochelys; species Carettochelys insculpta. Next base: position 42,859,653 of record NC_134148.1, on the reverse strand, counting down.
TGTTTGTCATATCCAGAATGGAAAGGCAACATGCTGTTTTGTAGAAGTAAAACCCTAGCCTCCCCGAGCTTTCTAGAATAATCCACAACTGGCAAAGAAAATCAAGCTTTTCTTCCAAAACCAGCTCTGTGGCATCCTTCAACTCTCTACTACTTCCCACACAACTTTGATTAATAAAAGATGAAAAGCCCTGTTTCTCTGGCTAGCATAGTGCTGGATCCTTTTGTGTCAGCTTAACAAGGGTAACAAAAAGCAACCTTCTCTGACTGCGGAGAGCTAGATTCAGAGGCTGACAGTTGTGACTCGTTTTCACTTCCTGAGCAGCAGACATGTTCTCTGACAATTCGGTATCTTCTAAGAAGTGTTTACCATGCGCTAGGCTTGAAGTGCTTCTTCCCCCAGCCCCTGGTTCCACATTAGGAGAGGAATGCACTCAGATGGGAAATCCCCAAAGAAGCCCTGGTTTAAAGCCAAGGGTCAAATTTGTATTTGTCACAAATAATGGATTTACTTCTTATGACTGATGCTTAGGACAGACTCTTGAGAGCTGTTTTGAAATCAGCGCTTCACCTGAAGGACTCTGCCAGAACGTGGCTCTATGACGCGCAGCTTCTTGTCTTTGCACGTGGTAGACAACAGGCTCCCGTCGGTATTGAAGGACATGCAAAGAATGACATCCGTGTGACAGTCTATCATCTTCACAGGCTCGCCAATGTCCAGGTTCCATATCAGAACCTGCAGGAAATGGGGCAAGATTAAGTTAACACTGATGCTACTGCTAGTTGCGGGGCAGAGCCTCATATTCATAACTCCAGGGAACAGTCTGCCTGGAAATGCACGTGTAAGACCACAATTTCCAAACGTTTGCTCGACATTTTAAATGTAGTATTAATTTGGGGACAAATTCCAGTTTCCCCACTCGTATGCCAGCTCATTTCACACAGGGTCGCTTTCCCTTATGGTGAATAAAACTATTGGAACCCAGCCCATGACAAGCAGGCCTGGGTCTCGCACTCCATGCACTTCCTGCTGTTTGAAGAACATCTGTAGGACATACTGTGATAATTTTATCCGCTTCCTATTGACATATTTCACATTACACAAAAGGAAGACACAAAAGCTCTCTGGATCAAGTCTACTCTCAGAAATGTCTGAAAACAGCACCATGGGGTTCCACGTTTATTATCTCCGTGAATTTCATCCCAACCTTGGCTCAGTTTATAAATGAAACCCCCTTCCCCACCCCCCAAAAAAAACCACATGGTTTTTCTCACGACCAGCCCTGGAAACTCAGCCTGGGTTCAGTTGTGATGTATGAGTGCCAGGAGTGAACCGTTTACAATCCAAATGACACCTCTCCTCAAGTCTTATCTTTGAAGTGAGCAATGTCAGATAGAAAACAGACATGGAACCCGATGAGGCCCTTTTCAGAGCAGAGCCACACACCAGTGTCTGAAACTGGAAAGATCTGGAAAGATCTGTGATAGCTGGACACACACGAGAATCCTTTCAGAAATCTATTAGAGGAAAAACCTGAAGATTTCAGTGCAAGTCCAGTGCTTTGTGCTTTTGTTTTACCTAGCCATCATAAAGCAAACAAGTCACTAAGACTAGGCAGGACACAACATGAACTGGGGAAGGTATAATCTGACACAGATACAGTGCAGAAAATTACACAGACAGTAGGGAATTCCCATTAAGTGTAAGGTATATGCAGAGAGATACTCTAACTCATCAGCATCCGCAAAAGAACTTGTGATCTCAAATGCATTTCCATTTCATATGTTGACACTTCAAAGCAGAGAGAGAGAGAGCGCGCAACTGAAAGAAAGATCTGAGGCTACATAGTGACTATTTGAGCAACTGCAGCCAAACAAGCGAGACCATCCATGACTCTACCCTTTAAAGTCTTGCATGGTCTTAATAAATGCTCATCTCCAGTGCTTTTTTTTTGTGCCGGTACTTGCCGGTACTGAGTACTGGCACTTTGGCAGCCCCAGCCGTGGGATTGGCTGGAGGAGAGGGTGAGGCGTCGGCTGAGTATCAGCACCTATTTAATTTTTTAACCAAAAGGCACTGCTCATCTCCAACTACAGCTGAGGGAATTATTAGAAACCCTCCAGAACAGTGCACCTTGTAGTCGTAGCCTGCACTGAACAAGATATTGTTGGTGGTTGGGTGCCACTCCACAAGACCGACCCGTCGGCTGTGCCCATAGAGTTCTAGAACAGCTTCGGTCATGTTCCGCTTCAAGCCGCCCTCTGGAATTTCCCATATCCGAACCTGAAAGGACAGGGGGAGCACCGATTATACGGAGGGAAAACATCTGAGCTTATTTTAGAGACGTATCAGGGTCTTGTTCTCCCCACTTGGCATGTGGGGAATGTGCAGTCATTTCCATCTGTGGTTTCTTGATAAACTTGGTCTCCAAAGCCACCAGGGAATTAAAAATAGACCAGAATGTGCCCAATGTGTCACCCCTTCATGTGCATGTCTGGATGGATCTTTGCGCCCCCCGGCCTTCTACTTCAGCCCCTCCCCAACAGTTTAGCTGGCCTGGGAAGCAGCCAATACCAGACTCTTTTCAGTGAAGACCGGGTACAATATCTAGTCCTGAAAGTGATGGGAGAGACTGCAGGAATCCCCTTGGATCCAAGGGGGTGACCAAAGAACTGCTTGCACCAGATGTTCAGAGCTGTGCTGCACTCCAAAGCAAAAGACAAGCCAGTTATTGAAAGAAGCAGGAAACAGAATGCTCTAAAACCAGCAATTTAAAATATACCCTGTGCACTTACCCGCACAAAGCACATACATCTGGAAAGAAAAGTAAATCAAATTTGCCTCAGGTGACTTTCTTATCAGAACTAAGGACTTTAAGATTTGGTTCCCTCACAACAATAATAATTTCAGGAAACTCTTTCATTTCTGGCAGCCCTGGGACTGGGAGGTTGCCAGAGAGTCAAATTTCTGGATAATAGAATTAACAACTTGAGGTTCACGGATGATATAGTTACCATTGAGGAAGATGAGGAGAAGCTAGCAAGAAAGGTGGAGGTGCTAAACGAGGAAGAGAAGCAGTACAGACATATTATGAACTTTGACAAAAAAAACAAAACACTGGTATTCGGAGACAAGGAAATAGGAAGGACGATCAGTGTAGATGGGATTGAACTAGAGAAACAGAGAAGTTCACAGATCTGGGGAGCAACATAATGTATGAACTAGACTGTAAGAAGGATATAGCAACTAGAATAGAGAAAGCAAGAGCGAGTTTGAAGGCCATCAGTTAGATCTGGAAAAGCAAAGCAATTAGCTTAGGAACAAAGCTGATCATCTTGAAAACATGTATTCAGCAGCATGTTGTAGGGATGTGAGACATGGGTGATAACGAAAGACTCAAAGAGAAGAATATTGGCATTCAAGAGGAGTTGTTATAGAAAGATTCTGAGAATAGGATGGATGCAGAAGGTCACCAACAAGGTATTATATTGGAAGATACAGATGAAAGAGAACTTACTGGAGAAGATTATACAATGTAAGTTACAGCTATTTGGGCATATCTGCAGAATGAACAACAAACGAAAGATCAAGACCCTGGTGTTCGGCATAATGGGTGGTTCAAATAGGAGAGGCAGGCCCCAGAGAGAATGGGTAGATGATATAGTAGATTGGTGCAGAGCTAGTCTACAGAAACTGAGCCACTCCGCACGGGGCAGGGAAAGATGGAAGGAAATAGTGAGAGAGGCTTCAGGCACCAACAAGCACTGACACCATAGCTGTTGATGATGATGATGATGATGATACTTAGCAATGCATAACACTAAAGAAAAACAAGATTAGATATTAACAAACAAACAAATGTATGCAGAGTACTTTGTTTACCAACAACAGTATTATACACAGTGAACTTACGCTACATTTGCTGTATTTATTTGTATTTCCTTTCACTATACTGTACTTATGGAAGTGTAACTAAAGTTGACTTATGCTTAAAATGTTGGTTATATGAGAATTCCAGATAATAGAATGCCAGATATGAAAGATTTTACTGTACTTGAAAGAAATATGGGCATATACAAGGAGCGTTTTGCCTAGCATTTAGGTATACCGTACCATTCCTGCTGAGCATCCTCCTCTGACAGCAAATCTTGGTAAAATCAGTTGCACGACAAAGGATATCACAGTAGTAGGCGCCAGACATGATGGCAGCAAACCGGCTCAGATTGTTATGTAGTGTGCTTGTTTTGCCACCTGACATTTGTCTCTCAGTTTTAATTAACAGGCCACTTGCTGGTCATACTGCTGAGGTTCAAATACATAAGCCACCGCCAATATTGGTCAGATATAACAGAGCGGTGTCCTTGACCTCCCCTAGGTACTATAGAGTTCACTAAATCTGCCCTTTAATCCCTAACTTAAGAAAAGGAACAGAGTTATTGTTTTTTATGTGATCTTATGAAAATACCAAGGCATGCACCAGGCCGCCTCTCACTGTGAAGAGGAGCAATGCTCACGCACTGGAATGAACACCACGGACTTCAGCGGAGCTGCAGGGTCAGTTTGGCTCACTGAACTTCTGTTCCAAAGGAAATCAGTGTGGAGAGATTGCTACCTGGTAGCGGGACTGATGTTTCTGTGGGCAACGGACCAACATTCACAGGCCTAGATCCTTTGGGTAGTTCAGATCTGCACGTTCATTGCCACCACGCAGCCTCCGCCTGGCATCTGAAGGTACAGATGTACTGCAGTTCACGTCACTTTGTACAAGCACTTGAAACCTCTGGATTTTCAGGGTCCAAGAAGAGCTCGGGCACGTCCACTTCCACAGTTCAGAACAGCAGCCCAGTTATTTCCCCACGTGACTACGCACTGCGCCTTTGAACGCTTCTGTCCCATGTGCAAAGCTGTGTTCCTCATTGCCACTCCCCCTTACAGAAAAATTAAGTAGTTCCCATTTAAGCAGCCAGGTAACATCACACACGTTGTACCATCAAGGGACTTTGCTTTTTGCTTCTTCTGTCACAGTCTAGGAAGGCAGTTTGAGAAAGGACTTGAAGAGCGTTTCAATGTCATTTTTCTTTCTACAGTACACAAGTGACCAGCAGATCCGGAACGGACAGGAATGATAACTGGGCACTTGATCAACCCCAAACATCACTTGTAGCCTTGGCTCCTGACAGACACCCCTGCCTTTTCCTGAGACTCTGCCAACACATGTATTGCTTGCTACCAATGAAGCCTTATTCATCTGAGCTGGAAGCAGTAGAGACATGCTGAGCAGATCCCAGAACTAAAGAAGGTCACGGGCTGGTGTCTCCTTTTCTAGCCCTGGGTAGGTTTTGCTGGAGGAAAGGAGTAATTTTCTTTCAAAGCAACTTCTCTGACTGACGCCAAATTGTTCAGCAAGCCTGTTCTCAGTGATTTCGCGGTGAATTTGACAGTTTTTTGAGTGGGAAGAGCAGCCCCAATACAAGCAGCCAGTTTAGTTGGCCTCCAGCTATAAGACAGCCAGCATATGTGAGGGGACCAGAGCAGGAAAGATCTGGCACAAAAACAAACTCAGGAGAGAGATTAGAAATCAACGATTGTAAAGTTTTGTTAGGACATCAGAGGTGATTTTCCTGCTTCACCAGAAGGATTCTTTGAGCTTGTTTGTCCCCTAAAAACCGCTGGGTGCTTTGGGTCTCCTTTGGAGGGGAAAAAAGGCACTAGAAGTATTGCCATTGTTTTCACGCCTAGGTAATACCACTGGTGGCAGCTTTCCTCCTTGTTGCGTCTTGAAAGATACAGAAGGAGACTGCGAGTCTTTGTGTACAGCACACAGAAAACTGCTGCGTCATGTGGCTTGCATTTCTCTCTCAGCCCTGGAGCCATTTTGTTTAATACACTGTTCACCACTCCCTGTATCGGTTCCCTGGAGCTCAGACACATCCTTAGGGCAAGGCAGAAATATTTACTCCTTCATTCAACAGGCTGCAACACACAGCTGCCATTTACGATACACATACCGCCTGGATGGCAAAGTTGAGAGCTGGTGTTATCAACACAGAAGTCAAGAGACGAACATTTTGTTCTGTTTCTTTTCTGGAAGCTCTCCACAACAGCCAGCTTTGCTAAGGAGGTGCAGTTGTTGCATCCCTTAAATTTAGTCATCAGGAAGGTATTACAGGAATTCAGAAAAGAAAAACAAAGAGCAAGGAAACAAACCATCTTTGTTTAATTTTAAAGGTTTAAATGAAGCAAGAATGAAAGTAAAAAATACACCTTTCTCAAATAGCCCTGCATTTTCCTTCATCCCTGTGATGTCTCCAGGAGATAAGGCTCACAAGGAACCCCAGAGCATCCCCTTTGTTTAGCTGCAGATCAGCAAGACCAGTTAATATACTTGGAAAGATCAATGGCTAAGAGTCTCACTCGTGGCTGGATTTAAGCCCAGAGGGAATGCTGGCAGAGAGCAGGACCAGTTGTAGGAGCTGGAGCTGAAGCTGAAGCGAATTGGAGAAGCGACAGGATGATGACTAGGGCAGTGATGGTGAAAGACAGCAGGAGCGAGAGCAAGTTGATGGCTATTTTCAAAGGAGAACTGGCTACAACTTAGAGAATTCTGGCATTTGGTACAACTTGAGCTAACTTAGAGTGAGCACTGGGCATGTAGAGGAGTGAAGGGGAGAAAACAGTAGAATTTCGGGGCCCCTTTGATAATGAGTTTGGCGTTGAGGCAATGAGACAGCAGTTTGAATCCTCAAGAGGTAATTTTTCAGAGTGCGACTGACCAAACTGACCCTATGCGCTAGATCAGTTATGTGCCTGATGGAATGCTTAACATGCAGGTCAGAGAGACAGTTACAAAAAAAGTTCAGCCTATGTGCAAGGAGAGAAAGAGGGAGCTGTAAAAATGGTCATTTCTGATAGGACAGATCTGGTGCATCTCAGGGGTGGGCTAATATGTGGGAAACAAGAAGTTCCAAAGGTGGCACAAGTGTAGTGTGAGGAAAGAATGGAGCATGGCCTCCTGATCAAACATGGACAGAAGAGGCTGGAGTGCAGCCTTGGTCTTGTTAGTTTGCTGAGCCACAGTGGAAGAGCCACAAAAAAACAGCTGCAGAACCATATGCTATCAGCCCTCACCCATATGTTTTCTACTTTAAAATGAATAAAGCATCGATCTCTGGACGGCATCAAATGAGATGGTGCACACAGCATCAACGATTAATTGAAAGATAAGGATGATACATAGGACACTTGAAAAATCCCTAATCTGAATCAAGTAGATGATTGTCTGAACCACTGGAGATTCACAGTTCAGAGAAAGAGCGCATGGAGAGACATCTGCATAGCTCCCGCCATCCAAGCTACTGAGCACTAAAGAAATCCGCTGCTAGAATACATAAGCTATGAATAGCGTCGCCCCAACCCCACCCCAGCATGGCTGGTCAGGTACTGATACAAACAGAAACCCATTCACCTCCTCGTTTCCTGTGCTAGCAATCTGGATGACAATAGTGGTCTAAGAATTCAACTGGCAGCCCTGACACGCAGCAGACCCTGAGCACTGTCAACCTGGGAGAGGACTTCACTCACGAGCAAGAAACCAAAACGGCCTGTGACTCTGCACAGCACAACATGCACCTGTCTACTGGAAGGGGGGTTAGTTTAGTCATGACTAGCCTCTTGAGAGGTGGGGAAGTAGGTGTGCACCTGTCCGGCGAGTTTGCCACTCTGTTTATCGTATACGCAAGCCACCTTTCATGGCATTGTAACAGAGTCCTACAACTAACATCTTTGCAGTCGCCAGCTCATAACGTTCCTATTTTAGGCAGCTTCCTAGCCACCAACATAGCCCAGAATGAGGTCACTATGATGTGAAAGTTGGCAGTTCAGACACTGAACAGAGGACAAACACAATTTATTAGCAAATTAAGAAGTAGGAGTGGTGCAGCATCAACATATTTCTCCGAGGGGATAGAGAGCCATGCCACAAGGAAATTGCTGTAGGTAGTCTTATCACCATCTTACATTAGGTTTGACTTGGATCAGCCGTGTATCTTGCCTGTGTAACGCTGCACGCTAATTACAACTGTCCTGTGACAAAGGAAGTTCATGAACTAGAACAACAAATGGGTGACAAATGCATGAATGGACATTTGAAACTTTGAATCAGAGTGGGTATTTTAGGCTGGCACCCCTCCCCTCCCCACCCTCCCCACCCGCCCCCCTAAAAATGCAGATTTGGCTCAATCAAAATGATTCACCATTTTGTGTGACTTTCGTCAAATTGTTTTGGTCAAAATGAAGCATTTTCCCAGAAATGACTGAATGAAGTGATTCAACCTTATGAAAATCTTGGTTTGTTAGTGTTGGATTAAGAGGGGGTGCTGACAATAGCCCCTTTAGGCTTCAGTAGCCTAGTGGAAACCCGGAAAGCTGGGTTTGACGCCCTACTCTGGAACTAGGATTTGAACCCTGACCACTGGGCTAGGGGTATTTCCTCCCAAGCTCAGGACAGACAGTGAGAGAGAAAGTCTACAACACTGTTTCTTAAACTATGTTCTGCGGAACACTGATGTTCCATGAACAACTCACAAGTGTGCCGTGTGTTTGGAAAAATACACTGATGTTACGTATTTTCTGTTATTAAAACCAGATACAATGGTACTTCTTCATTGCTATAATACCTGATTAAATTACTTCACTTTGATTTTGCTACATATGTTGCTGTTTGGTTGTTTCTTTTTTTTTTTTTTTTTAAAAGAAAACTTTCATTGGTATTCCGCATGAAAAAATATTGTTGTTTGGTGTTCCGTGGTCTCAAAAAGTTTCAGAAACACTGGTCTAAAACACACCAGAACCTTTCTCCTTTCAGTTTTGTGGCTCTAGCACTTCATTTCCTTCTTTTATTAAAATGGCTAAAAATGCCTGAAATCAACATGTGACTTGACCAGACTTTCTGATTAAAAAATCCATAAAAATTCAATTCTGGTTCTACTGATTTTATCCCCCATTTTCCAGAACTAGTAAGAGAGCAGTGCAGCCTCAAAGCTTGTCTTTCTCACCAACAGAAGTTAGCCCATTAAAAGAGTTTTCTTCACTGCCCTTGTCCCTCTAATATTGAAAGATGTTAGAAGACCTACTGCTGCAGAACTGTCACCAGCAAGAACTGGGTCACCACAAACCCCCATGTCTGCTCTGTAGAAAGGACTAAGCTGTTCTACACTTCTCTGTCCATAGGCAGCTTCTCAGTGCAACGCGCAATTCCGGAGGGAAATGTTAGTATCCAGAAAAAAAAGAGGTGGAGGCGAACTGCAGCAAAAAAACATGGCCTGGCTCAGGCTTCACCTGCTTGTAAGACGATCTTTCTCTCCTCTAACCTTGTGTAGCTCTAGACACTAGAAAAGTTGCAGCCCTTGCGGTCTTCGGGAGTTAAAAAGGATTAATAATAGCCATTGGGTGGAAACAACACATCCTTGTTCACAGCCCCACTGCTTATCTGCAGCATGGGCTATAAAAAGCACGCTACTACAACAAGAAATGACATCACTGTACAGCAGCGGGAACTGGATTCAGCCAGACACCAGCTACAGATTTACATAAGACACCAGGTCAGAGCTCGTCGTTGGCTCCATCCACGTCATTTAAAATGTCTCACTTAAAGTCAGAAGCACTTGAACGCTTGCGTCGGTGTGTATCTGTTTTCGAGGGGGTTGTAGCAGGTGGTTACCTGCTCCAGGAGGAGAAAGGGTTAAACCCAGCCCCAGCAGAGGGCTCAAGAACCTCCGTGTACAGGCAGAGAACCTGGGGAAGGAGGAGCTCTGCTGAGAAGGGGAACACAGGCAAGAGGGTTGAAAGAGGACAATGCCACTCCCCCTTCACATTACTCTCAGGAGATGAGCCTTTGTGGTACCTACCGAGGGGTGACGAATGTGGATGCTTCAGCGCAGGGAACCTTAGGAGCAGGTCCCTACCAAATTCACTGCCATGCAAAACATGTCATGGACCAGGAAGTCTGATCTTTTCTGTGTTTTTACCTTAGACAATGCAGATTTCATTGGGGGGGGCAGCATTTCTCAAACTGGGGGGCCTGACCCAAAGAGGAACTGCAGGGGGATCGCAAGATTATTTTAGGAGGGGCATGGTATTGCCACCCTTGTTTCTGCACTGCCTTCAGAGCTGGGTGACTGGAGAGCAGTGGTTGTATGGTTGACCAGGTGCCCATATCTGAAGGCAGCACCCCTCAAGCAGTGGTGTAGAACTACGGCTGACCCGTGTCGCCTTGACTTCTGCAATGCTGCTTCCAGAACTGGGAGGACAGAAAGTGACAGCTACTGTCTGCTAAGTCAGTGGGTTTCTGGTAGACAACCAGCACCCTATCATCAATCTCAGCCTTGACTATTCCACACTAGAGATACATTTCCTGGACACCAAAGTACGAATTACTGATGGCCACATCGACACCACTCTCTAATGGAAGCCCACTGACTGCTACACTTACCTACATGCCTCCAGCTTCCATTCAGCACACACCACATCATCTGTTGTTTATAGTCAAGCCCTTAGATACGATTGCATCTGCTCTGATCCTACTGACAGAGACCTAAAACTTCAAGGCCTTTATCAAGCATTAACAAAACTTAATTACCCACTGGGAGAAGTAGAAAACAGATTGCCAGGGCCAGACGAATACCCAGAAACCAGTTACTTCAATATAGGCCCAAGAAGGTCAATAACAGAACACCACTTGTCATCACCTATAGCCCCATCTCAAACCCCTGCAACGCATCATTTGAAGATCTACAACCTATTCTAGATCATAATGCTATGCTCCAGAAGGCCCTAGGTGACAGGCCTGTCCTCTCAGATAGACAACCAGATAACCTAAGAAAGAGTCTCACTAGCAATCACAGGCTACACCACAGTAACACTAATCCTGGAACTTCTCCTTGCAACAAACCCTGTTGCCAACTTTGTCCACATATTTATTCTGGGTATAGCATCACTGGACCTAACCACATTAGTTTCAAGATCAAGGGCTCTTTCTTGTGTACCTCGACCAATATTATATATGCATTATGTGCCAGCAATGCCCCTCTACTATGTACAGTGGACAAACCGGACAAAGTCTTTGCTAAAGAATGAATAGACACAGAGAAGACATCAGGAATCTCCATACACATAAACCGGTCATTGAGCATATCAGTGTAGAATGCCATTCTGTTAAAGACCTGAGAATATACGTCTTACAACAGAGAGATGTTAAAAACAGATTGCACGGGAGATTTGTGAACTGGAGTTCATATTCAAATTCAACACATTAACACTTGGTATGAACAAAGACGCCAATTACCTCACGCATTACAAGGACTGCTTCCCTTCCTTTGATGCTCGTAATTATCTCAGGCAAGACACTTAACATCCCCCGCCGCCCCCTGCTTCAGTCCTATGTACTTGATTTGTCAGTTTTTATTCCAATTTTTTTTTTGGACCTCTGTACTTACAGATGTCAGTCTGTACTGGAAATGCTATTGATCTGATGAAGTGGGTCTGTCCCACGAAAGCACATCACCGAATAAATCATTTTGTTAGTCTTTAAAGTGCTACATGATTACCACTGCCACATGTGGGGGAAAATGCATGAGACCAGATGTTTGTGAGCAGAAGAAGGACCTGCCCCCTCTAGGTCACCTGGGTGACAGATGACTCCCTGTCATGGATGAAGGGAGGGGGAAGAGACCATCACTGTACTTTTGCCAAACCAAATTCAAGCTGCTTTGTCACCTACTGCTTTTTTGTTCACCTGTCTCTGCTCTCTCCTGTCCTACCTCCTCCCTCTAGCCAAACTGCATAAATATCTCCCCAGTTCTCCTTTCTGAGCCTTCTTCAATGTGGTCCCCCGGGATTACAGCCCATTCCCATCAACAACCTTCCTAGAAGTTACCCTTCTTCTACAAGGATAGGAAATCAGGTTCTTCCCTCAGAGAAAGGACAAGAAACCAGAGTGATAAAAACCCCTTAGAAAAATCCAAGTCAAGATGGCAGAACTAAGAAAGCACCTCCTAAAAGCTATGGTTGGGGCACATTGCTAGTCACCTCATCCAGTCACTTCACATTTTCGTATATGTGACTATTTAACCTTTAAAAACAAATCTCCCTCTTTTGTGTGTGCACATGCGCGCACACGCACACACACACTCTTTGCAGCATAGCCAGTGGCTCAACCCTCTAGTATTAGACCTCTGGCAGCACAAATTCTTCTATTGCTTCATTATTCGTACAGGCTGACCTTCTCTAGCCCACCACCCTCAGGATTTGCCCAATGCTGAGCCAGAAAATTTGCTGGACCATGGGAGGACAATATTGCCTAGCAGCATTACCAACACTTCCACTGCTTACTGGGCTCTCAGAAGACATTTAGGGGTAAAGGAGAGCTAAATAACAGCACAGAACCCTGAGAGTTAGGACTGGTGGCTGGAAACAAACTTTATGGGACCACAGGAAACTTGGCTGTACCTATAAGTGGATGTCTGGCTAACTAAAATCATACTGGACAATGGATGTTCCCAGACCAGAGAGTGCTGGACTAGAGAGCTTCAAACTGTACTCTCCTTCAGCCCTATGAAAGGGGCCAAAATTACATGACAATTAAGTGATCATGGAATGATTCACTCCGGATAACCCTAGCAGCCTGCCATAGTGCTTTAACCATCCTCTGAGAAGAATGCAGGGTGCTCACATGTGGCTCCTGCTGAAGCTTTCATCTCAAAGGAGACATCTGCTGAAATCACTTTTACTCACCGAGGTGTCTTCTGAGCAAGAAGCTATGATGTTTTCAATAAAAGGGTTCCACTTGATGTCAAGCACATTGCCTTGGTGACCACAGACTTTTGGGTAGTTTGGTTCGATCCTCCCGGTCTGTAAGGGAGATAGACAGGATCAGTAACAATTCTAGTCACCATTAGAATTACACTCATGGTAAGAGAGAGTGCGCAGCTCATTTGCATAACTCCCACATCAGCAGCTCAGTTTTCTTTCTCTAGGCTGTTTCAGAGATCAGATTTCATTGTCTCCCTCTTCTCTGTGATTCCAGTGAGCCTGGTTAACTGTGAAAAACAAATCTAAACTATGTTGATTTCCTCCGGATATTACAACAATTTAACAGCATGGCATCTCTACAATGATCAAAAGGTGCCACAGAGAATTAGCTGGAAACAAAGAGGTGCCTTAGAAGAGAAAGAATGCTTTTTTTGCATTCAAATTCTCCCTCAACAGGCAGATGCATTACATCCCGGTGAAATATGTAAGGAAAGAGTTTGACATTTTCTATTTGATGCATTAGATTGATTTAGTTGGGATGACGTTGGAAATCAGCTTGACAAATTGAAAAAGTAAATGCATGATTGGGTAGGGTCAATTCAAACATCATCACCACAAGGACAAATAGATATCTGAGGTGCAAAAAGAGATGCTTGCTGGATGACACAGAACAGATATTAACCATGCTGAGGTCGGTGCCACAATATTATCTTTTCCTCCAGAAAGCAAGAGGAAGTCATCATATTCTTTCCATTCAAGGAACTTCCTGCAACTATCACTTAGCAATTATTCATAAGTATAGAAACAAACCATATTCCTTTCCCTTAGTTATGCAACTAACTTCAATCCTGCAGTGTAATGTTCTGTCCAGGCTTCAGCCAGGCTGTGTCTAGCAGAATTTTGTGTGATGAGTTTCCAGGGTTTGTTTAGCTGATGGGTTTGTATTTCTTGGGGGAATTTTGATGGTCTCATACTTTTATTTGTATCAATGTAAATGCTCACAGAGGTAGGCTGCAAATTGCATCCCAAGTGGCAAATAAATAAAACTAAAATCTACTCATTTGGAGTCTGAATTCTCAACTACTTGTGGAAGTTACCAAACAATTTAGGGGAAAGAAAACAATTTACACTTTCTGGGCAGGAACATTTACAATAGCACGACAATAATGACATTACTAAATAGCTTCCTCCCTCTCTCCAAACTCTAAAGTCACACTGACAGTTTTTTAAAATATTCTAGCCAACCAGATGTAGTCGCCTATAGCATAGGAACCCTGCAGATTTTATAAAGTGTGAAGAGCACTTAGCACTTTAGATGTGATTTTTCTATACAAGGAGTAAAAATTCCATAGGAAAACTTTTAGGAATGGCCTGTTTTTCCTAGAGATGGGCACAATTTTCTACTGCAAACCAGTATTTTGGAAGGGCTTACTTTGTATTTTTTTTGTGGGGGAAGGAGAGGGACCCATATCTGGTCAAACAAAAAGTTTCACAAATGTCAGAACAGTTCATTTCAGCATCTCAAAGAAAATCTGACTTTTAATTTTGGAAATTTGCTCAATTCTATTTTTTTAAAAAAGCTGTTCCTAAAAGATTTAAACAACATCAAAAATTAAAGGACATTTTTTAAATGAATCGCTTATTGTTCTGGGGTGACCCAATGATTTTTCCCCTCTTCAAAGTTTTGCTCCATCCACTACACCAAGTCAGTTATTTACACACTCTTATGTTTCCCCTCTATTTGCAGAAAGAAAGCGGAAAGATTTTTAAAATGCACAGTTCACCTGGTGACTACAGCACACAGCTCTATTAATGCACATCAATCTCTTGTGTTAGTATCCTCTCCACAGTGGAAATATAAAATATTCCCCAGTCTTCTCTGGCTGAATTTATAAGACTACTCTACATTCTGCTCTGTCTTAAACTGTCTGCATACAGCAGCCAAGGGGCTGTTTATTCAGTCTCTTAATTAGGGCACAAGACTTGCAGACATTGCTATTTCCTTTGTTCTCTTCTTTTTGTAAGGCCACACTGAAATGTCAGATATTAATGCACAGGCTTCTTATGTCCACTAGGAGGTGGTGTCAGGCCTTTTAAAAGCTAGAAAGCAAGACCAGTCAGAATGCTATATGCACTAAATATTTAATAGCATCTTCAGCACTGACCTTCAAGTATTTACCTCCTGGCTTCATTTAATGTGAACAAAGAAACGCACATGGGTAAGTCCTTGCTTTCTGTAATCTCTCAGTAAAGCAACCATCTGTGAGGCAGACTTGTAGCCTCCTACTGTAATAGTTCAGCAAATACGCAGGCAGCTGGTATTTTGTAATCTATTGTAACACAAAGGGAGGGGAGAAGGATATAGTGTTTCTGCCAAGGCTGCCATCTTGAATTCCCTGGGAGTGGTCAGATGCCAGACGCTGCCTCCTGGGGAGATTATGTAAATGAATTTGTCCCTACTGAACTAGTCTGTGAATTGCCAGGGACCCTCGTATCCGGTTGTGGGGGTGTCACTGCTCCCTAAGGGCAGCTGCACTTCTGCGTCACAGCCACTGTGGCCCCAGAAAGGAGCACAGATACCTGTTGTTAACAAAGTCTAGCACAGGGTCCAAGAGATGGACTGGAATGTTTGCTTTATTCTGGGAACAAAGCCCAGTAAAAGCAGTGGCAGCTAATATATTGGTGTCCTGCCATCCCCAGCCAAGAGAAATTTTGTGTCATACACAGAATAGGCCCTTTACGATGCGGCAATGGAGGATATGAATGGCCAATTCTGGAGGTTTCATCATGTGTTGCAGCAGAGCCTAGAGAGCCTCAATACAGGAACAGGATACCAATCGCTGCATGAGCTTGTAAGAGTCCACAGCCAAGGACATAACATGCACAGCAACACTACAAGGAATTGCTAGTGGGCATTATTCAGAGCAGCTAACGGAAAAGTATGAGAGAGGTCGCTGTGTTGTCTGTGGCCACAAAAATAACAAAAAGTCCTGTGGCACTTTATAGACTGACAGATTTATTGGAGCATAAGCTTCTGTTGGCAAAGACCTACTTCGCCAGAAGCATGGTGAAGGAAAATACCGCATTGACATGGCATGCAGAAGGTCACGGCACCGCCACAGCTGAAATTTGGCCAATTTGCCACACAAAGTCATTTGTGAAACCATGAAACTCTACTCATTTCCTGGTGATGTATCAGGGGGATGTTTGAGCACAGATGCAGCAGGTAAGACAATAGAAAAGAAATTCAACCTAAGGTGCACAACTCCAGCTTTGAGAATGGCGTAGCTGGAGTTAATATACCTTAGGTCAAATTTCTGGCGTGGCCCCACTGTGGAAGGTTGACAGGAGCTATTCTTCCATCAACATCCCTTATTCCTCACTGCTGCAAGGAGCACTGCTTTTAACGGGGGAGCCCTCATGGGTCAATTCAGTGTATTCCCATTCGGTATGCTAAGTTGAACCCCAGAAGATCGACCGCAGCAGCGTCAATTTTCTCCTTAGTGTAGACATACCCTTACAGGGGTGAAACACAAAAAAATTCAACAGAAAGCAGAAAGGCTTGCAAAGGTTTCCTTAGAATCACAAAGCCATTTTTGCTGGAAAAGCATTTTGAAAAGACCATTTGCAGTTAGCTGCAACAATAACTCTGCAGATGTAGGAAGAACATAGGAGAAAGTAGGAAAAAGAAAATGGTATACAATGTCCATACGTTACAGCAATAATTTCCAGCTGGTATTCCGGCTCCTATTCTGTCTACCCAGTGCCTAATGTTCCAGTTTAATTCAGATTTTATTTTATTACAATTCAGTAAGCAACGGTAATAACCAATGTTCCCTGTATTTTTTACAACCCTATGCACTCGCAGAATAAATTTTATTATGTGCGCTGAGGCACATGGGTATGTGCACCACCAAAAGAGACACATACTGCAAGCTGTGGGCACTCTGCTAGTCAGCTGGGCAGCAGCTGAATCTCTGCTCAGTGGCAGCCCAAGTGCTCATCTTACAGGGAACACTGGTGGTAACCTGCATCCTGTGAAAAGATCGCTCTTCAAAAACAGAGATTAGGACAGCAGAAATGGTCAAATTAAAAGCCAGAGTGATTAGTGCATTGCAATCAGCTTAAATTCCAGCATCTGCTTTCTTGTTTCCAAAGGCTGTTTTAATACTTTACGTTCTGTTTGTTTCATTCAATGAAGGTTTTAACTGAATTCTAGAATGTGGCTTCTATGAATCAATTGTTCCACCAGCAGGCTTGGCTGGGCTCGATTTTTATCTGTAAATGTTGGTAAACCTCAATTTCACTGCCAAAGAAAAAAGTATTTCTGTTGGTGATAACTGAAATGTGCAACACGGCCAAGTTAGAAAAACACTGCCTGAGAACTTGTTAGAACTTGATTTAAGCATATTTACTTTATGTATTTGAACATGCACTGTTGACCATTTGTGTTTTACTGGTTACAAAAGCTTTAACTTTTTGAATCTCAACATCTGTTGCTAAATAATTATTTCTTAACACTCCCTCCACAATTCTTCGCAACGGAGAAAATTTTAAATGCGATAAACATAGAAAAAATGTTTGAACATTGATATTATTTCTCAAAATGATAAAAATTCAGTTCTGCCAAGCCTGCATATCAGGCCAGAACCAAGCCCTACTTGCGAAACAGGGCGTTTATTATTTGCGTCATTTTCAGTTACCAACGTGAAGAGAAAAAAATGTCTGCACCCGCTCATCACTTTCAATACATGAACAAACGGACACATTCAGGTACATCACTGACGTAATAATGGCTCATTTTCAGCAGCTCCCCTTTGCCCTTTAATGAAATCTTTTTTGAAACATTCATTTGTTTCTGGGAACATGACAGCTACAGGATTACGCCCCTTTTTTTAGCCTGCCTGCATTGAGCACTTAATGCTACATTGATTTCTGATTTATGAGCCTCTTTCTAATTAGGGCATGTTAGGCAAATTCCCTAACCATATGGCACACACTTCATGTTTACACCCTGTGACTGATAGCAGTCAGCGTGAATTTGACCTACATCAGGCCCAATTCCAGTTGTGTCAGGTGAAGATTTAAAGAAAGGGAGGCTAGAAACGTTAAAAGATATCAGGTCAAGCTCCTGTTCCTTTAGGGCAGGTTCCAATTAGGTATTTCACATTGTGGGTCACTTTGGATGACTCCAAAGGTCTAAATTTTATGCTGCTGCCTCTGAACTACCAGAGCAGATCTAATGGGTCAGACTTAGCCATTTCGTGGACTCCCCTCATCTATTAAGCTAATGGGCTTTCTTAAGCCAATACCTCTACTTACCATTATGACTGTCTAATAATTCCACTTTAATTAAGCAATAATGATCAATGTACTAGGCATATCCTAGGGATTAACACATGACTGGGAGAATTGAGGATGGTGAATTCCCAAGAAACCTCTGGTCTGAGTTCATCAGTGCGACTATAAATCTTGTTTAGATGTTTAGGACCAAAACCAAGTAAACCATTAGGTATTTTCCCCAGGGCATTGTCAGTCCTCCAGAAGGGCGTTGGGAGAATTCAAGAAGTGCTGACTCTGAACAATAGCCAATCTGCCTCTTTGTTTCCCTAAATGTTCTCTCTCCACCTGAGTTATAAATGCTCCAAACATTTGCACTGGCTGGAGCCTTCTAGGTGTATCATAAAAAGTGAACTTCTTGGTGGCACCCTCTACCTCAGCAGTCTTCCCAGTTATACTAAAAATCAAGGTCTTGATTCTCTTCCCAATCTAACCCGAGCAGTGTCAGGAGAGACACTCCATGTGTGAATCCAGCTCATATTTTTATTTTTGTTTCCCACCACAGATTAGAATCATAGGGTTGGAAAAGACCTCAGGAGGTCATCCAGTCCAATCCCTTGCTCAAAGCAGGACCAATCCAAACTAAATCATCCCAGCCAGGGCTTTGTGAAGCCAGGACTTAATAACCTCTAGGGATGGAGATTCTACCACCTCTCTAGGTAATGCATTCCAGAGCTTCACCACCCTCTGTTAGGAATTATTAGGAGTTAGTTTATTCCTAATATCCAACTTAGACCTCTTCCATTGTAACTTGAGACCACTGCTCCTTGTTCTGTCACCCGTCAGAAGTATATAAGTAAAAGCATATAAAGGCCCCAAAAATTTAAGACAAAGATTGGAGAGTTAAGTCATTACAGATGAGTGAATCTTCCCACAAATCTTTGCTTTTCTGTTGACAGAGATGGTGAACTTAAACATACAGGATACGCAATCACATTCTTGGCACCAGCTTGAACAGGTTCCTTTTCAGGCGGCTGTTCTGTGCTTTCTCTCTCTCTGGGTCCAGTAGGCTGTTCCAGACACACTAGGCTCAGTGCTGGAACAGGGGGATGGAGCAGGTTGCCAGAAGGTGACTTTGTGCCTCCTATAGCCTAGGATTATCTGCCCAGTGCTCCAATTTGGGCTTGAGTGAAACAGCCCCGGGTTTCTTTGCATCAGATGGGAACAGCCCAAGTTCAGCAGTGCTCTTGGCCAAACCTTTGGCAAAGTCCTACCATGGGTGCTGAGGGGGAACAGCACAGCACCAATACAGCCCAGTCTTTGCCATCCAAGCACCTATGCTGCTTGGTGTGACCACTGTTTGTGTCCTGCAAGTCTCTGAAATGTTGCCAAAGAGCCATAAGGCAACGAAGAAATGGCCTTTTTCTTTTCTGTGAAAAGGAACCTTCTTTGTGAACATGTTTCTTTCCCGTTTCCTTTCGGGTGCGTCCACACTATTTCAGTGATTCATCACAGAGTCACCTCCCTCAAGTCAGCCTAAGATGAGAGAGAGACACCCCACTGCTGAACAAGGTAATTGCTTTACAGGGCCTGGGCTCGTAGTTCACAGTGCTACAGCAAACTGGGCCATACCACGAATGCATTCACTGGCTATGGTGGACAGAAGGGGCTACTGTCATCACCTAGTCTGACCTCCAGTATGGCTCCTTCGCTGCGCTGAGCCCCGCCCCCGCCCCCCGGGTTCCTGTGACTGGGGCTACCGGAGGGGTGTGGAGGCTCTGTCTCCCAGCCCCATGGAAGCCTCTTGGCCCCTGCATGACTGTGGGCTCAGTGGGGGCTCCGGCTGCTGGCCCCACTCTGAGAGAAGGTACCAGTACGCTAGATTCTGAACAATTTCATTTTTGTTTTTCAAATCACTGTACAGCTGCTCTGATAATGTGCTAAAGCCTCTTTTATATATGCACCAGCCTTCCTCGTTTCACTAGCTCTTGAGCTGCCACAAAACTAGCCACAGTGATGCTACTTGGTGATTTCATCCATTTAGCAAATGTGTTCTTACTTGGCTCTGCTTTGCGTAGCAGCTCTTTCTCGCCTTTTTTCGGGCATCTCCAGCTGGACACTGTTTGGAAAAAGCAGTGCGTTTTTTGAGACAATGCCTCTTCAGGCTGCATTTTTTGTTGATGGCCAATTTCTTATTGGAAATGAGACATAAAGGGAGTCCAGTTGAACTGGACAGACATGCGAAGGATTGGGTCCACTCAGTTTAAAATTCTGTTTTCACCTTCGGTTTCCCTATTTATTGAAGCCATTCCAACCCCACTTTAATTCTGCCAATTCTACTTCACCTTTAATTTCAGTTGTCTTTCTTAAAATGTGTGTTGCCTTTCACAGCAGGAATGCCACAAGCTTCCTTTTCCTTTTCAAAATCAAGACTTTATTTGCAACACGATCTAAACACAGCTAAAATATCATATCCCACAATTCACTGCACATATTAAAGGGGAAGTTATCTAACATTTTAAGATCACGTATCATTTGCTATTCAAATCTGAGCTGTTCACCGTTGGGCTTTTAGACATTCACCTCTTATTGAAAATAACCAGGAGAGCTTTTTTTTTACTTTGCAGTTACAGTGTTGGGAGCCACAAAGAAGTTCTTAAAGAGCTGCAGGTTGCAGACCCTGGTTTCAGGTGGTGGTTGGCAGGATTAGCTGGTCTTCTGTTAATCCACAGGCAGCCTGGCATGGCTTTGAGCAAGGTCCTGGCTGCATAGGGGAGGAGGGGCGGAGCTGCGTTCCCGCCTCACGTGCCGATGGAAATCAGCCTGCATGCCACTCTTGGCGCCTGTGCCAGGGGTTGCTGACCCCTGTGCTAGATCAAACTCCCGAAGATTGACCTCCAGAGCATTCACCTAGGTAAATATAGATGTGCCCTCACTTACTTCCTGTTTTCATGGGTGCATTAGCATGACAATTAACACCGCAGGGCCTGGAGATCACCCTTTCAAAGCTGACCAGAAATACAAATGCATGCGGCTGCTGCTGAACTCCAAAAGAACAGATCCTCTGACCATGTCTGGTAATGAGCAACCCCTAATTTTGAGCATCTAGCTGAACAATAGGTTTTGTGCACTGTAGATGTACCATTCTTTCTCACAATCCATTAGGCTTTCTGGAGCACACAGACACTGCTCAGTCACTAGACCACTACGGTGCAAGATTTTTTTTCTTTTTAATGAAGACAAATGAACGCTGGCATTTCCCGAAAGCAGACGGCAGGATCTGGAACTGGTGCAGATCTTTTGCGTTCCCCATAAAGATCCACACCTCTTCCCCATTCCCAGAGACAGTTTGACAACTGTTGTCCGTTTATGAAATATTAACAAAGGCAGAACCTGACGTAGCAACCCTGTTGTACTCACTCAGCCTCTCCTCTTCACCGAGCACAAACATGCAGAGCACAAGTTCCGAAACATTTGAAAATAACGGGTAAGTGAAGCTTGTGCGGTTAACGCTGATAAGTACAAATTGGCGATTTCCTGCACTGTAATTTCCCACTCGTCATTCTAAGGGAAACCTTGTCAGCATTAGTAGTTTAAGCCCCACTGGAATTCTAATCACTCGGTGAAGCTGTGTCTATAACCCCTGGGCTAGTTAAAGCTCAGTGACCCAAATATAATTTTCCTTTAAGTGTGGGAGCACAAGGTCTGTGCTCTACCGAGTAAGCTTTTGCCCGCAGGCTCCTGCCCGTTTTGACATTTGTCGTCACAGGGACTTGAAGGAGTAAATTCTTCGGCAGATTTAAGCATTCAATGCATTTTTTCTTTTTTGGCCTGGGAACCAGAGCAATTAAGCAGCATCATTCTGGAGCAAAGGAATTAATGTTATGATGTCTTGGGAGAGGGGGAAGAGGACTATGAATTTTTTAGCATGGTTAAGTCAGTCATTTTGCCAGTTGGTGAATGAGAAGGAATCTGTGCTTTGGAAATGGTTAGTCAGTGCGCCAAAGCAGGGTTTGGCGATTACTCCAGTACCAGAAGCACAGTTTCAATGGACAGTGCCTGTGTTAAGATGCCCAATGACAGATGCACATGTCTTCCCCACGCAAGCCTTTCTGAGCAGTCCCCTTTCAACAACAGCTTTAAAAGGCATTGTCAAATCTCCTCCATTTCCAGCTCCTCTACGTATTTTAAAATCAAAACAAAGAGCAGTCAAGTAGCACTTTAAAGACTAGCAAAATAGTTTATTGGGTGAGCTTTTGTGGGACGGACCCACTTCTTTGAAATGTGGCTTTTACAATCAAATGCTTAGCTAACGGGCCAAGTTTGTACTGCTCACAGACTTCTTTCTACAGGCAATAACTTGACTATGCAGGGACCATACAGATATCTGTCGCCTGCCGAGAGCTGTCTGGTGTTACTGTACTGGGAGAAGAGGAAGGTAGGTGTATTCCAACACAGGCAGCAGGCCCATCCCAAAGCTCTTTTCCTTTGAAGCTTCACTTGCAGCAGTCTCAGGCTTCAAAGATTTGTTGGAAGTGCTGGGGGCTTACATGCAATTTTCAGTTGCGTGCCTGCCCTGGAAATCTTATTTCAGCACTATGAGTGTCAGGCGCATTTGAAGGGAGTTTGTCAGGGCTTCAGATCCTCTGATTAAAAAGGGAGCTTCAAAGTTTCACAAGGTCTTTTAACAAAGACTCCTCCTCTCCTGCCCACCCCACAACGGTGGGAATTTGTTGTTTTGACTGCAGGAAGCAAGCCCTCTCAAGTCTGCCACAACATGCTTTATCGAGGCCAGGCTGCAAACTGACAGCTTTTTCTCTTCCTCATGCCCTCTAGTGTTTGCAAAGAAATGCTGCATTTATGCACTCCTCCAATACACCATCCTGCTGTGGTCTGTGATTAGCCATGCACAGCCCTGTTCCTGTTCTCCAAAAGGGGCACCGATTTTTTGAGGATCGGGGCTTGAATAAGTTTTTCCTGGTATAAAAAGGCATGAATATTCACGAGACTTTTACCTTCCACCAACATGCCTGCAAATAAGACAAGTTGCTCATATCCCAATTGCTATTTGCTTCCTGTAAAGAGTCAGTAAAACCGACGGGCCACTTTCCCCCGTTTTTAAAAACTCCAGCAACTCCTACCCTTGTGCTGCCTGTCCAGCATTAGTGCCCACACATTTAAAGCTTGTGCACAATCCAAGAAGAGAAGCCAGGCACGATTAGGAATAGGAATAAAAAAGCACCATGGAGAATGGCTCCAAATTTCTTTCTCCCCTCAGTGTGATTTGCGCATTAATTGCTGATAATTTCTACCTTGTCATTTTCATTTGACGTGTAACGTTCCAGTGAGGCAATGGGACATGATGAGTTTTCCTATGAAAATGTTTCAGTACCTATATAATGCCTAGTGGCTGGGTTAAAAAGAGGAAATCCATTTTGGTATTGCTTTATTGAGGCTTTAAAGAATTGCGCCAATCTATAAAGAGTGAAATTAACCCCTATTCATTTGGGGGGAAGGGTCCCCTCCTCTTCCAGACGGACTTGCACTCTTGCAACAGACAGGCACAATCCTTCCCGCAGGACCATACCTTGCTGAGCGGCCCAAGAGCATTCAGTGTGTGCTTAGACCCTTGAGAGAGCTGTTCATCACTATGCCTCGTGCCAGCCAAACAGGAGGCATCAGACAAGGTGAAGAGGCCAGCTGACGCTTAACAGGCAGGGAAATGAATGGCCCTGCATTTGGCAGTTGTGACTAGAATGGTTCTTCTGCCGAGGAATCAGCTTCCTTCCCTGCTTCACATGTCTGCTGTTCTCGCTTGGAGGGAAACAAGCTTCCTTCAAGGGCAAGATGAGCTTTGATTACGTAAAAGGGAGATGCTTGGGGCAAGTCCCCTCATCTCTGGAGGATCCCACTGAGGCTGATAGGCACACACAACTTTCTTGGCCAAGGGAATTTAAAATTTGGCAGAAAAAGGAGCAGCCCATCAGAGATGATGCAGCTACCCGTCCTGGCTCTCTTTCTCCCCCCAGAACTTCCTATAGACCGTAAATGAAGGTGGGGAGAGAGAAGCAAGTCTTGTATGGGACCAATGTTCCCTCTAAGTCTTTCTACCCGTGAGTGGAATAAATTTTACAGTACATTTTAAAAACAATAGAGAAAATCAGGTATAGGATAATAATTTTAGGTAACTTTTTATACTGGTAACTAGAAAAGAACAAGAAACATTCTTAGGATATCATCCACTTGTTACATGCACCAAGGCATGTGTGGCTGGGCACCACCAGTAGAAACACAGGCTGCCAGCTGTGGGTGCTGCAGGTGCTCTGCTAATCAGCTGGGTGGCACCTGAATCTCTCCTGGGTGGCTGCCCAAGCACTCAGCTTATAGGGACTGGGACTCTCTGCTCCTTTTCGGGAGCAAAGGGAGTCAGGGAGATATTCCCCCCTCCCTGGGTTTCTACTGCCCTGTTAGGTGCATTATAGGGTGGTGTGGGGAGGGGTTTGACATCTTTCCGTTAAAGCATGAAGGGTTAGCCCCCACTGGACACAAGACAGCTTTGTGTTGTGACAGCTTGGCAAGAGTCTTGACTTTTTCACTTCGAGGGCAGACCCTATGCAGATCTTTGCCAAACCTTCTCCATAACCTGGGGTTTGTTGCATAATGTCCATTATGTAAATAAGTGACATGAGGAGAAATGTGGATTCGCGTGTCTAAGGCTACAGGAAGCATTTGCTTTCTTTAAAAACACCTAACACCAAAATCATGGCAAGCTGCACCACCGTTTGTGCTCTGGGGAAGTGAATAAGGCGGCTTCTTCATTACATATTGGCATGTTCCGCATTTAGCCTCTAAGAGCCAACGATCGTGGTTGTGTGTCAGTCACATGATCTGAACCATACTCCGACAGAGTCAACCCAGGCCAAGGTAATTCAGAGCACCTGCGTGCTCCCTACTGGCTCCTCCATCTGGGTCAATCTGCCTGACCCAATTAGAAGGTGACCCAGGCAGAAGTATTGAATTGCAGGAAGCCAAACAAATGAAAATGTCATTGTGCACTGCAAACATACCACTATCTCTATCAGCAGCAATTCTAGGCTCTGTAGGGATTTCTGCAGTGTGTGAATATTGGGAGGTTTGCAGACCAGGCACAATAAAACTGGCAAATATGTACACGCAAAGACTGCTAAAATGCAAGACTGCATCTTGTTTTCTTCAAAAGTTTGCCAAATTTTGTTAATTTTTCCCTCTAGAACGTGATCACTCATTTAAAAAAAAAATTCCCAAGGCAAAGTTTTTGTACTCAAGCAAAGGTGGCTTTGCAGCCTAAAAATAAAGGAAATAAAGTCATTCTCAAATGATTTTGAAGTGAGGATCGCTATTTTGCCACGTTAAAGGGGACAAACTGGAATTTCAGTTCCAACAACCCCAAACTATGGCACAAATCAGAACTGTCACCCTGGAAAAAAAAAGCATAACCATAGTTCTGTTCAATCAGACTTAAAAAATTTAAATAGAGAAAGACAAAGGAGATTACTAGTGTGCTTTTCTGATGCCAAACACAGCAAAATCTATCCCACCGTTCAACTGTCAATGGAAGTAAACACAAAGTGAATCCACTGCATGAATGCAGATGGACATTTGGTTTTAATCAATTAGTTGCTGTCAGTTGCATTCTAAGTACTTTTTGGAGTCGCATGTATATGACACAGTATCACTACAGCAACTGAATGTCACATGTTATCGACTTCCTGGAAAATAAACACGAGCGGCAACAAGTCAAGCACAACATTCACTTTACCTGTCTTTGCCAACTGAGCAAAACAGACTTCTCCCAAGGCCAAGGTTTTAGAAATCTGCCCCTCCGCTCCCCTCCCCATCTCCCTGTCAACCTCCAGGCAGGCAAGAATTCCGCAGACCCAGGAACGTGGCAATGGTGAACTCGCACTCTGAATGGCAGCTGCCCAACTGCACACACTGGTCATAGCAGGGAAATGAAGAATCTCCACAAGCACGTGCACGCGGGTGCCGGCACTGGTACCAGGGAAGCGCATGAGAAAACCACACCCGCCATTCCTGCCTTAGATTGCTCCTCTGCGCTAGCCTCTCTGCAGCTGCTTTGGAGCCCACACTCTGCCCGCTGGGTCCAAGCTTTCCAGCAGCCACCTACGCATCTCTCCCTGTCAGAGTTGGCCCTAGCAAGAGATCATGCAAAATTCCCACGAGTGCCTGAGCAACAAAAGACATCCGTAGCTAAATCCTGTGACCAGCTCTCTCAGTGCCTTGCCATTCTGTATGTCATAGGCTCATGTCTCTCATTAGGTCAGCTAACAGACACTGTCTAGGAATAGTCCCCATTACCTGCTGCTGCTGCCTTTGATAGCATGTTAGGAGTAAGGACCCCGTGCTCAGACAACCTGGTCAAACATCTTATAATTAAATCCAGAAGACTCCCAGACTCCTTTCAAATATACATTGGGAATGTTAGAAGACCAATCAAATTGTTCCCATTAATTTGATCTACTTACTGCAAATGGACAGGAGCATGGTCTATGCAGGAGCACAGGGGCCTGACGGGCAAAAGCGGGTCTTTGCCCATGAAAGCTTATGCTCCAAAATATGGTAGTCTGTAAGGTGCCGCAGGACTTCTTCTTGTTCTCGTAGACACAGACTAACACGGATACTTCTCTGATCCTAATAACAGCCCAGAAAACTGAGAGCCAGGACTGGTGGCTGCAAAGAAACTTGATGGGACTGTGGGAAACTTGGCCACACCCATGACAAGTGGACATCCAACTAACTAAAACCATGCCGGATTACAGATGTTGCGAATGAGAGAATTACAGATTACAGAGGTTCAACCTGTATAAGAACATGCAGGGCCCCTTCGCCAGATTTCTAAGTTACAATAGGGCAAAGTTACACATGTTTTTATGTGGGGTTTTGTCCTCCTGAATATTTTTAAGTCACACCTCACATCCCATGTATAAAAATACTTCATCAACATATACACAACTTAGTCCCCTGTAAGAATACATTAGCAATAAATAGCTGAAAGAAAACACACATATCATGACATTGCTGGACATATTTACGATTTAAGTGCTAGTCACTACACCTGCATGGCTATAAGAAGAATCCGGTTAGCCACAGACATGACATCTTCTGCCTAGCCCTTGTCTAAAATGTTAATTACCTGAACTTCCCTGGGTAACTAGCAAGAAAGACCATCCCAGTGGGCAATTATTTTTTCTTACTTACCTCCCTCTGCAGGACATTGCTAACTTACTAACCTCTCCAGGACAGGTCTACAAAGCATTAGAGACGTCTAATCTAAAATACAGCAACAAACTCATGAGCTTTACATAGACAGTTGAGTTGCACAAATTAAAACTACAAAGCTTCGCCGAATTGGTATTTACATTTATCCCAGAACAACAGCCAAGATCAACCCCTGTTATTTCAAATAGACAAAAAGGCCAAACGAAATTCCCATTAAATTGGATTATGTGCACAATGGAAAAAAAGAAAAAGAAAAAACATCTTGACTGGCAAGAAAAAGCCATTTTTCCCTAAAGGGGACTTGGCTTATTCTGGACTTCAACCAGCAGAGGGTGCAAGTATTTGAGCGATGACAACTGGAGCCTGAGGGATGCATCAAACAAACAGTGACAGCCCACTGACTATTTGCTCCTATGGGACACTGTTTCGTTGAATGGTATTTTACTCTCCCAGTGCTGGCGTGATACAAGCCTGCCAGTTATGTTCTGTGCAGTCTGAACACCTCTTCCCATTCAGCCCAGACACATTTACCTGCAAATACAACACAGGTATTGGGCACAATGTTTGATGTTTCTTTTCCAAGCTTCTGGTCCCACAAGGAGTTATGTTTTCACCCCGACCTCTTCCCTGGCAGCTGCTGCCTCCCATGTTAAACTTCAGTACCTGCGTGTTTCAAACTGAGCTCCTCCCATTAGCACTCCCTTCCACCAGCCAGGTCCTAGGCACGTCCCATGTCTCATCAATGTGCAGAAGAGAAGAGTGAGTGCTTTGGGCGGGACAGGAGATGTGGGGAAGGGACTCCACTGGGGTCTGTGACAGCAGCATGGCCAATCACAGTGGCTGGTGAGCCGGGTGCCCGGCCCACTGGGCAAGGCCAGAGAGGTACAGCCATACAGGAGGAGCTGCCCAAGTTGGGTGCTGGCTCCTGCGAGCGGTGGCCAGACATGTGGCCGTTTTTGCCACTGCAGTCCCTGGCCCAGTTGCTGGCCATGGCCCTGCTGGTCTCCCTGGTTGTCCCTGGAGCCCTGCAACGCAGCAGAGATCAGCTTTACGAGCACAAATATAAACTGTGTATCTGCAGAGAGCTCTGACTTAAGTCCTTTGGGGCAGGGACAGCCTTTTTGTTCCATATTGGCATCGCGTTTAGCACAAAGGAGTCCTGGCCAAGAACTAGGGCTCCTAAGTGTGACAATAGTACCAATTAATACCAATTCCTCAGTTAATTCAATAGGATCCAAGTCCGGAGCAAGGCAGGTCTCTGCATGGCTGCGCTGTGACAGAGCAACCCACTCTGTGGGTCCAGCTCCCACCCATAGAAAACCCTAGTGCAATGGGGTTCCCATGAAAGGGGAAGCACATTAACACCGGGGCTTCCCCTTCTTCGCTCAGCATGACAAGCAGTCAGAAGAGGCTGGAAAGCCTGGAGGTCGAAAGGGCACTGCAGGACAGAAAGAGGACACGAGGTGGCTGGAAGAGGAACGTTCTCACAGTCCAGGGCTCTCCCAGGAATTATAATTACTGCAGAGGAAGCACCAGTGCCCCAGCAGGACTGAAGCCAGTTCCTCACAGACTTGCAGGGAAGCCGGCTCCTCAGAGGGGCCCAGGCAAGTTTTGCAGACTTGTGAGGTTTGTTTCAGATAAGCAGCCACTTGGCCCTATGAGCTCAACTCCTGGAGCCTGGGGGCAGCGTTCCCTGTAAGCTGAGCGCTTGGGTGGCCACCTAGGAGAGAGTCAGGTGCCGCCCAGTTGACCAGCAGAGCGCTCGGCACCAGCAGCTTGTGTTTCTATCGGTGGTGCACAGCCAGACAGTGCCTCGGTGTACAAAATATTTATTCCATCCAGGAATGGAACCCTAAAAAATTAGAGGGACCTTGCTGGTGGGGGTCTGACTACCACTACGGCGCCCCTGCTGGGGGCTGCATCTGGCCCTCCCTGTGGAGAGGGAGACATCTTCTCGTAAAGGTCCTTTCATCCATCTCTCCTTCCCAAGCCAGAGAGACTCTCAGTCGCCCCAGCTCTCCTGGGATTGCCAGTCAGCTGTGATTTCGGCCTCACTGCTCTGTCCTGATCCCAGCTCGGTTTGCTGCAGATCTCGGCTCCCTCTCACACCGCACGGTAGTGGGGCCAGTTAACCTAAGCCCAGCTGCTTCCTCTCCTCAACAGCTTGCAGCTGCTGTTGCCTAGAAAGAGGCCCCACTGCATGGCCCGGCTGGACACAGAGCCAAGAGCAGCGTCATCAGGGTCTTCTATGCCACATTCTGATGCGCAGCATCTGCTCCTGCCCGTTGTGAGGCACAGTCCCAGGGCAGACTCCCCTGTATTCTCCTTTGGGAAGCCTCTGAACTAGAGATGGACGCAGGGCTTGATTCAGGCGGTAGCTACAGCCCAGCTGTGCTTTCAGCTCTCTTCTCCATGCCCAGCTTGCCTTGTGTTTCAATGGGCGCACCACGAAACACAACCAGGAGCACAGCAGCCTTTCTGCTCGGTCATAGAATCCTAGAATCCCAGGGCTGGAAGAGACCTCAGGAGGTCGCCATGTCCAACCCCCTGCTCACAGCAGGACAAACCCTGTCCCAACCATCCTCGCCTTTACCAGAACATCACACGTGTTACCCTCCGCGGCCCGCGGCCTCTGGGAGAAGAGGCGAGCTGACAATGGGGGCAGTGCCAGAGGAACATTTCTGCCCCAAGTCAGCCCAGACGGCTATCTGCCACGGGGCTTTCTGAAGAGAATTTCCCCCCCCAGTTTTGTACTGACCGGCTGTTGCAATCAACCAGCCAACAGAGCCCCTCTTTCTTCCTGGTGCCTAAGTGTCAGATGTCCTCTGATGAACTGGGACTTCCGTTCCCACAAATCCCAGCCAGTTTGCAGTGCGTGTCTCCTGCTAGCCTGCCCACTGAGTAACAGTACAGACTGCACGAATTCCAGCTGGCTGCCAACTGCTCGCACTGTTGATGCTGCTCAGCTCCAGTTAAAATCCACGTTCGCCTCAGACAATTGCTTAACACTTAGCTAGACCTTAGTAACGGTCAGATAAAATGATAGGCCGTTGGCACTGCTTATTAAACATTCACACTGTACTCGTAAATGCCTCAACGCCCCTGCATGTGAGGTTCCACTGTGCAAACGTGACCGACAATTCCTGTCCCCAAAAGCCACATGCAGCTCTGCTTATGGGAGTGTCTCCATGAGATTTGTCTCATAACATTTCTTTGCTATTGCCAACGTGTTGCAACTCAGCTGGTGGGAGCACGAGAGGAGACTAGCCATTGGTGTTATAGCCACTGCGGTTAAAACTCTGGTGGAGCCCCCACCCGGGCTGACACTGATGAGACTGCATGTGTGCCAGCAAAGATGGAGTTTGTCTAGCCTAGACAGCCTGGCCTGTTTCCCCGACACACCCACTGGGATTCTTCCCTTTTGTTGGTTTCAACAAGACCTTTGGATTTTAGGTTTGCGTTCAATTGTTTTTGTGTTTCACGCTCTCAGTCCTTCGCCCAGAATTAGAGTTCTGCCAGCGAAATGATTTTCCAATAGCACAAACTAAACTTCTACCCTTCAAAGATCTGACAAAGCAAAAAAGCCCACCTATCGTGCCACCCTTCCATGAAGCCTTTCCGAGATCTCTGTAAGAATCCATCTCCCCCGGCTCCCAGAAAGGCACTCGCTGAACAAGATTCCAGCTGAACTGTTGAGCCAGGGCTCACACCGGCACACGCATGCCTGTGCCTGTCCACTGTCAGAGAAAGCACAACAGCAAAAGGCCTCAGTACCGACGGAGCTTATTCTTTACCAGCTGTGCCGAAACAAGCCTCCCTTGTTAGCCGCAGGAAGGGAGCAAAAAGACGAACCATTGAGATGATCCTCAGGCCAGTCCCGTGAAATGTCATGCCCATTGCTACACCCCGTTGTTCTGCTTTGCCTGGCGAAGTCATTGGAAATGCCATTCAGTGTCATGACCACCCTTGTGGTCACAACACCATGTGACTAGCAACCACAGGGAGCTGATTCCTAAGACTTCAGAGTTTCACACAAAAAGCTTTTGGAAACAACTGTTCTCCATGGGGAAGCTACAGAGGCGTACATTATGCCTGGCTTCCATTCTCCCCATCTGTCCTTCTGAGAGTTTAACACGGGGTACAGAGTCCTCTCTGTATGCATGTGCTGGGCTCATTATTAGTAATAAGAGTTAAGTGCATGCAGACAGAGAAGAATAGAGACACCTCCTGCTTCTGTTAATAGCCGCAGGCAAGGTATTTTCCATTCTTCTGCCTCCACACAACGGGCTACTTTTTATAGGGAGAAGAAAGGGGCCAGGCAAAGCACCAGCCGCATTTCATTCTTGTCTCTCTCCATCTGACAGTTTTTTCTCTGGTTATAGTAGAAATACATTGGCTGCACTTTCATTGTTTGTACACAGCCAGTGATAGGCCTTAACAATGGATTTTACAGTAGGCCAGATGCAAGACTTTGCATGCTGTAAGCAGCTTGGGGTTTTAATAATTTATTTTGTTTCTTGTTACTCTTTTCAGCCAGGGTCACGGGAATCTAGTGGATTAGACACGAGAGCAGGAGAACAGCGACCCAGGGTCACGCGCCAGCATGGTTTACTGTGCGGCACTCAGGGTTTGGGCACACTTACCAGGCTGCAGATGTACTCTTACAGCTACGCTCAGCAAAGCTCCTGCCTACGATGACAGGTGAAGGTCTCCCATTGGCAGAAGTACTCCAGCTCCCCAGGAAGTGGTAGCTATGTCATTGGAGAAGCCTTCCTGTTGGCAAAGTGCCGTCTGCACCGGGAGTTAGGTCAACATAATTATGTGGCTATGGGCTGAGGATTTGCCACATCCCTGAGTGCAGGAGTTACACTGACATAAGTTTGTAGTGTAGACCAGAGCTTATTCAGGGAGGCCCAGGTTTCTGAAGTTGCTTAGACACTTTGCTCCCAAATTAAATGGGATTTAGGTACTTAAATACTTTTAAAAATCTGGCCCTTAAACTCTCTCAGCCTGTTCTGAGTCAGCAAATGCCCATGGTGAGATTTATTTCCCTTTGCCATGTGTCTGCCATAGTGTGTGTGTGAAGGACCATCCACATTTTGCAGTGATCAGCCAGTGCTATCACAGGGTCGGAACTCAGGACCACTTGGCTAGCAGTCCATGTTCTGCCTGTATTATACATCTCCCAGAACTCCTTATCATCAGCTCCTGCTTTTCTTGGAATTAGGGTCTGGGGTCTCCCCTTATTCTTTGTAACGCCTGGTTGATTTCCACAGTCCTGGCCAGTTTAGATCAAGCTGAAGTGCTTCAGAGTATAAAAATCTAAGTGGGATACAAACAACCTCTGTGAGAAATTGTCCTGCATGTGCATCAACATTTTTGTTCCCAACTTCAGAATGAGGGCACCAGTTTCCTGCCTCAGCTCTGAAGAAATTCTTCAAAACCAGACAAGCTTGAGATGGATTATTTCAGCTACTGCAGAATTATAGATGCACAAAATATTTTTTTGCTAGCAAATGGAGGAAAGTTGGGTTCTTTCATGATGTCTGTGTTATTCTAGTACTCTGCATCTGCTGATACGTAAACAGCTAATAAGACCAGGTTGTACATTGCTGTGTCAGTCGCAGAATATTAGAGAGACAAGGTGGGAGGGGTAATATCTTTTATTGGACCATTATTACCTGGCACACCTTGTCTCTCTAATAAGACAAGGGGATGACAGAAGATGCTTGTGAATATGCAGCATTGCGTGCAGCTGTAAAAGGACCAGCAAAACACTTGCTGTGCATTGCAAATGAGTTTCTCTGAACAGCTCTTCACAGAGCGTCAGAAAACTGCACCAGTTCTTCCAGAAGCACAGAGGCCAGGTCTGCACTTAAAAAGTCACTGGTGAGAGCTGCACCATGGTGGCATTCAAGTGAAGCTGCTCCTACGCTGAGGGGAGAACTTCCCCACTGGCGTGGGAAATCCACGGCGGTGGGAGGCGGTAGTTATGTTGATGGGAGAAGCCATTCTGTTGATGTAATACTGCCTACACTGGGCGTTAGGGCGGTATAACGACATCGCTCAGGGCTGTGGGTTTGTCACATGCCTGAGCAGCATCGATATGTTGAGGGGGCACGAAGGGTCATGTGCCCCCTCAATGCTATCGGGTGGGGGAACAAGGGGTTAGCGACTGGCAGAGCCGACCCATTCAGGGGCAGCTGCTTTGGGCACCATGCTTTGAGGATCCTGGGGTGGCCTGAGGGTTTAATGAGGGACCTGTTGCTGGCAACAAGGATCAGACCCATCTCCACATTCACCAGCAGTGGCAGGAAACAAAGCGACTCAGCCCCAGCCTGCTCTGCTCTCCTGGCTCCCAGCTACATCACTCAGAGGAGCGGGCTCAGAGGAAGAGGTGGAGTGGGGGCAGAGTGGGGGTAGGAAGAGACTGAACTTGGGGTGGAGGGGAACAGAGTGGGCTGGGACAAGGTCAGGGCCTCACCAGGCTAGATGTGGTGCAGTGAGGAGCTGTGTGGGGGGGTAGTCACCAGCACCCTCCTTGTGTGCCTTCCCAGCAGTCACCTGTGCTTCTGAGCAATGTAGTTATACTGCTATCGGTGTGTCAAGGAGACCTGGCCTGAGTCACTTCCCCCTCCTGCCTGATCTGAGGCAAATTCCAGGGGATGTCTGAAACCGGAGCGCCTTCAGGGTCTCAAAACAACCTGAGGTGGCTGCAGGACTGGACAGAGAAAACACAGTAGTTAACCTGAGGGGCTGCCCTGAATGCAGCAACCGTGAAGGACTGAGCCATAACTAGCTCTAAAATTCAAACCCACCCACCTCTGCCTGGAGACTGACTGGGCCTCAGATTCTCTAGAATTAGGAAACTGGAACAAAGGGGTTGCTCTGTGGCCTTACCTTGAAAATTCACAGGTTTCTCCCACCCTTTCCTAACAAAAGCAGGAACAGACAGAAACAGTGGGTCCTGATTCAGTAAAGCACTATAAATATTGCCAACACTCTTGTTTCAGTCACTAGTTTCAGGGTGTTTGGCTTTTCTATCAGCGCCCCAGCCTCTGGGGCATTAGGAGAATTTCAGCTTTCATTTTAAAAACATTTTCCTAGCTCTTGGGGTTGCTGAGAAAAGCTCGAAAACTTGATCCAAGTGCTTGTACAGACTCACAAAGCCAGAAGGCAAAGAAACCCTAATTATATTATTTTCAAAGTCACGGGATTTTTAAGCTAATCCTGTGATTATGACAGCCTGATTCTTGATCCGCGAGCAATACTGACTGTAAGCACATGCTTAACTGTAAATAGTCAAGCCAGCGGGAGTCAAGCATATGCTTAAGTGCCTTATGGAACTGGGGCTCAAGAAATTTTTTTAATCTTGATAAAATGAAAACACCACTCGTATGGTCCTAAAAAGCAATGTGCCAAAGGTAGCTTGAGACTGCCAGAAAGATCTGTAGGAGTCAAGCCCAAGCAGGTCACAGCCAAACCATTCATTCAGAATCTGTATTAGAAGTTGGCCATTAATGACCTATCTTAAACCAGAATGTAAACTTATCCCCTGAAACAGTTAGTCCTTGGTGGAATGTGAGGAAGTAAGCATTAAACCTACTTAATATCCAAAGCATCTGTATTTCGCTTATAATAAATAGGCTAAGTCACTGGTGTAGATACTGGCGTTTTAGGTTTTGTTTACACTACCGTGGCCCATCAACCAGTGTTCCCAAGCCTTGGCACACAACATAACATTTATTCCATACATGGATGGAAAAAATTAGAGGCAACATTGCTGTCCACCTAAATTACACAACTTCAGCTATGAAAATAATGTAGCTGAAGTTGATGGACTTAGGTCTGCTTACCGCAGCTTCTTCACTTCGGTAAGTCAACAGCTGTCACTCTCCTGTCGACTCCATTTATTGTTGTGCTGGTGGAGATGACGGGTGAATGCTTGGCAGTCAATTTATTGTGTCTATACTAGACACGATAAATCAACCCCTGTGGGATCGATCACTGACTATCGATTCAGCCCATAGCAAAGACACACCCTTAGTTGCAAGATATCCGTGGGAAAGGCTGACACATCACACAATTCAGTTCACCCCTACCTCACACTCCAAAAAACCCTCCAGAAAGCACAAATTCCAATTTGTCAGTTTTTGTATAGATCATAAAAATGGAAAAAGCACAACTGGAACTGCAGCTGGCAAGGGGTGCAAAGGGTAACAAGGAGGGTTGCTACAGGCATGTTAACAATAAGAGGGTTATCAGGGAAGATGTGGGGCTGTTACTGGATGAGAGACAAGAAGCGTAGAGTCCTGCACTTGGGACGGAAGAATCCCAAGTGTAGTTCTAGGCTGGGGACTGGCTAAGCAGCAGTACAGAGGAAAGGGACCTAGGAATTATGGCCGGATATGAGTAAACAGTGTGCCCTTGTAGCCAAGGAGGCTAACGGCATATTGGGGAGCATTAGGAGGAGCATTCTGAGCTGCTCGAGAGAAGTTGTTGTTCCCATCTATTCGGCACTGGTGAGGCCACATCTGGAGTACTGTGTCCAGTTTTGGGCCCCCCAGTATGGAAAGGATGTGTATGTGCTGGAGCTGGTTCAGTGGAGGGCAACGAAAATGATTAAGGGGCTGGAGCACTTGCCTGATAAGGAGAGAGTGAGGGATTTGGGCTTATTTAGTTTGAAGAAGAGAAGACTGAGGGGTGATTTAATAGCAGCCTTCAACGTCCTGAAGGAGAGCTCTAAAGCGGATGAAGAGAAACTGTTCTCAGTGGAGTCAGACAGCAGAACAAGAAGCAATGGTTTGAAGTTACAGAAGGAGAGGTGTAGGTTGGATATTAGGAAATACTATTTCACCAGGCGGGTGGTGAAGCACTGGAATGCGTTGCCTGGAGAGGTGGTGGAATCTCCATCCCTAGAGGTTAAGTTCCAGCTTGACAAAGTCCAGGATGGGATGACTTAGTTGGGGTTGATCCTGCTTGAAGCAGGGGGCTAGATTAAATGACCTCATGAGGCCCCTTCTAGCCCTACGATTCTATGAAACTTACCCCCCTGTTTTCTATAATTTGAGCAATTTAATCTCCACCCCATTACTTGTCTGATTTATAAGGTTGTAAATTCATTTTCTGAAGGACAGACACGGCTGTCCTAGGCTATCATATGAAATCAAGGAGAATCTCCTTAAGTTACTAGCAGCATTATAGGTTAGATAATGTAAATGAGCTCCGCCACAAAACACATAATCAGGTTTCAAGTATCGGAGGGGTAGCTGTGTTAGTCTGGATCTATAAGAGCAACAAAGGGTCCTGTGGCACCTTATAGACTAACAGAAAAGTTTTGAGCATGAGCTTTCGTGAGCACAGACTCACTTCATCAGATGCTGGTCTTGGAAATCTGCAGGGCCAGGTATAAATAAGCCAGAGCAAGGGTGTGGATAACAAGGTTAGCTCAGTCAGCAGGGTGAGTATTACTACCAGCAGTTGATCTGGAGGTGTGAACACCAAGGGAGGGGAAGCTGCTTTTGTATTTTGCCAGCCATTCGCAGTCTTTGTTTAAGCCTGAGCTGAGGGTGTTGAATTTGCAGCTGAATTGTAGCTCAGAAATTTCTCTTTGGAGTCTGGTCCTGAAATTTCTTTGCTGTAGGACAGCTACTTTTAAGTCTGCTACTGTGTGGCCTGGGAGATTGTAGTGCTCTCCTACGGGTTTTTGTATATTGCCATTTCTTATATCTGATTTGTGTGCGTTTATTCTTTTCCACTGAGACCGTCCAGTTTGTCCGATGTACATAGCAGAGGGGCATTGCTGGCACATGATGGCTCTGATACTTCATAATCAGGTATGACATTCCAGCAGAGGGCAGTGCACACAAATACCAGCTATTATGCATAGTAATAGAGAGGAAGCCGTGCTAGTCTATACACTATCAAAACAAAAAGCAGTCAAGTAGCACTTTAAAGACTAGCAAAATGGTTTATTAGGTGAGCTTTCGTGGGACAGACCCACTTCTTCAGACCATAGCCAGACCAGAACAGACTCAATATTTAAGGCACAGAGAACCAAAAACAGTAAGCAAGGAGGATAGCTATTATGTTACACAATGTAGAGAAACAAGGTGAGTTCAAGAAAATGGGTGCTGGAAGGGGGAGTTGTTTCATTGTTTTTGAAAAGAAAGATTTCAACAATTTTAGCATGCACTGCAATAAAAGGTACAATTAACATTACTTTAATATGAATGCCATCTAATAAGAGAGAATGTATTTGAAAGTATCAAAGATGCACCTGAATGTGCATAGTTTCCCAAATTAAATAAACAGAAAGTAAGTGTGGTGAATATACTGAGATGCAAATGATATAACAGTGCATCTGTTTTCTTGGTGCAGAGAAAAATAGGTCTATTATATTAAAAAGACTGTGGTCAAAGAGGCAATTTATTGTGATGACTGTGCCTGGAAGTGAAAATTAATCAAAGTATATTTCTACCCATTGCTTTTTGATAGCAAATCACTGGCTCATTTTCCTAAACTATTTTCATGTGTAGAGTTCCCTACCCCAATTCCTCTGGACTGCAGTCATGCTTACAATGACAACTCAAATAAACTTTGTCTGCCTGTGTTTTCTCTGCTCTTGTTAACAAAACATGGTGATTGGGCTTTTGCTGAATCAGGATATGCAGACATGTTCTCCATGTCTCTCCCCTTAAACTGAATTAATCTGTTTGGACTCTGTTCGTATATCAGTGCCTAGATAATGTGGATGAGAAGACAGCCTTTCGGATTCATTTTGTCTTTCATTTTAGCTGCAGCGAGCCTGGGCAGTAGCACAAAAATGGCAGTGCAAATTTTTATAGTGTGAAAGGCTGGTTATGTAGAATTTGCAATCCTAATTAGCTTGATGATGCAGCAATGTGGAGAGGTGTGAAGTCAGAGGATACCAAATAGGATGTGGGAGCGGGGTGGGGGTGGTGGGGCAGGAGGGAGTGGGGGTTGTATTTAAGAGACAGATGGAAAGACACAGCACCACGACAGGAAGATAGACTGCAGGAAGGAGACATCTACCAAAAGAAAATGTAATCCTGTGTTATAGCTTTCCAGTATAAACAGCCCTCTAGAAATGCTAAACTTTCATATTCTTATGACACAAACACTCATGAGTTCAAATAGATTTGTCTAGTCTCCATGAAAAACTCCCTGAATTTACTGATTAAGGTCCCTGAGGTCTTAGCCTTCAATCAACAGTAAAACTATTAGGCTACCCCCGACTCGGCGTTATGTCCTGTCAGAGGATGTAAGAGTTTTTATTTTAAGCCTCAGCAAATTTTGAAATTGGTCACTACTGAGGTCACAAATGTCTGACAAGGAAGTCTGGGTCTTGTTCTTCCATTTGCTAGAAGGGTTTGCTCAGAGCTTTTGAGATGGAAATTGTGGGAAGGAAGCAGAGAGCCTGATGCAGGGAAACCCTTAGGGTGGGAGATTCCTTCTGAGGAGAGGCAAAGGGGCCATGGACACCTACTGAGGATTACCCAGGAGCAGATGGAGGGCAATAGAAGGAGATGTTGCAGCTATAGAAGGATTCGGGGAACACGTATTTTGTTCTAAATAAGACGCTGAAGTGCAATTTTTAACTGAATATGCAGTAGTTCAAGCCCCGTTTAGAGGGGCAACAAATAGCACCACCATAAGAACATAAGAATGGCCATACTGGGTCAGACCAAAGGTCCATCCAGCCCAGCATCCCATCTGCCGACGGTGGCCAATGCCAGGTGCCCCAGAGAAGGAGAACAGAAGATAATGATCAAGTGATTTATCTCCTGCCATCCATCTCCTGCCCTTGTTCTGAAGGCCAGGGCACCATACTTTATCCCTGGCTAATAGCCATTTATGGACCTAACCTGCAGAAATTTATCAAGCTCTTTTTTAAACCCTAATAGAGTCCTGGCCTTCACAGCCTCCTCGGGCAAGGAGTTCCACAGGTTGACTGTGCGCTGTGTGAAGAAAAATTTCCTTTTATTAGTTTTGAACCTACTACCCATCAATTTCATTTGGTGTCCCCTAGTTCTTGTATTATGGGAAAAGGTAAATAATTTTTCTATATTCACTTTCTCCACACCATTCATGATTTTATATACCTCTATCATATCGCCCCTCAATCGCCTCTTTTCCAAACTGAAAAGTCCCAGTCTCTCTAGCCTCTCCCCATATGGGACCCTTTCCAAGCCCCTAATCATCTTAGTCGCCCTTTTCAGAACCTTTTCTAATGCCAATATATCTTTTTTGAGGTGAGGAGACCACATCTGCACGCAGTACTCAAGATGTGGGCGTACCATAGTTTTATATAGGGGAAGTATGATATCTTTTGTCTTATTATCGATCCCTTTTTTAATAATTCCTAACATCCTATTTGCCTTACTAACTGCCGCTGCACACTGCGTGGATGTCTTCAGAGAACTATCCACTATAACTCCAAGATCCCTTTCCTGATCTGTCGTAGCTAAATTTGACCCCATCATGTAGTACGTGTAATTTGGGTTATTTTTTCCAACATGCATTACCTTACACTTACCCACATTAAATTTCATTTGCCATTTTGCTGCCCAATCACTCAGTTTGCTGAGATCTTTTTGTCACCCTGTCCACAAAGGGAAAAGAGCAATTCTAGCTAACTAGGATAGTACACGGGTGGTCAGGGTAATTTCAGCTGAATACTAGGGAAACACTGGCTAGGGCGTGAATACCACCTTCCATTTCTGGGTCTATGTAAGGCTGAGAAAAGTCAAGCTCAAAGCTTTCAAAAGTCCCTTCTATTTTTTTTTTTTATGGCTGATGTTTTAGCACCTGGGGGCATGACTAGAACTTCCCACTGAAAGCAAAACCAAGGCTGCTACACAACACAATCTGTAGCGAAGACAAGGCTGGTCAAAAATGGTGCTTCCTGAACTTGTTTTAAAATATCCAATTCTCTCCCCCCATATGCCATCAAACATGTTGATTTTTCATCCAAAGGAAAAAATTCAAATGTATAAAGAGAATGTAAACAACTTCGGTGTTTGTCTTCAGGGTTTTGATTTTGATTTGCCCTTGTCCTGACTTCCGTGATGCATCTAGTGACACCGTCTTGCACCATTGCACCTTGCAGGGCATCAGCGAAGGGCAAGAAAAACGATGAAGGGTTGAGAAAAGATGACTTACGAGGGAAGATTGAAAAAATTGGGTTTGTTTAGTTTGGAAATGAGAAAACTGAAAGGGGATAATGAGAACTGCTTTCAAGTACCTAAAAGGGTGTTACAAATAATAGGCACTCCTGTGGCTCCTTAGAGGCTAACAAACTTATTGGGTCATGAGCATTCATGGTCAAAACCCACTTCTTCTGATGAAAATGGAGTGGAAAAAAGAAATCCAGGATTTCTATAGCAGTGAGTGGAGGGAAGTTACTTGCAACTAGTAGGACAAGTTAAGGAGGCAAATAAGGTTGGATGTGTCTCATTCCTGTGAATATCAAAAGGTGAGAAAGTTGCCCTTGTAATGCATAAAGCCAGTTAAGATCTCTGTTCAAGCTAAGGTTAAATGATTATTATTTGTGAATCTACAGACAAACACTGCTGCCCCTCTAAAAGGGTGTTAGAGGGAAGAAGGGGAAAAATTCTTCTTACCCTCTGATGATAGGACAAGAAGCAATGGGCTTAAATTGTAGCATGGGAGGTTTAAGTTGGACATTAGGAAAAAATTGTTAATTGTCAGGGTGGTTAAACACTAGAATAAATTGCCTAGGGTGGTTGTAGAATCTCCATCATTTGAGATATTTAAGAGCAGGCCAGATAAATATCTATCAGGGATGATCCGGATGGTGCTTGGTCCTGCCCTCAGTGGAGGAGACTGGACTTGAAGACCTCTTGAGGTCCCTTCCAGTTCTAGAGTTCTATGACTCTATGATCTTCAGGGAGCTGGCAAGTCTTTCACAGATATTCTACACGGGACCTTTCTCTGTGTTTCAACTCAATTTGGTGAGTACAAAGCAGGTAGGTTTGGCTCCTGATTTCTGGTGTGCTACAGTAGACACATATGGCCCAAAGGATACAAGTACTGTAGCTTTAAAATTAAATTTCTAATGAAGAACCGTGAGCAAGAACGTAAAAAAGGGAAAGTTAGGAGCAAATTATATCCTGGAGTAGATCTGCAATATCTAGGTTACCTTGATTATGTTTTGCTAATATGAATGCATATTAATTAGCAGGATGCTTATTTCCAGAAAAAAATGATTTTCTCTTAATGAACTAATCAGATTCTATTTTTAAAACTGATGAAATTATAACATTGCATTAAGGAGTCCATATTCAAGTTTCATGATATACCAAGCTCTGTTGTGATAAGAAGGAATTAAATGATTGTCTTAATAATTATATTCATGAAGACTTCTAAATCTTTGGTGATGATTCATCCAGATATTGAATGCAACACATTTACGGTACTTTCTGTTTTTAATGCATTGATCCCATGTTAGATTTACCAGGATAAAAAATGTGGTTCATTGGCAAAAAAAGTTTACATTCCTTCACATTACTAGGAGTTTGGGTTGGTATAGTCATAATAATTGTCAGCTAAATAGCTGAAACACTAAATAGAACAGGAAAAATATGTTAGTCTCCATCCCTGGCTTAACACTGTTTAGGTAAAGCTACTTGTTTTTAGAATATTAATAAGGTTCAAGCTGTGCACAGCAATTAACATGATGATTGCAGTTCTCTTCATCTGCAGTTGATTCTACTCAAGAAATTTAAGACAAATTCGTAGGAGATCTTGAAAGTTTACTGGAAAAAAATTAAAATAGATGGACAGGCTTAGGAAGCAGCAACATGAGTTCAGATAGTAACAGAGAAGGAGCTGTGCTAGTCTATATACTATCAAAACAGAAAAGCAGTCAAGTAGCACTTGAAAGACTAACAAAATATTTTATTTTATTTTATTATATTATTTTATTTTGATTTTATTATTATAAGTTCAGATGTGATCTGTTCTAATGGCTGGCAGCAATATTCAGGTAAGACTATACATCCCAAAGGCTGGCCAGCCAGGAAGCTTTCTATACTTGTACAATATATACAGCCAGATGTAATTCTGAGCGTTATATTTATTTAACTGAATGGTTCACAAGTGGTTGGGACAAACGGAAAGTCGAGGTAAAACGTGCGTCAACTGAGTCACTCCAAGTCTGAAAGTAGCTCTTGGCATAAAGCTAATGAGGTGTTCAATCAACCTACATGACCTTGAACTATACTCAGTTACAAAGACAAGTAGATTTTGCAACCTGTCCAGTCTGAAGTTTATTGACCATGCAGCAAGGAGTCCTATAGGATTTCTGAATGAATCTTTTGACTGTGTAGGAACTACAAGCATCATAGAATGGTGCTTTTAAAAACAGACCTTATGCATAAATATCTCCCCCCCTCACATAGGTCCCATTTCAGTTCAATCTCTCACAAGTCTGTTAAGGAATACGAAAGGCAAATCCTATCTCTCCAGTAGAAGTTGCACAAAGAGCTGGAGAGAGAAAAGCAGAATAGGGGACTGGCAGCGTGTTTGTCACAAGAGCTACCTAAGGATGGAAGATAAGGTGGATGCCTTGTAGTGCTGCAAATTAGGCAAGTCACAATGAGCAGCAACACATCCATCATCTCTCCTTAGGAAAGAGAAACATATTCGTGGGCTGCATATGCTGGAGAGGAAAGCATGCGAGGCAGCACCTTGATGGGCTTCTACCATTCCTCATTCCATTCCTATCACTGGTAAAAACAAAAAAGCAGTCCAGTTGCACTTTAAAGACTAACAAAATAGACTATCTGTGCTACTATCACTGGTAAGAATGTCGCCAAGTTTCCTTCCCGTGGGCGTTTGATGTAGGCAGGTGTAGAGTAGGCGAAGGTTGAGCATTATTCTGATGGAAGCAAAACAAACAAGACTAAAGCAGAAGATTGACTAAGTCTCTTCACTGTAATTGTAAGCTGGGCTGTTCACGTCACTAGCAAACTACTGTATTTGTCAATGTTGCACATGCAAAGGTATAAGAAAATGCCCTCTGGCCAAAAGGAGAATTTAGTGAGTTTATCTGCAAATTTGCAGCCATACAACAAGTATCAGAGAGGTCACCGTGTTAATCTGTATCTTCGAGAACTACAAGAAGTCCTGTGGCACCTTATAGACTAACAGATATTTTGGAGCATAAGCTTTCGTGGGCAAAGACCCGCTTCATCAGATCAAACGATGAAAACAGATCTGATGAAGCAGGTCTTTGCCCACGAAAGCTTATGCTGCAAAATA
Source organism: Carettochelys insculpta (assembly GCF_033958435.1). NCBI lineage: Eukaryota > Metazoa > Chordata > Testudines > Carettochelyidae > Carettochelys > Carettochelys insculpta. The sequence continues at coordinate 42,815,979 of NC_134148.1, read as the reverse complement.
TCTGTTAGTCTATCAGGTGCCACAGGACTTGTTGTTTTTGAGCCACGCAACAAATTCTTCCAAGAGGCACAACAAAATCTCAGAGCACCGAGTCAGCCACAAGCAATGGGTGTTCACTTGTGAGAGATATTCCTTTTTCCAGAGCATAGGGTATTCCCATGGGTCCATTTCTATCAAATCTGCTGAACTGCCAGGAGTTTAACTTTGTACAAACTAGTTTATTTCCAAATTCACATGAACAGCAGCCCCAGGTCTCTGCTGGCGGGGAAAAGATAAAGTGCAAATTTACCTGCACAGAAGGTTGAATGCTCCAAAAGATGTATTGTTCATTAAATGTAGGTGTCAATTTCACACACATAAAAGTCCTTTACATAGGGAACAGCCAGTTATCGACAGCATAGCAATGAAATTCGGGGGAAAACAAAAACATAGACTGGATTTGCTTTCAAGCCAAGCCATAGCTTGGCAGGAATTGAAGATGTGCGCGCCAGCGAAGGATGTAGTTTATAACATGTATTAGGTAGGTCAGTACCAAAAGAGGCCATATTGTACATCAGATCACCATCAGCTGAACATTCAAACATATGGTGCACTATAAATACTGCAGGTTGATTGCTCATAGGGATCTAAGGCTAGGTGATAAACACTTAAAATATATCTTCTGTTTAAATTGTGCTTCTGCCAGAGCACAAAATAAAGGTATAACCAGGGTGATGTGAGAGTGACAAGCAGAACGTCAAACAGGTTGGAGAAGGCGAGTAGAAGCTGTTGGGAGGATGACAGAGTGGCTTGGTCTCCACTAGACCTTACAGTTGACTGCAGATATAAAGGCACCAGACTCAAATTCTAGCTAGGGCAATCTGCAGTTAACTGTAAGGTCTGTTCTCACTGAGGGAGGTCAACAGGAGCAGGAGTATAGGGGGTCGGCCGCAGACCCCAAAGAGATTGATTGAGCATGTCTTTACCAGATGTGTAAAACTGAACTCTGGGAGATCAGTGCATTGCCCCAGTAAGTGTAGACATACACAGTGTTAAAAAGAAACAGTAATCTCTCCACCCAACACTGCTGTGAAGATTTAGCAGAAGGAATAACGAGACCAAAAAGTTAAGTCATCAAGACTTTGTGACAGATCTAGAGAGAGTTCAAAATGTACTCAGAATTGTACCCAAAGCTTTCACTATACAGACTGGGTCAATTTCTGCCCTCCACTGTATTTCTAGGAAGGTTGGATTCAGCCCTATCTGAATAGGACGGGAGTCCATGTGGAGTTGGGAGACCAAGGAGATAGATACCCAACCTGTTGTCCAGCTGTGATTGATCCACGTTGCCAGATTAAAAGAGCCCATTAGATTTTCCAAAATGTCGCTTATAGCATCCCACAGAAAAGGCTTTATTGTCCGAATTTAATACAGAAGAGGAAAAGCTGTAAAAACACACGGTAACTCTTACCTTTACTCTCAGTTTTACTGCCCCCTTGGAGAACAAACCCAAAGAAATCTACTGAGCTGAGAAGAATGACAGAGGTACCTAACAAAATGCTGGCCCATGGGATACATATGCACTTCTTAATGTGCCCGACAGCACCCAAGGAGCCTGGCAAACTGGGCATAGGCACTGCAAGCCACATGAGATTAAGGGAATGTGGCTGTGAAAAAGGAGCAGCCTGGATCTGTACCCACCCCAAACCCTTCATAAAAAAGGGATTAAACCAACAGTGATGGTAAAACACAGCACGACTTGCTGGGCCCAGTCTGTGTCAAAGTGACAAAGTCAAGAGTGTACTTGTGACATCAGTGGACACCCACTCCAGGGGCTAATGTTTCATTCCCCACTTCGTGTTACCAGGCACAAGGCAGCTAAGAGACAACTGACATTTGTGATTTTGGAAAGAACCATTTCCTCGTGTGCCTCCTATGTAGCAGCATTAGCAGCAGCCACTTTGTTGTTGTTGGGCAGTTACTGAGACAATCTCCTGCCTACTTCAGCGGGTTATTTGCCCATTATTAGTAAGCCCTTAGTAATGCTTGATGAGGGCCTTAGCATTGCAATCTTAATGCAGACGAGGACTAAAGACACAAAGAACCAGTATAGCAAAGACCTCCTTATGTACAACTATTTTATTCATTCCTAGGAGATCTACAAGAAAGATAAAATTCATTAAACCAGCTTTAAAGTTTTACTTCCCTAAACAAGAAAGCCACAATTAAAATGAAAAAATACCAGCAACGTCAGCCTGTGACAATGATATTAAAGAGATTCCTGGGAGAGGATGTATGTTTTAACAGCTGTGTTTTAAGATTACCACTGAACTGCATTCAGGTTTGTTAAAGAAAAATGACTTACTTGTTCCAGCGGAATGACAAGAAAGGACCCTCCGCCAGCACTCTCCGTTACTATGGCGAGGAACTTGGCATTAACAGCACAGAAGTGGTTGTCATGAACATTCTTGGTAATTGGAATCCCATCAAAGCAGTGCTCTCGGTTCGCCACTTTCCCATAGACGTTTCGAAATTTTGAACTGCGATACTGTGGACGCCATGACATCTGTGGAGCAAATGTACGAAGATTTTTATGACAATCCAGTCCTCACCAGGAAAGAGATACACAGGCCACAAGTGACTTCTCCATTTAACAAACTGAGTAGTTTAAGTCCTCCCTCCTTGTCACTGGAGATAACGTGGGTTAAGTCAGACATTAGTTACAAATAACCAAACGCTTTAGACAGATTCAGATTCTTTGATGAACTTTACAGCTCAAACACGTCTCTCCGTGAAAGGCAAAAATTTATATCTAGAAACGCAGTCAGGAAATTTCTCTCTCTCCTTCTAGAGAGATCTAGGAAAACAACTAGTGTTGCTGGAACATTTACTCACACAGGTTCTACAACCGTATGCACCAGAGAAGATTCCAAAAACCTATTTGTATACACATTTCCAAGAGTACAGACAATCATGCTAAATGTGTACAGGTGCAAACCTGTGTGACTGTGCAGGCATTTTGGCTTGGTCCCACTGTTGCTTAGAGTTTATAATATGCACAAAAGAAGAAAAATAAAACATGATCCGACCTGTGCAAATGTTACATTAATTGGATTTGTAGGTGTGGTTATTTTTTCTACGTTTATTGAAGAAAAAGTCCTTAAGATAGCACAAAGGAGAGGGATGACAATGAAGGCTTAACGCTGGGGCCAGCAACCTTTGCTGAAATTTGACCTTTTGACCTCTACGTACAGTCCTAGTGCTGGTGATACTTTTCCAAGTGGCTAAGGTCTACACAGCAATGTTATTTTAAAATAACTATCCTAGAGTCTACACAATGCAGCCACTACTTCAAAATAATTTGAAACCAACTGCTGACTTGTTTAGAAATTGTTAAACCTTATTCTACGAGGAAGAGTGCCTATTTCAAAATAGCTACTTCGAAATGGGGGCTGTTAAGACAAGGAATAGAGCCTATTTTGAAATAAGCCATGGTGCATCTAATGGAGCTATTTCAAAATAGGGTCTATGCATGGAGACACCGTATTTTGAAATAGCTAAGTGCTATGTCGAAATGCATTTCTGTGTGTAGCAGTGTTATTTCGGAGTAGCAAATACAGAATATCTGATTTCGGAATAAGGCTGCTGTGCAGACATACCCTAATAGTCCTGCTTACAACAGCTTCATTAATAAATAAATTAAGATGCAGAACTTTACTGTTTAGGTGGTGGTTGGTAGCATTAGCTGGTCTTTTGCTAAACCACAGGCAGCCTGGCTTTGAGCAAGCTCCCGGATGCTTGGGAGGGAAGAGAAGGGGTGAGGCTGAGCTCCTGCCTCACATGCCAGTGAAAATCAGCATGTGCACCACTCTTGGCACATATGCTGGGGTTGCTGACCCCTGTCTTACACTCTACAGCTGCGTCTACACGTGCACGCTACTTCGAAGTAGCGGCACTAACTTCGAAATAGCGCCCGTCACGTCTACACGCGTCGGGCGCTATTTCGAAGTTGAAATCGACGTTAGGCGGCGAGACGTCGAAGTCGCTAACCCCATGAGGGGATGGGAATAGCGCCCTACTTTGACGTTCAACATCGAAGTAGGGACGTGTAGACGATCCGCGTCCCGCAACATCGAAATAGCGGGGTCCTCCATGGCGGCCATCAGCTGGGGGGTTGAGAGATACTCTCTCTCCAGCCCTTGCGGGGCTCTGTGGTCACCGTGGGCAGCAGCCCTTAGCCCAGGGCTTCTGGCTGCTGCTGCTGCAGCTGGGGGTCCGTGCTGCATATACAGGGTCTGCAACTAGTTGTTGGCTCTGTGTATCTTGCACTGTTTAATGAAAGTGTGTCTGGGAGGGGCCCTTTAAGGGAGCGACTTGCTGTTGAGTCCGCCCCGTGACCCTGTCTGCAGCTGTGCCTGGCTCCCTTATTTCGATGTGTGCTACTTTGGCGTGTAGACGTTCCCTCGCTGTGCCTATTTCGATGTTGGGCTGAGCAACGTCGAAGTTGAACATCGACGTTGCCAGCCCTGGAGGACGTGTAGACGTTATTCATCGAAATAGCCTATTTCGATGTCGCAACATCGAAATAAGCTATTTCGAAGTTGGGTGCACGTGTAGACGTAGCCTAAGGAATTAAGGCATTTTAAACATTTAAAAAAGCAGGAGCACTTACAACTGCACAGTTCAAGGGTTGCTCTCCTTCATCTTCTGTAAGTATTTCCTGTAAACAATGTCAAGTATCTCAAACACTTCTGTGCTGCACAGAGCCAGGACATATCTGGGAATTGCTTCACGCTGGTTGGTTGAGAAGAACTGCATTGTGTGGTGCAACGAGAACAACTACCAACTCTCCGGCACAGGGAGCTCACTTGACTGAACTCTTTTTTGGATGAATGGTCATTGTGAGAGCCAGAGATAAACAGCTAATCATTTCACGTGGGAGACTCCAGACCAAGTCTCATACATCAAGCCGACACAGTGGGAGACTTGTGGAGATGCAGCTTTCAGTGTCTGGAAGGAAGGAAGTGCATCCCAAACAGCCAGCACAAATAGACCTCGGAGATTTAAAGGCCACCAACCCACGGGTAATGATGCAGCTGGGTGTTAGTAAGGAGTGACAGTCAGAATGCGTGGGGAGAGGCGCCCCAGAAAAGTATTCTGGAACATCCTGGGTAAAATCCTGGCCTTGCTGAAGTCAGTGGAAGTTTTACATTGGATTTCACCCCATATTGCTTTCATGTCTGCCCAGGTGTCCTTGCCTGAGAATGTGGAGAACATCTTGGATGTGAATCTGGACTAAAGCACAGATCTACTGCTTTCCTCTGCCTTGGGAAAGAGATGGGTATCCTGTAGCAGGTCAGCGTGCTTGGCTTTACCAACTCAAAAGGGGAAGAAAAAACGTAAGGAGGAGGACAGCTCTGCAAATCATTTTGTCAGCAGTTCTTTGACATTGCTGGTGTGGAAGGGAGCTAAAACACTCTACAGATGAAACGGTGTCTTTTTTTTAATTTTTTCCCTAACATTTAAAAACTCTTAATTTTACAAGCCTCCTGATCCTATCAGTTTGTGAGTTTTACCCTTGTCCCACACTGACCACATTGATCAGGTCATGGATGCCGTTTGTGTAGTCCTATCACTGCACATCCACAGCATCCTGCTTAGAAGGTGCTGCAACGACAAACCATCCCTTGCTCTCATTGGGACTGCCAGGTCACTAGGCGTGTGTTTACACAGCAATTGGAAATGCAGAGGTGGCCTGTGCCAACTGGCGTGGGCTCACAGATCTTGGGCAAAGGGGCTATTAAATCGTGATTCACATGTTCAGGAGTGGGCTAGAGCCCACCTCACAGAGTCTGGACCGAGCCCACCATCTACAGCAGAACTAAACAGCTCCTGCGTCCAACCTCCATGAGCCCAGTCAGCTGGCACAGGTCAGGTGTGGCCATCTAACTGCAGAGAGGGCACATATAAGTCGCATGCAGCCCCTACAGGTACCCAGCAGTATTTTCCAAAGAGATGCCAGCGCTGGAGCTTAATTCTGATCCTCTTAGAAGTTTCCAGAGTGGAGGATTTAGAGGAAGAAGGAGCATTTATATTCCCTTATTTCCATGTATTCTCTTCCTTAAAAAGATGAATTCCCAATGAACATTTAATGCTGGATGTACATTGGAATGTGCAAAGGCCACCTTACATGAACTCATACGAACGAACAAAAGACTGTCAACATTTTCTCCAGACTGCTGCAGGCTTCTTTTAACCAGGGACATTGTCTTTAATAACGACTAGTCACTAAATAGGAACTTCCTGTAAAAGCGGAAAGAGTCAGGTCACCTTCCCTCCAACAGGGCTTCCCCCTGTCCCAGGCAATACTAGAATACTTGGGATTTTGTCACCACATCACAGCCCTCTTTTACCCTGCGGGAGGGAAGGAGGAAGTTACTCAGGCATGACCCTTGCCCTCTGGCTGACCTGATCTTCCTCACCGAGATGCTAAGCACACAGAAAGCTGGTGAACAAGTCATGAAAATCCAGCTCCACCCAGTCCCACAGCTGAGAGGGTGGGACCGTTGATCCTGAGCCAACAGAAAGACTATTCAAAATGCAGCATCACACTGGGGACTACCACAAAGTCTGCTTCTAGTTCTGGAGAAATCCTCTTGGCCAATTGAGTTCTCCTCTCCCGTCAGTCCTTAGAAAATCCTGTCTTTACTATTAGTGCTGAAAGTTGCAAGGTGGAAGGCACAGCTGGTTGGGAATTCTGCTCTCACTCGGATTGCAATGGGAAGAGAGGTTGCTCAGCACCCTCCTGGATTGGCTCCTATGTCGAGGCTTTTGCCCTGCAGACCTTCTTTCCCATAGGAACGGCGACATTCAGCAGTGCAAATGTTGGAAGTGAGAAATCTCCTTAATTATTCTCATTTCAACAGGATAATGCGGTCTCCCTGGTTACAAATAATACATTGCAGAGTGAGGAGACACTCCCTCTTTCTTCTCTAATTATCTAAGTCGTCCTCCTCTCATACAATCACCACATGGCGCAGAAAGCGGAGGGTGAGCAGCAGGCTGGGCCGCGTCCCACCCATTCTCTCATCCTTTCGTCAGTTACGTGCTCTCGTAAACAGACTTGAAGGCACCACGAGAACCGGCAACGTATTCATCTGGAGAATCTTGGCGACTCTCCTGGGCAGGTCACTGCCCAGTCCTGTGCTGCCTCACAGGTGCTGCAGGGTCGGACACCCCTGCTGCCTTGGCTGCACTCCTGCACGCAGACGGCACACAGGAATAGATGCAGCACAGGGGGATGAGAAGAGTGCAACCAACAACTGTCTCTTGTCCACTAGGGGTCTGTGACACATAAGCCCCCTGGATGGGAAACAACAAACAGCCCTGGGACACCATTTATTAAGTCATGAGTTTTCAGGGGTAAAACCCACCTCCTCAGATGGGATGGAGTGGAAATTACAGAATCCAGGTTACATATAGCAGAAAAAAAAATTACCGGTAGGACACGTTACTGAAACTAGGAAAACTGGATGTGTCTCATTCACAGAATGTAGAATATCAGAAGTGGGGAAATTACGCTTGTCCTGTGTTAGCCAATTAAGACCTTTAATCAGGCCTAAGTTAATGGTGTTATATTTATAAAAGAATTCCAGTTCAGATGTCTCCCGCTGCTATCGGGTGATAAAATTCTTTTGTAGGAGAACGGCTACTTATAAATCCATTATTGAATGCCCTGGAAGGTTAAAATGGTTCCCTACAGGTTTATGTGTGTTACCATTCCTGATGTTTGATTTGTGTCCATTTATCCTTTGGCACAGAGATGGTCTGGTCTGTCCAGTATTCATGGCAGAGGGGCGTTGCTAGCACTTGATGGAGTACATCCAGCTACCCATGCCTGGGAGATTTTTTAGGGTGGGAAAATTCGAGCTGTCAGACAGTAGATGCAACGGGAGGGTTGGGAAGGTGAGTTGAAGCACTGTCTCCAAGCCATACACCTTTCCAAGCTTTCTTTTCTTTACACACAGAGTCACGCACAAAGACAGCTGGGGGCCAAGTCTCCTTTACAAAGTCCGTGGGGCCCCAGGAGTCTTGGCTTAAGTGTTTGCCGGGAGTGGAAAGGGCACAGGGCTTGTGTGGCAGTGGCTGCGTCTACACGTGCACGCTACTTCGAAGTAGCGGCAGTAACTTCGAAATAGCGCCCGTCACGTCTACACGTGTTGGGCGCTATTTCGAAGTTGAAATCGACGTTAGGCGGCGAGACGTCGAAGTCGCTAACCCCATGAGCGGATGGGAATAGCGCCCTACTTCGACGTTCAACATCGAAGTAGGGACGTGTAGACGATCCGCGTCCCGCAACATCGAAATAGCGGGGTCCTCCATGGCGGCCATCAGCTGGGGGGTTGAGAGATACTCTCTCTCCAGCCCTTGCGGGGCTCTGTGGTCACCGTGGGCAGCAGCCCTTAGCCCAGGGCTTCTGGCTGCTGCTGCTGCAGCTGGGGGTCCGTGCTGCATATACAGGGTCTGCAACTAGTTGTTGGCTCTGTGTATCTTGCACTGTTTAATGAAAGTGTGTCTGGGAGGGGCCCTTTAAGGGAGCGACTTGCTGTTGAGTCCGCCCCGTGACCCTGTCTGCAGCTGTGCCTGGCTCCCTTATTTCGATGTGTGCTACTTTGGCGTGTAGACGTTCCCTCGCTGTGCCTATTTCGATGTTGGGCTGAGCAACGTCGAAGTTGAACATCGACGTTGCTGGCCCTGGAGGACGTGTAGACGTTATTCATCGAAATAGCCTATTTCGATGTCGCAACATCGAAATAAGCTATTTCGAAGTTGGGTGCACGTGTAGACGTAGCCAGTGAGATGTAAGTGAGACCTTGAAGAGAGACAGAGGCACCAAACAGCTGCTCTTGGGAACAGATGGAAGAAACCAGCTGTGCATAGACCACTGCTGCCACCCTTGCTCCAGGAAACAGGATCCTGTCCCATTTTGTCAACAGACCAAGTTACACGAAGAAGTTACCTGACTCCCCGTCACCAATTTCTGCCCAAAGAGAAACTGCTGAAGAAGACCCTAAAAACGTGATCCTATGTGACAATACCCTGGTGAGCAGCAGGGGAGGTATTTCGTCCTATCTGGTATTCCTATATCCCGCCTGCATTATGTTCAAAAGGGTGAAGGGGCTTAGAAGCAGAGGCGATGTGGGGAAGGTACAAAGGGCTCACATGTCCCCCCAAACGCCATGGGCAAAGGGGCAAAGGGCTGGCCAGAGGCAGAGGCCCCCCCCACACGCACACCCCTGGGCAGCGATGGGGGGAACCGGACCAATGTGGCCCCAGTTCACTCTGCTCTTCCAGCTGCATCACTTGGGGGGGCAGGACCATCTCACACTCGCAGGCAGGAGGCAGAACGACGTGGGCAGAGGAGCAGAGCGAGCTCTGGATGTGCCACTCCGGTTCCCCTTGCCACTGCAGGTGAGCGTTGGGGAGCTGGAGCCCCACTGCTGGTGCTGGCCCGCTGGCCCCACTACTCACCTCAGGCCACCTTTGTTGGGGGAAGAGGCAGTGCGGGGGGCGGAGTAAGTGCCGGGGGAGGGCGGAGCAAGGACAGAGGGGGTGGAGCCTGGGGCAGAGTGGGTTATCCCAGCCCTTCCCTGGGCTGAAGAGGAGTCACGTGGCTGGTGCCCCCCACCCCCTGGTCCTCAGTCACCAGCCACCAAATAACAAACAAAACTTTCACACTGAATCAGAACTAAGAAATATATTCCCAGTTTAAATAGGAAGTCAGACCAGCCACAAAGCCTGTGTTATACCAGATATCAGACTAGATCACAATAACCCTTTGGGGCTACATAATCCCTGAATCCACTAAGAGTGCCCTACAAAACTCAGAAGTACGTGAATAAATTTAGCTTGGCCATGGACTTCTATAGTAATCTAATCTCAAGCAGCTGAACAACTATGTGCAACAGCAATGCCAAGTGACCCTGAACTAGTGTTTTGGAAAAATTTTCAGACTTAAAAATGTCCAGTATGAAGCTAATTATATAAACTACTCCACAGGGGTCCATGGTAATAACCACGGGTGGTACCAAGAGCCCTGCAGACTTGCTTGGAACTTGTCCCTGGCAATGACTAAGCTGCAAAGCATGAAAACATCCCTGACTCTTCCTGCCTGCGGTTCCCCGGGGATGAGGAGTGTTACTTCTGGACTCTCCCATGCCTGCCTCAATGGTCACAGCCAAGCTATAACCTTGACAGCGGCAAGTTCTACTCAGGTTATAGTGTGCAGAAATAAACTGTTTTTATAGCAACTGGGAAAACATGAAAACGCAAAAGACTGCCAGCAGAACATGGTCTTCAGACAGCCTCATTTATTCAATTGCTCAAGAGATAAAGGACGTAATTCCTTAAGCTGCACAGAGAGTAAGAAAAAGCACAAATATCTGTGGGCCGTAACAAGAGTATTTCATATAAAGGAGACATGCTAGTACACAATGCCTGCCAAAATACATCTTCATTGTTGTTCTAGCTACAACATGATAACTACACAGACAGTGAGGCTTATTTCATCCATGTGTACTGCACAATCCCCATGCAGTTTCCCACTGGGACCTGCACTTAGGCATCTACAGAGAGAACTAAGCTCCATCGGATTTAAGATAGAACAAACCGCCGAGGCAAACTTTCAATAGAGTGATGACGCTAGCACTCAGTAAATATGCATAACGTACAAAAAGGGTACTTTTGAAAATCACAAAGAGCTAAGCCATCTCACTCACGCATTTGTTGGACATTTGACTAATTAGCAGTAATTATTCATGATTCTGTGTGTCCTCGTTTTAGAAATGATCTAAACAGTAGCTCTGTACATTTCCACTTCCTAATCTGGGCCAAAACCAGGAAAAAGACATGCAGGCATAAGGTAATGAACACAACAATCAAAAAAATCTTTCTTCTCCCCCACTCCTCAGCATTTCAAAAAACTCAGAATATTTCCCACATAATTCAGTGGATGTGTCATGTAGACCCATTTGCACATCCAGAAATATAATGGCTGCTGAGTACAGCTGGTCAAAATGATAAATAGTTTTCTCATCAGAAAACGTGAGTTTTGTCAAACAATATTTGCTGAGGGGAAAATGTCAGTTTCAGTGATTTGATGAGGAAAATCTAACAAAAAAATGGCTTTGCATAAGTCTGACAATTCAAAATGAAAGTTGTCATTGTGAAATGTCAAACAGCATGATTACAGTCTAAAATGTTGACATTTTCAATACCGCTGTGAAGCAGAGAAACAACTCACCAGCACTGAAAGGGTTAAGGAGAGTCGTTGGACCCACCTAGCTCCTCCCCATTATATTTCCAGCCAGTCCCAGGCCTGAGCGGGGTAGAAAAGGAGGGAGCCTGGTTCAGTATGGGACTCAAAACTGACAAGGCAGCAGCCAAGAGCTGTCCTACCTGAAAGAAGGAACAATAGCCTGGCTATCTTCCTAGCCAAAAGGAAACAGAGAGAGAGACCTAGGAGCACCTGACCTGTGAGGAAGTTGGGTGACCAGAATGTGGAGACCTTATAAGAGTTCTGATGCCACCAAACTTACAACTGCTCATCCAGAAGATCCTGGGAAGGCAGCAGGAGACCCTGGTCCACGAAAGGAGCACTATTAAGAGATAAACCACCACAGGAACTTGGACTATAGGAAATGCTCTCTGTACTGAAGGGGCTATGGTAGGAAGTAGCCAAGTGTAGCAGACGTAGACACTGTACGGGGAGATCCCCTATTCAGGGGTTACTTATGCAGGGCCCTGGAGTGGATGCAGTGGAGTGGGAGGGCCTGGGTCCCCCCTACCTTCTCTGCCTTAAAGACTGAGGTAGCTCAACCACAGAAGCAGGGTCTGAAAGCCAGGTACTCCAATAACTAGGCCAACTGGCTTTCCAGCCCCTTTGTCCCCATCACAGATATTTTTGCACAAATTCTTCTTTCTAAAGAATATCTGGTTTCGGAATGGAAAAACTGAAGATTCCTGTGGGACAGAGATTCTGACTCCTCTCAGCTCTATTGGTGACTTTTGGGGGCAGGATGGGAGCAGGGAAGGTAAATCAGGGATGTCCCAGAATGTAGCCATAGTTCAATATATACCTCAGTTTCTCATTTGTTGGCGCTACCACTATTTATTTAGAGTGGGGTAACACGCTTTCTTTTCCTATGCAAGAGATAAAAGAAGGGTTTTCATTCATGCCTCCTCTGCCAGGTGCATGTGGTGTCCAAAGTAAGGTCAGAAACGCGTTACACACCCGGAACAAAAGATAGTGAGGTTTGCAGTTGTTCTTAGCTCCTGTGGAAGCGTGTTTCACAGCCTCAGACTCCTGAGAAAAGCTGCCTCTTGCGCACAGATGCGTTTCATCCTTGTAGTGCACAGATGAGCAGCAAGAAGAGAACAATGGGAGTGCTAACTAGTTCTGATATTCTACAGACATCTGCACAGTGTATTAAGCTGCGTTCTGCATAAATAGTATTTTGATTATATGCATCTGCTTCCTCTTCCTCTCCTCTGCCCACTCTCCCTCCCCCCTCATCCCATTCAGATTACCCTCCCTCTGTGGGGGGGAGCATACCTCCCTGTCCCAAATATGGGACAGGGAGATATAAGGGGGAGGGGTGGCTCCTCCAAGCACCCGGGAGCTGGGAAGGAGGCGGCAGCCTCCAGCGCTCCCCAGGAGTCCCAGGGAAGTGGCAGCTGCCAGCCTCCCTGGGAGCCCCTGGCAGCTGCTGGAGGAAAAGATGGGGGAGGGTATGGCCCAAATAAGGGACAATTAGTCCCGTTTTAAAAATAAGTCGGGATGCTCTTTTGGTGTCCCAAATACGGGACTGTCCTGCCCAATATGGGACGGATGGTCACCCTATCCCTCTGGCTCTTTAACATCCAAGAGCCATGGGGTGGGCCGTACATGTTTCACCTAGTAATCCCTTCCACAGATTCTCTGCAGTCCCCTGGTCTGCTTCCATCTTCTCCCAGCTCCTCACCATGAAATATAAAGACAGCCCAGAGAGGGCACATATTTCCAGGTAGGTCTTCTCCTGCCCCATGTTTGGATGTCTTTAACCCCACTTACAGGGTGGCCCTGTCCTTCTTTAGTGGCTGGCTTGGTGGTTCATGAGTGTGTCACTAGCTTTGGGAACACAAAGTTATCTTCATCCTAGACTGGGGCTCTGCAACCTGCAGCTCCAGAGCTGAGTGAGGCTCTTTAAAAACTACTTTGTGGCTCCTGACTCTATAATTGCAAAATTAAAAATTAAAAAAAATACCCTCCTGATTATTTTCAACAAATGGTGAACATCCTGCAGTAAAGATGTATCACATTACAAATCACTGTGTGTGCGCTCTTCTTAAAATAGGGGTTACAAAAAGTATAGTTTGATGTTATTTATTAAGGACCGTCTCATATTCGTGAGTGCTGCAGCTCTTGAATTACTGAGTTTACTGAACTGAAAAAAAATAGTTCTTCTTGCTATTTTGGTTGCTTTTTGATATTTCAATCCCTACTGGGAGGGCTCCTCAGCAGTTTGAGCATTGGTCTGCTAAACGCAGGGTTGTGAGCTCAAACCTTGAGGAGGCTGTTTAGGGGTCTGGGGCAAATAGATTTAAAAAAAAAAATCTGTCAGGGAGGGTGCTTGGTCCTGCCAAGAGGGCAGGAGACTGGACTCAATGACCTCCCAATGTCCCTTCCAGCTCTATGAGATGTGTCTCTCATCTTGGGATGTCATGTTACGCTACAAAAGGGAGGACTGAGGCCTGAGTAAGTACTAAGCAAACGCTTTTTGCTGTCCGTGTCGTCCGAGTACTTGACCCTTTCGTCCTTTTGCACTCACTAGATCAGTTACCTGGAAAGCTGGACTCAGATAAGACCTTGGTTCACTTCGCAGCCTTGGTTTGCCCTCCCCCTTAGTTCAGCGTATGATAGTGTTCAAACTGGAAGAAGCAGTCTGGCCCCGGAACTCGGCCTAATATACCACAACGGAAAGAAAAGCTCTTTGATGCATAACCTTTGGAACCTACCACTAACCCAGATGTACTTAACTGATCAACATACATTTAAGTCCCTGGCTGGAAGTCAATTTTCTCAAGTCAATGACTCTGCACTGCCTCGGCGTTATTTAGCAAACTGAAGGTAGCGGCAGCTTTCTAATCCCATGGGGGAGGGGCAGGTCAGTGGTTTGAGCATTAGCTTGCTAAACCCAGGGGTGTGAGCTCAATTGTTGAGAAGGTCATTTAGGGACTGGGGCAAATAGATGTCAGGGATGGTGCTTAGTCCTGCCAAGAAGGCAGAGGACTGGACTAAATCACCTCCAAAGGTCCCTTCCCATTCTAGGAGATGTATAGCTCCAATTTTTTTTTTCCAGTCATGGCCAACAGCTTCCTGACATACTTCTGAACATCTGTCCTCACTGTAATAGGACATGTAATTCAAGGACAGGCCTTGTCAGCCACCTGAGGAGCCACAGCTCTCATGGAAGATGATCATACTTGGTGACAAGTATCAGAGGGGTAACCATGCTAGTCTGTGTCTGCAAAAATATCAAGAAGTCCTGTGGCACCTTACAGACTAACAGGTTTTTTGGAGCATAAGCAAAAGAATATGCAATGCATCTGACAAAGTGAGTCTTTGCCCATGAAAACTTATGCTCCAAAAACTCTTTTAATCAATAAGGTGCCACAGGACTTCTTGATGTTTATACTTGGCAACACGTGATTGCCCATTTGTAGAATTCTAGGCTGTTGGTTTTTTTAGATCAAAATGTCCTGCAGTGGAAGTTTAAAAGAACTGCCAGCTAATTACATCCTGGTGTTGCTAAACATTCTGAAGGCCTCAGGATGTTTCTGAAGAGTGGCAGAGTTCTCTTTTTATGAGGAACCTGGCATACTGTGCCAGGACGAGACCCTTCAAAGTGGTGATCTCACATGGATCAGTCCTGCCATGTGTTGTTTGTGAGTTAGAGGTGAAGGTGGATGAAGATTCTCTCTCTGCTCACTTCATGCGCAAAGACATATGCTGTTACAACTGTCCATTGAGGGCTGCCTGGAGAGGCGGCTAGGACGAGTAAGTGAGCAGGGCAGAAAGCTAACAAAATGGGAGTGGGTATCTGGCCAGATTCTATGTAGTTCTCTCAGTAGGAGTCCTGTGGGATCTTGTGTTTGAAGAGATGCTTTATTTCCCTGGCTTGCAAGAGAATAAATCACTATTCCTACTTTTAAAGGATGTGCTGGAGCCCTGATCTACTTCTGTAGGTAACTAAGACAACATAAACACTCTATTTTCTGGTTGTTTTTTAACTCCAGTCCACTAGTGAAGAAATTATTTGTGCTGAGCTACACAGAATTAACGACAGGTCACACAAAACTCAAACAGTGGCTGCAATATATCAGATCAACAGAAAAGCACTAGAGAGCAGGGCGGAGACATTAAAGCTGTATGTCACAGAAGAGCAGAAGGCGGAATACGGAAAATCCTAGGAGACAAGTGAGGCTTAAATCATCTCCTGATAACTACAGTGCAGGCTCATTTAACGGCTTTAAAAAATAAAGCTTCATCCCTTTTCAGATGGTCCAGTCCGCGGCAGGTCCAGCTTTTCCCCAACAGGAGCAGCAGGGTGCACCGCTGTGTCTCAATTTTTATTTATTATAATTGGATCGTTTGAATAGTCGGGAGCCTTGGCAACAGTCGTTAAGGAGAGCACTTGCCAAAAACCCCGCGATGCTAGAACATGCAATTGCCACAGAAGAGTGTGCAGTAATCCTTTCACATGACAATATAAAGGCTCTTTAATCTGCTTCAACTACACAAGCTCTTAGAGACTGTGCTGTAGTAGCCTCTTTCTCACTCTTAGGTCCCCAGGTTGTGTCAAATAGTCATTTTCAGCTCTTGGCAAGAGAGGCTTTTTGGTGGTAAATTTCTCATTCTTCCAATGCGCACACAGAATTCTTTATTCCTCAAATTTCTCTCATTTTGAAAGAAAATAAAATTATTTTTGGCATAGTCAAAACAACACTCTGATGAAACGTAGAAGGGAACAGGGCATTTCCAAGCAGCTGTTTTAGCTAATGTGCCACAGAGAATTACTTAAATTGATGAAACCATGTTCTTTTATCCTGGCTGTCTCTTGTTTGTTGCTTCAAAGTCCTAAATAAGGCTTTAGAGATGCTTGGAAAAAGTCAAATTATTCCATTGGATAATTTATGCATAAAAAGTGTCTGGATTTTGTTTTGTTTTGTTTTTAGAATATGTTAAAATTTCTTCAGTGCTTCCACGCTAGAGCACAAAGACATTTTGTTTTGATTAGTATTATTTTTTTAAATAAAAGGTTTCTGGTTGGGCATTTTTTTCTCCCCTCCCTCCCTCTCTCTCTTTAAAATTACTTTCCTATTTCTTTCTTCCCTACCAAAAATGAGAATTTTAGCTAAACAGACATTAAAAGGAACAGGTGAAATGCCTGGAACCTGCATTTAACTAATTTAAAAAAAGTTAGAGGCTCAAACTGTGTGAATACTCCAAATATATTTTTTGAAAAACCTAAAGCAAAAAACAACCCCAAAAATGTAACTATGGCTAAAAACACCCAGACTGAAAAAGTAGCTAGTGATAAAAAGACATATTTTAAAACATAGGAACCAAAGGGTAGAAATAAATGCTCAGTTCTCTGCATGGAGAGGTAAAGAGAATAGGAGGAGTATGCCAGTGATCCATCCTGGGACCAATGCTGTTCAACATATTCTTAAATGATCTAGAAAAGGGGTAAACAAGCAATGAGGTGGCCAAATCTGCAGACGATACATAATTACTTGAGAGTTAAGCTGAGGTGGTGAACCACTGGAATGCGTTACCCACAGAGATGGTAGAATCTCCATCCCTAGAGGTTTCTAAGAACCAGCTTGACAAAGCCCTGGCTGGGATGATTTAGTTTGAGCAGGGGGTTGGATTTGATGACCTCCTGAGGTATCCTCCAACCCTATGAGTCTACAAAAAATGACTGCCAAGTCTTAAACAAAGATATCTCACAAAACTGAGTGTCTGGGAAATAAAATGAAAATTCTTATGAAATTCAGTGTTCATAAATGCAACAAAATACACATTAGAAGAAATAACCCCAACCTCACATACCAAATTAAATTAGCTGTTACCACTCAGAAAGATCTTGGAGTCATTGTGGATACTTCCCTGAAAACATCTGCAGCAGCACCCCCCAAAACTGCTGAAAGAATGTTAGCAACCCTTAGGAAAGGGATAGACAAGAGAGTAAATATACTACTACTACTATATAAATCCCTGGTCTGCCCATACACCGAATACAGCATGTAGTTCACGCAACAGCCATCTCAAAAAAGATGTTAGAATCAGAAAAGGTCAGAAAAGGACAATAAAATGATAAGGAAGATGAAACAGACTCCATATAAGGAGAGGTTCATCTTACAAAGGAGACTACTAAAGAGGGAACGGGATTTCTCTAAAATTACAAATGATGTGGAGAAAGTGACTAGAGAGGTATTATCTACCCCTTCACTTAACACAACAATCAGGGGGCACCCAATGAAATGAAGAGGCAGCAAGTTTAAAACAAACATAAGGAAACACATCTTCACGTTCTGCACAGTCAACCTGTGGAACTCCTTGCCATGGGTTATTATGAAGGCCAAAAGTAAAACTAGGTTAAACAAAGAATTACATAAATTCTTGGAGGATAGGTCCATCAACGGCTATTAGCAAAGATCTTCAGGGATGTAACTTCATGATCTGGGTGTCCCTAAATCTTTGATTTTCAGAAGCTGCGAGTGAATGACCTAGAGAAGGATCGCTTGATAGTTGCTGTGTTCTGTTCATTGCTCTGAAGCTACTAGCACCGGCCAATGTCGGAAGCCTGTCTACTGATCCAGGATGGCCATTCTTTTCTTCCTCTTGGCAGAAGAAGAGGGAGGAGAGTGAAAAAGGAGGAAAACACAATGCAAAAAAGCCCTGGCAGCCCTCTATGTCAAAAGAGAGCATTTTTGTTCAAATGTTCTATTTTCAAAAATTAAAAATTAAAATTTTTAGTTTTTAATTTTCCTGTCCAAAAAATGAAAGTTCTATTGTAGAAAGAAAAGTAAACATAAAGTCAACCTGCTCTATGCATTACTCACCAGACCCCAAATTCAAGCCACCTAAAACACAGTCCTACCACCAGGACACCTCTCTGAACACAGAGCAGAACACCTTTTCCCTAAGTAAGAATCTAGCAAAGGGAACCTTTCAAAAAAACACATCCAGTACTGCCCAGTGGACATACTCCAAGCCCCATTGTTTATAAATGCACTAGATATACATCACTGCTCTATTGCCAATATTCTCCCTTTCTCTCAGTACCTATTGATTCATCTTTATGTTAGGATCACTGGTCAAAGCCATGCGCTACCCACATAAAATCCATTTTAACATATTGGTCTCCAGTGGTTCAGACAACAAGTTTTCTTAATTCCTAGAAACATATTGATAGATATTGACTTTTCCTCTGGGACGCTATGCAATTTTCACTGTGGCCTTACTGTAATTAGCAGATGTTAAACAGAAAACAGTTACGCAAAAACTGGAAGCTCTGCGGAGGATGTTCTAAACTCAGAGGTTATGTGAGAGAAAAAGCAAGGGCTGGGGAACAAGACATCTCAGCTCACATTGTCACCACTGGCCAGTTTTTAAACTATTCCAAAAACACTTTCTACAGAAAGCCCTCAGGCTCCTGGGATTCAGCCAAGCCCACACACAGTTGTACTTTCCCCAAAAGCACTTTAGGAATCTATATATCTTTTAAATTATTAATACATCGAACTCAAGAGCTTGCAGACAGATGCCGACTAGATACACAACTCTGCGTTTCTGTTGATGCCAGGGTATTCCCAAGGCAACTGAGGAACTAACTGGCTTTGTTGATGAGAGTTTCCCCCAGAAAGGTTCACATGGGGTTAGCCAGCACAGAGTTAAAGTGTTGACTCCACAGAGCAGTTTTCCATCAGAAAG
Source organism: Carettochelys insculpta (assembly GCF_033958435.1). Lineage (NCBI taxonomy): Eukaryota > Metazoa > Chordata > Testudines > Carettochelyidae > Carettochelys > Carettochelys insculpta. The sequence continues at coordinate 42,796,961 of NC_134148.1, read as the reverse complement.
GTCAGCACTGTCTGTGTCTGACATTTAGAATATAGATCATCCATTAAGGCAAAGACAAATCTACCATGCAAAAAGAAGAAGGTCTTTACTAGTTTTTGATGAGACAACAAACCTGAATCAGCTGGTCTGGGCCAGACAGGGTATTTTTTAAGGCCAGGACTGAAAATCAAAATAGATCTCCAGAAGGTCATTTTCAAATTACAGATACTCTCTTCTAAGTCACCATGCTGCACTAGATCCTATATTGCTTAACAGTCGCTCACTGCTTTAAAAAACAGTGTGTGTGTTTTTATACCCTAGGGTAAGTAACAGGCATGTGCATATCTGAGATTCGAACGCAGAGCAGAAAAGGCACTTTAGTTTAAATCATGAGATAAACTCACCAAAGTCAACCCCTGGAAGAGGCATAGGGCTGTTTATCTCAGGCTTGGCTATACTTAGAGGAAAATAAACGTGCTGGAGGTCACTCTTCTGGAAGTTGATTTTGCATGCCTGGTGAAGATGTGGCAAAACTGACTTCTCTGGGCCAGGCTGTCAACCTCTGTTCTCCACGCTATTGCGTGGAGTAAGGGAGGTCGACACGAGACCATAGAGGCTCGGTCTTCACTAGGAAGTAAGTCGATTCCGATACATCGATTCTAGCTGCACAAATGCTATAACTAAAATGGCGTCTCTGAAACTGACTTATTTCCCTAGTATAGACAAGCCCTCACACTAAAACTGAAGTGCCCAAGGTTTGTTGAGTTTTTATGTCTGCAGGAGAGTGTCCATATTCCAGAGGCAGAAAAATACACCTTCTTAGCCATGAAGCCCAGGCCTCTGTGAGTTAAGAGTCAAACTCCCATTTGACCCTTGGCACCTTTGAAAACATTAACCCTACAGGACATACAGTCCTAGAGTTATAACAGCTTTGAAGAGCTGTCACTTGTTGAGTGTACGCTATGTCACATTTATTCTTAACATTCCAACCAAGGAAACTGTTAAATACTTAACACTTATTGTGCTATTACAAATGTACATGGGTGCTGTTCTAATTAGCCAAATCAAGGAGATAATGAAGACAACATGTATTTGGAGAAATGTTTCAGTACTGTCTCTTTCCATTGCAACTTGGAAGGCTTAAGTTCATCTTGCTGGAATAACAGCTTCCACTTCATGAACCATACAGGTAGTATTGTCTGCAAACTACAGACAAATAAAGGGAAATCTCTCCCCATCAAAAAACATGTCAGGAGGCTTGTCTACACTTAATGGGAGAGCAACGCTCCAGAAACCCATCTCCTGGGAGGTTTAATTAGCAGGTCTAGTAGGGATGCGCTAAACTGACACTCGTTTCTCTCCCATCAACCCCACTACTTCACAAGGTCGCAAGGAGTCAGGGAAGTCAATGGGAGAGTTTCTCCTGTTGATCTCCCACTGCTAATATCCCACACTGCAAAGGAGAGCAGACTCACACAGGCAGAGTAGGGATCACGTGCAGAACTAGCAGGTAACGTTTTCTTGAGAGAGAGAAATTTGCAGTGTGCCCTGGTAGTAGCAGCATCCTTCAGTCTATGTAGACTATGGACTGCGCCCTTCGTAGTTCCGTTTGGCATCCTCATTTGCAGCGTCGGCTGTGACTGTGAAGACCCACATGAGAGTGACAGTCCTTGCTGCATCTGTTGCATATGTAATGGGTGTCTGGCAGGTCCTTGCTGTGCTTTCTGTGGACTCGCTTCTCCTTTGCTAGCTGTGTGATCCTCAACTCACCCTTCTGAAGGCCCTTGTATAGTTCCTGCCTCCATCTGCTGTGATCGTCTGCCAGCTCCTCCCAGCTGTCTGGCTTGATGTCTACTTCCCTGATGTCTACTTCCCTTGATGTCTACTTCTCTCTTGCAAACATCTTTGTAGCGCAGCTGGGGGTGTCCGGGAGGTCTGTTGCCAGAGGCTAGCTCGCCATACAGGATGTCTTTTGGGATCCTTCCATCATTCATCCTGTGGACATGGCCAAGCCAGCAGAGCCGCCGCTGCCTGAGGAGGGTGTACATAGCTGGGATTCCAGCTTGCTCAAGGACAGTAGTGTTGGACACTCTGTCCTTCCACGATATTCCAAGGATGCGCCTGAGGCAGCGTAAGTTGAAGACGTTCATCCTCTTTTCCTGGCGGGTGTACAGTGTCCAAGTCTCGCTGCCGTAAAGGAGGGTGCTGAGGATGCAGGCTCTGTAGACTTGCATTTTGGTGCGAGTGTACAGCTTCTTGTTGTTCCGCACTCTCTCGCTGAGTCTGGACAGAGTTGTGGCTGCTTTACCGATCCTCCTATTTAGCTCAGTGTCCAACGACAGGGTGTCAGTGATGGTGGACCTGAGGTAAACAAACTCGTGGACGACCTCTAACGTATAGTTGTCAATGCTGATTGATGGAGAAACAGCAACATCCTGAGCAAGTACATTTGTCTTCTTTAGGCTGATGGAGAGCCCAAAATCCTTGAATGCTTTGGAGAACCGATCCAGCAGCTTCTGAAGCTGGTCTTCTGTGTGCACCCTGGACAGCTGAGATAATGGTGGACACATCCTGATACACAAGAGGCTCTAGTTGCTGCTAAATTGTTCCCAGTCAGCATGAGAACCTCACACTCAATACCACATGGCTGTGGAACACAAGTAATTGACACTTCACTAGAACATCAATCTGTCCTGGGAGGGCGGGTCTCCCCCAGGGCTGCAGATCTAACTGCACAAATTAAGGTGGCCCAACCCACATGTTTATCGCCACTAGTGAACCTGTTAAATGCTCCACAGACGCAGCAAGATCTTCCCCTGCTCTTCCAACCAGTCAAAGAGTAAACTTTGTGGGAATATTAACGTTCTGAACCTGTGTGCATGATCACCTGGACAGCGATAAGACCACAGAATCCCACGCTTTAGAACTGTCTCCTTATTGCGGCAGAGACGCATGTATAGAGGCTCTCCTGTGACACGGCTTCCCAGCTGCAATCACATCCGAGCTGGAAGGCAAACAGGCCAGCCATGATGGAATTCTACAAGGCAGAGCCAAGCGCTGCGGACGTAAAGCTTTCTGATTTTAAAAGGCAGCCATGTCTACTCAGTAGATAGCACTGTAAGCACCCATGTGCCCTTTTAATGCCAAGTAGAACACTGCTTCTGTCCTACATTCATGAAAGATACGTTCTGTTCAGTAGCAGTCATGTGCCTCATACTTTAGAAGAGAATTTATTGGTGGAGTTATGGCATCAGAAAGCTATTCTTTCCCCCTAAAGACAACATCAACATATAGGTGTTGATTTGATAAGCCATCAACTGTTTATTCTTCCATACATGTAAGGCTAGAACCAAACAGGAAACCTGACTTCAATCTGTTCAGAACCCTAATGGTCTGATGCTTCACAATCCAGCTTTGAAAATTCCTTTTGCTTATAGTCAAGTGTTTTGGAGCCAATGAAATTAGTTCAAAAAGAGTTAACATGTAGGCACATCTGATTCCTCATCTTTATTATAATTCAGCAGCAAAGAAAACCACTTTTTTTGGCACTGTATGGCTATGTCTACACGACAAAGACCTCTTGACAGAAGTTACTGTTGGAAGAGATCTTCCAACAGAACTTCTGTTGACAAATCACGTCCACACACAAAAGCAGATTACTCTGTTGTTCCCTTTGCTGACAGAAAGCAGCCGGACTGCCCATCCCTCTCTCGAGTGAACAGCCAACCGTAAGCACAGCAAACAGGGTTGCCTGGGGACCAGGAAGCCCTGTCTGTTGACAGAAGGCCCATCGAGGTGTCCACATGGCTTTATTGTCAAGAGAAACTGTCAACAAAGGCATTGTTTCTCATCACAGACAGGCAGAAGGTTGTTGGAGGAAGTGCTGCATATGTCAACAAAAAAAAAAACAGCATTTGTATGTAGATCCTCCACAGGTTTTGTCAACAAAATCCTCAGTGTAGACATAGTCTATGTGTTTAACTTTAACACCATCAAGTTATGGAACGTTTCAGAAAATCTAGATGCACAATTACGTGGCAGTTCATAGTGCTGTGTAAAGACAGGCTATCTAAAGTCTGGAGATCTTTTTGACCCATATTTTGGTGGAAAGTGCCAATTCAGCAACAGTAAAACACAGAAGCAAAAAACCCTGAGATGTTCTGTTTTTACATTTACCAACAAAATATTACAATTGTATTGGTTTGAAATTACTTTTGAGATTTCCTTTGTCAATGTAAACAATGAAATCAATGTTAAAAATGTCTCACAATGTAAATGAAACGTTTTGTTGATCCCAAAAAGTGACTCAGCAGCAATTACAAAACTTATAATTTCTAGTCAGAGATAAACTTTTTTTTAAAAAAACTTTTCAAAGTTGCCAATGAACTGAAAAAACAGCTAATGCTAGTTGTTCATCCAGCTCTATCAAGATAGCCAAGGCACGTATCTACTACCCAGCCTTAACTCAGCATTTCCTAGTCACTCTTCTTTTGTTGAAAGGGATAGTAAATGGACCTGGTCAGTTAAAGCTGTTATCTTCACTAATCGCAGTTAAAGTTTCTAAAGATCTGCTCGTGTATTTTTATTATTAAAAGGTCTGCTAGTGATCAAAGCCACCTTACAGTAATTTTGAAGACACTGGAGTTCATTAACTAGCGATCAAGTAGTTATAAATTACAGCCTATATATCATATCAGCGGTTTGTGGTGAACTGATCATGCTGTGATCTTGGGAATCATAAGAGTTGCCATACTGAGTTCATCTAGCCTAGCATCCCACCTCTAGAGGTAGCCAGTTCCAATGCTTCAGGAAAAGGATACAGATAAGGCAATTTTGGAGACATCTACCCCATCTTCCACTCCTGGCTTTTGGCAGTCAGAGGTTTAGAGTTGTGCACCTGACTAGGCTAATAGCCATTAATGGACTCATCCACGATGAACTTACTGATTTTTTTTCCAATCCATTTATACTTTTAGCCATCACAACATCCCTTGGAAATGAGTTCCACAGGTTGGATGCTCATTCTGTGAAAAATGATTTCTTCTGTTCTTAAACCCTCAGCCTCAATTTCATTGAGTGACCGCTTTGTGATATTGCTTTAAAGGGGAAATCATATTTTACTACTAATATTTCCACACCAGTCATGATTATATAGACTGCTATCATAGCCCTCTGCTTAGTCATCCCTTTTCTGTAAACTGAACACCGAAACTGTTTTAGTCTCACCTCATCTGGAAGCCATTCCCAACCCCTGATGATCTTTGTTGCCCTTCTCAAGCCTTTTCCAGTTCCACCCTATCCTTTTTGGGATCAGACAACCAGAAATGGACACGGTATTCATGATGTGGGGACACCCTGGACTAATAATAGGGGCATTATATTTTCTGTCAAAACCCCATTTCAAGAGACATAAGGTTCTAAAAGCTAGATTTTCAATGGTTTCTCGGTCCCTAAAAATGTAAAGAGGTATCGAGGTCCCTAAAATGTGAAAAATGAAAACACCATGTGGCACCTGAGCAATTTAGGCACTTTAACTTTTGTTGATTTTCATGGGAGTTAAGCACCTCTAAAAAACCCATTACCTGCTTATTTTTCATCTTTAGGCATCTAGGTACTTTGAAAGGAGGGAAACTTTTAAAGACTGTCCCTTAAGAGCATAAGTCTCAATGAAACTCAGTGGGAATTAGGCATGTTAAAGTCTTCTTTGAAAATAACATTTAGGATCCTTTACAAGGATACGATCCCATTACAGGTTAAACCTTTCTAATGTGGTATTCTCTTGTCTGGCAACATTCATAATCCGGCATCATTTCAGTTAGCTGGACGACCACTTATCATGGGCATGGCCAAGTTTCCCATGGTCCTATAAATTTGTTTACAGCCACCAGTCCTGGGTCTCATGGTTCTGTGCTGTTCTTTAGCTGTAATTTACCCCTAAATATCTTCTAAGAGCCCAGTAAGCAGTGGAAGTTTTGGTAATGCTGCTAGACAATATTGACCTCCAATGGTTCAGCAAATTCTCTCATTCGGCACCGGTCAGATCCCGATGGTGCCAGACAAGAGGGGTTCAACCTGTATATGATTATGGCATGGTTTAGTGATCCTACCTACACAGATGGGGCCCAGAGTATAATAAGGTATACACGGTGACACACAGCACAATCACCACTTACGCATCAAGGATTTGCTTGTCTAAATCAGGCGCGTGCAATTCAGGGCTGATCCATCAGAAACCTTTAACCAGGACCTTTTAATGAGAAGTGAGAAACAGACAAGCACCATTTTCCCTCCTGCCATCCCGAAAGATGCACCCCGACAATCAGAGGAAAGTCAAAGGAGAAACGACGGCTCAAGTGACATAGGTACAAGGATGGTCATGGAATGTGGGGTTCTAGCTGTGCATCAGGTAGGCTTTTATTTGAGACATTGCCCAAAGTTTTACCACCCGGTTCTCATTCCACTTTGCTTTCAATTCTGATCCGGGGAAATGTCACACTGAAGGAAGATGTTGCACAGAACTGTAATGAAGAGAGCTGGGAAACCCCTAAGAAATCTAAAGGTGACACAGTAGGTTTCATTCATATTCATTTATAAAGGCAGGAGGCTTTCCCTCTCATCTGGCTCTGAGATCTTCCCCGAGACATTCTGATTAAGTGCACAGGTCTTTTATTGACTCAACAAGAAGGCTGTGCAGACAGGGGCAACAACATATTTAAATTAAGATCACTGCACAGATTGGAGAGAATTTTGCCCTTTTTCTAAGCGGAGTTTATTCATCACAGTCACAAACTGGTACCGCACTAAGACACTCGACCAATCCTGTGCTTTTTGATTTAAGTAACACATTTTCAGCCCAAAGAGTTAAACGCAGAGACACTGATTGTAAGTTTAATTGGCATATTGGATACAGAAAGGACATGGCCTTGAGTTAGGGAATAAACTAAGAATAATCAGAAAGGGAATGAAAAAATCCTCTATAATCCACTCTGGCAGGTGGCATGTACGTTCTGGGCACACGTTATTTCTGAGTAGTGCATTATGCAGCCTTGCGGTACTGCTCAGTGGCTCTCCGGAACATCGGCAAATACTATTGGTACCAAGCAGAACCGCTAGACACACAGAACCTCTGTGGATCGCACCTGAATGGCACCCCTTTATAAATGTTATTCACAGGGAAGTTTTACATTAGATGAATCACTCCTATCAACAGGGGACTCAAGGAAAAGCTTGCAAGCTATTACAGAACAGTTGAAATTGGATCAGCCTCCCCAAGAACTATGAGCAAAGAGCAATCACTCTAATCCCACTGCATTGTTATTCTCAGAGACTGACAGCTTTTAAATGACTATTTTTTGTTGTAATTACGTTACCACCTACCTTCCTTCAAAGAACAAAGTAGTTCTAACAAATAACTTTCATCCTTTAACCATCAGCAAATGGAACCACTTATGTGCAGTACTTATTATCTGACTCATGCGCATCCACTTAAAATGCATATTGATCTGTCCAGAGAGTAACTGGACTGATAGCAGGAAGGAATGGAAGACTTACACAGGTTCTAAACTTTTAAAGTGTACGTGCTCTCCTAAAACTGACGTGCTCTGTTAGCTTTTTGCAAAGGCTTGTGGCTCTCCTGTATAATTTTGATATAGTTCCATGGTCAGCAACACTGTGAAGCTTTCAGGTGGTGAGGCCACATTACACTGGTTTTAAATGGTACGCAGGATGGAGTAGATGGACGTACAGATGAGATACTTATGAATAGGCAGACGACTGCCTGTTAAATTCCCCATCCCTGATCGAGCCATTAAGTCTAAGACTGCAGTAAAAGTTGTCCTTTCCACTGAGGATTTTAGTTTGAGAGTCATTCTCCAAAAACAAAAGGGGCGCCCTGTAAAGACAGTCACAGCAGAACATCCTTTTAAAAAAATGTGAAATTTCCACACATTCAATTCTAAACTGAGACATTTAAAACTGGAAGGATCTTAAAGACCAGATTCTTTCGCAGGAGAAGAACCACTGGGGTAGCGTTCATGAAGAGTTCTGTCTATACCAAACACTTTGTAACTCTTTAGATAAAGGGCAATAAGTGGTTAAAAACACTGGTTTGCGTAAATTAAACTTGTTCATTTTCCTGGGCACATTTCTAGCCATGTGACTACTGGTCAGAATGCAAGACATGACAGCCAGACCTTTGCTCATTACATAAGAAAATGATGTGCAGAAACTGGCCAGGCACAATAGGGTCACACATAACCTTATGCACTAAAAATCCACAACCATCACACCACTGCTCTAATTGTTCTGTTTTTAGAACCACCAGAAACCGCAGGAAGCACCACTAGAAGGCTCACAAACTATTTAAAAGGCTACTTGGCTATTACGATTTAGTAAGAATTGAAGTTTACATATTTTAAGAGTTGGCTTCAGTCTCTCCCACTAAAATCTTGTTTCCATGTCAATGACCAGTTTTCCTTCTTCCACATTAGGGGAAATCTACTCTTCTGCAGGAAGTCATATTTTATATACAATTGCCATGTGTACATTGCTCACTGTACAAATTTAGAGCGAGACAAATTACCTTTTTCACCAAGCAGATTCTTTGCAAGAGGAGCTTGTCTGAAGTGCATTCTGGAGGGAACGACTAAAACTCTGGCACACTTGTTTTCATATCACAAAGTCAGACACATCTGAAAGAAAGTTTTAAGTTTGACAATCTTTTGGATTCCTACAAGTCAGATGAGAAGAGAGACTTTGTGCTAAAGTTTTAATGCCCTCCTAATCTTATATATAAAATCTCAAGTTTTTTTCCATAAAAAATTATCCCACAGACGACCATGCCCAAAAAAAGAAGTAGTTGAATCCAACCTAGCCAAAAAGCTTGAGAGCTGACAAAATTCCTCGGCGTTTTAACATGGAACCAGCTTGTATTGACCTAGTATCACCAGCTGAGCAACATACCAGGCAGGCACCTTGTTATTTTAGTTCAGTTTAGAGAGGTTATGAAATCAGGAGACAAATCAAAACACTCAAACTCAAAAGAAGCCAGGGCCTAGTGCGTTTTTGCAGATGGAGCACTATGTTCCCAACCTACCGTCTGTGGAAGATTATAAATGCTCACTTCAGTTCAATTCGGCGTGGAAGCTACGGGCCTGCTGATGGCAGCAGGAGAGGGCAAAGGGGGCAGTTGCCCCAGGGCCTGGAGTTTCAAAGGGGCCCGGAGCTTCCAACACTGTTGCCCTTACTCCGGCAGTGGCAGCAGCTGGAGCTCCGGACCCCTTTGAAGTGCCATGGTAGCACTGCTGTGCATCTCCATGCGGCTGTGGGGTTGTAGGAGGAGGGCCTCTGGTGCCGCAGTCTGAACAGTGCTAAGGGCTGACTGCCCTTGACCCCACCCATTTCCACCCCTTCTGACAGTGCTCCTGTGCTCTGGGGCTCCCAGCAGCTGTCAGCCCTGCTGACAAGCTATACAGGCTTTGAAGTTACAAATGCAGCATTGTCGGTGCTTTGACTCTATTGCAGCTCACAATGGCTACGTCTACACGTGAAGCCAACATCGAAATAGGCTATTTTGATGAATAACGTCTACACGTCCTCCAGGGCCGGCAACGTCGACGTTCAACATCGACGTTGCGCGGCACCACATCGAAATAGGCGTTGCGAGGGAACGTCTACACGCCAAAGTAGCACACATCGAAATAAGGGTGCCAGGCACAGCTGCAGACAGGGTCACAGGGCGGACTCAACAGCAAGCCGCTCCCTTAAAGGGCCCCTCCCAGACACAGTTGCACTAAACAACACGAGATCCACAGAGCCGACAACTGGTTGCAGACCCTGTGCCTGCAGCATGGATCCCCAGCTGCCGCAGCAGCAGCCAGAAGCCCTGGGCTAAGGGCTGCTGCCCACAGTGACCATAGAGCCCCGCAGGGGCTGGAGAGAGAGCGTCTCTCAACCCCTCAGCTGATGGCCGCCATGGCGGACCCCGCTATTTCGAAGTTGCGGGACGTGCAACGACTACACGGTCCCTACTTCGACGTTGAACGTCGAAGTAGGGCGCTATTCCCATCCCCTCATGGGGTTAGCGACTTCGACGTCTCGCCGCCTAACGTCGAAGTTAACTTCGAAATAGCGCCCGGCACGTGTAGCTGTGACGGGCGCTATTTCGAAGTTAGTGCCGCTACTTCGAAGTAGCGTGCACGTGTAGACACGGCTAATATTTGATATTTCACTTGGTTCCCCAGTCTCTGTAGCCAGTTACATGAAAAACTCAATGACCAATTAAAAGAAAAAGTGTTTCTAGCCTTCATGACTGTGGGGAACAGCTTGAAAACATGACCCAAGGGCACCCCGAAGGCTCAGCCAACAGACAGCAAATGTAAAAAACCTAAATTTCTTACAAAAAAAACCTCCTGGTTTTCAAGCTAACTTATGGGGAGCCTGACTCATCATGTCATAACATGGGGAATTCGGTACAAAATAACCACACTGAGGACACGGCAAACTTTATAGGAAAGCAAGATAGAGAAGAATAAACAGTCAAATTCCAAGAATGTTCTCAGACCTGTTAGATGGCAGGGATGGTCACCATCTTGCACGCAGAAGCTCTGGTCCCTGTGCTCCTAAGTCAGGCAACACACCACACAAGTACCCTGAGGGTGTTTTGCATTCTGCAATTAACTTCAGCAGCGAAGTGATGAAGACAAGCTGGAACTGCTTTAAAAAGGACAGTCTGAAAGACCATGAGACAAAGAACTAGACTCTCGGGCATGGGAACTGATAGAGATTTGGGTGAGTGTGTAAAGAAAAATAAATCTCTTGGGAAAGAAGAGTATTTTCCTGTTCCTGACAGGGTTTAATCCCCATTTAAAGCCAGAGTGCGAGAAGAAATCAAGTCATGTTTCATATAAAAGCTTATTTTATTAAACTGAATCTAAGCCATGGTTGACACAATAGCTTTGTCTACCATACAGAGCCCAGAAAAGCAGCCTGCCAAAAGCCACTGGAGCGCAATCTTTGTCACAGGCAGGCTGAACAAAACCCTTCCCTTCCTACTTGTATCAGACCATATTCAAGCCTAAAGCAAGTCAGTAGTCTTGTCCACATGCCAAGTGGGCATAGAGCTTGTCAGCTTCACTGCTTGCCATGGACTGGAAATGCATTCAAAACAAACCATGAAAAGCCACTTCTGGCTGACTTGGTTCTATGTTTATATTATAAGCAGATCAAAAAAATCTTTGGGGAGGCAGAAATTTCACTTGGCTTGACACAGCCAGTGGACCATTACAGACAGATTATTTCCCCACCAACGTGTCAGCACCGGAGCAGTATGGAGAGGCTGCTGCTGGAAAAAGCTTGTGCAAACCAAGTCGCTTATCTGCCAAAAATGCAGTATCAGAGCTGCAATTTAATACAACCATGGAGCTAAGCGAGTGCATGAGAAAGGTCAGGAGCAGAACCCAGAAGAAAACTACGGCGGGGGCAGAGGAGGTTCTGCCTATACAGATATACTAAGCAGTATGCTATCCAAGACACTCATGTCAAGTAAGCAGCAGAAAGTAACTTGGCATGATTCCATTGTGGTCAATACAACCAGGCCAATTCACATGCACTGCTGATCTGCCCCTGCTAACTAGCGATGGAAGGGAAGGGAAGACCTCTTTTAGTAAAGATGACAATTGCGATTTTCACCAGCTGTGGAAGTTCCCAGAGGCCTTGACAAAAGGCACAGCTCAGTGTGTGACAGCAAGACAGGTTCTCCCTGAGGAGAGGAGCTGGCCTTTCACTAGGACATTTGTAGGACAGCTCATGTAATTAGCAAGGCAGCCACTTTTCACCCGGCTCATTCAGGGCAGGCTCGCCAGGAACAGGGCTCAGGGCTTCTGCTGATTCCTCACAATTGCACCGTCACTGAACTACAGTTCTGGGATCTGACACTTTCACTCTTGAGAAATCAGAGATGCAGACGCTGCATTGCATCAGATACCGAGGCTTAAGGCCTTATCTGTAGAAGGCTGCAGGGGAGATCTCTTCTTGGGGTTGAAAGTATAACAGTTGGCAGAGCTGGAGAACCTTACCCAACATCTATTCTACCCCCACCATGCCGAGGAATAAAAGAGATGTGCTCTGTAATTAACTGTAACATCAGCCAGGTTTCATCTTTACAAGCGCAGCTTACGGTGGCCGTGATTCACCAGGTGATTCCCCTAAGGTTGCCCCCATCAGTTTTCCAATTGTGTGTCTGGGTGCCACTTGACAAGCCTCATTTCCATTTTTCTGATTGGGGGAGGAAATAGGGGGAGCAGGGGTGGGGCCCTGGGAGAAGAGGGGCCTCGTTACCCAGCCAGTAGAGAGGTGGTAATATGAGACCTATCAGTTCCAACAGAATGACTTGCACGTTGGAAGCTATACCTTGCAAAAAAGATGGCATGTGTCTCTTGCCATGACTTCCAGCCTGGGCTTCTCTTTCCTGTATCATGTGCTCTCTCTACTCCCCCACCTGCCACCCCAAAGCATTTTTTCAGATTTGCATTTATACAAGCAAGTGCCGTGTAGAAAGGAGCTGGGGGAATGGGTGAGAGAGATGGTGCATCAGACAGGTTCCCACAGAGCACTTAAGTAGCAGACTTTTATGGCTGGTTATTATCCAGAAGGTGACATAATGCGACGACAGTGCTGTTGTAGGAGAGTCAGCGTGCAGGTTCTCTGAGCAGCCTTCCCGGGAGAGAAGTCTAGCAGAGTCAGAGTAAAATGGCCCGTCTTTAACCTCTCTCCTGTGACTCTCAGCAGGGCCAAGGGGCACACATCTGTGCCCGGGACACCCCGTTTAAACCCCAGCACATCCGAGCTACAGCTCATCCCAAACCAACTATTGCTCTGCAGCTACAGAAGGCTCTCCCAGCAGCTTTCCCTGTAAGCTGAGGCTTGGGTGGCCACCCAGGAGAGATCTGAAAGCCACTCAGCTGATTAGCAGAGTGCCATAGCTGGCAGCGGGTGTCTCCACTGCTGGTGCGCATCTGCACGCGCCTCTGTGCAGATAACAACATTTATTCTGCACCTGGGTGGAAAAAAATTGGAGGGAACCCTGTTTCCCAGCCATCACGGGGACTCAGAAAGACATTTCTTTGTCCAGGCTCTCCACCACAGATCTGTATGTGTCCTTCAATGCTGCCATCTGTAACAGAAGAGAATCTGGCAGGATAGGTCTTGCAAACAATCCCCACCAATGACAGAAGCCGGACTGAGGACATCCTCTACAGCATGGCTGCACCTCCTCGCTAATACTGTAGTTAGGTCCAGCCCGGCACTGATTTGCCTGCAGATCATTTGACAACAGTTTTCTCAGCATTCCTGAGCACGGACACATCTCAATTTGCAGCTGCCTGCTGCCTTGTTTAAAACATTCTCCAGTCAACCTTCCACGCAAGCCTCATGCAGTGGAATAATCTCATGGACAAAGCACATGTAAGATCTGTCACAATCTGTCACAATCTGCCCTGAACTGACCCTCAGTGCTTCACCAGCCACTTCTGACTGCCAGTCTGATGGTCTTCTCTGGATCCCCTGTGAGCTACAATCCCTCACTTGCACACGCAGAACCCAGGCTCACGCGCTGCACAGGAGTGGGGCAGTGTCAGTCAACAGGCTGAAAGGAAGGGCAGATCCAATGACACTGTGAGGACTGGATGCTTTGCCTCAGTAAGGGGCAGTAGGACAGAAAGCCTGCTGAGGAATGGTGGCACTGGGGGATGACAGGAGGACAGGGTGTTCCCTGGAGCCATGGGGGGGAAGAATTGAACCTGAGACATTTGGGGGTCACCTTTCTGCCACAGTTTAAAGGATTCCAAGAATGGAGGTGGTGGGTAGACAGGGGAGTCCCCATCCTAGTCGATGGAAGAGACAGAGATGGACCCTGGTTTGCAGAATGCAGTGGTCTAGCGACCCTTCCCTGGCAAGCCCGTGTCGTACCCGCAGGCCTGTGGGCACAGGGGTGTGGGGTTTCCTTTTTCCAGAGCTGGCCAGATATTCAATCTCCCCACCTTTCCCTTTGACAGGGTGTAGGTCCCTTATGAGCAAACAGACCTTCCAAGTACCCAACAATACATGACTCTCGACCAGATGTGGTTACCCGTGCCGACAGCAGGCAGTTGCCCACAAGGCCTGTCCTCAGTAGCGAGGGAAATGCAGTTGCAAGGACTCATCAGGCTAGGGAAGGCCTGGCCGCAGAACAGAGTTAGTCTGTGCTGTTCAGCAGACGTAGCCCAGCTCCTCAGCCCACCGGGGCTGCCGACACCCACCATTCACACACAATGTTGGCCCTGGAGGCTTTGGCTTTGACACTAATTCAAAGAAGTTTTTTTTGTTTGTTTGTTTTTAAGAGCCTTTATGGACTGGAGAAGTGGTAAGAGGCCACTGGTCTCTTGTAACTTGTTACCCAGAGGCACCGACCCTGGGGTGCTCCAGGGCTCGAACACTCGCTGAAAAAGATGGGGCGCTCCACCCTAAGGCCCTGCCCCTGCTTGGCCTCTTCCTCAAAAGCCCCCCTCTTCCCATGCCGCCTCTTCCCCGGCAGCTCACCAGCAGCTCACACAGGGAGGCCAGGGGGCGGAGAGGAACCCCACTAGCAAAACCAAGTCAGCACCTGGGACACTATTGACTTCTGCTAAACAATCTGCTCCACCTTGTCTTGAGCTGTGGGCTCGGAGGGCTTTTCCCAGATCCCAAGCTGGGCTCCGTGTAGCTCCAACAGCTTGTCTCCCTCACCAACAGAAGTTGGCCGGATAAGAGATATTACCTCACCCCCCTCCCTTGTCTCTCTAACGTCCTGGCACCAATACAGCTGTGAACACAGCAACGCCCACAGCCCGCCAGCCCAGTGCCTGAGAGACTCTCTTCAGTACCACCCAGGAGGCCAAGGCCTGATTTCCAGGTGGAAGCTCGCTTTGTGCCTGGGCCCAGTACTGCCGAGATGGCACCTTCACTCCTTCCCTGGGAGTGTGAGATGGGGAGGGGCCCCCCTCCTGCTTCAGGAACCCCTGGGGCCACAAAGACAGGCAGACCTCCGCTGAGGGAGGTGCCATGGGGCTCTCCAGGGAGGAAGTGCCAAAGGAAGTGGAGGATGTAAAGGAGAAAAGGGAGGAAGGAGAAGCGTTCTCCCTAGCCGTGAGCGGCTGCCGAACAATGGGTCGGCTTCCTGCCTTACTAAGGAGGGACAGTTAATGCTTTAAACCCGGCTGACAGCTGAGGAGGAGCTTTTAAATGTAAGTGTGATCATTGCCACCTTGTCTCAACGCTAAGATGGAGAGACAGGTCGCTACGGAGCAACAAGCTACTTCCCACGTCAGACACAATCTCTCTTCCCCCTGCTCCGTATAATCATGTCATCAAACAGACTCACTGTGCAGCATAGCACTTATGGAGGAGACCAGGCCAGCTGCTGTGTCGTACACTGGGTGTTGGTGGAGGACAACACACACAAACCACACAGTGCCAGTCTAGAGGGGAACTCACAATCAGAGTCAGAGGGGAGCTCCCCCTGGATCCACAGGTCAATAGGCAGCTGTTCCCAAGCCAGAAAACCTAGACCATCCTATTGGCTAGGCAGGCAATCAGTCATGCGCCCAGGAAATACTAGTCAGTAGGGCTGGTGTGAAAACATCTCTGGTTCTGTGAAAAAATCCCAATGCTTCAGCCTTTGTTCACATTCTGATGTGCAACAACAGGAGAGGCCTGGTGGAGATTTCTCCCGTGAAAAGAGAGAAGAGACTCACCCTAAGACAGCCATTCACCTAGCACTATAGGACTCACTAGGGCTGAGAGCCCCAGGCTCTGAATCAGGCAGGGCGTGGCAAGTGACCAAGCACTAGGGATGGTAAGCCATTAACCAGTAAGCATATGGGGAAGCATGAGGCTTACCAGCTAATCAAACCTTGGCAGAGGAGGCTGGTAGTGGCTAGCCATGCTGAGCTGGAGCTGCCCCAGCCATGGAGGACTGGTGGGCCTGGCAGAGGGACCTCACAGCAATGGCAGGACCCCACGGTTGCGGCCACAGCAGGGCTGTATGGCCATCCAGCCAGCAGGAGCTGAGTTAAAATGGTTAACCCACTAAGCACTCTGTTTAACTAGTTAACCATTTTTTACATCCCCACCAAGTGCCTCTTTCATGTAGCCCTTGGGCCTGAGAAAGCTGTGTCAAAATATCACGTTTCCACAATAAATTCTGATTTTAATAAACTCCCCGGCCAGCTCCAGTGTTTATTTCTACAACACTTGTACGCTTTGGGTGGGGGTGAGTGGTAAAGGGATGTGTCGAAATCACCGTTGTGGGTTGCACTAACTTGTGTCCTGAATGTTTTGAAAAGATCCAGGGGAGGCTAGTTGCAGAACATCCATGCTTTGTTTTAATGTCTCTATACCACACCCTGCCTTTGTAGTGTCTAATTCGAGGAGAGACAGATTACGCATGTCATAGAATTATTGCTCCTTTCATGTAATCTGAAGTGATGCCATTCGGCCTGAAGCCCCAATATTATTTTCTACCATTCTTAGCACACTGAAGTCATGGGGAAAGGATGGCGCTCCGCAGGCAGGCAGGTTAGAGAAGCTGTCATAGTTATACCTCTGCTCCGTCCGTCGCAAAGATCCATCTTCCCCCAGTCTCCGCTCTCTGAGTTTTTCAGCTGGGGTCTCAGGAGTCTGGGACCAGTCAAGAGGGTGAGTGTAGATCTGAACTAAGGAAGCATTGGGCCATGCAGTACAAATAATCTCTCCTTTACCTACAGGGTTGCCTAGCTGGTGTTTCCAGTACATCCAAAATCCACCCCCTGGAGCCACCTTGTTTTTAGTCGAAAAGGCAAGTGAGCAGATTTTGAAAACTGACTGGCGTAGAGGTCGTGATGGCCTTCACTGTATGGTGCCAATCTCCCACCACTCCCCTCCCCTCCCCAAACCTGCTCCCAACCCACATGCACCTCGCTGGAAAAAACCTGCAACCTTCGTCACAAAGCAGATAGACACCGGCCTACAGGCCTCTGTGGCGAAGTCAGCAGCGTGAGACAACGGAAGCTTTCAAAGAAAGTCCTGAATGTCACCCCATCACTTCAGGTCGGGGGGTTAATGTTAGTTTGAGAGGTAGGTTAAATATTTAATTGCCTAGGTTTGGACCACCCTGGGCCTAGACAGCCATCTTTGTCAGCACCTGAGCCCTCATCTGCGTATCCCTGTCAGGCCAGCCCACGGTGCTCCAAGGATCATGGTCATTGGATAGTGTCTTTGAGAATTAACCTCCCCCACAAAAACGCGATGCACCCCAACTCGTTTTCCCCACTGCCATCTCTGACTGAAGCTATACCAAGAGACTGTTTCCTCCAAGCATGATGTAATATCATTTTCTAAAACAGCCTCTTAAAATCTCCAGGTTTGCTTTCACTAGCCACAGGCAGAGGGGAGGCATGAGTGCACAAGGGGTCACATGCACACCCAGCGCCCACCTGCCCCCCCCACCCCCGCTCACCGTCGGCAACGTGGTGTTGATCTCTGCTTGCGCTGATCCGCGGGAGGGACAGAACCACTCCCACTCTACCTCTTCTTCTGGAAGCACCGCGTCTCTTCCTGTGAGTCCTGGGGAAGTCCCGCCCCTCTCCCAGAGGTGTGTGGTGCTGCAAAAGGAAGAGGCGGGGCAGGGGTGGAGCAAGGGTAGGGAGGAGCAGGCCTTGGGCAGAGGTGGGTTGTTCTGGCCCTTCCCTGGCCTGGGGGTGGGGGGCCTCTGGCCAGTGTACTCCCCGGGGTTCCCCTCACCAACTGCCTCTGATCACCCAGCGATTGATGCAAATTCTGAGAGACTCCCAGCCAGTCTTGGAGAGTTGGCAGCCCTACATCTCACGGTCCACTTCCTACTATCCCAACATCCAGCTTCTTACCAAAAGCACAAACCAAGCTGTGCCTAAAAACAGTAAAATGCCCAAAATAACTGTCTTATTATTTATAGACCAGGCTGATGGCACAGCAGCTGAGGCCACGCACTGCGGGTCAATGAATGCTTTTAAGTCACAGTGCAGCAACAGGAAACACCTTTTGAACTGACACAGCCACAATGCCCTAAAACAACTAAGCGAGACAGCTGTGAGTGTTGCAGGGGAAGAGGATAGCTTGCTAGCAGCGTTGGCGTTCCATGTATATTGTCTGAAGGAATATCAAAGAGATGCCCAACTCATAGTCAACTTGATTGCTCCTCCACCCATCTTTGCCCACAGCTCTGAGACACTTTCCCCTGGAACTACCTTATTTTTAAAGCAAAGTAGCTAGTGAGCCGCTGTTTTAAAAAATTCACTTGGAGGTCATGATGGCCTTTGTTACAAGGCATAATTATCCTAGCACCTCTCTCCCCATCCCTATGCACCTCCCTGGACCACTCTGGCCTCCCCTAAGGAATCCCAACTTCTACTCAGGAAAACAGTCCTCACCTTTCGCATGGGACTCCGTTTATTTTATCTTGTGTAAAACAAAACCAACAAAAACACATTAGTATAAAATATCCTTTACTGCCCCGCCTTAAGCCCTTCCATCATGCTGAGCCTTCTCTTGCATTCCTACTGAAATAGCAACTTTAATATTCCCTGAGCAGATTCCAAAGGGCTTTGAACAAACACAAGAGGAGAGCAAGTCTAAACCAGGTTATGTACATTTAAGAAAAGAGCCAAAAACCCACACACAATTTTTTGGCTCAGAACCTACCCGGCAGCATGCTGCAGTCAAGCCCTACTTTGTCTCCAGTCTGCTGATAGTAAGTGGATTTCTTGCTACAGGTTTCAGAGGGGTAGCCGAGTTCGTCTGTATCTTCAGAAACAAGAAGTCCTGTGGCACCTTATAGACTAACGGATATTTTGGAGCATGAGTTTTCGTGGGCAAAGTCCTGCTTTGTCAGATGCAACTAATGACGTGGGCCTTTGCCCACCAACCCTTATGCTCCAAAATATCCATTAGTCTAAAAGGTGCCACAGGACTTCTTGTTGTTTTTGCTACAGGTTGAACCTCTCTCATCAGGCACCCTCTGGACCTGACCGGTGCTGGATGAGAGAATTTGCCAGAGGACGAGAGATCAATATTGTCTAGCAGCATTACCAACACTCCCACTGCTTATTGTGTTCTTAGAAGACATTTTGGGTTAAACTACAGCTAAAGAACAGCACAGAACACTGACAGCCAGGACTGGTGGCTGGAAACAAACTTTATGGGACCACAGGAAACTTGGCCACACCTATGAAATGTGGTCATCTGGCTAACTAAAATCACACCAGGTTACAGACGTTGCTGGACAAGAGAGTTCCAGACTAGAGAGTTTCAGCTAGTCTGCAGCTTAGATACTGGCTCCTACCTGCCATTAAATCTCTAGCTTTGATTGTAAGACACTGTTCAGAGTTTGTGAGAAAGCTGTAAATTCTATTGAAGACCTAGCAGACACAGACTTGCAGATACAATGGAGTACATAGTATTTATAATCTTGTGGTATCATCTGCCTTGGCATTTAAACAGAGGAGAGCCTGTTTAGAGTCAGACAAATGTGATACCTGGAAAATAAACCTTGGTTTCAGAACTGGAAGTCACTGGGCTGTGTTGTTCCAAAGCTATTTTGTTTCTGCCTGTTTGCTGTAATTTAGATTACTTGATGTGCTTATAGATTTTCATTGTCTTGTGAAGGAAAAGTGTCATTAATAGCCTAGTTTAGGCCTGTCTTTTCTATTGGGCACTGACTTCAAACGACTGGCACATTCAGCTATCACATGAAAAACCATAAGCACATCTCCCCGTTAGTGCTTCAGCATCCTCAGCGCTTTCCACATGCCCGGCTCAGAGACACATAACTGCTTTACAGCTGGTGGAAAAAAGGAGGAGATGCCCAGGCAAGCTGCAAGCTTTGCTACACCTTGTGAATCCCAAAGATCCCAAGGGACAAAGCAGGGCTGGAAGAGTCCTCTCTCAAAAGGAAATTCAAATGTGTCCACAATGCAATTGTACTTCTCCGAGAAGAAGAGCTGTTCTGAGCTTCAAAGGTCTCAGCCAAGATCCAAATGAACAGATGAGCGTTAGCTGTAAGGGGGAAGAGAAGTGACCTTCTCATTATAAAATGGGGCCTGAGAGGGTCCCATTAAAGCCTGCAATCCCTACACTTGGTTGATCTTCTCCCCCTCAGCCAGTTGCTTAAGTAAGTTTCAGCATCAGAGAGCTCTTCAGAAGCTGGCGACTAGATTAACCCTATTGTATTAGGTTAATGACAGTGAATCAGGATGCTCTGAAGTCTGGTTTCCATGGTTATGCTATAAAACAGATGTACAGCTAACAATGAATTAATTTTGCTGTCAGCCTGCCTTAGAGCACAGTTAGCGCAGGATGCATTTGCCACATGGTGCATAATGAGGCCCCCCATATCACAGCCTCCCCACCCCCGGCAGGAGCATCCTGACACTTAGATGACACTTCCACAATGATTTCCTAAATAGGGTTTGTTGGGATGAGCCCAGGTGCAATTCTTAGCAGTTATAGCTAGACTGAAGGTATCACTAACCCTGCCCCTGTTCAGCCCGATCCATCAGGAAACAAGGTGGATGGTAAGGAAGAATATTTTACCTGCAAACACACCCACACACACACTGCTACACAATATCCCTGTGCCCCCCTCTGGAAAAAACAAAACAAAACATGCAGCTTCTGCTGAAGTCAGTTATTCCTGTCAGCGACGGAAAGAAGATTGGGTAACTTACCCTACTGCAGGGGAAACGAAGTATTGCAGTGTGTTTTGTAGTTCAGCTGAGCAGTGTCCTCTGGAGCAGCGCCCCAAGACAGTCTGCTGTGAGAACCCAAGGTGAGGTTTCTCCCAGTATGGCTTGGCCACAGAAACACTTGTGTTGAGTCAGCATGCACAGCCCCGCAGTGTAATTTCTGCTCACTCAGGAGGGGGCAATTCTAGTGGTTGCAGATTGAGCTACAGTAGATCAATACCACGAGTGCATTGAAGGCACTGATGTAAGAGTTCTTTTTAAATGGAAGAAAAGGAAAATTCATGCTGCGTCTGCCAAACATGAAGGTAACAAGGTTGGAGGAGGCTCTGTTTCTTGGATTGGGGATTAGTGCGTTGAGGAAGAGGGACAAAGTAGGTTTAAGATGCTTCCAGTTTATTACAACAGCACAGCAGAGCTGATGCGATAATTGGAAGGAAAAACTGGAATCCCTCATGTGATGGAACAATACTACTAAGCAGGTGTAACCATAGGCACTAACAAGGCACAGGGTAGAAACACAGGGGCAGGTGAAAGTGGGACTGCCATCTAAAGGCCAATGCTTTGACATAAGTAATGGTCCCCGAACTGTGACCTAATGTTTTACAAAACTAAACAGTGAGAACCAAGCTGGGGAAGAAGGTATGGGAGGGGGTGAGATGCTCTTGGGGGTGGAGAGTTAAGATGGGTCCTTGAGAGAATATTTTACAAAGATCAAGACCCACTGTGCCCATGTATTCTGACTGATACCACTCATTGCATTGTTTAGTCAGGAAGTTTCTATGCAAGCAGACACAAAACTAGATATTGGCCCAAGTGGCAAAGGACAGACCGAAATCCAAGACTGAACACCCACAAAAGTTCAGAGGGGGTCTTTATCCAGTGTACTGGTTTGGTCCATTACAGGACATGGGCATGAACCATAAAGACCATCTCCAGATCAACCTGACCCTCTCAGTAGGCCAAGTGAGAGGATGGAGTACCACACAACTACAATAATCAGGCAAGGACTAAGGGGCAACATGATCATCCCAAGTAGTTACGAGGTGGAAGGTACACAACAGCCCAAGAGAGCACACAAGACCGATGCAGACCTTATTTCTCCTCCAGACTTTGCCATTTAAATGTTGCATGGTCCTGGTCACTTGTCCCCATTTTGCAGATAAGAAAACTGAGACACGGAAAACCTAAAATTTATCCAATTTCATAAAGCATTCTAATGAAATTCTTTAAATAGCCCCTGGATTGACAGTGCTCAGTTTTGTTAACATTGCCTAGGCAAAGAGATTAAAACAACACAACAGGTTGGATTTTATTTTTACTTTTTTAAGACACTTGCCGTGTTGGCTGCAAAAGAGCTCCACCGTTGGAAGGAAATTACAGCAATTTTCCTGGAGCTTAATTTTTCAGGAAGTTCCTACTCCTAGAAATGCAGGCCTTGTGCAAGTTGAGACTCTTCCTTCCCAAGCTTCTAGGAAAAACTCCAGTATTGAATCCCTGAGCTCACAGAGGTAGTCCCGAATCAGCCGCTGGAAACAGTTGTTCTGCTCCCGTGCACCACAGCTCCCAGGGATGCCCTCCTAAATTGTGCCACACAAGCCCACGTTGCTTCTAGCTGCCCTTCAGTGACAAAGACAGATACAGAAGGAGCTGGAGTCTACGGTCAAGGGCCAAGCTCAGTTTAATTAAGATGATGGTTTTGGCCAGGTTTAAACCACTACAGAGGCAAAATGCTTTAGTGACAAAGCCATCTGCCCTTCATGGGCTTTGTACCCTGGTTAGCTTATGACAATGGCCATTTGCATTTGGGTCTTCAGCCCTCACAGAATCTCTTCTTACACAGACTACAGCAGTTTGCATACCATAGAAATAAATACTGTTAAACAACAGCACTAAGAGCAACTCATTTCACCCTCCCCTCACAACCTAGTCCTCAAATCCAGCTTTTAGGGGCACTGCAGCTTTGGACTGTAAGGAAGCAGCCTTACTTGTGCTTAATTTAGCTCAGAAGAGTTCCCTGTAGAAATCCATTACACCAGCCTCCTCCACTGCTCAATTTTTGACCCACCTTTTCCAAAACAAAACTACACCTCTTTACTATAACCAAACAGTTACCTTCTGTCTGCTGCCCCTCTGGTGTCTCATCGGGTCCTGAAAGCTCTCTAGGGCAGAAACTGGCTTTCTGTCAGGCGTTTGCCTTGGGCCTAGGACGAGGATGCTCTGACCACTGACTGAGGCCTGTAGGCCCTACAGCAAAACACATCTGTATTAAGTCGATTTTGTAACTTCTCAAAATGTTTCTCCCCTTTAATTCACGTCTCCTTGGCCAGTTGAGTGCCACCAACTGGCAACTGCTAGACAGCCTGTCCACTACTCTATGCTTAACCTGCATCTGCCAAAGTGATACAGATTACATGGTAAATTTGCCACTAGCAGGAAGGGCTGGAACAGCCTCCACTTTAGGGAGTTAACTCACAGAACTGGTAGGAGTGCTGTACGTAAATCGGACTTAGTGTTTCACTCAACAAAGCAATAAAGTTAGTGGATCAATGGTGCTGTAAGTCAAAACAATGGGGAGTGGGGGAGAGGAATATAGTAAAAGTAAGCTCACAATTCTGCCTTCTGGCTTCCTAAGTTCATAGCTTTTTAAAATCATGCTCTCAGCCCTCTGCATATTATGCAGACTGCCTAGATAAACCAGCTGAAACACAGCCCGCCAAATCCTACAGCCAACTGTAGGAACCGGAATAGATCATTTCAGAGCAGCCCAAGTCTGACTGCCATTTGAAGAAGGAAGATCGTGTGGTTAGGAGCTAGCCTGGGGAGCCCCACGTGCACTCTCTACTCCGCCACAGCCTTCCCACATTACCTTAGGTGGCTCGTTGCGTGGGAACTTACGCCTCCAACTTGAAACATAGGCATAACACATCTCTCACTTAGCGTGGGGCAGTGGACCTCCCCTACCTCATAGGGGTGTGTAAGAATGAGTCAGGGGTGCTCAGATGCAGTACTGCTGGCCCACGGCATTAGACACCAAACCTACTGAAACAACAAGAAGTCCTGTGGCACCTTATAGACTAACAGGCATTTTGAAACATAAGCTTTCATGGGCAAAGACCTGCTTCGTCAGATGCATGAGTGCCCATTCATGCATCTACCAAAGCGGGTCTTTGCCCATGAAAGCTTATGCTGCAAAATATCTGTTAGTCTATAAGGTGCCACAGGACTTTGTGTTGTTTTCGAAGATACAGACTAACAGGGCTACCCCTCTGACACAAACCTACAGAAGAGTCCCCCCACCTAGCTCACAGCATACCCCTCCGCAAGCTGTACTGCAGAGCTATAAAAACCACACCACACGTTGTGGCTGCTGCCTGTCCCTGTTTGTGCCTTACAGCAGGGGTTTGCAAAGTACGGGGGCAAGAGTGAAATTTCATAAAGGGGGAACAGCACGATCGGCTGCTGGGTCTCTGGCTCATTAAAAATATTGAAATGCATTGCTGCTTTTATGCATGTGTATTCAAATTTATATACCAATTAATAACGTTTTTACTTTCTACGTACTATCTTACACCTGCCGAAAGGTGTTTGGGGTTTTTTTTCCATATGAACCTAACTAAAATTTTCATTGGTTTGGATTGCATTAGACAGGCTGGTGGGCCCTGCTAATTTCAGGGATGAAAAATGGGGCCCTATTTAAGTTTGCTCACCTTTGCCTTACAGTATCTAGGGACAGCGAGGCACAAATTCGGATCTCTGGCTAGCATGACTTGTGTACCCCAGTGTCCCACAGACAGTTTGTGGCACTGTCAGAGACTCTGTCTTCTGAGCAAAGCAATGGTTCATTCAGCTCCTCATTTGCAGAAAGTTGTAACTTTTGGGGGCAGAGAAGGAGGAGGAAATACAAGCACCAACTAGAATGATCATTGACTTCCAGCCCCAACTGCTCTAAATACTACTCTTAACCAGAAACAGTTACCTGGTGGCCTGCCATGGCACCCCCAAGGAACCTCGCTTACACTAGCCTCCTCAGTCACCTAGCTAGAACAGTGCCGCGGCTGGCTGAGTGAGCCGGCATGTCTTGGCCTGCCCAGAAAAAGCTGTGGAAGGATCTGGAGCCTACTAGATGGCAAAGTCCCCCAGCTGAGAAATTCAGGGAAGCTTCTGTGCTTCCTGCCTCAGGGAGAAAGGGATGTTTTGTAGCAAGGACGCCTTCAGCAGCAGAGAGGCTGTTCTCTGTAACAGACAGATGAGAGTGCTGTCTGAACTGGTCCACGCGTTGTTATTGTCTCTCTGCTAACCAGGAAGTCACATACACTGTTCTGAGATTCTAAATCCTCCCTACTGGCAACAGGTCTCACATGAGCGAGTATCAAACGAGGCTCTGGCCACCTCAGCAGCCTTTGGCTAGAAGACCAACTGTCAGGTGCAGTCATTCCCACTCATCTCAATCTTAGCACAGCAGTGGCTGTCGGTACAGTCTTCTAAAAGCACAGTCAGGTACGACAAGTAACAGCAGGCGAGCTGCTGCCAGTGGTGATGAAAGCTTGGGAGCTTTTCCACTGCTTATCTCCATCAAGGGCTTTCCCACCTGTACTGGCAGTTCACGCTATTGGCCCTGTGTCACACTGGCTGGTATCAGGGATTCTCTTGGCCTGGAAGATGGATGAGATTTTGCTTGATGCGGCTCTGTGCAGTTTGGCTGCATCATTATCCATCTTTGCAGAACAGACAGGTTGGGATGGAGCTTTCCCTGTAATGATGGAAGCTGAGGGATTCCACACAGCACAACAGGCTTACTACTCTTCCTGGAGGGAACTATATTCCAATAGAAAAACAAAAAAGCAGTCCAGTAGCACTTTAAAGACTAACAAAATAATTTATTACGTGATGAGCTTTCATGGGACAGACCCACTTCTTCAGATCATAGCCTTACCAGAAGAGACTCAATATCTAAAGCACAGAGGTCCAAAAATTGTTATCAAGTTTGACAAATCAGAAAAAATGTTATCAAGGTTGGCAAATCAGAAGAGCAGAGGACTCTTTTACATACTTTGATGTTTTATCTAACTCTTAACTTCCCCACCCCACACACTCCTCCCACCGCCCTCTGCTCTTCTGATTTGCCAACCTTGATAACTTTTGGACCTCTGTGCTTTATATATTGAGTCTGTTCTGGTATGGACCCAATATGGGCGTTCTTATGGTACATGAGATGAACCACATGGTTACGAATATTGATGTGGGTTTCACTTTCAGAATTGCAATCAGTTAGGGCATTGCATAAAACAGACCCAGCATAATATTGTGTTAATACATATATCTCATAGAACTGAAGGGACTTCAAGAGGTCATGGAGCCCAGTCCCCTGATCTCACAGCAGGACTTATCACCATCCCTGACAGATTTTTTTTCAAGGGCTCAGCACTGTGATCTAGAAGTCTGGATTCTGCTGGAGCCCTCTGTCTGCCCCCAGTCTGGAATCTGGGAAATACAAAGTCTTCTCCATTCTATATGATCTATGCTGGTCCCTAGTGACGGCTAAAAATGGAGCAGACATCCTTTCTTCTCTCAGCCTGTCCATTTGAGCCCTATTCAGAGACAGTTGGGTTGGGTTTCAGATCTGCACCCTAAAGCCATTGCTGTCCACGGTAATGTTGCCTTGCCTGGATCCAGAATCTCACTAGCTCTGAGAGATTTCTAAGTACCAGAAAATATTGTTTAGCTACACTTGATCTGCAGTCTAGGTCCAGAACCCACAGACTGGATGCAGCCTGGGCTTCCTGATTCAAAACCACACCTCTCCTTCCAATGGAGTGCAGGTCTGAAATGTAGTGCTTGTCCTGATGTCTAATTTCTATTTTAATCCTGTGGTCCTTGGAGTCCTGAAAGAGGAGTAGCCAGACACCTCAGTAAGTCCTTTTCTGACACACTGGGCCCCTGGACTTTGAGAGTCATCTCTCCATCAGTGCTTCTCCCTGCGAAGAGCTTGCATCAAGACTTTCACAATTGTAATCTAGATTCTATAGTCAGAATTGTAACCCGCTATTGAATATTTTCGTTGCTGTTGATTGAAAGCAGCACTGAAAAAGCTTCCTAATGGTGTTGTGAGGAACAAAGGAGTAAAAGGTTTCTTGGAACGAAGCAGCCTCCTAGCACATTTCCAGTAAGTGAAAGATCCGATTCACAGATTTGTGGGGGAATGCAGCAGCTGGCTCCATCACGTAGATTCTTCCTGCTGCCAGATTGCAGTAATTACACACTGACTAGAAAGATAGGAATCCATAATTCTATGTCACATTCTCTGACTGCATAATGAAGTGAACTGTTATTCACTCAGAAACACTTTTGTGTTAAAAAAAATCCAAAAAAATCAAAATCCCACCTTCTGTTGCATTCTGCACTGCACCCAGTACAGACAGAGCCTGCTGACTACAAACCTAGAATATTAAAGCACAGGATTAATGCCTCACTGGTTCAGAAATACAGCCCATTACACAAAGACAGGGAAGATAAAAGTTTGACAAACATTCTGAACCCCCGCACTTCTATGTTTTTGATTCTCTGAACCGGAAAGATTGTGAGCACTTCAAAGCAACAGAGAGCACTAGATGCCCTTACCTGTTAGGAGAAGATCTCTTATTTTCTATTTCTTAGTTGAAAGAGAAGCTCTGGTTTTCATCTTGATAATTCTGCTCAGTAAAGAAATCTGTTTCTCTCCTTCCTTTGGGAACAACATGTCCTTTCATATGATCTCTGCAGGTCATATGCCTCAAAACAACTAGTCAAAAAACTAAAATGCACAGTATCTGTCATTCCCAGTTCCGATATGACAATCAATCCACTTTGCACAATTTATGACCAAAGTCTGGTCAAACAACAGCCCAATCAATTCATTCAAGAGTAGTTAAACCATTCAGCAGCACAACTGAATTCTACCTCTGCCCTTGGCTGTTCTGCAAACAGAACCACACAGCAAATACACACAGAACTGGCCCACTCTTGAAACAGAAACTTTGGCTCTGTCTGCAGTAACATTTGTACTGGAAAAGAATCCTCCTGTTGCAGCTAAGCTGGAGCTAGCACAAACAAAACACCAGCAGGTGCCTGGAGTCCTACGCAGTGGTGTTGAAAACACCTACTCAGAACAGGTCTGGATGTCATGTTGGCAAAAATCCCAGTCTGTCTGGTACCCTGTCCACATTAGTGCTTTGTCATAACCCAGAGACAGCCCAACAACTGCTACCAGCATTGCTAACACTGGTGACGACAACTGATCCCTCCCACACCTGCAAAATAAAGACAAGTGTATTATTCCCCACTCCATTTTGCAAATAACGCTCATTGTGTGAGAACACCTGGCTATTCACTTCAACATATGTTATGTTTCTATCAGCCAAAACAGGGAGTGGAATCTAAGTTAAGTGATACATATTCAATGCTGAAGAGCTTAGCCAGACAAATATTAAAATGGAGAGGCTGATATACCAGTGTCATGGATGCTTGTAGGCCTTAAGAATTCCTTGGAAGCCACACAGGACTTGGACAGATCTGACATTTATTGATTGATCCAAATTACACAGCTTCAGCTATGAGAATAATGTAGCTGAAGTCGATGTACTTAGATCAACTTCCTGCAATCTCATCACTGCAGTAGGTCACTGGGACACACAATCCAGTCAACTGCCCTTGTGCTTCTCACTGAGGTGAAGTATCGAAGTCGACACTGAGTGCTATGGGCAGTTGATTTATCTTGTCTATACTAGACTCGATAAATCAATCCCAGTCAATTGATTGCTGACCGTCTATCCAGCCAGCAGTGTAGACAAACTCTTAGTTCAATGCCTGAAGAGACCATCAGCTCATCCACTCTGAGCTCCTGTTTAACAGGCCATTAACTTTCACCCAGTTACACTTGGATTGAGCCCCATAACTTCTGTGAGGCTGAAACATGTCTTCCTGAAAGGCAGCCTGTCTTGCTTTGAAGCTATCTAGACACCAAGAGCTCACCAGTTCCCCTGAGGGTCTGTTCTACTGGATAATCACCCTCATTGTTCAGATGATGGCCTTATTGCTACCACTGAATTTGTCTGACTTAACACTCAGTCTTTGTGTAAACTGTGCTTTAGTGGCTGCTCCTGTTAAACACTAGTAGTCATTTCTGTTTTAGTTTTGTTTCCCCTCACCCTCCCCAGAAGATTAGAGCAGCTGTCCACTGTCTCCAGCTAGTCTGGGGACAAGCAGGAAACCAAAGGGGGTGGGAGGAAGAAAAGGACATGAACTCTTGGAGCATGCTCAGTAGGGCATCTCCAAAGGTGGGGAGAAAGAAGCATTTCCACTCCCAAGTGTAAAGAAAAAATAGGAGCCAAACTCTTCCATAGAGTACATCTTCACTATGCCAGGAATCACTCCAGCAGGGATCAATCCACCAGGTGTTGATTTACCACACCATTGAAGATGCAATAAATCCATCTCTGAACATGTTCCCATCTACGTCAGTACTCTAGCACAACAAGAAATCTGGGAAAGCAGCCCCCATCGACCTTACCATGTGGAAGACACTGCTGAAGGGACGATGACTTCTGCTACACAATTTGCATAGCTGAAATAGACCAACCATAAAGGTAAGCGCAGGCAAGGCCTGAGTTCCAGCAGGCTCACAGGGAGAGCCATAGAGATGAAGATGGTGAACTTTGCCCACAGGGCTGGTACTCACAGGCTGGCTTCTACTAACCACAGCAAGCAGCTAACCATAAGAAATGAGTGCCTGCTGCTTGCTCAGCCCAGGACTACGCGGTGACTCTAGCACCAAATTTTCAGCGCATGTTTCAAATGCACAGGATTTGTGGCTTATGTACCCTCTGATGCAAAGAAAGCAACCTGCTTTCCCTTTCTTTTGTTTATTTTTGTAGTATGATGTAATGGTAAGATTGCATGAAGATTAGAGGAGTCTTAGATAATGCTCAAATTGTTCTCTTCTAAAAAAGTTTGGTTTTTAGTTTGAGCTGATTTGCTACATTGGAATGTCCTTATTCCAAATGAAGCAACTCAGGGTTTGGGCATTTATACATATGCATACTCATCATCGTGTATTTTTATTCACAGGTGGGATTTCTTCTGTCAAACCAGACAACTTTCTCACTTTTCCTTCGGAAAAACTGAATTATACCAAGTACTAGGGTAGTCAAAGTGCAGTAGGTTACATACATTTAAAAACAGTGGTGGCCAAACAGGGACAGCAACATTCTCTGGCTCAAGATTATATGTAGTTGTAACCAGTGGTCAGCTTTATCTGCTTGATCCAGACAGCTCAGTTATTTTGTACAGGATTCACCCTACTGTTACAAATGAATAACTGAGCTATGGTTTTGGGAGAGTAACCAGATTTAAGAGAAGACAAGGTACCCACAAGTTACAGCAATCTGGGAATGCAATAAGAAGTATGCAGCTCAAATGGTAAGAAAAGAATGCAGACCAGTTAAACTAAATGGTAAATGGAACCTGATTCCCATTCTGTTGAAAAAAATTCCCCTCATATTTGTGATGCTGGGCATTCAAAAGAGAACAACTTGCTAGAGCAGGAGTGATTCCAGAGGGCAATGCAATTAATACTAACCAGACAGGTAATACTGTACATAGTTTTCACACCATTATGCTTCTAGAGAGAAGTAAACATTCTGCTTCCTGAAATTAAAATACATTCAGTCACCACATTCTCTGTTCCAGAAGGGGTCAATAAAGTAGCGGTAGAACATGTCGTCAGATCTACAGAGGGCGTTGCCACCTACACCATCATGTATATACTACAAACTATAGTTTGCCACAACCCAGTAGGAATGTGAGGTAGACTGACACCTTGAAGCTAGAAATACACTACTTGATGATCCTGAGTTGTTTTCCAAGGGAAGGCAAAACAAGTTAATAGGAAGCTTGTCACCTCCATCCTTGAATGAAGCTTTCAGCTGAGGGAAATCTACCCTGCACCACAAGGTATGCTTGACAAAGCTGGAAAAGAAGAATGACTGTGTTTCCGGCAGTGATGAAGCATACGAAATTCCCAGAGACTTTTCAAAAGTCCATAGAAATACCCTCTGAGTATCTGAGAAGATTGAACAGAAATTTGAGAAGGGTAATGGAGTAGAAGATACTCAGGCAAGAAAACCTTAATGTACAGCCTGCAATTTGTTCCTTGCTGGAATTAGTCCCTGATTGTGCAGCTCCATCTGAGGGGCCATTTGGTTACTACTGTTATTTCCAAGATATCTAACTCTTCAACTGCTGTACAAAATCCCCACTTTTAAGAAAACAGAGCAAAGAAGGATTATGCAGCTAGCGGACGTAAAATAGCAGGCCAAACCTAGCAGCTCATGCTACACCATAAGAAATTAACCAGTGCTCATATTAAAATGTACACAAGAACCAAACCTTATTGTCTTTTTTAGAAGCTAACATTATGAAATTATTATATAGTTTTTGAATTCATTTATTTTCCAAGTTTTCCATTATCATGACCCTTCTGTAATGACTCTCACAAGAACTGTGAAATGTGAAAGTCTAGTTTACACATAAATAATCCCTGCAGGTGGTTTTATCTCTGTATCCTCCCACAGGGAATTAAGACAAGGATCTGATGGAAATAGGGAGAGCCCTCTTCCCATGGTGAAGGGAGCAGTGAGGGAAAGCAGTGGGAGGACACAGGGATAAAAGAAGGGACCATATGTTAAATATTGCTATATGCTTTAGTAGAAAGGATTATATTAAAATGCTAGGGCTTAGACTTTAACAGCATACATTACATCAGCCTTTAGCAATATTATTGCTAAGGAGGAAAAGCAGTAGATAAGGGAGTTCTAAAATGAATGTGAGTGTGACAAAAACTCTGTCCTAAACATCTGATTTCAGGAAGAGGCACAAATGTACTGGAGACGTGGGATTTGGTTGGGGAGATCTTCAGGGTGATATACTGGGTGAGAGTTACGGTTCCTGTGTGTGAGCTAATTAATGTCCTGACCATTAACATAAATGAGATGAACAAACCAACAAAAAGGAAAAAGGTGTTCAGCTCACTGATAAGAGAGCGTTTTCCTAGTATGATTTATTTACAGGAGACACTCTTGAAGGAAAGTCCTTAGTAGCCGATTTCTTACTAGAGCTTAATGTAACCTTGCCTTTATAAGGAGTTAGACAACAAAAATCACACATCCATTTCATGAGGATTTCCTGTACACAACTACTCTGCCAGTTTGTGACCAGTTCAGAACGTGCTTTAAAAGAACAGCAGCATACACTATCAATAACCAGAATGTTGCAGATACTAAACCAAACATCTTTATCGCCTAAAGACTGGAATCAAGTTGACAAGACCTATTTTTCATAAAGCCAGGTTGACTGGCATTAGTTGTGTTCTTTTCACTGATTTGAACCCTTATATTTTCCATAAGACTGTACTTTGTCCCGGTCACTCTAAAACTGCTTTTGACTTGATTACAAACTACAGCATAATTAATTCTCTTTTAGAGATGCCTCTTCCTGCTCCTACTACCAGAGTAACTTCATTGTATCCCACGTGCCGTTGAAGTAATATTTGACCATATAAGACTACAGCGAGATACTCTCTCGTATCTTTTATTCTGCATGTTTGACTCCTTCATGTTAACATAAAATAAAGAGTTACTAAGAAACCTTGGATTCGGTTGTTTTTCTTCTTAAGCTTAGTCATTAGAGCTGCGTCTACACGTGCACGCTACTTCGAAGTAGCGGCACCAACTTCGAAATAGCGCCCGTCACGTCTACACACGTCGGGCGCTATTTCGAAGTTAACTTCGACGTTAGGCGGCGAGACGTCGAAGTCGCTAACCTCATGAGGAGATAGGAATAGCGCCCTACTTCGACGTTCAACGTCGAAGTAGGGACAGTGTAGACGATCCGCGTCCCGCAACGTCGAAATTGCCGGGTCCTCCATGGCAGCCATCAGCTGGGGGGTTGAGAGACGCTGTCTCTCCAGCCCGTGCGGGGCTCTATGGTCACCGTGTGCAGCAGCCCTTAGCCCAGGGCTTCTGGCTGCTGCTGCTGCAGCAGGCGATTCATGCTGCATGCACAGGGTCTGCAACTCGTTGTCGGCTCTGTGTATCTTGTGCTGTTTAGTGCAAGTGTGTCTGGGAGGGGCCCTTTAAGGGAGCGGCTTGCTGTTGAGTCCGCCCTGTGACCCTGTCTGCAGCTGTGCCTGGCACCCTTATTTCGATGTGTGCTACTGTGGCGTGTAGACGTTCCCTCGCTGCGCCTATTTCGATGTGGTGCTGCGCAACGTCGATGTTGAACATCGACGTTGCCAGCCCTGGAGGACGTGTAGACGTTATTCATCGAAATAGCCTATTTTGATGTCGCCACATCAAAATAGGCTACTTCGATGTAGGCTTCACGTGTAGACGTAGCCTAGATTTAAAAGGAAGTTCAGGCAAAGCAGAGCTTAATGTGAATAATACTGATTTGTAGTTTATAATACCTGAGGGACCATTCTGATCTGACCTCCTACATGACACAGGACATGGACTTCCTTGAATTAATTCCTGTTTGAACGAGGGCACATTTGGCAGCTGGGCAGGGGGTGGGGGCGAGGTGCTGACAGGACAGCCAGCTTGCTTTAAAGCTCTCCCACGAGGGAGAATCCACTACAGTCTGTGCAACACTGTTCCTCTGCTTTACCTTTATTCCAATCCTTAATCATTCTCTTGGATCTTCCCTGATGAATCCTCTCCAAACTCTTCCCATCCTTCTTGAAACACTGGCACCAGAACTGGACAGGGTATTCCAGTAGGAGTCGCGCCAGTGCCAAATGTAGTGGTCACTTAACCCCCTATTCTTTCAAGAGTCCCTCATTTAAACACCCAAGGCTCACGTAAGCCCTTTCCAGCCAGTTAACATGACCTGTAAGCCTTTACTCAACCTCCTGCTTCCCAGATCAGGCTCCCTCCACCCCCAACCCCATGCTTATGGCTAACAGTCTTTGTCCCCTGATACAGGGTTTTACGTTTGGCCACGTTAAGATGCACATTGCTTGTGCCCAAACTAGCCGGCAAGCCATGGAACTGTGCAGCAGAGATTTGGCACCACTTCCCCCAAAGACCTGCTCACCTGCAAACTTTACTGATGGCGATTTCATGCTTTCATTGTTAAAAAATGTGACGTAACAGGGCCAATAACTGATCCCTGAGGGACAAGACTAGAAACAAACCTCATCAATGATTCTCTTTTACAATTCATTTTGAGGTGTATCAGTTGATTGAAGTTTACCACATTTAATATGTGCTATGCTAAATTTGCACCGTCCTGTTTTCTTAAATAAAATGTTAGCTGATACCCAAGTCAAAAGCCTTACAGAAAGTCTCAATATATTACATCATTATCAAAGGTGTGATTTCCCCAAGTTAGCTTGACATGTTCCATTTTCTATAAATCCATGTTGGTCCAATTCTATTACCCATATTAATTACTCCATTTTGCTTGGAGTTCAATGTCAGGGTGAGAGGCCTATAGTGACAGGAGTTATTCTGTTTACCCTGCTAAAATAGCAGTACACTAGTCTGCTTCCAATCTTCGGGTGCTTCCCCAGTGTTCCAAGATTTACTGAAAAAAAAAATCAGTATTCATTGTCCCGAGAACATCCTGGCCAGCATTTTTGAGGTTCTTGGGTATGGATTAAACAAGATTTTAAAGTGTCTAAGTTAACAGATATTAAACATCCTCCTGAGTTACTGTCAGAACGGAAAGTATTTTATCATCATCCAAAACAACGAGAAGTCCTGAGGCACCTTATAGACTAACAGATTTTTTGGAGCATAAGCTTTGTGGGCAAAGACCCACTTTGTCAGATGCTTCTTTGTCCACACAAGCTTATGCTCCAAGAAAATCTGTTAGTCTATAAATTACCACAGGACTTCTTGATTTTGTAGATACAGACTAACTTGGCTACCCCTCTGATACTTCATCATCATTTTCTAGGGATACATTATCAGCTGTGGCAAAGGCCCCTCTTACACAGGCCACTGCTTTCTCCGAGGCTGGGCCTTGCAAAGAGTATCTGTGGTAGAAAGCTCAGCCACTCCTCCTGGACTGAAATGTGTTGCCTAAAGAGGTCATGGATTCTCCATCCCTAGAGGTTCTTAAGTCCCGGCTTGATAAGGTCCTGGCTGGGATGACTCAGTTGGGGTTGATCCTACTTGAAGCAGGGAGCTGAATTAGACGTCTTCCTGAGGTCCCATCTAGCCCATAGATTCTATGATTCTATGGACTCCTTCCCCTGCTGTTTCTGTGCTAGAGCTAGTATGACTCCCTCTCAGACTTATGCTCTCTGTCTTTCCAACACCTCTCTTCCCGTCCACCCACTCTCTCCCACTCTCTCCCACCTTCCAACTGTGGGGGGTTTGATAGGCCTTCAGCAAGCCAGCAGTGGAGCAGTGGAGCCAGCTGGCCCCAATTTGCCTGAGCCAGCTCCCTGCCAGCTGCTTCTAATTGCCCTGCTGCTCTCTGCTTCTGTTTAGTAGGTCCTTCCCCGTTTTTGGGCTGCCTTTCTCCCACTCTGATGTGGACCTCTAGCCTGACCCTGCCATACAGCCACTCTCCCCAAATTCAGAAACAATTCATTGACTTCCTTTTCTGCACTGACAGTTCTACGATTTCCATCTAGTAATGGATGAATACTATTGTTAGGGCTCCCATTGTTCTCCATGTACTGAAAGGCCTTATCTTACTTAACTCTCCCGGCCATTGATCGCTTTTTCCTTTCTTTTTGCTTCCCTTATCAATTTTCTACAATTCCTATCTTATAATTTATATTCATTGCTATCAAGTTCTCCTTTTCCCCCATTTGTTTAAATATTTATTATATGAAATGCTCTTTACATTTCCCCCCCAACCCCAGTTCATTTTTAACTGCTATAGTCTTCTAGAAAATGTGACAATTTTGGAGCACTTAAAAATGTTCTTAAGCAGTTCCCAGTCATTCCTCTTGTGTATTCAAGTGTTTCCTCCCACCTTATTTGGCCTAATTGTTCTCATCTTTGGGAAAACAGCTCTTTTAAAGTACCAACTACGGTACAGTAAACCCTCCGTTTAATGGACTCATGGGGTGAAGAGGTGTCTGTTAACACTGAAAGTCCGTTATAGTCAAAGGGTTATACTGGATGATGATGTACTGACCTTCCAACCCATCTCTCACTCCTGTCCTCTGCCCTCGCCTTCCCTTCCTCCGACACCATGGCTGCTGCTCAGCGCCATTGCAGACAGTGGTGGCTGGGTACCGACATGCTCCACACACATGGGGCTGGGGGAGGGGAGCTCCTGCACCCTGCTGCAGCCCTCCCAGGTGCCTATGACTGTAGTGGCCTCAGCTGCTGCAGTAGCCCCGGCAGCCCTGGTCACTCCGGCAGCTCTTCCAGACCCAGCGGTGGCTCTGGTGAGACTCCAACATTTATTTGGGTGGGGGCAGGGAGGCTGGCAGACAACGTCCGTTATTTCCGAAGTTGGTTGTATCAGGGTCTGTTAAACTGAGGGTTTACTGTATTAGTGATCTCAACTTCACCCTGCTTGCACACAATCAATATAATCTGGTCCTGCACCTCATCATCCAATAACTTTTAGGTCTGTATCAATTTATCTGTAAAGATAAGATCCAATATAGACAAGATCCTCTGGATGTTCCGAAGTTCACAATTGGAATGAACATCGGGGTAGTTCCATTTTAATACAAAGCTACTAATTTGTTCCTAGGCAAGCAGCAGAAGACTGACGATGAACAATGGCTCAACCTACCCAATATATTTGAAAGGTACTTCCTGACTTAAAACAGACGAGCAGTCAGCCGCATGCTCACTCTTCTAATGCATTATCTGGGGGAAATGGCCAACTCCACACAAGGGAGGATTTGCCCAAAATAATGGTTATGAGAACAAGTAGGGAGCACTTGTGATACATGCACGGATAACTGGACAACATGGCTTTGTGCGTATGCCTCTTCATCCTGACCCATAGCAAGAAGAATAATTTTTCTGCCTATTCCTTGGTGCGCAGTGGTTTGGCTGTGGAGGAGTCATCAAAACCCCACCAGGCTGAGCCAAACCTCCACTGGGGATATAGCCTCCTTCCTGGGATAAGTGACCTGGATGCTTGTCTGCATGACTGAATCCAGGTAGGCTGAGCCTGTGTGGAAAGAGTAATGATATAAACTGAGCAGATGACCGCATTTGTTTTATCGGGATGTAATTCTCGAGTCACAGACCCATGTGATTCCACATATTAGGGAGGGAGGGGAGACAGTTTTAACTGTTAAATGAAGCTAAGGATATTTATGTTAATTACTTGTTTTAATGTTTAATATTCAGACGCCAGACTTCAAAGCAACAGTGACAGACCAGGCCAGATTAAGGTTCTTATTTCAGTCTCTTTTTAAAAAAGATAAAGTTCTTTAAACAAACTGCAACTGTCAATGTATGTGTGAAGTGAGGGAAGCTCCCCCTACACATGTAGAGGATGGAATCCTCTGGGTTACCTTCAGGGAGGAATCCATTACACAGCAGTCTGTTCCATCTTCTTTAGAAGCACTGAGGTATCGTTCTGATAAAAGCTGACCAGTTAATATCTGTATCAGACTTTGCAAAAATACAAAGCAGGAAATGTGCCATGTCTAAAAGATAGGAATACTCAAACCTAATTTGTAAGATTGTGTGTTATCATCAGCGCACCACGGGGTTACTCCAGGGAAGAATTTGTATAGCATATTTTAATTTACCCTGATTTTCCTTCATTGAATCTTATTCCTGGGGCATGAAACAGCATTTTCAAAAAGCAATGATTCCAGGTCAGCTGTTTCTATGAAACATTCATGAAGTTATAAGCCCTTCAGAAATGGGGGTCTAAAATTCACACTTTAGAGATGGGCAAACATCAAAGGTTCAGAGATTTGGGTTCAAAACTTTTACCAAGCCCTTGAGTTTCTCGCACTGGCCTGCAGAATACCAGGAACAAAGCCTTGCTATGGATATACTTGCAAACCATTTTCCTGGTCTGGCTGGAGCAGGTAGGACAGAGATTCATCCCTAGCAGTAGTTTCCACTACAATCTGATCTCTCTGGATTTCTATTGATCTCTGGTGGCTTCTACTGGAGCAACAGGAACCATTAGGGCCAGAATTCTGTGTTCTAAAGCCTTAATGGCAGTTAGAACAAGACAAACATTGCCAGCTGGAATTTTCAGTATGGTGATAAAGGGTTGAGGGGGAGAGATAATGGAAGTGGGAGAGAGGTGGAAGGCTTTCCAAGCCCTCACCCCCAAAATGGTTTCCTTGGAGTTGGGGTAGATAGCTGGTTGTGATTCTTGGTTTTTTTCTACATTCAGTCAGTTCTTTCTTTCCTTTGGTACAATTTGATCACGTTCCCCTTGGCTAGAGAGACAGCATGCAGGATGAGCGCAAAAGCCTTTGTCAGAACTAGTTACATGCCATGCTGCTCTTTTTTATTGACCAGAAGGTTGTTTTGGAGAAAACTGATCTCCAGTTTGTTTCAGGCACAGCATAGACACACGCACATCACTGCATCGTATCAAAAGCTTTTCATGCTAGACTAATTCATTGAACAGTATTTGGCTTTAAGATGTCACAAACACCACAATGCACCAAAACTCGCACTAGTACTGGGATAGTTTGTTCTCCACCTGGGTTTGGGACACTCTCACCGACACATTCAAACAGATGCTGAGTTAGGTACTTGAAGTCAGATTTTCAAAGGTATCCAGGCACCGAAGGCCTTTGAAAATTTGGTTCCTTGGTTCACGTTTAGGCATTCTATTGAAAGTGGATGGATTTTAAAAGCTGATGATCACCCTCAGCAGCCACTGAAGTACAAGGAATGCAGCAAATGACTCTCATCCAGGGGCTGCCTGGCTGTAGGAGAGCATGCCAAGGTGTTGGAACAATCCCTCCTCTCCTTGTATGGTGGAACACAGGCCTTTGCCATGGGAACGAAAACAACCCTCGCCTTTTCCAGGGGCACGAGCCCCAGCAAATGCCTGACAGCTTAGATTGAAGTGTTCATCGCCTTTGAGAAAAGCCACCATCATGCACCCTTCCGTCGTAGATCTTTCCTACAAGAAGCACGACAAGGGCCTAGAGGACATCCTTACAGCAAATGCTGTAAAGAGTTACACACTTTATATCTTTGTTAGATGGCAACATGCCCCCACGAAGGGGAGGAGCGTGTACATTTACAGGGGATCTCCTCTATGCTTAGTCTTTTGTGTTGATTTTTTTTTAAGTAAAAAGCAAGTGGTTTTGAAAAATCAAACACAGGAGCGTTCTCCAGCATCACGCCACTATTCTAGCTATTCCTGGACTGTCTCAGCAGTGTGCACACATAGTATTGACATACACGCACCAATACTGCACTGATGGCCCACAGCCTGGGCAAAATCCAACTCCTCGCTAGAGCTGGGCAAATCATTGATTTCTTTTTTTATTTATTTCAGTTCAGGTTGTTCTGAAAAGAAATTGTTGGGATCACAGTGGGGGCAGATGATCAATTTTGGGACAAATAATATTATGGTTTTGAACTTTAAAAAAAAATCTAAAAAGTAGATTTATGAAAGTATCTTAACTGAAAAAACAAATCCCGAAATGTTGATTTGAAAACGTCAGAACAAAACATTTTGTGTTTTTTTTAGAATTTTTAAAACTAGAACCATTATGGCAAAAATAAACACAAAAGGCACAAAATATTTTGGCCAACCCACGCCTGCATATTTTGATGAAAAATTTTCAGCTACAAATTTTTGCTCAGCTTCTTGTCCAAATACAATTTCTGCAGGTTATCACAGCTGCCGGCTTTGCCTAATCCCGGAGTATGTTTCTGCACCGTGATCTGCATGGAAAGTTCCATGTGTAGATCAGATGGCAGGTTCGGAGCTAGAGCTGGGAATTTTCCTTTGCTTGAGTTATAGCCCTTCATGTTTCAGGGACACAAGATACAGAAAGGGAAAAAACAACAAAATCTCAAACTAAATATGGCACATTCTAATATGATACAGTAGTGCTGGCAATACTTTCAATAAAGTATTTTCCTTCTAGTTCACCATTTATGTTTCAGCAGAAATGAACAAGGGAGTGTTTCTCCTATGGAGCTGGAAGTTTTGTTTTCTGTACTTGTGAGGAACATAAGTATGCCCAGGCCTTCACTCCACTCAGGTGTGAGCGAACCTGTTTTGCTAACTCCACTCAAGCAAAAGCATTATACAAGCCACACACACACACATGCACGCATGCACGGAGAAAAAGTCCTTGGCTTTAAAATGGCAACATTTAAGAAATAAGTTCAGTGCTCCTTTTACTTAACTTATAGGTACATATTTCCAAATTTTCCTCTACAGCCATGAGAGCTAAAAACTGAACTCTTTTTTTACTTTTTTTTTTTTTTGGTTCCAAATGAATGTTAAGATGCTGACATATTCATTTGTCTCCAGGAGCAGAGACCTGAAGAATCACACTGTGAGACTCACAAGAAATTCATGCAACAGTTGGAAACACTCTCAGACTCTGGAAGAATAGCTAGTTCCCAGCACATAACTTCCCTGTTATGTTAGGAGAAAGTGGTTTGGCCTGTCCAACCTAGTGCATCTAGGCCCACATCAGTCCTGGAAGTTGTGGTTAGTTTCTGATTTACAGTGTAAGCTGCTGGAGACAGGAGCTGTGCGTCTCCAAATACAACTATGCTGTAGAAATAAAACCCATCCGCAGTGCCATCTCTCTGTAGGGAAGGGCCAGTGGCATTCTGCACCATTCTGGCAGTATAGCAATAAGAACTCACTGAATCTTCCAGGCAAGGCTCTCACCACAAAGAAATCACTCCATCCCTATTGCTTCTGTTCCATGGGCAGAAAAGCAGCAGCCTTCAAGAAGCTCGGTCACTACCCGGGCCATTCATTAATTCAGAGCCATGCTCCACTAACCTGCATCGCGCCAAGGGAACAAAGGGTAACAGCCTTGCTTGGCCTCTGACCCCTGCCCACACACCATCAAAAAGTCAGCTCGTTCCTCGGCTGTTAAGCAAATGTTGCTCTGAACTGTTCATCTGTTGCCTCTTTACTCCCTAGAGTCTTTATGTAGTTGGGCAGCTCAAAGCTCAAGTTAACACCGCCTGAATTAGCAGTTCCTAGAAGCCCGGTGGTGCGTCTGTACCTGCAGACTGTAAATCCTTGCTCTGACTGTATCCTGATTTGCCAGTCACAAGAGAATACCCTGGACAACTCTGCTCTATTACAGCTTTTTGAATAATGGAGCACAAACCAATACCATGAAACAAAACACGTAGCAGAACCCTGCAGCTTGATTCCAACTGGCAATGCTCCGTAGAGACAACCACTTTAACATGCCTCTGCACTTTCCAAGCTACTTCCTTCCTCCCAATGGCTAAAAACCATCTCCCCATACTACCGATTCTTCTAGCTTTGGGGTAGCTGCTCAAACTTTTCACTGCACAGGATTTCTGTTTCTTTCAACCCCCGTGCGTCAGCACAGGCAACCCTGAGACCAAAAACAAGATGTAACCTGGCGCAGCTGGGCCAAGCAGGTTTGTCAGTCGCTACCTTGTGTGATGCACAGCTGATCACTTGTCGAGTCATGGCCTTTGAGGGCAAGGTGACCTGTGCTGACACCGCTGGACACAAAAGCTGATCGGACACAAAGCAGCCACGCCAGCTAGATCTTCTCACTTGAATCCTCCCTCCAGAAACTCAGTTTGGCTGATTTCCTCAATCCCAGGCCAAGGGGATTGGAAGGGGAAATAGAAGTACTTTAGGGTTACCATATAAAAAAGGGGATACCCCTGTGAAGGAGTGTATCTGGACCAGTGTCTCCCCACTCACCATGCATTCACATTCAGTATACTGCAATGCATTAATACTGGGTGAGTGGGGAGATACTGACCCAGACACACTCCCTCTCAGGGGGGTCCCCTATTTCGAAAGGTCACAGGCGGTGACCCTAAAGTACGTGGATCCCTGGGCTTAGACACTGCAGATGCTTTCACCATAGAGGTGAAATTGTGGTAGCGAAAGCCACGCTGGCCCCTGCTAGAAAGCAACAGGAAGGCAGGACCCTGCTGCTGGACCAGAGAGGACCACAGGTAAAGGGATTTTAATCAGGAACCAGCTTTATATTAAAGAAAACGACCCTCCTGCAGGCGGCGTTTCCCTGCCCTTTCCCCTGGCGGCTTTGCTCCCTCCTGCCCAGCCGGGCCCATGCCACCCCACATGCTCTCTGGATGATGGCCCACGTCCCATGCCAGGAAGCCCGGCTCCCCCCTGCAACGACCTGCGGCCAGGACGAGCTCGGGGGGGGGGGGGCGAGACAAGCCTCGCCGCACGGGGGCGCTCGGCCCCTCTCTCCCCCGGGAGGGAAGCGGCCGCCGCCCCCGCCGGCTGGCAGAGGGTTAAAAATGCAGCACGCGCGGGCGCTCAGCAGCCGAGGACGGAGCAACTGAGGCGGGCAAGTGCAGCGCGGCTCCCGCCCTCCGCCGCGGGCGGCTCTCCCGGGAGCCGGCAGCCCGCGGGGGGAGCAGCTGGCGCGCGGCTCTCCCCCTTACCTTTGTGACAGTCATGCAGGAGCCGT
Source organism: Carettochelys insculpta (assembly GCF_033958435.1). NCBI lineage: Eukaryota > Metazoa > Chordata > Testudines > Carettochelyidae > Carettochelys > Carettochelys insculpta. The sequence continues at coordinate 42,754,565 of NC_134148.1, read as the reverse complement.
GGGCCGCGCGAGCCGCTCCCCGGGAGAGACGGGGCTGGCAGCAGCTGGGCTGCACGAAGGCTGCTGCGGGCTTGGTTTTTCCCCTCTCCCCCTGCAGAGGAATCGGCGTCAGTGGTTACAGGAAGAGCCGGGGACCACCCCTCCTCCTCCTCCTCCTGCGCCTCCTCCCTCCCGGGCGAGCTGCTTGAGCTGTCCTAGCGCTGATGGCTGCGGTGATGTCAGCATGTGCATTTATAATGCACGAGCCGCCTGCTCTGCAGGCAGGACGGGAGAGTAGGAGGGGGGGTGCCGGTGGGGGGGGGGGGGGGAGGATATAACCAAGGAAACTGGAGCGGGTGGGGAGCGCAGCAGAGCTATTGATTGTGGTGGTGCAGCCCGGAAGGGAGCTGCAAGGAGAAAAAGGCCATTTCTTTAACTCTTGGGAGAGCACAGGCTGGCCAAGGCCAGGGGACAGGAAGGGGGAAGCCACCTGCTGAACTTCTTAAAGCTTGTGTCCATTGTGGCAGTCCCACCACTGGGTCACTAAGAGAAGGGGACAATAGATGCCATGCAAGGGTAATTCAGGCCCATGCAGCAGACTCACTAAAGTGATGCAAAGAAAGTCATGTGGCTGTTTTATTATTCATGCAGGGGTGTCTTATGGCCTGTCAGTAGGCTTGGAAGGATTCCATTTTAATTGGCAAATGTCTATTTCATCCCTCACATACAAACCCAGCTGAGTATTTTCATCCCTTACTGATCAAAAGTTACAATGAGGCAAAGTAAGAAAAATGTTGGTTGAGACGTTGGACTTTAAGATATTTACTCTGCTTTGCTGTGGGAGGCTGACAATTTTGTAGCTATCAAAACACAACCTTTAACTTTTTGAAGCTCAATCTGCTGTCACTCAGTAGTGATTGTTTGCCCCCATAACAACCCACAACCCCATTTAAATTAATAAAAATGTAATCGTGCTTAAAAAAAATCTGTCGTCCCTCAAAATTAGATAGACAAACACCTGAATTCTGCCCAACTTACCATTTAGGTATCCCTGTTTTGCTCGTTAGATTTGATTCCGAACACAAATGAAAGCAGTAAACAATGTCTGTGACCAGATGTAGTGAATTATGACAGTCAACTCTCACATGGCCACCTTAAACGGCGGCTCATGATTTATGCAGACCTCATAATAATCAATAAGAGAGAGGCTTATAGTTTGAAGCTACAACCACTCTGACAACAAAAATGCTTGTTCATGAACATCCTTCACAGAGCCAGACCTCTCATGAGTAGCGTTTCAAGAGTCTGCAAAGTAGTTCTGGATGGTCATTATGTTGATGGTCATTATGCTTTCTCCCTTCCAATCATCAGATATGAGGTGTAAGCAGAGGTTGACCTAGATATGTAGGTGCCTACGTTCCATTGGCGTGGGCGTTTGTGCCAGAATTGGGAAGATTTACAAAGCAGCTCCTGTGGTAAAATGAAGAGACTCTCAAGTTAGAACCTATAAGACCCAAGGGGAAAATGACAAGAACCCGGATGATTTCTGCAAATTACGTGCATCTCCAAGCGTCCCTTGGAAGTAAAGCTTCGTGGCCTGATTTTTCTGAAGCACCAAGCTCACTTGTTTGCTGGGGTGAGCTGGTATTTTAGACATCATGGGGAAGTCATACTACTGCTTTTTCCTCCCCAAAAAAGTTAGCAAAGTGGTTCATGTCCGGACTCTGTACAACCCAGTGCAAGGAGCAGTTGGTATAAAGGAGAAAAGAGTACAGGGTTCTAAAAAGTCACTTGATGTGATGAGTAAGATTCCTGTGTGTACTTAGTTCACATAGGAGAGGCAGACCCCACAGAGAATGGGTAGATGATATAGCAGACTGATGCGGAGCTGGTCTGCAGAAACTAAGCCAATCCGCATTGGACATGGAAAGATGGAAGGAAATAGTGAGAGAGGCATCGGACACCAACAGGCGCTGAGCCCACGGTTGTTGATCAAGATGATGAGGTACTTGGAGTTATTTAAGACAATTATTGCAGCAAAGCAGGAGGCTTCAGCAGACTAAGAACACAAGAAAGCTAGAGGAAGAATTGGGACCAGGGTTTGAACATCTGATTCCATCAACTAAACGGGAACATGTGCCTGGTCGCTAAACCAAACATGAGTCATCACAGGAAAGAGCAGCTTGTTTCCCTTTAAAAAGCCCTCCAACGTGTATGTGTGTGTGTGTGTGCCTTCTCCCAGCCTGATCCATTCCACTAGGGTGGAACAAGCCGCCGTCCCCTTGTTATGCCGCCTCACAGCTCCTATAAGTCAAAAGTCAGGGACTAGTTCTATCCAGGTTTGTTCAGTAGTTCGGCACAAAGAGGCCCAATTCTGGCTGGGGCTGGGTATCTTTATATGCTAGCATGATAACAATAGTCATGAGTAGCCATATTAACAATGGTTTTGATACTTTGTTTGCTGAATTTGTATCTAGAGCCTTTATGAGACACCCACACAGATTTTAAAGGTGCTGGCATTGCAAGAGTATCTGCTGTAGAAGCTCTGCAAAGGTTCGGAGAGAAACACAAATGAAAGGCAGATGTGTTTGCCCTTAGCACTCTGCCATGGAGTCAACAAGCCAGAGGTGTAAACTACACAAACAGGTGAGAAAATGATGATGGAGGATGGATGGAGGCAGAAAGAGAGACTAAATGGCTCAGTGTAAAATCTCCCCTAGCTAGCTGTTTGTGTGCACGTATTACTCTAAGTGCTGGGTATTTTAAGTGCAGAGATGCACAGTAAGAGAAGGAGCAGAAGTGTAACAGGCCTATTAGCTAAAGTAAGGAGGATGGTGATCCTCAGTGAAGCCTAGAGTTGTTGGTTGATAGCTATTTCTTTAAAAGGCATTATTGTAGTTTTATTTGCAGTACTACAGCAGCGTCGTGTGGGGCTTTTATTAAGGGTCAATATTTCATCAGTCAGAGCATGTCCTATTCCCTCTCCTTCCCTCCAAGTACAAAGTCTCATTCCTTATACCATCTGAAGCTATTTTATTAAATTGCAAGTGTGTAAGGCCTGTGAAAGCTGAACCTAAGACTCTTATGTCACTGAGTCTGATTCCTTTTTCCCCACCAACACAGGGTCATCCTGTACTGTCTATTCCGTAGCGTTTTATCCAAGCTTATCTTAGCTGAGTTCTGTAAAAATCCATTTTTCATAATGCCACAGTGATCCCACTGCAATGAAAACAAATGTGGTTTGTTTGAAATAGAAATGACTATGCAGCAATACAAACTTCGAAAGCAGGGCTGTTGTGAACAGTAGGGAGGGTCCCCCCCTTGCATCTCTTTAATCTAACATCAGTCTTCCCATTCAGCCCTGCCTCCTACTTTCTCTCTTCTCTTTCCAACAGAGCCAGAGACTTGTCTTGAGAACAGGGGGTGTAGGTTTTCAATAAACAATGATGGGTGCCGTGATAAACCCCCTTATGTAGGCAGATATACCCTTTGATTCCTGGCTTGCACCGGGGTTATTCTTGTGGGCAAGAGTACACAGGATAAAGTTCTGTGACTCCTGTGAGAGCTCTACCTACAAATCACAGATGGCGGGAGTAGCCGTCACCAGAGGGGACCAAACGGGACCTTACTGCAGACTGATTTCTCTGAGCAAATACACCGCTGCTCCTGGGAAAGAGGCTTAGTAGGAAGAGTGCTCCTGTAAGAAGAATTCAATTGCCCCCTCCTCTCTGCAGAAGAAAAAGTGTTCTGGCCCCAGTCTCGTGAGGATATGCTGAGCAGAGCGGCCCAGTTCCTTGCAGGATTGGACCCACTGCTGCAGTTAGTGAGTCACACCAACTCTTGAAGGGGGAAATGTGTTTTCTGTTGTTCCCACTTGTCCACCCCCCTCCCCAGGAATGGAGGCGGCCCTGCTCCAGGGGGCAGCTGCTGGATTTATTCAGCAGATTCTTGGTGAGGTGAAGCCTGTATACTCAGGGCACTGCTAAGCAATGCAGCAGGCTGCCGTTCTGGCCCCACTCCTCCTATCAACCTCTCAGGGCTCGTCTATACTACAGGGAAGATCAGGATCGATCTTCTGGAGTTTGATTTCGTGCACCTGGTAGAGATGCACAAAATCGAACTATCTGGGATCAGCAGTGGACCCTGGTGCTTTTTGCAGTTATGAGGCATAAGAGAGGTTGGCAGGAAACTTTCCCATCAACTTCCCTCTGTGTGGGCGGCCAGGTAAGTCGATTGCAGATAAGTCACCTCCAGCTACGCAATTGCCGTATCTAGAACTGTGTATCTGCAATTGACTTACCTGCCAAGTATAGACCAAGCCTCAGCCTCTGTATGTTCTCCAAAACTGTTGACACGCTGGCGAGGGTGGGAGGGTGCTCAGGCAAACCTCACATGGCTGCCAAAATATACTGGGATGCAGCTTGTGAATTCATTGCTGGAATAAATAGGTGCCAGTTCTGCCAACCACTGTTCATCTGGATGCTGAGGTTCCTGTTAGAGAAGAACCAACTTCTTTTTTCCCTCCTGCATAAACCTCATAACCCTATGAAAACCACACAGACTTGCCACGAAGGGGGAAAGCGCAGGGTTAGATGTTCGGTTCAGTGCCTGTCGTGGAGCTGGCTGAATTTTTCCAGCTTTAGAGTCTCACAATATTTTGTCCAAGTCAGTTGCACAGAGAAAATCCCCACCCCTCAAAACAGCTCACTGGTTTTGGCCAGCCTGAATTAGGTGGCTGTTTATATCTTTGCAAGTGAGAGGGTTATACTACACACTAATTGTTAGGGGAAACTGGGGAGTGGGGAGCCATAAGGTCTGTTACAGTGAACCTTGACAAAGAATGAAGTGGTGCGTGTTACCTAACATTAACACGAAGCAGAACGGCAGGATTTTGTTCGGGGCAAATGTGCGCAGGATTTACTTCATCTCTCACCCCAGCAAGGAACATTAACACCACCCTCCCACTGAGCTAATGTCTTGCAATCCGTTTTTAATTCCACACCTCCTCAGTGAAACCAGAGAGATTCTGAAAGCCCAGCTTCGCTGGACAGGGCATGTCATACGAATGGAGGAGTCAAGAATCCCTGAGCAACTCCTCTGCAGTGAACTCTCCCAGGGCAAAAGGAATCAAGATTGGCCTTGCAAGAGATGTAAAGCCTGCGTGACGGCCAACATTGCTGACGCTGGTTTAAAACCAGATCAGCTAGAGCAGCATGCAAAAGACCAAACAGGCTGGCGTGCTCTCGTACGACACGCGTATGACAGCTTTGAAGAGCAGTGACGCGTATGCCTCATTGATGCTTGTGAGAGGAAGAAAGCAACAGCAGCAGCCGCACCAACAGAGCCAGGACAATTCCCTTGCCCCTACTGTGAACACCCAGGCCGTTCAAAGCTTGGACTCCTCAGCCACATGCAAGTTCACAACCGATGAACCTGTGCAAGCTCAAGACGTCGTCATCGGACACGACGGACTATCTACTCAGTGAAACCAGAGAGTAAATCATCAGAGAAGACTTTCACACTGGAAGGAACAAATCTGAGGAAATCCATAATCTGATCACAGTTTGATACTTGTCACTGCAAAGCCATTACTTGCTTCACCTAAATCCCTGTGCTCCTGACGGACCATAGGGCATGTACACGTCTCCTTCGCTTTACTCTGTCTCGGGACAAAACTTCTAGCTGACCCCCGCAGTACCCCAGCTGTTGAAAAGCTACTGAACCACCTGCCCAGACAGAACCTCCAGAGTTACCACCTGCAAATATACCACTGCAAATTACGAGCAACAGGCCGACAAAAGAAGAAATCAGAAAAGCCACTGCCCATCTGAAAAGCGGAAAAGCACCTGGCCCAGACAACATCCCCGCAGAAGCAATCAAGGCAGGTAGTGAGACATCAGTCAACACGATGCATGATCTATTTGGGAAAATCTGGGACACTGAGGAGGTCCCACAAAACACAGCAGCCTTGTCAAGCTTCCAAAGAAAGGCAACCTGAGGGAATGCAAGAACTGGCAGCACATTTACCACCAAGCAATGCTTTAGGATTATTCGTCCCTTTTTATAGGTGAGTAAATTGAGGCATAAGGGTACAGACGGAGACTTAGGAATAGAATCTATATAACCTTCATCCAAGACCCTCATTTAACCACTATACCTATTACCCTGCCAAGGTGTCTGAATGAATGTAGAGTTTTTAGGTCAAATCTTTCAAGGGCTGTTCTGAACTGGAAGAGGCAGTAATTAGATACACTAACTTTCACTAACTGTTTCCTAGCTAATGACAAGAATGTGACATCTGGCGTGGCACACTCTCTAAGGCTACGTCTACACGTGAAGCCAACATCGAAATAGGCTATTTCGATGAATAACGTCTACACGTCCTCCAGGGCTGGCAACGTCGATGTTCAACTTCGACGTTGCGCGGCACCACATCGAAATAGGCGCTGCGAGGGAACGTCTACACGCCAAAGTAGCACACATTGAAATAAGGGTGCCAGGCACAGCTGCAGACAGGGTCACAGGGCGGACTCAACAGCAAGCCGCTCCCTTAAAGGGCCCCTCCCAGACACAGTTGCACTAAACAACACAAGATCCACAGAGCCAACAACTGGTTGCAGACCCTGTGCCTGCAGCATGGATCCCCAGCTGCCACAGCAGCAGCCAGAAGCCCTGGGCTAAGGGCTGCTGCCCACGGTGACCATAGAGCCCCACAGGGGCTGGAGAGAGAGCATCTTTCAACCCCCCAGCTGATGGCCACCATGGAGGACGCAGCAATTTCGACGTTGCGGGATGCGGATCGTCTACACGGTCCCTACTTCGACGTTCAACGTCGAAGTAGGGCGCTATTCCGATCCCCTCATGAGGTTAGCGACTTCGACATCTCGCCGCCTAACGTCGACGTTAACTTCGAAATAGCGCCCGACGCGTGTAGCCGCGACGGGCGCTATTTCGAAGTTAGTGCCGCTACTTCGAAGTAGCGTGCACGTGTAGACACAGCTTAAATTAGCCAGGTACTAGCCAGGCACTATATGAAGTTATATTTCCACCTACTGAATTAAAAAACCTTCAGGCAAAGAATGTGTGTCTCCATTTCCCCTTAAAGAAAAGCCGTCTGCAGGAAACAACAGATTTCCTTTTTATAAGGAGATCGTGCAGCTAAGAATCTGATCAACAGGGCACAGTTATCTTCCCGACACTGGTGCTTTCCATGGTTTTTGTTGGCTCTGATAAGGCGAGTGCCCAGGGAGAAAAAAATCTTCATCCTCTGACACACTTTTAAAAGCAACACTGTTGGCAAAGATAAAACAAGTTCTGCGAGCTGGGTATGAAATAAGGAGAAAGGTGAATGATTTAATGCACAGTTAATTGCGTTAGCCACTAGAGCAAGGCACCTTTCACTTCTCAACTATCAGCAAACGTCAAGTATTGGAGGGGTAGCCATGTTAGTCTGGATCTGTAACAGCAACGAAGGGTCCTGTGGCACCTTATAGACTAACAGAAAAGTTTTGAGCATGCTCAAAACTTTTCTGTTAGTCTATAAGGTGCCAGAGGACCCTTCATTGCTGCTATCTGCAAATGGGCTCTTTAAAACAAATTGTCCCCCCCAAATAGCTATAAACTGTCAAGCTCAGTGCAAGGATGGTTGCAAACCAAGAGTATGTTTAAAACTAAAACCTCTTTTGTTCACTGAAGGAGACAGGGGAATTAGACAGCTTAATAAGCCAGGCAGGGATAAAACAGCCTTTACAATATCTTATAAGAACCGCAGTTCTTAATTAACCAGACAATCAAACACTCCTAAATCTATTTGTGAATGGAAATGCCTGAGAGGGAAACAGAGCTAGTACCACAAACAAACAGTGGTAGTGCCACGCCTCAGGAGAGCAGTTAGCAAGGGCAATTAACCCACGTCTGGCCTGATGCTGAGGAAGGGGCTGGATTTGTGGCTCTGGCAGGCAAGAGCCAGGAAAGAGCTGGTTTGTGGCAGTTTGATCCAGAGGAAGGAAGGTTGGTTTTGGCCTGAGGTGGAAGCTGATTGCATTTCACACAACATAAATAAACCCCTTGCAGTTCCCAAATGTTGTGGGAAGTTCATGCTCGCGTCTTAGTCCAGCCCCTGCTGGCTGAGGAGTGCAGGCTGCCCAGAGCCCTGTGCATAGGAATGGGATCCCTAGGACGCAGTCCCTGCAGGGACACAGGAGGTGCCTGTGCATGTCAGCTGGCCAGGGGTCCCTGATCTAGGCGCCACTGGTTGCCAGTTTTCCTGGAGGTCTCATCACAGGACATCATCTTTACTTCCTGGAGACTCCAGGACAATCCTGGAGACTCCAGGACAATCCTGGAGGCTTGGCAACACTGCTCATCACCGGCTGTTCCTTTGATAGGCTGGTGACAACACCAGCCCCAAGCGTTAGGAAAGAAGAAGTAGAGAGGGCTACCGCTGGCACAGCAGCTGACTTCTAGAAAGGGGTGTCCGTTGACAGAGAGCCGGTAACCGGCTGCTGGAGGTGCGGGCTTTGAGTTACCGACATTACATTAAATGGCCTGACTGACATGAAAAGCCCCAGCACACCAAGTGCAGCTGTTCTGCAGCTTGCACGAGATGGACCCGGCTCCTCAGTTGTTTGTGGTGTCACTCCGACCTCTTCTTGGGCTTCCATTCCACCTGTGGCCTGCTGCGGAGTCCCTGGGGCTATCGGTCCTGCCCTCTTCCCTGCTGGGATAGCTCTGGGAATGCTGGCGATCACAATGTTCTTCTCAGCTGCTCCCCATGTGCATTCGAGATTGATCCCCTGGAATTACTTAGTCCCAATTAACTGGTGGAGACAACCCAGGGCCTTCCTCTTGGTGCAGTGAACGGGGACAGCATGCAAAGACAGGTTGGTGGCAAACGGGCTGCAGGAAAGCAGCCCTCTCCTAAATTGCTTCCACCCCGTGGAGTCCTACCACCCGCTTCGGCCCTGTTTCCATGTGCCAGGCGTTGATGGAGAAAGCGTGTCTTCTCAAGGGCTGTGGTGGCGGGGAAAAAAAACCCTGACATAGTTATTCAATATTGCACAGCTCACCTCGGATTATAATTGCTATTGTCTGGTGTGTGCCTGAGAACTTGCAGGGAAATGGCCGCAGCCTCAGTGGAGAGCTGTGTGTAGAATTATTAATAGAACGCAGAGGTTCAGTGCAGACAGTGGAGCCGGAGACAACGAAGTCCTTGTAAACAGGAAGCCTGATGGATGCTTCTGAAGAGCCCCTCCCCTCTGTGCAGCAGCCCCCTCCCGAGCTGCCCCCACCGACACAATGCTCACCTTTGTGTGGCTGCCGTGTTTGGGCCAATTAGGCCTATCTCTGGCTTTCCCTGGCGGACGACAAAAAGCACTTGGCTCTTTCTGATTCCGGCCGAAGAAGGAGCCTGGGGTCTGAGCTCAGTCAGCCAGTGACACTTCCTGGCCTATTGTGAACAAAGCGAGGCCTGCAAAAGAGCCACCCAGTTCCCGGAGCAAAGCGCGACAACTTGCCGCTGCTGCGCTCTTCAGAGACGAGACTTTCCTTCCCCGCAGGAGGAAGGGGGCAACGGAGAGCAGCACACAAAACTGCAGCGGGCCCGAGCTTGCAAGGACATAGCATAGTGCTGGTGTGACTGCCCACAAGCAGGCTTGAATCTGGAACGTCTGGAGCTTTGTGCATGAGCATCTAGAGTTTGCACTAGAATCCAGCTGGCTCTAGGCTAAGGCTGTAGAGCAGGCTCTTTCTTTCTCTCTGGAAGTGGTCTAGGTCCCACCACGCGGGACAGCCAACCATACCTATGTGTGCGGGTTACACTGGTATTGGCATGCAGGCCCTTCTGGGGCATGCTGAATGGCCAGTGTGCAGAGGCTGGCGTGAATTCATGTGCTTCTACAGGTCCTGCTGCTCAAGGGGGAGGGGGGCTAATTGGGCTCATCCTTGTGGTCACAGCCGAGGTATTATTTTAACTGATATCAGGCCGGGACAAAATCCTCCTTTCCAGAGCCCCACAGTGACGTCCATTAAATAGCCAGGGTGCTTCTAATTTCATTGAGTGCATAGACAGCAGCTTCCAGTCATAACTGTGCAAGCCCAGCCAATGCCAAACTTAGGCCATGATCCTTGTAGGGACTTTTAGTATCATTTGTGTTAATGAAACCCACGGGAGCTCCACATATGGGCCTGCCCCCTCTGCAGCCAGTGCTGTATGGACACAGGACAGAAAGAGCTGAGCCAATTGTACGGGCATTTGAGTGGGAACAGTTCCAGGACACAGATCCACAGAACTTGGCTTTGTTTGGGTTTTGCTTTGGGGGTGTCCACGGATTTAATTCCAGCCCCAACCAGAGACTGTGACTAAGGGCTGCCAACCTAGCCAAAGTGAGACTGCACTGGAGGCGTAGTTAGCACAGGTCTTGGAGAACTGACCTAGCAGAGTTCCGCCTGCTCACAGTGGCCAGTGAGGTGTCCTCCCTTACTGACACATATAAGCTGTGTCTACACGTGCACGCTACTTCGAAGTAGCGGCACTAACTTCGAAATAGCGCCCGTCGCGGCTACACGCGTCGGGCGCTATTTCGAAGTTAACTTCGACGTTAGGCGGCGAGACGTCGAAGTCGCTAACCCCATGAGGGGATAGGAATAGCGCCCTACTTCGACGTTGAACGTCGAAGTAGGGACAGTGTAGACGATCCGTGTCCCGCAACGTCGAAATTGCCGGGTCCTCCATGGCGGCCATCAGCTGGGGGGTTGAGAGACGCTCTCTCCAGCCCCTCAGCTCACTGGTGGCCGCGTGGAGCGGCCCCTTAAAGGTCCCCTCCCCCGCCCTGACTCTGCAGGAAGCTGAGGCAACGTGCAGGCTGCAGCCTGCACACGTGGCGAGCCTGCACAGCCATCAGCCACCCACCCAGCGGCGATGGCTAGCCAGGGGCCCCCCCCCAAGGGGAGCCAGGGCAGCCAGTCTGGAAAGCGGCAGCGGGGCCCCTCCTGGACGGAGGCCGAGCTGCGGGACCTGCTGGGGCTCTGGAGCGAGGAGGAGGTGCTCCAGGTAATGGGGAGCAAGAGGCGGAACGCGGATGCGTTCACTCGGCTGGCCGATGGCCTGGCTGCCCGGGGTCACCCTGCCCGCCCTCCTGATCATGTGAGGAGTAAGGTCAAGGAGCTGCGGCAGGGTTACGCCCGGGCCCGGGATGCGGCCAGCCGATCTGGGGCCGCCCCCGTCACTTGCCCCTTTTACAGGGAGCTCAGGGACATCCTGGGCTCCCGGCACACCTCCTCCCCTCCGACCACCCTTGACGCCTCGGCTGACGAGGCCCAGCAGGCCCTGCAGCCGGAGACCGCCCCGGAGGCAAGCCCCGCACCCCGGGGGCCCCCCCCGGAGGCCATCCCCGGGACATCGCGGCAGGAGGAGGAGGAGGAGGAGGAGGGGGGCTCCTCCTCCTTCGCAGAATCCAGCCTGCAGATCCTCCTCCTGCCATCCCGGAGCAGCAGCAGGGCCTCCGACCCCCGGGGATCTCCGGACCGTGGGAGCGGACCCAGAGGTAGGTACCCCCTCTCTGGTGGACACCCCTGGGCTTGAGGGGCGGGGGTAACAGAGATGTGTCCAGGGCCCCCCACATGCTCACATGGCCATGGCCCCAAGGACACCAGGGCCATGGCCCTCACAGCACTGCAGCCATCAGCCCCTGCCCCCCCCACCCTGCATGACAGTGCCATGCCCCATCCCCGGGCCAGGGGGGAGCAGAACCTCGAGGGGCCCCCGGGTGGAGGGGGTCGCACACCCCGCAGCAGCAGCAGCATGTGATGGAGTGGGGGGAGTGCCAAAGGGAGACTCAGGCTACATATGAGCCACAAGAGCCGAAGAGCTCCCAGGGCCAAAGGAGGATCCTGGCGCTACAGCTGGCAGGTGACACCTCTGCCCTGAACAAACAGGAGGGAGGAGCCGAGCTGGCTTGGAATTGGGGGGCGAGGGCGGGGGCCACAGGTAGAGGCTAGGGGAAGGGAGAGCTGGTAGGCAGCCAGCCAGAGGAGGGGGAAAGCTGCATCCCAGAGGGGCCCCTCTTGGGGTCTTCTCCCCACGACGGGTTGGAAGGACTGTCTCTTCCGACAGCTGGTGCTGTCACTCCTGCCAGAAACTGGCCATCTGTGGGCTAAGAAAGCTCTCCTGCTCTCAGACCCTGCGGGGTGAAGTGAGAGTCGCTCCCACCAGGGGACGGGGTGCAGGGCAGGGGGACCCCTGAACCCCATCCATCACAGCAGCATCTCCCGGGGACGGGGATGGGGAACCTGCAGCACAGGGCGGGGGGGACAGAGGCCACGGCTCGGGGCCCACACTAACACCTGTCTCCATTCTTCTTTCCCCCCTCCTCTCCTGTGTCCTGCACCTGCACCTGCACCATCCGAAGGACCGGAAGAGAGCGCCGGCGAGGCCTCAGTTGTCCCGGAGAGCCCTCCGGGACCCTCGCTCCAGGGCAGCCCCTCGGCCGAGGAACGACCGACCCCACGGAGGGCTAGACGGCGGACCCCGCGCCTACTACCGGCAACGGCGACGGACCCCCAGCTGCTGGCCATCCTCCGCCGGCAGCTGGAGGTGTCGGAGCAGCACCTCCAGCTGCAGGAGCGGGCGCTGGCCTGGTGCCAGGAGGCATGGGGGGCCTATATGCAGACATTTAACAGGCTTGTCGACTACCTGGCCCCCCATGCCACGCCGGCCGAGCCATCGCCTGCCCTGCCCGCTCCTGCAGCCCCACCACCAGCTGCTCTGGCCGTCGCCGGGCTGTCCGCCATCTCCCCACCACCCACCCGCGAGGGCCAGAGCGCCGAGGGACCCCTGGAGCCACCTGAGACTCGCCGGCACCGATACCTTCCGGTCCAGCCCGCTCCCACCCAGCCGCGGACCAGACTGCAGGCACGGCGGGGCTCCCGGCCGGGCACGCCCAGTGCTGGGCTATAGGGGCGAGGGGCCCGGGACGTGGCCCCCCCCTTGTTGTATATAGTTGGACTCTTTTGTTTTGGTGCCCCCGTTTGCCCCGTCCCCCCCATGTAAATAGTTCTCCCCGTTCTCCTCCCTGGTTTCCTTTTTTGATGGCGCACAGTTGTTTGCTTTGTTGTATTGTTTTATTTGTGCACATATTACTTTTGTGGAACGTTTGTCCCTACTTTTTGGTTTGTGTTTGACATACATTTATTGACCCAAAAAAAAAAAAGTTTCTGAAAGACAAAAAAAAGTTTACGTTCAGCCACAAGTTCGTGCTGTCATTTGTCCAGGACACGTGGGAGGGCGGGGCGGTGGGGTGCTCCATGGTGTGGGCGTTGGGGCAGGAATGTGGGGGAGGAAGGGGCGGGCAGTAGGGGGCCTGGGCAGAGTTCACCCCGCGGCCTGTTGGTCGAAGTGGGCCCGCAGGGCCTCCCGGACCCGGGTCCCCTCTGGGTCCACCTGCCGACTGGGGGCAGCAGGTGGCTGCACGTGTGCCCTGCCGGCCTCCGTGGACCAGCCCTGCAGAAAGGTCTCCCCCTTGCTCTCCACAAGGTTGTGCAGGGCGCAGCAGGCACCCACAATCTGGGGGATGTTGTTGGGGCCCGCATCCAGGCGGGTCAGGAGACATCGCCAGCGTCCCTTGAGGCAGCCAAATGAGCGCTCCACCACCTGGTGCGCACAGTTCAGGTGCTCGTTGAAGCGCTCCTGGCTAGCGGAGAGATGGCCCGTGTAGGTGTGCATGAGCCACGGCCGGAGGGGGTAGGCTGCATCTGCGATGACGCAGAAGGGCATGGTGGTGTCCCCCAGAGGGATCTCCCGCTGGGGGATGTAGGTCCCCGCCTCCAGCCGACGGCACAGGCCCGAGTTCCGAAAAACCCGGGCGTCGTGGGTGCTGCCAGGCCAGCCCACGTAAATGTCCTGGAAACGTCCCCGGCTGTCCACCAAGGCCTGCAGGACGACAGAATGGTAGCCCTTCCGATTGAGGTATCGTCCTCCACTGTGCTGCGGGGCACGGATGGGGATGTGAGTCCCATCCAGAGCCCCGAAGCAGTTGGGGAAGCCCAGGGTGGCAAAGGCGGCGACAGTGGCATGTGGGTCCCCCAGCCTCACGAGCCTGTGCAGGAGCATGGCGTTGATGGCACGCACGACCTGCAGAGAAAGCACATGGGACAGCCCCAATGAGGGGTGAGCAGGGTGTGTGTGGCCCTGCCCTGCCCTGGCCCCCCTGCCCTGCCCTGGCCTCCCCCTGTGCGTTCTCTTACCTCCATGAAGACAGCCCCGACAGTGGCCTTTCCGACACCAAACTGCTGCCCCACGGATCGGTAGCTGTCCGGAGTGGCCAGCTTCCAGACAGCGATGCCGACCCGTTTCTCCACAGGGAGGGCACCCGCATGGCATGGCCCGGTGCCTGAGTGCGGGGGTGAGCCACTGGCACAGCTCCAGGAATGTCTGCCGGCTCATCCTGAAGTTCCTGAGCCAGTGGTCGTCGTCCCACTCCCCAAGCACCAGCTGCTCCCACCAGTCGGTGCTGGTGGGGTAGCTCCACAGCCGCCGGCGTGTGAGGCGGGGGGTGGAGCGGGGTGCTGCAGGGGTAGGGGTTGAGCCCTGCTGCCCTGGGGGCATCTCCTCCCCTGGGGCAAGGGGGTACTCAGCTGCCTCCCACATGGCATGGGCCAGGGCAAGCCCTGCTCCTGCCAGGAGGGCTGGGTGGACCTCTAGCTGCTGCTGCTGCTGCTGCTGCTGCTGCTGGGGGTCCATGACTGCGGTGCCCGGGGTCTGTGTGCCTATGGCTCCTCAGACCGCGTGCTGTGCAGGCTGAGTGTATGTGGGAGGGGCCTTTTAAGGGAGCGGCTAGCTGTTGCCCCAGAAGCGCTAGTCCGCCCGTTGACCCTGTCTGCAGCTGTGCCTGGCATCCCTATTTCGATGTGTGCTACTTTGACGTGTAGACGTTCCCTCGCTGCGCCTATTTTGACGTTGGGCTGAGCAACGTCGAAGTTGAACATCGACGTTGCCGGCCCTGGAGGACGTGTAGACGTTATTCATCGAAATAGCCTATTTCGATGTCGCAACATCGAAATAAGCTATTTCGATGTAGGCTTCACGTGTAGACGTAGCCATAGGGTCAGAATTCAAGCCCCTAACGGGCACCCTGGAAAACTAGAAACATAAACTGCAGGAGTTAATCTAACTGCTACAATCCCATTCTTAGTCAAATTCGGGTCTCTCTCCTCCACCAGGGTACGTCTGGAGTAGCACTGCTGACTACGATGGAGTCATTCCAAGTTTACACTAGTGAAAAAGAGGGAACAATTTGGCCTCAAGTATAGGAACTGCTGCAATAGGCAGTGAATTTCCCTGGTGAACAACACCCACGGAGCTCAGCATGAATGTTGTCAGATTAAAATTATGCATCCATTGTGTGGCGATTTGGCTGCTGTAGGGGATGCAACTCTCTTTGTATCTGTCTCGGGGTTTCCATTATCATCATGAGAACTGAATCCTCATTGTATGTGTGTAGTCTTTGATTGCAAAGACCAGATCAAACTGCACATGACTGGGTTCCCGGTGAGGATTTTTTGAGGCTGAGAATCCTGCACTGCACTCATAAATGCTGTTGCTGGGTGGGATCCTATTTCTGGCATCTGCAGCCTGGCTTATGGCGAGGGCTCACAGAGTCGTGCCTAAGTGGAAATCTGTAATGACACAAAATCTCCTCAGACTGGGCTGTGCTACAGAATCACTTCTGACTCCCTGAGCAACACGGGCCTCCATTGTTTTCGGAAGGAGTCAGCTGTTGTGTTGACCAGAGCTCCCTCTCCTGGCCTTCTGCTGGGCTCGTTTCTGAGAGCTCAGCAGAGATGCCCGCCTGAGGTGTGAGGTGGTTTGGATCTTTTCTGGAGAGCATTTTTTGGCAAAGGAATATCAGGGGCTCTTTGGCAAGGCTGCATTTAGGTTTGCCAGCCATTGTAATTCACAAGATGTCCATGGAGGAAGAGACGGGGCCTCCCAAATCTTGGGCTAGGGGCCTAACCACCAGGCAATACCGTCATTCTTCTTGGGTGTCCCTGGCCCAAGACCATTCCTTGCCCTCATGAGTGACTATGACATACCTCTAGGAATGGCAATGGATAGCCATCAGGGCAGGAAAAGGCAATAGTTCCCTCCTTCCCGCCACAGATGCAGTCACTGGATTTTCCAGCATTCCACTGTGTGATTTGTTGGCCAGGGCAACATTCACCATCTCCATAGGGAACATCTCCCCGCAAAGCCATGCGCTTCTCCAAATTGAACAAATAATCGCTTCCTCGGGGCTCGGGGGCCGGATGCTTGGGTTGTGAGCCCTGCTTCCTGGAAGGATGACTAATGCACTTTGGTGGTGGTGGAGCTTTGAACAAGCTGGGGGTATTATCTGTAAATGAACTTGGAAGAGCTGGGCTCAGACATCCTCCTCTGAATTCCAGGAATTCCTGGGTCCTGTAAAGGAATTTGTTCACTTACTACTTTCTCTCCTCACTGGTGGCTCCCGGCGGCCCCTAATCTCAGCCTGCCCTGACCCATGTGATGGAAAATTCAAGCTTACAGTAAAGGCCATTTCTTGCCCTTTTGCTCACAGAGATGAAATGAAAGCTGGGCTCTTCTTCCCCCCTCCCCATGACAGCCCAGCATTCTTCACCCACCCTTCTGCAACATCCAGTCGTGTCTCCAGTAAAGCCAATCTCCTAAACATGTGCCCAGTTGCCTCCAAATTAAATAGGTCTTAAGTGGGCTCCTAAAGATTCTGCTGAATCAGGGCCTTTGTCCCCAAGAACTGGATAGCTGACCTGACTCCCCCCAGACACAACACATTGTGGACAAACACTTCACAGCCCAGTCCCAAAATGCTCTGCCCAGCTTAGCTCTGTTGGCACCCAACCCGCAGCAGCGCCCGGAGACCCTGTGTGATGCTGCAGCACACAAGGAGGAGATGAGTCAGGGCAGCTCCATCCCCATCCCTGAGCTGGTAGCAGGAAGACACTTGCAGCCCTGTCCCTCCATGCTAGATGGGGAAACCCACTTTCCACTCCCAGAAAGGGGAGGCAACCTGCCTCAAGAACCACTGACCAACCATCCCCCCAATGGCTCCCCAGCCCACCTTCAGAGTGGCTTGGCATCCACCTGGCCAAGTGGCAGGCTGCAGGACCATCTGTTTCACACCATCTCTGCTGCCATAAGTAACAGCCACTGCAGGCAGGGCTGGGAGGGAAAGTGTATGTGGGGGAACGTCGAGGTGGGGTGAGGATCTTCCCCAGGGATGAGCCAAGCAGCTCCGTTCAGAGCTTTAATGGCACATTATGCATCCCTCCTCGTGCCCCCTTTGGAGACGTCCATGTCAATCTAGCACTCCTGAAAGCACAGGCCTGAGAGCTGCAGCTACCATCAGGGTCACTGTAATGGGCTGGCACAAGATTCAGGTCAACAGAGCCTAGTGGACTTCTCAGGGTTCTCCACCCTGCCCTGCTCATAGGCTTTGTAATAATAGTTAACAGAAGAAACAACAAATCCATGCTGTCCATAGCATGACCCTGTATGCCTTGCTGCGTCATAACGCTTACCCCTTGTCTTCTCGCAGTGGCTCAGGTGTATACGTGAGGACCACACTGATGCCAAACTCTGGTGGCGTCAGCCCAAAGCAGAGCATATGTTTTGTATCTATAACCCAAAATGTAGAGGGGATACAAACACCTACATGAGATGATTGTAGCTGGCACAGTTTAACATTTTTGCAGCTCTCTTCCATGGCAGATCTGGCACAGCTCATTGGCATTTGGCAATATGGGTATTCAGAATATCTGAAAGTGGCCCCCAAATTCCATACAGTGCCCCAGATGGTTCTTCTGAGTATAGCCTGGACTATGAGACTTTTCAGAAACAATCCTTCCCTGGCCCAATGTAGCTAGTGTTGTGTTGCTGTGTCTTTATTTTTTAGCATTAAAGTAGGCACATGGTAGGTCTTTCCTCTCGTTCAGTTCTATGCCCTTACAGCACCTGATCATCCTCAAGAGGCCAACAATTCACACAATCAACTGAAGTCCAGTTTTTTACAGATTTAGGCTATGTCTACACAACAGCATAAAGTCAATGTTAAGGCACTTAGCTCGATTTTACAATGTGACTGTCTTCACGGCAAATACCATTATGTCCATTTTAAGGGGCGCTAAGGTCAACCTTCTTGCATTGACCCTCTGATGTGGCATGAGGCCAAGTTCAAATTTAAAAGATTGAATTAATGCTAGTGTGGAAACAGCGTTACTTAAAATCGATTTTATTGCCCTCCAGAGGAGGCCCACAGGTACCCCACAATGTCCCACAGGTGTCCATTGTGGCTCCTTTCAACTCCACTGCTCTCCAGGGCTACGTCTACACGTGCACCCAACTTCGAAATAGCTTATTTCGATGTTGCGACATCGAAATAGGCTATTTCGATGAATAACGTCTACACGTCCTCCAGGGCTGGCAACGTCGATGTTCAACTTCGACGTTGCTCAGCCCAACATCGAAATAGGCACAGCGAGGGAACGTCTACACGCCAAAGTAGCACACATCGAAATAAGGGAGCCAGGCACAGCTGCAGACAGGGTCACGGGGCGGACTCAACAGCAAGTCGCTCCCTTAAAGGGCCCCTCCCAGACACACTTTCATTAAACAGTGCAAGATACACAGAGCCAACAACTAGTTGCAGACCCTGTATATGCAGCACGGACCCCCAGCTGCAGCAGCAGCAGCCAGAAGCCCTGGGCTAAGGGCTGCTGCCCACGGTGACCACAGAGCCCCGCAAGGGCTGGAGAGAGAGTATCTCTCAACCCCCCAGCTGATGGCCGCCATGGAGGACCCCGCTATTTCGATGTTGCGGGACGCGGATCGTCTACACGTCCCTACTTCGATGTTGAACGTCGAAGTAGGGCGCTATTCCCATCCGCTCATGGGGTTAGCGACTTCGACGTCTCGCCGCCTAACGTCGATTTCAACTTCGAAATAGCGCCCAACACGTGTAGACGTGACGGGCGCTATTTCGAAGTTACTGCCGCTACTTCGAAGTAGCGTGCACGTGTAGACGCAGCCCAGGTGGACAGGAAGCCCAGGAATTTGAATTAATTTTCTTTCTGACCAGCATGGATATCATGGAGTGTGTCTCAGGAGCCATCCATCGCATCACATCTATCCATCGCATCTAGCCCTCATGACTACTCAGGGTTCTTCTGATCTGAGTTCTCAGGGTCTCAAAAGAGGTGAAGCGCTCCTGGCTGTAACATGCAAATACACCACTCTTAATCTGAGTGGCCACCCAGAGACCTGCTCCTCAGCAGCTCCAGCTGTGAATTGCAACCAGGTTAGTTACTTCAGCTCCAGCTGGCCTGCAACAAGCCCACAGCATGGCTGCCACCTTGGTTTCTGAGGGTTTGTGCCAAATAGCTATTGTCTCCTTGCGGGAGCTTGACGCTCATAAGTGCACTGAAAATCAACCAACCAAGCAACAAACCCTTCTGCCTGAAAGCAAGATGTTTCTATTTTAAAATGTCATTTGCAAGAACGAACGTCTCCATCTCACCAACTCATACAACTTGTCTCCCTGTTGTCATCTGCTTCAAATTAGCCCTGGATAATACCCAGGGAACTAGGAGAACTAGGAGCTGTTTCTACTCGATCCAAGTATGAACTGAATGCACTGCACAAATGAATTCCAAAACGCTAAGGAAATCACAGAGATTTCAGTTCCTGTCTGCAGACAACAACTTCTAAAGGCGCAGGGAGGTTTCATGTTAGAAGGAGCAGTAGATCACCCGGGGAGGGAGCTTGAGCTCTTATATGTAAAGTAGGACAACTCAATTGGCGAGTCACACGCTCATTATAACTCCAGACACGGCGACCTTTGCTGATGCAGCGTGAAGCGTGTTGTGTGCTATTTTGTGCCCTCCCAGAACATGGAGTTCTGAAAGCCAGGCAATGAGGCATTAGGGCACGTGGCAACGCAACCATAAATCTGCCCCCTGCCGCTGGCGATAGCCACCAGGAATGATCTACTGGCCGTCCAGCTGTATTCACTATAGCTGTTTTCAGGGCTAAATTAGAGAATGTGTGGCACTCTCCCTTATGGGGACTGCACCCCAAATCTCCCCGAAGGACCTGAGAAATTGAACCACTCCCTGCAGCCCCCCTTTCTGTGAGGGGTGTTTGGAGATGGCCATTTCAGAGAGCACCCAGAAGAGGCCCAGCTGCCTAAGGCACCAGACCAGAGCAGCGCTGCAACCTAGAGTGTGAAGTGGCAGCACTGCACACTGAAATTTGGCCGGCCAGCCCCACCCGTGATTCACTGATTCCCAAGGGAAGGGAGGAGAGGGTGGCAGCTGGACCAGCTGGTCAGGGCCTCCTCTGAGAGGCAGAAAACCGGCCTCCTCCACCACTCCAGCTGAACCCTGCTCTTCTCCCCTCAGCATCCCCTCCACCACCCTGCACCGTGGTCCCCTCTAGCCATCCCTTCCCAGGAGCCTTATCCCGGGGAGCCCCCTTACTGTCCCCTCCCAGAAGTCCCCGCCTCCTCTACCTCATACCCCTCCTCCCCCTGCCCCGCTGGGGAGCCTCCGGCCCAGGCTGCTTTCTCACACCCAGAAGAGCCGGAGGCTTCGTTGCCAGGACCTGGCAGGCAGGGCTGGCCCTGGTGCTGCTCCAGCAGGGCTCCTGGCCACCATGTGACCTGGGAGCAGCAGCAACATCCAAGACCTGGCTGCTAGAACCAGGGCTCTAGCAACCTCCCCGCCCCTCTGCACTGAGGCTGCTCAGGGGATCTTGTACCCTTTCCAGAGTTCAGCAAAAGCCCAGCTTGCGCCTGCAGGAGCTGAGCTGCGGGACTGGCTTTACTCCTACGCTGCAGGAAGAGGGCAGTGCTGGGAGATCGTGCAACCCTTTCCCCTTATGCGTGGGGCGCCTTTCGACGCCAGCCTCGGCATTAGCCATCGGGAAAGCCACACACCTCGCTGCTGGCGATCCTGCGGAGGCTGCTGACACCCCACGGAACTCAGCCGTGCCCCAAAGCACACGGTGTCCCTCTGACACATGTGCACTGCACGCCGGGGTCATGGGTGGCCGAAAAGATGCAGCTGGGGAAGGCAAGCCCTAATCCCGCCCCTTCCACCTGAGGCTCCACCCCTTCCACAACCTTCCTCGCTGGCGACCGGGGAGCCAGGCTGCAGCGCCCCAGCCTGGCCAAGCAGGGCGGGGGCATGGAATGCCGGCAATTTTGGGAATGTCTTACCTTACCCGCTGCCCATGCTTCAGGGACACACAGGGGCTCAGCCCACCCCACCAGGGGCAGGGCCTTCTCAGATCTCCTCATATCACAATCACAGCTCTGCCCCACTGCTCCCTGCCCCCCATTTCAACACAGGCCCGGATTACCCAGCACACAGTCTGCAAGCTCACACAGGATCCCCCATTTCCTCTTGGGGCCTGGTGTTGCCCGTGCGCCATTTTTCACCAGCGTGGCTGTTCTTCCTCTCGTGCTGCTGGTCGCAATGGGCTGAGGGGTGTTTCGTCAGGTGCAACCTCTCTGCGCTCTAGAAGACCGTGGCAAACTGCAGCTGCTGCTGCAGGCTGCCTGGGAGCCCCTTGGCCGGTCTCTAGTGGGAATTACTGACCCTGGAGAGTGACTGCTGGGCTAAGGAGACATTGGGTGGATCCTTGGGCGGACAGATCCCTGAGAGGAACAAGCAGCTGGGGGGAGCTCAGAGGGTGAGCCGGTGGAGGGAAGGAGCCAGCTGCCGCATACCTGGGTGATGGCCGGGCCAGTTGGGGTAATGGGGCTGGAGGTTTGTCTGCTGGCAGAGAAACAGACGGTGTGTGAGGGAGGAAGCATGATAGAAGGCTCCACACTGCTGCTCGCTGGGACAGTCTGTTAATAATAGTGGGTTCTGTAGGGTACAGGGTAGAGCAAAGTCCTTTTAAGCCGCTTGTGAGCAGCGCGCTCTCTAATTTCTTACATCCCTGGGTGGAATAAATGCGGTCATGTGCGCCCAGGCATGTGCGGATGTGCACCACCAATGGAAACACAGGCTGCCAGCTGCAGGCACCCTGTTAATCAGCTGGGTGACCCCGGGATCTCTCCTGGGCGGCTGCCCAAGTGCTCAGCTTCCAGGGAATGGCTGGTTGTGAGCCCTCTAGTGGTGGAGGTGGTAGGTGGGTGTATTTCATAAACCAGGGGGTTGGTGCCCCCTTGTGCCCAAGTATAATCTTTGTTATTTGATGAGCAAAAAACACAACAGTTCTTCCATCCCTGTGTGGGTCCTATTATCCTTCCCTGCTCTCTGGTCCCCTCTAGCATGGCCTTGCCTCAACTTCCCTACTTCTCCCTAGGCAGAGAACCCAGGGTTCAGGCCTCAACTCGTGGAAATGATTAAACATGCACCCAAGCTTCATTGACTTCAGCAGGGCCTTACTTACCCCCAAGGTGAAGTGCTGGTCCGAAGAGGGATTGTTGCCAAAGTACCTTCATTCCCAAGTCACTCTGGAACACGTCTGTGGCCTGTATGGGTCATTCAGCCCTTTGACTTTACTTGACCCACTGAATCAACCCTCCCGGGATCAACCGCTGCAGCACTGATCTCTGGGTAAATGTAGACCTGCCCATATCTACCTGTGGACCCTTATTCTGCAATATATCAGGAATAGTTTAAGCTGCTTTAAATCCACATACTCCTTTATTCCAAATGAACTTTCATGTGTAAATAACCTCTTTTTGGAAGCCTAAATATGGATTTGGGTGCTTGATTTTGGGCACCTGCCTTTGAAAGGGTTGGACTGTAGAGGGAGGCAGGAATGAGGAAGTTGGTGAGGCCTGGACCCCCTGTTCCTCTTGAGTTCCACAAGCTGGAAGCTGGGGCTTCCTTTTCCCCTACCCCTTTGCTCTAGGGGTGTTGTCTGGGAAGGAACAACACACCTCCAGTGGTCCCAGAGCAGGGGGTTGGTTCCTGCGGTGGTCTTTTGCTTTGGCGAAGGCTCCTGACTCTGGGCACGAGGTCTGCTTGTATGTGGCTGATTCTAGCTTTTCTGTATTGCGCATGCACCAGCTGAGCAGGCAGCCCGGAGCGATCTGCATTCCTCATTCTATTGCCTCTCTCTGGAGCCTTCAAAGCCATTGTGCGTTCATCTTCAAAGTGTAGTGACATTGTCCCTGTGTTTTCCAAGCTGGTCTGGATGGATGGATGGGTTCTCGGGGAGCATGGGAATCAGAACTGGCAAACAGTGAATAACTGGTATTAATCAGTAGCTGTCTTATGTGCTGAACTGTTGGCATAACAGTTAGCTGTCAATCTTCTTTCCAGCCAAATCCCTGTTGAAATAGCGCTTGGTATTGCAGGCTGGGTGTCTTAAATGCAATATCGCACAACCCACCTGTTCAGAATTAGGTGGTTGCTTGAATCACAGAAAAGACTGACCATGTTTCCCTAAAAACTGAGCATCTGAACATGGCAACATCTGCATGCCACTTCTCCAGAGATGTGCTGTTTATCCCTACAGAATTGTACATGATTTGCACACGTTGATTTGTGTAGCTAACCCTGCCCTCCAGAAGCAGCATGTCTGGATGTTTGTATTTACAGATCTTTTTTTGCTGAGCTAATTGAATTATAGCAATTCTTGGAAACCTTTCCCTGAAGTGCCAGATCTGCTGAGCAGGAATGGTTCAGCTCAGTGTGCATACCTTAGTACATAGCAGCAGGAGATCAGGACACCTACCGGAATGGGAGCCCATCCCTTGAAAAGACATGGTGGTGGGAGCAGCCAGGCATGGCAGATACTGTATTTTGATGGGCATCCCTGGCACCAGAGTAAATGCATCAGAGATTTTAAAATTCAGGTGCCTAGACTGGGCAGTCATGTTTAATCTCCATTAATCTCTGTGTCCAGTTTCCTGCTCAAGGGTGGGTAAAACAGCTAGATAATACCCAGCTTCTCTCTGCATAGAGACAGAATAACATCAGGCTTTTGACTAGAGAATCTGGATTTCCATCCCCTTTAGCACTCTCCTATGCTCTGTGGTGGCTTGGGACAACAGCCTTTTCTCTTGTCTGTGTAACTCACCCACCTATGTAGTGGCCCTTAGACCACCCACACAAAGAAAGAACGTGTCTCCTCCGGAGCTTTTTCAGAGAGCCAACTGGCTTTTAGCTCATGTACCAAGCTCCAGAGGTCCCCGGTTCAATTCCACTCGTCCATGTGACACAGGCTGCAGTAGGAAACAAGGCTGATGCCTGGAGCTGGGACTGGGGTGGCTAGAGGTTTATTAAGGCTGCACCAGCAGTAGAGATCAGCAGTGTTGGAGACCCAGTTGAAATCCCAGCCAAGCCCACACTTGTAAAGTTAATGGACTCCTGTCCTCAACATGAAGAACTGAATCTGCAACCTTAGGGGCTAAAGTCCTGGGGCTCTACTGCATGAGCTAAAATCCAGCTGGCTCTCAGCTTGGGCAGTAGAGGAGACCCATCCTTTCTCTGTGTGAGTGATCTAAGTGCCACTACATGGAACAAGTGAACCACACCTAGGTGTGTGGGGTACTCCTACTCCTTGCACACTCACACCCCTGCCTTGGGTTTGGAGAGAAGCGTGTGTTTGCATGCCTCTATCCCAGGAATCTCTCCATAGTCACCATTCAAAGGCCAGTGCCAATTAGCCAGTATTCTAACCAGGCAGGAGAATTCCAGGGATGCCAACTACAGCTGAACAATGCTGCTTCTTTTCCCATGGTGATCCCTGCATTTTGCTTGGAAACAGCCCCCTCTCTTGGCTTGAGTAGAGCGTATAGCCACTACCTCGCTCTGTTTGATGCCCAGGCAAACAGAAGCAGTCTTCTGCCTCAGTGGGTTTTTTTTTAAATAATTGGAGATACACATCTCCTAGAACTGTAAGGGACCTTGGGAGGTCATCTAGTCCAGTCACCTGCCCTCTTGGCAGGACCAAGCACCATCCCTGACATCTATTTGCCCAATCCCTAAATGGCCTCTGCAAGGATTAAGCTCACAACCCTAGGTTTAACGGGCCAACACACAAACCACTGAGCTATCCCTCCCTCCAGGCTGCACCCCTCGCTAGTGGCCGAGAGTCTATTCCCTCCCCACAGGGATCTAAATCATCAGAGGGCAAGGAGCCGTGTGAGCACTTAGGTAGCTTTGAGAGTTCTGCTAGTAATAGGTGCAACTCAGGCACTCTGTCCTGAGGCTGAATGTGGGAGATTCAAGGACCATGTGCAGCGGCAGTGCTGTGAGAGACTGGCGGCAGTAGGGCGGCAGTAACAATAACAGGAGGTTAAACTCCTGAGCTGTTTTTGGTGCCAGAAGGACATGGAAAGAAGCCTTGCAGGTGAGCCCAGCCAGAAATCCTGGATTTGGGTGAGGCAGGGCTGGTTGCATGATTTAAGATGTTTTCCATCTCTAGCATTTGGTTGGTGTCGTGGGGGGAACACCCACTACTACAAGAAAAGGGCTTAAGGCAGGCTGGAGGGAGCATGGGTAGCTCCCCCAGCCAATGAGTGAAGGGCTCATGAGGAAGCCAATCACAGGACAGATTTCTGGAGCAGCATAGTATATAAGAAGCTGCTCCAGCAGAGCTGGGTCAGTTAGGTCCTAGCTAGGGAAGGTGCAGGACCAGTGTCCACTAAGGGCAAGCAGCTCAGCAAGAGCAGGGCTGGGTGGGCTAGTGAGAGGCTCAGGCTGGTGCTTGCCAGACTGCTGGCCCTGTAACAGAGGCCCAGAAGGTGCAAGGGGGGCCATGGGTGAAGTGGCCCAGGGAGCAAGGCAGTTGAGGGGAGAGAAGAGTAGGGCTGCTGCCAGAGGGTCCCTGGGCTGAGACTCAGAGTAATGAGTGGGCCTGAGTCCCTCCCCTGCCCCCTTGTACCATATCTAGCTGCTGCAGGGTGGCCCTAATGTGAGGGGCTAAAGCAGGGCTGCAGGGGGCCACAGTGGCAGGTTCCCCAGACTCCCCCAGGAGGGGAAGGGGCTAGTGGAGCGGTTGCTGCCAGAGGTCGGTGCCCTGAAGAGGAGAGTTGGAGGGTGACGGGAGTGGCGGCAGATGAGGCGCTGTGCTGGAAAACAAGCTGATTCCCTGAGCGACCTGCAGGTGGCGCCGTGGCGGTGAGTTGACCCCGTCACAGTTAGTCTGTGACTCTCTGGCAGCATAGCCTGATCCTCAGGTTAAAGAGCAATGGGAAACACCCCTCCCAGGAGACAGGAGCACTCTCCATTTCCAGGAAGGTCAATGGAGGCTGCGGGGCTCTAAAAAAGAGCCAGGTTTTCATTGCATGTTGTGCTGCAGGAGGTTCTTCTGAGCGGCGTGACCTAGGTCACACCCCTGACACTGGCAGGGGCTCTGCTACAGCTCCTGAATACATCTAGTACTGAGAAGGGGGCCCATCCTTTGGGGAAAAAAGTGGTCCGTAATTGGAAAATGTCACTTAGGAAAAAAACAACAGTGACCATATGGGGAGCTTTGAACAGAAGCAGTAACAGAAGATGGGAATGGAACAGCTTAGTAGCTGTCAGGGTGATGCTTCTATATGTTAAAACTTATGTTCTAAACATCTGTTAAATATTCCTAGCTGCCTACCAGAGGCTAGCAATGAGTGACAGTGGGTGGATCATTCCATGATAGCCTCTTCTTTACAGGGTACTGGGCTTGATGGACTGTTTGTAACAGACCTACTGGGTCAGACCTAGGTAGAATTCTCCCAAAGTTCAGCTCCACATTTGTAGAGGTCCCTATGCCAAAAGCAGGAAGAGTCCAGGCCTGAATGCCCTCTGCTCTGTTGCCATCTGGGCTGATGGAGGTGGCTTGCCATGCCCTAAGGGGTGGGGGTTAACAAGCCCCACTCATTATGGAAGAATGGGGCACAGCTTAAGATTCAATTGGGGGCCTTTGGCCATTATTCTGGCTTCTACGTGTAATGACAGGGCCATTGGGGAGAATGCCATCGGAGCCAATGCAGCCTGCAGAAATGGGAACTTAGGGTCAGGCTGTAGCATGGTGCAGTTCAGGCAAGGCAGGACACATGCAAACCTTGCCTGGTCAGAGTGGGAATGTTCATAGGCAGCAGGGAGCAGTTCTAGGCTGACTCACCCAGTTAGAGGATGGAGATTTCAGTCTCTCCACACCAACTGGCAGGGGTCTACATAGGGATTCTCTAGGTTTGCTCTACACATTAGTTTCTGAAGAGTGCTAAGTCCCTCCTGAAAGCCTCCATATCACGCTTGTTGTCATAATCCTCGACATAGTGTCTGGATCACCCGGTAGGAGTTGTCCATCTATATACTACAAATTGGGTTTTGCACTTCTGTGACTTGGAAGTGGGGGCTGGTGACCAGAAGGTTCTAAGGGTTTCCTGCCTGAAAGGAACTTGTGGCTCTGTCTGGCTCTGAGTACGTTGTAAATGGGCATTCACTGTGACATATATAACATTCTGAGACAAATGCTGGACAAGTGACTGCTAAGCCTAGATTTCTGTAGACATCAGGGAGAAAAAGCCCTAACAGGTGTGTGTGGGGCAGGGGGGGTAAGGGGGGATGTTTTTTACAGGTGAAAACAATGGGTCCTTAGAACTGAACCTGGGACTCCAGAGGTATTGTATGTTATCCTCCAGCAAGAGACAAGTTGTCAATGACCAGAGGAGCACGGCCAGTCTGATTGGCTTGATGCTGGTGGGCAGTTTTGGGTGAGCTCAGCTCTGAGACAGCAGAACAGTTTAAGTTCAGACTTTAGCATAGGCACTGCGTGACCCTAGCATTTGAGGAGCCTGTATGTGAGTGCTGGAAGCTCCCAAGAAAGTTGTGGGGGTCGGGGAGAGGCTTTGGGACTATGGCCTCATCCCCGGCTCAGCTTCCACTTGGCCTCTTCCCCTAAAGTCCTGCCCTGCCCATGCCTCCATCTGCTCCCTTCAAATAAAATTTTTTCTATAACCC
Organism: Carettochelys insculpta; assembly: GCF_033958435.1. Lineage (NCBI taxonomy): Eukaryota > Metazoa > Chordata > Testudines > Carettochelyidae > Carettochelys > Carettochelys insculpta. The sequence continues at coordinate 42,726,629 of NC_134148.1, read as the reverse complement.
TGTCTTTGTGCTGTACTCAGTGGAGGTGTTACTGGCAAGATGGGAACATTTGGGAGCAGCGGTTTGGTGAGGGTAGGTCTACGCAGCAAAGGTATTTTGGAATAACCGCCGCTATTCCAAAATTTCGTGAGCATCTACACAACTGCAATTTTGAAATAACTTTAAATGGCAGATGGCTCATTTCAAATTTGGTAAATGCTCTCGGAGGAGTAGCACCTCTTCCAAAATAGATATTTTGGAATAGTGACTACGTAGACAGGGAATAGGGGCTATTTCAAAATAAACTATAGTACATCCAAGGGCTCTAATCCAAAATAGGCTCTGTGTCCAGACACTCGATTCGAAAATAGCTGAGTGGCACTATTGCAAGATGCAGTTTGTGTAGATGCACTTTCACAAAATAGATGGTCTGAAGAAGTGGGTCTGTCCCACAAAAGCTCACCTAATAAACTTTTGCTAGTCTTTAAAGTGCTACTTGACTGCTTTTTGTTATGATAGTAACAGAGGAAGCTGTGCTAGTCTATACACTATTTCACAAAAGCTATTCTGGATAATCTCTTCTGGAGTAGTTTATTTCAAAATGATACTGTGGTGTAAGCAGAATCTCTGTGTCCAGGGGAACAGGGCAGGCCTCTCCGCTGGAGGACTGAGTGTGCCTGTTCTGAGCCACACCCATCTTGAACCTGGGCTTGGAGTGTGGCTGTTCCCATGAACCCTTCAACCCTCTATCTGGTGGTTTGCTGCCAATTGCATATCTGGACCTATGAGGGGGTGGGAGTTCTGTGCCACAGTTTAAAAATCCTGCATGCAATATGTTCAACTTCTGCATATGATTTGTCAAAATAACTCAGGATAATCGTACCCATTTCAATTATTTTTGGTCAAGTATTTTAAAATGCCTGTCAGCAAATATGTCTAATGGCACAGGCAACAACAGCTTCAGAGAATTTTTTGACAAATAGATGCCTCACTAGGCTCATTACCCTACAGTCCAGGATCACATTTCCACTTCCCCCGAGCAGTGCAAAGGGAGGGAGTCGGGCATAACAGAGGAGCTGAGGGAGAAGGAAATAGTTGCTGGGAAGGAGCCTTGGGGTGAACTCAGAGGGCTGCTGTGGGTGGGAAAAGCATGGGAAAGGGTTCTGGAGGGTGGGGTGAGGAGGGACTGTTGGTGCATTCCCCATGGAGACCCTGCCTGGCCCCCTGCCTCTCCTGTTCAGTCAAGCACATGCATCCTGCCCCCCAGTGACCCTACACCTCCATGCCCATTCAGCCACTGCTCCACTCTGCTCCCCCACTAGCCCTTAAAAGCCCCTTTCTGTCCCACCAGCAGCCCAAGCTGTCTCCTGGCCTGGCAGGTGCAGTGATGAAGGCTCTGCAGGCTCTGTTCGCTAGCTGCTAGGAGCAGGGATGGGTTCCAATGCCACAGAGCCCTGTGCTGGGCAAAAGAGAAATTGCAGCAGCTTTTCAGTAGAAGTTGCGCTCTTCCCTCCCCCACCCCCAAAAATAATTAATTATGCACACTTCACTAATTATGTATGTGTGCAGCTGCCTAGAATATCCCCAGGCATATCTAGAACCCGTGAAGCTCTGCCCCTGAGGTCTGGTTGGTGGACTGCCAGAGCAGTGATTGGCCAATAGCCATACTTAAGCCAGGAACAGGAAGCTGCACTCCAGGCTCCAATCCGCTCTGGAACATGTGCCTTGTGCTTCTGGCACTTGGTATTTTCCTACCATCTGACTTGTGGTTCCTGTCCTCCAGTTTGGCTCCCACCTCTGCCAGTGTGGTGTCCTCACCCAGCTGGACTGGTTCCTGGTGGGGCAGCAGCGTGGGGAAGCCAGCCTGGTCCTTGGAGCCAAGGAGCTGTTTGCTCACGGGTCATGAGTTGTCCCCTGCAGTCGGCACTGGCCCCTGGTAGGGGGCTAGATGGATCAGCTTTGCCCCGGTCTGGACGATGAGCATTTCCTGTGAACTCCCTGGATAGCCCCTCACTGCCCAGCCACAGCACTTGAACTGCACAGGAGAGACCCACTGTCACGGGCTTGAGCCACCATCCCAGCACCTCCTGCTGGGCTCCTCGGGAGTTAGCTTCTCCCAGCCTGGGAGCATCCCCTGTTTGCCCTCAGTTACCAGTCTTCTGTGTTACTTCAGGCCCACAGTGTTCTTTCCCCCATATTCTGGGGTCCCACCCTCCCCCTGGAATCCCAGCCCCTACACACACCTCCCCCCCAGTGGGCAATCACCACCTACACCAGTCTCAGGGGCAAACTGCAACCAGAAATGGCCACTCATCATTGGCAAAGGGTTGGACCTGCTGCCTTCTCCCACCCTGTTTGCCTCCCCGCAGCCATAGTACCCCTTCAGTTCCTGTATCAGTCCTGCAGCCTGGGAGCTGGGTCAGGCCATAGCTTCCTTGCTCTGTCTGGTTCTTCACAGCACTCCTGTCTCAGGTACCCTTTGCAGCTTCCCAGGTAGCCAGATCCCACCTGCTTCACAGCTGGAGCAAGCACCAGCTTGTCCCCGACCTTGTAGCCTTTTATAGGGCCGAGCCTGGCCCTGATTGGCCAACTGTTCCTCCTCCCTAATTGGCCAAGGTTGCACAAGCAGCCTCTGGTTTGTCTGTAACCCTCTCCCTGCTGGAGTGAACTACAGCACCACTCTACTGTCTCCTGATGACTGAACCACACTACAAGCTCAGAAGAGCCACCCACAAGAGGGCATGCTTGGCTGAGCCAAAGGTGGGGTGAAGCTGAGAGGGGCACACCCCATCATTGCTGGGATTTCCTGCATCACTGTGCCCAGGAAGGTGCCTTAGCCCACTAATGGGGGAACTCTCCCAGTCCATCTGCGTCATATGTGGGATGCCTCTCTTTAGCCCCGTGGTCAGGGTCTCCAACCTGCAGCTTTGGAGATGCTTGCAGCTCTTTAAGGACTTCTTTGTGGCCCCAATGCTAGAATTGCTAAATTTAAAAAACAAACAAAAACCCTCCTGATTGTTTTTAACAAATAGCGAATGTCCAAAAGCCCAACAAGGAACAACTCCTATCTAAATAGCAAATGATACGTGAGCAGGCCATGCTGGCTAATGAGGGACAGCTTGGTGGTTTGAACATTAGCCTGCTAAAGCCAGGGTTATGAGCTCAATCCTTGAGGGGGGCTGGTTAGGGATCAGGGGGTGGGGAAAAAAGATAGTGTTTGGTCCTGCTAAGAGGCCTGGATTTGATGACCTCGTAAGGTACAATTCTCAGAGCTGGAAGGGGTCTCTATGTATGTATTTTTAATATATGCAGTGCATTGTGAGATACAGTATGGTATCTGTTTTAATCGTGTTGCTAATAAAGTCTTGCTTTGCGCAAAGGAAAAGGAAGCTTGGGGCATTCCTGCTGTGGAGGGCAACACGCATTTGAAGAAAGACAGCTGAAATTAAATGAAGTAAAATTGGCAGAATTTAACGTGGGTTCGGGAGCGAAAGTCAGGAAGACGGTGGCACATGCACATGTAAAGTGTGAGGAAGCAGAATATGTAAGAAGTTTGTGAAAGTCCTGCAGTAAACATGTCCCATTACAAATCATTGTATGTGCGATGCTCTTAAAATAGGGGGTTACAAAAAGTACAGTTTGATGTTATTTATTGAGGACCATCTCGTATTCACCTGCATTGCGCCTCTTAAATGATTGTTTTGCCAAATTTTAAAAACAATGCCGTTTCTTGCTATTTTGGTTGCTGACCCCTGCCCATGGTGTTGACTGGGGCGGGAGGAACTCTGGGGAGGATCTTTTAATAAGGATGCTCAAGGATCTCTGCTAGGCTACTTGAGTGACGATGCTTGCTGCAGAAGTAGGCCGTTGCCATGTCAGCCAATCATTTTCAGCCTAATCGCAATTTTTAAAATCCAAGAACTGTTGCCAAATAACTTAAGTCCTGTTCAGTTTGGGGAATACTCTGTAGTAGTCCAGTTGTGTGGTTAGTCAGCTAAGTCAATGATGGTGTTGTTTTTGCTCCCCCAATGGATAAGTGCATATTTTGCCCTTCAGAGAAGGGCAAATAACAAAGCTTTGGGCTGCCTGATGTCTAGTGCCATATTTTGGCTGAAATTTATGTAGTGTTCACAGTTTGTAGCCAGTTCCCTGAATGATGATGGAGAATTGGAGCAAATCAAGCCTGGTGCCTGTGTTAGGGACAACATTTGTGAATCAGCTTTAGATCAGTCTTGGGGCCTGTCTAGGCTTCTTTACTGGGGTCTTGGCGGGTGGCATATTCAGCTCTCTTTCTCTGGAGCTGTGTGGCTTGCTTTCCCGCACTCTGAGCCTGGCTTTGACATGATCCAACTGGGTCTGGGGACAAACTGACTTCTGCCTGGATGTGCGTTGTCCTTTAGTGTTTGGAAAGCTGAGGCTGCCCTCCAGTGCCCAACAGTGATAGTACAATGGTGCTGGGTTCTTCCGTTAAAGCACTGAATTCCCGCAAGCCGCTAGACAACACTGTGCTTCTCCAACAGCCCTCCAGGCCAGACCTGGCTTCAATGCACTCCGTGGGTGCCCGGAGTAAAACCATGCGAGCGCCTTCATCGCCAGCCCTCAGTACAGTGTTGCCATCAGTGGCCCAGGGCAGTTGACCTCTGCTTCTAGTTGCTCATGAGCTGCCAGGACCGCACCGTTTACCTGCAGCAGCCATGGAAGTCTAAGGGAATTTGTGCCTTCAAAGCTGAGAGGAGAATTTTGACCTTATTGTAGCTCTAATACAGGTTAAACCTCTCTGACCCAGAACGCTCTTATCTCGTAACCTCCGTAATCCGGCATGATGTTAGTTAGCCAGACAACCACTTACTGTGGGTGTGGCCAAGTTTCCTGTGGTCCCATAAAACTTGTTTCCAGCCACCAGTCCCGGCTCTCTATGTTCTGTGCTGTAATTTACCCCTCTATGGCTATGTCTACACTAGCACACTACGTCGAATTAGCCTACTTTGACGTAAGAACATCGAAATAGGCTACTTCGACGCGTATCATCTACACGTCCTCCAGGGCTGGTGCCATTGACGTTCAATGTTGAAGTAGCAATGGAGAACGTTGAAAGGAGCTGCCCCAGAAGGAAACGTGGAGCGTCCACACACACAAGGACTCCCTGTCGAAATAAGGGGCCCCTTCCAGAAACACTCGGCCTGCACAGCACGAGATCCACAGAGCCAACAACTGGTTGAAGACCCTGTGCACACAGCATGGACCCCCAGCAGCAGCAGCCAGAAGCCCTGGGCTAAGGGCTGCTGCACGCGGTGATGATAGAGCCCTGCAGGGGCTGGACAGAGCGTCTCTCAACCCCTCAGCTGATGGCCGCCATGGAGGACCCCGCTATTTCGAAGTAGCGGGATGCGGATTGTCTACACATGCCCTACTTCGATGTTAATGTCAAAGTAGGGTGCTATTCCCATCTTTGGATGGGAATAGCGATTTCGACGTCGAAATAGCAAACGGTGCATGTAGACGCGACGTGTGCTATTTCGACGTTGTGCTGGCTACTTCGAAGTAGCCGGCTAGTGTAGACGCAACCTATGTCTTCTAAGAGCCCAGTAAGCAGTGGAAGTGTCTGTAATGCCGCTAGACTGTATTGACTTCCCTTGATCTGGCAAATTCTCTCGTCCAGCACCAGTCAGGTCCCGAGGATGCGGATTAGAGAGGTTCAATCTGTACCATTTTGTTCAGATGTCTGACAGTAAAAAGCATGTTCTTGGCACCCCACCATTAAGTCTCCAACTGCATATCACTTTCCACTAAGCAGCTGGGCTTCATTTAAAAAAAAAAAAACACAAAACCCTAACCCCTAGAATACAGCAAAGAGCATCTCCAGACATTATGGTGATGAGTACAGTATAAGGACCTACTTGGTGCAGAATAAACACCTTGGCATCCCCTAATTATCTCTAAGTGCCCGAGGGAACAAACTGGCCCTACAGTCCACCTTCAAAACCAGCAGGTTTTGGGCATGGGGCTAGCAGCTATGGTAGCCATGAGCCTAAAATGCAGAGTTCTAGTGTTTGTAGAAAAATATAGCAATAAGCCCTAGGCAATTAAATGTGCCTCCGTGTACCCTGACAGCCACCCTTGCTGACTATCGGAAACGAGCGGCCTTAGTAAAGGTGCATCAGACAGGCTGCCTGTGTTTGTTATTGGCGTCAAGGAACAGGAACAGATCAGCCCGGTCCTAGTGGTTGCGTCTGGTCCGCGTACGTTGTATGGTTTGTTGGTGTAAGCGAGAGACACTGCAGGCTCTGTGGTTTGTATTACAAACAGTTCTGTGCTCTGTGGTGATAGTCTTTTGGTGGAGTGAAGAATGTGTGTGGTAATTAGATAAGTTCAAAGATCAGGCACCTGTCCTGGGTGACGCAACCTGTTAGGAAAAGGATAGGAAACCTGTGATCATGCACTGGCATGTCTGAGGAAATTCCTCATGGTCGTCCTAAGACATATAATAAATCCATTGCACAGCTGAGCCATGAGGCTCTGTGTCTGAAATCTCTGCAGTGTGGTTTGTCCTTTGCTGTATTTGCATGTGATAAATAAAAATAAAAATATATGGAGATACACATCTCATAGAACTGAAAAGGACCCCAGGAAGTGATTGAGTCCAGTCCACTGCCCTTCTTGGCTGGGCCAAGCATCATCCCTTCCCCATCTATTTTGCTCCGAATCCTTAAATGGCCCCCTTAAGGATTGAACTCTAAACCCTGGGTTTAAGCAGGCCAATGTTCAGATCACTTGAGCTAGCCACCTCCTTGTCAGCTGGTGTATCTCCTCCATCACTGTCAGCTTAGAAAACTCCAGGACTTACCCTCCCCCCTCTCTAAAGGGCTGTCTAATTTCTAAATGAGATGCCCATGATTCAGTGTGAACTCTCGTTGTGCGCCAGGGATGTTGTGAAGGCCATAAGTATAACTGGGTTCAGAAAAGAATTAGATGAGTTCATAGAGGACAGGTTGCTGAGTTCTGTGAGTCAAGCTGACCAGGGATGTAAGCCTCTACTCTGTCCCTGAACCCCTGACCGCCACACACTGGGGCTGGACAACATGGGATGGATCACTCAATAATTGCCCTGTTCTGCTCTTTCCCTCTGAAGCAGCTGACACTCACCAATGTCAGAGAAGGGATACTGGCTAAGGTGGGCTATTGGCCTGGCCAGTCTTATGTTAATGAGAAGGAGACATGGTCAGGCATCCCTGTCTGGGTATCTTCCCTACCGGAAAATGTTGCGATAGGAGAGCTGCTGGCTAGGAGTAGCTGATATGCTCCATCCAAGAGAGCCAGGGAGTCAGACGGATAAAATAACTAACAGAAATGTTTGTAAGCAGCTGTGACAGGGGGCCCGGCATCTGCAGTGGGGAGGTCAGAAGAGAACCAAGGCAAACAGCAGGCCATGGGCAGAGTCAACTAAACAACTACTGGGTGGGAGGGGGAAGCTCCTTGAATCCAAGTGGCCAAGCACGATGCAGCAACTTCCCCTCGCGTGTGGAGAACAGAGCCAGGACTCTAAGGCTGCGTCTGTACTTGCATTCCTCTTTCGAAAGAGGTATGTAAATGAGGGGAATTGAAAGTGAAAACGAGGTGCAGATTTGCATATCTGGTGTTCTAGTTCTGGCTTACCACTTAAATTCTAACAAACCAAACAGCAGAAATGTAGCCCTTTAAAGACTAACAAAATGATTTATTCGATGATGAGCTTTTGTGGGACAGAGCCACTTCGTCAGATCAGTTCAGATCACTTAAATTCTAATCATCCTGCTGTTAATGAGCTTGTGAGTAGCAGGCAGTGGAATGTGCAATCACTCAGCTCTTCAACTTGTCTGAATTCATCTGGAGGCACAGCTGCTGAATCTGAACCAGGCACCTCCGAATAGAGGCCCGGTGTAATACTTCCTCTCCCTGCACATTTTGGTCAGGCTTTGATCTGCAGGCTCTGGTGAGCAATCAGTCTCCCGGATACAGCGGGAGTGGCTTTGCGTGAGTGGAGGTGGCGGCTCATAAAGCTCCAGCTGTATGAGGGGAAGCTTGGCTTTGAGATTCTCTGTTCAATACATCAGCTGACGTCGATCTGTGTGGCTGGCCAGGGCTGGGCGTCCCATGGTGGTGTTGCTAATGGAAAGCACACGCCCGAGTAGTTAATCTTTCCCATTAGAAGTCCAATTCCTCCCAGGGACACAGAGGAATCTTCCTTAGCATGCTTGCATGGGGGGCAAGCACCAGCCAGGCCTCCCTCTGGGCCCCTACTGCCCAGCTCAGCTCCTTCCCGCCCCACCTAGGGCTCACAGCAGGTATGAAGATGGCTATTAACTAGATTTCCAGCTCTTGGAGTGAGTGAAAGACCCTGTGACTCTTCCCCACTTTGTGCTCAGAGGGTTTCTGGAGCTGTGAGGCTCTGACCCCACATTCAGAAGGCTGCTCCCCTTTGTCAGCTGTAGTACACTGGATGGCCTCTTTTTTTTTTTTTTCCTGGGGTGACTCACTCACACACCAGCTCTTACAGGAGTCACCCGAGATGCACGCTCCCTTCCCTGCTCTGCCACAAGCTTCCTGTGGGGCCTTGGGAAAGTCCTTTAGTCTTCACAGGCCTTAGCCAGCTGTCTGTATGATGGATCACTGGGGTGCAGTGAGACTAGATGTTGAGGCACTGTGGTAATGGACACCCAAGAAATACAGGGGATGGAGAGATGTCCTCTTCTCCCCCCTCACTCCATGTTGTGTCCTCCTCCTTCCTCTGCTCACACAACTACTATACTTTTGCCTGGTCCTAAAGGCACAGGCTGCTCAAGCCCATTCTGTGCCACACTGGGAGCAGAGCCCAGGAAGAAATCAAGATGAGCCTAACTTGCAAGGCTCACCCAGATTATCCAGTGGCTCCCAGGAGAGAGATTGACAGCTGAGGCTCAGCTTCAGCTCTCTGCTTACCTGTGCCCTCCAGTGTGCATGAAACTACAGCTGCATCCAGCTGCAGTAAATCTGCTCACAAACCAGAGACGGGAACCCCAGATCGAGCTTTAGTCGCCCACGTCTTCCCTTGCAATATTCGCTGGGGAGACGGAGCCACCAAGGGGGAGAAAGTTGTTCTTGGACAAATGGAAAACCAGCTGTGGGAAGCTGTTCTCATTTTGGCACATTGGAAGTAGTTCGAACTCCTTCTAAACGATATTTCTGTATTTCAGAATTTGGAATTTTTCCACCTCTCTTCTTCCCTGGCTTTTTGCCACAAAACAGAACGATTGGAATCAGAGCACAATGCCAATTATCTGATTCCCTCTCTGCAGAAATCCTAGTTATTTGACCCCACAGTGTAGTCTCTAGGTAGCCCCATGTTAGTTAATACCACTTCTGCTTATCCAAATGTCCGGCTGGCCAAAACTGTGGTAGATTCCTGTGTTCCCTGCAGGCGTGTGGGTGAGAGATTCAGAGCACTCACAGTGGACAAGCCTGTGTTTCGATTGGTGGTGCACGTCAGCAGATGCCTCGGTGCACTTAACAAAATGTATTCCACCCCGGATGTTAAAAATTGAGGGAATGCTGGTCAGAAGGCATGTTGGAATTAGCCTAATGACTTCACTCCACACACTGAAGTGTTTCTAACCCCTCATTGTTTCTGCCTTAAGTGTGAATTCTGTGAGTTTCTGGTACTCCAGATCCTTGTGTTGTGCTGTACACACAATCCTTCAGCTGAACAAACTTTCCTACACTCAGCCTGGACTTGCCCTGGGGATATTTAAAAACAAACTAAGGGAGAGCCCAGAAAAGAGAACACGTACAGGCTACTGGCTGTTACCCACCAGACAGACACACCAGCCGCACCACAACTGCTGCATTCAACAAGTGAACAAACCCTGGTTCTCAGACAGCTGCTCCAAAAAAGGACTTGAGGCACTGCCATCTTGTGGCAATTTTAAGGTATAATTCAGAAATAACATTATGATGAGCTGTGGGGAAAATTAGTGCTTTAGCCCAGATTTTGCTATGTGCAGCTCCGCTGAGTGTGATAGGAATGCACTGGAAGAGTCTAACGTGACCATCATTGAAGCCGTTATCATTCATCTACAATTCGTTGGACTGGCCGTGTGGTTCGATATCTGATCAGCGCCTCCTGAAACAGATTGTTCTCCGAGCTGGAGGAAGGACAGAGGAGCGTTGGGCACCAGCGGAAGTGATATAAGGACGTGCTGAAGGCACACGTGGAAAAAGGGCAGCGTCGGTGTTGACGCTTGGGAGAACCCAGTGCAGGACCGTCCCCAGTGGAGAGCGGTAATCCGTGAGGGGATGCCACAATATGAGAGGCCCTGCCACAGTGCAGACGAGGACAGGTGGTGAGGAAAAGAGCATCAAAAACTGCCCACGCTCCTCTGACAGTTACCAGCACCTACCGCTTCTGTGACAAGATCTCCGGCTCCAGAATCGGGCTGATCAGCCATCAACAGACTCCCAAATAGGAAGGTGACATGAAGATGCCCTACTCATTATGGAGTGACCACCAAGAAATAGAAAGAGAGAGGAATGCAGGGTGTGATGCTGGGTTGAATCTGGCCCTTTGAATTTATGAAGCACTTTATACTTCCAAAGCTTTGTACAAAAGTGAGCCGGTGGGCTGAAGGAGCAGTCTGTGGGCTGTAAGCCAGCCGTCTGCCTGAACAAAGGGGAAAAGACCTCCAAGAACTGATCATATTTGCACATCAGCAGACAGATCAGATTTGCCAAAGGGGTCATTTTGGGGGGGTTAAAATTCATGTAGGTGCAGTGTTAGATGTCATCCTCATTGTATGACTAAGCAGCAGCAGGTCTGCATTTAATACTGTGAGGGTGTATTATCTCTAACCTCACTTGCTAAGCACAGGTAGTGATGCCAAATCCAAGTGACAGACAGAGGGGAGGCCAGGAGTTCATAGGTGGTGGCCTGGCTCTTTTAAAGGGTCCTAGGTACCATTTGACCCACCTTCTCCATTGCTTAATCAGAGCAGATTAGACTCAAGTGAGAGTTCCTGTTTCTCCTCAGTCATCTCTAGAGCTGAAATCGCTGGGTTGGTCTGGAGGGCTGAGTGTTGGACTGTAGCTGGGGACAGCATGACGGCAGAGGAGATGGCAGCACCCAGGAGGTTCCCCACGCCCCCCTGAAACCACTCTGGGCTGGGCTAGGTGGTAAAACCTTGGAACACTGCGCAGCAGCTAACAGGTGCAACAGCAGCGAGTGAATCCTGAGGCATCACTTCCCCTCCATGTCCGCAGAACCCTGAAGAACCAGGATGGCATAATTTTGTCTCCTGGTGGGTGACTTCCCGAATTCGCTCACTGAAAGTTTGTTATACGGCGACTCGGCGCTTGCAGATAGGGAGGACTGCCTCTGGAAGGTGCCTAGGTGGGGAAGAGCTGCCCAGGTTTCTGGGTGTCGGTTTGCACTGGTTTTGCTTATAACCTTAAGAGGAACACCTCGCTATTGAATCCATCCCTCCTATGCCATCTGCCGGAGGGGTTCCATAAATATGACACATACTAACTCGGGAACCAAGCTTTAAAGAGGAGCTTCTGAAGTAGGGTTTATTTTTGAGAGGCAGGTAATTTAAGGATGGGTTTCACAGTGGAGTGGGGTGGTTGCCCCACACTGGCAGGCAAGGGGTTAAAGCAGGCTGGTAGGAGCCTGCACAGAGCCCCAACTGCTGAGGAAAAGGCTCCTCGGGTGCCAGTAGAGGGCAGCTTGCTGGGGCAGCCCTATATATAAGTGGCTGTTCAGCAGATCACAGGCAGTTGGGGCCCGTTTGGTGATGATGCAGCCAAACTGTGCCTGCTTCATTAAGATAGAAATGCAGCGTGCTAGCCCCCAGGGTAACTGGAAACTACCAAATAGCCTGATCCAATGAGCTTTCCCTTTGCAGGGGAGTATGGGCTGCCTTGGTTGTGAGAACTGTTATCCATCCCATCAATGCATTGTCGCGGTGTAGATTGTGCTTCAGTTCTGCCGCTTTGCATCAAGGTAGCGTTGCCCGTGGGCTTATGGTACCAGTGCAGTTGCCCCATGCAGCGAGATGAGGGACGTTAGTTATTTGGTAACTTCTGTGCCCTAGTGCCAAGCAGCTGGGCTAGGGCTGCACTCGCCCTGAGTGGCGGCAGCTTGATGCAAATGAGCAGTCTCGAAAATGCAAAATGATGGCTTATTTGCATATGTGGCTCATTTGCATATTCACAGCCTAAAACAAGCAGTGGAAGGCCCCTATGCCTGGAAAAAATCAGGGACGAGGAACTGCCGACAAAGGAGGCTTTTGCCAGTAGAACTGTGTTTTCATGGCTTGTTTTCTGACGCAGATATACAGTTGAGCGGCTTGAGTATGCAAATGAGCAGCCATTTTGTATTTTCCAAACTACTCATTTGCATCAAGCTGCTGGCACTCTGGGTAAGTGTAGCCCTAGCGCTGGTGGCAGGAGGCAATGAACTGTTTGACTTCTGTGTCCTGCAAAGCCTACGCATTGCTCAGCCTTTATGAGGAGAGATTAAAAAGACTAGGACTTTTCAGCTCAGAAAGGACACAACTAAGGGGCCATACAAGAGAAGTCTATAAAATCATGACTGGTTCGGAGAAGGTAAACAAGAACGGCCACACTGGTTCAGAACAACGGTCCATCTAGCCCACTGTCTTGTCTTCTGATGGCTGCCGATTCCTGATGCTGTTAGTTTTTGAGTTTTTGGCTAGCTGTTCTTTGAGTTGCTTTTTGGCCTTCGTAATTATATTTTTACATTTCATTTTACAAAGCTTGTGCTCTTTTCCTCCCTAGGATTTAACTTCCAATTTTTAAACAATATCTTTTGTCATTTACTGATTCTTTGACTTGGTGGTTAAGTCGCCGTACACTTCTTTTGGTTCTCTTATTTGGTTTTTTAAATAGGGGATGAACATTTAAGCTGAACCTCTGTTATGGTGTCCCTGTCAAGTTTCCCTGCAGCTCCACTTTTGGCAGGGTGTCTTTTAATTTCTGTTTAACTAACTGCCTCATTTCTGTGTCGTATTTATTCCTTCTCCTAACACAATATCCCATCAATGAGCTACCATGGGGTGGGGGAAGATTTACACCAATGGAGAACCTGGTCCACTGTTGTAAATTGCATCTCACTGAAGTGGCACAGCTGTATTTTAAATCTAGGCAAGCCCTAGGCCACAGTTTGAAAGGTGCCCCTGATTTTACACCTGTAACTTTGCTGCTGTCATAGATTGTTGGAAAGGATGATATTGGGACATCCAGCCTGGGGCTGCAGTTAGGGTGTCAGATATCTAAATTCTATCACCTGTGCTGGGAATAAATGTAGGTACAAAGCTGTGGGTGCAAAACTAGAGGCTATTTTTTAAGCAGATGCTCCTTATTTCTCTTTTGGCTCCCAGCTTACAAAAAAAGCTTCTCTGCTCTGGGTGCTAATATCTCCCCATTAGACTCTGACAATGGCTCATGTCCCCCTGTCTGATCTGACTTGTTTTTTCCTCTTTTGACACATACTATTGATAATGGGCCATTTCCACCTTGCTGAATAGACCTCGTCAGCTCTGGCCCTCCCTCTTACTGGGACCCCACTCTTTAAATACCCCTCTGAAACCACCCCCCCATCCCCCACTCATGCATCTGATGAAGCAGGTCTTTGCCCTCGAAAGCTTATGCTCCAAAATATCTGTTAGTCTATAAGGTGCCACAGGACTACTTGTTGTTCTTGAAGCTACAGACTAACATGGCTACCTCTCTGATACTTATTTCTCAGTAGCTGACTGTCTCTTTAATTTTTTTATGTCAAGCACATTTATGTCCAGCCCTGCATGCTAAGAATGTCTAACATGCAATTCCCCACCCAGGCAGACCTTAATGAAACCTCTGGAGGATTGCAATGGCATCTGTTATGGCGATATTTCTGATATCAGACTTGGCTAATCCACATCCCTTTGTGGTGATTCACATTCTAAGCATATCCTTATGTCATGTCATCTCTGCCAAGTACATCTGAGAAAAGCATTGTCCGCTGCAATTATTTTCTGTTTCTCTTCTTTTTTTATTTGCAGCATTTAAACTCCAGATCACTTGATGATTCCCTGTTCTGCTCACTCCCTCTGGGGCATCTGGCATTGGCCGCTGTTGGCAGACAGGATATGGGGCTAGATGAACCTTTGGTCTGGCCCAGTGTGGACGCTCTTATATTCTTATGATTTAAGTGTGTTAAGGTTAGGGTGACCAGAGCCCGCATTCTGAACATGGGATGGGGGGAAGAAAGGGGAGGCAGCTCCCTGGCTGCGGGTGCCAAGATCTGCCGCCCCTGGGGATCTTCCTAGCTGCCCCACACCTCAGGGTGCTGGGAATGGGGTGGCAGCTGTGCCTGCGCTCTCCTGGCTTCCCCATGCCTTGGGGAGCCAGAAAGGAGGCAGCAACCACACTGGTGGTCTCTTGGCTTCCCTGAGCTGTGGGGAGCCAGGTGGAAGCCACACTGGTCCAGCTCTCGGCTCCCCCAAGGCGTGGGGAGCCAGGAGCCAGGCGGCAGCCGCACCATCCAGCTTCCGGCTCCCTCGAGCTGTGGGGAGCAGAAAAGCAGCCACGTGGGTGCACTCCCAGCTCCCCCAGATCCTGGGTAATTAGCCCCTTTTTAAAAATAAATTGGGACACCTTCCTGGCACTTGAAATATGGGGCTGTCCCAGCGGAAATGGAATGGATGGTCACCCTAGTTAAGGAGCATGACTAGACTTTCACCTCACAGCATATTCTGTGGCGTCTGAGTGTCTGGCTATAGAGAACAGATTTCTTGGCGTGTTTTGGGATGGCTCCTGGATCTAGGAAGGTAGCTGTGGGTTTCATGTGTATGGCTGGCTCTGGGTTTCTGTTGGTGCAGCTGAGGAATGGCATTTGCTTGTCACAGAGGAAGCTAGATTTCCCTAAATAGAGCCAGGCAGTGTGAATCATCTCGAGGCTGGACATCTAGGCTATGTCTACATAGCCCCCAAAACTCAATGATTCACACTTTGCGTAGAGCAAATTGTAAATCTTATTTCGAGTTTATTTCCAAATGAGCTGTTTCAGCATTGGCGCTGTCTGAACGGTGTCAGAATACTGCGCTATTTCGAGGCATCCCTTACCCCCTGCCTCCTGCAACAAGGAGAACAGGGATGCCGAAATAGCGTGCCTGTTGTTTTGAAATAATGGGCATGTTTCAAAGACACGGAGTAGCGATTCTGGGGTGCCGAGGGAACTCTGCCATGTAGACAGCCTTAGAGAGGAAAGGGTGGACATCCAGAGGGGAAAGGCTGCCTCTGGTGTCCCCTGCCTCTCAATTGTTCCTGTCGATGTCAGTCTCATGGATGGTCCTGTGGCATGCCAGCACAGCGATGGGTATAGCTTGCCTGAGAAACAGAGATCGGCACCAGCAGTCTTCCCCATTAACCTCTTCCTATTCCCTCTGAGAAGAAAGGACAGCGAGAAACGCCCGGCAGTGGAGGTCATGTGGGTCATTTCCCAAAATAATATGTTCCTCGGTTTGAGCTGTTTAGCACCTCGATCTTCCTCTTCCATTCCGGGGACTCGGACTGCACTGAAGTGTCAGAGAGAGAGAGGCAGGTTCTCAAACACCTCAACAGCAATCCCATAGCCAATCTCTGCAAATAGCAGCAATTGCACAGCTACTGAAGCAATGTCAGGAGAGCACTTTGCCTGTAGTGTCATATGTTTTAATAGCCTGAGAAGAAGAGGAGGAGGAGGAGGAGGCAGCATTAACCCAGACAATCAGCTAGTGGGAGCCTCCTTGCAGACGCTGCAGTGCAGTTTTCACCCCTGGCAAATGCTGAGAACAGTTACCTGAGGGACTATGTATCTGAGTGAGGAAGATGGTTTCCCTGGCAACAAGACCAGGTGAAAATCCCTTGGACTGCTCTGTTCATAAAAGCCCCTAGAGGGGTTGTTATGCTGTTTTCAGTCCCAAGGAAAGTCTCTGTTTCTGTGCTCCTGTCTCATATCAGTGAAGTACTTCACAGCAAAGCCAGGGTACTAAGGGAGGCTTTGGACCTGGTTGTTCCATCATCAGCCGAACATTTGTCCAGAGTCAGCTTTTGGCAGAGGAAGGCTGAATTTTCTAAGCCACATGCAGCACTTTTTATAGACTTCCATCTGTAACGCTGTCCTGGATGACCATAACAGTCCCCTTCTGGCCTTTATCTACCCTCTCATTTCCAAGGGGATAACACCACAGACCCTGGTCAACTGTGGGCAGACATGAATCTGGGAGCTTTGGAGCCGAGTGTATGAGCCTCTAGTGCATGAGCGAAAAGTCAGTTGGTTACTAGCTAAGGCTGTAGAGCTGATCCATCATGCTCTCTGGAAGTGGTCTTGGTGCCTCTAGATGGGACAGGACACCACACCCAGGAGGTGCATTGGTTACAATTGCTCCTGTGAAGCCTCCTGGTGCAGGGCAATACACATCCTGTAGCACAGGTAACCTCCCAAGTCCAATCCAGTGAAAGCACCCTTGTCAACACTGCTTTGCAAGCCAGCCAGGCCCAGCATGCGCACGAGCCTTGGAAAGATTAGGTTTGTAGCAGTAAAAGTTGCCGTTTACCATGCACACACATCTACCAACAATTTGTCTGCATTAGTCATCCAAATGTACAGAGGAGGAAAAATGGTGCTTGAGAACGTGGAGTTTGGTGCAAGGCTAATTAACGCCATGTATATTTTGACAGGCAACGCTGGCAATTTGCCTAGGAATTGTTACAGAGCTTTACCTTTTCGATCTCGGTGCCTGGTGTCTGCCCCTCCCAATTTCCCACAGCTGAAAAATATAAAACCGAAAAAATGCATCAAATAATCATCAGTATCTGTCAAAACTATGAACATTTAAAAATTGAGTTCTGCTAAAGGTATATGTTCGCTAGGCCCAGGCCCAGGCCCTGCCCTCATTCCAGGCTTCTCCTAAGGCCTCACCTCTTCCTGCTTCTGCTCCATTCCTATCTTCCTGTTTCTGCTCCCCCACCCCTAAGCACCCCCCCACACACCTTAGACATTGGGCAGCAGCTGTTCCCTAGCGCCATGAGGCCCTGGGGGGAAGGGAGGGGTTGATCAGAAGGTCCATCAGACCCCCGCAGAATATCCACTGTCCCTAGTCTGAGAACTGCTAGTTTAACAAAAATATTCTAAACCCTCCTCATGGCAGCAGGTGATGAAAGGAGGGCTGGAGGCATGTCCAGGGAGTGCGCACTTTATTTCCCAGATACCTCTCATAAAATTCCTTCTGGGGTCAAAAAAAAAGTTAGCTAAGTCCCCTGAGGATGGGTCCATCAACCAGAGCCTGTCGGGCTGACCCAATGTGGTCATTCTTATGGTCTCCTCAGATGGAACTCCAGTCTGCTAGCCACTTGGGTTGCTTCCAGGTAGCTCAGTGAATCTCTGCACTGGAGCGAAAAACAAGAACAATTCTTCCATTGTTTTGCTTTTTTCACCACAGAAATCTTGGAACTTTCTTTTGGTCTGGAAAATATTCTGTCCTCTTTGAAGTTGCTACGTTTCTCTCAAATGTTGGATTGCAGGGGCTGAGCAGGTGACTGGTATATCAAAGTGAAGAATAAAGTCTCCAATACAAGAGCAAGACTTGCCAGCACTGGCCCTACTCTCTGGAAGAAAATCCCACAGTGCCCTCTGCTCCCTGTGTCCTGGAATCTGGGAAGATAAGATGGGAATTCTTCAAAGACTTCTGTCAAGAACCCTGCAAAATGGGGGATGAGATGGAAAGGGATTTGCCTAGTTCATCGCCTCACTATATTTCATTCCCCAATTAAACCCATTTCCGTAAGACCAAACTTGGCATAGGTAACGTCGTTCCCACATTTCCTTATTTATTCAGTCCAACCTCACCCCAGCCCTCTGAGACATATCAATTAGGCTTTCTTTGTTTGGACTAATTCAATTTGTCTGCCTGGTTCTCTCGCACATGTTTGTAGTGTTCATTTTTAGAAAACAACGTGACCTGCTTTTAATCATCTGTTCCCAAGTAGGCCAAAATTCTACATTCAGTTGTCACAACACTATTCAACAACTCTACCTCTTGAGCAAAGCCCAGCGCCCCAGTTTGCTGAGCTTTGTCCAGAGAAGCTCGTTCGTACCTCCTGACTCCCTGCACTCTAGCATACAAAGCAGGGTTTGGCAGCTATATCTCTCAGGCTTGGATAGCAAATGATCAAAAGGGAGGTAAACACAGGCCTCTTCCAGATCTCTCATGACAATTTGTGGAGCCCCAAGAGAAGACAGAAAATCTAAGCTACATATTGACTGTGGGTCCTCTATGCAATGTACTTATCTCTGTATTGGAATATAAGGGTTCCCGTATTGGGTCAGACTCATGGAATGTCCTATAAGCCCAGGACTCCCCCAACCCAAGCACATTTCTACATGCTGAAGTGGTGGATGGTCTTCAGTCAGCCTTAGCTGGCTGCAGCATGGGAGATGCTTCCAGGCTCACAAGAAATGTGACTTTTTTTTTAAAAAGGTGCACGTACACCCCTGTCACAAGGGAAGAAACCAGTGCACCTTTTACTGAGTAGCTAGAGCCCTTTTTGGCTTATGCAAGGGCATCTGGGCTTTAGAGGAAAAGAGACCTGGAAAGCCCAGAGCTGAGAGGAGTCGAACAGGAAGCAGAAAGGAATTGCTGGAGTGGCTTAGGGGAGGAGCTGGAGTTGCTTAGGGGCTGCAGACAGGCTGGGTTAGATTCAAGGTCCAGCTACTCCAGCAGCTTGTTCTCTGACAATAGCAGAACAGCTCACTGGGCAGAAGCAAGGTACGTTGTGCTTCCCCCCCACACCAGAAGTCTCCTCCTGAATTACAGTTACCGATGGATGATAGGACATTCACTGCAACTGGTTAGGGATGCGTCAGGAAATGTTGCCCATTTTAATGTGCAAGTTTTGTCACGATATGGGAGAGTGAGCAGTTGAACGGACTCTTTTTATGGATTTAATGTAAATCCAAAGACGTTAAGGATGATATGTCTCATTGGAAGTGTCAGCAGAGATCAAAGCCAGGGTGGAATGGGTACAACAAAGACTCTTCCCTTCAGAGGTTTCCCTGGGAGGGCAGAATGAGGGAACCTTGTGTTGCTGCTGCCATTGCTGTAACTGTTCTGGTGAGACAGGTCTCTGCCCCCAGGGTTATCAATAGGTCCACAGTTCATTGCACCTTGAGGTAATATCCCAGGAGCTCATGTGTACCTTCAGCCTGAGTTAATTCTACTGTAGACAGAAGGAAGCAACAAAGTGAAGATGAGTAAAAGTTAAAGCTTCCCAAGAGCGCCATGTGCATCTCTCACTTGTGAAATGCTGCCACAAGGGGCCCTCAAAGTGTCAAGTGCCTCTACAGCAACCTAGCAGGGAAATTTTTCAAAGTCCTAATGGGAGCCAGGTGCCCACCTCCTACAGACTTTCCGTGGAAGGTGAGTGATGCAAGGCACCAAAAACAAAATCCTAGATGGTAGAAAGGGCAAAGACTGAGTCAAAGAAGCTGCATCTCTTACTCCTGGCTCTTACCTGAACTCGGCTTGCTCTTCCTCTAAAGCAGAAATATGCCAACAGCAAAGGAAATTGCCCTGCTCCTGAGCATCTGCCCAGAGCTGCTCTCCGTGAAGGAGGAACATGAGACGGCTTTTCTGAAATCCTTCTTGTTCTGAGTCAAAACACTTTTCTGTAATCGCATCAAGATGCTCCAGCTACTTGTGCCAGCGCAGCAGTAAACACAAATCACCGCGTCATGCTCAAATTCACGTCACACCCTGCTCCTCTGCCCAGGGGCACGGTGCTGCAGGCAGCCCCTCCCAAGAGGAAGGACTGTGTGAACTGGGTGCCCAGATTGCCAGGGTGGCTAATGCTGGGAATTCACCATTGCTGGCACATCCACCTAGGGCTCAGCCCCAGTCTGTTGGCACTTGCAGAAACTTTCACAGCCGTGCAAAGGATGTTACCATGTGTTGTCTGTCTGAGCTCACTCCACTCCAAGTGTGTAGCTCATTGCTGTTGGACTTAGCAGTGCTTTACTGTAGGAGCCTGTGTAGAAAGCCTAGTGTACCGCTGTTGCACGGACCTGTCCTTCCTCTGGGTGTCAGTGATCGTGAATCGCTCATTGCTGTCACTGTGAATACCAGGCTGGCTCACAACTCGAGGAATGTAAACGTTCTTAGCTCACAGGGATGGCTTTCTCGGAAACTGCAATCCAGCCATGCCGAGATATGTCTGGGATCTGTGGGTTGGCACTGACTCTTTCCAGTCTGTCTCTGTGCCAGGGGAGGAACCTGCTCAATGCAGGCTTCTTTGCAGGAAACTCCCAGCCTTCTCCTGGGCACTTGGCATCTCCTGATGGCGGTGAGAAAGCTGAGCCATGTTTTATAGCTGGGGAAACTGAGGCAGACAGGTGCCAAGGGGACAGAAGGAGCCAGGGTGAGGACTGGCATTAGAATGGAGGCCTTTTATCCTGTCTTCTGCTCAGGTCACTGAATCTTTCTTTAAAATTTAACAGCCTAGAGCATCTCCCCAGCTATTAATAGTTCCTCTGTCCACCAGTAATACCAGCCATGATCATCCAGTCCCTGCATACCACACCTCAGGCAGGGGGCAAACATGGTCCTTGAACTGGCCAGTCAGGCTTCTGTCCCCTCCTCTGCTAAGCAACCCCTGATACCTCACCTCTGTTGTACCATCTACCCCAAAGCAGCCTGTGAACCAGAGCCAGGCTATGATGGAACTGGCACAAATGAATGTGGTCTATTTATTGAAGAAGATTTCACCAAATCAGTGGTGTGTGGAGCTGATCTTACATATGCAACCACTAGGGCTTCCCAGCTGCTCAGGAAAGATTGTTGTTTTGCCAAGGAGCTTACTGGCTGAGGTTTTCTCTCCTCCCGCTCCATCCTAGATTTGTTAGCCTCGCCTGAGCAGAGCTATTCCTTCACAGTGGTGCAAGAGAGAGGAGAACCCATGTTAGGATGTAGTTGACAGCACATCAGTTCTACAGAATTAGGGCTTCTGTTTTGCAAGGTTTATTGATTTTTGGTGAGTGGGGGGTTGTTTTGTACGATTTTTCAGTTTTATGTAGAGGTCCAAAAATCTGGATTTCCTGGACTTTCTTTGACCTTCTCCATCACTTGTTTCAGCAGTCTATATACCATAAAGAGCCATCACTGAATAGTTTCAAACAGCACTTGGCATAAAGGGCACTAGGGAGCCTTGAGTGCACAGCAGCAGGGTCTACATCAGTGGTTTTCAACGAGTGGGCCACGATGCACTGGTGTGCCATGAGAAATGTCCTCATGTACCATGAAATTTCATCAATTTCCTCTCGCTGTGGCTCTTTGCAGAGCAGGAATTGACAACCCCACACCAGCTGGGGCTCAAGCAGCAGGTTGCCTGAGCCCCAGCTGGGGCAAAGTTGGTCAATTTCCTGCCTGTAGTGGCTTTTTACAGATTCACCATGAGGAGAAATACCAACCCAGCAGGAGCCCATTCGCACTGGGAAGCAGCTGAAATGCTGCTTCCTGGCCTGAACAGCCTGACTGGCAGCCCACCCCCGACTCCCTGCAGTGGGAAGGGAAGGAGGGAGGGCAGGAGCCTTCTGGAGCTGGGACATGATTTAAATGCCACATCCTGGCTTCCATAGGCTGGTGGGGAGGGGAGCTGCTTGCAGTGGTTACTCCTTTACTCGGCATCCCTAGCATAGCACTGAGCAGATTTTGAAATGTGCCTGTGCTCACTGTCTAAGGCGGCATATTCTGTGATGGATTTAAAACATTAATGTATTTGACCCTTGTTTAGTTTGTTCTGTACACTACCGTGTTGCAAACCTCTCTAGTAAGACCAGAACCACAGTCGAGATCAGTAAATGTGACATTTATGAGGAACTGATTCCGCTGAAAGAAGGGGGCGTGCTATGGAATTGTTTGTCTCATTGAAGTGCTCTGTGTTACTGAAAGCTTGGGAACCACTGGTCTACAAAGGCCAATTAATGTGCTGCTCCGTTCTAAACAATAGAGAGTTTTAGAAATAACATCTCCATTATCTGCATTACTGCTCTGGGCAGGCAAATCTGCGAATACAAGTACCTGTTTCTGATGTTTTGCCAGAGTTCACTGCATAAGCATCAGTTTCAGTTTTCTGTTTAAACTCTAGGGATGCTTTGTGAGTGTGTACTTCAAACCTTGGTTGAAAACCAAGAATCAGGAGACACGTAATCAAGGATGTAAAATGTTGTGTACACAGTGTGTGCTTGTGTATACACATGAAATGCCTCATGTGTCCCAGCAATGTGACTTACATGCAGATAATATATTGTGCAGCTCAGTTACAGGAGCCGTAGCATTTTGGGGGTTAGGGTTAGGGTTTTGGGGCCTGACCCAGAATAAAATTCTTGCTATATCCCACTCCCCCAAACTAACTGGTTCCTGTTCAGCAGGACCACATGGATTGGTAGAGGGCTGATTGTGGGAAAGGTCAGCAAAAGAAGGTTTTGGGATGCAGCCCAAAGTTGACTGACACGGGACCTCGTTGGGAAAATGTCACCAACACACGTCAGAATTCGCTGGTTAATGAAACCAAAACAACCACGCTGATTTTGTGAAGTGCCACCAGAGGCTGAACGGTCTTCTGATGGAACCTGTTTGCCTGACTTCAGGCTGCTATGACTCCCAGCTTTCTGGGGAACCTGGGCTTCCAGTCTCCCAGCTCCCCAACAGCCTACCCTCGAGTAGAGAGTTTGCTAGCCCAGGCTGGTGTCTCTTTAGCCACCAGGGCTTCCAGGATCTGCCGTTCCAGGCAATCTGCCAGGCAGCCTGCTCCAAGGCTGGACAGAACCCAGCAAAGCTCCATTCTGTGGAGGACTCTAAAAAAGCCTTGGGATTTGCTCCGAACAGGAAACCAAATTTCCAAATTAAGAAATTCTCAGGTGGAAAGGACAGAAACTGGCTCCTGTATTTGGAAAATCTGAGCCCCTTGCACATTTCTCCCTTTCCTTTCATTCGAGGTGATCCAGAAGGCTCAGCACCCGGGTGGTTGGGGGAAGACAACTGCCTGCTGTGATCAGAGGCTAGCCCAAGACCAGCCTCCAGCTCTCTGCTGGGTTCTGTGGATTTGGTGGCTTTAATTATAACACCCTGGAACCCCCTTTTCAGTCATTTGGTATAACCGGGTGTTACCCAGTCTGGTATAAGACCCTGTCACAGCCTCGGGTTCCCCTTCTGGAGTTGCCCAGTAACTGCGCCCCAGCTCTTCTTGCAGATCTGGTTTGTTATAATAGTACCACAGGTGAAACATCCAAGGTAAATCCACACCGGGCTTTCTCCCACTCCATGGTTTCTTCAGCCTTTTTGTAGATAAAACACCCCCCTCCCCTCCTCCCTCCCCTTCCTCCTGCACCCCAGCCCAAGCCAGGCTCTGCTGCCTGCCTTTTCTTTACATCTCTTCCGTGAGAGTTTTGCCCCAGGCTTTTCCCTGTGGGAGGCATGGACAGCTCCTTCCCCTCTGACCTGAACATCCTCTAAAAGCCTCTCAGCTGCAGCCTTATCTCACTCACTGTTGTACTGGGGCTTCCACCACCATTATCGGCCTCAGCTTCCTGACTGGCCCGCTGGGTTCACCCCACATTCTGGGCACCTTTGGAGACCTCTCCCATAGCTTTCTGAGCCCCTGAATGCCTCCTGCACCGTGCTCGCCTCGTGTGATGCTGGGTTACTCAGCACGAATCCATCAACCATGGCCTAAAGGAAAAGGCACAGGTGGCGTATACCAAATCCCCTGCCCATCTGAGGGGAGTATGTACCCATAGCAGGAGAATGCGTGGCTGGGTCATAGAATCCTAGGGCTGGAAGGGACCTCAGGAGGTCATCTAGTCCAGCCCCCTGCTTCAAGCAGGATCAACCCCCACTAAGTCATACCCTAAGTCTGTGTCCCAGTTGAGGGCCTAGTCCATATAAGAGCTTCTGAATCTACAGCCAGTCTCCTGCCCCCACCCCACCCCCGTCCCATGTGTCCTGCAGCAGCTGGGCTTCCAGCCCCAGGAATTATCGCCGAATCCATTGCAGATATGCCAACACCGTTCTGCTGCCAACAGTGTTGAGAGCAATATGGCGAATCCAGCCAGCCCCTCAGCTCTGCTCACAGGGGTACTGTGAGGGACAGCAGGGCTGCGTGGCCTCTGGGGACGAGGCAAAGGACAAGTCTGCGGGGCTGCGGGGCTCCAGCACCCACCCCCACTCCTTGCTCTTGTGACTTCTGTCCAGAGTGAAGCCGTTGTGGTGCCTGCAGGGCTGAGCAAAGTTCTGGCCTTCACACCTGGGTAGGCCTGTCCCTGGGGAAGCTTCACGGGTGGGCTGCTCTCACACAAACACTGGGAGGGTGGTCAGCCGGGGCTGCTGCTTCCTGCCAGTTGCCCTTGAGCGGAGCAGGGGAAGACAGAAAAGGGAGCAGAGAGCCCAGGGTTGCCCTGTGTCCTTCTCCTCCCCCTCTCTGCAACACCTGGGCTGGGAATGGAGCAAGAGTGAGCATCCCTGGAGCTGCTCCAAGCCTGGGAGTGGAGAGAAGAGGACTCTGGCTGGAGACAAAGAACCGCAGGAGGCAGAACTGTGGAGTGGGCTGGAGATGTGAATGATTGATTGCTGGGCAGGAAGGAGGGGAGTGCAGAATTAATTAGGATGTTGGGGCTTGGGAAGAGGCCGGAAGCTCTGCCCTTCAAGCCGGGAGAGCTCCGGCAGTGGGGCCAGACTAGCCTCAGTCTGAATAGCATGGGGGAGTTGGCATTTCCTTCTCCACAGACCAAACCACACCCTCCTGCCGACAGGCCAGTCCCCTGATTTGAGGGGCCTGGCTGCTGGCTTCTGAGGTGGGTGGTACTGTCATCTCTTCGGCCACCTGGTGGTTGTACTCGTCCGTCCAACGCCACCTGCGCTTCTCCCTCACTGTCCCTTTGCCCAGTTCCTCAACCAGCAGGGCACTGGCGCAAGGTGATTTGAGCCTAAACGATCCTGAACCTTTCCACCAGCTTCTCATGTTACTGTGCAATGCAGTGTGTTGCGTGGCATTTCAGAGCCCAGCTCGCCCATTCTGCACCACCATCAGGGCTCTCACAGTGACTTCTGCCTGTTTGATGCCAGCGGCCATCAGTGACGCTTGCAAAGTATAATGAAAATCGTTGCCTAAGTGGGTGCATAGTTGCTGAATTCACTCATAAAACGAAAATATCGGTGCTGAGTTTAAAAGCTTACAACATTTTAATACAATAAAAGGACCTCTAGTCATCTGGGAGCTCTGTGCTACAGATCAGGGCAGGTTAACTTACACTCCAATTCTCCTAGCATGTGGCATGGATTTAATCTGGCTTTCAGCAAAGATTTCATATGGGTCCTGCAAAGCTGGAATGAAGTTTAATGAATACCCATTGATGGTCTGGAAGAACCTCTCTACTCCAGAACTCTCTCATCTGGCGACATCTGTAATCCAGCATGATTTTAGTGAGCCAGACGACCACTTATCATGGGTGTGGCCAAGTTTCCCGTGATCCCATGAAGTTTGTTTACAGCCACCGGTCCTGGTTTTCAGTGTTCTGTGCTGTTCCTTAGCTGTAATTTACCTCTAAATGTCTTCTAGGAGCCCAGTAAGCAGTGGAAGTGTTGGTAATGCTGCTAGGCAATATTGACTTCCCGGGCTCCAGCAAATTCTCTCTTTTGGCACCAGATAATAGAGGTTCAACCTGTAATTGCACTATCAAAACAAAAAGCAGACTGCTTTTTGTTTTGATAGTGTATAGACTAACACGACTTACTCTCTGTAATTGCACTGTAACACATAGGACTTTGCACTCAAGTTGGCTCTGTGAAACCATGGTCAAGTGGAAATAGGGTTTTATTCGCAGTTATTCTGAAGAACTGATCTAAATGCATTCCAGAACTGCACAGTTCTCCTAACATTGCTTGCCTCTGCTGAAATTCTGTATTGTACGCAACCATTGGTTTTTTGCTTTAAAAATGTATTTGACATTTGGGTTGAAGGAAAAGGGAAAAATAATTCAACAAGCCAACTCTGAATTCCCTCAGCCTCTGCAAAATGGATGGAATGGGACTGGAAAAGTTGCATCAGGGAGAAATAGCAGTGCTGAGAAAAGCTATAACCCGTAGAATATGGTTTCTTCAGACAAAAGATTAACTATATTTTGAAAATCGTTTTCCTGACCTGAATCACCCAGAAACATTTTGGCCTCTTTCTGCATATTTTGATTCAAAAAAAAAATCTTCTGAAGATAAATTTACCCTTCAGGATATTGCAAGTCTACCTTGTGCATGCAGTTGCTGCCATATTTTGCAAAAATAGAACTGACGAGAATAATAACTGAAGGGGCGGCAAAGCATAAGGAAAACTTTAATCGCTTCCAGTGACACCAAAACCTGTTGCAAATACAAAACCTCCTCTCCAGAATCATCCAAAATGGCATGGAAATTTCACTTGCAAGCATAACCAAAATAAACACACAGGAAACGGGAAGGAAATGGGTTTTTATATATAAATGTCCCTTATGCAAAGAATTCTACATGGCTGTCATTTGTGCAAACACCATGAGCCACTGATTAGCCACGTCAGGAGTTGAGAGTCAGCATGGCCAAAGCCAGCCTCCTGTATTTGCCAATGAGTAGCAAGATTTATTTAAATCTCAGTGCAGTGAGACTGCTTCCTGGTACCTCTCTGAGCTATCGCAGCCGTTGTGCAGGGTTTGAGTTGGACATGTAAACGTGCACACACAAATCAAATCAGTGTCAGCCATTGATGTGACTCCAACATCTTCCCTGGGTTTAGAGCAGGGGCGATTTTGGCCCATTGTCTCTGCACCCAGCGATGCATTGTTTAGTGTAACGGCCTGTTCAAAGATTGGCCTATTTCTTTTGAGTGGTTTTTTGTTGTTGAAAATGCCTCCGCATGGGGATTTCCTTTCCCCTCAGCAGTGAGCACGTCTGCCATTTGCTTACATCTGCGAACTCTCTCGTGTGCATTTCAGTCTTCTCCTTCTCCCTTCCAAACCTCTGTGTGACACAGATCACCTGTCACAGGCACCTCTGTTCTCACCTCCTCCTACCCCCTGCAGCTCGGCTTCATCCTCCTTGGGGGCTCAGTTTAGCCTGGCGAAAGAGACATTTTGTGCCTGCCACCAGCTGTGGCCCAGAAGTACAGTGAAAGCAGAGTACGTAAAGCGTTTCGTACCCGTGTAGTCGTCTGACTGAGCTGTTATACTCCAGCCAGGCCTTCTGATGGGTGGGGGCAGTTACACCCAGGCCCAGTGTTTCAAAGGGGCCCAGAGGTCCAGCCACAGCTATTGCTACTTCAGCAGCGGTGGAGCAGCCGGCACTCTGGGCCCCTTTGAAATGCTCCAGCACCACTGCTCCGCACAGCTCGGGCGGCAGTGTCGCAATCCGAGGGGTGCTAGGCCCTGCCCCTTCGGCGCACGGAGCTGGGCCCCCTCCTGTTGGGTGCTGCAGATTTTTCAGGTTTGAATTCAGCCTTATTATTTTCTCCACAGCCGCTTCTCGCGTGCGGCCGGAGCCCCACATTAGCCAGTGTTCTAACAAATGCACATGGCTTTCGTGGCATTAGCATCCCTGGAGTAAAGTCCACCCGAGCAGGAGCACCAGCTGCCTTCACAACTCCCCACCCTGCCCACATAAAAACCTTCCCAGCCTGGGCTTATTCCAGTTCCATGACTAAAAGCTGTAGCTCTAACGTGCTGTGGAACACACCCAGTCCTGGAGGGTCTGGAGTCCCTGGAGAAGCTATTCCATTTGGAAAGCCCCCTCCAATGTCTCTCTTCCTCCTTTAGTGATCTCCCCAGGAGAGCTGCCCAGCTGCCCTACTGATGCGTGAGCGCTCCCAGGCCTAAATCAATCCACCTCCTACCCTCTTTGGAGGCAGCTGCCGCGGTGCTTTGCTGAACAGTCCAGAGGGTTTAAAGAAGTGGCCTTCAGGGCTGATGGACAGGCCTTTGATTATAGTGGTTTTCAAGGGTTTTACAGGTCTAAAAGAATGGAAACCATCTCAGGCTAATGCAGTCATCTAGGCTTCTAGCCAAGGAGCTCCCCTTCTAACTGCATTTTTAACAACTATCGAAAATAGTGGGGTAGCAGGGCAGCCTTGACAGGGCCAGTTCAGGGCCAAATCATTGCTCTCTAGGCATGTCACTCTCATTAGCTGGAAAGGATGGGGGTGGGTCACGATAAATGAAGAGGAGAGACCTAACCTACCACTAAGTGGTACCAAAGAAGATGGAGTGAAACTTGTTCCTCATACTTTACAAGTCACTTTAAATTGCAAGAGCCAGCGTTTGTCAATAAATTCTCTTGTAGCGCAGAAATTATGTTTTTAAGAAGACGTAGGGCCAGAGTCTCACCTGCTATAAATCAGGTTAATTCCGTGTTACTCAGCAGAGCTGGGCCAGTTTATGCCAGCTGAGCATTCAGGTCCCTGGCCTGCAAATGTTGATACTTAAGAGGCCCACTTGAGTGACCTGTAGCAACAAGGTTTTGTCTCGCTCTCAAATGTGCTGTCTGAGCAGTTGCAGCTCCCACTGGCCTGATGTGGAGCTGTGGGTGCTCAGCACCTCTGAAATCAGCCTGTGGATGAAAGCTGCCTTGGGCTTTTTGTCTAACACTTGTAAAGCTGAGTACTTGATAGTCTCTGCTGCCCCCAGTTGGTGTTTGTGTGTTTTCCAGTTACCTTTCCTGCAGTTCAATGGGGCAGACAGTGACCCACGAGAAATCAGAAGTGGTGGTAGGCGGATGAACGGAGGTAAGCGTAGACATGGCTCTAGCCTATTTGGACTGAATCCAGCTCAGAATAAGGAGTGAAAGCTGAAAGTGGTTTGATAGGTCTCAGTTCAGTCCACAGCAGACAAGTGTCCACAACACCGAAAAGCGCCATCCAGTTTGGTACTAATTTGCAACGTTGCCAGTAGCTTCAGTAGCGAACCTGTAGATTGAATAGGAAGGAGCTCTTACCCCTACAAGTACCACCTGCTGGTCATGGCTGAGGCAACTGGCTCAAGACTCAACTCTAGATTTGGGTCCAAACTTCCCCACACTTCAGAGGATTGTCTGGAGTCTCTAGTTTTGATTCAATCTCGTCCCGAGAAAGGGCCGAGCCTAGAGGTGGGATCTGGCTCTGGGTTCTCTAGAGTCAGCACTACAGGAAGCCCATCTCTGTGCCGTCGCAGTTGAAAGTTCTATTTTCTCACTAAGATTGCTCTGTAAAGGTCACTATCTGCCACGCAAACTGTGACATTTCCACAAGAGCAGCAGGATTCCCAGAACTGCAAAAACTAAACTCGTTCTAAACATTTGCACAGGACTACACCTGAAAATCTTTCCCAGTTACACAAATTGGATTGATTTTTCTTTATGTTGTCTCTGTTCCCACTTTTCTCTAGGGTTAGAAACAGATGAAGTCTGAACCCCTTATTGTCTTATCCCATGTACATCACCATTGCGTCTGGGAATCTGCCAGGGTTCTCACAGGCAAACACCAAAAATACTTGAGATCCCACAAGGTGGCTTCTTTTCAGAAGCTGTCTGGCTCCACTTGATATATTTTCCAATATGGATGCTGGAGGTTGGTCGGTCTGAGCTGTAACATACAGAACTGAAGTTTTAATCCCTTCACAAAACTCATAGGTGCTTTGTATGTGGGGTTTTAGTTTAGCCTACTGAAGTTACAGTCCATCCCAGATTTGGTTCCATGTCCTGATGGGACTTACCTTTAAGGGAATGTACATCCAGTATGTTGAGACAGGCCCCGCTCTAACATATAATATGGTAATAAAGAGGGGCTTACAGTGTATATTGTAAAAAAGCAATGAAAGATTCCTCTCGTACAAAATCATCCAGATTAAAAGTGTGTCTGAGACCAGCTGCCAAATGCTACAGAAGAGAAACCAATATACTCAGTTTGGCTTGATCTTTGTAACAGACCTAAGTCCAGCCTGCAGCAAAGCAATCATCTAGATTTTGTGTAAATGGCTTTCAGGTGTGAGTAGGGAACCTACCACAAAATAAAATACTGAACAAAGGGAATGACTTCACTTGCCTCAATGTATTAAGAATACATCAGCTTTCAAAGCAGTATATACCTCAATCCAAAAAACATTCCAAATTTACCTATCTAAATCTTTGCCTTTAAATATATCTCTGATAGAAGCATGGAAAGAATCTGGATGAAGCTGTTTTATCCTTGAGAGGTCTTTGGGTGTGTGTTTAACAGAGTTGTTGATCAAAAGAACCCAGGCTACCCAGGGTATAGGACTTACAGCAGGAGCGGGCAATAAGTGACTGATGGACCAAATGTGGTTCACCAGAGCGAGCTGCTGGCACTTTATCTACCTGTGCATCCACAGGTACAGCCGCTAGCACCTCCCATTGGCTGCGATCATGGTTGCTGGCCAATGGGAGCTGTGGGAAGTGACAAGGACTGGGACACCACTTCCCACAACTCCCATTGGCCAGGAATGACAATCCATGGGAATGAGGAGGTACAAGCAGCCAGACATGGGGATGCACATATGAATAAAGTGCTGGTGGCTAACCCTGGTGAATCGCATCTGGCTTGACTTACAGGGATCATCAGCTTCTTGTGCCCCTATGAAAGAGATCTGAGTTGGACAGAGGCTGATGGCTGCAGGAACTAAGGACCATCACAGATCTCGCCACCTTCTTCTTCCAGGCCCTCTTTCCAAAGCCTACCCAAACAATGCTCTTGTCTGCACAAAGAGGGCTCCCCCTAACCCCCCGGCTGAAGCAGAGCCAACCACAGGTGACCAGTGTTAGCCACCTTACTGGATGTGTGGCTGGAAGGGGCTCAGACAGTGCTGGGGGAGAGGGTGGAATTAGAACCTCGGAAGAAGACAATGGCATTGAAGCAGCTGGGGACTTAGTCAGGAGGGCTCAGTCTTGTAAAAGGTGAGGGATTCCTGAGGGGTGTTGAATGCGCTTAACCCCCCCTGACTTCAGTGAGCTGGGGGTGCTCAGCGCCTCAAGAGGAGTCTGCAGGATTGAATCCTACAGGTCCTCAGAGCCTCGGAATGGCATCCCCCCGAAGTTCAGTGGCAGAGGAGAACTCAGTGACAACTCCTGTGCCTTGAGCCAAAGGTAGGGTCCCCTTATGCAACCCTCACTGACCTACTGTGGCTGCCATAGGTGAGGGTTGCTCACTCGGCTCACAACCGCACAGTCAGGCCCACAGAGGAACTGCATCATGGGATGCAAAATGAACACCCTGGCGAGCAGCTGCCGTGAAAGTTCTCCCAGCCCAGCATACCCACACTGAGGTTCACTCAGTGGACTCTGCTTTCATTGTGGCCTGGGATATCCCCTTCAGCTCACAAGGAAAAGGCCACCTTCAAAATGCTCCCTACAGGCTGTCACTTCACTGGCAGGGCGTTCATATGTCTCCAAGTGTGAAGGCCACGAGAGCTGCCGTGTTGGTGGTCATGTTCTGAGCCAGCCCTAGCAAGGCCAGATGGGCCTGTCTGGGAGGTAGCTTATGGCAGAAAGGCATCACCGGCAGCTCTTGTCTCTGTTTTCCACAGCAAGCCCCAGGATGCAGGGCTCTGCTCATACCCCCCGGTCCCTGGAGCATGTCCTTGCTTGGGGAGCAGTATTTTTGCATTCTCTTCCTACTGACTTCAGCTGGGCCAGATGAACACTGGCTTTGGTGGTAGAAGCCTTTCTTACAGTAGCTCTGTACTTTTGAGGGCTCCTGGCTTCCTTTTTAACTTTTAAGCCCCCCAGTCGCTCAGTGTTTTAATTGGCTGTGCTCATTTTTTTTTTTTTTTTTTGCCCCTTACTGAGCTTTTGTAATAAATCTTTGAGTTCTAGATGCCATTAGGGAAAAAGCATGGTCCAGTGGCAAGGGGTGAGAAGGAACTTGGCAGTCAGGCAGGGCATAAATCATTCCACTAACTAATAAATTTGTGGAGAGAGAGATTTTCAGGAGGCTGAAACTCTCAGTGAATTTGGCTCAAATTTGGCAAGTAATTTCAGCTGGAGAAAAAGCTGAGAAATGTCTCGATGGTTCATTTCAGCATCATTGAAGTGAAAGGTCGGGTGAATTGAGATTCCTAATCTTTCTTTCACCCCAACTAAACATGTTTTTGTTTATTTTTCATTTTGATTAGGAAAATCAAGAATGTTTAGTTTTGCTTTGAAATTAAGTGTTTCATTTTGGCCCTGAAGCGAAAAAATGAATTATTCACTCAATTCTCTTCTGGGCACCTGGGTTCTATTCCTGTCTCTTTCTCACCGACCTACTGTAACAGCAACGAAGGGTCCTGTGGCTCCTTATAGACTAACAGAGAAGTTTTGAGCATGAGCTTTCGTGGGCACAGACTCACTTCATCAGATGCTCGTGCTCAAAACTTTTCTGCTAGTCTATAAGGTGCCACAGGACCCTTCGTTGCTGTTACAGATCCAGACTAACACGGCTACCCCCCGATACGTGACCTACTGTGTGATCTTGAGTCAGCTGATGCCATTCTGGTTTGAAAACAGAAGACAACTTTGTACTGTAAACTGTACCCAGAAATATCGATCCATATTACCTAGGTAGGAATTACATAATCACCATATTGCATGATACTCTGCTAAATTCAATAGGATTTTTTATTTTTGTAGCTAACTGAAGTTGGCTTTTAGTACATAGTGAATGCTGTGCCTCACCACAGACGCTGCATGCTGATGGCATGCAAAAAATATACTTGTCTATTGAAAGAAAATGAGGATTTGAGCTACGCATCCTGTCCAATTTATAGCATGTACGAAGGCACTCATTTACTGGGGTGATGCGTGCAGCATAAATACCTAGAGAGAATAGCATCATTCTCATCTGCAGTGTAACTTGGCAGGTATTCAGTTGACTCTCTGGTTTTGATTTTTTGATACATGAACCTTTTATGATAGTATTTGATCTTCATCTATTTAACTGATGTCCGAGAGGTAATAACTGTTGGAATCTATTTGTGCTCACCGCTTCTGAGCGCCAGCACCACTGAAGGAACGGAATTGGGAGTCATGGCACCGATGATTTAGGAGAACTAGCAGGAAACGTTTTCAGAGGGTGAGAGCTAATGGACTGTGGTGTAGCCTGCCAAAGGAAACCGTAGAAGACCAGGCCCAGACTAGGTATGGCTTGATAATATGATACCAGCTCTGATGCTACATGGACCAAGTGGGTACATCTATACTGAGTGTAAGCCCAGAGTTGTTAGAACTTGGGTTTGCAGGGTTTAATCTGGACACTTGGAGGTTCAGCAGCTACACTCAGTGCTTCTGTGCTTAACCGTCCCTGTAACCTTAAACCCCCACCCCCGCAGCTCCATACCACCCCCAGGCTTAAGCCCCCTGCAAACCCAAACCGCTCCCTCCCGCAGGCTTACTCCTCTCAGACCCAGCTCCCTCTCCTTGCTCTAAATGAATGCCCTCCCTCACCCCCAGCCCCACCAACTGAATGCCCTCTCCCTTCCAGCAGAGCCAGGTAACCCCAGCCCTCCCACTTCCCCTAAGAGAATGCAGGCAAGTTACTGACCTGGCACTGCAGGGGCCTCTCCATCTAGAGGTGCATCGGGCAAGCACTGGAGCCGGGCAAGCACTGCACTGGGCCTCCGGGACTGTGCCGGGCCACAGGCATGAGGGAGCAGGAGCCATGTGGCTCCTGGGAGGAGCTGCAAGAGCCATGCTGGGACTGGTGAAGCCACATGGCTCCCAGCTGGAGCCACATGTGCACAGAGCTGGGGGAGTGGTGCTTGACGTGTGTGGCTCTGAGCCGCATCTCACCATCCCCCACTGACCCGTTTGCCGCCACGTGGGAGAGCATAGCCCAGCTGCCTTCCAAAATGGCAGCAGTGCCAGGAAAAAACATGCTGCTCCGTGGCGTTCTGGCAGAAAATAGGCCCTGCCGCTGCCAGTCCTGGTTCTTGGTCTCTGCTGTTCTTTAGCTGTAATTTACAGTAGGCCCCTGAGTTATGCAACGGTTGTGTTCCTGGGCAACTTCGTGTAAGTCAAATTTCATGCACGTCGGGAGGAGCCAGGAACCAGCCGGCAGCTGGGCTCCCAGCTCCACCCAACACGCAGGGACTGGGAAACTGACCTGCACAGCAGCACCGGCCAGTTTCCTGTCTCCTCCTGTGAGCGGCGGGCAGCCCAGAGCCTGGCTGCTCACAGGAGAGGGGAAACTGACCAGTGCTGCCATGCGTGTCAGTTTCCCCACTCCTGTCAGGGGGCGACAAGTCAGGCTGCCTGCCCAACAGGAGCGGTTTCCCCTGTCCTGTCAGTGGCGGCAGCCAAGAGTCAGGTTCTCGGCTGCTGCCCCTCACAGGAGCCAGGAATCTGACCAGCGCAGAAGCTAGTCAGTTTCCCTGCTCCTCTGAGCGGCGGGGAGCTGGCGCCTGGTAGCGCAGAACCAGGTGACCGCTCCCTGCCACGCAAAGTCACGTTAACCTGAGATACACACGCTCAACTTGCGTGTATCTTGGGGTTCTTCTGTACCCCAAATGTCTTCTAAGAGCCCAGTCAGTAGTGGAAGTGTTGGTCATGCAGACCTTCCAGCATTGACTTTCTGTGGTCTAGCAGGTTCTCAGGTCCAGCACCAATGATGTCGCGAGGGTGCTGAACAAGAGAGGTTCGACCTGTACTTCAGAGACTCACGACTGACTTATTCAAAGTACCACCATGCTTATGGTGCCATGACTTTAAGAAGCATTTGTAGAAGGGGGCGAGGTTGCTGGTCTCTGCACATAAGTAATCCACACACTTCCTGGGTGTCATTTGCTGTCGCACGTAGGGGCACCTAGACCACCGACACAGAGAAAGTGTGAGTGTCCTTTACTGCCTTAGCTGAGCGCCAGCTGGCTTTTCGCCCAAGCAGTGGAGACTCATGCAGTTTCCAATAGCTCTCTGGGTAACTCGCTTCCTCTTCCTAGGTTTTCCTTCCATAGCAAATGCTTATGTAACCCATGTACTTAATAGGGAAAAATGTCTTGAAGTGGACCCTGGGAGGGGGGGAAATAGCGAGTGAGTTGCGTCTGGGTCACTGTTGCTAGGCAGATTTAGCACTGCACACCCAGAAGCTTCTGGAGCTGGGTGTGGTAGTTGTGGGGTCTGCTCCATTGGGCTGTGTGTCAGCTGGTGGGGTGAGACTCCATGGGGAAAGCAGACAGGGCAGCTGTTCCAAGGCCACGTGCGTTGGGTGAGCTGGGAGGAGCTGAGCTCGGGCCATATAGCAGGCTGGTGTTCCTGCCTCTGAAGCTCTTGGCAGCAGATAGTGACGATGTTAACCCTCCAACAGGGAACATGGGCAGTGTTAATGACAGCCGGGGGAAACTAGGCAGGAAAAGAACCATTTTACTTGTATTATTTGACTCTTGTTTTGCTTTTACCCAAACTGCTCCAGTTAACTTTCTCCACTAGTGTAATTCACCAACTTTTCTTTACCTGTAGTTATGGGGAAAGAATCATTTCTATTTAGTTACTCTCAGGTTTTTTGTATTTTCTTGTAACAGTCTCCTTTAAGTCTGTATACTTGTGACATAACTGAGTGACTAGTTAATCTGCTGCTGGCTGGCTGGCTGGCTGGCTGGCTGGCCATAATAGCCTGGATTCCAGCTGAGGAGTCCTACAAGTAAATGGAGGGGAGATGGTTCGGACTCAGCAACTTGTGCAGATTTGGTGATCAGAAACACTGATTGAGACTTAGGAGAACTGAATCTAAGCTTCTGGGATTTCCGTTTCTCTTACCGTGTTTTGTGTGGAGTGACCTATTCAAACTTTATTTTTGGGTTTCTTTTGGTTTATGTTTACTGCTGTGGTTCCCAACCTATCCAGTAACACAACAAGAAGTCCTGTGGCACCTTATATGCTTCCAGACTTTCTTATTTCCAAAGATACAGACTAACTCGGCTACCTCTCTGATCCTGTTCAGTAACCCAGCACATTTCATTGAGACAAACAATTCCATGGCACACCCACCCTTTTCAGCTGAATCAGTTGCTTATAAACAGCACATTTACTTACATTTACTATGCTTATGGTCTAACTAGAGAGGTTTGCAATATTAGTGCACACACCAGACTGAACAAGGATCGGATGCAGTAATGTTTAAAATCCACCACTCAATCCATCAGCTTAGCCAGCGAGCACAGAAGTATTTTCAAAACCTGCTCAGCGCCATGCTAGGGACATTGAGTAAGCACCGGAAGCAGGCTCTGCTTCCCGCCCGTCTATTGGAGCTAGAATGCAGCATTTAAACCGCGTCCCAGCTCCAAAAGGTTCCTGCCTTCCCTCCCTCCCTTGTCACAGCAGGGAGTGGGAGCATTTCTCCTGCCGACCTCCCTTACTCCTTGCCTCTCACAAGGAGTAAGGGGTCAACTGTGATCCCCGAAAGGTCAATTTCTTGCATCCCTACTAGATGCTTGAAATCCAACTGTGGAAGATAGACCCTGAGTGAGTTGACCTTCCATGCTAGTCTAGATGTAGCCTAAACTGTGAAGAGGGCTCATTGTTCCTGTGGGTTATCTCAAGCTCCAAGTACCGCTACGCTGAAGTGTGTTAGAGATGGAATTTGAACTGGCTGATATGAGCTAATCTTTGGTTTGGGAAACTTTCATCTGCTTCATCTGAGTGTGCTGTGCTATTGAAGCACAAATCGTTTATAATCCTACGACTCCACATTGGAATTCTCAATGTGCTTATTTTTGTGCAGTGGATGTTGCTTGGAGAAATGACCACAAGGTATCTGGTTCCCAATCTGCATCTTGAAGAGCCAGAATTCTTGGTAAAAAATAAAATGTGGGCTTCATTTCCAGGTTTCACATGTACTACTGCCACTGCACATTCCAGAGCCGTCAGCGGGTAGCTTCCTTGAAATCTAAAAGAACAAAGTTGGGGAAAAGGCTGAGTGACTCATGCTTTAATATTGGTTTTGTTTTTTTAAATTTGTCATTCACCATATGATTTGTCAAATCATATTTCCCTTGTTATTTTCTTAAGGTTTCAAATCCATTGCCATAGCAACTGTTCTGCCCTCCTCGAAGCTGTCATTAAGACATTACGTTGCTTTCCTTTGGGAAAGAAAAATCGCTTGCTGGGCTCAATGTAAAGTGTGCATATGTATTTTGTTAACCTTTCGTAGAGCTCTGCTCAGCAAAAATCCCAAATTCCGTGGCTCTGGCAGCGCACAGGAATCCATAGTTCAGCTGTTACTAAACTTAATCCCAGCCAGAGACGATTAGCTATTTCTCTTGCACTCAGCATTTGCAGTCTTGCTGTGTGCTTTTGCGAAGAGAAACCACATCCCTCCACTGTGTGACCCACCTTCCATTCCTGGGCAGCTTCTCCCCTTGTTGAGGCAAACAAATAAAGAAGTCGCTATAGCTGAGGGAAAAGGGGAGCCCTATCTAAGAATGGGGATCATCGTTTCTGGGTTTCGTAGGACCACTAAAAATTGTTCTTCGCTTGGATTGCGCAAGCCCATTCAACATTCAACTCCCCTCAGCAGCGCCCGTAGGGGGAGCCAGCTCGTGCGCCTCTGCAGCGGCATGAACATGACTCGCTACCTAGTGCCCCTCCGTCCCCCTCCCATCTCAGTTCTTTCTGCCAGTGAAGGTGGCTTTAGTCCAGAGACTCCCAGCCTATGGGTTGCCACCCAGACATGGGTGGTAGTTGGACTTGGTAAGGGTTGCCGGCTGGGTGGGGCCAAGCTGCGCGTGGCTGTGCTGCTGCTCACTCCTCTGGTTCCCAGTTCCTGCCGTGCCTTGCCATGCGGAAATGAAACTCTGTGTAATTGGTTGATTGACCAGCAGGAGGAATCCAGCCATTAAACCAATTCAACTGAGTCTCATTTCAGCGCAGCAGGGCAGGGAACCGCCCGCACTGGCGGGGCGGAAAGGAACAGGAGGGCTGTGGGGAACCACGCAGAGGAGGTGGCAGCGGCAGCGCATAAACTCATGTGGGAGGTGGGGGAGCTGAGAGGGGTTTAAGCCTGGGGACAGGCGGGGTGTGGGGAGGATGAGAGCCGGCCAAGGCTGTGTGCCCCACCCCAGTTTTTGGCTGATTTTTGAAATTTCTTTGGTTCAGAACTGTCACCCTTAAATCTGCCACTGAGTGTCCAGGGAGATTGAAGTGTTCTCCCACAGGCTTCAAAAATCAAAGGGAGAGAGAAATCTCTGAGCCGCAATTTATTTGCAAATTTGACTCCATTAACCGTGGATTAACCAGAGACTGGGAGTGGCTCGCAGCTTACAAAGGCAGCTTCTCTGCTCTGGGTGTTAATAGCTCCCCAATTAGACTCCGACAAAGGCTCACATCCCCCTTTCTGACCTGACTTGTTTTTTCCCCTTTTGATAAGTACTGTTGATACTGGGCCATTTCCACCTTGCTGAATAGACCTTGTCAGCTCTGGTCCTCCCTTCGACTGGGACCCCCATCTTTAAATACCTCTCTGAAACCACCCTCACACTCACGCATCTGATGAAGCGGGTCTTTGCCCATGAAAGCTTAGGCTCCAAAATATCTGTTAGTCTATAAGGTGCCACAAGACCTCTTGTTGTTCTCGAAGCTACAGACTAACATGGCTTCCATCATCTTTGTTTTGTTAAGTGCCTGTAAATAGTTGTCGATGGCTGTTTAGTCCCCTGTATGGGACCTAGCCTGGGGATGGGGAATTCCCACCCCCCCATCTCCTGATCTCCCAGCTTCAAAGCCTGTGCCTCATGTTGCAGGCCTATGCCATTGAGTGGCCCTCATGCTGATTGCCTTCATTGTCTCAGGGAGGGTCACACCTCTGATAAGTGAGGGAGCTGCAGGTCATTTCGCCTTAGGTCCATTAAAGGCAGGATGATTCGCTTCAAGGGCCTGCTTATGGAGTCCGCGCTTGTCCTGCAGGATCTGTGGGAGTGCCCGACTGGCGCCATCAGCTCGACGCTGCATGTTGGTGGTGCCCATGTGGCTGAAGGAGTCCGGGAGGGGCAAGTTGACAACTCCCAGTAAAGAGAGCCAAAACGGCTCATGTACCAGAGAAGACGCCAGCTTCGATGGAGCAGCATAGTCCTGCTCACTCACAGGCACCTTCTCCAGCAGCCCTTGCCTCATCCACACCTGAAGCATTTCCAATGGCACAGGACATTACGGACAGGCTGATGCCATAAACCCCAATGCCAACAGGCCCCTTGAGGCATCAAGGGAAACCGCCATTTGCCCCTCAGTAGCCCTCGCTCTTGTACTCCCATATGGACAGAGGGGAGAGCCACGCATAGCCCCATGCAGTCTGTGAGAGAGAGACTGGGGCAAAACGCCTCACCACAGGCATCGCTGGACGTTGGGCACAGACCTGTGGAAACACTCGCCCCTGCCACCAACAGCATGAGGAGTTGACTTGCCCGTCGCTGCCACACCATCATTGAAGGGGCGTTTCCCTGAGAACTTGGCACTTCTGCTACTCACCAACACCATTGCATTGGCACTGATGGAGGACATCTTCCTCACACCGAGTTTCTACCGCTTGTCGTTGTTCCCTGCTGGATAGGAGGGAGTCCCAGGACTGCAGATCATCTCTTGTTTAGTTTAGAAAAGAGAAGACTAAGAGGAGACATAACAGCAGTTTTTAATGTACCTAAAAGAGGGTTACAAGGAGGAGGGAGAAAAATTGTTCTCCTTGGCCTCTGAGGATAGGACAAGGAGCGATGGGCTTAAACTGCAGCAAGGGAGGTTTAGATTGGACGTTTAGGAAAAGCTTCCTGTCAGGGCGGTCAAACACTGGAATAAATTGCCAGTGGAGGTTGTGGAATCTCCATCACTGGAGATATTGAAGAGCAGGTTAGAAAGATGTCTATCGGGGATGCTTAGACAAAGGTTGGTCCTTCTGTGAGGGCGGGGACTGGACTCGATGACCTTGCAAGGTCCCTTCCCGTTTTAGTGTTCTGTGATTCTATGATTGCCCTAGATACCTCACAAAATGGCCATCGTCATCCTTGCCAGGTTGTTTCTGGTACTGAAGAGTCAGAGCGCCTGGTTTCCAGTGTGGGCGTTGCATAGCCTCTGCTCAGCAAGCACGGTTTCGGAGTCCAGCTCCATTCTGCCGGCACAGCCTTTGGCACTGAAACCGACACCACGTTCAGTACCGTTGGCCCTCTTGCAGGACACCCTATGGCCCCGAAAGTGGCTTTGGCTCTCCGTGTCAATCAGGACATCCTCCTCCCAGGTTCCTACCGCACGCCCCGTACAATCAACGCAGGGAGGTATCTGCACACGCTGGATGTTTGTAAGGTGCTGGCCTCTTATCTGGAATGGGCCGAGTGTTTCCACACATCGCGTCCGCCCTCTGTAGCGTATATGGAGTGAGTTAAGGGTCTCCTAGTGTCCTCACTGAGGATGACCAGGTGGATCACTGACTGTATCCACACTTTCTATGAGGTAGCAGAAGTTCAGCTGCCTGCTCTCATTAGGGCTCACGTCTCTTCCAGGGCCTTTTTGCCTATGCCCCCATGCAGGATATCAGCAAGGTGGTGATGTAGTCTTCTGTCCACACACTTACATCCGGTTATGCCATCACACAGCAGGCAAGGAATGGTGCAAGTTTCAGAGGGCCATACTGCAATCTGTGTGTCCTTAAAGCAACTCCTCCTGCCTCCCTGGACACTGCTTGTAGTCACCTATGTTGAATGGATATGAGCAATTGCTCAAAGAAGAAAAGACAATTATCTGTTTACGTAAGTGGTGTTCTTTGAGATGTGTTGCTGACACCCATTCAACCGGTGGTGTGGTTAACAGCTGTAGGCAATTTCCATGCAATGCTGTTTACATGGGATGCAGGAGTTGGTTACGTTGTGTGTCATTCAATGCTTCAGTTGTACGCTAGCCAGGACTCTAGAGTTGGGGGAAGTCACAAGGACACCATTGTTGCAATAAATGATCCAGGGTGGAAAAAAGATTTGAGAGGCATTGTTCTAACATACACACCTGTGGTGTTCAAGCCAGTAGGCATCTCAAGGTTGTAGTTCATGGGCAACATGATTTCTGTTCATTGCCTGGCCTTAGCTACGAGTTAAGACATGCTCTCCCCATAGAAAAGGGTAAAGCGTCATCCAGGATCAGTGTTCAGATTTCCTTTTGATCTCCTTTAAAGGACAACAGATGCGAAGTCCAGCTGAGCCTGCTTCTCAGAGTGAACACAAGCATCGTGACCATGCACACTCCCCTGCAGAAGCAGGAAGACTACAGTAGGCATCCTTCAGTCTGCGTAAACTATGGATTGCGCCCTTTAAGGTTTCAATTGAGGACTTCATTTACAGTGTCTATTGTGACTATGAAGACCCACACGAGAGTGACAGTCCTTGCTGCATCTCTTGCAGATGTAGTGGGCATCTGGCAAGTCCTTATTGTGCTTTCTGTGTGCTCGCTTCTCCTCTGCTAGCTGTCTCATCCTCATCTTGCCCTTCTGAAGGCCCTTGTGTAACCCCTGCCTCCATCTGCTGCGGTCGTCTGCTAGTTCTTCCCAGTTGTCCAGCTCGATGTCTACCTCTCTGAGGTCTCTCTTGCAGACTACATCACAGGCCAAACTCAGGGCCTGCATACGCAGGTTCACAGACAGACTAGTGGTTTTGGTGCACTGCACATTGGCATATCAGGCCTGAGACTCCTACCAGTGTAAATCAAGCGTCGTGCTGATGATGTCAGTGGAGTTATGCTGGAGTGAGAACAGGATTAACTCCACTGAGCTGACAGTGTGCTAATGATATTTCCACCCACTTATGTTTCTGAGTAAAGTTTCAGTGGGAGTTAAAATAATACCAAAGGAGAGATGTGCTTGTAATGAATGATCCAGGGGGCTCGTTTCAGGTTCTTTTTGAATAGGCTTCCACTTTTTTTGTCAGACAGAATGGAAAGTGATTTGAAACATTTCTCTTTCTCTCCTTGAATGTTACTTTGTGGACTAAGCTACTTTTCTGTCCCATTTTTTTTCCTTTCCACTGCGTTCAGCAAGGTATGAATCACTCTCCCTGTATAGTCTGTGATTTTTATGAACTGCCAACTGCACAAAGCCAGTTTGGCATCTTTTCCTACAAATCCAGCTTTAGATGGCTTTCCCATTTGTATTTGGGACTTAACTGTGCATTACACTGCAATTAAACTGGAGGAAAACAACAAGAATTTGTACTTATATATACACACACTTCTATGGTGGGAGTAATTTCTCCAAGCAGACAAGTGTCCATAATAAAAATGAATAATACTGCTGTGGAGCTAGAGAGAAAATAATATTCAGGAATACAATGTACATTTTTCCTACAATGGAAAATTTTCCCAGGGGAAAGATTCTGTTTTCATAGGTGTAGAGTTTAATTTCTTTTTTGTAAACAAAATGTGTCTGAGCAGTTCTATAGAGTGTAATGATTTCCATTGCCAATACTTGGTGATGACAGCAATGGCATTGCATTTATGGGAAAACTGCACCCTCAGTGCAAGGAGGGGAAATCTGGCTTTTGTGTGCATGCATTTTGGTTGCTCCTGTGTTGCTCACTGGTGACTAGCTCTCAGGACACCAGGGCTTGAGGTTCGAAAATGTTGTACGTGGGGCAAAGTTTTGGAAGAGAGGAGTCCAAGCCAGTTAGGCACTTGAGTACCCTTGAGGGAGATGGAGCATCTGCAGCTTTCATCCGATTCAACAGCCTGTACCTCACAAGCTCAAATACAAGCGCTCAAGACTGGGAGATGGAAGATCAGAGTACTATCCTCATCTTTTGCCACAGATTAGTGGCTGAGTGACCATGGACAGGTCATAAGCAGGTTCTTTCCAATGGGCTTTTTTTCTGGGTGCTCAGCAAGGGATCTGGCTGCCCCCATGGGGGGACACAGCATTCAAGGCCAAAACACAAGCACGTGCTGTTTGTTTTGTGAAAAATTTTGTTCTTAAATTCCTCTCCCACCATTCCACAGCACACCTGTGGCAGAGATGTGGATGGACACTGGCTCTTCTGACTTCCGTACAAGTGCTGTACTAACTAAGGCAATGTCTACCTTGCCCAGAAGAGCGACCTGATCAGGATCCATCTTCCGGTGTTCAATTCTGAGCTCCTGGAGATGCACAAACTCAACCTATTGGGGTCAACACCTGTACTCCTTGCTAATGCAAGGGGTAAGGGAGATTGATGGGAAAAACTCTCCCATCTATCTTCTTAGTGAGGATGGCCTGGTAAGTTGATTGCAGATAAGTCAATTCTAGCTACGCAGTTGCCATAGCTAGAATTGTGTATCTGCAATCAACTAAACTTCCTAGTACAGACCAAGCCTAAGATGTACTGCCTGGCTGACTGTAAACTCCTTCTCACCAGGAACTGAAATGAACTATGGCAGGCCCATGAAATGGCATTTAGAGTTGAGTAATCCAGAACGAGCGCTTTCCCAGGGGAATGTTTAATAACTTATTTATTAGCAAGGCATCCAGCTGACTGTTGACTCAAAGGACAAAATAAAAAGAGACTGAATAAATAAGAAAAAAATGCTAGCTATGTAAACAAGTAGAAATTCTTCAGTAGCAAACACTTATTTTAAGGTTAATTATGTAAACATGGTATTTGAAAAGATGCTTTAATAATGAGGCAACCCCCGCCTAGTATCAAAGGAAGTACAAGAATTCCCAGACTTTTTTCCGTGTGGATTAATGGCTGTTTTGTGAACTGGACCAAATGGTCAGGCATTAAATATAACTTCCTACAAATGCTAACAGGAGATGCTGGTATCAAACTGCAAAGCTGAGATTTGGCATTGAATCCAAACATCCCCAAAGCTCAGGAGGTTTGAATCCAGAAGGCCTCTAGTTAATAGGTGGCTTGAAGTTTTGAGTTTTAAGGGGTGTGTCTACACTAGGAACTAACTTTGAAGTTAGGCACAACATCAAAGTAGCCAGCAGAGAGTCTACACACATTTTTTTCCCCTTACTTTGAAGCTGGGAGCTCAGCTTCAAAGTAGGCTGTGTGTAGATGCTCAACATCAAAGTTGCTTACTTCGAAG
The DNA here is from genome assembly GCF_033958435.1 of Carettochelys insculpta. NCBI lineage: Eukaryota > Metazoa > Chordata > Testudines > Carettochelyidae > Carettochelys > Carettochelys insculpta. Next base: position 42,682,551 of record NC_134148.1, on the reverse strand, counting down.
TTGTACTTCGACATCAGCAACTTCAAAGTTATTTTTGTTGTGTAGACATGGCCAAGATGTGTCTACACTGCAATTGAAACCCACAGCTGCCCCAAGTCAGCCAACTCAGAGCAGCAGATATAGCGCTAGGGAGCTGTTTAATTGCAGGGTAGACATTTGGGCTCAGGGACCCCCAAAATAGGGGCATGTCCCAGAACCTGGGTTCCAGTCTGGGCTGGAATGTCTATACTGCATTTAAACATCTCCTTAGCCTGACCTCAGCTAGCATACGTCAGCTGGCACAAGCTGGCCTTGGATGGAATGATGGCATATAGGGACCTTTAGTGAAAACAACTGGGCGGTTTCAATCCTTTTTATCCTTTTCAACTTCCTCAAATGCATGGCAATGCAAACTGTCCTAAGGTCATCGCTACTTTCAAATCACTGGAACTAATTACTCATTTAGACCGGTGGAAATGAGGTACAATGATCACATTTGACAGGCTCCTTCCACTTGGAAAGCTTTAACAGAACCATCTTATACTTAAAATACAGAATACCAGTGCAGCTGGTAATCAATCAAGTGGGTAGAAACTTGCAAGTTCATCCACTCTACAGCACTGCAAAATAGAAATTACTAAATAAGCTGTTAGTTAGGCAGAAATGGTTTTCCCATTCAATGCATATTTCAGAGAGTTCAAAAAAGTTTACTGCCCAGAACTGCAATGAGAAATTGAAACCTCAACATTTTTCACAAGCTAAAAAAAGTTTTGATTTTTTTTTCTAGTTTTAGCCAAAATGTTTTATTTCAATAACTATAAAATATATTTTATTTGGATTTTAAGTTTCTTCTCACCTCTTTTCAGTGTAATTAGCTGAAGTGTCTAAACAAAATGTCCTTTTTGAATACATGTTTGAGTTAAGAGATTTATCAGAACCAATTCTATTTCACAGTCGCTTTTCCATTTCATTTAATTGGCATTTTTAAAGAACAACAAAAATACTGTGTGTCAAAAAATTCCTGATCAGCTCTACTTAGATTAGGAGTGAAGGTTGTTTACTGACTACGGAAAGAGAAAATAATTTTAATTCTGTTCTCACCTCTTTCACAGCCATATATTTGACCTTAGGCAAATTTCTTAACTTCTCTGTGCATCACTTTGTCCATCTGTTAAATGGGTAAAATAGTAATACCTAAGAGTCATGAAAAAAGAAAAGACTTATTTGGTCACCTAGCCAATTTTATAACGAGTGCAGGCCTATTCTAGAGTGCATAGTTTCTTATGGTAGACTGTCAGAGTTTTCTTATCATGCTGTGAGGGAGGGAAGCATTTTGGCTAAGAGACTAGTAAATAAAGCTGACGCTCCTTGTGTGCTGGGAGTCCAGTGCCAGAGGAATTCCAAACAGAATAGGTTACAGATCTCAGGTTTTTTGAGGTTAAGTTGCTCTCCTCTTTTTAAGAAATACTGAAAAAGCAAATCAGCCAAAGCAGCACTACTCCACCAACAGGGTTAGAATCATAGGGCTGGAAGGGACCTCAAGAGGTCATCTAGTCCAGCCCCCTGCTTCCAGCAGGATCAACACCAATTAAGACATCCCAGCCAAGACCTTGTTAAGCTGGGACATAAAAACCTCTAGGGATGGAGATCCCACCGCCTCTCTAGGCAACGCATTCCAATGCTTCACCACCCTCCTGGTGAAGTAGTTTTTCCTAATATTCAACCTACGTTTCTCTTCGTTCCTTCCCACTCTTACACACGTCAAGTCAGTTTTCTGTCCTCCAAGTCTGCTCCTGGAAATGGGCGCTGCTGGTGAGTGTGGCTAGATTTACAGGCCAAGACTTTTGTCCTAATGATCAGCCTTTTGGTGGGCAGGAGGTAACTTACACTACAGTAGCTCTCTGATGCCATTGCTCAGAGGTGGATCTGGTGCCTCAAACAGCCAGAAAAGCAGCACTGGAAAGAATTATTCAGTCATCTAGTCCAGGGGTGAGCAAACTTTTTACATCACACTCTGCTTTCCGGTCCTGCAGTTAGCGGGGTCTCACCACCCTGTCTAATGCAATCCAAACCGATGGAAATTTCAGTGTGTTCATATGGAAAAAAAAATCCTTATGGAACGTGTAAGGAAATAAGTACAGTAAAGCCTTGATGTAATGGACCTCAGAAATAATGGGCACTGTCTGCCAGCATCCACCCCACCATGCCCTCAAATAAATGCCAGAGATTCAACAGAGTCGCTGCCAGGGCTGGAGGAGCTGCCAGAGTGGCTGGGGCTGGAGGGGCCACTGGGGCCAGAGGAGCCTGGGGGGCTGCAGCAGGGTGCAGGGGCTCTTCTCCCTCAGCCCCATGTGCATGGAGCATGTTGGCACCCGGCCACCGCTGCCTGCAATGACACTGAGCTGCAGCCATGGGGTCGGAGGCTGCTGCCTGCTGGCAGGCTGTGTGCGGCCATGCTGTACCTTCACGTGGGTGGCTCAGAGCCAGGGACTGGAGAAGCCGTGGTGCTGAGAGCTGGCAGAGGTGGAAGGAGCCAAGCCGGTATTCAGCTCCTCTCCTGGTGATTGTGAGAGGGAGATGGAGGTGTGTGGGGAAGAATGCGGGGGGGGAAGGGAAAGCGGGGGCAGAGGACAGGAGTGAGTGATGAGCTGGGAAGATCAGTGCATTGTCATACAGTATAACCACTTGGAGATAACGGACTTCTGGCATTAACAGCCACCCCTTCCCCCCCCATTAGTCCATTAAATCAAGGGTTTACTGTACACAGAATGTAAAAACCTTATTAATCGGTACATAAATGTGAATACAGATACATCAAAACTGTACAGGTTGTACCTCCCTGGTCTGGCATCCTCAGACCTCAGTGGTCCTGGACAAGGGATTTTGCCAGACTGGGGAGGTTGGGCCCATCAATGGCTATTAGCCAGCGTGGATTGGAATAGCATCCCTAGCAGAAATGGCTGACAGGAGAGGGATCGCTTTGGTGATTACCTGGCGTGTTCACTCCCTCTGGGGCATCTAGTACACACCTCTATTGCAAGACAGGAGACTAGGCTAGATGCACCTTTGACTTGACCCAGTGGAGCCTTTCTTACATTCTTGTCAGATGCAGGTCCACCTTTTTGCATCCACGCCAGACTCTACAGATGGCATCTAGGACTCTGTAGGCAGAATCCTCCCCAACCCAAAGAAGAATGCCTGTCTCCAGCCCCTCTCATTTTCATTGTGATGTGGCAGTGCTCACCCCTGCTTAGCAAACGAGGTTGAGGTTAGGGTGAGCCCCTCAATCCAGGCGCACTCAGTATAGTTTGTCTGCCCTTTACTCCGCAGCCAGGGTAACAACATTCTATTCCTCCTGCGTTCCATGTCAAAGTGAATTGTAACCCAAAGACCAGCCAAAACTGATCAGTGTGGCAAAGCGGCTCTCTCTGCTGAACACCTAGTCAAAATGGGTGTTTTTATGCAAATAAAGTCTGCTCTTGAAGTCTCTTGCCTCTGTTCCTGGCAAAGGATCAGAGGAGAGCTCGTTCAGACCAGGCTTAGAGAAATGCAAAAATGTTTCAGTTCTGTTAGATCTTGTTTTTCACTATTATCAGAACGAGCTCCTGTCCGGCTACTGGCTCAACAGTCAACAAATCAGCTGGATTACAAACTCTTCATTGATTTGTAGACTAGCGCTAATGGTGCAGTGAACCTGTATAGTTGCAGGATGATAGGTTGCATGTGACTAGCTGTCTCGAGCTACAGCACAACATGCAGAGATGAACAACAGGAGGTTATTTCCATGGCATGTGCCAGTCCAATCCAATGGCATTATTGCAGGTGCATTTTGACTTCTGTTTCTGGTTTTCCTCTCCTGGTGCCAGGAATTGCTTTTCTGACTGTGGGGTTTCCCTGGAGCCAATACCTGAATTACATTCTGCGGTAGTAAACCATGGGATTTGCTAATAGATTGAATAATCTGAACATGATGCATTCCATAGCTACTTCTATAATTGTCTTTAAATCATTGTTGGTGCTAATTCCATGAGAAACACTTACTCAGTAACCTGCATGACTCATCTCCCACTATCTTCTGATTACGGTCTGATTAGATTGTCCTTTTATGAAAGCGATCCTTACAGTGAAGGTTGACAGTATGTTTCTGGTGCAGCTGATGGTTAAAATACCCCATCCCCACAATAAATTCCAGTTCTTCTGACATCTGTATTACTTTACTGATACATTTTTTTCATTCCTAGAATTTGTTTCTTTACAGTTTCTGTATTCTAGTTTAACTCTTCAAAACCACAAAGAAACCACACACATCCAGCATATTACTCCGTCATTAATTGTGAGGATGTGTCTACAGAAGGAAAAAACCCATGGAGTTTAGGAATGCAATGAGGATATGTGACAAAAAAGTACAATAAGCTGTGACTGTCTGCTGGCTTCTGCATATCTTGTGATGGAGAGAAAAGGTCAAACAAACGAGTGACAGAAGTAGAAGCAAAATCATAGAATGCTAGGGCTGGAAGGGACCTCAGGAGGTCGTCAAGTCCAGCCCCTTGCCCAAAGCAGGACCAACCCCAACTAAGTCATCCCAATCAGGATTTTGTCAAGCAATAGGCAGTGTTGATGATATTGTTCAAGTGTTTTTAAATGACGTTTGTATGTTGTCCAGGTTTTGTATGTGTGTAGTAGCGTTGGAATAACCACTGCACAGTATACAAGGAGCTCTATCTTGGTGTAGATGTCCCAGTTTTCTAAGACCCTTTATCTCAGGTGGGCAAAAGCTGTGCTTTCACAGCAGAGGCAATGCTGGATTTCTGCATCAATGCTGACTCGAGCAGAATGATGACTTCCAAGGTGTGGGGAAAGCCCCACGTTTCCCAGCAGTTCTCGACTGACTGCAGTATTTACCATAGTTAACTGTATTACACACCACTTAAGTCCAAGAAATTGATTATCCTTTCCCTGGACGGAAACCAATGCTACCTCATTCGGCTACATAGATGTAACATAAATTACGTAAAGTTTCTTGCAGAAAGAAAACATTCTTTTACTTTTCAGTGGCTAAAACAGAGCATCATAGCCTAAGTCATTTTAGGAGCAAAGGATGAGTTGAGCAAATAGACTGAGCCCCAGCTTTAGGGGTCGCATGTACCTTTGGCAATACTGAAATCTCATACGAGTTTTCTGTTGCTGTGGATAAACAGCTGAAGTTGACAGCTCTTGTTGAAATTTTTTTTCTTTCGGACAGGATCTGGTCACCTGCTCTGGCCTGGGGCTGAAACCTTAGGTATGTGTTCAGCTCTAGGAATTTCTTAAGTTTGTATTTCACAAGTGACTAATGTGCTGCTCCAAACCAGAAGGCAGAAACTAGTTGAGTGGATTACGTTAATTTTTCTGCTCCGTCCATGTTTTTTGGCTACTTGCCATAGATTATTTTAAGACACTGTTATTTGCAAACAGAAAAGTTGTGGGGTTAGTAGTCAGGGCATGACGTAAAACTTGGATTCAGATTTTGAACACTAAGGAGTTGATTTATTTTGTATCCTGTTAAAGACAAAAAGGCCAGCTGAATTTAGGGGTCAGAGCCTGACCCCCTCCAAAGCTCAGAAGAAGAGTTGGATGAAAGCTTTCATAGATGCATACAATCCTAGGGCTGGAAGAAACCTCAGGTGGACATTGAGTCCAGCCCCCTGCCCAAAGCAGGACCAACCCCAACTAAATCATCCCAGCCAGGACTTTGTCAAGCCAGGACTTAAAAACCTCTAGGGATGGAGATTCCATCATATCTCTAGGTAGTGCATTCCAGTGCTTCACCACCCTCCTAGTGAATTTCCTAATATCCAGCCTGCACCACCCAGTCTGTAACTTGAGACCATTGCTCCTTGTTCTGCCATCCATCACTACTGGGAACAGCCTCTCTCCATCCTCTCTAGGAAATTGAAGGCTGCTATCAAATCACCCCTCACTTTTCTCTTCTGCAAACTAAATATGCCCAAATACTCAGCTGCTCCTCTTAGGTCATGTGCTCCAGCCCCCTAATCATTTTGGTTGTCCTCTGCTGAATCCTCTCCAATGCATCCACATCTTTTCTGTATTGGGGGGGGTCCACGATTGGAGCAGTACTCCAGATGTGGCCTCACCAGTGCCGAATAAAAGCATATAATAACTTTCTCTAGACCTGCTGGAAATGCTTCTCCGAATATACCCCAATATGCCATTAGTCTTGTTGGCTACCAGGGCACACTGTTGACTCATATCCATCCTCTCATCCACTGTAATCCCCAGGTCCTTTTCTGCTGCACTGCTACTCAGTCAGTTGGCATCCAGCCTGTGACAATATTTGGGATTCTTCTGTCCCAAGCACAGGACTCTGCACGTGTTCTTGTTGAACTTCATTTTTGGCCCAATCCTCAAATTTGTTTAGATCACCCTTGACTGTATCCTTACCTTCTAATGTGTCTACCTGTCCCCCTTGCTTAGTGTCATCCATAAATTTACTGAATCTGCAATCCATTCCCTCAGCCAGGTCATTAATAAAGATGTTGAACAATAGCAGCCCTAGAACTGATCCCTAGGACACTCCACTTGAAACTGACCTTGAACCAGGCATTGAGCCATTGATCACAACCTGTTGAGCCCGACCATCTAGCCAGCTTTCTGTACACCTTACAGTCCATTTATCCAATCCATACTTCCTTAACTTATGGGCAAGAATATTGTGGGAGACTGTATCAAAAACTTTGCTAAAGTTGAGGTATATCACATCCATTGACTTCCCCTTGTCCACAGAGCCAGTTACCTCATTATAGAAGCTAATCAGATTGGTCAGGCATGACTTGCCCTTGATGAATCCATGATGACTATTCCTTATCACTTTCCTGTCTTCCACGTGCTTCAGAATGGATTCCTTGAGGATGCCTTCCATGATTTTTCCAAGGATTGAGGTAAGGCTGACCGATCTATAGTTCTCTCCATTGTCCTTTCCTCCTTAAAAGATGGATGCAATATTTGCCTTGTTCCAGTCACCTCTCTTGATCTCCATTAGTTTTCAAGGATAATAGCCAAAGGCTCTGCAGTGACCTTTGCCAATTTCCTCAGCACCCTTGGATGTATTGAATCCAGACCAAAAGATTTGTGTATGTCTAGCTTTTCTAAATAGCTCTTAACCTGTTCTTTCCCCACTGAGGACTGCCCACCTGTTTCCCACCCGTACTGCATCTCCTAGTGCCGTATTCTGGGAGCTGACCTTGTCTGTGAAGACAGAGGCAAAAAAAGTATTGGGTACCTCAGCTTTTTCCCCATCATCTGTTACCAGGTTACCTCCCTCATTCAGTAAGGGCCCCACACCCTCCCTGATCAACCTTTTATTGTTAACTTGTCTGCGGAAACCTTTCTTGTTACCCTTCGCATCCCTTGCCAGTTGCAATTCCAGTTGTGCTTTTGCCTTCCTGATTACTCTCCTGCATTCTCGAGCAATATATTTATACTCCTCCTCAGTCATCTGTCTAAGTTTCCACTTCTTATAAGCCTCCTTTTTGTATTCAAGCTCACCAAGGATTTCCCTGGTACAGGTTGAACCTCTCTAATTTGGAACTCTCTGGTCCAGTGTATTCTGTTATCCAGCATGATTTTAACTTAGCTGGATGACCACTTATCATGGGTGTGGCCAAGTTTTCCACGGTCCCATAAAGTTTGTTTCCAGCCCCCAGTCCTGGCTTTCTGTGCTGTTATTTAGCTGTGATTTACCCCTAAATGTCTTCTAAGAGCCTAGAAAGCAGTGGAAGTGTTGGTAATGCTGCTAGACAATATTGACCTTCCGTGGTCTGGCAAATTCTCTCGTCCAGCACTGGTCAGGTCCTGAAAGTGCCGGATTAGAGAGATTCAATCTGTAGTTCAAAAGGAGAGACTACAAAGTCTAATTAAAATGTCCAGAAAGTAACCAAGACTGTAGAAAGTGGGGAGCAGACAGGGAATTCATTCTTTCTTTGGGCTTGGACAGCAACACACTGCTGTGTCTGTGAGATACAATTTAGGCCTCAATCACTTGCCCAAGGTCCCAAAGCTGGTCTGAGGCTGAGCCAGGAAGAAAACCAACAACTCTGAGACTTGTGTGAACCACTAGCCAATATTCCTTGTCAGCCTGGTTCTTCCAAACCTAGTGCACATTTTCCAAGCAATGTCGGATTCTCTTAGGAAAACCTAGCTGTACGACAAAAAAGTTTTCATAATGACCTTATGATGCTCACTGGGGGATCAAAGTGTCATGCCCAGAAAGAAACTCAGGCAGGTATGTTCTACAGCTATATGTAACCCCACAGGCACTGCAACCACTGACAAGGGTAAGTGAAGTCTTTGCACTACATCCTTGGCTGAGAGCCAGCTGGCTTTTAGCTTGTGCGGCACAGTATATGGCTTTAGCCCCTAAGGTTGCAGGTTCATTCCCTCCTGCCAACAGCCCTGTCATGTGGGGAAAGGCAGAGCGTGTCATGCTCACTGTTTGTGAAACTGAGGCCCACCCCACCCCAAAGAGCAGGCACATTAATGTGAACTTGCTGGCCAGTAAAACCCTCCTGACAACATTGCCTAATGTGCAACATGGAAGCACGATCTTGGAAACTTTCAAAGCCTGACTTGGCCATGCCTTAGTGCAACAAGGGACTGGACTTCAAGACCTCCCAATGTCTTTTCCAGCCCTACATTTCTATAATTCCATTAGAAATATTTTACCAGACCCTACAGAGAAACGTGAATCTGATTTGCAGTTTGCTAAGTAATTGGGTCAGCCTCCACTAACCATTTATTGGTTTTCTCGTAATGAATTTCTGTGGAAGGTGCTGATTTCCCCAGCCCCGCTTGTTGGCAGTGAATCATTTCTAGAGGAAAAAAGAGCATAATAATCAATGTAATATTTGCCATCAGAATACAAAACATCCTCTGTATTTCTGGAACTTCTCAAACAAAGTTGACAATGAGTACAGAAAATCATGACATAATCCTGAAAATTTGGCCACTACCTTGGTAATTCTGCCCCTGGCCTCCCTCCTGATATGCCTTTTGAGGGAACGGACTGCATCCCAATCCACAGTTTGCTTAACCACCCCTTGGTGCCAACAATACAACACTCAATACTTCCAGGATAGAGGAAAAATCTAGCACTGTCCCAAAGTTTACATCATACTCATTACTGGTGCTAACACTCTCTATGGAAAACTCAGCTAATAGCTAAACTTTGAGATAATTGTCTCTAGAAAGTGATTAGTGGAAGCAGAAACAACAATTGCCAGTGTCTACGATTGTTTAAAACGGAGTGATTACAGGGAATTCCCAGCAGAGAATAACTAAGAAAGGGGACTGAAAAAGTGTTCTCCTTCACCCCAGTATAAATGACTCAGAAAGGTTGCTGAGGATCTTTGTATTCATAGTGTGACAACCCCTAACTCACCTGAAAAAACAACGAGAAGTCCCATGGCACCTTATAGACTAACAGATTTTTGGAGTATAAGCTTTCGTGGGCAAAGACGCACTTCGGCTGTGTCTACAGTAGGAAGTTCTTTCAAAAAAAACACCCAAAATGCACTCTGTCAATCTGAAATCAAAAGAACACAGCACTTTTTCCCGTGGCCTTGGAAGACAGCCTTCCAGATGAGGAAGAGAGCCTTTTTCTGAAAGATTCTTTTGGAGAAGAAAAAGTGTGTAGACACCCTAGGGGCCCTTTTTTCAAAAGAGCAGTCCTCTTGATGCTGGATTTTTTCATCCCGAGCCCATTCTTTTGAAAGAGCAGGGGCTGGGTGGATGCTCGCTATTGAAAGGGCAGATCAATTTTTTTTGTCTACTTTTTTGTTTGTGGATGCGCTCTTTTGAAAGAAGGGATCTTCTGGAAGAACAACTTTTGAAAGATCACTGTAACACAGACATAGCCTTCATCAGAGGCATGTTACCTGAGTCACAGTTCCACAAATAGTACTGTCTAGATTCACAGATGTTCTAGGAAGTCCACTCTGGTAAAAACTTTCTAGCAGCCTCCCACCCTCAGTCTTCTCCTAAGGGCACCTGCTTCCCCCACCCCCTCTCTCTTTAAGCAGGAGGCTCTGTAATTTTAAAAATTTTCCCCAACTTTGGAAAAGTGACTTGCTAACAAAAGGAACAATGGAATTCTGTCAATCTACTACCTAGAACTTACTGAAAGCTGAGAAAGATTGGAAAAGTTAGAGAATGGAAAATTATTCAACACTATTCATTTTATCGATCCCCACAGCCAACAAAAAAAAACATAAAAGGGGAAATATTTAAAAGATATTTCATATTTTAAAGAGAAATATTATGTAATTATGAATGCCATGAAACAGAAACAAATTGAAATTTTCAATAACCTCTCTTCCCCAATTCTGCAACTCTCCTGCAAGTCGAACTTCCATTGACTTGAATGGAAATGTAAATACCACCTGATACACTTCTGCAAACGTTTCCTCTTATCATGGAGATTATTTCAACATCTGAGGACATGTTCACCCTCAATAACAGGGAAAGAATTGGAGAGGATTCTGCTCTAGAGTTTGAGTTTAAAATCAACTCTGAAGACAAAAAGAAGCATTGTTTAGAGTTGGGGAAGGAAGAAAGAATTTGCTGTGAAAAAGTTACTTAGGTACTTTTTGCCTGTTTTCTGCTTGTGTATTGGCTGCAAGAAGCTTTCAAATTGCTCAGGTTTATCCACAATTAAGAATTATCCATCAATTAATGCAGGAAGTTGTCTTATATGGTAGATCTGAAAAGCCAGTGTTTGCATATTTCACACTGTACTGTGATACACATGGATATATTGCTGTGAGGATTTTTTTCTTTTTGCCATGTTATTAGGGATCACGTTCAGCAACGTTAATATTACTGATCATTTTTGCATGAGCTAGAAATGCCTGAAGTTCAAAGGAAAATAAAGCTTCATTGTGATAATATTGATGTAATACTTTCAAAATGTAAACAGCTGTTAACTGAAATGATCTATGGGGAAGTGAAGGAAGACAATAAGGGCAGGGGAGGGACGCGAAAATGAAATCACTTTAAAAAGCTGAACTGTTACAGGGATGCTTCCCTGTACACTTCTGGTAAATGGCACAACCTCAGTTATCTTGGGTTAAGAAACCTGTAAAAGTAGATGCTCTTCATCAGACGAGATTAAAAGAGTCAGTGCAAATTATAAACTGTATTCCTGTTTTGTGTTTGGATCATTGTCCCATTCAACATTCTATTTAATCCAGGCCAGAGAGTGTTTTCCAAAAAAATTTCACTGCAATGAAGCCAAATTTGAGCTGAACGCATCTCCCCAGTGACGGGGATTAGTTTTATGCATATTTGTATGAGAGCAAGGAGAAATGGATGCAGCCATCGAAAGGATATACACACTCTCTGTCTCTGCCAAAGTTTAACAGAAAAAGCTAATTTTTATTTTGAAAAACCGCTGCTGTTGATTATGATTCCTAGTGAAAACAGCAGAGACAATGCTGGAGAATCTCAAAGCTTTTATACATTTTGGAGGAAAAATTGTGAGCTGATAGCAATACTTCCCTGCGGGAAATGAAGATATATAGGGTATGAAAACCTCTCCCAGAAATAACTGGTTGTGGAAAAAAACACTTGATCCCAACACAAAAAGGCATCAGATGTTTGGAACCAGACTAGGAGAAGCTTTGCCACTTTGGTTTTTTTGGCTTTCTAAAAGCAATTACAGTGATAGTACATTTCATTTATTTTACAAGAGAGACAAAAATGTGTGTGGTGGGGAGGAGGTTTATCTCTAATGAAAGCTAATTCTATTGGTGGAAGAATACAAAAGCACTATCATAGACTTCCCGTGAACCTTGTGCATGTTTCTTTCTTTCCACGCTGGACTGCCGCATCTGGTAGAGGTTTACAGATTTGAATAATAGATTATGTTTCTGATTTATTCTGCTGCTTTACTTCTAAACTTGTATATCCAGCTGATTTCATTCAGACTACAATGGTCTGTGCCCAGCTGGTGTCTCTTGTTAGGCTGTAAGTGCCATGAGGCACAGACTGTCTTTTTTTGTTCTGTATTTGTATAGCCCTTAACACAATTGGGTCCAGGTCCTTGAGTTGAGCTGCTAGGTGCTATGGTAGTCCAACTAATTCCTGCACAGTAGTTCTGCAGTAGCAGCTCCATCTGTTCCCACAGACTGAACCTCTCTAAGTCCAGAGCTCTCTCGTCTGGCAACATCCGCAACCCAACATGATTTTAGTTAGCTGGACAAATGGCTGTCATGGGTGTGGCCAAGTTTCCCGTGTCCCATAAAGTTTGTTTCCACCCACCAGGCCTGGCTCTCAGTGTTCTGCGCTGTTCTTTCGCCGTAATTTTCTCCTAAATGTCATCTAAGAGCCCAGTAAGCCGTGGAAGTGTTGGTAATGTGCTAGGTACTACTGACCTCCTACAGTCCAGCAAATTCTCTCCTTCAGCACCGTTCAGGTCCCAAAGGTGCCAGATGAGAGGTTCAACGTGTAGCATGAAAAGCCCATGACAGCCTCTTGACCACAGTATTAGAGCCTCTGCCATTGCTTCCTTTTCACTCCTTCCCTTTATTGCTGTCGACACCCTGTCCCCTCTACATTCTCTGCCCTTTGTACATGCCAGCCTGTCAGGGGTTGCCCACTCCTGGTCCTCAGCAGGCTTCTGGATGCCGAGAAGGTGAAGCTCTGTGCACACTGCAGCCTTTTTCTGGAGTCACTTCCCCAAGTTAATCATGAGCCCGGTGAATTGGCACACTGATTTGGAGGCTTTGCCTTTAGGTCCCACCACCAGCCAGAGATGTGCCAGAAATAAAACCTGGCTCTAAACACCTCTGAACAGAGTGGGTTGGAAAAATGTTTTTTTTCCTCCTGTGGAAAATGTAATTTGTATTTTTGAGGGGTTTTTTTAATTTTGTTTTTATCATTTTCTTGTTTTTACAAGACCTGAAATTTTCAGCCAAATACTGAAACTTTTTGGAAGAAGATGAAAATTTTGGTCTTGAAAAGAAAAACCCTGAACATTTTCTGCAGAAAGCCAAGCATCTTTACAATAAGCTTGTCCCTCTGCCCTCACAAACAGGGAGGAACTAGTAGGAGAAATATATGCGGGTGGCAACTGGGGCTGCAGCGAATTTGAGATGGTTGACTTAAGAATCCTGGCAAAAGAAAGGTGAGCAGCAAAATACACACCCAGAACTTCAGAAAAGCAGAATTTGACTCCCTCAGAGAACTGATGGGCAGGATCCCCTGGGATGCTAACATGAAGGGGAAAGGAGTCCAGGAGAGCTGCCAGTATTTTAAAGAAGCCTTAGTGAAAGCACAGAATAAGCCATCCTGATGTGCGGTAAGAAAAGCAAATATGGCAGGCGACCGTACGCGCTGAAGCTCTCTTGTCTGGCACCCTCAGAACCCGACTTGTGATGGAGGAGAGAATTTGCCGAACGATGGGAGGTCAACATCGTCTAGCACATTATCAACACTTCCACAGCCAACACTTCCACAGCTTACTTCCACAGCCAACACTTCCACAGCCAGCACTTCCACTGCTTACTTCCACAGCCAACACTTCCACAGCCAACACTTCCACTGCTTAGAAGACATTTAGGGGTAAATTACAACCACATAACAGCACAGAACACTGAGAGCCAGGCCTGGTGGCTGGAGAAGAACTTTATGGAAACTTGGCTACACCCCTGAGAAGTGGTCATCCGGTTAACTAAAATCATGCCAGATTACAGATGTTGCTGTAATATTGCAGATAATGCTGGATGAGAGAGTTCCGGATTAGAGAGGTTCAATCTGGAATAGTATTCACAGCTGTCACTGTAAGAAACTGTCTCTGCTCCTGACGGAGCAACATCTTATGATTAAACACCCTTCCCAATAATCTCTTGGGTGGCCACTGCCTTCCACATGTGGACTTGCCCCTCTGTTAGTAACAGTTTTCGCTGAAAACACACTTTTTACCAACACCGAAAGCCAGTTGCATCTGCTCAAGTCGAAGCGGGTCACAGCTATGGTTTCTGGAGAAAGTACTCTAGGGAATTTTCCTATACTCGTCATGTTTGGCCGTCGTGTAGCATGCAGACTCTCCCCATGCATGGAGCTGGCAGCTCCCCTTTCTTGAAGAATTTCAATGATGACACAATTAATTGCTTCTTCTCTCAAAACCATGGTTTACAGCAAGTACATGACAGCTGCATTTACCCCATAATTTGAAGCAAATTGCAGATTTCTCAAACAGCTGTCCTGTTCTGAAAAGACCTAACCCTGGGGTGGAAGTGGGGGAGAGACTATTGCGGAAGGCCTGGCTAGCTTGGTACCCTGGAGGCATGCAGAAGTAAGCTTCATGTAGCGGGAGTGCAGATAAAATAGATCCAGGGAAAGGGTGGCATAGGGGAAGACCCAGGAGGAGGATATAGTTCCTAGAGATTAGTGCCCTCTCTGGGGATGTGGGGGCAGGTTTGGGGTAGGGAGGGGTTAAGCCTGGGGATGGGGGTGAAAGTAACTTAAATGTTCTAACTGGTACAAGCCAATGTGTGCGCTGCTCTTAAAATAGGGGTGCTAAAAAGTACCGTTTGTCATTATTTATAAGGGACTGTCTCATATTCACATGCCTTGCAGCTCCTGAAGTACTGATTTTTGTCACTGAATTTGAAAAAAATGGCTCTTTTCACTATTTTGGTTGCTGAACCTGCTTTTGGGAAATGTTCAGAATTTGGAGCAGAGGGCCGGAATGGGTGAGGTAATACCTTGTATTGGGCTAACTTCTGTGGGGAAGAGAGAGAAGCTTCAAGTCAGGTTAGGCTCGAAAGCTTCTCTCTCTCCCCAACAAAAGTCCGGTAAAAGATTCGCTCACCCACTTTTTCTCTCAAGTATCTTGGGACGGATGTGGCTAGTGAGAGATGATTTGCATTTTTTCCATACACCTGAATGAATCTATAGCCTGGCTGCTGGTGACGGTGAAGTTCTCAGGGGACTCCTCATTGCAGCTCAGCGGGAACCCATTTTCCTTCACTGAGCATTTTGTTTTGTTCACCAAACTAGGGACATATTTAGACTTATGCACATATTTTACTTGCTGTGTGTAATCCTGCTGACTTTGCAGTGTGTATAAGTAAGCAACTGTGTAAGTCCTTGCAAAACTGAGGATTTACCATCAAACATTTTACCAGCCTGAGTCAAACATACATACCTCTAAACCACAAAATCTGCTGTTCTTAGATCCTTACCGAGAACATCAATTGTTATGCTGCATTTTTTTGTTTTTGAAATAAAATAGTTCTTATCGACGCCATTTATCAGTAATTCAGTTAATCTATTGTTCAGTTTCCTATGTATGGGTATATAATTATATATTTTAATACTTTCCTCAGTTCGTTACTCCCCAAAAATAATTACTTAAAAATCATACATGCCACAAAGAAAAACATTGTTTCCCCTCCCTTGAAATAGTGATTTGTGAGCTAACCTGACTGGGGGAGAGATGGTGGGACATTCAGGAAGAAAACCAAAAATGTTTAATTTGGTCAAAAAACATTTACTTTGGGGAAGGAACCAGATGCAAGCAGATCAGCAGAGTGTGCACACGTTTGAATCGTTTTGGATTCTCTGCTGCTTTGATCTCTGTTCGACATTTCTTCTCTCCAATCTGTAGTCCCCAGGCGTACATTTTCTATGGAAAAAGTGGAAAGAAATTCACTGCCCCCAAAGTTCTGCTTCGGTCAAGCGTTCCTACAGCAAAGCTTAACTTCTTTCTTCGGACTTTGCACGTGGTTTGAAAAGTATCCAGGAGCCAGAGATAAGAGTCTGACATCTTGGCTAATATCTAAAAATGATGGGTGGCAGGTTGTTGTTGTTATGAAGTGGAGCGCGTGAGCCAGAGGAGAGAATTGGTCATGTCTTATCCTTTCAGCCTGCTGCTTATAAGGATTAGCTTTCTATGGATGGGATGTCCCTCTCAGAAGCTCCTTTATCAGCCACCTAGCCCATTTTGCAGACTGTCATTGTCATTTAATAGAGATCCAACCATGCCAATGGTAATTCTGGTAGTGAGGTTCTCCAGGGCTTCCTTCTGCAGGCAAGGGGCTGGTTTCCAAAATGATTGGAAGCAAAGGCCTCAGGGACCAAAACTATCTTAACAGCGCGTGTATTTATACTGGGAGGGGGAAAATGTGCAACAGCAGCTGGCATGGTCTTGTAGCTCTGGTGCTGCACAGACCCCACTGATCTGTGTTCGTGTCTAGTCTGATTGCCAGCTCAGGCCCAAAGCTG
Organism: Carettochelys insculpta; assembly: GCF_033958435.1. NCBI lineage: Eukaryota > Metazoa > Chordata > Testudines > Carettochelyidae > Carettochelys > Carettochelys insculpta. The sequence goes on along the minus strand of NC_134148.1, from coordinate 42,666,288 downwards.
TTCTAAGTCACACTCATGCTGAATTACCTTGGCAGAGGATGTGGTGCTCAAAGTCTAGGTCTTAATGTAAAAGTCCCTTATTGGGTTGGGACTGGACTGCCTCCGAATGTTACCTAGATAGATGGGCGGTGCTATACTGAGATGATGTGGCTACAGATAGCCAAGATGATGGGATAGAGGGAGGGACCCCAGCTGTGGAACTCCTGGCCAGATAAGCTGAGACTGACCCTGAGTTTGGCTGCATTTGGATCATACAGAGAGGCTGGCTTTCTCGATAAAGCCACCTCTAGTCACCATGACTCCTTCCAGACCAAAATGACTACCTGCCCCAGTGCTGCAGGAGGTGTTGAGGGTGCAGACCAGCCTTTGGGTTTTGCTGTGCTTGGTTGAATGTTGTAGCACGGCTGTGACTGGCACCACGGAACGGCCCTAGGTAAGTGAGAGAAACTCAGTATTTACTGGGCTTATGGTGACCAAGCGAGGCAGTGGTTTGTGCACCGCTGAGGGGACAGCCAAGTCTTGGGGGATTCTTCTTGGCTGGGAAGGGAGAACAAGCATTGCCACTGGATGATTGTGAAGCCTTTTTCTCTCCCTCGTCCCCTGTGAGCTTCCCAGCTGTTTGCCCAGGTGCCTGGCTGGGAGGCAAGTGTATACCACATGCTACAGCCAAAGTGCTAACTAACTTAGCCTGACCACTCCCCAGGTAGCTGTTTTCAGTAGAGGCTAGCACTGTTCCAGGTACTGGGCCCAGCCTTAGGGCAAGGCGAGAAACCTGGTTGTCTTGGGCCCTGCACCTTCAGGGCCCCGCCCTCCAATTGACTATAGCATCCACTGGCCACCAGCTGGGCCCCACGGTCAGCATCACGCCTTGGGCCTCGCCCACCAGTCAGGCCCCACAGGGTACTGCCCGGTCAGGTCCCTCAGTAAATACCCTCTGCTAAGCCCCGTCCCCCAAGCAGACTGTTCTCCCTCCTCCCTGCATCATCATAAATAACCGTGGGCTCAGCGCCCATTGGTGTCTGATGCCTCTCTCGCTATTTCCTTCCATCTTTCCCTATCCAGTGCAGAGTGGCTTAGTTTCTGTAGAGTAGCTCCGCACCAATCTACTACATCATCTATCCATTCTCTGTGGGGTCTGCCTCTCCTATTCGAACTGTCCACTATGCCGAATACCAGGGTCTTGATTTTTCGTTCGTTTTTCATTCTGCAAATATGTCCAAATAGTTGTAGCTTCCGTTTGATAACCTCCTGCAGCAGGTTCTCTTTCGGCTGTATCTTCCTATATAATTCCTCGTTGGTGACCTTCTGCATCCAGCCTATTCTCAGAATGAATAGCTCTAAACAGAAGGTGAATGCAGAGGCTGAGCCTGAGCCCTGGCGTAACTCTCCTGTGGCAGCAGGGCCAACAAATCTTTCCTTGCCATGCAGGGCAGAAGTGCCCTCCCAGGGACTCCCTCTCGAGGCTGGGGCATCTGAGCACAGAGCTGTGGGAGAGGAGCCCTGGCAGGACAGGCTGTCAGGGTGGACTCACTGCAAAGCGAGTCCTCTCTTCAGTCATCTAGTGCTGTACCTCCTACAAGTTTAGCTTGTCCCTCCCACTCCTTCTCAATGAGCAGCTTCTGGCAGGGAGCTGGGAAAGGCTGGGAAGAAGGGGAAGTTTTTTTCAGAGTAAGGCTACCACTCTGGCTCAGTGCCGCAAGCGGATGGTAGGGGTAGGGTACCAGAAGCACTCACATGGACTTCTACAGAAGGCTCTTTGTAGCCTGGGCTCTCAGCCTCCTACCAGGTAAGCCCCCTCTACTCCTTACCGTCTGCTGAACTCTGGAAAGTCTCTCTCAGGGCTGAAGGCACTGGAGGCAGCAGAAAGCTTTAAAAAGGGAAGGGGGGAACCACTTTTTGCTTATGTTGGCAACCAAAGGGAAAACAGCCGGAGAAAGCCACCGGGCAAAAGGTCGACAGTAAGCCAAGAGGGGTCAAGAAGGGGATCTTTCTCTGAAAAAAGGTGAAAGGGCTAAAATCTTTCACTCGGCTCCTGAGGGATGCCTGGAAATTAAGGCGAGCGAACTCTGTTCCTTCACTGCTCCTCATCTGGGTTCCAGTTGCATGTGGGATTCATTCGTATGTATTTTTTTCCCCCCCAAAGGAGAAAATGCTTTAAAACAAAAGGGAAGCCTCTCAGGCGGCGCTGAGTTGGGGGTTATAATGGCAGGGGGCTCCTGAGCAGCACGAAAGGGGGCTGCACCTGGGGAAGGTGCCAGGCTAAATAACCGCTGGGTGCTGAGATTTTAGGTGCTTGTTTCATTTTAAGATGCGAGTCTGCAGCTTTCCGTCGCATATGGCTCAGTGTGTGGCTGCAAACGCCAGATTCGGTTACAAGGGAGAGGGGGAGAGCTCTGCTTAGTGTTGGCTACTTGCCTGTGATTTTTTAAGTTCAGTTCTTACAGAAAGTGAGTCCCCACAGTAGTCAGTTTAGCTGCAGTTAGGCTTGCCAGCTTTCCAGGCGCAGCCCTACCTCAGAACGCTGTGGCTCTGCTTAGTGCTTTAGAACAAAAGGAAATCTTTCTACCAGTGCCTAAAAAGTTGCTGCTGTTGCTAACTAAATTATGTACCTCAGTATGATGCTGAAAGCCATACGGGGATCTCTTGTGCCATTGGCAACCCTTGTAAAACATCCCGGGGAGATGTGTATCTTTTCTTCTAATCTAAGGAAAGCCACAGTGAAGCTGCCTTTCCTTGCTTAACAGAGAACATGTGTTGATGCCTTGCACATGGACAAAATGTTGTACGCTTTGCACACATCTCTAAGTGAGATCTGAGAGGTTTTCACTTTGGACAGTACTCTGTGGTTACTTGGTGCATTTTGGAGAGATTACTTCTTACTGTTCTTTTCAGACGATGGCTGACTTGCCTTTGAAAATAGGTGGATCAAGTTGCTCTGACACTTGGATGATAGGAACTATACTTAAAACTGTGCTTATGTGTGCTTTAAAATCTGCAACTTAAACTCTTTAGGGAGCTCAAGTTATAGACTTGGTTTTATTTTATATTTTTAGACTGCACTTATGGAATACTGTAAACTTTTGGATCTTTGCCTGCAGGCCACACAAATAAACGTGAACCTGATCAATCTGCTGTACGTGTTCTTCCAAGGCCCTACTGACATCTACTGGAGATGACAGAACTCCTTTAGTACAGACATCTACAGCAAACCATTTGATGGTTGTGCAAACAGGTGGCAAGGGGAATAATTGAAGTGGCAAGGGTCAATGTTTAGCACTCTATAAAGTGTCTGATGGTACCCTGGTCTGGCATTCCTTTGCCTTGTCTTGCAGTCAACCAATGCACAGGAAATGAAAGATGGCATTTTGATCTGTTGTATGAGGGAACATTTGGTTTTTGTGTTCATGATGCACAAAGACATGATCGACCTTCAGTCACAATTGTGGAGTTGTGTACAATAGACGGGGGTTGCAGCTGCAGGATGGGGTGGAAATCATCCTTTTACCCCCATGGAAATCCAACACAGGTTCACAACTGGGTATTTGTGTCGTGACTTATGTCCTAGTGAGTAAACTGCTTCACATGGTGCCTCCTTCAAACAGAAAGGAAGCTGCTGCATCAGACCTGCTTTGTCTCCTTTACCTATTCAAGGGACCATTTTCAGACCTAGTTGGTTTGTGTAAACTCAAAATAATTACACTCTATTCATCAAAACATCGTAAAATTTCATGGCAGCCTCAAGCATATAGCCACTCACTTCAGTAAAGTTACCCTGGGTATGAATTTGGCTTCAGTTTAACAGACCTTAAAACTACAGTACACTCCAAAATACACAACTTCAATTTGTGCTTAACTTGTGCTGTCTTTCTCCCTGGCTTCCCCCAGATGGGAGAAGCTATGCCAGGCAGATAGCTGTGACCCAGTTTCTTCCATCTGGGGGAAACCAGGGGATGGACAGCTGTGGTGGCTCGGGGTCCATTTGCTCAGTTTCCCCTAGCTGGGGGAACCAGGTGTGCAGACAGCCACAGAATGGATTTGAGTGTGCTTAACCCGCATTAACCCAAGTTACGCGCAACTCACAGTTGCGCATTTTGGGGGCTTACTGGATAAGAACTCGTGGTCCCATGTGCGTACGTGTTCCTTTAAGTCAGTTCAGAGTTTTTCAGGGGTGCCATGTAAGTCATGCCCCCAAGTTCATTTAACCTTGCTTCCTAAACTGAGTTTGAACCTAGGACATTAGGGCTACGTCTACACGTGCAGCCAACATCGAAATAGTCTCTTTCGATGAATAACGTCTACACGTCCTCCAGGGCCGGCAATGTCGATGTTCAACTTCGACGTTGCTCAGCCCAACATCGAAATAGGTGCTGCGAGGGAACGTCTACACGTCAAAGTAGCACACATCGAAATAGGGATGCCAGGCACAGCTGCAGACAGGGTCACAGGGCGGACTCAACAGCAAGCCGCTCCCTTAAAGGGCCCCTCCCAGACACAGTTGCACTAAACAACACAAGATCCACAGAGCTGACAACTGGTTGCACACCCTGTGCCTGCAGCATAGATCCCCAGCTGCCGCAGAAGCAGCCAGAAGCCCTGGGCTAAGGGCTGCTGCCCACGGTGACCATAGACCCCCGCAGGGGCTGGAGAGAGAGCATCTCTCAACCCCCCAGCTGATGGCCGCCATGGAGGACCCAGCAATTTCGACGTTGCGGGACGCGGATCGTCTACACGGTCCCTACTTCGACGTTGAACGTCGAAGTAGGGCGCTATTCCTATCTCCTCATGAGGTTAGCGACTTCAACGTCTCGCCACCTAACGTCGAAGTTGGTGCCGCTACTTCGAAGTAGCGTGCACGTGTAGACGCAGCTTAGGTGTGTTACTGGTGTGTCTGGCTAGACACCTAACACGCTGCACCATCCAGCCTCCACACTGCATTATTTCACTATCAAAGATTTAGTTTAACTTAATTTTTTGTTTTCCACTTCTCCCCTGTCTTCGGTCTTTCATTAATCAAGGTGGCTAGAATGTCAGTTTCCCACTGGAAGGTTCTGACTGCACTGACTTGTTAACTGAGCTCTCTGTGTGACCCTATTGAAACATCTTTGTCCTAGCAAGCTGAGCACCACAATTTTTCTAACGAGTGTGTGCAGAGTTTAGCAATCATCTGGGAAACAGACTAGGGATATTACGAAAATTTGCTACATACTAGCTAGGGGCTTGTCTTCATTAGATGACCTCACTGAGTTGGAATAAGATGGCAGGCTCTGTTAGCTGATACAATGCTGACCCCAACTTTGCGGTTAGAGCAGATCATACACAGTATTAGCCCAGGGTGTTTTCCGCAGAGTTTAACCTTCCATGATGGTGATCATGATTCTCTTTGGTCTACCCTGCCCACAAGGTCTTGGTCAGAATCATGCCATTTAATGTAAGTTTCCAGTTGCGATCAAAGACACTAAGGTTGTTAATGTTGATAAGACTTGGAAAGCTAATCTGTTGTTTGGCTTGTGTAGTACAGGGAAATCACCTTCTATCCTTCTCGTTATCCTGTTTTTAATCTACATACATGGCAGCAGCCACTCAGAACACTCACTTTGTTCCTTAATCCCACATGATGGACAATAGCTTTTAGGAGCTGGAGTCTCTGAGTTTTAGCCTTGTATGCCTGTAGATTTCAAATTGTGTAAAGGTTTGTTTAACTTTTGGCTGGCATGATCTTCAGCGTTTTAATACTTTCAGCATTTTATTTCACTTGGAAGATGCATCAGCTGGGTTTTCTGCAACGTGATAAATGGTAGTCGTATGATTTCTACATGGCATTACAATTATTGTTGCCTGAGTCACTGTCACTCGTTTCTAAGCTTTCTCCCAAGTTTAGGATTTGGTAGCATCAACCACACATTTACATTGTTACAAGAGATGCTGCCCTCAGATGTGGGCTTTAATGACTGGGTAGGGCCCAAAAGTGAAAATAGTTTAGTTGAGAGTCCCAGACCAGGGTGTTTGACCTCAGAATGCACCAGATTTTGTGCAAATGTGAACTCCCTGCCTGCCACATGCTCAGTCCTCATCTCCATGTCTTAGGAAAGGACCCTGGATTCGTTGGAACCAAGATGGCATATAACTCTGCTCATGTTGTTCCAACTCTGATCTTCATCAGAGTTTTCTTAGTTCCTTTCAGTTTGTCACTGTTTAGAATCCTCCTGCATCTGCATCGAGCATCTGCTTCCGGTAATTTGTGGGATCCTCACAGTTGGGGTCCCTCAGGAAGAAAACCCCAGCAGGTTCCCCAATACAAGTCATTGTCAGAAGTTGGCCTCCTCTTCCCCATGGAGTGGGCTATTATTCAGCCCCCAGAAGGATGTGTTTGCTAGGAGCACCGGCCCTTGGGTCACTCTCCCTCTGGCACAGGAGGTCTTCTCTTCCTATTGGCTGCTTATCCCCTGGCTGCTGCCAGCAGCCCCCAGAGCCTGAGCTAAGGGAGGGCTGAATGCAGCCCCAGGCTAGAGCAGACACGAGCTCCTTCTGATGTGTGAGCTAGCCTCTGCCTGGCTCTTAGGTCCCTACTCTTCCCTTCGGAGCCACACAGGGTCTCCCTGCCCTACTGCTGCCCAGGAACTCCATCGGAGAGGTATCTGACTGTGGAAGAGCTGTCGGGGAAGGTCAGCAGCTTCGGGCTCCATTAATCCCATAATGGCTTGACCGTTAGTTATACAGGGAGGACCAACACGTGTTGGTTTAGTGCCCCTCATTTCCTCTCCTTCAGCCTGTACATCTCCACACCGAGGGAGAGCCCTTCCCGCAGTTGGAGCAGGCAGAGAGGTGCCACAGAAACTGCTGACACTCCCTCTCTGCAGGTGAAGCACCCAGAGAAGAGGTTCTCAGCTGAGAAACCTGATGGGCTGCTGCACTGTTGCTCCCTTCCACGGCCTTTTTCCACTCATTCCCCAGTTCTGCCATGCTCAGAACGTTCTCCAGTTCTGCTCCACTCCAGCTACGCAAACATCTGAGGAGCTAACGTAGGGCTGACAGACCCCAGTTGTTGGTGGGCGGTATCAGACCTGGGACCTCTGAAGCTTGGTACATGAGCTGAAAGCCACCGCACCCTTAGATAAAGCCAAAACTCAATCTCACCCGGAGCAGTCTGAGTGCCACAAGATGGGACAGAACTCCATCCCCAGGAGCTGTGTGAGTAAAACTAAGGCCACACCTGTCTAGGTATATTGCGCTATTATCACTGACGCAGCAGCTCAAACCATTGAAGCAGGCAACATTTTCAATAATGTCTAACATGACTACTCTGCAGCACTGTCTTGAGACCTATAAGGTCTATGTTTGAACCAGCTTTGTAGCCTGTGACATCTGTTGCAGAGCAAAGACCAGCAACCATAAATAACAAGACACAGTTTGAGAGTCAGAGGCTCAAACTTTGACCTTCCTTAAGAACAATCTAGCTTGGAGGATATTCTGATTCTAGAAAACTTAGCCAAGGGGCCATCCCTAAAACTGACCATATCTTACAATCTTACCTTGCTGGTGCGTGAGCTACTGAAAAGTGAACTGAGACTGCCTGGTTTCTTCCACTCATCTGCACAAGGAGAATGCTGTGGTAGCTAGAGTAATAGACAGGGACTTGGAAGAGGTGGAAGCAATTTCCTGCTGTGCAACAGACTTCCTGCATGTCTGTGGACAAGTGGCTTAGACTCTGTGTGCCTCAGTTTCCCACCTGCACAAAGGGGATAATAGCACTTCTTCTCCACCTTAGAGGGGCTTGGGGGACAATAAGTGAATTAAGAAACTGTGAGATGCTAAGATAGTAAAGAGGGTCAGAAGCATTCAGTTCTTACAAATCCTGCTCTCTGAAGGCCTCAGAGACACAGGGAACAGATCTAGAGCAGACAATGTGTTCAATGTTGTGTGTTCCTTTAGAAGAAAACCCTTTCTGACAGCAGATGCAAAACTCCAGTAAAAAGGGAATGGAACTGGAGATGGGAAGAGAGATCTGTGCAGGAGAATGTTTTTCTTTTTTTTCCTGAGAAAATGGTCGCTTTCCTTCCCAGTAGTGTTTCCCGAATGTATTTTTCTTTTGCATGCCTGGGCTAAGGAATATCAAGAGTTTGTACTAAACAAAAACTCCAACACGGACAGGAGATATTTGAGGCGTCCGGTTTTGGCAGCATTGCAAGCTAAACTTGTGGGCTCTGGTCACTTATTTATGACTGTGATGTCACTTCTGACAAGAAAATAAGACATGGTTCTTCAGCTTGTTAGCAGTCTCCTTGACAACCTTTTACAAGATTTGTTTTAGTAATTTAATCCAGTTTGAACTGTCTCCGATTTTTCTTTTTTGCCTTAAATGCTCTCTTCAACATCTGCCTACATTTTTTAACAGCGTTTCCTCCAGAATATGACGAATTCCACTGACTTTGCCATCTATTTTGTAAATTTTTCCTCCAACTCATTTTCTGGTTTTTACCCCAGATGTGTCACTGGAATCTTATTAAAACTAGACATTTCTGTGGGGACTATGAACCAGAAAGATCCCTGGGCTAGACTCATCAAGTGTACCACCACTGAAATGCAGCTACCACTGATTTGCAGGAAGCAGCCAAATGGCTTGACAGTGTAGAAGGAAAACATTTGTTGGCCTAGGGTACTAGAGCAGGCCTGCTCTCCTATAAGTCACCTACACTCTAGGTCATCTGCTCACTAAGTGCTCAGATTGCATCATTGAAGTCAATGGGTTTTTGCCTTTAACATCAGAGTCACAAACTAGTCAGAGCCTCTGTTCGTAAGCTGTGTCTGAATGAAACTCTCACATAGGCTTGGTCTACATGAGGCAGGTAAGTTATGGCAATTGCATAGCTAGAATTGTCTTATTTGCAGTCAACTTACCTGGCCATCCTCACTGAGGAAGGTCTATGGGAGAGTTTCTCCCCTTGACCTCCCTTGCTCCTCATGATAGTGAGGAATACAGGGGTCAGCTGCCGACCCCTGATAGGCCACTTTCCTTCATCCCTACCAGGCACAAGACATCAAGCCCTGAGGTAATGTAGACATGACCACATCGGAAATCACCTAGTGCTCACTTATCTTCCAGGGGAGGAAGATGAGCTGAGCTGACGCAGCCAACGTTGGAACCTGAGACTCCAAGAAACTTGGGTGTTACCAGCCTGATGCTCCTGCCCCTAACCATCCCCTCTGGCATTTACTTTTGCCTTGCCATTTTTAATCACTTTTTACAGCTGTTATTAATATTCGTTTTTGGAAGCTGACTTGTTGACTAGCCTGAAAGCAATGGAGTCCCTTGTAGATTTAACTGCTGACAGGCCAGGATGAGTTTACATTGAAAAGGCCTTTTTTTCTGAGCAATAAAAACTTTAGAAAGCTTATTAATTATAACATTTTCCAATATTCATCAGCCACTATTTCTCCATAACTGAAAACAAATTTGTTTTGTTTGGTAACTGACAAAAAGGTCTGGCCAGTGAAACCGGCATCTGATGACGTACAAAGTGATTAATTTCAAAAACAGAGGAGACTTTCTACCTGCTGCCAAAGAGTCATCAAGGCTGTTGCTATGTTGTCAATAATTGTGGGTGTGGCTGGAATAAGCAGGAGATGGGGTGAGGAAACAGAGTGAGTCTTAGGAAAGCCAAAAACACAAATTCTTCTTTTCAGGCTTGGAGATAAGAGCTGAAAGCATTTCTAATATTATGGGATTGATTCTGCGTCAGTGAAATCAATGGGAGTTTATGCTGACTCATATGGGAACAAAAACGTGTGCGATAGGGTATGTCTTCACTGCTGGATTAGTTGGGGCATTTCTTCAGATGTTATCCCTAACTGCCTTCCTATCTGCACACAAATCCATTCATCAGCTGAGCACAACGCTGTTTTCAACCCAGGCTTACATGGCCTGGCTGGGGATATAGGCTCTCTAGAGTTGGGGTCCTGCTTTAACTCTGGTGAGTAATTAGTGAGAAGAAAGGTAAAATCTTTTCAGTGCCACTAGTCCTCCAATGTCTTCCCACAATTCCCTCATGTGTACCCAGAAATACAGACAAGTTTCCAACAATCCACTGGGAAGGACTCAGAATAGTTCTTCCTGCCACATCGCAAAGAACCACAGGGTGTACCCAGAGAAGTCCAAGTGAGACCCACAGGGAAAGCAGTACCAGTGAGAAGGACACATTAATGAGTGCTCTCTGGTTGCTCACGCCTGGGTTAGGCTATCCCAGGTGCTGATCAATCAAGTTAAAGCATGTTGATCCATTGTATAGTCAATTGTTTGGCCACATTTCCCGTTAGTTATGAAATATGTGCAAGAGACCAAATAAGCCTTGCCAGTCAGGTTGGTTACTCTAAGCCAATAATAATATAATTCCAGAAAAAGGTTCCATATTATTGCAGTCTCAGGAAGCTGACCCCTGCAGCCATATTACATTCACCATAGATGGAACGTTTGTATTCCCAATGTACACCCCAATGCATTCATTTTCACCCCGACCGCTTTACAAGTAAAAGGTATTATGTGCGTTATCTGAAACTAGCTTGAACTAGTGAGCATGTTGTCTTCTTTCTCTGATGCCATGGTTACCCTTTGTCTCTGTTCTGAACACAGGCATTTCAGGCCCCAGAGACCATGAAAGACCCACCTTGGTTTGTAATAACAGGACAATCTTAGAGCTGGTCCTGTTCCTTTGGGCATTTCAGTACAGGCCTGTGAGAGTAATTTCCTTTTTGGTGCTAAGGTAAAGCACTTGCCTGTCCTGATCTCAACAACTTGTTTGCTCAAACCAAAACTTACTTCAGTGAATGAAAGGGGTTATGGGGTACTTGGCATAAGGGAGTCGGGTGATATAAAACTCATAGGCCACTTTAAGCTATATAGCTGCTAAAATATTGGTGCCACGTACTACTGCAGGTTGAACCTCTCTAATCCAGCACCCTCAGGACCTGAATGGTGGTGGACAAGAAAATTTGCTGGACCACAGGAGGTCAATATTGTCTTGCAGTATTACCAACACTTCAACTGCTTACTGGGCTATTAGAAGACATTTGGGGTAAATTACAGCTAAATAACAGCACAGAACCCTGAGAGCCAGGACTGGAGGCTGAAAATGAACTTTATGGGACCATGGGAAACTTGGCCATGCAAATGATAAATGGTCATCCAGCTAAAATCATGCCAGATTATCTAGGTTTCAGGATGAGAGATTTCCAGGTTAGAGAGGTTCAGCCGGTAGTGGTTAATGTGTGTAGATAGATAGGTAAAACATATTATTAATCCATATATACAATATACAGCATGTGTTCATCAGCATTCTGAAGTGGAAACCCTACTCTAAATGTGTCTCTGTGATTTTCATGAGCAAGAAGTTGAAACCAGTGAGCCTGAGTCAATATTTCCTCTGCTCTGTGCAGTTTGAAAACTTCCATTCACCCCAGAAGTAGGTGCAGGTCAGTGGCACAAGACTTGGGGTTCCTTTTTTGGAGTGAAAGAAGCCATATAAAGATAAAACAGTGTTTTCTCCTGCAGCGGTAAAACAAGATGGCATACAGCCCTCGAGTAAATATGGCTGTGATTTGATTTTGAGCATGGTTAGTACCAGTGGGGACAGAACATGAATCAGGCTTTCCAAAACCTAATGAAAAAGAATTAACTCCTCCTTGTGTTTAATTTTGTGCAGAATATTAGTTTCAACCTAGCATCTTTTTACAATAAAATTGATTTCATACAAACTCTTTTTCTCTGAGATCCTGCCAGGACTTTCTTGCTCTGACAAAGACCAGACACCATCATGCTCTCTCTTCCATTATTTGGGAACGATGTTATAGGGGCCAATCATATTGGGCACAGTTAGCAGCTAATCAAAACGTCCATTATAATTTTTTTTTCTCCTCTATTCACCAACTACTTTAAAGGCAATTAACAATCACCGTGTCTTTTGTTGGTTCCCTAACTTCGGTGCCCTACTTTTTCACATCATTATTTCTAATAAAAATGTATCATCAAGAACATGTTTTGGCTACAGATGTGCTAAACTGTGATTGCATCATAGGGTGTTTACCCTCCTTCAGGTTGAGATAGAGTTATTATGAGTTGAGAGGCCAATTCACCCACGGGCCTGCACAGGGAAGTTGGCCCAGACCTAATGAAAGATTAAGCATAGCTGGGGGCGCAGAGGGAGAGTTAGTACATTGGAGTCTTTCTTTCTCTTGCCCCAAATAAAGAGCTGTGTGAATTCTGTTAAAAGGAGAAGACCTCGAAGGAGAGGAGGTGTGGCGTGTATGCTCTCCGGGAAGCAGCATGAAAGTGGGCTGAGCTGGAAGCCTGACTGGAGATGATGGAGGATGGGATGGTGCCAGCTGATTTCCTTCTCCTGAGGGGCAGTAGCCTGCCTGAATCCCTAGCACGGGGAGGAGCATGCCAGCCCCTGAGCTGTGGGGTCAGTTGCAGGACAGAAGCCTGTGGTTAGACAGAAGTATAGTCTAGAGTAGGGGTCAGCAACCCCAGCATGCACGCCAGGAGCGGCACGCAAGCTGATTTTCATCAGCACACCAGGCTGGAACTCAGTCCTGCCCCTCCTCCCCCATGCAGCGGGGAGCTTGCTCAAATCCAGGCTGCCTGTAGATTAACAAAACACCAGCTGGTGCTACCAGTCACCACCTAAAGAGTTAAGCTCTGTGTCTTCATTTATTTATTAATGAAGCTGTTTAAAGTAGGACTATTATTGACTTTAAAAAGTATCACTAGCACTTGGACTGTACATAAGGTCAAATTTTAGCGTTCAGCCTTGGAAGGATTGCTGATACCTGTTCTGGAGCAGCGGGGGCTTTGCCTGTTAGGAGATGGCTACCAGCTGAAGTTTTGGTTGTTTTTATGCTTCTGCTGAGTTTTGATAAAGGATTCGGTGGCTCTGGGAGCAGCAGTGAGTTTGGCGGTCCAGGATTCTCCTATGGCCGTAGTAGGTCAAAAGATAGCAGATGGATCCTGAGGCAAAGGGATTGCAACGCTACATCTATCCAGCAAGGGGTGAGGTGCTGGGGTGCCTACCTTGCTTCAGACTGTCTTTGACAACCGTTCAGAAAATGATTACAAATCCTAGTGGAGCAAGGGCAAAAATCGTTCTCCTCAGCCCATGGGATAGGCCGATAAATCTTTAGGGAAATATGTTTAAATGTAAATATGCCTTACTCATATAGGCTTTCTGCAAAATTTGGCATGTACTCTGTCATTGAAAAACTTCTAATCTACTAACTGCATATATTCTATTGGTGTACATGTAGCATTCCTGTATTTAAAGTTAGAACTAAGAGGTATAAACCTGTTCATATATCTAGATATGCTAATGAAGGACATTAGTAGTACTTAGGGAACATAATGGCCCAGTACTCAGGACAATGCTCTGTAATCAGTCTTGTTTTTCATGTTAGCCTGGACTATGGTTTGTCCTGCCAAGATGCTGGAACCCATTTTGGATGTGGCACTTTTCCATGGTGGTGGATAAGGGTTAAACTGAACATACAAGATCCTTGTCTTGGGAAAAATCTCTTTATAGGCAGAAAAGAAATCAATAGGGGCATTTAGCAGAGTGCTTTATTCCAGGTGGGCCTTCCAGGGCTTGCAGGCTTGGAGACAAGGCTTTGAGCCAGGCCTTCCCAGCAGCCTTTAAGAAGGCAGCCACAGCAAACATTGTGAGCAGCGAACAGGGAGTTTGTCTGGCAGTTTGCCTTGCAGGGAGCCCCATGCTCCTTCTTATTTTTTTGTTTCTCTTCTGCCCTTCAAGGCAGCACTAAAACATAAGAACATAAGAATGGCCATACTGGGTCAGACCAAAGGTCCATCAAGCCCAGCATCCCATCTGCCGACAGTGGCCAATGCCAGGTGCCCCAGAGAAGGAGAACAGAAGACAATGATCAAGTGATTTATCTCCTGCCATCCATCTCCTGCCCTTGTTCTGAAGGCTAGGGCACCATACTTTATCCCTGGCAAATAGCCATTTATGGACCTAACCTGCAAAAATTTATCAAGCTCTTTTTTAAACCCTAATAGAGTCCTGGCCTTCACAGCCTCCTCGGGCAAGGAGTTCCACAGGTTGACTGTGTGCTGTGTGAAGAAAAATTTCCTTTTATTAGTTTTGAACCTACTACCCATCAATTTCATTTGGTGTCCCCTAGTTCTTGTATTATGGGAAAAGGTAAATAATTTTTCTATATTCACTTTCTCCACACCATTCATGATTTTATATACCTCTATCATATCGCCCCTCAATCGCCTTTTTTCCAAACTGAAAAGTCCCAGTCTCTCTAGCCTCTCCCCATATGGGACCCTTTCCAAGCCCCTAATCATCTTAGTCGCCCTTTTCTGAACCTTTTCTAAGGTTCTGAGGGAACTTTCTGAAGAAAAGTAAAAATGGATAGTGACAAGTCTACTGACAAGTCAGCTGTTGTGACCTTCATGTTTGTCTTCCTCCCAGACGATAGAAGGGATTTTGCCTATACCAAGTGCAAGCTGGAAGAGAGGGTTAGAGGACTTGAGGCTCAAATCTCAACCCTCCGGTCCATTGGGGAAGGTGAAGAGTTCCTTGATGGAAGGCAGCATTTAGTACTGCAGGCACAGCAGGCTGAGCAGACAGCGAAGGCGAATGCTAAACAAGGAAGAAAACTGGAAGTATGAAACCTCCAGGAGAAGAAAGCTGATTCAGGTATCTCCTACTCTGGTGGAGGTAAGCAACCACTTTCAGGCTCTCTACCGAGGTGATTCAGTGGAGAATGCTGTAGCAGAGACCTCACAGGGACAGGATCAGAAGAGCCCACTGACTGGAAGGCATGGGATGCATAGCCCTAGGGATGGGGATTCTATGACCACCACCCCTAAGAGAAGAATATAGCTGGTGGTGGTCTGGGATTCCCTCCTAAGAGGGACAGAGTCATCCATTGGCCAGCCAGATCTGGAATCCCAGGAAGTTTGCTGCTTACCAGGAGCTAGAATCCAGGATGTGATGGAGTCTCTTCCAAAAATCATCAGTATGATGGTTCAGCACTCCAGTATAGGGAGGGAGAAAAGCCAGTTAAGAATCTTTGGCTTAAGCTTAGAGGGGGAAGCAACAGAGGTGATGTAGTGGTTGGTGTCTGCTGTAGACCGCCAGATCAGGTAGATGAGGATTTCTTCAGACAACAGAGAGAAGCTTCCCAATCACAGGCCCTGGTTCTCATGCGAGACTTTAATCATCTGGACATTTGTTGGGAGACCAATACATCGGTGCACAGACAATCCAGGAAGGTTTTTGACAATGTTGGGGATAACTTCCTGGTACAAGTGCTATCGGAACCAGCTAGGGACCATGCGCAGCTTGACTTGCTGTTCACAAACTGGGAAGAACTAGTATGAGAAATAGAAGTGGATGGCAACCTGGGCTGCAGCGACCATGAGATGGGAGATGTCAGGATTCTGACAAAAGAAAGGTGAGCAGTAAAATTTCAGATTTCAGAAGAGCAGACTTCGACTATCTGAGAGAAGTGATGGGCAGGATCCCCTGGGAAACACACATGAAGGGGGAAAGGAGTTCAGGAGAACTGGCAATATTTTAAAGAAGTCTTGCTTAAGGCATGGGAACAAACAATCCTGCTGAATAGTAAGAGAAACAAATATGGTAGGCATCCAGCTTGGCTTATCAAGGAAAACCTTGGTGAGCTTAAACTCAGAAAGGATGCATATGAGAAATGTAAACTTGGAGCGATGACTAGGGAAGAGTATAAATATATGGCTGGAGAATGCTGGGGAATAATCAAGAAAGCGAAAGCACAATTGGAACTGCATCTGGCAAGGAATGTGAAGGGCAAGAAGAAGGGTTTCTACAGGTATGTTCCAGCAACGAAGGGTCCTGTAGCACCTTAGACTAACAGAAAAGTTTTGAGCATGAGCTTTCGTGAGCACAGACTCACTTCATCAGATGCTGCTTACAGATCCAGACTAACACGGCTACCTCTCCGATACAGGTATGTTAACAATAGGAGGGTAATTAGAGTGGGTGTGTGGCCATTACTGGATGAGGGAGGTAACCTACTGACAGGTGATGCAGGAAAACCTGAAGTACTCAGTGTTTTTTTTGCCTCAGTCTTCACAGACGAGATCGGTTCCCAACCTACGGCACTAGGCAATGCAGTATGGGAAGGAAGTGGGCAGCCCTTGGTGGGGAAAGACCAGGTTCAGAGCTACTTAGAAAAGCTCGTTGTCCGGATTTAAAAAGAATTTTAAAAACAGATTAGTGTGAGAAATTTGTGGGTTGGAATTCATGTTCAAATTCAACACACTAACACATGGTATGAACAGAGACGCTAATTACCTCATGTATTACAAGGACTGCTTCTCTTCCTTTGATGCTCATAATTATCTCTGGCAGGACAATTAACATCCTCCCACCCCTCATCTCCCTTTGTCAGTTTTTATTGCAATTTTTTTCCCCTCTGTACTTACAAATGTCAGTCTTTATTGGAAATGAGATCGATCTGATGAAGTGGGTCTGTCCCACAAAAGCTCATCACTGAATAAACCATGGTGTTAGTCTTTAAAGTGCTACATTTCTGCTGCTTTGTTTTTGTTTTTTTTTTACAGAGGATACATGTTAAAAACAGAAGGTTATTTCTTTTATAGTGAATGAAACACAACACAACGCAAAACATGTGTTAGGTACAAGGTCACATTTTGCCTTTTAAATTAAGCCCCTACCAGTAAAATATAATACGCAGTAGAGCACTGGGCAGCAAAACTCAGTTTGCAGGCACAGTAAGCAACACTTTAGGAGTGGTCCTTTGCTGCCACTTTGAAGATGTGGGAGAAGGTGCTCGCAAACTACAGCCTGCATTTCCCACAGCCACATGGATGGCTTATTCGCTTGTTTGCATTTGCAAAGTGGGGGACCTGCAAATTTGGGGTGCAGAGGCACAGATGTGCACAGTCAGCATGGGACCACTTCCCTCCCATGCAGCATGGCTGTTCTCTAGCATGATCCCTTCAAGCCCATCGCAAGCAGGGCAGCATGCCCAGGGTCATAATTTGTTGGGGATCAGCAAACAGAGGCAGATTGCCTCAGCGCTATCACTAAACTGCCTTCATTTCACCTGCGTAATCACACAGGCTATCAGTCTCCTCAGGGTCAGAGAGCAGGAGAGAGAGAGAGAGAGAGAGAGAGAGGTGCCTGCATGAATGTGACCAGAGACCAGGTCCATAGAATCACAGACTCCTAGGGCTGGATGGGACCTCATAAGGTCTTGAGTCCAACCCCTGCCTAAAGCAGAATCAACCCCAACTAAACCATCCCAGCCAGGACTTTGTCAAGCCCCGGCTTAAACCCCCGGAGATGCAGATTCCACCATCTGTCTTGGTAAAGCATTCCAGTGCTTCACCACCTGTCTGGTAAAATAGTTTTTCCTAATATCCAACCTTCACCTCCTGCTCTGCATGCTTTATGCTGCAATGATGCCAGATCACTTACTGCTGGCTTGGAGTAGTAAGGTCCTACCATGGAGGATGGAATGGGGTAGACCAGCCAGGAAGCCTTGAGAGAAGAATTGCAGAGTATTTGGATGAGAACTTTGCAGAGACGTGCAGCAAGGATTCACAATGCACCTCGAAGCACAGAGTAGATGGACTGGCTGCCACTGTATCCCAATTGTTCAGGGCAGACCAAACATTGAACCCAATTCCATTTAACCACTATAGCATGACTGCAAACATGCAATCAGCAACAGTGCCTTCCCTGCCATCAGGGTCCAGAAACAATCCGTTCTGTGGGGGGTGGGGATTGGCTCCAGCATGGGAAAAATGGATCCTCTGCTTGCCTGCCACACATTCTCCTCTGGCTCCTCATCCACAGTTTCTTCCTTGTTCTTGCCTAAGGCTGTGTGAGGAGTCTCATGGGAGATATCTATAGACAGTTTTGGGATACTGGTCTTGTCTCCACCTAGCATCCCATGCAGCTGCTCATAAAAGCAGCATGTCTGTGGCTCTGACCTGGACTAACCATTTGCCTCCTTTGTCTTCTGGCATGCTTGCCTGAGCGCCTTCACTTTTATGTGGCATTGCTGGGTGTTCCTATTGTAGCCTTTCTCCCCCATGCCCTGTGCAATCCTGGCATAGATCTCAGCATTTCTTCTGCTGGTTTGGAGTTTTCCCTGCACAGGTTCTTCTCCCCACTCAATAGTGGGATCTATTGTCAACTGCATACTCCATGCTGGAGCTCGTTTGCAACCCTGGGCATTCGTGGTCTGGGATATGGCTGGGCTCACCAGGTTGACCACACAGGCAATAAGATTCAAAGGTTCCTGTGTAACTGGGAGTGCAGCAGAGTTGAAAGTGCTGGCTGGGGCGGTCACTGTGGGACGCCTTGCAGAGGCAAAGCACATCAAATTGAACTGTGTCGACGCTACCCCAAAACTGACCCAGGAAGGTCAAAGTTAGTGCTGCGCTTCTCATTAATGTGAGTAGAGTAGTCGATTATAAAAGCCCTTAGGATTGGTGGAAGGGGCTTAGTGGTGTAGACACATTCGTTATAAAATTGACCTAAGCTCACAGTGCAGACCAGGCCTGAGGGGTGAGGCGTGGATGCAGCAGCCCACACAACCTCTTGTGGCTGCTATTGTCACGGCCCTGAGTATAGTTTGGTTTTAAGACTCATCTCAGACCCAGAGCCTCATGTTTCATGGGCTGAGCATGGCATAATGCGTGTGTTGCCGAGAGCTTGCCAGGCTGTGTGGATTTTTATCACAGGCTTTCCAATATTATAGGCTTTTCTTAAGCTCCAACTCCTGTAGTCAAGAGATTACGTGAGAATCTCAGCTTTTGTGTAAAAGATATGTGTTTTGAGTTTTCATGTGCATGGAGGAAAAACTTGAAAATGTGACCCTGAAAATACAACATAATACAAAGAGCCCCACATTGGGTATTTTAATCTTATGTCGCTGAGGAGGCGAACTCATGATCTGTGAATGTATCAGACTGGCCACGGTGCATCTCACACAGGATTTTCCAAGAGATCAATTCCAACATGAGAGCTTTTTTTCTCAGCACGATTAGTAAATGTACCCAAATTGCATCAGTTTCCATGTTAGTTTCCCTGATTCTAATTTGTGCCAGTCTTTTGGCGGGCTGTCTGAATCCTGCCCATTTATTTGACTGAGGAAACAGCCAACCCAGCAAATGGTTTTTACAGTTTTGCACATGTGTGTTTAATGGCCCGTTCTCCATTTTTCCCAAATAGGTTTGATTTATGCATTTTCCTGCTGGAGGAAGCACTGATGCTATTTAGTTATTGTTTTCTAAATGGCTTTTTATGAAGAGTCACAATGGAGTACTTTGTACTGCCACATTTCTTGGAGAGAATGTGCAAGTGGTGACGGGTGCCATGCACTTGATCCATCTGGGGATGACTGTACTGGAATAAAAAGGTCTGTGGCAGGGCCAGGTCAGCTGAATATTGCTGTACGGGTGCCTGGCCTTGGGACCCATCACCCACCTGGAATGCCACAGCCCAGGTTGTCGGCCAAAGGTGGATGTCTACACTGAAGTTAAAAAGCTCAGTGAGCCTAAGTCCACTGACACACACCAGCAGCAGATGTTTCAATATCGTATAAACAAACCGCTGTATGCTACGGATTTTGGCCTTTGTGTGAATAACATAAAGTGGCTATATAAGAGCAGTCGCCTACTGTGGCTATCTTCTGTGCCCAGTGGCATGCAAAGTTAAAGGTCCATACAAGTGGATACATTTGCACCCTTAAGTTCTAACCCAGAGTGGGCAATAATTTTTGATGGGGGCCACTCCAGGCGTTTGGTAAATACTCAAGGGCTGCACTTTCCTATGGAGAGGATGCAAGGTCAGGGATGGAGGTTGGTGCAGAAGGGAGCTCAGGGTAGGGGACTGAGGTGCAGGAGGGGGCACGGGGTCTGAGAGGGAGATGGGGTGCAGGAGGGGCTGGTGATTGGGGGGTTATTTGGGGTGCAGGGTCCAGGGGTGCAGCAGAGGATTCTGACCTGGCAGAGGGGCATAGGGATGGCTGCAGGGTCTGGGAGTGAGTTGAGGTGCTGTGCAAAAGGCAGGCTCTGGCCAGGAGCACCCTTAGAATGGCTCCCCTGCCTGCCAGCAGCCCCCAGTCCATGGGCTGCTTGCTGTGGCTCTCTGCGCTTGCAGAGGGAAAGCTTTGCCAGTTTCCAGAGATTTTGCTAGTGGGTGGGGGCAGCTCTCCCCTTCCACATGCCAGAGAGTCCCAGGGAGCAGCCAGCTGCTTAAGAGTGATGCTGCTCCCTGCTGTAGGGGTGTGCTGCAGAGCAGATTAAAAGGCTTACAGGGCTGAATCTGGCCCATGGGCCGTATCTTACCCACCCCTGTCCAAAAGCCTGCAACGATGGTGCTGGGCTCGTCCCTAGTTCTGAAAAAATCACAGTGGAACAAATGGAAAAGCAGGAGTCCAGCAGCACAGCTCAGAAAGACAAAACTCTGATCTCTGTGATGAAACCTTAGTCTGTATAAGAGTTTTACTGGTGTAAGAACCAGATAAACAGTTGAAATTCGAGCATCCAACCTGTGCAAAGGCAGAAAGGCGCTTCGCTGTGTTTTACAACCTCTCTGGCACTTACTCTGATTCCTGCAAAAATGAAATAACCTCAGTGACTAAGCTCGAGACTGCACTTTAGGCACCGGCGTGTGTATAGCTGGAGGTGGATCATGCTATTTTGCGCATTTGAAACTAGAAATGGCTGAAAAAATGTCCTGTAAACTCTTCCAGTTTAAAATGTCAAGTTTTTGTTTTAAAAAGAACTGAAATGGGTGTGGCTGAAAAAACTGAAAACTTTTGGGTTTTGGCTGAAAATTCTTGAGCTTTGGTGACTATAGTTGTAAAAATTACATTTTCCTGTGGTGAACAACTCCGTCTCCTGTCTAGCTCTTGTTTAAACCTCATCAGTTAATATTTGGGCTTGATTCTCTACAATCTTACACAGGTGTCAGTGAGCAACAACTCCCCTGAAGCCAGGGGACTTACACCAACATAAGCCAGGGAAAGGACAACAAGCCATTAGCTGAGACTTTTAAAGCAGTACAGGAGAGCTGGTTTCCACATTGCCACTAGAATGGCGAATACAGCTTTGAAAAGCCTAATCCTTGCTTTTGTTTTCTGTGGACAGAGTTCTCAAATTATCCGTACCGGAACTGATTCTTCTCTGGCTTACACCTCTAAGTGAGAGTCACTGCACTCTGCACTGAAGGCAGCGAAGTTACACCTGTGTAAATTTGGTCGGAAGCTGGCCCACTGAGCTACATCTTGCGTCTTGTTTTGAATTCACTCTAACTTTGTATTGTGTTGATGTTGGTAATGTTACCTGGATTGCACCCAGCCAGAAAATGTTTTTAGCATTAAAAGAGATGGGTCGAGCTTACAGAATGTTGGATACGATCTCCGTGTCTCATCCCTTCTGCTTCCTAGAACTTCTCTGCGCAGGTTTTTAAAGGTTCTTACCTCAGTTTTCTTTGGCTAGGCTCAGGGGTTTTTATACTCAGTCAGCCAGTGTTGCAGATCAGTCACTATGGCTACAAAGTAGCAAATTTAAGACCAACATTCTTACCTGTAAAAACACTTTCCATCCTGCATTTTCAACAGAGACATTCCAACCTCAATCTCTCGCCAAGTCTTGTTTTCCATTAGAGAAAGAAAAACCTGGTCCCTGAGAATCAACTCTTCCCAAGCGGTCACCTTTAGAAGAATAATTTTAGCAACCATTACTACATCATAAGATACAAGACCCTGCAGATATTTTCTGCTCTAAGAGGAACAGAAATGTGATAAATTGGATACCTCACTTTAGTAATGCTCACATCTTTTAATTGTGCCCATCATATATTCTTTTCCTATTCAATTCTCATATCATGTGCTTCTAACGTAAAGAGGTGTGGGATCTCCCCTTCAGGTGTTTGGGAGTCTACATCCCTACAGATATTTAACATGAAATGTCTTTCAGCACCAGAGTCCCACAAAGGAACAGATTTCAAAAGGTCAGCATTAGGAAGAACAACAACAAGTCCTGTGGCACCTTGTAGACCAACAAATATTTTGGAACATAAGCTTTCATGGGCAAAGACCTGCTCTGTCTGATGCATGAGTTGGGGGGTTTCAGAGGAGGGTTTAAAGAGGTGGGCTCAGTAAAGGGGAGGGCTAGAGCTGACAAGGTCTATTCAGTCAGGGTGGATGTGGCCTGTTATGGGCAGTTACTGTGGAGTTGCGAACATCACGAGAGGAGAAATCAAGTCATTTCAGTTGGGGGATGTGGCCCACTGTCAGTTGCTAATGTGGAGGTGTGAACATCAAGAGTGGAGGAACTGCTTCGGTAATGGGCCAACAACTCCCACTGTCTGTTTAATCATTGATTGAGGGAGTCAAATTTGCAAATGAATTGCAGCTCTGAAAATTCTCTTTGCAGTTTATTTTTGAATTTTTTGTTGTTATTAGCATTAGGAAGGAGGTCCAAGTCTGCAAAGTGGATGACAAAATCTAGGAACCACGAATTAGCTGGTTTGAACATGTACAGAAAATGAGTGAAAGGGACCTAGTGGAGATAGGATGTTAGGAGAATGGTAGGAAAGCACAGGAAACACAGGATGGATTGTGTCAAAGAAGGTGGGAAGCAGGAGGGCCTTAGCGCTGCCTCTGACAGATACAGATGGTGCAAGCTTGAGATAAGGAGAAGAAGCTGAGATGTGAGGATTGTGTTTTAAACAAAACCTCTAGAGGTGAGCAGTGCACATACATGTCGGGGATTGATGTGTTCATACACAAGTCAGGACGCAAATGTATTTGGATAAATAGGCAGCAAAACTCTCTTAGCAGCCGATCTGAGCAAAGAACAGGAGGGTGAATGCCATGCATATCTGGAAGACTTCCCAATCCCATACCTTCAGATCTGCAGCTAACCGCCTCACACAGGCATTGAACAAGAAAGGGCAAGATGAGCGTTCCCTCCAGGAACAAGAACAACTGTTAAGCACAACATTTAGCGGCTGTCTTGACAAAATATAGAAATAAGCCCATTCGCCCAGTCCTCCCAGGGCCTGCAGGCAGGTCAGCAGCATCTTATGATTTGATTATCATGGACAACAAATAGCTCTAATAATATTAGCTTGGATATTGACTTTTTCATTCATTGCTAGGTCATCAGCCCTCCCCACTCATGTAGTCTGTTTACTGAACTCCATAGCCAGGCAGATAAAAGGTCAAGGCAATCTGAGAGAATACTGTGAGAGTTCTCTCATTATGGGTAGTCTTTTCTTCTAAAAGGAGAAGCAGGAATGATTAGATAGAGCCAGCACCGCTTTGAGAAGCCAGCATCACGCCCTTCTCATGGGTGGTATTGCCCATCTGTATTCACTCTGGACCAGTACCTCCTCCCTGGTTTTCACCCTAGACAATGTAAATCTGGAGCACAGGGTGAGGTCCAAAGCTCCCCCAGTGTCTCCAGTAACCCAGTAGTTCTCTTGGCCAATGCTTAAATGCTTGTACCTCCAAAGCCGTGGGCCTGACTCCAAGGACACAGGCTAATCTGAATACCCTCAATGAGCGGAACTCAGGTTAGCTAATAAGGAGACTTTGCCAGTATGGACCATGCTATTGTTGGAAACTGATTTACCAACTGAGATTTGTTGGAGGCAAGAAAACTGCCCTTGCAATATTATCCAGCCAGGTTTGAGTGATATATACCAATGGGAGCTTCAGTTTTAAACAGGGGCAAACCTGTAGATCAGTAATGCTGGCATGTTCACCCCGCTGATCCTTGACAGTCCAGCCCCCTGAGAAGATCTAGCAAAACCTATAGTACTGACTTCAAACATTTCAAACTTGCATCTTGTGGGTTTTTTTTTAACTCTTTTGGCTAGCATCATTGCCCTCCTGATCTGCCCACCCACAGAACACAAAAGAAGAGTAAATGTGGAAAGGGAGAGGAAAGATTTGATCTGGTTCTTTATGTAATGCCCAGTTTTTAATTTTTTCCCTGTAGCACCTCCAGTGTTGGCGTGTCTCTCTTGAAGACATGCTGGTTTAGAGTTGTTGGGGAAAGCCTTTGGAGAGCAGCTGACTGTGATCAGAAAGTTAAGCATTTATGTTACTCAAAAAAACCCATACGTTGTTGTTAAACATTAATGATGCTAATATGTCTTTGCAAATGACATAATCAAGAGATTTTTTGTTTTGTTTTGTTTACTTTTAAACAGCCTGTAGATCCCAGGGGAAAATAATGGGTGTGCACAGCTAAGAGAGAATCAGCAAATGTCAGGAATTAGATTTCTCTGCAATCATTGCACATTCCACCCTGGATTTACACAGGAAAGAAGGACCATTTACATTTATATCTGGGCCTGGCCCCAAAATTCTTTGACAAAAAACACCCCTGAGTTTACCAGTGTGAGCCTCAAACACATTATTCACGCTTTCTGCACAGGGGACTACGTTGTGGATACCCTGATACAGCACAAATAAAAACCAGACTCCTTCATGTCATTTAGAACAATTAAAATACTTGAAGTAGATCAAGATGTATTTCATCATTCCTTTTTACAGTCTGGACACTGTAAGAGAGAAGAAATTTCACAGCCCATTGGCAGTCTGCTTTCCTTCTGTTTACATTCCACTTGTCTTTTGAGCTCATATGCAGCAACAAAATGTGTTCCTAAAGAAAACCTTATAACACACACAGAATTCAGTGTTTTGGTTTATTTTAGTGACCACAAAATACCACTGACACAAAAATACATGTGGTGTTGTTGTATTATGACCTTGCCTTTCTTTGACCGTCTAAGTTCTGAGGGAGAATTCAGGGACCATTGCGAATTATTTTTACTCTCTTTGGTTGAGTGAGTTACAAACTTGGTGGGATGTCTGCAGCGTACCATAGCAGTTCTTGGTGATGTTAACAATGGTTGGGGGCGCTTGGACCAAATGCCTGCACGGGGAATAAGGAGGAGGAAGAAATTATCTTATGCCTAGGTTGGCTACCCGGCTCTTGGGTCTGTGAGCAAAGGGGCATTGTGCACCTATTGACCAGCTTTCTCTGCACAGGTGACTGGCAGGGAAGCTGAGATACTTGTGTGAGACGCAAAGCTACTCGGGGAACAGAAATTAGCTCCAGTCCTGAGCTTCTCCACAGCAGGGGAGGTTCGATTCAAAACCAGCTCTGCTGTGAAAGAACAACTTCCCTTAACGAAGTCAGCAGGTTTAATGCAGCTTGAAGCTTGTATTTAATGGATGTACTTCTTAAAGAAATGCATGGGCCTGAAAGATCACATCTTTTTCTTGCTGCCAGTCTCCATGGCAGAACATCTTTCACCTGGGAGAGAGCCCACTTTAGAGTCCATCAACACCGCTCTCTATTCGACTGGAGAGCTTCCAGAACACTGGCCTCCTTTCCCTGCATCTACGGCAGCCTCCACTCTCAGGGTAGGTCTGCACAGCAGAGTTATTTCAGAAGAACGGCTGCTGTTTTGAAATAACTTCACTAGCGTCTACACAACGCAACTGCTATTTCGAAATAATTTCCAAAGAGAGGATGGCTTATTTTGAAATAGGTCAACCTTATTGTACAAAACAGGGGCTGTGTAGCCAGGGAATAGAGCCCATTCCAAAATAAGCCATTGTGTGTCCAACGGCTCTATTTCAAAATAGGTTCTGTGTGTGTAGACTCACTATTTTGGAATAAGGTTTGCTTATTCCGGGGCTTCCCTGTGGTGTAGATTCATTATTCAGGAATAGCTTGTTTTGAAATAACTCCAGAATCACTTTGCCGTGTAGACGAACCCTCAGAGTAAGAGTGAATTCAGTCAACCAAGCTGCCCTTCTGACAGACCCTTTGGGAATGGTTGGCTAGGGGGAGAGAGCACAGGTTTAGGATTCAGGAGATGACCACTAGTGCCTGGCTCAACCACAGACTACTTCTAAAATCTTGGGCAACTCACTTAATCCATCCCATCTCTGTTCCCCAGCTACATAGCGGGGCTAGTACTTCTCTGCATGACAGGGGTATTATGAAAATAAACCCCATTAATCACTCTGTAGAGTTCAGACATTATCAAGGAGGTCATCTAGCCTCCCTGAAAGATAGGAGTCCAGTCTGTCAGCATACTGTCCAGTGTTCACAAGGGTGGGTGTGCTAGAATTTCCAAGATCTTTCTTTTGTTTCTCCTAATCCCTGGCTTGTCAGCTGGGCTTCTCCAGGGTGACTTGCTCTTGTAGGGCCTAGGCTAAACCTGTTTCCTATCCTGTCTTAGTTGGGACAGAGGGTGACTGGCTTGCAGATAAGGAATTCCTTCAAAAGGCATCAGCACTCTTATTATACCTCTTTGCAGGCGCTGGATGGGCTGAAGAGCAGAAACAGACGTCTTCTGCCAGACTTCTGCAGCTGTGACCTCTAAACCCTAAACAAGCGTTTTAAAAATAGTTCAGCTCCAGGTTGGCCGGCAGACTATTGACACATTTGCCTTCTGGGGAGCCAGGCTCAAGGATTGAACTTGGGCCTGTGCTTCTAACAAAGGCTCCCCGCTTGTGTTCGCCCTTCTGCATCAGGGGAGTTGACTAGTAATGAGGCTGAGCCGTGAATGCCCAGGCAGTGCAAAGCACCCTCTCCTTTCACTAGCTTCAGAGGGAGTGAGCATGCTCGGCCTCTCCCAGGGTCTGATGCTGGGAGCTCCGAGTCTTTCCCTGGTATATGATTTGGGACTTGCCAATGCTCTCAGTAAGTTGTAGGAGGCTGGCAGGAGCAGTTGTCCTATAATCAATGTGAGGAAGAGATGTGAAATTCCACAACATGGGGTACAGACCTTTTCTGTGCCGAGTGAGGTGACAGAACAGGGCTGTGTGCAGCAGAAATAAATGTGCCGCAGATGAATAAGGGAAGTGCAGTGCCTGGGGGTTCACTCTCCTTCCTGGTATCATCTCACTCCTAAGATCCGATTCCTCCTTGGCGTCAACAGCTTGGCCACACCAGGCAAGTCCACACAGCAGTCAGCAGAGAGCCGGGCGTCTGGGGAGGTGCTAAAATGGAGGTGGACAGCTGAAAAAATGAGCACTCAGCAGAGTGCTGCACAGGGTGGGGCAGGGGGTCGGGGGGTTGGTAAAGCTCGAATCACCTGGCAGCAGTTTTCCTGGTTGGTTTCTTGACTCCTAAGAGAAACCAGGAGGTGCAGCTCCCCATCAATACACGTGAGAAGGAGATTTTTCCCTTCCAACACTGTAAGGAGTGATGTGCCTGAAGTACATGTGTTGGGTAATAATTAGGTCACTAAGGAAACAAACTCCTTCTCCCTACCCTGGACCTGAACTGACCAGATCTGGTTTGTTGGTTTGTTTGTTTTCACCTCAGGATTCTGTGACACCTTCAATATTGACACGAGAAGGCCGCGAATCATACCAGGCTCGAAAGAAGCCTACTTTGGTTACACTGTGCAGCAGCATGAAATCGCTGGGAAGAAATGGTAAGTGAGCGCCTCTCATCAGTATAGTCTGCAAACGTGTCAGTCTCCCAAACCCTGCTGCAAAACGCTGTCTGTTTGCTCCATCCTGCTCCAGGCATTGCCTCTGAGAAGGAGCTTTGGGGCTTTCTGTGCTGAGAGGAACCACAAGGCCAAGTCTGCTCTCTCCCAGCCTGATGTAACCCAGAGGAAGGCCACAGGATTCAGGGTTGCACTGCTCTGCCTGAGATCAGGCAGTGCGCCTTGAAGAGAAGGCATTCGCTCAGGATAACTATGTACTTGGTCTCCATGTACTAGAAAGGTGTGCATGGGAGAGAAGGGCTCAAACCCAGGGCCAGGAGTTGGAGGAGCTGTTCCTAGTTTTGCACAGTCCCATTCTGTGCCATCCCTGAGCTCTTCTGAGCCACCGTTTTCCCGCTCTGTGAAATGGGATCAATAATAAGATCCTCTCCACATGACAGAAGGCTGCTGTTAAAGCTTGGGGAGATTGTTGACCTTCCATAGCACCTTCCATCCAAGATGCTTCAAGTGCAATTCCTATGACAGGCTCAGTCAGAGAAACAGCTTGTTTCCCTCCCATGGAAACTGATGTGGGGGGTGAAGTTTAAAGGCCCTGCTGTTGGCTGTCATTTGTGCCTAGCTCCAATATTAAAGCTGTGTGGCACAGGTTGGGTTCCATTCTCGTGAACGTTAACTTCGACCTCACATCAGGTGGGTTCATGCCACTGGGGTTCTCTTTGAAGTTCAGAGTTTGGGACTTGGAGCAAAACTCGAAGCAAAACAGCCAGATTTTGGCCAGAACCATTATGTTTTATCTGATTTCCACCCAAATACCCAAAGTAGGCTGGGTTACTTTGGGTCAGCAAAGTGGACCAGCCTAGATGACCCCTTAAAGTTCCTTCCAGTCCTATGATTCCTGCTTCAACAAAGACTTAATCTTGCTGCATATGCACATCTTACTCCTTTAGGTGTTTCACAGTAGTACACACCAAGGGTGAGTTATACACTCAGCTCTGAGTCATGTTTTCAATAAGCCAGAAGGGGGACGTGCAGTAGCAGAGATCAGATTGGAGAGGGTCAGAGTTATCATTTATGTCTCTGGTGTAAGCAGAAAAACTAAACTCAGTAAAAGAAAGAGAGGATGATTTTGGAGAAGTCTCTTTTTATGGGGTGAGAGCGCGGTATCTTAAAAGCCCTTGTTCTAATGGTACCAAATCCGTCCCCTAACGCTATCTGGCACCACCGTGAGGCACGGCAGACTTCAAGACAATCCTTTTCGGCATGTGGGTTTTTGGATGTGGGCTATTATAAATGTTCAAACACAAAGTGATCCAGCCATAACCAGAGCCGAGCTAGTCCACAGCTGGACTGGCTCAGACACTCTGTTCCCTTTCTGGGACTTGGCATCCATCTATGCTGTGTAACTGTTTTCCTGGGCACTGCCCTCACTGATGCATTCTGAAGGTGCCCACACCCAATAGGAGAAGTAGATGTGTTTGTATGAGGTAGGGCAGCCAGTGCTACGAACAGGACGTTTGTGGGGTGGAAGGGAGAGGTGTCTAATGACTAGATAAAGATCTGAGGCTTTGGGTCTAAATTCTCAGTCCTTTCTGTGTGTGACAATGCCTTTGTGCACACTTCTGCCATGTTAATGTTGAGTTTTGATGCCTTTGTCTGGGAGGATTGGTCTGATTATTAAGATATTTACGTAAGTAGAAAAACTCCTGAAATCAACCAGCAGAAAAGTTCTTCTGTGGGGAATGACTGGTCTGCTATTACTAGGGCACACGTTCTCCCCGGCAGTGTAGTCATCCCATGACTTTGAGTTGCTGGAGAGGCTTATATGCCTCCCCCACTGCTAATCGCATGTTCAGCCATTCTCTCGCCCTCCTATAATATGGCTTAGTGGCTTTTGACTTGTGAGCTAATGAGAGGTTCTGATTTAACCTTGGATTCCCCGGCTTTTGTCATCACAGCCTTAACATAGTTAGAAGCAGTTTCTTTTCTGTTTAATTTTGGGTTAGTGATCTGCCCAAACAGGCTGTCCTGTGGTGAATGACGAGTCTATGGCTGGATTGAGGCCCTAAAACTAAAGGGGTGGCGTGTTTTTTCCCCAGATCGTACCATATACTGTTTCAGTTACAGACTTAAAAGCTGGGGGCCTGAGGGGACTTGTAAATAGCAAAGGATGACTCCCTGGGCGGGACAGACCAGGCATAGGAATACAGGGCTGGATCAGAGCTCTGGGTCGTGACTCATCACTCCAGAGCTCCCAGCTCTGACTGGGTTTCCCTCACCTACAGGAGGAGATTGGACTGAGAGATTCACAGAACACAGATGGACAGGCTAACATTGACGGTTCCTGGGAGAGCCTGCATTTAGGTCTGGTTGGAAAGGAGAATGGTAGCGCTATTATGTCACCGTTGTGGAGAGAAAAGAAGCGTACCAGTATTTAAAGATGCCATGTCACCTTAAAACTCTCGGCTGAGCATTTCAAACGTGGGTGCCTGTCTTTCACACCTAGGCACTTCCCTACTTCTTCCATGAGACTACCAGCATCCCCAAAAATACACCTGGACCTAAATTTTCACAGATGACTCTTGGGGGAATGTGTGCAAGCATACACCAAACTTGAGACCTCCGGGGGGGTGTAGTTTTCAGAGGGTGGACATTCTCCACTTCCTACAAACCATTCCCCTTTCAGGCATCTCAACCCAGGCAAAATCACCTTTGCAAATGTAAGCACCAAGTCCTAACTGGGACATCCAGTAAGCCGCCTGATGTTCGGAAGTGCTGTGCGTCCCAGCTCCCCTGGTCGTTAACTGGAGCGGTGAGTTGCTATAATGAGGAGATCCTGCATCCTTCCCATGATGCCTGTCAGCCTCTCTTCCACCTTTTGGCCACTTCCTTTTTTTCTATTTTGGAAAGACACAGGAAATTCGCTTCCATCATGGTAGCAATGGGTGGAGAACTGTGGTTTCCAGCTGAGGTGGCCAGTGCTTGTATTGCAGGATTTTGGTGGCTACCATTTCAGATGGCATATTTCAAGAGCATGTCTGTCTGCCAGCAAAAACCAATGAAAACAAATGAACAAAGAAATGAGGGTTGCCAGCTATTTCTGGGTATTAAGAATTAACACTTCACTCTTCAAACTCCGTGGCGCCCAGGGAACAGCAGCACAGCTAAAGAACCTGCTAAGTCTGCACCGGATGTTATTCTATGATAGATATGCTGAATAATCATAGAACAACGGAAGTGAAAGGAACCTTGAGAGGTCGACAAGTCCAGTCTCCTGCACTCATGGCAGGACCAAACACCATCTAGATCATCCCTGACAGATGTTTGTCTAGCCTGCTCTTCAGAATCTCCAGTGGTGGAGATTCCACAACCTCCCTCGGCAATTTCGTCCAGTGCTTAGCTATCGTGTCAGGAAATTTTCCCTCATGTCCAACCTGAGCCTCCCTTGCTTCAGTTTAAGCCCATTGTGCTTTGTCCTATCATCATTTTTTCTGCCTCCTTCTTGTAACACTCTTTTAGATACTTGTAAGCTGCTATCATGCGCTGTCTTGGTCTTCTCTAAACAAACCTAATATTTTTTCAATCTTCTTTCATACGCCATGTTTTCTAGACCCTTAATTGTTTTTATTGTTCTTTGCTCCAAGTTCTCCATGTCTTTCCTGAAATGTGTTACCCAGAACAGGACACAATACTCCATATGAGGCCTAAAGAGCATGGAGCAGACTGGACAAATACTTACTGTGTTTCATTTACAACACTCCTGCTAATACACAAAACTGGCCATGTGATAGTAACATTTTCTTTGCACAACACCTTCCTATGGAATGCTGGTTCAACATGTGAATAGTGTCTTTTCTATCTTGATTCAAAATGCCACTCTAGGATTTACATGCGCATTAGATCATACAGCCTTGAGTTAGACTTGGATCCAAATTCCCTGATGATTAAAGTGTCCAAAATCCAAATCTTTCTCATCATGACTAGCTGTAATGCAGCCAAAGCTGAGTATGAATCACAATACATGGTATATTTATCCCATCTGATCTCCTGCTGTAGGTAAGCCAGCAAGTCTAATAAAAGTTACTGCCATAATCAATCTCTGGCAGTCTACAGCAGTAATTTCTGCCTGCTAATGGAGTACATCTCTGGCAATGCTGATCTTTCACCATGATTAAAGTCTTCAATCCTGATTTACATCCACATGATACACTACCAGCAATTACATCTCTGACTGCTTCTGATCGCATCTCTCAGTCACTGTTGTGTGTACCACTATGCACGCCAGGTGCTGTTGCGTATAAAACGACTAGACATCTGGTTATAATGCCCTGAAGTAAGACACTTATGTATTGGAGTTTCTGTACGTAGCCTAAGCCTTGCCAGATGCTTTGCAGGGTACGCGCTGGACTAAAACTAGGGTGAAATATCTGTTTTCTGTATTAAGCTCATCCCCACTGGAGACAGTCACAAAATTCCTAGATTTTATTTTAGAATCATAAAATACACCTCTCTCACACTTCTTGTCCATAGATCTTTCTATGCCATGCTTGTCCCCTGGGTATCTGACTGCCTTCTGCTGATGCAGTAAGCAAGGGGACTGACACCATCCCATGGGGTTTGTTCTCCTGCCCTCTCCCCGGAGCAAGAAGCATGTGCAAAGAAGGGCCTTGTGTGTGTGTGTGTGTGTGTGTGTGTTAAATAACCCACTGTCTGTGTGCTTTGGAGATGGAAGGGTGAGAGAAATGCATTTTTGCTTGGAGCAGGAGGAGTGTGGTTTGGAATGATTCTTAGTTCCTGGGGGAGCTCATTCCACAGGCGTGGACTGATGTCCATCAGCTGGGATCAGGTCAGTCTTGTCTAGCAGTTGGAGCAGGGGTGCTCGGCATCAGTAGTCGGAAGCCAAAGCTAAAGGTCCAAGTGAAGATGAAGAACTGCAGTGAGCAGGATCTTAGGCGTTCATAGCAGGCAAAGGA
Source organism: Carettochelys insculpta (assembly GCF_033958435.1). Taxonomy (NCBI): domain Eukaryota; kingdom Metazoa; phylum Chordata; order Testudines; family Carettochelyidae; genus Carettochelys; species Carettochelys insculpta. Next base: position 42,633,785 of record NC_134148.1, on the reverse strand, counting down.
CAGAGGCAAGGCTTGGTCCAGGCAGGAGCAGCAGGCGTCATGTTGCTGGCTCCTACAGCTGATCAGGAAGCATGGCCACCCAGACTGCCTGCTGCAGAGCCAGGCCACCTGCAGTGCTGAGGCTGCCTGGAGATTAGGTCAGCAGCAGGCCCTGAGCTCAGACCCCGAGGAAGTTTGGTTTCTTACCCGTTGGTTCTATCTCAGTACAGGCCTTGAACTTCGGTTGTCTCTGGGCTTGGTCAATGAACTCTTAATTATGTATTTATGTGGTTCTTGATTAATTAATAAACTGCTGACTGGTTAGGAATAACGCGGGGCCCTGTGGTGAGAGATACTGTCCAAAGCCAGGGTTAGAGCTAGAAAGAATCGAGTGCTAAAATTAGTCGGATGGGGTTTCCGGGACTCAGTAAATTCAGTCCAATATAGGCTACAGCACTTACCAAACTGGCAAATGTAGCTGGCCAGATTTTCATTTTAAAATCTAGCTGGGACTGTGGCAAAGTCATTCAGTTGGCCCTTTTCGTGCTCACATAATGGCCACACGATTTCTCCACACTCACCTGTCCTTCAGGAGTGACAGTTACCTGCCCCATTAAGGGGTCAACTGCCATAATCGATCCACCAGTCATCAATTTAGCGTGTCTGGTGTAGATCTAACAAATCAATCTCCGAGCTGACTCCCATCGATGCTGGTACTCCACCAAAATGAGAAGAGTTGCCAGCGTCGATGGGCGCCCAGTTCCTGGCTCCCTGCCACTCTGGGATCAGGAAACATGGCAGCCCAGGTGGGCTGGACAGTTTCCTGGCTCCTGCAAGCCCAGGGGAGATGGGAACCAGGCTGCACTCCTCAACCTGCATGAAAATTTGAGTTATGTGGGGGTGGCAGAAACCCAGCCCCCCCCACTATAATGCAACCCCCCTGCCTCCTCCAGAACAAAACACCCCATATCCCAGCTATAACCCCTCCCTCACCCCTTCCCCAGAGTCAGGAACCCCCAGGCCCACCCCTGCTCTAACTCGATGCTGGCAATTCACCAGAGCCACCGTTGCTGCCGCCATGTGCTTCTCCCACCAAGCATTAGGGTGAGTGCGCAGAGCAGCAGAGAGCACTTCTGGGTTGCAGCTCTGAGGAGCCATATTTAATGGCTCAGAGAGCTGTGGGTTGGTCACCCCCTGCCCTATAGCATCACAACAGAATTTTCACCCCACGCCTCTAAAGGTTCACTAAAGCTGCTCTATGTTCCTGAAGCCAGCCTCCAGTTTACGTTTCTGTGTATGTCTATGCATGAATAGCAATGGCTAGCCTGAGGGAAGAGAAATAGGCAAAAGTATTTTATTGAAAAAAAAAAAACCACCATGAGTCACTCTGGTTAAAATGCAAATCAGGGGCCAAACAAAATGGCTATAGTATAAAGCGACAGATGTACACTGTGGAGGAAGCTTCATATGTGATTGATTGATAATAATGGTGTGGAACCTCAGCCAGTTCCACTGGATCAGGACCTGGCAGGAGGCAGATGAAATGGAAACAATAAAGTGAAACCACAGCTTGGGGGCGAGGCGGAAACCCGGCATTTGTTCCTGAGCAACAGCCTCCGACAGGCTCCATGAGATTTGCTGACAGGCGAAGGAGTGCCAGGAAAGAGAGTGACAGCGCTAGAAATGCAAGACCGTCGAGGAGCGATGGCTGTCACAGCACTCGAAAAACTCTGCTGCCAAATACTAAATTGCGGAATCTGAGGATTTTGGCAGCCACACTGGTTTCTACATATTTTGATGCTGCTTTTGACTTTGAGGAGAATTTCAAACATTACGTCCCCAGATATCTATGCACGGTTATAGCTACACTGATTTGTGTGCTTGTGTAAATGCCTGTCACCAGAAGGTTTCCCACCATTGCTGGAGTCCTTCGGGGCAGAGGGTCGCAGGAGTCAGGGGAGGGGCTTGGAGGTGTGAGGAGCTCAGGACAGGAGGCTGGGCTTGTTGGCTGTGCAGGAGTCAGGGAACAAGGTGAGGGCTGAGGTTGGGGTGCAGGAATCAGGGTGGGGGGTCGGGAGGAATGGGGGGGGCTCTGGGAGGGGGGGGAGGCTGACAGCTGTTCCCTGGGGCTCACCAGCTCATTGGGCGCCATGCTGCCCAGCTGATGGCTTCTCTGTGGCTCTCTGAGCTGTTGAGGACACTTTGGCTTGCTGTCCTCCTCTGGTCAGTCTGGAGTACAACTGTCTCCGCTACAAGATCCCCCTGCCCGCTTTCCACTTCATGAGAAACACTCATTGCACCCACATCCCATTGTCCTGGCACGACCCAACCCTGACCTTGCTTGAAGTTGTGGGAAGAGGAAGCTGTGTGCCGAATTTGGTGGTCCTAGCTCTGACCATTCAGGAGGTGTTCTTGAACAAATGGACTCACCAAGAGACAGATGGACACTCAGACAGACCAAGGCACAAACTCACTCAAATATGTAGTCGATGTTTATTTTTGGTCAGGACCAATGGAGTTTGCCTGCATTCTAAAAGAAATCAGTAAATTCCCATTGACCGTGTGGATGGAACAAAGAGCAGTCAGCCATCAAAACTCATAGACTCGTGTCCTATCATTTTGCACAGTAGCAAGGGCTGAACTACCACCACACCAGGTAAAGCTCCAGCTTGCAAGCTGTGCTCATGCTCGAAGGTGCTGGGACAGCAGAAATACCCAGCAATGGGCCACACTGAGACCTAGGAAACTCCACTGAAGTCAGGGGGGTGCGTAGGTGGAGTGGGGAGCAGAGCCCAGCTCTGTATGGTGGGAAGTTTTCTGGGGATTTGGGGGAAATCCTTGCTCACGTGGCAGCAGAGTATTTTGGGGGCTGGACGCGATGACCTTCTCAGGTCTCTTCTGGCCCTCGGATTCTATGATTCTATGAGGTGGTTTCTGCACTTGGTGGAAAGTCGCTGGGTATAGTTTTCAGTTGAACAGAGCGGAATTTCATTTGCAGGGTATTGTTAGGAACTTGTGTAACTATGAAGTTCTCCTGTTGGGCATAGGCTTGGTGGTGGGCCATTCTTTGGAGGTGAGTTCCACTTCGTGGGACAGGTCCTCTGCCAGTTACAGTCACTGTAGCTTCACGTGGCGGAGCTGACTCCTGTGGCACCAAAAGGGGCATCATTGGCCCATCGCTAGGCATGGATGCATCTGCTTGGATGAAGTCAGAAGCACACCCCTCCTCTGCTCCCAGCCCAGGTACAGACACCCCTCTCCATACATGCACCCTTCCCCCGCCCCATCACACACAAACACACGCACGCCTCTCCTCACAGACAATGCACACAGCAATTCTTATACCTCTCCCCTGCATACACAGATGCACAGTTCTGTCCCCCCACACACCCCAAGCACACAGGGAAACACACACACAGGTGTGTATATCTCTGTGCTCTGCTAAGCACACATACAGTTTTGAGTAAAATGCAAACTCAGCCTTTTTGACTCAAGAGCATAAGAATGGCCATACTGGGTCAGACCAAAGGTCCATCCAGCCCAGTATCCTGTCTGCCGACAGTAGCCACTGCCTGGTGCCCCAGAGGAGGTGAACCGAAGACAATGATCAAGCGATTTGTCTCCCGCCATCCATCTCCTGCCTTCAACAAAAGGCTAGGCACCATACCTTACCCCTTGCTAATAGCCATCTATGGACCTAACCTCCAAATATTTATCGAGCTCTTTTTTAAACTCTGGTAGAGTCCTGGCCTTCACAGCATCCTCTGGTAAGGAGTTCCACAGGTTGACTGTGTGCTGTGTGAAGAAAAACTTTCTTTTATTAGCTTTGAACCTGCTACCCATTAATTTCATTTGGTGTCCTCTAGTTCTTGTATTATGGGAATAAGTAAATAACTTTTCTGTATTCACTTTCTCCACACCATTCATCATTTTATATACCTCTATCATATCGCCCCTCAGTCTCCTATTTTCTAGACTGAAAAGTTGCAGTCCCTCTAGCCTCTCCTCATATGGGACCCATTCCAAACCCTTAATCATTTTAGTTGCCCTTTTCTGAACCTTTTCTAACACCAATATATCTTTTTTGAGGTGAGGAGACCACATCTGCACGCAGTACTCAAGATGTGGGCGTACCATAGTTTTATACAGGGGAAGTAAGATATTCTTTGTCCTATTTTCTATCCCTTTTTTAATTATTCCTAACATCTTATTTGCTTTACTGACTGCCACTGCACACTGCGTGGATGTTTTCAGAGAACTATCCACTAAAATTCCAAGATCCCTTTCCTGATCTGTTGTAGTTAAATTTGCCCCCATCATATTATATGTATAATTAGGGTTATTTTTCCCAATGTGCATTACCTTACACTTATCCACATTAAATTCCATTTGCCATTTTGCTGCCCAATCACTCAGTTTCAGAAGAAAAAGTTAGTAAAGGCCCACCATGAATGGAAAGTGCATTCGTGTTAAGTCACAGCTCTGGTCTGAAGCCCGGGTTGCCCAGTCAGGTGTGAAGATCAGAATACCTCATTGAACTTCATTGTCTTCACCAGTGTTACATCTGATTTACACAAGCGGGAATCTATCTTGGTGTAAGCCCACACACAAGCCAGGCACAACTTCATCCCGTTTTCCATCCTGTCATGAAGGGATCAGTGGAAGTCTTCGTGGTGCTTTGAGCAATTCCAAATGTGTTCTGAAATTTTCAGTGAATCAGAAAGTACAAAATAAAATTATTGCGGGTTGAAGGAAATGTTTCTTGGATGCCATAAAGGAAACACTTATTTTGATTTCAAACCTTTGTTTACATTTAATTTTTTTTATATAAAACTAAAGGGAAGGTTTGAAATGAAAGTCCATTTGAATGTAGCTGTTTCCTTTGGAAAATGTCACAATGAAACACTTTGATTTGAGGGTATTTTAGGTACTTTTCCTTGACCAAACCAATTTGGCAAAATCAGCACAAATTAGCAACAGGTTTTGGTGTTGCCGAATCTGCATTTTTCATCCAAAAGTCCAAACTACAGAATTTCACCCAGTTTTAACTAAGAGGCTCCACCACAAACAGAGCATCATTGGGCCAGAAGCTGAGCACAGAGCTTTTCCCTGCCCCAGACCACTTGTAAATAGATAAGGGCTATGAAGAGAGAGAGAGAGAGGCACCGGAAAGTGAAGTGGCATTACCCCATCTCAAAGCACAGAAGACCGGGGACCAGAACGCAAGTCTGTTTTCTCCAGTTTACCATGCTCCATGTTCTGGCCCTCTGGCTGAGGCTCAAAGTCACCTGGAGAGAGCATTGGAGAACAGGTCTACAAGCAGCCTATGGATTAACTGATTTCCTTCCTGTCTGCTTTTTCTTCCTCTCCTGGGTTCCTTGGTTTTTTTTTCTTCTCGATTCAGCCTCTCTCTCCATCTTCACATTCTTTCCTTCCCATGCAGAGGAGGCACAGGAGACTTGCAGTTCAGGGTCAGGTCTCTTCATCTGACCACCCTTTCCAGGGTTCACCTCGGCCTCCTTCTTTTCACAGGAGTGTGTTGTCAAGTCTGAGCAAAGGATTGCATAGTTCTTCCCCCGAATCCCCAGAAAACTTCGGCGGCGGCTTTGCTGTCAGATGTTTCAAATTAACCCATTTGTCTTTCCTGGCTTTTCTCGGAAAATGACGTCTTCTCGCAATGGCAGTAGAGGCTCTAAAAGGAAAAGCAGCCTTCCAGCCGGACAGGTGATACAGTGAAGGGCTCTTGCATCCCCATGTGTTTCCTTAATTTAAGGCAAGCCAGGGCTTACAGGGAATGCTACTCTGCACTGAATGCAAAGCTGCTAAATTAATTGGGTTCAGGGTTAGCTGTCATTGGCATTACACCATCCATCCTGCCTCCGAAGTGTAGGAGGGTATTTCTGCATGTCAGGCAGGTAGTCAAGGCCTTCTGCCTTCCAGCCACGACCAGACAGCAAAGCAGCCCCTCGGGGACTTTTCTGGCTGGCGAAACTAAGGCCAGGTCTACGCTAGACATTAAAGTCGATGGTAGAGGAGCTGTTCTAGCTATGGCAATTGCGTAGCTGGAATCGACTTATCTACACTTGACTTACCTGACCACCCTCACAGAAGGAGGTTGGCAGGAGAAAATCATGAGATTGAGGGGGACAGGGATCGACTGCTGCCCCCGATAGTTCAATTTCACGCATCCCTACCAGGCACCTGAAACTGAACACCAGAAGATCAACCCTCGGCCGGGTCGATCTTCCACGTAATGTAGAAGTACCCTGAGCGCAGCCCTTAAAGAAGTTGAAGTTAATCCAGGAGTTGGTTCAGCCTGAAGTCAATTCCAGGATCAGGGTAGGTGAAAGTGTCTCAAATCTACCCTCACCTGTCCCTCTGCCTGCAGCTTGGCAGGCTGGCCTTTCTGCCCGAGGGTGCACACTTTACACAGGGGGATAGTGATGGATGTCTTAACACCTGCAACTTCCCAAGTGAAGCACACTGACGCAGGAGGCTCCCTGCCTAAGCGATTGTCTTCGCTTGCTGGCAGAGCAGCCCTCCACAGATCAGTCTCCCAGGGTTTGATTTAACAGGTCTAATATGCACCTGCTAAGTCGTCCGCTGAGGGAGCCCACGCTGACCCCAGTACTCCACCAGTCACAAGGAGTAAGGGAAGGCGACAGAAGATTTTCTCCCATCCATCTCCCGCAGTGGAGATGCTGCAGAAATTGGACCTGAGGCACATCGACTTTCTGCAATGTTGGTCTCATAGCTGAAGTTGCGTAGCTTAGGTCACGTTTCTCTGGTAACGAAGACCTGGCCTTAGATGGGTCTAGCATCTCAGTTGCAGGAAGGCTAGGGCTCCCTTTGACAGCGAATTGCAACAATGCCTCCATGAGCAAGCGCTTGTTCCAGTGCTATTTTGGTGCTTTGTAGAGGATGGCAGGCTTATAGTCCCATTCCTAAATGTCACAAATTGTTGATTTTCTCCCTCCTCCCAAAAGTCAACAATTTTCCCCAACTTCTTTTTAATGGAAATGGACAGAAACAGGAAGTTTAAAATATCTACATTGCACTTTTGGCAAATTGGCGCTGTGTTTTGGGGTCCTTTCCAGCTGGCACACAATAGGAAATGATGAAGCAGTGTTCTGACTACGAAATATATTTGTGGTTTCTTGACTTACCGGGTCATGTGACTTTTGAAAGCGTAGCGAAGAGCCTTTGGATATTTAACATTTTTCACTAACGTAAAACCAAAATTTGACATCGGCAGGGCGGGGGGGAGGGGGGATTAAAGGCCCCTTAGAAATCACCCTCAGCCGTCGTAAAGAATACAAAATCAGGCCCTAGCCACTGCACTAGAATGAGCTGTACAGATGACCTGTTACTGGCAAGATGGCACTGTTCATCATCAAACATAGAGCACTAACAGACTCGATCAATTACAGCAGAAGAGAGCTGGCGGGTCGGCTTTGCAGTGCCAGCTAAGCATCAGCTAACAGAATTGCTTTAGCGGCCCCGTTGCATGCCCCAAACCCAAGCCCTGTTTGTCTTCACTGTTGATGGACCAGGTATCACCTAGGCTTTGCACTAATCTCCATTCCAAGTGAATCAGTGTAAGGAGCCTTCTGCCTTGTGCAGGGACCAGGTATAGTTAAAATCCCTAAAGGGTCCCGACTCCTTTTAATTAGTGCCCATCTCCTGCCCCTCTGTGCACCAGCCAACAGAGCTGGGGAGACTATGGAGGGGTTGGGCAGCAGCGACATTACCCTCCAGTACCAGAGAGCTGTGATTGTGCCTTTGATTGTGGGTGGCACTCCACTGCCCCAGGAGCAGGCCTCTTTCTGGCTCTGTACTCCTCATTGACTCTAAGGAAAGAGGTGAAGCCAGAGACCCCGCGACTGCTCCAGGAGCAGACATTACGTTTGCAGTCTGACTGTAACCCAAAAGGAGCGGGGAGGAGAGCAAAAATCTGCTCTGAAGATTTAGAGCTCTAATTGTGCTGATCTGGAAAACCAGCTAACAGGACTTGCTCTTTCCCTGCTACTGCAAGAGGCTGCCTTGGCTGCAGTCCTCTTGTGGTCTGGCTAGCACATGAGCACTCTGATTCTTTTGGTGAAAGGGTACATGGCTGTCCCATGTGCTTTAAATGGGGGGGATAACATCAGCCTTTTAGCTAGACCATCACAGCCTCCGAGCCTTCCCACCTGGCTGGAATCGCAGGGCAGAATCTGGCCAGCACTGTGGTGGTCCATTTCCCCCCGTTCCATGTACATTTTTTAATCATTCATCTTTAGCTTCTCAGAATGGTCTCTCCCAAGGGGCGTACCATTTTATTGTTTTCAGCAGCAGAGAGGACCTTTCCCCCCCAGCTGCATTTTGGAGCACTCTCAGTGATGGTGTCTCTTCCCCTTACCAGGCTGGTCTTCCTCCACTTGGACTGACAGCTGTCGGGGAGACACCCTCTGGGCTGTCCTCATACGGGAAAACAGAGACCTCATCTGCATCCTCATCGACTTGCTGTGTGTATTTCCTTCTCGGCTGAATATTCAGCAGGAAGGACGGACTTTTGGAGGGTGACCATATTCCCCGATGTTGAACGTGGGATGCTGGGTAAAATTACTTACATTCAAACCAGTGCAATGGCAATCAATCAGAATGATGCAGTATGAAGGTTCAAACTAACATCTCAAGCCGCTGTTAAAAAGAAGTACGGTGTACCTGGATTCTCTTTGCTTATCTCCTTATCTTGAAGGTTCTCCTTGGAGAAGTGGTACACCCACACTCCCATACACGTCTCTCACATAGGGATGGGGGTGCCTGACCCACCTGGCCTGACCTTCCCCACCCACTGCTCTCCACCCTCCATGCCCGGCTGGGCCCCTGGAGTGGACCTGCCTCTCCTGGTGCTGTGTCGTCTTGAGGCAGGATGTGGGGGCCATGCAGGGTCACAGGTCCCCCTCCACAGAGTTCTTTTGGAGCTCACACTGGAGTTTGACCAGCAGCAGCCTTTCAACACTGCGCAAGAGGGAAGGGATGGGAACTGCTTGCAGCTGCAGGGAGGTGGGGAAAAGGATCTGGCTTGTGTTATGGAGGGGTCATCTCTTCCTTCCTGTGTCTCCCCGCTACTGCCCTATGGCTGGAAGCAGCTTGCCTGTTCCTGCCTGCAGTGTTGAAAAGTAGCGAACACCTCCCGGTGCTGCTGGCCATTGACTTAACCCAGGTGCCTCCCGTTCCCTGTCCAAAGGAGAGGCAGAAAGGGGTTAAGCCCTAAGGATGCCTTGGGCTCCAGGGCGCAAAGAACCTCTCTTCAGCGGCTTCAAGGAACCTGGCCATTGAGGTGGCTTAGAAGGAGGGTGCCCAGGAGACAGAGCAGCCCCACCTCCTTCCCCAGGGTCTATACCTTACAGAGCATCACACAAGGGACAGCCCCTCTGGAATGTCCTTCTGTGATATGTGAGTGTGACATATGCCTCACTGTCCCCCCTGCAGCCATGATAGTCTGTGGTAGTCATAGCTCTGCTGCTACCAGCTGCCCTGAATATGGAGATATGCATGTCTCACAGAGCTGGAAGGGACCTTTAGAGGTTGGCCAGTCCAGTCCCCTGCGCTCAAAGCAGGACCTAGCACCATCGCTGGCAGATTTTTTTTAAATCCATTTGCCCCAGACCCCTAACAGATTGAACTCACATCCCTGGGTTTAGCAGGCCAATTCGCAAACCACTGAGCTATCCCTCCCTTCTGCCTTAGGTGCCTGAAACAAAAAACAATTCAATTTCCTAGCAAGGTGCTAAATTAGCTTTGTTATTATTCAGATTTTTTTTCACTTTCATGTTATAAACTCCCCTGATGACTTTTATAGAGGCTTTGGGGGAGATTTGCCCTGTTGCATCAGATTCCATTTGACTTGGCTAAGGCCCAGATGGAATGTCATCTCCTGCTCTTCATGTCTGTGGGTTCTGAGACCCCGTTCCCTGGGGTAAGGCCTGGCCTCGCGAACATGAGAATATTGTTGAGCTTCTGTTCAGTTCTGGGTCTAAGTGCCGCAGCCCTGGAAGCAGGACATCAACCGGGTACACTAAAGACAGCTAGTTCGATAGCTATGAGCTTGTTCGTTGAAAGCACCAGAGTTTCATGGCAGGTCTGGTGTCTGTTCCAGACCTGTGCATGTAAACTAGTGATTCTCTTTCTCTCTTGGCAGTCACTCAATAACAAGTAGGATGTCTTCATGCCACCTTCCTATGTGTGAGTCCGTTGATGGCTGATCAGCCCAATTCTGGAGCTGCAAATCTTACCACAGAAGAATCAGGTGTTAGTAGTTGTTGGAGGGGCACTGGGCAGTTTTTGCTGCTCTTTTATTCTTCTCTGCTTGTCCTCGTCTGCACTGGGGTGGGACCTCTTAAATTGTGTTACCCCCTTGGAGATTATCATTCTCCACTGGGGCCATCTTGGGCCAGGTTCTCTCAAGTGTCAACACCGATGCTGCAGTTTTTCATGTGTGTCTTCAGCATGTCCTTATACCACTTCCTCTGACCTCCAATGCTCCTCTGTCCTTTCTTCAACTCTGTTGTGGGAGGTGCTGCTCAGACATCCAAACCACATGACCAGTCTGTAAACTAAGGCGTAGGACAGTGTACAGGGGTCTGTTTGCGTGCCCAGATTCTTGGGGGAGCCCACGGAGCACAGTCCTTTGAAAACTGGATGTTTGCCATGCTAATGAGAGGTCCGTTCTCAGCAGGGTGCAGCGATGGCTGTAAACCTCTCGGGGAATGCTTCTGCCATGGCACCAGGGCAGGCTCTCGAGCGGGAATGTGGTCCAGATCCTGCCACTATCTTTTGCTCAGACAGTGTCTGCCAAACCTGTGGGGTCCGGAAGGATGTCTGTGGGAAGGCAGGAGGCTCCAGTCTGTTCTGACGCCCGGCTCGGTTAGCTGTGGGGAGTCCAGTGTGCGTTCATAAGGGTCACATCTGGATCCTGTCGGGCTCAAGTCCCGATGCCGTGAAGACGAAGCCAAGCGCTCGGCACGTTCAGACGCAGCTGGGTGAAATTCGGACTCCTGGTCGCACAGGAGACGGGATGATCCAATGGGCCCTCCTGACTGTAAAGTGCATGAATCTGTGGATGTGGCGGAATAACAGGAGCCATTGATACAGAGGGACAGTAAGCTGGTGCACCCCACTGTGGGGCTGCAGCAGGAAGCCGGCCAGCTGGGGCACTTGGCTGCAGGTTGAGGCGCAGGGCGCTCCCGGCCCGGCTCCTGGCTTCCTGCAGGCTGCCCCACTCAGCAGCAGGCAGCCAGGCAGGTTAAAGGGACTGGGGCTTTAACTGCCCCAGCCACAAAGCGCCAGCCTACTACTTCAGGAGCTGGGGGACTGCAGCCACATGCCAGTCCCTGTGTGGTACTTCCAGCTGGCTGTGACTAGGGAGTGATGGGAAAGGGCCGTGCCTCCTGCGTTCCTCTCCTGCAGCAGGGTCGGCGCTTTCCCCTCACTCCCCAGTGACAGCAAACAGGAAGCAACGCACAGGGACCGATTATGTGTGGCTGCAGCCTGCACTCCCCTGAAATGGAGCCGTTGCCCCTCTGCACTCGCCCAACTCCCTGCCCTGAGCTGCCACTCATACCCCTCCTACTCTGAGCCCTTCCTCAGCCCCCTACCCTCTGCCCCTCGCACCCCAACCCTGTGACTTCTACATACCCATCCCCGCCACCCTGGCCTGGCTCTGTACCCCACACTCCATCCCTCTGCCCTGAGCACCGCACACTTCAATTTCTTACAGGCACTGGTGTGTCCCCAATCCTGCCAGACTCCGCCAAGGGCGGGGGATTGTGATAGGGAAGTACCTGTAAAACAGCAGAGACTGGGAGTGGCTGGCCCCTTTCAAAAGCAGTTTCTCTGCTCTGGATGCTCACATCTCCACATTAGATTCTGACAACGGGCCACATCCCCCCGACTGAACTGACTTGTTTTCTCCTCTTTTGATGTATACTAGTGATAATGGGCCATTTCCACCCTGACTGAATAGACCTTGTCAGCTCTGGCCCTCCCTTTTACTGAGACTCCCTCTTTAAATCCGCCTCTGAACCCCCCACAACTCATGCATCTGATGAAGCGGGTCTTTGCCCACGAAAGCTTATGCTCCAAAATATCTGTTCGTCTATAAGGTGCCCCGGGACTTCTCGTTGTTTTTGAAGATACAAACTAACTCGGCTCCTGCTCTGATACTTGTAAAACAATTGTCACTTTCTCCCCTGCACTGATAACAAATAGTGTGGAAATCTGGGAGGCAGCAGGCCTGTCAGAGAGGAGCTGAAGCCAAACGTCAGTGTGTTTCAAATCCCAGAAGGAAGCTGCGTTTAGTTTCTGGCCGGAAATCTCAGGGACCTTACCGCACATGATGTGCAATGCTATGTGATACCTACAATACTGGAAGAGTATAAATGGGAAACTCTCCAAAAGAATACGGATGGTCCAGCCAAGACTCTTTGAACTTACTCAGCTACAAACACCTCTTTGTTAGAGTCCACTTAACTAAAAGGGAAAACATGACACCAGGAAGTTTGGAAACTGCCATTAGTGATGGCCACACTGTTCAGACAGCTCCTGAGATAAGTTTTGCAACCTGCCAATCATGCTACTTTAGGCAACACTACAGTTGCCTTGATTGCAGTAATGTCTATTTAATTACTGCTGTACAATAAGTGGCTTATTGGAAAGGGTGTTCTGAAAATGTTATTGCGAGCTCCCTTCTCACAGGCTGCCTGCCTAAGCTCCAGACCAAAGAGGCTGAGATAAGCTTTGTAGTGGCAGCCAAACCAAATTCCTGAGTTTCTGTGGCTCTGCTCATCACTAATTTGTAAAGGATTTGGCATCGAGTGGTCAGACTGTTCAGTGCAATGCTACACCTTATGACTGTAATAGTCAGGGATATTCCTCAATATGCTTATCGACAAATAACAAGCAATCCTGTAGCATCAACACTTTGTCATTTTATACACAGTCACCCCCCAAATAAACAGCGTGGCCTTTGTGTGCTTAGAGAAGAGAATACAAGTCAATTGTTGGGTTCTGTTCCCAGATTTTCCACTGAGACAGTATGTCACTCAAGTTTTTGGCACCCCATCTGTAAAATGGGTATAATAATTCTTTCCACTCCCTAGACACATTCTGTGCCTTAATTAAAGTCTGTGCAATCCTTCCAAGAGAGAGTAAAAGACTATAGTAATGTCTCAGAGTATGTGACACCACTCATACACAGCTGACCTCCAATTCATACTGTATTCAGTAAACCTTAGAGAGACGCCGAGGTGCAGGGGTAGGAGATCCCCTGTCAAAGGGGGACAGAGCTGTCAGCAGTCAGCTCTTCCCTGGGGTGCCACTGGGGGGTGCTCCACCCACCGCTGCATGCCTTGGCTCCAGCCTCCGCTACGCACCCCATCTCTAGCCTCTGCTGCGGCCCCCAGCTCCAGCCACCGCCCTGCGCCCTGGCTCCAACTGCCACAAACCTGGCTCAACTCCACACCTCCCACACCCCCCTGCAACCCTAACCCACCCCAGGCATAATCCCCCCTTGCGCCCCCCACGTCCCAACCAACCACCCAAGCCCCCAACTTACACAAATTTCAAGGTATGCAATGGTTGTGTGGAATGCAACCCTCGCATATCTGGAGGGATTACTGTATCAGATCAGATTTGCACAGGTGCAAACGACTGCCTGCAGATGCAAGGCCAGATCAACATGGTAGCAAAGGTGCCAGAAGCTACCAAAGCCTTGTCTACACTAGGGCACACACTGGCGCCGACTCCAGTGTTATTCAGCCAGTGGCTCAAGCAGTGGGATCAATGTTCATTTACCTCCTTAGTGTAGACATGGCCCTCAGTTCAGTGGGCCTGAGTGTGATGTCACTGACAGCATTTTAAATCAGGACTAACTCTCTTGTAGTTAAGGGTGTATCTACACAGCAAAGCTATTTCAGAATAACAGCCGCTGTTCCGAAATAACGTTGCCAACAGCTACACAGCAAAACCGCTATTTCAAAATAGCGGGCAGCTTATTTCAGATTCTGTAAATCTCATTCTACAAGGAACAGCACCTACCCTCCGGATCGTCACCTAGTCATGGTGAGTGGGCTTGTGCGTTCCAGTGAACCCAAGAGTGATGCCACAGGGTGTCTCTGGCTCCCAGCAGAGTCACCCAGAGCTTCAAGATCAAGGGGGAGGGTCCAGACAAAGAACAATCTTAAAAGTCCTCAGTGGCAGAACAGGCGGAGGATAGCAAAGGTAATGCTGCAATGGCTGAGAAGGCAGATGGAGGCTGCAGCGGACAGGAGACTCCCAGTTGTCGTGGGCTTCATGCCGTTGGACCTGAGTTTTTCTATCTGTCAAGAACCGTGTGGTGGCTGCAGTGCAACAGTCCCCCCAGGTTAAAAGAAGTCACGCACAGGAGCCTTCCTCTGAGTATGGCTCTCCTAAATTTAAGACCTACAGTGACTGGCGAACGGAGACAGGAGCAGGACTGTGAAATCTGGGAGCTTTTAGTCATGAACCAGCATGTAGGCTGTGGATATATGTATCAATTGTTCCGTTTCGAGGACTGAGGTGGTAGAACAGTTCAGCTGCTGCATCCATGACTGAGCAGCCCCATTTTGGATCCACTCTGCTCACCTCACATGGGGAGGGGGCTAGAAAAGGTGCCCTAAACATAATCCACCTCAACCCCCTGACTGGATAACCACCTCCAGTGGGTTCCCCTGCATGTGTTCGAAATCGGACAGCAAACTTTGGAACACGTAATTTTCAGATTCTAATGGACAACCCAGACAGCGAGCGACCTGAAAGACAAATGGAAGCTGCCAACCGTACACCCTGAAGAAGTGGAAGAACACTGGTGTCAACTGAAAAATGCTATCATTGGAGCTTGTGGAGAAACCATTGACCACCGGACCAGGAAGAATAAGGACTGGTTTGGTGAGAATGATGTGGAAATTGAGTGGTTGATTGAGGCAAAAAGGAAAGCCTTTAGGGCCTGGCAAAGCGATATCAACTGCATGACAAAGAGAGAGAAGCACATGCCAAGGCCAAGGCCGAAGTGCAATGTAAAACAAGGACTCTGAAAAACCAGTGATAGACAGAGGAGGGGCGAGAACTCCAGCATCTCGCAGACATCAACAATACAAGAGGTTTCTCCAATGCTACCAATGCTGTTTATGGACCAAGAAACCATGGAATCAATCCCCTGGGGTCAAAGAATGGTGCCCAACTCTTGAAAGACGATAAAGCCATTGCTTCTCGCTGTAGGGAGCTCTATAATGAGCTCTTGAACCACCCGTCCACCGTGGCCCTAGAATCCCTCCACCAAATCCCTCAGCAACCGCCTAGAGATGATCTTGCAACACTTCCTACCCTGAGTGAGGTCCAAGCTGCCGTCAAAACGATGAAGCGCAACAAGGCAACTGGACTAAATGGAATCCCCATCAAAGTCAGCGAAGAAGGTGGGTCAGAGCTCCACAAACAGCTCCACCTCCTGATTCTCAAGATCAGAGATAGTGACCAGATGCCACAAGATTTTGGAAACGCACTGATTGTCAGTCTTTTCAATAAGGGTGACAAGGTGGACTATGGAAACTATTGTGGCATCTCCGTCCTGGCAACAGCAGGGGAAATCTTAGCTCAAATCCTTGCAAACCAACTCCCGACATTCTCAGAAGAAATTCTCCCAGAATCCCAGTGTGGCTTCCAACCATTCCAAGGAACGGTGGACATGATCTTCACTGCCTGGCAACTGCAAGAAAAATGTTGTGAACAAAACCAACCCTTATACATGAGTTTCATTGACCTGACCAAACAATTCAACTCAGTCAGTCATAGTGCCCTGTGGACCATCCTCTCAAGGATCAGATGCCCCAAAAAATTCATTAGCATTTTAAGGCTGCTTCAAGACAGCGTGACTGCTACAGTATTGAGCAACAACGCATCTCAAAGTGACCCCTTTGAGGTCAAAACAGGAGTCAAGCAAGGCTGAGTCATTGCCCCATCACTGTTCTGCATTTTCCTCACCATGACCCTTCACCTCATTGATGGCAAGCTTCCAGAGCGTGTGAAGATTGTCTGTCTGTAGAATGAATGGGAAGCTTTTCAATCTCGGGAGACGGAATGCTAAAAGCAAGACCTCCACAACCTCGATCATGGAGCTCCAGTAGGTGGATGATAATATGGTTGTTGCTCTTTCTCCTACAACCCTTCAGACCATCTTAAGTGCCTTCACTGAAACATACAAGAATCTCGGCCTCACACTGAACATCAAAAAGACCAAGGTGCTCCACCAACCTTCACTAATGGGACAATCCCATGCACCTTCCAAAGAATTCAGTGGAGAACTGCTGGAAAATGCGGAGCACTTCCCATACCTTGGAAGTCATCCTTCCATTAAAGTCGACATTGATACAGAAATCCAGCATCATCTGAGACGTGCAAGCCCTGCTTTTGCCTGCCTGAGACAAAGGGTCTTCAAAAACTAGGATGTCTGCCCCAATACAAAACTTCTTGTATACTGTGCAGTGGTTGTTCCAACACTACTATATGCATGTGAAACCTGTACAACATACAAGCGTCATTCAAAGGCACTTGAAAAATATCAGCAGTGCTGCCTCAGGAGAATCCTAAATATCTCTTTGGAGGATAGGTACATGAAAACTAGCATCCTGGAAGAGTTAAACATAACCAGCATTGAAGCCATTATCATTCAACAACAACTTGGTTAGACTGGTCACGTGGTTTGATATCTGATGAGCACCTCCCAAGACAGATTCTGTTTTCCAAATTGAAGGAAGGACAGAGGAGCATTGGAGGCCAATGGAAGTGATATAAGGACATGCTGAAGGCACACATGAAAAAGTGCAGCATCAATGTCAAGAACCTTACCCAATGGGAGAACCTGACCCAAGATCATCCCCAATGGAGAGTTGTAATACGTGAGGGGGTGGCACAATTTGAGAGGACTTCAAAAAATTGGGAAGAAGGGTGCTTTCGAAATCGGGGCACCCTTTTGAAGGAATCCCGGCTACACAGGTATTTATAGCTTGAAATCAGCACTTTCGATGGGCCGGGTGGCTGCCATTGTGCAAATGAAATGCTGAATATTCATAGCAGTACCTCATTTGCATTTTCAAATGGCCATAATTTACATACTCTTTCCGAAAGGGAGGGGTGGTGCAGCCTGGGCTTTGTGAACAGATGCACTGTTTCAAAATAAACTGTTCCGGAAAATCTCTTCCAGGATAGCTTATTCTGCAATAATGGTGCTGTGTAGACATAGCCCAAGAGCATTAAACAGCTGTAAGTCAATTGGTATAATTACTATACAGTGAACTCTCATTACCTGAGCATACTGTTAGACTCTTAATTCACTACCAGTGGCTCCATTTTATAGTGTCTGACATTTCTCTCCTCTGTGTGTGTGTGTGTCCATCCACTTAAAAAAAGAATGGGTGGAGAGACTGCTAAAACAAGCCTGTATTGCCCAGGGCTGAATTAGGAGAATGTTGCTGGGACTACTATATAATTAGAACTATACATTCCTGTCTCAAACCCACTGTCACTCAGAACATCTGTTTAAATTACAATTGTGTTTATATTTCATGTTGGGATGAGAGGGCTTGTTATAAAACAGGAAAAACACTGACCTTCGCTTAGAACAACAAACGTAGGTTGCCTGGCAGTTGTGAAAGATTGAAGGAAAGAGTTCCGTGGGCGTCCTCCGTTAAGATGACAAGCCTCTCGCACCCGTGCTAATTGGTTTTTTCGAAGGACAGGAATTAGGAAAGAAAAGTGAGGCTGTGATAGAATGCAGGGAATAGGCCAGACCTGGTTCTGCTCTGGCTCCCAGGGCCTGAGCGCTTCTGAATTGGGATCGTGCTCAGACAGGCTGACCCACAGAGCTCAATGCAACTGTTAGAGACACAAGCTGTGGAGGATCTGATGGAAGAGAACTGAGGTTGACCTATCAAAGTAAAACTTCACTTCATTCTGTCCTCCGCAGGACAGAAGAGTTCAGCACCAGTGACCCCATGTTCAGCTGGCCTCCAAGCAACTGCCAATTGTTCCAGGGGCAGCTTCTGCATACTGCAGCGAACGGAAGTGTGCGTGCAGGCACAGGCCAGTTAGCAGGCCCTCTGCCCAATCTGCACAGCTGGTTCGGGCAGAAAAGACTCCCTTGGTGCTCTCATTTGCACACTGAATTTCCCCCGCCCTCCCTGCTGCATGGAGCTGGCCATGGAAATGCTGCTCTGCAAAAGGCAGAGGTGCAGAAGGATATTTGTAAAGAGCCATTGAGGGTTCTCCTCTCCCACTGGCACAGGCGGGTAACAGCCACTGGCTTTACTGGGGTGGTGTGTGAGCTCTAAGGGGAATATACAGACCCAGGCTGTGATCTGAGCTGGGTTCATCCTACGACCCCTATAATGCAAGGGAGCAATGCTCTGATAGGGTCTGTGTTTTGTGATGCTTTTCTGCAGCTACTACCTAAGCATAGCTAATTGCTGTGACTTCAGACACTGGTAATACATCCAGCAGGGTTCTGTATAGTCCTGTATGTTGGCCAGCCCTCAGTTATGGGACAGCCACAAATAGTGTCGGTAGGGACGCCAAGACATTGTGATCGGCTGGATTGCTGCTTTCTAGCTGTGCGAGTCCCTCCCTCGAGAGCCCGCTCAGTGCCAGAGGGTTTCCCTGTCGGTCTGTGTCTCTGACACAATGTCTGTGCCTAGGTTTCGGGTGGACGTGCTCGCTTGGACTTGGGTTTTTGGGCTTGTCCCGGCTGGGCTTCCTTGTAAGGTGTGTAACCAGGGTTGTTTAGCAAAGGCTTTTCTGCAATACTTCTGCCAAGGCAAGTGCATCCATTTCAGTGCAAAGCACTTCCCGAGTGCTCTCTGGGAGCCCAGGCGTCTCTTGAGTGCCAGAGTGAGGGTGTTTGGGGAGAAATTCATCACTTACAGCAAGGCCCGTTACAGAACTGGGCCAGCCCAGCTAACACGTGGGGTCCCTTTTGCCTGCACAGGGCAGAAGAGAAGACCCCACCCCCAATGCCAGCCAGCATACGTGGGGCAGATCCCCACCCCACAAGAGCCTGATCCATGTCACCGTGTGCCTCAGCACAGCCCTGGGGGCACGCCGGGGCACACTTCTGCCCATAGTATGCATAGTTGCCACAGGGCTCTAGGGATCCTGGAGCATTGGACTGTACCAGATGAAAGTGGGTTCCGGGGAAGTCCTGGCCACAAGCAGTGGAGAAGGTGCTATGCAGTTAACCGCAAATGTCACAATGAATCTCCGGGGCCAGACCCTGAGCCGCAGCTGACATTATTCGACTGGGAAGGGGGATAAACTGCCACTGAGGACCCTAAGCTGGGGCTGTCCAAGCACTGGACTGGTTGCTACGACTGCAGCGTGGCCACCCCAGTGAATGCCAGCTGCCTGTGGGGCCGGCAGCTGTCCTTCCAGCCCGAGCAGGCTGCGTCAGAGGAACGCCCTGGCTGGGCCCCCTGCAGAAGTCAGGGAATCATTCGAGGGAGGAACTGCTAGAGCAGGGGTGGGGAAACACTTTTTAGCTTGCGGCCCCCGAGCCAGAGCAGTCGGGGGAAATACAAAAGTGAGAAGCACTTATTGATGTGACCCCCAGTGGAGATGCCTTACTCCCCTCATGCTCCAGCCTCATGGCAGGAGGGTGGAGGAAGGACTGATACGCAGGTCTTCCCCCAGGGTAGGTTCACTCTTCTGGGGGCCCAGCACTAGGAGATTTTTGTGGGATCCCCTTGGTGCTGAGCTGGGGGTCAGAATGAGGGATTCAGTGAGTGGAGGGGGCTGCCAGGGAGGGGGATGGGCTGCAGGTGTGGGGTCTGGGCAGGAGGGATGGAATGCAGGAGCGGGCTGGTAGTGAGTGCCTGGGGTGTGGGCAGAAGGTGAGTGGGCAGGAGAGGGCTGGAGGTGCGCTCTCTGGGTGGGAGGGAAGGAGGGTGCAGAAGGGGACTGGGGAGGGTGAGGTGCAGGGTCTGGGCAGGAGGTAGGGTGCAGGAGCAGGGTGAGGATGCAGGGAAGGTGGGAGGGCTCTGGACAGGCTCGTGAGTGGAATGGGTGGCACTTCCCTGGTACAGCTCTCCTGGGGGCACGCCTGGCTTGGCTTCCCTCGCTGTTCCTAGGCCCTAACCTCTGCAGCTCCCATTGGCCATGTTTCCAGCCAATGGGAGCAGCAGCACACTGAGCTGATTCATTCCCCTACCTTCTCCCAACTCTCCAAAGTAAGCAGTTTCTCCAGTTCCAACTTGAATAAATTAGCTGCAACTGAATTTGTGCTGACGGAGATTAAGTGTTCCACTGATGGAAAACCCCTGTGAAAAGAATAGTTGATTCTTTGTACATTCTTAATTCTTGCCTTTGAAAATGACCACCTACGCATACCTTCCATTCTTGATTTGGTTCCGTTTAATCAAAACATTTTTGAAAAATCAAAATATATTGATTTTGGTAACTTTATCACTACTTCCCCAAGGACTTTGTTATTCCATTGGATTGGTCCTATAGGACATGGGCAGCTGACTGGATCCAGACATCAAAACAATAAGCTCATTTGGACAGCAATTCGTGCCTGGATTTTAGAGGTTTCTAAAATGTTATTAGCTTTAGTGTTGGATTCATGTTACTAAAAGAGTCTGGTTGTACAGATGAAGGGATATAAAAAGCATACCAATAAATACTGTCTAACTTGCTCATATATTTTCTCAAAGAGATTTTCTGAAACATACGAGGCACCTACAGAACACAAAAAGGTGCTGTAGCTTCAGACTTGATTGCCATTCACTTCAGGTGACCGGCATAACCCAACATGTCCATCTGAAGCTCAAGTCAATACAACCTTTAGATCACAACATTGTCACATCTCATCTAAATAAGCCACATTTTCATCCAGCCTCCGTATTTGTATCTGCAGTCGAGCTCCACTACACAGCTAAGACATGCAGCAGATCATTAGATATCTGATGGCCCAGTCCCATACTGTTGAAGTGAATAGAAAGCTCTTTCTGGGTTCAACAGCCAGTCAGTTCAAAATCCCACAGTGATTTGTATTCACAATTTACTGGAGCAAAACCACAGAGCAGCCTTTCAAAATGTGATTTGTATATATAATATATGTGAAATTAGTTTCCACCAAAACCTTGTGCTCTTCAGGGTTTAGGGGTTACAGATAAGGTGCAGGTCACAAGTTGCCACCAGCGCTCTCAACCACGAGATGAGGTTTTTTTTTCTTTGCACAATTGAAAACAAAACCCTTGGATAAGCATTTAAAAAGAACTGATCTTCTAAGGCCACCTTTATTGGCCAAGCAATGACTCCCGGCCCCTTCCTGAAGCCTGCGTTGGCAGCTTTGCCTGTCTACAAGCAGTCCCTAAGTCAGTATATGATAAACATACCCCAGCAGTGGGAGGAATTATTGAGAGTGAGCCAAGGGTGCACAAGCAGGATTACAGAGAAAGCCCAGGGGACTGCAGATGGAACAGCAGGAACAGGTTGCAGACGATGCTCAGGGAAGTCAGGGAGAGGCTGCCAGGGAAAGAAAGGATGGATGGATGGTCCACAGGGACAGAGACTACCTTTATTAATCTAGGTCTGAACACATCCCTAACCTCAAAGCAAAGGTGAGGTGAAACCTGGTCCTTTGGGCTGGTTGCCCACTAAAATCATCCGCCATTTGCATTTCCTAGGGGTTCTGAGACAAAACAGGTAAATGGGTAACCCAGCTGAGCTTCACAAATCTGCCCCGAGTTTGAAACACTGATACGGGAAGCAAGTGAGTGTTCTGTGGTATTCCATGCTACTGAAAGCACTTGGCTGGGTGCCACCACGACCAGAGCAGGGCCACCAGGGGGTGAGGATCGGCTGCACAGGCTGCTTTATCCTTTCTCATATGAACGGCCATGTTGGGTCAGCCCAGTGGGCCATCTAGCCGAGTGCTTGGTGCTTCAGAGGGAGTGAGCCGAACAGGCAATCCTCAAGTGAGCCACAGAATTATAGGGCTGGACGAGACCACAGGAAGTCATCAAGTCCAACCCCCTGCTCAAAGCAGGACATCCACCTTGCCCATTGCCGTCTCTTGGCAAACAGAGGTTAGGGCCACTCAGAGCATGGGTCCTGGCTAATAGCCACTGAAGGCCTATATATACTCCAAGAACTTATTTAGGTATTTTTTAACCCTGCTCCAGTTTTAGCCTTCAAGACCTCCCCTGGCAAGAATTTCCATAGGGTATGTGCGTACCGTGTGCAGAAGTACTGCCTTTTGCTTGTTTTAAAGCTGCTGCCTATTAATTTTGTTATGTGACTCCTGGTTCTTGTGTTATGGAAAGGAGTAAATAATGCATCCTCATTCACCAGTCAAGGTTTTATAAACCTCTGTCATGATCTTCTCTCTCTTAATTGTCTCTTTTCCTGTCTTTTTAATCTCTCTTCATACAGAAGTCGTTCCTTACCCCTGATCATTTTTGTTGTCTTTCTCGGTATATTTTTCCATTATATTTTTTTGGAGATGAGGCGATCAACTTTGCATGCAGTAGTCAAGGTGTGGGCATACCAGGGATTTGTATTGTGGTATCTTCTGTCTTATCATCTATTTCTTATTTCAATAGCTCCATCAACAGTTTAGATATTGACACAGAGAGTACACTTATTAAGTTTAGAGATGATACCAAGCTGGGAGGGGTTGCAGCTGCTTTGGAGGACAGGGTCATAATTCAAAACAATCTGGACAAACTGGAGAAATGGTCTGAGGTAAATAGGATGAAGTTTAATAAGGACAAATGCAAAGTACTCCAGTTAGGAAGGATCAGTTTCACACATATAGAATGGGAAGTGACTGTCTAGAAAGCAGGACTGCAGAAAGGGATCTAGGGGGTCATAGCGGACCACAAGCTAAATATGAGTCAACAGTGTGATGCTGTAGCAAAAAAAGAAACATGATTCTGGGATGCATTAACAGGAGTGTGGTGAGCAAGACACGAAAAGTCATTCTTCTCCTCTACTCTGCACTGATTAGGACTCAAGTGGAGTATTGTGTCTAGTTCTGGGCACCACATTTCAAGAAGGATGTGGAGAAATTGGAGAAGGTCCTGAGAAGAGCAACAAGAATGATTAAAAGTCTAGAGAACATAAGCTATGAGGGAAGACTGAAATAACTGGGCTTGTTTAGTTTAGAAAAGAGAAGACTGGGAGGAGACATATTAACATTTTACAAGTACTTAAAAGAGTGTTACAAAAAGGAGGGAGAGAAATTGTTCTCCTTGGCCTCTGAGGATAGGACAAGGAGCAATGGGCTTAAACTGCAGCAAGGGAGGTTTAGGTTGGACATTAGGAAAAACTTCGTAACTGTCAGGGTGCTTAAGCGCTGGAGTAAATTGCCTAGTGAGGTTGTGGAATTTCGATCTCTGGAGATATTTAAGAACAGGTTTGATAAACATCTATCAAGGATGGTCTAGATGGTGCTTGGTCCTGCTGTGAGGGTGGGGATTGGACGCGATGACCTCTTGAGGTCCCTTCCAGTCTAGTGTTCTATAATTCTTAAGGGTTTCTAACATTCTCTTACCTTTTTTGACTGCCCTGTCCATGAGTGGATCCTCCTAGGATAAGCAAAGGACTTTTCTCCCCCCACCCCCCAGCACATGGGTGAGGTTTTTCAAGCAGAAGCCCAAATTCTACCAAAAGCCGATGGGGCTCCTGCTGCTGAGTGACTTAGAAGCTTTTTAAAATCCCAACCAATGGAACCACTCAGGTCTGTTGTCTCAGCTCTCAGACAGTTATTTACTCCATTTTCTGGAGGTTCATCCCCTCCAGAGCTCCACTGTCCAAATCCATTTGTGTCTCTTTCTGCCGCTTCAGTTCTTCTCCTCTCCCTTCCACCAAGCTCATTATTTTGCATAGATTCAAATGTTCTTTCTGTCCCCATTGCGTGTAATTATGAGGAATCAGCACCCACAGCAAAGATTCAGCCAAACCAATCTCTGGGCAACCTAACGAGCACAGCTGGCCTGTGGTTAGGCTGCTTGATTAGCTACACTACCTGATTGATTGGAAGAGGCCATAGACTGGGTCTTAACCTGTCCAGAGATCAGCAACTGCTCAAGGCGTTCAGCCTTGGCGGTGACAGCTGCTTGTTCCAGTCCTGATGCTCCTTTGGCCCGAGCCCAGCCCCTGCTTCCCCTTATTCCAAGTAACCTGGTTCTGTGTCTCGGTTCCCGCTCCTGACCTCAGACTTTAACTTTGATACTTGGCTCCGGCACCTGGACTCTGACTCCGGTTCCAACTCTGAGCTTCAGTGCCTGACTAATGACTCCTTCTCTAGCCACTAGGCCTGGTGTCCTGCTCCAGCCACATCCCACGCACATGATCAGGCTCACCGACAAGGCAGGTTGGGGTGCAGGGGGCAGCTGCCCCAGGGCCTGGCAGTTCAAAAGGGGCCATGGCTCCTGCTTGCTGCTGCCATTACCTCAGGTTCAAAAGGGCCCCAGCTCTGGGCCCTTTAAATCACCGCCAGAGCACCACGTGTCACACTTCAGGCCACTGTGCGGTCTAGGGAGCTGACGGTGAGTGTGATGTCGTGGGGAAGGCTGTGGTGGCATGTGACTCCCCGTGCATGCCTCATGCATCGGCCTGGTACCACGCTGTTGCCTGGGGATTAGGTAGCCTCTTCCTGCCAGCTGGAGACTCAGATAGGCCTGGTTTGATCCCTGCTCTCACCTCCCCATTGCGGCTGGCACAAAGTGACTTCTGCCAGACAGCAATTCAAAACGCTGCCATTGGCACACCCGGGCCAGGCATGCTTTTGGGGCTTGGGCCATGTACTCACAGCCCCAGGCTATGCATTACCAGGGCAGCCGTCACAACTGCTGGTCACTCCTCGTTCCCAGGTTCCCTCCAGACATGATCTTGGAGTCTGGACTCAGAGAATACCTGCCATGTGGCATTGCTTTGTGTGCTGGAGTTGGTCTCTGGAAACCCAAATACCAGCATCCTCGAAAGGAGCACCTAATAGCTGTAATGGAAGCAAACAAAAATAATCCTATGCCTGAAGTTTACTGCCACAGAGCCATTTATGGAGATGACAAAGACAATTGCTGACTTGTACGGAGGCAGTCCCCTGTCATTAGCTTCTTTTGTTATTATTTATTGGTTTCTTTTCCCAGATGTGTTTTCATGCTGATTTGGGACAAGAACTTATAGTTAGTAAGGCATCTAAAGCATGACTTCATAGGCCACAATAATACAAGCAGGCTTCTTACCAACTTGGCAATAAAGGATTACGTGATTGCCACATCTTAATAACTGCTCCTGTGAACATTCGTTTACATTCATCTATCTCCTGGAACTAAACTTTGTCCAGCTTTTAAATAGCTGGGAAAGTATTTCTTTAGCTGCCAAGTTTCCGTGTATGTGTGATGACCACAGCTCAGTGACAATTTAAAATTACTGCAGTCCACAGTGGAAAATGGTGCCACTGTATTACAGAGACAAAACGTTACTTTCATTCCCCTCTGATTTTTGTTCTCTTTACTGTTGTGTCTGGAAATATTTTTGCTTTCCCTGTAGTTTCAAGCTGTGAAATTGACAGAGAGGCAGGAGGGATGTATTGCTGTAGATCCATGGTGGTTTTGTGGGCCTGTGAGAGATGTTCAGCTTAGACCTGATAGACAAAAATGTCTGTGACCTGTCAATAGGTATTAGTTTAGCTGAGCCTTGAAGTGACAGTCCCTCCGGTAGGAAAGGGTTATGAGTGGTCTCCTTCAGACAGGTGCCTTCACCTTGTACGGGGAAGTGGAGAGCAGGTCCAGCAGCTGGTGTGGGCCCCAGGGCAAAGTGGGAGTAAGACCCGCCTCTGTGTCCTGGAAGGGGTGGGGCCAAGGGCAGAAGGGGCGGGGCCGAGAGTGGTCAGCTGTCAGCACCACCCCAACTGCAGCACTGTGCCACCCTCTCCCCCCACTCACTGCCATGCACAGCCAGAGCAGCACAGCTGTGATACTGCAAAGGGGTCTGGAGCTCCAGCCACCACTGCTGCCACACCAGGGCCCCGTCAGCAGGTCTGGAAGTGGATTAATCTTGAAGGCCTCCAAGCTCTGAAGCTCTCCAATGCATGAAGTTTTGTTTCTTCTTGGAAAGCTGAAAGATCTAAAATGAAAATATCTGCCCTTGTTCATGGGGAACTGGTTGGAGGGTGAGTTTGAGCTTCCGAAAGAAGCATGGCTTGGGTTGAGCTGGAAGTCACAACAAAATTTTGTCAGCATAGGTATATTGGTCAAAGGTGTGAAAAAACACACCCACCAGCCACTGTAGCAACACCTGCAAAAATCTGGACTCAAGGCAGGTAATAACATTCAGGGAAGTGGTTCTACTATGCTGACAAATCTCCTGTTAGCATCAGCTGTGTCTTTACTAGGGGGCAGTATAGACAATGTCTGGCATATTGAGGGTGATTCTAGAGTGTTATTATTTTCTCCTAATTAGATCCTTATTACCAAAGTGACATAACAAGAAAAGTTTCCATGAAAAACCCAAAATGCTAATTAGACTTTTGGAGCATCCGATTTGCTGAGCAGGCCTGTTTTACTATAGAGGAGCTAAAGAATTAGTTATTAATGCCTTTTTGGGACCAATGTTGTTAAAAAAGATAATCATGCTGAGTATAACACAAAACAGCTGGGCTGAGGCTGGTTGTTTTGCCAGCTGTTGAATAGCGCCATGCAGAACAAAAGAGTTTCTGTTCATTTACAGATCTGGATGTAGAGACAATCACATGCATATTTAAGCGTGTTTTGCTGCTAGCTGAAACCACCTATAGTGTTCTTAACCCACAGCCGGCCATATGTCCATGGTCAATACCTGATTTTGTTTATTTAGGGTTTCCAGGCTGGGACTGAAAGGTGTCACTTACCCAAGTGTAAACAGGGGAATGGTCCTGCTATTACTGGAAGCTCTCCTGGGTTATACACAACCCTGGTGAAATGGGCTAGCAAAAGGCTCTGAGTTCGTGATCCCACTTCTTTTACCCAGAGGTCTCCCTGACCTCAAGGGCTCCCATTACACTCTCCTAGGTGGCAGAGACCTTGTAACCCCAACAAGTCTGAGTCCAGGATTCTTGGGGGGCTCAACTTTGTAATGGTTTCTTAAAACGGACTATGGTGTCTCCACTCAGGGTAGTTCTCTCGATTCTGGGCACTTCCCTGACCCTCTGATCATCACATGGAGTTCAAAGCAAATGCAGTTTATTAAACAGTAACTAATTTGTCAATGGGAAAACAATGGAAGAGATTAAAGAAAAACACTTCATCACACTCTGGCCTCAGAGACACCCCAAATGGCGATTGCAGGGATGTAAGGGAATTTCCCAGTCTGTCCCTCACCTGTTCCCAGCCTCCTCCTTGGATCCTGGCTGTGCTGCAGGGATGCTGGAGGTTGGACACTTGCTCTAGAGGTAGTGGAAAAGGGAACTTGACAATGTCTATTCTGATCTACTGTAACTGTGGGTGGGGAAGGCAGGGTGGAATCTCTCAGACTATGTCTACACGGCAA
This sequence comes from Carettochelys insculpta, assembly GCF_033958435.1. Lineage (NCBI taxonomy): Eukaryota > Metazoa > Chordata > Testudines > Carettochelyidae > Carettochelys > Carettochelys insculpta. The sequence continues at coordinate 42,606,224 of NC_134148.1, read as the reverse complement.
CCCTATTTTGAAATAAGCTATTCTGGGATAGCTATTTGGAAATAGGGCCGTGACACACAAAAACAGGTAAACAGCATTTAGATATTTCGAAATGCATGGTCTGCACACGGCACTTATTTTGAAATAGGGATGACAGCAAAGTTATTTCAAAATAACAGCCATCATCTCAATACCTTTGCTATGTGGCCGTAGTCTTACTGGCTTTTAAAACAAGGTGCACTAAATAGAGATGGCTGGAAACTTTGTGGAAAAACATCTTTCCATTAGAAAATGCTGTTTTGTCCAACCTGAACCTTTGAATGGGACTTTTCAGTGTTGATCAACTTTTGTTTCAGAAAAAACAAAATGGGGGGAAGACAAAGTTGTCAGGAGATCTAAGTTCTGCTTGGACATTTTCAGAATGGAACACTTAGATGGTTTGTTTTGAAATTACTTTAATTTTTTTAAGGCATTCGATGTTGTAGTTGTGTCAGTCCCAGGATGTTAAAGAGAGAAAGTAGGTAAGCAGGTATTGTGTTTTATTGGACTCACTTCTGCTGGGAAAAACTTTAAAGCTATTGAGAGCCCTTTGATTCATCTGGGAAAGGTACTGAGCATCCCAGCAGAATACAAGATCAAGGAGTTTTAACAAGAATCAAGAGAAATGGGTCCAATAAAAGATATGACTTCACCCACCTGGCCTTTGATTTTTTTAGATTTATTTTATTAATATGTTTTTAAAAGTGACAATGAAAAATATCAAAATTGAAACTTAACATTTCAGTTCACCAAAAATAATTTCACCTCATTGGAAATTAGGGAAATGTTCTGGCTCCGCTCCAAAGGCTCAGATGTTGGAATTGCCTGCCCAGTGGAAACTCTGCACCTCCCGCATTAAGGCTGCAGCTCACACAGCTGTCCCCTCAGCTGTGGATGCTCCAGTCAGTCCACTCACGGACAGAAGGCCCCAGGGCTTCTCCTTGTTTCAGCAAACCTCCTCTGTCTGGACTGGCTGTATCAGTCCCATGGATCTGTAAGAAGGGGACCTCATCCCACCCATCTGCTCATTCTGGGGGCCCAATGGCAGTGTGGCTGGACAATGGAGATGCCACTTCATGCGAGCAATACTAGAGGCAGGAGCGAGGCCCTGTCTCACCACTTGGCGTTAGTGACTCTTAATACCTGGGGTTGCTGTATTTTATACAGCAAAAGAGCCAGTGAGGATTAATGAGTGTGAGCCGACCCCTGGTTTAACTGAGAACCTGGAGGTGATGCACCAGTTCTTAAACCAGAAGCAACATGCAGGCCTTGTACGGCACGAGTCTGTGAAGGGGAGTAACCAGATGGTGGACACACATGGCCTGCTGCTCTCATGTATTGGTGCTGCTTCATGCCGGCGCAATCTGCTGCTCAAGGCAGTATAACCAGCGCAGGCAGAGTCAGCCCAGGCTAAAGACAATCCTCCAGTCAGTCTAAAGCCACCTGCGGGGCTCTCACACTAGTTCCCAGCCTGCAGAAAATCAGGTGTGGCCCAGACTACCCTGTGTGATGCAAACCTTTGGCAGTGGTTTTGCCTTCGTATAACCATAAGGCATAAGTTGGAGCAGTCTGAAGGGTGCTGTAACATAGTGAAGATGGGCCTGCCAGCACAGGGCTGCACCAGGACGAGGGACATGCAACCAGCTTTACACACTCTCGCCTAATCGTTAGTGGCTACTGATGAGTGATTTTCAACTAATTATTAATGAAATTGCTGAGAGGTTGTAGGGATCTAGCTCCCAGAATCAAGCCTGACAGACTCAAGGTGGTTAAGTTTGGTGTTTGGGACCTTGGCGCGCACTCACCCTGAGGGCAAAACGAAGCTTTAATCACTTTTATTGGCACACTTTTCTTTTCACACGCCCCAGATGCCTCAATCTTTTCATGACTCCTGTCCGCTGCCCAGGGCCCAGCATTTGGACACATGCAAAGTACAGGTCTCCTCACTCACTGGCAGATCTTACTTTTCTACCTGATAGATATTCTCCTGTCCCAGGTCTTTCCACACATCTCTCCATTTCACCCAGGCCTTTGCTGTTCTGCTTATAAGCATGTCATTATATTCACCGTAACGGATACTATGTAACCAAGGTGCCTGAACTTCTCATGCCATTTCCCACCTCCATCTCTCTTAGCTCTTAATTCCAAATGGACTCTATTCATGTCTGTAATACTTAATGGTTCCCTCCTGTTATAGAGCTGTAAAGTCAAATTACTTCTCTGGCTACTTGGTTGGCTACACCGAATGACCAAATCTCCCCTCTGGCTCTTCAGAGGTGGAGAAAAGTTCCCCTAATATGTCATACCAATGTAGGAGATATTTAGAGGACATGGTTCCCCCCACCCCACAGCCCTGGCTACTAGCCCACCAGGTTGTCTGGATGTTTGACCAACAAACTTTAGGCTGGAATCCCATGAACTGTAGAGATACGAGCCTGTATATGGGATTAGGGATCCAATTCTCCATTCACAAGTGAGGAGAACTGAGTGTCCATATTCTTTAGATAGTTTTGAAAATTGCAGCTTCAATGCATATACAGCTGAGACAAATTGTACCCTTATTTATAGTTCTTGGCTTTGTTTCATAGAGGAGACAAATGGATTCCTGTGGACTTGGGGGAAATTTGTGTCCATTGAAACTTTTTTTTTTTTTTTAACACAAAGTATTTCATTTAAGTCCTACTTTAATCAAGTAAATCTTCAGGATGTTTCCTTCAAACCAATGCCATGCATGCTTCTCTTCTGTCTGCATTAATTCGGGAGTTTTCTTGGGATTCTCAAGCAATGATAATTTAAACCATTCCCGGGGGGTCTTTTTGAAGTGGCGTCTCAGGGTCGGTGCTGAAATGTACATTATTCACAAGTGTCCTCTCGTGTCGTGACAGAAGACTCCTTTTTCCAGGCTGGTGGTGGGAGCCCCCTATGAAACCAGTGGACAGCTGAGGACGGGAGATGTCTACAAGTGTCCGGTGAATGGAGAGACCAATGGCAACTGCAGCAAACTCAACCTAGGTATCACCTCCTCTGCCACTAAGGCAGTACAGTGGTAGAATATGTGTTAGGTTCACACAAATCAGGAGATAAAATAATCTTGTGATATTAATATCCCATGTAAAATTGTTTGTGTGTCTTTGGAGTTGAAAAGCTGCACTCCAGTCATGTTTGCAAGATTCTCTCCGAAGTTGCAAGGGCAACCGTTTTTCGAAAGGGCAGCTGAGGTGATCCTGTAGTCACTTGACGGTTGGAGCTGGGGCTTTATGAAACACTCATCATGACACTGAAATGCGTGTGGGGCTCCCAAGGCAGTAGAATCAAAGAACCAAACAGGTTCCAGAGGTGGTGCCTGTTCATTGTTACCTGAACATTTTGTTTAACCCCCACCCCCAAGATCCTCACCTGTTGTAAATCACTGTTGCTCCATGACTTCAGAAATTTACGCCATCTGAAGAGCTGACCCCATTGCTTCATGTAACCAAAAATGAAAGGGAATGTTTCTATCTTTGTAGAAGCTTTGAGGCAGCTTCCCAGCAGGTACGAATTGCCCTGGGCCCACATGGAGGTTTTACCATTTACAGCAGCTGTGATTCCACCCCAGTGAGTTTGGTATGGATTTAAAAACTCCTCTGGCCAGCGTGCAGCCTAGATGCTGTGTCACTGGAACAGAAGGTGAAACTGACTCAGAAGTAAGCATGAATGCACGACTTTAACAGAGAGAAGTGCATCAGAATGAAATAAACAATCACTAGAGAGCCAGTGACCAGAGGTGTTACCTGTAACACAGGCAGAATCACTTGTTTATAAAGTATACGGAGCTTGGTCATACCCCTTAGAACACACACACACACACACACACACAGAGGGGACCTTCTGTATTCAGAGAGACGCACACCTCTCTAGGGGGAGTCGCTCCACCCTATCTGCTGTCTTAGGTAATAATATGGCCCCCACTGGCGAAGTGGCCGAGCATTTCAGTCTTTAGTCCTGTCTTTGTGCTCCCTTCCCCTCGACTCCACCCCAGTGAGGCTCCTCACAGAGAGATCAGGGCTTTTACTTTCAGATACAACAACCTCCCACCCCTCAGTCCCCATACAGGCCTGACCCTGCTAAAAGTTCAGCCACACAATGTTCCGATCCATTTACCTGTCCTCCAGAGTCCAATGTGTCTGAGATTGCCTGGCCAGGATGTTCTTGGCTTGAGGAATCCCCAGGTGATGTGGGATCAGCAGAGCACCTCCTAGGCCTTGCATGTCTGCTCCCATCACAAGAACCTGGGGTGTGGCTAGTGAAAGTAGGTTCTGAGTCAGAGCCACTATGTCCATCTGCTTCCCAGATGCTGAAGAAATCAGCTGGTAGCGGTTACCAGCCAGCTAAAATTAGAGCAACACTAAGTACTGTCCCAGTGACTACATGATCAGGAAGGCATGAAAGTGCCTTGAAGCCCCACCCCCACCTATGCCAAGTGCAGGAAGGCCAGTCCCAAAAGTGCCACCTATTACGTTTCCCAGTTGTTTTTGCACCCCCACTAACCACAGGCCAGAGGCAGGAAGAGATTTAAATGTTTTTCTTTAGCTGAAGCTGAACGATGTTCATGTTAACAGAATGAAAGCATTGCCTAGCGGGGTGCTCTCCGTTTTAAGAAATGGAAGAGATTTGCCAATGTACATTGGCAAGTGCCTGTGGTGCATCCCTGCCACGGGACATTACTTGCTAGACCAGTTCAGAGATTTTTCTAAGGGTTATTGTCAGTTCAGCCCACCCAGGGGTGGTTGCAGAGCTTTGGCTCCATGGCAGGTGTATCTATGGAGCTAAAATACAGGCTGTGCAGCATGTCATGCAGTCGCTCAGCTGGATCTGTTCTTATTGGGATACTCAATCGAAGGGCACAGTAGAAAAGTGGGATTTCCTGGTTTGTGTTATAGTTCTTCTGACCGCCTGAGTTTTCTGAGGTGCTTCCTTCTCAATGGTAAAGCCTCGGTCGGCTGTCCAGGCATGACATATAAAAACACCGTGGAAGCCTCTGTGCTAGACTCACCCTCCAGAATGGTACAGGGCGTCTAACTTTGGTATTCTTTCCCAAGGAAGAGTAACACTCTCCAATGTGTCAGAGCGCAAAGATAACATGCGTCTTGGCCTGAGTCTGACCACAAACCCCAAGGACAAGAGCTTTCTGGTAAGAAATACGATGCTGTCTCTAAAGAATTGGCTCTTAATATGCAAACTGCCTGGTGCTTTCTTGGTATCTTGAGTGTCTCTCCCAGATCTCTGCAGCAGCGATCCTCTAGCTCTTTGTCTGTCATGTGTTTAATTAACTTAACCTTCAACAGGGCTCTTTTATCCAGTTCTGAATGTAAGTGCTGGATCTCACAAGATGTGAGAGCTCTGCCATCCAAGATGGCAGCAGCTTCCCCGGACTGCCAAAGTAAACGGCATTTTGCAACCACATGCACTTAACATTGCAAGTCGATGTTCTGTTGACCTCATGAATCAGCCGTATGTCCTAGGTTTCTATGACGGCATGTCTGCTTTTTGTGCAGGGACCAGCCCAGTGCTGGTGGGTCATAGAATGACAATTGTTTACACCACACACTAAGCACTCAGATTTGCATTCAATCTCCCCTTCCTTCCACGCACAAATCAGTTGGACTCTGATCAGCATGCAAGACCCCATGGAATGCTGCTAGCAGGTTGGATGGGTCAGATCCTAAGTCCCACTGTGACTTGGGTCCAGCCTTGTTATTTCACAGTGCAGGCACTCTTCAAACCAGAGACCTAAGTCAGAAGGTCTGTATGGTGTAATATAGACCTATCTTCACAGCACAGCAGTCACAAACATGGGTTTGAAAAGCTCAAGCACAGGCTTCAAAACATCAAGTCCAGAAGCTCTGGTCCCCAAGAGCTGGCTTTACAATGCGGTGTAAACACCCTCTTATGTGCATGAGAAATGGAGAGTGCAGACTGGCTCCGCGCCTGCTTGCCATGCTGATACTGCCACTTCTGTCTCCTGGCATGCTGCTATCTCTGCACTGTCTGCTGTTGCTGCCAATGCATACAGCTCTAGATGACAATATTTCTAAATCCAGCCCAAAGTCTGGCAGGGAACTCCTCCTACACATAAGATATTGGTATAGGATGTAATGCTAGTAGGACCCCACATGTGCCAACATTGTGCAAGTTAACTCTGCCTTAGGATAACCCACAAACACCCAATCATCCCAAGAGTTCACATATTTTAGAATGGAAAAAAACATGTCACTGCCTCGCTTAGCCCATTTTCTCCCTGTTTCTACTTTGAGTGCCACCTTCAGGATCTGTGCCATCTCTCGTGGTCTTCTCCACGCGTGCACCGTGTTCTAAAATCTCATCGTAATTCGCTGTAGAGAAACCACGTCGTGTGCTTCTTCAGGGAGGCAGAGTTGGCTTTGGCAGTGTTTGCCCAGACAAGTCCCCAAGTCGCACATAGGTGCAGAGCTCTGATTCTTCACTGTTGATCATTATAGCCTATAAAACAGGGGCTAAAGCAGTGGCAGTTTCTAAAGTCCTTACTGATGTTTTATTTTTCCCGATTCTCTTTCCAGGCTTGCAGCCCTCTCTGGTCCCATGAGTGCGGAAGCTCTTACTATACCACAGGAATGTGCTCCAGGGTGAACTCCAACTTCAGATACTCTAAGACCATCGCTCCTGCTCTCCAGAGTATGAGATGCAATCTGTTATGTAGCCTCTAACTCAAACCCCGCTTTTGAAGTTAAATAGAATTTTTGTTCTTTAATCACTTCAGTGCCAGTGAGAAAACAAAGTGAAGTCAGTATTCAAAAGGAAGCAAGATAGCAAAGGAAACGATTCGAGAAAGGCGACCCAAAGGGGGCTACATGCACAAACATCTGGTAAACGTTTTCCTTCCAAGTGAGACTTCAGAAAGACAAAACACCTTATTCTTCCAAAACCGGGAACCAGTGTCTGGCAAATTTGATCAGCGCCCTTCATTGTACTGGGACAGGAAAAGAGGGAAAGCATTCAGGCATTGCCTGCCCAAAACAAAGCTGATTTTCTGAGCAGCTAAAAACATTGGGCAACATTTTCAAACCTGGGTGCATCGTTAGCCACATAGCTCCATATTGAGACCTAAATAAGCATCCTGATTTCTGTGGGTGCCGAGCATCTGCAGCTGTTTTTGGGTTCAGTGGCCCTTCTGGGTTCTCAGCCCCTCTGAAAAAATCAAGCCACTTTTTTAGCTGCCAACATTTACACCCTCTTTTTAGTAATTTTGGCTTCCATGTTACAGAACAGGCCCAACAAGCTGGAGTTTCATTGAGTGATGGGGAGGACTGAATTCAGAGCCTATTAACATTTCACTGTATTCTCTAAATTCCCCTCTCGTAATGTGGTAGGATGAATTTATCCCATTGTTGTCCCACTTCTGCAAGTTGATAATATTATTTCAGACCACCTTCTCCATGAGAGATGCTGTTATCACCACATTGGGAAGTTTCACTGATACCTTGGGAAAAAAACAAGATGATGGACCCTATCTTTATATTAAATTAGTAATTAAACAAACATCCGTCTGACGAAGTGGGTTTTACCCACAAAAGCTCAGGACCTAATGACAGGCCTGCTTGTTATTTGTGAAATATAAGGTCATCCTTCTATTTGCAGCAGTTGATACAAGACCACTCAAGCGTCCTTCCTGAGGTTGATGAGCTCACTAGGCCCTTTGGATAAAATCACGTACCTATTGAGGACTCACGTCATGCTTGGTGGTAGCACAAATCCATCCCTTGCTCCCCCAGCAGCTCGCTGAAAATTTTCCTCTACCAGGGTATAAAAGAAAGCCTCAGGGATAACACTGGACAAGGGCAGGCTTCAGAAATGTCACCAACCAATCCACTTCCTCCTTCTACACAGCTCATTTGATCATTCCTTTGTGTTGTGTTGTTATTGGCCAAAATCTTCAAAGTCCTCACTTGGGTTTGCTTGGCTTAGGCAAAAGCTCCGTTTCCCTGTAGGTGATGCAATTACTGATCTAGCCTGTATACGGAGCACTGCCAGCATGGCAAGTGCTCTGTAACCACAGAGGCAGTCTTGTCCTTAGGCAAGGCACCTTCAGGGCCCCGCACTCTAATTGGCTTTAGCAGCCACCGCCCACCAGCCGCGCTCTGCTGTCAGCATGCTGCCTTGGGCCCTGCCCACCAGCCGAGCCCCACTGTCAACGTGCCACCTTAACCCGCTCCCACTGGCTGAGCACCACAGTCAACACGTCACCTTAGGCCCCTCTACCAGCTGGGCCGTGCTGGGCCAGATCTGCATAGAGGAAGATATGGCCCTGCCTCAGGAAGTTATAATGGTGAGATCAGGGTCTGCTGCACTTCCACTGTATGTATCACCTCCTGCTGACGCTGATTCTCCCTGGCATGTGGGCCATAGACTTGTGCTTGCATCCCATTAAAGTCACACATATGCTTAGGAGGAGCATTTTGAGCAGATCTAGCGAAGTGATTGTTCCCATCTATTTGGCACTGGTGAGGCCACATCTGGAATATTGTGTCCAGTTTTGGGCCCCCCAGATTGAAAAGGATGTGGATGTGCTGGAGCAGGTTCAGCAGAGGGCAACAAAAATGATTAAGGGGCTGGAGCACATGACCTATGAGGAGAAACTGAGGGATTTGGGCTTGTTTAGCTTACAGAAGAGAAGACTGAGGGGTGATTTAATAGCAGCCTTCAGCTTCCTGCAGGGGAGCTCTAAAGCAGATGTTGGGAAGCTGTTCTCAGTGGTGTCAGATGGCAGAACGAGGAGTAATGGTCTGAAGTTGAAGAGGGAGAGGTGTAGGTTAGATAATAGGAAAAGCTACTTCACCAGGCAGGTGGCGAAGCATTGGAATCCGTTGCCTAGAGAGGTGGTGGATTCTCCATCCCTAGAGGTTTTTAAGTCCCGGCTTGACAAGGTCCTGGCTGGGATGACTTAGTGGGGGTTGATCCTGCTTGAAGCAGGGTGCTGGACTAGATGACCTCCTGAGGTCCCTTCCAGCCCTCTAATTCTATGATTAACTATTTCACTGAAGTAGAGCATCCTTCAGTTGCCCTTAGAAATCAAGGGGAAGACTCACAAAGAACTACTTAACCTAAGTACTGGTGGCAGAATCTGGCCCTAAACACATGAAGTGATCTACTGGACTGGAGGGAGATCTGAACCAATATCAGAGCTAGCAATTGGAACTTCTTGTGTACAATATTGTTCTTAGTCTCAGAGAGCCAGCCATGTTAGTCTCTAGCTAATATTATTCTTAGGAAGTTCTGCTTTCTCCTGCTAGAGCTAACTGATGAGCTCTCTCCATCTCACTGAAGCAAATGTAACCTGAAGGCCTTTCCACAGGATTGAAATAAGATTTTGCCACAAATCACAAGAGCGAGTACATGACTGCAGGGAATAAAGTCATAAATTTCTACTTTGCCGTTGTTGCCAAGGCCTCTCAATCACATGCTGTGCATTTTCCACAGGGTGCCAAACGTACATGGACATAATTATCGTGCTGGATGGCTCGAACAGCATCTATCCCTGGGTGGAAGTGCAACATTTCCTAATAAACATCTTGAAAAAGTTTTACATTGGGCCTGATCAGATACAGGTAAGACCAGCCTGGCTCACTCTGTCCATTTATGTACTTGCTCAGCCTAGCAATACAGTTTTTCCTGGCCTATTTCCTAGAAGAAATGTCCCCACTGCAGCTTGGCCAGGTACTAGCCGAACATAAACCTTCCAAGTATGTATTTTAAAGGGAACCAATAGAAATACTATTTGTGTTAACATTCTTGACAGGAGCGTTGTGAGCAGGACACGAGAAGTCATTCTTCTGCTCCACTCCATGCTGATTAGGCTTCACTTGGAGTATTGTATCCATTTCTGGGCACTACATTTTAAGAAAGATGTGGAAGAAATGGAGAAGGTCCAGAGATGAGCAACAAGAATGATTCAAGGTCTAGAGAACATGAGTTATAAGGGAAGCCTGAAAGAACTGGGCTGGCTTAGTTTAGAAAAGAGAAGACTGAGAGGGGACAGGACAGCAGTTTTCAACTACCTCAAAGAGGGTCACAAGGAGGAGGGAGAAAAATTGTTCTCCTTCACCTCTGAGGATAGGACAAGGAGCAACGAGCTTAAATTGCAGCAAGGGAGGTTTAGGTTGGGTGTTAGGAAAAACTTCCTGTCAGGGTGGTTAAACACTGGATTAAATTGCCTAGGGAGTTTGTGGAATCTCCATCACTGGAGATGTTTAAGGGTAGGTTAGACAGGGATGGTCTAAATGGTACTTGGTCCTGCCATAAGGACAGTGGACTGGACTCGATGACCTTTCGAGGTTCCTTCTAGTCTTAGTTGTCAGCTCACAAGGCCAAGGACGGACAGAATTATGGGATTTGCTTCAACACAGAGCCGATATGGGATAATGGACTTAATTAAGCTTATATATGCCAAGCTACTAGAAAGTCAGATCAGATTCATGAGGTACACATTAGCAAGCAAAAAGCACAACAGAAATGTATTTAATCAGATAAGAGGCATTTTGGCATGCTTACGTCTATACTGCTGTGGGGAGTTCTGGTCCTGAAGTGCCTCACATCAGGGCCATGGTAGATGTGGATCCAGCTGTGGGAGGCCCACAGCACCACTGAGGCCAAGAGTCCCCAGTGAAATTCAGCTGGGGGCAGGACCTTACAGTGATTTTATCCCTTCACTGCTTACTGGGTGAGTGCATACTGGCTCAATGCCACTTCTAATGTTCTCATGAGGCTGAGACCAAGATTGCTCTGTCTGCTGATTCCCAGCTCAAATGCAGGTGTCAGGGTTGATATGGCTGTCTGGTGTTTGTGTCTGCAGGATTTGAGACTGCAACATAGGGATGAGAACTTGATCATACTATAGGAATGGAAGTTTCCGCTCTTGCTCTCTGAGGCCTGCAGGCTGCTGTTTAAGATTTCATGATTCTATGAAATATGGAAGAAGGGAGCAACATACACAGTGAAATGGGAAGGAAGAAAGGAAGGAAGGAAGGAAGGAAGAGGATGGCTACGCCACATTAAACTTAAATCAGCGCTGCTCTGGGTTTCTGCAGTTGGTAGCAGCAGCGAAGAGTAAACCCTTGTTTTCTTAGAAACTTAGAGATAGGCGTGTTCGTTTGTATTCTGTCAAAACAAAAAAGCAGTCATGTAGCACTTTAAAGACTAGAAAAATAATTTATTAGGTGATGAGCTTTTGTGGGACAGACCCACTTCTTCAGATCTATAGCCTCACCAGAACAGACTCAATATATAAAGCACGGAGGTGGACCTCCGTGCTTTATATATCAGAGGGGTAGCTGTGTTAGTCTGGATCTGTAACAGCAACGAAGGGTCCTGTGGCACCTTATAGACTAACAGAAAAGTTTTGAGCATGAGCTTTCGTGAGCACAGACTCACTTCATCAGATGCTTTATATATTGAGTCTGTTCTGGTGAGGCTATAGATATGAAGAAGTGGGTCTGTCCCACAAAAGCTCATCACCTAATAAATTATTGTGTTCGTCTTTAAAGTGCCATATGACTCCTTGTTTTCTTGCTAATTGTCCTGGGCTTTCATGGCTCTCAGCACAGAGCAAAGAAGACCCTGCAGTGGGCCCGTGCCAGCCAGTGCAGGCTGCAGGGCAGGGTCATTGCTTTGTAACAGACTTGAGCCTCCACTCTGGGATCCTCTCCTCTTGCAGAGTTCTAGAGGCCAAACCCCAGTTTGTGCCTGAATGGCTCTACACCGCAAGGAGATGGCCCCACAGCCCATGCCCTGTGAGCCTGAGACGGCTGGTGTGGGCCAGCCACGGGTGTCTAGTTGCGTTGTAGACATATCACTTGTGGCTCCTGTTGGTACCTAGGTTTGTGACTGAGAAGCCAGAAAAAGAAGGGTTGGGGGAATAGGACCGAAGCCGTGCTCCCTGTCTGTGCACTTGTGCAGCCACTCAGCGGCGATTCAAAAGCCACCCAGCTGGTTAGCAGAGTGCCCGCAGCTAGGTTTGTTGGTTTCTGCCGGTGGTGCACCTTGCACACCCCTCAGTACATGCAAAAAATTATTCTGTACCACATGACTGAAAAAAAAAAATCCACGCCTAGATGGAAAAGATTAGCGGGAACATTAGAAAGAAGGATTTCTGCCAGAATTGCACTGATTGCTACCCTGCATATCCTCAACAAGAGAAGGCATGGGTCAGCATTACGGGGCCTGAGGCTCTGGTCTGCGCAGCTGAGTGTCTAGGTTCCCAGGCACAATACTACCCCTCTCCTCTGGGCAGTTTTCTACTGCTGCTGAGGCAGGGGGTTGAGCCTGGGTGGTAACTGGCCAGAATGTGGACTCGTGATTAGTGCTGGCTTTGTATTGTCAACTGTCATGTGGGGGGGAAATACGGAGCCAAATTTGACTGAGTTGACTGTGGTAAGACCGTGCAGCAACAGTGTTTTCTCTGCCAGTTAAGTGTAACAAATGGTCCAGAAGTTCCCCTTAGAAGGGCTGGAGTCTAGTCTCTGCAAAAGGATGTCTGTGACTAGTGTGTGCGCCAGATCTTCTTGTTTGGAGCAGAACTTGTTTAGTGGCAGATCTATTTCATGCACTTTTTTTAAGGGGCCTACAATTAATTTCTGTACTAATATTGGCAGAGCTGCTGCTGCGAACCAATTTGGGGTTTACTTATTTAGGTTGTCAGTGCCAAATTTCTAGCACTAGTCAAAGAGCAACAGCTTTCTGCCTTCCCTTTTCCTTCGGTGGTTCATTGTTCCTTGGGCTGCTGGGTTTCCCTGCACAGAATGAGGAGACATTTCAAGCCAGTTCTGGAGCTATGCAACAGATGTGCCTGCAAAAAAGCTTCCGTCCTTTTAAATGTCTTTGAAAGTTAAGGTTCCCTGATTCGCTTTGCGCGCGTGCGTGTGTGTGTGAGAGAGAGAGAGAGAGAGAGAGAGAGGTAACTAAATAAACATATTATCCCAGCACTAAACATACCTATTAGCCCAGTTACATGTAGCACAGAAGCAAAGCAAGCATGGAAAAGACTGGTTTCCTTGCTGATGGCCTGATTGCTACACACTGTACTCCTAATCCCTCCATTTCAGGGACATCCTACAGCAGTCAGTCGTCTGTATCTATATACCGTATATTGACAGAAATTACACTTGAGCACTAAAATAGGACCTTTGTGTCTCAGATGAATGCTATGATGTTTGGAATTTGCACCCTTTGTAAGGCTTCTTTTAATTCCTAGGTGGGAGTGGTTCAGTATGGCGAAGACGTCGTGCACGAATTTCATTTAAATGACTACAGATCTGTAAAGGATGTGGTGGAAGCTGCCAGTCACATAGAACAGAGGGGAGGTACAGAAACCAGGACAGCCTATGGGATAGAATTTGCTCGGTAAATCACAAATTTACTCTAATTGCAAATTTCTTTTCTTTACTTTTCTGAAAAGCGAACGGCCCTCAGGGCTATTTCCAGACAATGCCATACGGATACTCTGTAATAGAATAAATTCTGCTTAGCCATCCACAGCTGCTGAACCCAGGAGTCCAGGGCCGGTGTATGTCAGTCTGACCTCCCCTGAATCCTGGAGCTGACTGGGATCGTTTCAGCCCCTGCACAGTCCCAGGGCCCTCTTCCACCAGCTAAGCATTACCACCCCCAATATATCTCTGCCCTCCGGCTGGGTTAAAGGAGCATAGACCTGGTTAGGGTGGCTCTACACTGGACCAAGGAAATCCCCAGACTGTTGCTTCAGCTGGTTCTCTGCATGCTTTGTGCTGAGCAGGACAACAGGAATCAGGCCAGTCTTCCCTGTAACATGAGCACTTGGGTGGCCTCCCAGGAGAGAGTCAGGTGATCACCAGAGTGCTCACAGCTGCCTACATCCAACAGCAGTGTGTTTCTATTCGTGGTGTTCATCTGCTTATGCCTGGGTGCACATAACAAAATTTATTCTGCCCTCTGATGGAAAAAATAGAGGGAACACTGCATGAGGCCCATTTATTTCAGGGTGCCTCTTTCTGAACCTAAGCAGAGTTGCACTGTTCAGATCCAGCGTCAAATCAGAAATACGACCTAGCCCAGCAGGTGGGGGAGTTCTGGTCCACCTGAGCAAGGCACCGCAGAGCTGGATAAAGACCAGACCCACCTGCTGTTCAGATCTGGTTTTTTTCTTGACCCCGTCTCTTGCTCTTTGGTTGCAGAGCTGCAAGTGCTGAGAGATTCACAGGAATGTGGAACATTAAACCTTAAGACTGTCGCTCCTAGTTCAAATTGAATTTAGGGGCACATGTGAATACAAACATTGAGGTGGATTCTGATCTAGTACACGGCTGTAAACCTGGAGCAAGTCCTCTGATTTAATGGAATAATTTCTCAGGGAGTTTTCAGTTAGCTCCACTATGAGGAAACACTGTTCATTAATACCGAAAAGCTTTCCCAGAATCCTATATTTTGTTAATTTCCTTTTTAATTTAAGAATTAGAAGCCTATTAAAATAACAGGTTGTGGCTTGTGAATCATCCCCAGAGTAGATTCCTGTTGATCTGAAAGCAGCAGGGCTAACGGCCACCATGGGCCCTGGGGCAAAGTGGGAGGGGGCCCAGATCCGTACCTCCAGAAGGGGAGGTGCCATGGGCATAAGGGATGTGGCCAAAGACGGCCAGCCCTGAGTCTCGGCCCCACCCCCCAACTGTGCAGAGAAGCAGCTGCAGACTGTAGTACGTAAAAGGGTCCTGGAGCTTCAGCTGCCACTGCCCTTTGAAACACTGGGCCGGGGACAACTGTCCCCTTCCTCCCCACCCCACCCCATTGGCAGACCTGTCTGAACGGAATGAGAATCGTGGGCCTTGTTCTGGTTCGCCTGGAGTTCAGACCAAAGAGGGAGTTTTTCATGTCAGTGGCACATGCCAGCCTGACACATGCGAAGCACACCCAGTCTGGCCATGTACACTTTAAGCTACGTTCTGATAAGAAGAAGCTTCCTGCAGCCCACGGGCTGCTGTGCACAGCCGCATGTTTCCTTTTCATTGCAGCTCAGAAGCCTTTCAGAAAGGTGGGCGGAAGGGAGCCAAGAAGGTGATGATCGTAATCACCGATGGGGAGTCCCATGACAGCCCAGACCTGGAGAAGGTGATTGAAGACAGTGAAAAGGACAATGTCACCAGATATGCTGTGGCAGTAAGTCACTCTCCTATTTAACAATCAACTATAGCGCCTCCATAGTGACCTGCTTTGTGTCTGCCTGAGCTTCCCTAGCTGTGAACTGGGTACAAACTAGTAATAACACTGGGCCATTCTTCTTCTGTGCCTTGTCCTATCAGGCCAGGTTAGACACTCTGCTTCTTCATCTCCAAGCATCTTCTCAAGCACCCCCTCCAAGCTGTCACCAAGCTTCTGCCCATTCTCCTTCAGTATCTCCTGCTCCCTTTCACAAGGTCTTCATCATGGCCTTTGTCTGTGACTAGCTCTTGTTCTGTTCCGCCAGCGTACCCCAGGTGACCCACAAGAAGTCTTGTGGCACCTTATAGACTAACAGACATTTTGTAGCATAAGCTTTCGTGGGCAAAGACCCGCTGCATCTGACCTCTCTGATCCAGGCGACCCAGTCACTTCAGGCGATATTCCTTCAGCCTTTCTCTGATGAGGCTACTGCATCGTGGCTCATATCATTTCATTGCAAAGCCACTATCTGCTCTGATTTTACCCAGCATCCGCCTGACCAGTCTCATCTTGGCAGCGTGAGGCAGCTGTTCTCTCTTCTTCATTGGTTGATAGTCTCATGCCTAAGTCATGGCTGGCCTCATCACAATCTGACATGCTTTGCTCTTTAGTTTACTTGGCACATTCATATCTGAGGGAGACTTCCCATCGTCTTCCTCCATTTACTCCAATCGTGCTTCATGTCACTCTTAATATCCACATCCCAGCGGAGCTGACAGCCACTGCGGGCCTGGGGGGGCAAGTAAGGCGAGGAACATAGATGCCTGCCCCACAAGGGGTGGGGCCAATGTCAGCAGGCGTGGGGCTTGAAGCCATCAGCCCTGGCTGCTCCCCACACACACACACGCTCCCTCAGAGCCAGGTGCAGGGCAGCGGTACAACACTGCCATGGTGTTTCAAAGGGGCCTGGAGTTCTGGCCACCACCACTGCTACGTCTGCAGCAGTGGTGGCTGGAGCTCCGGCCTCCTTGGAAAAGCTGGGCACTCAGGCAGCTGCCCCCGTTGCCCCCACCTGTGGTTGGTGGGCCGAACATCCCCATCATGATTCAACACCATTATCTAGCTCTTCTTTGAACTCTATTACAGTCCTAGATTTCACAGCCTCCTCTGGCAAGGAGTTCCACATGTTGACTGTGTGCTGTGTGAAAATGAACTTTCTTTTATTAGTTTTAAGCCTGCTACCCATTAATTTCATGTGGTGTCCTCCAGTTCTTATATTATGGGAACAAGTAAATAGTTTTTCTTTATTCACCCTCTCCACACCGCTCATGATTTTATATACCTCTATCATATGGCCCCTCAGTCTCCTCTTTTCTAAACTGAAAAGTCCCAATCTCTTTAAGCTCTCCTCATATGGGACCTGTTCCAAACCCCCCATCATTTTAGTTGCCCTTTTCTCAACCTTTTCTAATGCCAATATATCTTTTTGAGGTGAGGAGACCACATCTGTACGCAGTACTCAAGATGTGGACGTACCATAGTTTTATATAGTGGCAGTAAGAAATTCTTTGTCTTATTTTCTAACACCCTATTTGCGTTTTTGACTGCTGCTGCACACTGCGTGGATGCTTTCAGAGAACTGTCCTCGCAATGGGAACAGAATGAGATTTGTCCCAGGGGGAGTCTATGGCAAAGCCCAGAATTTGAACCCAGCCCGCTGGGGGCAAGGTGGGCCTGAATCAGCATGAGCGGAGGAAATGGAGGAAGGGAAAGCAAGATGGCGTGGCTCACTAAGCAGTTACTGCAGGGGCCAGCTTACACCTCATGGCAGCATTACTGGCGTCCCCGATGTTTTCACAGCCAACTAGTGCTCTGTGAGAGCCTCTGCCAGGCCCCCATCTCCAGCTGGGCCCTGCACCACTGCAGTGCTTCTGCCTCGATCTGCATGGGACGTGGGTTGGGGGCAGCTTCACACTGCCCCCGCAGACCGGACCCCTTGCAATTATTCCTTCTCTGCACAACTCCAGCCCCTTTCACGTGATATGTGAAGTCAGGGGGAGGCTTTCCTTTAAGGGACTTTGGATCAGTCTAAAAAGGGGGTGGGGGGAGTGCCCCAAAAGTTACTTGAGTAAAAGTACTTTCCCTTCTGGATACTTGAGTACAATCAAGCTGGTGGGGGTGCTTTTACTCAAGGAGCAGGGTGTAGGGAACTCAGAAACCCTGGCCAGGGTGGAGGACAGGTTGCGGGAGAAATGAATCCCCTTCTCCAGGAAGCCAGACAGGTAGGGCCTCCAGCAATGCCTTTCCCAGCCAACACTCCCCCTGGGACTCTGCAAGTCTGCAGAGTGCTGCTCCTTTGTATTCTCCTTCTTTGCAATTGACTGTTTGGCAACAGGCCCCCGTGCCAGGTGTGCAAGCCCATGACCCAGCTGTGCACTGCCGGACAGAGTGGAAGAGGCAGAGCTGGGTTAGCCTCTCCCCCACCAGCCCTTCAGTGCTGTCTGGGGTTCTGGCCGGTGCCACACAGGACTCTAGCAGTGATTTAAAGGGCCTCTAGCAGCAACAGCAAGGAGTCCTTGGCCCCCTTGGGTCACCAGGCCCTGGAGCCTTTGTCCCCTTCCCCCTCCATCGTCAGGCCTGCTGGTCAGAATCTAGAAGCTATGCCCCAACCTGAAGGGACTCTTGAGTAGGCAGCAGCCCAGGGAAGCAAACAGACTCTGCAGGAAGGACCCTGCTGGTATCGCTTCCCTCTGTGTCTGGGATCCGGAGCAGAGGGAGAATCTGGGTTCTCCTACCACACCTTAAAGGGCTGTCACACAGTTGTGGGTGGAAGCAAAAAGATTCCCACTAAGGATCAGGAGCCTGGTATCTCTGTCACCCTGACAGAGGCAAGGAGCCAGAGGTCAAGAGCAGTAACTGGTAGGCGCCTGTCCCAGTGCGCGTCTCCCTTCCCAGCCCCACCCTGTAGCTGAACAGCAAATGCAAAACATAGGGCTGATTTTATGGATGTCAGATGCAACCTTCATAAAGGGAGGCCACCCTCTTGAAAACCGGCCCCTTTGCATCTTGGGAAAGCTCTGCCCAGTAGGTGAAAAAACTGCACAACTTATTTTTGTTTTTCACATCCAGGTTCTGGGGTATTATAACAGAAGAGGGATCAATCCAGAAGCATTTTTGAATGAAATAAAATTCATAGCAAGTGACCCAGATGACAAGCATTTCTTTAACGTCACAGACGAAGCGGCACTTAAGGATATTGTGGATGCACTGGGAGAGAGGATATTTAGTCTGGAAGGTGAGAGATGCGTATCTCCTGCTTTCTAGCAGGTATATTATGTTTCTAACTTCTGCGTGTTTCTACAGACCATCTTCCGTGTCATGCCATGTGGGTGACAGAGAACTGCTGCTTTTTTAGGTTTAACGTGCAGCTTTCCTTGTTAACCACCTCAAGCATTTGACCTTCTAATTAAAATGCAGTCTGCTGGGAATTTTCGCAACATTATTAACATCATGCTTCGTAAACTAAAATAACTGCCTTCGTCCAATTATGTGTTGAAAGACATTCTGTACACAGAACATGTTCTGCACCTCTGACCGACGGGGGGCTACAATGGCCCTCAAGTTAAGGTTGTCCAGTGTTTTCCGTGATAAAAATAATTTTGCAATCTTTATTCAAAGATCTTTAATGTTTCCAAGAGGCCTTTGAAATTTGGCCTGGGCTTAGTCTGGGAGTTGGTTTGGGGTGAGATCATCTACACCCGTATTCTGTTGTAACTGTATGGATCCCCATGAGAAAACAAGGCACTTCTACACAGGCTCATGTGAATTGTTGTAATTCTCTTACATTTCAGTGAATGCCACTTTACCCCAGCTGAGGAATTGGCCGTTCATGTTCTGAAGTGACATGGGGAGGTCATGATTCGTTGCGCCTAATTTTATTCAGTAGCTGGCCACCTTGCCTAGAACAGATCTTTAATGCAAACACCTTATGTTTTATTCTAGGTACCAACAAAAATGAAATCTCCTTTGGACTTGAAATGTCCCAGACTGGATTTTCATCACACATTGTGGAAGTAAGAGAACAGATCTGGTTTTCTCTTCTGTTTAAGTATTTTTGAGAGGTAATCCTTCTAGGGGCAGTGCTAGGTGACTCTCCTTGGAACAGCACCAACCTAGAGCTTTTGGTTTCATTGTGTATGAGTCCATGTTGCATATTCATGGCCCATAAGGCTGTCATGAGCCTTAGGGTTTGGAGATAGCCCGTGGTCCCTACTGTGAATTGATACGAACTTCCAGACTAAACATCTTGGACGTGTTTCCGTTTTCTCCTGATAGAAAGTGATGCCATTGAAGAGGCAACACCTGGATTTTTAGGAGCATGTTGGATCCACATTGAAATGAAAATAATTTTTCTCTGGAGCCCCGGTGCCAAATTCAACCCTTGCACCACTCCAGCTAGGTGTGGGGAGTTGTGTGTTCATTCAGTGTGGCTACGCTATCTCTTTAAACTTTAACCTAACCCATCCAGCACATTTCCGAGATGTCCGCTGAAGTTTTATTGAGTGGCACCACTTCCTCAGAACATGGAGCTGAAGGGAGCAGGGAGCTGGAACCAGCACTGTGAACTGAGCTGACTCCTCACTGGAACTTGGGTGGCAGTCCAGGTTCTCCAAACAGTTTAACCCATGTTTAAAAACACAATTAAATGTGTTTATGGGTCTCGGACATCTCAAAATAGGAGGGCAAATGAATGAGTCACCGCGGGTTTGTTTGGTTTTTGTTTTTGTTTTTTTTAGTTATTCACTCTAGCAGGAGATGGGGCACATAAACATTTAATGCAAGCTAGTGCTGACCTTTGAAATGAACAAGGCAAAAGCGGGAGAAAGAAAGTGCATTATAAGAACATAACACAAGAATGGCCATTACTGGAGAAGACCAAAGATCCATCTAGCCCAGTATCCCATCTGCTGACAGTGGCAGACAATGATCAAGCGACTTGTCTCCTGCCATCCACCTCTAGCCTTTGGCAAACAGAGGCCAGGGACACCATTCCTACCCACTGGCTAAAAGCCTTTTATGGACCTAACCTCCATGAATTTATCTAGCTCTTCTTTGAACTCTGTTACAGTCCTAGATTTCACAGCCTCCTCTGGCAAGGAGTTCCACACGTTGACTGTGCGCTGTGTGAAAACGAACTTTCTTTTGTTAGTTTTAAGCCTGCTACCCATTAATTTCATGTGGTGTCCTCTAGTTCTTATATTATGGGAACAAGTAAATAGTTTTTCTTTATTCACCCTCTCCACACCGCTCATGATTTTATATACTTCTATCATATCGCCCCTC
Source organism: Carettochelys insculpta (assembly GCF_033958435.1). NCBI lineage: Eukaryota > Metazoa > Chordata > Testudines > Carettochelyidae > Carettochelys > Carettochelys insculpta. The sequence goes on along the minus strand of NC_134148.1, from coordinate 42,585,686 downwards.
AGTCTCCTCTTTTCTAAACTGAAAAGTCCCAGTCTCTTTAACCTCTCCTCATATGGGACCTGTTCCAAACCCCTCATCATTTTAGTTGCCCTTTTCTCAACCTTTTCTAATGCCAATATATCTTTTTGAGGTGAGGAGACCACATCTGTACGCAGTACTCAAGATGTGGACGTACCATAGTTTTATATAGTGGCAGTAAGATATTCTTTGTCTTATTTTCTATCCCTTTTTTAATAGTTCCTAACACCCTATTTGCGTTTTTGACTGCTGCTGCACACTGCGTGGATGCTTTCAGAGAACTGTCCTCGCAATGGGAACAGAATGAGATTTGTCCCAGGGGGAGTCTATGGCAAAGCCCAGAATTTGAACCCAGCCCGCTGGGGGCAAGATTGGCCTGAATCAGCATGAGCAGAGGAAATGGAGGAAGGGAGAGCAAGGTGGCGTGGCTCACTAAGCAGTTACTGCAGGGGCCAGCTTACACCTCGTGGCAGCATTACTGGCATCCCCAGTGTTTTCACAGCCAACTAGTGCTCTGTGAGAGCCTCTGCCAGGCCCCCATCTCCAGCTGGGCCCTGCACCACTGCAATGCTTCTGCCTCGGTCTGCATGGGACGTGGGTTGGGGGCAGCTTCACACTGCCCCAGCAGACCGAACCCCTTGCAATTGTTCCTTCTCTGCACAACTGCAGCCCCTTTCACATGATGTGTGAAGTCAGGGGGAGGCTTTCCTTTAAGGGACTTTGGATCAGTCTAAAGTGGGGGGAGTGCCCCAAAAGTTACTTGAGTAAACGTACTTTCCCTTCTGGATACTTGAGTACAATCAAGCTGGGGGGGTGTGCTTTTACTCAAGTGGTTTTCCACCACTGCATCTACATTACTCCTTCCTTTCGAAAGGGGTATCTAGATGCAGCAGATCCTAAGGAAGAAGGGTGCTTTCAAAAACGGGGCTTCTTTTCAAAAGAACCCCATCTACATGGCTATTTTAAAGTTCAAACGCAGCACTTCTGACGTGGCGAGTGGCTGCCGTTATGCAAAGGAGGTGCTGAATGAGCAGCTGGACTTTCACTCAGGTAACTTTTGGGGCACTTTTTCCATCTCTGGTCTTAAGTTAGGGTGGTTCTGGCTTTAAAAACCTAGCACAGATTGAAATACTGAAAGCTATCCACATGCAAAGGCAGGCTGAGCTGTTAAATCTGGCCATGCGTTACACGGGCCATTACTTATATACCAACTTGGCAGGTGGAAACATGACTGCAGACATGATCTCACATGTTACCCAGGAAACAGCTTTCTCCAGCTCTGTTTCCTGGCTTCCTTTTCCATCCTGCCTTTCTCTGCACCTGCTCACAGCTGCTGTCCAGTACCCGTTATCCTGCCAGGAGGGTGGCGGAGCAGCTGCCTCTCCAGCCAGTGCTGCTACTTCGCCAGAAGGATCAACAGCTTTTAACCAGTCTACAGCCTTGCTTTGTTGTTGTCTCGAGGACAGACCTTTTAGTAGTCTTGCCAGAGCTGAGAAGTTTGCAGGAGTTGGCACATGTGGAAATATTTGACTTACTAATTTGGCACTTGGATTTAACAGCTTCCAAATGTAGATGGTCTTCTAAATGTGTAGTTCCCTACTGAAATGTAGTGTAATAAGGTGCAAAGGATAGTACTGGTAGGATCAATATAGTAGTTTTGAAAACACACCTTTGTGTGAATGCTTTGGAGTGTTGCTTCCTTGAAACATTTCCTTGCTATGTTTGTTCTGCAAATGACAAATGTGATTTGTGGGAATATCTTTGTCTTGCTTTTTTCTAAAACTTATCAAGCCAAATAAATACAAAGCCTACAAATTTAAATAGCAGGAAAGCTGCCCCCCCCACACACACAAAAAAAGCTGATACTTTTCTATAGGCCAAACCAAAAAATTAGATTCTCCTCGTTACTCTCATTCATTTCAAACTTCTGGCTTTTGGTGGGATTTGTCCATATGCCTCACAAGGGGAATAATTGTCATGGACGTTAACATGGCAACTAATATTTTAAACTGAGAAAGGGGCCCAAAAATTAACCTTGACTCCAGTCTAACTCTTCTGACGTCACTAATGGCAGCTCATGATCTAATAAATAGAACTGTTAGTCTTAAAGGTGCTACAGGGCCTGCTTGGGAGTTTTGGGGAGCTAAGGACTAACACAGCCACCCCTCTGAGACTGATGGCTCCCCAGTAAGTCAACGATCTAAACCCTCATTTGTCTCCCTGGGAGCAAGATTAGGGCATAAAGACGGCCCCAAGGCTCTGGTGTGTGTTCGTGGTCCGGTCCCTTGGCTCTCAAAGGCAAAGGGAGGCGCTCCTAATAGTCACTGACTCTTCTGGAAATTCCACTTCAGATCTCTAGAAGGACATAACAGAAGCTTAGTACTGTCCTGGTATAATCATCCTCCTAGTGCTTTATTTAGCGTGTGTGTCACCCCACTCCCTGCTGGGTCTCCTGGTGCTGGGAATCCCACGCACACCACGTTGGGCCCTCTACTCCTAGATCAGTGGCTCCCAAACTTTTCTTTAGTGTGGACCCCCAAAGCCTTCACGGACCCCATCAAAGCCAATTCTAGCCCCTATGCACACATCATTAAATGACAAAGGAAAGCACAACATAAACCTTTGGGCCGCAATTAACAACATTACTGGAAGAGATTTAAGTTTGAAGTAACGATTGATTGTAACTTTGCAATTTCTTTAAAACTGACCCTCTATGATCATTTTTCTGTCTTTCTTTCTTTTTCTGGACCCCCTGCAATACCCTCATGCATCCACAGAGGTCTGTGTACCCCAGGTTGGGAACCACAATCCTAGAGGTTTGCAGTGAGCTCAGGGATATGGGCTGAGAAAAGCTGGACTCTCGATTTCCCATCTGCCGTGTAATGAAAGGCCGCTGCCAGGCTGATTTATTTTAATATTTTTAGCCCTGACTCAGGATGCTCTTAGTCAGACTTTGGTTTTAGCCGCACTTATGATTACGCTTCTGCAGGGCTGAGGACAGGCTGGCTGCTGCAGCGTGTGATTAAATGATTGCTCCTGGAAGGCCCCTACCAGCAGTCCCAGACCAGACTGTTCAGATTCTGTCAATAATGGGTCCAGTCCCTGGGCCCTGCTGCGCTGTTTGGCACAGAAACCAAAGGGGATATGAAAAGTTGCTGTAAGTCTCCTTTGTCCCTCTTGAATCCTAGAAGTTGGCTGGGAGCCAGTTTGAGGCCTGGAGTAACTGAGAGCAACCCCTGGCACACCTTCCACATGCCCTCCAGGGACGCAGACGTCAGGATGGTCTTCTGATGGCTGCAGCAGCACAAAGATCAGCCCCATTGGCCTTCCTTGCTCTCTGCTTTCTCTGCAATGGGATGAGGACTTGATGAGACAGGGTTAACAAAGGCTTTGATCCTGCAAGTCCTGTACCAAATGCAGCACGAGTGTCGCATGGCTGCACACCAGTGGAGGCAGGCGGACAGAGACAGCATGCAGGCTCTAGCAGTCTTAAGCACTGGGTGTCCTCCCTGAGCAGGCGTAAAGCTAAAGCTCCGGGTGCCCTCACTGCCATATTCTCAGGTGCACTGGCTATCAAAGGGGGTGGATCAATCTGGGGAGTGGGCGTGTCTAGCAGACTTGGCCCCAAGTGCAACCAGTAGGGCAAGCGGTGACTCTGCTTTGACCAGCTGCCGCTACTGGGAAGGGATCACCCGTCCACCTCTCAAACGTTCTCATTGATTCAGAGTAGGATTCCTTTGTGCTCCCAGACAGAGGATTTACCTAGTGCTTGTGCAGCTTTAAAAGCAAGCCCAAATTTGGCCCTTTTGGGCACCACTTCAGCATTGCTGGTGCTTTCATATCTCAGTTGGTTTCTGTCTGTGGTGTGGTCAGTTTGTCTGGATTCACATGGTGTTTGACGTTTGCATCGAAACCTCTTTCAGCAGCTGCAGCTCCTTTGTGTTCACTGCAGGATGGGATTTTGCTTGGGGCCGTGGGAGCCTATGACTGGAATGGAGCCGTACTCAAAGAAACCGGCAGTGGAAAAGTCATTCCTCGTCGGGAATTGTATCTCCAAGAATTCCCAGAGGAGCTGAAGAACCATGGAGCATACCTAGGTAAAGAGATCACACCGGACGGCTCTGTTCCCAGACTACATTCATCGTTTTGACATTTTTAGATCGTTTCTGTCAGACTCTTTCACAGCAGACCCCATCGGCCAGTGCTCATAGAAACACCTCTGCCAGCAAAAATAAATTAGGCACCTTGCTGTGCCCCTGGGCTGGGACTGGTCCTGCTTTCAGCAGGAGTTGGATTTGATGACCTCCTGAAGTCTCTTCCAGTCCTAGGAGTCAGTGTGCTTATGCAAGAGAGATACTGGCCCTTGGTCACTGATAAAGCCCACTGAGTATTGAACTAGTGGAGGATGCAAAGTAAAGTCGAAGCCTACAGGAATACACAATAAAAAAGCCATGTAAATTCTGGTGTTCTGATCCACACAGGTCACCAGTGGTTCTCCCTGGGGAGCTTTAAAACACACTGCTGACCTGCCATGGCTAAAGAGGATGTATCTGGTGGGGCAATCAGCTCCATACACGGCTAGTGGAGTGCAGGAATAATAATACACCCGTCCCTCATTTAAAGAGTACTATACTTACGAGTACTCGCTAAAACGAGGGACATGTATACCCACCTATGTTCACTAGATGAGTAAACTTCCCTCGCTAATATGAGCAAGCCTCAGGGTCCCTGGCCGGGGAGCAAGGAGACTCGCATCCCCCAGCAGCCCCAAACTTCCCCCAGTCTTAACCCCCCCACACATCCCTAAACCACCCCCAGCCTTAGATTCCACCCCACCAACCACAGCTCTAAATGGGCCCAGCCTTAGACACTGCTCCTCCTCCCGCAGCCTCTTCACTCGGGCTGCTGGGCTTTGTGGCTCCCCAGCCCTCTTGCTGTCAGCAGGTAACTGTCATTAAAACCAATTAACTCAAGTGTTAAGCTTTCAGCACCTAGACATAAGGTAATTGCTGTCTCTAGTGATAGATCTCTGCCTGAGGCAGCAGTGTCAAGAAACTGCAAATGGCTTCTTTAACAGCCACATGCAGCTTGGAACTGCCCAGCTGGCGACCCTTAACAAATCTAATGGTGACCCATGGTTGGGTCCCAACCCATAGGCTGGGAATCCCTGCTCTCCATACGTACATACATACACTACATCCTATTTCTGGTGCCCAACTCTACAAATACATCAGAAAAGTACCTAAACTCAACTCGTTTATGTCAAGTTACAAGCACTTGGAACAAATTGGAGACTTTTACATGTATTTTAATGGGAATTCAGCGTTACTCTTATGAGTTTTCTCATATGAGCAGAAATTTGGGAACCAGGGGGGTGCTCGTATAGTGAGGGATGAGTGTATATGCCTCGTTTTCAAAATGAAGTCTACTGACTTGAACTACAAGCCGCATGCTGCTCGGAACCAGTCTCTACCTGGCAGGAAGTAGGAGCAGAGATTACACGGTAATAGAGCAAAGATGCCCAAGCTCTGCTCTGTGTGATCAGGAAGATCAGAGGCCCCAAGCACAACATCCTACTCCCAGGAATGGGAGAACATAACAATGGGGCGAGTTGCTACAAGCTGAGTGTCAGGTTGGTCTCACCAGTGCTGTGGTCACTGCACTTGGATGAGAGACAGCCTTTAAATAGCACCACGGCAGCTCCGGTTACAAAAGAATACCCTGCTGCAGTGACTGTGTACAGGGGCGCCGTTTGGCCCTCTTCCTTAATGGCCCCAAATGGATCAGATACGAAAACTGGAACTCTCTGAGAAAAACAGCCCCTGGTATGTCACTCCAGAAAGCAACAAAATTTCATTGGCCCAGGGCCCAAACTGGGCAGTCATGTCCAGGACCGGGGCCAGTAAAAGAGCCCTTCCAAGATTCCCCCGGCATGAGAAATAAGTTGGCATCCTAGTGGATGAGTCCATGCTGAGGACAAACAAGGGAGCTGTCACTGTACTGTAGAGCAGCCTATCTGAGGGTCGGCTGCACATCCAGCAGCTCCAGGATCCGGCTGCAAAGGTTCTATAAAGCTGCCTTTGCCCCCTGCCTCATAACCTTTGTTGAGTGCAAATAAGTGAGTGCCGGGGGCTTGCCTGGTAAAGTTGTACCGACAATTTTTTTGCACACACGAAATACAGGTGTAGTGTCAGAGCCACATGGTGAATTGAGGCCAAAAGAGACCCTCATTCTAACTCCTTTAAGTCTGACTCCTAAATTCCCAGGTTGGAACCTACCCCTATCAACTGGTTCTGAGTGAGAGCCAAAAGCAGAAGGGGCCTTTTCTGCTGTTCTCATTCACATGCTGCTGTCTAACGGGATTTCAGCTTTGGCAGATGGAAATTTGGGGTAACCAGCTGATCTTGCATGATTTCAGGTCCTGAATTGACACCACAACCTGAACCTACATCTTAGTCTTATTTCAACTCCTACCCCAGACCACAGCACCTAAACCTGATCTGAGCCAAATGCCACCTTCCTGACCATCAGTAGTCAACAATAGCACAAAATCTTCATGGGGCACCTTCGAACTAGCAGCTCCAGAAAACTGTCTGGGAGAATTATAAGTGCATTTCTTCTCCAAAACCAGAGTGAGCCCTTGCTCCTTTCCCATTTGTTTTGGAATGGGAGATTGTAATATAAATCCCAGTCAGTTCTCTTTGCCTAAAAATATCTTTTTTCAGATTCCTTGCGAGGTTTTCACTTTAAATCACTCAGTACCAAAAGGGACAGAACCAGAGCTTGGAAATGAAATATCTCACCATTATTTGTCTATAATGCCCTACAGTGCTCCCTAAACTTCTTCTTTGCTAAGTGCGCTCTGAACTTCTGATCAGTGGCCAATCACCTTTAGACCCATAAATACCCTGGGTGGTAAAAGTGGTAGTGCCATCCTTAGCAGTGTGTGCCAGTTTCTCTGTGTTAGTGCTGCAGTCCCCTCACACATCCATAGTAATAAATAGGCTTCCTGCATTTGAATACTGGTTTGTGTGTCAGGCAGTGATCCCTGTAAGTTGAGCGCTTGGGTGGCCACTCAGGAGATGTTAAGGTGCTGCCCAGCTGATTAGTAGAGCACCCTGAGCCACCAGCCTGTGTTTCTATGGTGGTGCACATCTGCGCATGCCTTGGTGCACATAACAAAATTTATTCCACCCGTGGATGGAAACAGAGAGACCATTGTCATCGGGTGTCACTTTTAGCCCTTAGGGAAGCATTTGGGAGTGATTTGTCTCTTTTCTAGCTAACATCTAAAGCTCCCGCCTAGCCCACAAACAATGTACTCATTTAAACAGGGATTTGCTGGATCATGCATGCTACAACTACGGGTGTAGTGATACTGCAGCTACCCCTGGCTTGAAGTGGTTTCCATTATATACAAGATTTACAGTTCAGTTTTAATGGCTTTCAATACCCCCTTTTCAAAAATTGTTCCAGTACTCTTGTGCTAGATGTTGGCTGTGCGTGTGTACTTACTTGGATACCCAACCAGTCCTGATCCACACTTTATATGAAAGTTACATGTTAGCAAATGAGTAGTAGGTGCTAACCCCTTGTATGAGAATGTGTGTTAGAGATGATGATAATAACATCTTCTACTGATGGACTAGGTCAGTGATTTTCAACCTATGGTCGATGGACCCCGGGAGTCTAAGGGTTCTACAAAAGCTTCTTGGTGCCAGAGAACAGTCGTTTTTGATCTGTGGTCTGTGAACGATGTCTAGGATTTCCAAAGTGGTCGTACCTCAATTTGAAAATTTTAGGGGTCTGCAGATGAAAAAAGGTTAAAAACTCCTAGGGTAGATGGTTATAAACATCTTACTGGTGCACTGGACTCTTTAACAATCATTAACAATAGACTAAACGTTTATTAAAACATTGATCACCTATAAACCCTTTCCAAGGTACCAATACATGTACATTTAATAAAAAGTGTGGTCAGGTTCATTAGCAAAATCCAACCCTGCCTTTCCAGCTCACACAGTCGATTAGCTTAGAGCAAGGGTTATAAACTCTGGAGCTGAAGTAAAATCAATCACTGGGATTCAATTGGATTATTCGGAGCAGTATAATTCAGCACCTTTGCCTGGTTTTACGTCCCCTTTCTGTACAAACAACACATCTTCATTTAACTCCAGTATACACTGATCTCCTGAAGCTTTTACTTGTTAGGGTTATTTTTAAAGTGTTCGTGAAGCTAATATTGTCCCTGGAATCACAACTTTCTATAGCACCCATAATTTTGACATTAGATATCACTAAACTCTTTTATACTTGGGCAGTCAACTCAGACCTGGTCTGTGCTCTGCTAGGAGGATTCTTTATATGTCACCACAGTTAGCTGTGCATAATGATGCATCATGGTTTTGTATCCAAATACAGTGTTATGGTTTGTATAATTTTACATCAGCTGTGAAACAGGGTGGCTGTCGGAAAATATAATGGGTTTATTTGCCACTGCAATATTATTCTGGATTTGATTTGCTAGCAGCACCACACCTTGCAAATTCCTGCTAGTATTCTGAATGATCAAGGAGATGGAATGAAGGGCCTGAGCAATATATTTTGGGCACTTCAAGAGATAAGGTTAAAGGTGTTGGGTTTGTTTGAATAACTTTATCTTTTGAGAAATCTTGGTTTCCTGTTTGCTGATCTGGCAGGTGTCTGCAGCTGGGTTAGCAGCCAGGAACTAATTGAAACCAGATGGTCAGCCACCAATGTTGCAATAAAGGGAGAGATTCAAGAAGTGGAGTGGGCGATCAAATGATAAGCATCCATGTGCATACATTCAGACTAGAGATATGGAGTAACTTTTTCATCATAAGAATGATTAACCAGTGGAATTATTTTGCCCAGGGCCTTGGTGGATTCTCTACTACTGATGATTTTTAAACCAAGGTTGAATGTTTTTCTACATGATCTGCTCTAGGAAGTCTTTGGGGGCAGTTTTCAGGCCTGTGTTATACAGGAGATCAGATCAGACAATCACAACACTCTCTTCTGGCCTTGAAAGCTATGATTCTATCTGTCTGCTAAGAGCCAAACAGAAAAACCCTAATCAGGACACTTATTGTCCAGCTAGAAAACACAATATGCAATTGATTTAGCTGCTCTCTGGTATCCAGATGTGTCTGTGTCATTTGTTACATGTGTTCTATATAGCATCCCACCCTGTGCCAGACTCAGAGCCTGGTCATAATTCCCACGCTGGTGGATTCATTTCAAGTTAGTGCTCACCTTGTATTTCTGTGTCTTGTAGGTTACACTGTCACCTCCGTGATGTCACCGAAGCATGAAAGGATATATGTTGCGGGAGCTCCCAGGTTCAACCACACTGGGAAAGCAATTATTTTTACAATGCACAGCAACAGAGATCTAACAATTCACCAGTCTTTGAAAGGAGAACAGGTAAAACAGGAGGGGATGCCTAGGGACAAGCTACAGAGGAGACACCTGAAATAGGACTGATTGAATGCACTGCTGTGTATGGCAGTTCAAATTAGCCTTCCATCCTGATTTATAGTTCTCATCTAGCTAACCCGAGGGACAAAAAGTTAGATCTTCATCAGAGGTAAATGGACCACCACCCCCTGCCCTTTCTCCCCTCTACCCGCACCCGTAGTTCCAACATCCACGAGCCTTGTTTCAATGATTACATTGTTCATGGGCTAGGCAGGGACTTTCAATGTAATCTCCCTTCAGAAGGCTGAAAATTCCTCCCACTCCAAGGCTGTCACCCATGAAGTACTCAGTTCTGTAGAAATACAGGTCAGACATGTGGCGTGCTTGTTTACATTCCAACCACTTCCTCCTTTCCGGATCTTTCAGATCGGCTCCTACTACGGAAGCGAAATAAACTCCCTCGACGTCAACGGTGATGGAATCACAGATATTCTGTTGGTCGGTGCCCCCATGTACTTCAGTGAAGGCCGTGAGCGGGGGAAGGTGTACGTCTACACTTTAAAAGAGGTAATTAAGCTGTCATTGTTCATTCTTTTTCTCTTTCCCCAGAAGAGGCTTTGGAGTAGCCAGTGCTTTGATTCTCTTTCCTCAAACATGGGTGTCCTCTGACATGACCCTCGCCTGGCCCTGGGCGTTCTGCTAGGATTTGGGAACGGTCAGCATTGGTCACCGTTCTCAGGCTGATGCAGCCACTGCTGTGGGAGAATGTCAGTGTTCTGACAAGGGGAACACTCCCTTCCTGATGCAAATGGAAGAAGGTTGGTGAGAGCAGGCAGAGGAGTGCAGCCAGCCTGCTTCTGTGGAGAGGCAGATGCCCTGGACAGAGGCCCTTGCTCTGCTCAGGCAGACAGCGCCGGATCTCTCTGGGTGGCCAGGCTGATGGATGGGATGTCCTCTCTGCTTGGACACCACGGGTCCCTCTCTGGCTGGAGGGGTATTTTCCAGCTCAGGTTGAGATACATGTACTAGATTTGGTGGCGTCAGCCTGATACAACTAGCAGCATAACCATGGCAGGATGGCTGCTGGGCTGAGTGAGCCACTCAAGGACCTACCTAAGAGTTCAGATGGGACTGTACTTGGCTGGCTAGACCCTCTGCCATGATAACACTCCTGTTCTTAGCACTCTAGTTCAGTCAGACCGAGTGTGGGTGTGTCTACCAGAGCTGTTTACCCAAGTGCTGTGCCCATACACCCTAGATCAGGGGTCAGCAAACCCTGGCACAGGTGCCAAGAGTAGCACACGACTGAATTTTCATCGGCACGCAAGGCAGGAGTCAGTCCCGCTCCTCCTCCACCATGCAGCCGGGGGCTTGCTCAAAATCATGCCACCTGTTGATCAGCAAGAGACCAGCTGATGCCACAAACCACCAGCTGAACAGTAAAGCTCTGCACCTTCATTTATTCATTAATGAAGCTGTTGTCAGTAGGACTACTGGTGACTTTAAAAAGTATCACCAGCACTCGGACCGCACGTAGAGGTCAAAAGGTCAAATTTTGGCACTCTGCCTCGGAAGGGTTGCTGACCCCTGCCCTAGATGTACCCTAAGATAGGCAAACCTGTCTGCTCAGCTGGTCAGGCAGAGGTATTGAACATCCCAGGGCTCCTGGTCTGCACACAGGGATGGAGAGGGACATGTATTCGGCTGGGGCAGGCAGCATGGGTGGTGTATTCTCCCACAGCTGCGCTGTCTCAGCCGTGGTCATAGAAGCCAAAGTTCTCACATGTGATATTTGTCAGAGAAATCAAGGGATACGACTGGGCCTCGGAGGGGCCAGGAGGGGCTACTTCAGACCGGAACCACCCTGTCCATCTGGAAATGGCACTTGAGTCCCTCCATAGGGCTCTGAGCTGGCTCCTGTCATTGTCCATGGAAATATACACACGTCACTAGGCAGTGGATTGGGCCCTCACTGTTGGTGGCATATTGCACAGGGTGTCCCAGTCTGCTGTCTTGCCAGTAGTACCCAGGGTGGGGGACGTGGTCTCTTGGGCTGGATGCAGAGCCATGGCTCATACACACCTGGCTTGTTCCAAAGTGCAGCCAGACCGCCTTGAAAAGTGTCATTTGGCATCTTTCATCACAATCTGTAAGAGAGGCAGAGCTTGGGATCCCATCTTGGCTATGGCTGCTGCTAGGCTTGGAAGGAGATTCCCTCTTTTCCTTCTTTATAGACTGTTCTGGTTTTCTGATGCCAGCGCAAGGCATCTAAGCCACCCTGAACAGAAGCTGTCCTGTTCCAGGCTCCCTTTCAGCTGGTTTCCTGCCAAACCCATTTGCATACCCTCTCAAAGACAAAACGAGGAAATGGATTATCTTTGCCTATGGGAGGATGTGTGTTCTGGCTACTGGCCCCTTCCTCCAGCTCTTATTCTGGGGACAGCTTCTGGGGCCTGATTGAAATCCCATTTGAATCCAGAGAAAGAGTCCTGTTTCATCAGAGGGTTGTGTATCAGGCCTTTGGGGCACCAGAGTCTCCTGGCCAGACGTTGTCCTTCTGCCACTTCCTCACAGATGGTCCCTTGGGACACAGACAGTATTTTCCGCTTCCCAGAGTCCTGGTGCCTTTGGAAGGGTGCTGCTGCCCTACCTTTATGGGAGAGCCCTACAGAATCCAACAAAGAACAAACCATTTCCTTTTCCATTTTGAAAAACCATATTCTGGATGTTAACAGGAAATGATACGCCTGCCATTGAAGCCATAGGATTGTGAGATGGTAACAAGGGTTCCAACCGGTTGAAGAAGGATTGTGTTCTGTACAGACTTCGTGGTTCTAGAATTAAATCCCATTTTCCTTCTAAAGAACTTTCTAACTGCTATGGAACTTTCCATTACAGCCTGTCCACTTTTAGCCTGAGTCTGTAAAGTGCAGAGCCTCCACAAAGATTGTTATGGTGGGGACTAGGGGGAGGGGACTGACTGAGCCTTCTCGTCATCGTTGATGAGGAAACGATAGTTGCTGGGTCAAAGCATTAGGGCTCTGGCATCACCTGATCTTCGGTGCCTGAGAGGAATATGCAAATACCTTAAGGCTGGCTATTGAGGGCCTCACCATACCTTTGGGGATGCTTGGCCTCTCAGAGGCCGCCTGCTGTTTTTGCGTGTGTTGTGGGTGTGGTTGCACAGCTTTGCCTGTTGCAATGGGTGTTTCACAGTCTTAAGCAGACCTTTGATCCCATTATTCAAGCAGGTAATTGAATGAGAAGCGGGGAAATAAATGAACGTGAGTCTTTGTCGTAGAATTTGCTGGCTACTTGTTGATTCATTGTGGGAAAGCCTCCTCTGATAACATTTCAGAATTATGCTGCCCTCCTTGTTCGGGAAATTGTTTGCAGATTGCACTATCTCTGTGATGATTTCCTCTGGGATTCCAAACTCTCTGAGGAAATGACCAGAAATAGTCTCCATGGAAAGGAAGAGCCATTCCTCCTCCTCCTCTTGGACCTCCTCTTGGCTTTCACAAGAGCTAAAATCTTGGCACCGCTGAAAAAAAGCCATAAACTCAGGCTGGTTTTCATTGACAGGGCAATGGTGAAATTAGTTCTCCCACACTGTGACTGAGTGCTGCCTTAATCACAGTATACCGGGAAGTGCTGTTCAGGTTGAGATACAAGCATTTTAGCATGAAAGCCGATGATTTCTTTTCACAGAACTCAGTAGCAAATGTTGCATTATTTCCATGAACCCAAACTAGAATTAGCAGTAAGTATTGTGTGTGGTAACTTTATGTAACCGCCAAGAGGAATGTTACACTGAAAAAAGAACACTCAAGCAACGCCTTTTGGTCTCCATTTCTTTTTGCCCTGTGATATAAGGAAGCCTGTAAATAAGTGGTTAGGATTTTGTAACAAATGTCCCCGTCTCTGAAAAGAGCAAGTTGTGCACTTCTGGCTCAGTGAAAACTATAAACAGAGGCACTTTCCCTGCATTTTAACTCTTAAGAATTAGAGATTAGACATTAACTGGAAGGATCCCTGGCAAGGGAAATAGCTCCCTCCCACTCTCCATCAAATGCCCGAACCTGCTGGCTTTCAAGACCCAGTGGAAGGCTCAGTTAGGCTCCCAGGCTTCCTGGGCTTTGCTTTGTGACATGGTTAAGTGGATAGGTTGATAAAGGTTTGCACAATGTGGCCAGTTGTTTTCCTTTGTTTAAGGCAGACAGCATACCTGGCGGTCACAGCAATGGGTGCATAAAACTGAACTAAGAGAAATAATGCTGAGTAAATAAACAGTATTAGTCTGACCAAGTGAGGCTCTGTGAAGTTGCAGGGGAAATTTCAGCCAATGTATTCACACAATTTTCTTGACTTGCTTTTGTGCCCTTTTTTAATTTGGGGGGAACATTGGCAATGTAGCAAAGCTGGTTGTTTTCACAGGGCAAATTGTTTCCCTTGAAATAGGCTCATTGTCACTCTGAAACTTGACAATCACAGCACCTATTTTGAATTTGCAATGAAATGCAAGGCCGTTCAGAGCTGCAGCTGTGCTGTGCTTACACATTCTACCTCAGCCTCATCAGCTGCAATACGCAGGGCTCTGCCCAGCTGTGGAATCCCTAGCCCCACCATGTCCCCCAAAAAACCACAGTGCACAGGGCTGAAACGAGCTCCCAGCACACAACAGGGCTGTGCTGCACACAGTGAGTGAGCATACGCCCGTACCTTTCAAATCCTACGTCTCTCCTATGATAGAACAGGAGGCAAAATTTGTCCCCAGAAGAGCAGATCTCAGAGTTGTGTCTGTATACAATATTTGTTTGTGCAGAACCCCTTGCACCTAAAGAGCTCCAAGTATCTGATGATAATATGATACATATTAACGAGTTAAGCTTTATAACACATCTATGAGAAAAGTAAGTGATCTTGCCCCTATTTTACATATCAGTCAGCTGAGGTAGAAAAAAATCTAAGTGACTCATCCAAGGTGATAAAGTCAATGTTTGGGCAGGTCAAAACAAGAGTCTAGGGGTCCAGATTCTCTTTTCTGCCCAGCAGTCTAAATTCTTGGTCTTCTTAGTCACAATAGACAGCAATATCTGTGAAACTTTCTTTCTTTCTCTCTTTCCATGGTTCTCCACACTTCACTATCTGAGCTCCTTGCAGTCACAGAATCTTAGAACACTAGAACTGCAAGGGACATCAAGAGATCATTAAATCCAGTCCCCTGTCCTCACAGCAGGCCAAGCATCATCTACACCATCCCTGATAGGTGTCTGTCTAACATGCTCTTAAATATCTCCAGTGATGATTCCACAGCCTCCCTAGGCAATTTATTCCAGTGTTTAACCACCCTGACAGTTAGGAAGTTTTTCCTAATGTCCTACCTAAATCTCCCTTGCTGCAGCTTAAGCCCATTTCTTCTTGTCCTATCTTTAGTGGCCAAGGAAAACAATTTTTCTCCCTCTTCCTTGTAAACCTCTTTTAGGTACTTGAAAACCTCTATCATGACCCCTCTAAGTCTTCTCTTTTCCAAACTAAACAAGCACAATTTTTTCAAACTTCCCTCATAGCTCATGTTCTCTAGATTTTAATCATTCTTGTTGCTCTTCTCTGGACCTTCTCCAATTTTGCCATGTCTTTCTAGAAATGTGGTGCCCAGAACTGGACACAGTACTCCAGTTGAGGCCTAATCAGCATTGATGTCCTTGATATCTTTTCACCTCACAACACTTGTAATATTATCCCCATTTTACAGATGGGGAATGGAGGCACAGTGTGGCAAGGTGACTGGTCCAAGGTAACATAGAATGCCTGTGGATTTTCTGGGTCTTCTCCCTTTTTCGGGTGCAATCATTAGTTAGGCTTGATAAGAGAGTGTTTATTTTTTCTGTGGGTTTTTTGGGAGTTGGTTGATTGGTTGTCTCATGATCTGGAGATGTCAAATTCCTCCATGTTCATTTCTGTTTCTCCTTCTCCTTTGAAGGACCGCTTTGTTTTCCACGGAGCACTGAATGATTTGCAGAGCTACCAGAATTCTAGGTTTGGCTCTTGCATTGCCTCTGTTCCTGATCTGAATCAAGACTCCTACAATGATGTTGTCATTGGTGCTCCTTTGGAAGATGACCACCAAGGAGCAATATATATCTTCCATGGCTTTAAAGAAGACCTCCAGAAGATGTATAAGCAGGTACAGTTTCCCTTGTCCCGTGGTTTACCCAATCATGAGTTAGAAGAATTGTAATTTTCTGTCAGTTTATGGCCCCTTCTTGCTGACGGAAGAGTACATTTAGTGTTAATGAGAATCAGGTCCTGGAAAAGGGGACAACAGGGTTTGGAACAGTTTGTAGAAGCTTGACAGTATTTGGAACATAATAGTGCCTCAGATATTTGCAAGCCGGGAGTGATGTCAATTCATCACTTACTAGCCATTTTGTTTTCACTTCCATTTATTTTACACTTGAGTCCCCCAGGGAGATTTTGCCAACAGGGCTAGCAGTTTTTGTGCTCCTGAAAGTAAGCAGTGGCAAGAGACAGTAGTATCATATCCTTCCTTGGTCAACTTTTATGGGCAAGACCTATTCCTGATGCCTTCCCTTGTGTAGGGAGGGAGTCCCTGGCCTCAGTTTGCCAGAAGCTGAGAATGGGCACCAGAGGGTGGATCACTTGATGATTACCTCTTCTGTCAGGGGCAACACATGGAGGGGCACCAACGTTTATACTCCTCCTGCCAATGTTGAGGTGGGGAGGGGAAAGAGTCCAGTAGTCAGTGGTACCAGAGCCTGGAGTCATAGTCCCATGCCTGGGGCTCAGCTGCCAGCCCTGTGCCCAGATCCACTGTCCAAGAGACTTAGGCTTAGTCTACACTATCACAGAAGATCTACCTACTCAGGGTCAATCTTCCAGCGTTTGATTTTGCACACCCAGGAAATGACAACATCGACCCCTGTGCTCCTTGCAAGAGATGAGTAATAAGGAAGGTCTGGGTAGGTTAAAGGTCTAGAGAACATGAGCTGTGAGAGAAGACTGAAAGAACTTGGCTAGTTTAGCTTAGAAAAGAGAAGACTGAGAGGGGACATGATCATGGTTTTCAAGTACCTAAAAGAGGATTACAAGGAGGAGGGAGAAAAATAGTTCTCCTTGGCCTCTGAGGATAGGACAAGGAACGATGAGCTTAAACTGCAGCAAGGGAGGTTTAGGCTGGAAATGAGAAAAAACTTCCTACCTGTCAGGGTGGTGAAACACTGGACTAAATTGCCTAGGAAGGTTGTGGAATCTCCATCACTGGAGATAGTTAAGAGCATGTTAGACAGACATCTGTCATGAATGGTGTAGATGGTGCTTGGTCCTGCCATGAGGACAAGGAACTGGACTCAATGACGTCTTGAGGTCCCTTTCAGTTCTAGTGTTCTCTGATTCTAAGGTTGAAGGGAGAAATGCTTCTGTCGATCTTTCCCTGTTAGGAGAGAGAAGTTAGCCCAGCATAGCTACATCAATTTATCTGCTGTTGACTTCCATGTCTCGTATCGACATACCGTTAGCCCTCCAGCTCCTCATGAGGAGAGGTGGGAGCTTAGGGGAAGAGATGGGGCAGAGCAGGGAGGAAATGGCTGTAGAGACAACGATTGGAGAAAGAAGGCTGACATTGGTTGGATATGTTGTATGGATGTCAAGAAACATGGCATTAGACAGAGGGGCAGTAGTTTGTCTCATGAGTCCCAAGGCACAAGAGCAGATCATAATAACAGCTGTAGAATAGCCATGCTGGAAACGTGAGTGGATTTCTTTTTGTGGTTTTTAGAGAATAGCGGCAGCAGACCTTCTTCCGGGCCTGATGTATTTTGGATGCAGTATCCACGGGCAACTAGATTTAAATGAAGATGGCCTCATAGACCTAGCAATTGGCTCACTTGGGACAGCTGTGCTTTTATGGTAGGTTATGTGTCATTTTGTTACTGCCTGCTCACTAAAGTACATTGAAATATGCTGTCATTTAGGGGACACATTGGTCTGTAAAAATCTGACCAATGTTGTACTCGTTAAAAGACTGACTATAGTATTCCACAGTAATCATTTAACCCACTGAAGCTTGGAAAATTTTATTTTGATTTGTTTGTGATTGTACAGATATCACATTTTTGTATTGTTATCAATTCATATTTTCAGTTTTGCAAAACTATGGGTTGTCAGAATTGTTTTATCTTTTAATTTTCACAGTAGTGGGAAATCGTAGGGTGGGGCCTGACAATAATTGTTTAAAGACAGTAGTAATTAGGAATCAAAAAGTTAAAGCTTTATAATCATTAAATCCAAATTGTCAATTTCACTTGTCAAAATATACGATGTAATTATACTTAAATTCTTGTTAGCTCTGAAGTAGCATTTTTCTTACTTTGCCTATCTGTAAATTTTAGTTATCATTAATGGAAAGATTTTGTTGTTGGCCTATGTGTAGTGTGAAATCAATAATTCTCAACATTTGCCAATAAAGATCTAATCTTCCAAGCTTAAATACACTGAGGAAGCAGTAAGGGTTCTGGGCCGTTCCTGTAGAATGGTATTGAAAATGTATTGTGCATGAAACAATGTTAAAACATCACTGAATTTTCTAATTCCCCACGAGTTTCAAACAAAACTCAAGCTTAATGTTGTTTCCCAAAGCTCTTTGGGTTTTATTTTGTTAACAAATGAACACTTCAGAGCATTACTTAATGCGTGAAAAGCACCATGAGGGCAGAGACAGGCTGACAATTGATGTAAACGAGCATAGTGAGGTGGCTATAACCTTTTTATAGCACTTGGGGGTCTGTACAGAAAAGCACTACCTACTTGCGAAGAATCAAATTCTCCTCTCAGTTCTGAGTTTGCAATTCCATAGAAGCCCCAGGGACGGTAGAGGAGAATTTGGCCGTGAGTTTGGTAGTGTTCTTCTTCACCTACCTGTCTGCAGATACTTCTCTTCTGAATCTCATTTGAAGACTGATCATTGTGCAATAGAGACCTGCAGTCTGTGGCACCTGGGTTGTCGCTCAGGGCCAGGCTTATTTAGATGTAACCCGTATGACACTGCCCCAAGTCACATTCTCATTCCGCACAGTTCTCCTGGTCAGTTCTCATCCTGTCCCAGTTCCAGTTCGTCACTTGATCCACTTCAGGTGCCTGCATTCACTCCCCCGCTGGTGCCTTTCTCCTCCATTGCCTCCTTGGAACGCCTGTATTACAGAGGCTGGCACATGGAGAGGGAAATGTTGCAGCTCTGGGAGGGGGTGTCATATACCAGCAGGAGGAAGCTGGTGTGGTTTGAGCTATGCAGGAGTGAGAGGAAGATAGATGGGATGCTTCACATCTTACAGGGAAGCCCTGCAAAAACCTGTGTGATCACCTGTTTACTCTCCAAAGGCAAGTCACAGCCCTGCAGTAGAACTCACGTGCCTGCTTCCCGCCCTAGGTCCCGCAGCGTTGTGCAGGTCAATGCCAGCGTTCGGTTTGAGCCATCCAAAATCAACATCTTCAACAAAGACTGCAAGCGAAACGGGAAGGATGCCACCTGCATGGCTGCGTTCGTCTGCTTCACTCCGGTCTTCCTCTCAGCTCATTTTCAGACAGCGAGTGTGGGTAAGTGAAGGCTCCTGCTCTGATGCTGCTGTTGCTCTGATGAACATCAACCTTTTCATTCATCGTTACCTGCCCTGCACTGGTAAGAGCTCTGCCAAGCCATTCCTGTCTATTAGCAGAAGTGGAGCTGGAGAGGAAAAATTGCTAAGAGCATTTTATAGGTGGAAGATAACACTAAACTCGTGTGCTTGATCTCTTGCCCATTCTCAACCTATGCCCCCCCATGCCTTTTCAACCAGCATACTTACAAGTGGATGTGCGAGACCTTTAATGCTACCACTACTCAGTGCAGGGAGCTTCACCTACCATGTAACCCTATTAGCTCCTCTGTGTAACCTCTGCTCACCCCCCCACTGCAGTGCCAAGTCAGTAGGTGCCTGTTTTCTTAAGAACTATTCCGGTCCTTGGGGAGATTAGCATGGTTAACTCTCACTGACAAGCAGAAAATGAAAGATATTAGAAATTATAGAACACTAGAACTGGAAGGGACCTTGAGAGGTCATCAAGTCCAGCCCTCTGCCTTCACAGCAGGACTAAGTATCATCCAGAACATCCCTGATAGGTGTCTGTCTAACTTGGTCTTAAATATCTCCAGTGGAGATTCCACAACCTCCCTAGGTAATTTATTCCAGTGTTTAACCATCCTGACAGTTAGGAAGTTTGTTTCCTAGTATCCAACCTAAACCTCCCTTGGTGCAGTTTAAGCCCATTACTCTTTGTCCTATCCTCAGAGGCCAAGGAGAACAATTTTTTCTCCCTCTTTCTTATAACCCACTTTTAGATACTTGAAAACCGCTATCATGTCCCCTGTAAGTCTTCTCTTTTCTAAACTAAACAAGCCCAGTTCTTCCAGTCTTCCCTCATAGCTCATATTCTCTAGACCTTTAATCATTCTTGTTTCTTTTCTCTGGATCTTCTCCAGTTTCTCCACATCTTTCTTGGTATGCGGTGCCCAAAACTGGACACTAAACTCCAGCTGAGGCCTAATCAGTGCGGAGTAGAGCAGAAGAATGACTTCTCGTGTCTTGCTCACAGCACTCCTGTTCGTGCATCCCAGAATCGTGTTTGCTTTTTCTGCAACAGCATCGCACTGTTTATTCATATTTAGCCTGTGGTCCACAATGGCCCGTAGATCCTTTTCTGCAGTACTCCTTGCTAGACAGTCGCTTCCCATCCTGTATGGAATTCCTGAGTGGAGTACTTTGCATTTGTCTTATTTAACTTCATCCTATTTACCTCAGATCAGTTCTCCCGTTTGTCCAGATCATTTTGAATTATGACCCTGTCCTCCAAAGCAGTTGCAACCCCTCCAAGCTTGGAGGAAACTTTCTAAGAGTACTCTCTATGCCAGTATCTAAACCATTGATGAAGATATTGAACAGAACTGGTCCCAAAACAGACCCCTGCGGAACCCCACTTATTGTGCCCTTCCAGCATGATTGTGAACCATTAATAACTACTCTCTGAGAATGGTTATCCAACCAGTTTTACACCCATCTTATAGTAGCCCCATCTAAGTTGTATTTGCCCAGTTTATTGATAAGAAGATCATGCAAGATTATATCAAATACCTTCCTAAAGTCTAGGTTAACCACATTCACCACTTCTCCTTTATCCACAAGACTTGTTATCCTGTCAAAGAAAGCTAACATGATTTGTTCTTTCCAATCAATACTGGCCTCACCTTATTTTCTTCCAGATGTTTGCAGATGAATTCCTTAATCACTTTCCCCATTATTTTTCCTGGCACAAAAGTTAAACTGACTGGTCTGTAAATCCCTGGGTTGCTCTTATTCCCCCTGTTATAGATGGGCACTGCATTTGCCCTTTTCCAATCTAATGGAATCCTTCCCGTCTTCCATGACTTTTCAAAGATGACAGCTAATGGTTCTGATACTTCTTCTATCAGCTCCTTGAGAATTCGAGGATGCATTTTATCAGACCCTGGTGATTTGCAGACATTTAACTTTTCTAAATAATTTTAACTTGTTTTTTTTTTATTTTATCTTCTAAACCTACTCCCTTCCCACTAGCATTCATTCTGTTAGGCATTCCTTCTTCAGACTTCTTGGTGAAGACTGAAACAAACAATTATTAAGCACCTCTGCCATTTCCATGTTTTTTGGTATTTTTTCTCCCTCCTCACTGAGCAGGGGTCCTGCCCTGTCCTTGGTCTTCCTCTTGCTTCTAATGTATTTATAGAATGTCTTCTTGTTACCCTTTATGTCTCTAGCTAGTCTGAACTCATTTTGTGCCTTTGCCTTTCTAATCTTGCACCTGTGTACCTGTATTGTTTGCTTATATTCAGTCTCTGTAATTTGTCCTAGTGTCCACTTTTTATATGACTCCTTTTTGTTTTTGAGATAATACAAGATCTCCTGGTTAAACCAAGGCAGTCTTTTGACATACTTTCTATCTTTCCTATGCAACGGAATAGCTTGCTTTTGGGTCCTTAATAATGTCCCTTTGAAAAACTGCCAACTCTCTTCAATTGTTTTTCCTCTTAATCTTGCTTCCCATGAGACCTTACCTACCAGTTCCCTGAGTTTACCAAAATCTATATTCCTGAAATCCATTGTCTTTGTTTTGCAGGTCTCCCTTCTACCATTCCTTAGAAACACAAACTCTATGATTTCATGGTCACTTTCTCCCAGCCTGCCTTCTACTTTCAAATTCTCAACCCGTTCCTTCCTATTTGTTAAAATTGAATCTAGAACGGCTTCCTGACCGTAGCTTTTTCAGCCTTCAGAAATAAAAACTTTATTCAGTGCAGTTCAAGAACTTATTGGACAGTCTGTGCCTCGCTGTGTTAGTTTCTCAGCATAAGTCTGGATAGAGGTCATAGAGTCCAAACCCCTCCACTCATAGCAGGGCCTAGCCCCATCTACATCACCCCTGATAGATGCTTATCTAGCCTGCCCCTAGGAACTTGAAAGCTGTTGTCATGGAATGCATTTAAGACACAAACAAAGATCAAGTCTACAACCCCTGGTTTTCAAGGCCAGGGCACTAACTCCTCAGCATAACAGAAAGATAGAGCAACAATTACATGTGCATGTTTTATTAAAGAAAATAACCTAGGTTGGAAAACATGCTGAGGTTCTCAGGACGGTGACATAGTGGGAGTAATGAGATCCCAGCCTCCCCAAAAAATTTGCCGTCAAGCAGCGGGGTTACTATACAGCACTTGTTCTGAGCACAGATAAATTCCTTGGGAAATGACCTCTGCTCCAAGATCTTTGTAAAGACCAGGAAGCAAAGGCAGCTAAGTTGCAGAGTTAAGTCTCCTACCCTGGCTACTGCTCTGCTCTGGGACATCCTGGCTTACAAAGGAGGTTCTCCTAAAAATATGCTGTGGGAATTGTCACCATTCTTGTACTGTCTGTGCATGTGAGTCTGCTGCTTTGCAGGCCATATGCATCCATACTTGGCTAATATCACAAAGATCTTTTATGAGTTGGTCAATTGTGCTTGGCTTTAAAACTCCGTACATTACTATGACCTGCAGTATACACACAGGGGCTACGTCTACACTAGCCCCAAACTTCGAAATGGCCAATAGAAAATGGCCATTTCAAAGTTTACTAATGAAACGCTGAAATGCATATTCAGCGCTTCATTAGCATGCAGGCTACCGCAGCACTTCAAAATTGACGCGCCTTGCCACCGCGCGGCTCATCCCAACCGGGCTCCTTTTCGAAAGGACCCCGCCTACTTCGAAGTCCCCTTATTCTTATGAGCTGATGGGAATAAGGGAACTTCGAAGTAGGCGGGGTCCTTTTGAAAAGGAGCCGCGCAGCGGCGAGGCGCGTCAATTTCGAAGCGCCGCAGCCGCCCGCATGCTAATGAAGCGCTGAATATGCATTTCAGCGCTTCATTAGTAAACTTTGAAATGGCCATTTGTATGGCCATTTCGAAGTTTGGGGCTAGTGTAGACACGGCCAGGATGTCCATGACTCAACTAGAATCAACAGGAAATAAAAGCAGCATAGCCTACAGTCAGTGCTCAACAATGTACAGCAAAATATTATGGCAGGGTCTTATGTTATGAGTGAAACCAAGCCCCCAGTGATTCCCACTGATTTCACTGGGGCCAGGATTTCCCTCAAAGCCGATAATCTGTAAGTCACTCTGTAATTGAGAGCTTGCAGACCAGGGTGGCATAGAAATATGATGGAAATCAGGGGAGATGCAGAAGCTTATATCCCACATGTATAGTGCAGTGCTGCTGAGAGACAAAGAGAACAAGACAAGAAAGAGGTTGAATTCAGAATGTCTCAGATTTTGGATGCTCCAATCTATTATTAGCATGTACTAGTATAGCATGTGGTCCTAGCCTAGCACTAACACAAACCCTTTGGGGTTTGGGGTGTTTTTTTGTGGTGTGTGGAAGGGAGAATGTACAATAATATTTAAAATGAAAAATGATCTCTCACGAAGTATGTAAGGAATGAAAGGCAAAATACAAGGGTGCTTTCAGAACCAATACAGTGCATCATGTGGCTAGAAATGAAAAAAGGTATAAACCATCTGTGCATTATTACTCCATGTCCTGAAATGACCCAGTCACAAGGACTGCATCTATGTTGAGCTGTGCTGCCAGCAGCTTGATGCAAATGAGCAGTCTCAAAAATGCAATGGTTGGTCATTTGCATATTTGTATGGCTAATTTGCATATTGACGCAAGCTTGCCCTGCTGGCAGAGGCTGCTGTCTGCAGAAAGCAAGCAGTGTACACATGGTTCTGCTGGCAAAAACCCCCTTTGTAGGCAGACCCTTATCCCTGATTTTTTACAGGCATAAGGGGCTACCGCCAAAAGTTATCTTTAATCCTCTGAAATAGAATCTTTGATGAGCTCTACTGCTGACACTTTGACACTCTGCATGGACAAGATAAAGCTGTTCATTTTATTCTGGTGAGAAGATATTGATTTGTGCTTTAGGAAAGGAGGAAGCAGGGCTGGGGCTTTGCCCCATAAAAACGTAAGGCTAGAAAGAAATCAGAATAAATTTTTTTCCCTTCTCAGGGTTAAAGTACAATGCCACCATTGACGAGCGAAGGTACACGCCACGGGCCCATCTCGATGAAAATAGTGACCGGCACACTCATAGGCTGGTCACATTGTCTGCAGGACAAGAACACTGTGACAAGCTGCATTTTCATGTCTTGGTAAGTATGAATGGGATCAAACTTAGAGAGTCTCCTTGTAATCCATGGAGTGGCTCAGTGGGAGTTAGATCCGGCCAGGTAAAAGACTTCTGATCGGCAAGGATCTTCATGCAAAGTAGAAACACAGGAAGCAGACAGTGAGGCCAAGAGGAAGGGCCTCATGTACGTTGCATGGCAGGAAACCGTTGACTGCTTAAGGGCAGTTGGGCCACATCCCCTCGCCAGCTCCACAGCCTAGGAAACATTAAGCAAGTGCATAAGCCTTAGGAGGGGCACATTCACTTTCCACACCTCATATTCCCATCTAGTTGGTGTCATCTCCCACCGTGCTTCAGTTTTAGAAACCTGTTCTCCCAGCCCCTTTTCTTCTCCGCATTTAAACTGTGTGTGTTTGGTGTTTAAACTTGAAAGATGCTCCAGGTGTTACGTATTAGTGTTATGTACTAAGCGCTGAGCATTAGTGGCAGCTGTGCTCATTTAGAAATCATCTCATACTAAACACCTTGCTTTATAGTCTACAGAAGAGTAATATTGCAGCAGCAATAAAACAGATCACAGATATTTTATCTAATGGAGTCTGTGATTTCACATGTATTCTTTACCTGCTTTAAAATATTAGTTGAGACTTCTGTAGCAATGTACCAGATATATAGCCATACCACATTGGCCAAGTTTTGTTCTCCTTTACACCTTTCTGTATTCAGAGTAACTCTACTGGTTTAAATGTAGTTATTTTGGATTTACACCAGTATAAGGGGCAAAATAAGAGGTCTGTGTAAGTGATGATGAGTGAACTGCAGCAAGGGAGGTTTAGGCTGGATATTAGGAAGAAGTTCCTAACTGTCAGGGTGGTCAAACAGTGAATAAATGGCCAAGGGAGGCTGTGGAATCTCCATCACTGGAGATATTTAAGAACAGGTTAGATAGATGTCTATCAGGGATGGTTTAGATAGTACTTGGTCCTGCCATTGGGGCAGGGGGCTGGACTCGATGGCCTCTCAAGGTCCCTTCCAGTCCTAGTGTTCTATGATTCTATGATCCTATGAAACCAGGCTAAGCTTTATCTGCACAGCCGGCTTTATTATCGCTGGCTTTAATGTGGTTAAGGATGAAAACCTACACTGAGTAAGCTGCTGAGGTTTTACTGCTGCTCAGTCTCCTATGTGAGCCAGCAGGGGGCCTGAATGCCTCCCAATCCCTGGTTATTATTTTCTTAAATTTCTTTATTGTTTCAGTGCTGTCATCTATGAAATTCATACCTGGCTGCTTTGATCACTTTTGAGGACCAGTCCCAATAGTTCTGAATCAGAACAAACACCCACAGTGATTTTGATTCAGGACCAAATGTTTTCATTTTCCTTCCCAGACGTTTTCAGTTTTCCTACCAAGTGACTCCCCTTGCTCTTGACATAGAAGCCAATTAAACTTTTGCACAACCGAGCTCAGCCAAGAAAAAAATATGACTGGCAGTTACACCCAAATGGAACTAGATCTAAACAAAAGCGTAGATCCAAACACCCTCCAATTCTGGGGAGCTTAGATCCTGGTCTGGAGTTAAAATTCACATCTAGCTGGGCCAAATCACCAGCTTCAAACTTCTGTGAAATTTGGGAAAGTTTGCTACTGCAGTTTGAAGCTGAGTTTGTGATCTGCATTCATTTCTGCCCATTAGTTGCTCTCTGGCATTATTTTCTAGCGCTAGATGTCCAAAACACACACACACACACACACACACACACACACACACACACAACGATATTAAACATCTGCACGCACATGCACGCGCACACACACACAAGACCATATTAAACATCTGCACCTTTATGTCTGATCCTCAGCAAGGCCAGACAGCATGTGCCTCTCTGTACACAGTTGTTACGGTTTGAAAAACCTGGCATGGTACAAACAATCGCTCTTTGTGATGATCAACTGTTTCAAAGCAGATGTTCTGCATTCCTATGCACCCCTTGAACTCCTACTCACACGTGCCTAACTTCTCGTTTTATGGGTTGGGGACGTGCATGCAGACTCAGAGCAAGTAAGTGACTGTGTTTGCTATATCACCTTTGTAATCTCCTCCAGTTGTAAGGCAAAAGAAGACAAATGCAAAATGGGTGTGATACATTTACCCTGTAAATATTTATTCCACCAAGTTTCAGTTTGACTTCTGAGACTGTTCATTTTAGAAAAGAGATGAGTAAGGGGAATCTGACTGAGGTCTACAAAGTCAGGAATGTGTGGAGAAAGTGAGTGAAGAAGTGTTATTACCCTTTCACATAATACAGGGGTCACCCAATGACATTATGAGATGGCAGAGGTACAACAAACATAAGGAAGGGCTTCTTCCCACAGTGCACAGTCTGCCTCTGGAACTCATTGCCAGGACATGTTGTGAAGGTTTGAAAAAGAATTAGACAGTTCCCAACAGATACATCCAGCAATGGCTATTAGCCAAGGTGGTTAGGGACACAACTGCGTACTTAAGTCTCCCTAAACCTCTGGCTGCCAAACGCTGGAACTCAACAACAAGGATCAAATCACTTAAAATTGCCCTGTTCCGTCTATCCCTCTGAAGCACGTGACACCAGCCACTGTCCAAGACAGCAGACTTGGCTAGATGGAACCCGGGGCCTGTGCCAGTGTGGCCATTCTTATGTTCTTGTTTTCTCTGTCTCTAGGACACCGCAGACTATGTGAAGCCTGTGACCTTTTCAGTCGAATATGGACTGGAGAATCCCATCGACGGTCCCATGATGGAGGATGGTTGGCCAACTGCGCTCAAAGTCTCGGTACGTAATGGCCACAGCCCTTGGAGAAAAGTACCCTGTGTGGGATATTCCGCGGCAATAGTACGTACTGCTCATCCAGAGCACCTCTCGCCCGAGGTTTCAGAGATCTTTATGGAGGTGGCTAAGGTTTATTCTCATTACAAATAAGGAAACTGAGGCACCGACAGGCTGCACGAGTGGCCCAAGGACACAGGGTTTGTCGACCCTTTGAGCAGGCACTGTGACTCCCAGCTCAGGGAGACATGTTCTTGCTGGGATAATGAGGCAAAATAAAGTGTGGCCTCAGCAGCAAACACTGCAGGATGGGCTAGCAGCCCAGTTGTGTGCCAATGGTCTTGGATGGGAACAACCCTGGGGCAGTGAGGCCATCCTGCTGCTCATGCCAGCTACTCTCACTTCTAGTCTGGGGATGTCTCCTCCCACGGCAGATCACACCCCCAGCTTGAAGTGTAGACATAGGCCTGGTCAGTCAATGATAGAGATGTAAGGCAAAGCCAGGTCTTCTGACATTCACTGCCAGTGCATACCTGCTCCAGTAAATCTCAGTAAATGCCCAGTGCCTTTGTGGCATTTCTGTCTCTCTGAACCATGGCCCATCTGAGAATCCTTGTTGTTGTTATCACTTACAGCATTTCCCTAATTCACATCAGTGCCAGAGGAGCTAAAACCTGGCCCCTTGGCTTTGTCAGGAGAGGGAAAGTTGTCCATGGTTAAGCATAAAGGACTGGATTCTGTGGCCCCGGGCATTCGCTTTGTGCCACTTGCAGCTACTTGGTGCAAAGCAAACCCTAAGCTCACAGACACTGGCACTGGGGAATTCCCCTGGGGCAGGAGGGGATTAATGTAAAGTCAGCAGGAGTAACTCCATCATGTCCCATGCCAGACACCAGCATCCTGGCATAAGGGGTGGTAGCAAAGGAGGGTGAGGAATGGAAAGCCTCCTCTGTTCCTATTCTCCACTTCCCCAAGGGGCCTTGTGGCAGTAGCATAGGTTAAAACTGCCCCCAGGGGCCAGAAAGTGCCACGGAGACTAGAAAATTGACTCAAAAGGTTGCAGTACCTTGTGCCAACATTATGCCCCCTGATTCTGGGACCAGTGTGATTAGAGCCACCCAAGGGCTCTTATGTTTAGTTATTACTCTTTGGAGATATCATTCTAGCTTGTTGGCAGGTAGCAAAGACTTATGGGTCAGGGGTTTTCCCATGCACATGCCTTGCATTTCCCTGGGGAACCCACGGCTGTGTTTGCAAGAGGTGTGGTGCGAACCCTAGATTCTAACCGAAACGTTTATGCTCCACCTCCCCAAGATCCTCCCGCAATTTCGTTTGGGTGCAGCATTTTCCTCTTCCTGTCCTAAACTGTAAGTGTTACATAGTAGCACTCAGCTAAACTGTCACCACCCTGTGCCATGAGGGCTGCTTCTGTGGGCGACAAAGAGCCCTGCGTGTATATTTTGGAGAGTGTTTTATGGTCCCTTGCCACAAAAGGCGTGTGTAAATATTCCACTATTCTCATTATCTCTGAATATTTGGGGCTAGATCCTCACCTGGTGGAAATTAGCATAGCTCAGCTGAAGTCAATGATGGAGCTACACTGATTTTCACTAGCTGAGAATCTGGGTCTGCCCTGTAGAGTTTTAAAAATCATAGGTACCAGTATCTTAATTAGGGTAAACAAAAGAAACCCAGAAAGTGAAATCAGTGGGTAATAGAAAGTATATTCCTGGTGTGATTGATTAGGCATACAGCATGAAGTCTTTGAAAGTTGAACATATGATTTGTACTAATGTTTGAAATATTTGTGCTCTAGATTGCAATTTAAAAAAGCAAAAACAAAGCCATCAGCCAACTTATGCCTTAACTCAGTGCTGTTGCTCCTTTGCCTTTCACAGGGGTGAAGGACTGAGAATCTCTCTTGTACTGTTAATTTGCAGAACAAATTTGTTTGTTATTTGAAAACATTTAACTTGTGAGTTTGAGTGACTGACAATCACAGTGTGGGGAACTCCCACCCAGCACGTGTGGTGCACATCAAAACTCTGCTTGTCATCCCTTTAAGGTGCCTTTCTGGAATGGCTGCAATGAGGATGAACACTGTGTCCCCGATCTGGTCCTCGATGCTAAAAACGACATTCCAACTGCCGCGTGAGTAGATAATCCAGAATAAATTGTCCCGGAAATCATGCCACAAAGTGGAGAGTATTTCGGAAATCAGATCACAGGGTTAGCTGTCCTCATCAGAGAGGATTTTGTTCTGATTTTTGCCCCCCCCCTCTTTTTTTGTCTTTGCTTGTGTCCTGATATTAGCGACCCTAAACACCTGCTGTACATTTACACCCATGTTACCAGATAATTAAGTAGTTCAGAGATGCATGCACAGAGAGAGAAATCATACAGCCCTAGTTATCTTTTGTTTTGTTTTAGGTGGGGCGTGTTTTCAGTGAAGCTTTCGTTGGTGATGTTTCCAAAGGGCTTATCAGTATATAATGAGCTTTTGTTTCAGGGGGCTGGGCTGGTTTGTTCTCCGCAATGGATTTCAGAGGCATTTTCATTACACTTGTTGATTTCTATTCCGAGAATGATGTTCCTGCTTGGACTCCCCTCCTACATTCTAACCACGTTGCCATGGGCTTGCCTGTGTCCAAATGCAGAGTAGCTAGCTGCCTAAAGAGGCCGGTGGCTGACTGTCAGTATTAGTATAATGAACTCACCCCAACAAGCCTCCCAGTTCTCAACGTAAAATGCAGGAATTTATTCTCAGAGCAGCTGGCTAGTGAGTGATGGCCTCTATCTCAACCCTAACCTTGCCCAATTGGTTTGCAATCTGTGTTGTATAGGAGCAAAGCGGATCTCATGTCCGAGCAGATCTGCAGGCTGCTCTGGACCTCCAGTGCAGTTTCATGTCTCTGACCCATCAGAGGAAGGTATCTGGATCCTGTAGTGGCAAATCTTAGGTCTCACCCTGATCTTTGATAGTGAGCAATGGGTGTAAGAGCTGAACCCTGAGGTTAAATATTACTCTGCCAAAATGTTTGTTGTTGTTATGCTGTCTGGGAGGACATAGGAGTAGGGTGTCTTACGTGGGGCAGAATGCCATCAATAAGGTAGGAAACTCCAGCTGGCTGTGAATTCTTTATTTCGTTTTCTCCAACCCAGCAGCAAATGTAAACCCTGAGACACCATAAGCCAGATCAAGGGATCACAGACAGTCCCTCGGGCACCCTGGTCCCTTCACACCCAGGCACACGAGGTGCTATGATAGATGGAGGCTTTATTCCCTATGTGTTCTAGGTTACCCCCAGTCCCAAGAGTCACCCAGGTCGAGCTGCATCCTAGATCTCAACCCACAGGCAAGGCTGGCAGCCAGTTTTATAATAAATTATCCCAGGCCGATTAGCTAGGAAAAAGAAACCTGCGCTCCTGAGAGATTAAAGCAGAAAGACTTCCACTGACCGTAGTGGGCAGCTGGATCCTGCTGTAGCTGCTCTCTGGGCTGTTTGATTTTGGTTCCTGTAACAGAATAAATGGGGGCTTGTAATTCCCAGGCATGACTGAGCCTAAAAGAACTCTCGTGCTTGGAATAATTTTATACGAGAGTTGCAGAGATTATTTATGTCCATACCTAATGCAGCAGTTGTGCTCAAAACCTGTGCTCTGTCCTTGCGAGGGGAGTAGCCTCCCGCATGTTTGGTGTTGGATAGGTTGTCTATAAATGTCCCAGTGCTCCTCACTAGAATTTTCAAACTGCAAGAAATCTCCTTTGCTTCCCTTTCTGTTGAGGCTCTGTGAATTCTCTTCCATTTGCGCAGTTTGTGATGTGGCCACAATCAAATCAAAGCCAAGCCCATTGTGTCTCAATACATTTTGCACATCCACTGCAAAAAAAAAAAAAGTCTTTTCTTCGTTTGTATTCTCTGCAAGTTAATACAGTATGCGACGGAGCTCTCGGTGATGCTTGTGATGCTGTGAAATGCCAGCACTACAGGGCTGGGGAAGTATGCAGTGCAATATTAAACAAGTGCACTGACTTTCTAGGGATGTGCTTGCCAGTTCTCCTCATCAGACTCCTGGAATGTTAAACATCTCAGACCAAATTCTGTGTCGATTGCCAGGGCGTAAGTCAATGCAGGGTATTTCCCCTCTAGTTACCCAGTGTAATGACCTCACTGCTCTCTTCCCCTAAAAGGAAAAATGAAACCCCAGAATCTGAGTGCTCCTGAATGACGACCTCGGTCCCAATTTTATGGCCTTTACCTGTTTATCCATTTTTGCCCCCAATATAGCACGATATTTAAGCACATGCCTAACATTATACATGTAAGCCATCCCCTTGTTTTCAGTGGACCTAGTCAGGTGATTTAAGTTTGCCGAATAGGGGCCTTGATGTTTCATCTTAAACTGTACAAGTGAAGGTGTTCATGAATGCCATCTACACCTCCTACAATGGAGAGCAAATGAGCAGAGATCAGTGCAATTTTGTAGGGTTTCCTGTTCTGCATCGTTTCCAATACATCTCCCACAGAGATCAGTGGAAGTTTTCACATGGGTAGGGCGCTACCCAATTCATAGTCCATTTTTGTAAATTTCACGGTCATGGCATTCTGAAAACCCTGAATTTTATAGTTTCATCTGTTGAAATCTTTGATTTCGCAGCATTGTAAGAAATCACAGCAAATTGCAGACTAGAATCTTGTAAAGCCCATGAGATCAGCATTTCCCCCTGACCAAAAAACGGGGATGGCAGTATTACCACCCTTTTGTTCTGTGCTGTCTTCAGAGTTAGATAGTTGGAGAGCTGCAGCTGCTGACTGGACACCCAGCTCTGAAGGCAGTGCCCTGCCAGCAGCAGTGTAGAAGTGACTGTGATGTGGTATGCACTGTTGCTATCTGAAAGATTGGGTAAATGTGCCCAAAAGGCCAGATTTCACAGGGGAGACGCCATTTCCTGGTCTGTGGTATGGTTTTCACTGCTGTGAATTTGGTAGAGCCCTACTCCATGGACGCTGATGGATGTTAGATCAGGCCCTAAAAGAGAAACAAAGATCAGGATCATTTCTGCTGAGAAGACCATCTGGGAGAGCCACTTGCAGAAAAGAGTGCAACCAGGAACAGCAGCTGGTGAGCCTGGTGTCTGCTGGGGGCAGTACGGCCGTGCTGAAGGAGCTGCTCTCAGACGTCACTGTCTCCTGAAAGCAGCAGCCCAATATGCAGCTACTTTCACTGCTGCAGTTCTTGGTAGAGCCCTGCAGCAGCCGCAGAGATAAGTTTTGTACCAGCACAGGGGTTTAATTGTAAGGCTCCCAAGACCACAGGACAGGATTGTGACACAGAACCCACCCTAATCTGGATAGTACCCCAGAAGATTGCACCAGGGCTCTTACAGAGAGTTCACGTCTGCTTTATTGAGTGACTCCTTTCCTCTTAGAATCACCAGCGGTGGGACAGGCACACTGGGCAGAGATTTACTTGCCGAGCTTTCCCAGACACACATGAGCATTTCTTGCTTTTCCTGCCTTGGTGCTAAGGGGAGAGGTTGGATTTATGGCAGCACTTTGGGCAGTTAAGAGGGGTATAAAGGCACTGCCCAGTTCCTGGAGACCCCAATAAGCAGAGCGTTATTTGCTGACATTCATCTCAGCTCTGGCAAGACAGAAACCCCATGAAGCTTAGAAGACAGAAAAGCAACTTAGACATGCTTCTATTTGTTAGCGTGCATGTCCAATTCCTGGACAGTGTTTCTTCCCACCAGTGGTTCTCCACAGACGACTCCCAGTGAAGCCAGAAAGGTCTGGAGGAGCCCCTAGGAAGCCCACTATTGCAATCCCGTGCTTTGCCACATGGGGCACTGTGGTAGGACCAAGTCAGCTACTTCCGTCCAGTGGCAGGGGATTTGGAACTTGTTCTTTTCCTTCCGACAGCGCCTGGCGCACAGCAATCTACTGCCCTGTAAAGGAGATTTGATTAATCCTCCAAATGCAGTGATGCGCAAATGGCTTACTTCCATGAAATATGTTTGCATGCCTGTTAGGCCAGATTTTCAAACCCCAACTCTGATGTTTTTCCCCCTGCAAAATGGTTGTACTAACAGCAGTACCTACAAAAGACCCTATTTTGATTGCACAGGTCAGTAGCTGGATATCAGTGTTCATGGCTAAATGCACAAAGTCAATCACAGATATAAAATTTGTATCCTCATCTGCCTCTGTATCTGCAAAAATGAGACGCGGATATCCACAGCTGTATCCAAGGATGCAGATACCCACAGATGCACAGTGGATATCCGCAAATTTGAGGAGTTCTAGGTACAAAACTTGTATCCGCGTCCATATCTGCAAAAATAAGCCATGGATATCCACAGTTGTGCAGGGCCTACAGTTTTGCTGATGCTAACATCTGTACCCATTTTTAAGGGCTGGTTTGAAGGTATCTGAAAATTTAGCTCATATTATTTGTGTGCAATTGATTAAACACATACATTATATAGAGAGTCTCACATTCATTCTATAGCTGAAGTCAAATGCAGCAAATTCCAGTGTGCTTATATACAAACTGATCAGTGCTTTTATTTGACTAGCTTAAATGCAATAAAGAGAAATCTTCAGTTGCTTAGTTGGAACAGCTCAGAGCTCAACCTATTGTGTGTCAATACATACTAATCATATAAGCTGCATCCTATATCAGCAGATAAGCTTTTGGGTGCATAAGAAGTCCCAGATTATATAGGATCTTATGTATTTTGCAGCCTCCAAAGCTTTTCTAGATGAAGTGCTCTAAGAACAATGCCTTGCTGTCCACTGCTTTAATGTTCTGCTTCTCTTGTAGGGAGTATTGCAGAAGAGTACTGAGAAAGTCAGAGTCCGATTGTGCCGCCTACACGCTATCTTTTGATACCTCCATTTTTATCATAGAGAGCACGAGGAGGAGGGTGGCTGTAGAAGCTACACTGGAGAACAAAGGCGAAAATGCATATAGCACTGTCCTAAACATTTCCTTCTCGAGAAACCTGCAGTTTGCTAGCTTGATTCAGAAGGTAAGAACACCTGTCAAATCTTTCACCAAGTTTGCAATTGTGCTGGGGTCAATTCATCGGCAGTGGCAGCGCAGGCAGCCCTTGGGGCAAGGAGGGAGGGGGATACGGCTCTGCATCCCTTCCAGGGGCGGGGCCAAAGTTGGCAGGGGCGGGGCTTAGGACACTTAACTCTGGGGGCTCCCCCCATACTCCCTCGGAGCTGCACGCAGAAAGGTGACACAGTGCTCTGCAGCATTTCAAAGGGGCCCCGAGCTCCTGGCACTGCTACTTGAGCAGTGGTGGCTGGCTGGTTTTCCAGGCCTCTTTGAAATGCTGGACTAGCGACAACTATCCCCTTTTTCCCCCTCACCCACCAGTGGGCCTGATCAGCAGTAAAGGAGAAATATGCCCATCAGTGGCCTGGACCTGCCAGGAAACTAACCAGGGCTGCTGCCCTGCTCAGTTTTCCAGCTCTGCAAGTGGAGGGGAGCTGGGAGCTAGGCCGACAGATGGGAGCTGGGAGCTAGGCCAGATGGCCAGTTTCCTGGGTTGGGCAAGCAGAGGGGAGATGGGAACCCTGCTGCCTCCTGGTTCCCGGCTACCTGCCACTCTGGGACCAGGAAACAGGCTCCTGCAAGCGCAGGGGAACTGGGAACCAGGCTGCAGCTTGGTTCCTGTCTCCCCTCAACTTGCATGAAAATTCGGGTCACTCAGGGGTTGCAGAAATGCAACCCCCACATAACTCGAGGGTCTACTGTATTTAACAGTCTGGAAAAGCAGGTGAGCAG
Organism: Carettochelys insculpta; assembly: GCF_033958435.1. NCBI lineage: Eukaryota > Metazoa > Chordata > Testudines > Carettochelyidae > Carettochelys > Carettochelys insculpta. Next base: position 42,550,860 of record NC_134148.1, on the reverse strand, counting down.
TGAGACAGCAATATCTGCAAGCAGTGTGGAATCTTTCTGGTTACTCAAGGCTAGAGCAGGCAGAAAAATGCCAAGGGAAACCAGTAAAACTGGACACAAGAGCCACAGAACAGCAGCCGAAATTCAGAGCTGACAGTCAGATGAGTGTCTTCACTGGAGGCAATAATACTGGGCAGCTTTCCCCATACACTGCTGACTTTGGAGTTGCGTGGACCTACCACTGAAGCATCTGATGTTGGTCACTGCCAGGGACAGGGTCCTGGGAGAGAGGGTCTTTGGGTTTGATCCAGTCTGGCAACTCCAATGTACCCACCTCACCGGAGCAGAGGGGTTGTTGGGCTAAATCAGTCTTTGTACAGTGAGTGTGGAAGAGACCAGGAATAGTAATTGCAGTGAGCTGCTGCACTGACTAAAATACACTACTTGGCCAATCCCCCTCCTTGCTATCTAATAACGACTCTTTTGGCCCAATTTAACTTCTGCTAATGTCGATGGCTAAACTTTGTCACAAGCCTTTTGGAAGGTTCAAATAAACCATATTAACTACTTGTCTTTTGCCCACCTTTCTGACATGGTCCAAGAATTCTAGGAAATTAGAGGCACGATTTCCCCTTCCGGTAGCCAGGGTGGTTGGGCCACATCATATTGCATTCATCTGGTCATTTTTATCGTTCGTATTACTCGTCCGTACAGATAATTTAATTATTGTTTCAACATATTAGCCCCATTTTGTAGGCAAGAAAATTAAGCCCAGGGAGTGAAGTTCCAGCATATGCAGAGACTCAGCAATAGCCCAATGAGAGACTTAAACCTCACTTCATAATTGGCTTTTCAAGAGACAAACACACACCCTCCTGAGGACAAGCATGGGCTTCACAGCGACCTCTCTTTAGCATGGCCCAGTGGCTAGAGCACTGCACTGTGAGCTAGGAGACCTGTGTTCTTTTCCTAACTCTTCAGTTCCTGTCTCTGTACCTCACTTTCTCCATCTGTAAAATGGCATAATACTGACTTCCTGTTGGGACCCTGGTTTCAAACCCCCTGGGGTTTTCAGCAAGCAGCCTTGGCCATCAGACCTTTCCAATCAGTCACGCTACCAGGGAACTCATAAGTGGGCCAGCTACCAGTGATCCACAGCCTGCTTCCTTTCTGGCCTGGTCTGAGTAAATCAAGCCAAGTTATTGCCTGCTGGTTACCGCGTGAGCCCTCCTGACCCTGCCATGCCATCCCACCTCAACCTGACTTGTGGCCTCACCCCACCGGCCAGCCCCTTACACCTTCCCTGTGGATTAGATTGGCTGGCTAGTGGGCCTTTGCTAGGACTCCTCCCGCAATGTAGATAGCCGTGTGACCTGCCAGACCCCTGAGCATTACATCTCCTTTTTAAAGAATTTGGGGAATCTCCTGATGAAAAGAGATTTCTCCTTGCAAAACTGAAAGCTGTTCTGAAAGACCAGGGTTTAAATTAACTGGCCTACTTTTCTCTGTTGTCTGCGGGTAAGCCAAGAATAGAATCCAGAGTCCCTGGCGCCCAGCTCTGTGCCTTAACCACATGACCACATTTCTTCTTAATCACTGCCCCAAATTATCTTCTTCCTTTCCTCAGTCTGTAAGAGGAGAAAGGTCAGGAGAGAGAGAAAGAGTAGAGACATAGTCAAACAATCTCCCAAAGCCTCCCAGTGGTACTGGGATGCTGCCCTGTAGCTAAGCAAGATGGGATTAATCAATGAGCTTTGCATTACTCATCTGCAATGCATTTTTCCATCTTAATTTCTTGGCCGTGCTTCTTTTTGGAGCTCTAACACCACAGTGCTTCAGGCTTCCTGATATAGTCTTTATACATAAATCCCAGATCATGGCCAACACATTGTCCTGAGAGTCAGGTGCAAAGCAAACCTGGTATTCTTTCATAAAGTTCTCACGCTACCTCCCACAGTGTAGTTAGGTAATCATGCATGTAACAGGGGAAAAGTCCTTTTACTTATCCAGGCTAAATACACAAGGGAAAATGAATGCAGAGTTTATTTCTGTGGAGATCTCAGAGTTGGAATCTAAAATGACAATAAAACAGGAAAGCTGTCAAGGGCCTTAGATCAAGTGACCGGCTCTCAAACTCGGTCCCGAACCAAACCATTTTTGAGGGCTGATGGAAATTTTGATTTCAGTGACAACTTTTCCACATTCACTAGTTATGACTGAAACAGCAGCAAAAGGAATGGCCACCTTTGACAATCAAAAAAACTTCCACGATTACACCAGAGAAGATGAAAATGTAATGTGGTATATCCACCTCCATGCTCCAGGGTCAGACCAGTTACAAAAGCCAGGGATGAGGAAGAAGCTGATCCCACATGCTGGTCTAGTCCACAATTTTATATTATAGGGAATCCTGCACGTTTCTCTGAAGTCTCTGGTACCACCTTAGAGCATGGGATAAACTCGGTCCCATGTCAGATACAGCCTAGCAAGTCACTGTCCTCAATAAGTTTCTCAGTGCTGTTGGGTTTTAAGCTTCTAACAGATGCTAAATTAGAATACAATACAACTTATTTATTTGTAGGTTTCTGAGACACGCTCAGATGTTGAGGAATTTGGTTCTGGCTTTGCTTTTGTACTCCTGTGACTTTAAAAATAAATTTCCCCTGAGCTGAGCATGCTGATGGCCAAGTTTCAGTCAGTGATGGATTTTTTGTGCTGAGTTATAGTGAAATGTTCAATAGCTCCCAGTTGTTGCTTTCTTGGGCCCTGGGCCCAAAGTGGCACAGCACCATCCCCAGGAAGAAGTCAGCAGCTGGTGAGCTGATGAAAACAGCATTAAAGCAACATCTGGCTGTGCAAACGGGGCCTATGTCTGGAGGAGGCATGTCTACCCGGGGTAGGGGTGGGAAGGACAGTCACTCCCTGTGAATGGGAGGCACGCGGGAGAGGGGAGGAACAGAGAATAATCAATAGGCTCAAGCTGCAGCCAGGCTGGGAAAGAGGGTCCCAGGCCCATTCTACCCCATTTGCATCCAGCTCCTCAGCTCAGCCTTTGGCCTTCTAAGTCCCACTCTCACCTCAGCCCCCTGCCTCAGCCGTGTGTGCATCTCCCTGGGGAGAGACCCCGTACAACAGTGCAGGTTTTGCTTGCATGAAAGGACAGAGTCTTGTTATCACTGATCCTCAAACAGCTCACCATGCCCTTTCCTTCCCCCACTCACCAGTCATGGGCCGGCTAAGAAATCTGAGCCAAGAGATCACTGCGCACTTGGCTGACATTCCAGCTGTGGGGAGGGGCTGATCTACCACTGGTTCCCAGCGTAGTAACTGTCTGCGAGCTGATGGCACTGTCTGTCCGCCCAGAGGAATTCCTGAGTGAGACTTCCCAATCCTGCTGCTTGGGTTATGTGCTGATCTTGCAGAGAATTCATTCATCCACTAAATGACTTCATAACAATTCCAGTTATCAAATGTCTCCCATTTGGTGGTTTAAACCTTGTGCCAGTGGAACATTGGCGGGAGGCAGTTGGCCACAAAAGCAGAAAAATATAAGGGCCTGCTCTGTGTTTGCTCATCGATTACTCCACATTAACCAAGGAAATATGGTATGAGCTGGAAAGGAGTAAGCACAACCCTGCAGTGTTTAGAGACCGTCGTTGCCCATTATGAAAGCTCAGCCTGACCGATAGGCTCCTCGTTGCTGTTCATTTCAAAGACAAATTGACTACAGGAATAAACAGCTGCTTGAATCCCCCGCTGAACTCAGGGATGGTGATCAGAGCTGGACAAACACCATCAAAGCCAGTCACCGCCCCAGGGAGCTGATAGGCCAAAAAGACAAAGGATGGGCAAGAGAATTAATAGGGTCACTAAACGGAACTGAGGAATAGCGAAAACCTGCAGTCACACAGGCATTTGTGGCAGAACCGGGCCATGGACTCAGAGCTCCAGAGTCCCAGTCCAATGCCATAGCTAGAGTGACATCTCTCCTCCCTGTCCTGCAGGATCACTCTTTAGAAGAGAATCTTAGAACTGGAAGGCACCTCAAGAGGTCATGGAGTCAAGTCTCCTAGGACCTAGCGCCATCTGCATCAGGAGTCAGCAACCCCCAGCACAGGTGCCAAGAGTGGCACGCGAGCTGATTTTCATCGGCACACGAGGTGGGAGCTCAGCCCCGCCCCTCCCCCCCTCCCCCCGTGCAGCCGGGTGCTTGCTCAAAGCCAGGCTGCCTGTGGCTTAACAAAAGACCAATTAGTGCTACCAACCATGGCCTCAATGGTAAAGCTCTGCATCTTCATCCAGTTATTAATGAAGCCGTTGTCAGTAGGACTATTAGCGACTTTAAAAGGTATCACAGGCACTTGGACCATGCATAGAGGTCAAAAGATCGAATTTCAGCCCTCTGCAAGTTTGCTGAGTCCTGATCTGCATCATTCCTGACAGATGTTTGTCCAACCTGCCCCTAGGTACAGTACTTGAAAGCTGTTATCATGAAATACATTTGAGGCTCCAACAAGGATTAAGTTCACAAACCCTAGTTTACAGGACCAGTGCGCTACTTGCTGAGCTTTTCCCGGCTCCTGCAAAAGGAACAAGGACACTCCTGCTACTGGAGAACGGGGGGTAGTTAGTGACCCCTTCTTCTAAGCCAAATATCCCATTGTCTCTTGCATGCTAAGCAGGCACTCTGTCACTTGAGCTAACTCCCTGTATGTAAACGAAGGCTGGGTCAGGAGTGGGATTTGAATCCCCATCTCTCTTCTGAGACCAGAACACCAAATTGAGGAAAAGAAAGTAGCTTGAATCAAGCACCTTCGACCACTTACTCATCCTGGTAAAGTGATTCTGGTGGGTTATGAGCCCACAACCTTTGAATGACTGGCTTTGCTCACACCAACCACCATAGCTTAGAAGGCCAACAGGCAAGCTGGGTTATTTGGAGCATTACTGTGGGTCCTTCTTTTGAAGGCGCATTCCCTTGCTGATGATATCTTTAAATATGGCAAGTTTCTTTTGTTGTTGCATTATCTTATTATTCTGTTGCAAGATTCATTGTTGGGACAGATATTGTGCAATCTCCTGTACAAACCATATTGGTGTAAGTTAAAGTGTCTTAGGAGGTCATTGCTTTGCAAATGCAAACGTTACGTAGTACTGTGAGCTGGTATGTAGCATCTTTTAAGGGGGAGAGAGGGCTTAGGTAACTACTGAGAAGTGTTGGGTGCATCCTAGGACTCTTTAAAACCATGGGCCAAATGAGGCTGATCTTTCAGTTGAGCAAAATTCCTGGGAAATACTTGGGAAGAGGGGAGTTCAGACGTCTCACTTCTGGACCATCCTTTGAAGAAAAACCCATTGTCCGGCTCATTACATAGTCTTGGACTCTTTAGAGGCCCAACAGAGTCTCTCATGGGGGAGCTAGTGCTGAGCAAAAGCTGTTCTGAACGGATGACCATAAGAGAAGCTCCTGAGTGAGAGATGGAGGATGGATCACCAGCCAGAGCCCTAGTGGCAAATGGGCTGATCTCTGGGAAGCTTTTCCGCCTGCATGTATGTTCTTGCCTGGTTTTTAAAGAGTTTTCTCTGTAATGATTTTACCTTAAGATGAGAGGGACTTGCTTAGAAAGAGCTGTTTGATAACGGCTCGATGTCGGGATGGCGGTTGGTTTCTAGTGGAGTGCCCCAAGGTTCGGTTCTGGGTCCTGTTCTGTTCAACATATTTATCGATGAGCTGGATGAGGGGTTGGATTGCACCCGCAGCAAGTTTGCAGATGACACTAAGTTAGGGGGAGAGGCAGATATGCTGGAGGGTAGGGATAGGGTACAGAGTGACTTAGACAGATTGGAAGACTGGGCTGCAAGAAATCTGATGAGGTTCAATAAGGGCAAGTGCAGAGTCTTGGGCCGGAAGAATCCCAAGAATTGTTACAGGCTGGGGTCCGACTGGCTCAGTAGTAGTTCTGCAGAAAAGGACCTGGGAGTTGTAGTGGACGAGAAGCTGGACATGAGTCAACAGTGTGCCATTGTAACCAGGAAGGCTAAAGGCATATTAAGTAGCATCAAGAGGACCATTGCCAGTAGATCCAGAGAAATGATTGTTCCTCTTTATCCGACTTTGGTGAGGCCACATATGGAGTACTGTGTCCAGTTCTGGACCCCCAATTAGGAAGGATGTGGATACACTGCAGAGGGTCCAGTGGAGGGTGACCAAAATGATTAGGGGGCTGGAGCATATGACCTATGAAGAAAGGTTGAGGGAATTGGGACTGTTTAGTCTGCAGAAGAGAAGACTGAGGGGGGACTTGATAACAGCCTTCAACTTACTGAAGGGAGGCTACAAAGAGGCTGCAGAGCGGCTGTTCACGTGGTCACGGATGACAGTAAACGGAACAATGGTCTCAAGTTGCGGTTGGGAAGGTCCAGGTTGAACATTAGGAAAAACTTTTTCACTAGGAGGGTGGTGAAGCATTGGAGTGGTCTACCCAGGGAAGCAGTGGAGTCTCCATCCCTGGAGGTGTTTAAGTCTCGGCTCAACAAAGCCCTGGCTGGCCTGATCTGATGGGTTTGGTCCTGCCTAGGGCAGGGGGCTGGACTCAATGGCTTTTTGAGGTCTCTTCCAGCTCTATTATTCTATGATTCTATGAATTTGTTGCTGAGTCGTTGCACTGGCTACTGCCTCCAAAGAGAGAAGAGGAGCAGACCTGCTTAGGCAGCTGCCTTTTGCTGGCAATATCACATCATAGTCAGGGGACTACACAACTGGGAAGTACCCTGGCCATAGGGGAGCTGTGACTTCCCCCAGGAGAGGTGACCATAGAAGGGGAATCCAGGTGCAATTACCCTGAATTGTGATGATGACTATTACTGTTTGTATGTATTGAGATAGCACCTAGCTGCCTCAGTCAAGCGCCAGGACCTCCCTGGGGCTGTACACACAGATCAAAATGATGCCCCCCAAAGAGTGCATCTTCTAAGTAAGTGACTTATCATTGCCCCATGGTCCCCGTATCGTAAAGTAAGTAGGGCTATTTCTTGCATTTCTTTAGCACGTTTGGTCATAGAAAATCTGCTGTTTGTGATTAATGGCCCCAGAATAATCAGATGTATTTGCTCTTTTCATTCGTCACTGTATCTAAAACCCCAGAGTAGGATTTGAAATTAGCTTGTAGACCAGTCTGCTTGGTGCGCGTGATAATACTTGTAAGAGAAGAGCCTGGGAAGAACGCCTGGTCTTCTGCAGTTGTGCTCTCCCCCGCTTATTTTTTAAGATGTGTTTCAGTCTGTGCACAGCCGCAAGGAGCATGTTGGCTGTGAGAAATGGGCTGTAGGTGTCTCTGGTAATGGGAACCTGTTGTTTTCCATTGCAGGATGATTCCGATGTCAATATTGAATGCATGAATGAAGAAAAGCGCCCCAACAAGAAGGTGTGCAACATTAGCTACCCCTTCTTCCGAGCCAAAGCAAAGGTAAGGGTCGTTTCTATTATCGGACCTGTCAAACCCATATGAAATATCCTGTCTGTGGGGCACTCCAGCCTCTCCTCTGGGGCTGCAGGAGAGGCATTGTCTAGAGAACCCTGGTTGTTCCACTGGGCAAATGGGGGGAGGTCTGGCAGCAGGTGGGAATGGTGGTCAGGAGGTGATGTAGTGCTGCACTGGGCTTCTTACACAGGGCATGCAGAGGGGAGAGGGAGAAGCACTGCTTCCCTGAACCGATCCCATAGTGTTCACACCCAGAGAGATGCTGCAGCTATAGCTTCTACTCCAGCCATTGGAAAAGAGTAGCCGCAGGAGAGCAAAGGACTTGCTGGCCATAACTTGAAACCATAAAGCCTGGCTTGTGGCACTCAGTGGTTGTATGCCTTCCCCATCTCTGCTCACGGCCCTCCCTGTACTGGCACTGGGTTAAGGATCTGGCCCAGCAAAGTGGTTCAAAGATTAACATTTGCCGTCTTTTCCTAGCAGCTCTTCAAACCAGTTGCATGGAGATAAAGAATGTGACTTTATTCCTGTGGCACAGGGCAATGTTTGCTTTTTGATTCCTGCCTTCCAAAATGAGTCACCTTTCACTGGTTATGTAGAGCACGCAAAATCCTTCTTTTGGTCAGTTCAACCAGCACCTCTGCCTCTCAGTCATCAGAGTGGAGATTTCGAGCCCTTCGCACGACTGTGTGCAAAACCGAAAGAGAGTGAAAGAAACCTCTCCAGTATCAGACTGGGGGGGAAGGTGTCATGGCATTTTCACTGGCAGTAATTTCAGAGAAACTCCTCCATATCTTTCTGTTGAATTCATTTTCGTTATCGACCAGCGAGTATTTTAGAAAGACTGCTCAAACACTCTAATGCGCATTAACTTGGCTAGTTAAAAGCCAGTGAAGTACGCAGGGGCTCAAAGGCACGCCTCACTCGCTGTTACCCAAATCCGGATGACGCTGGAAGGGCCCATCTGAGATCCGAGTGGCATGTTGCCCAGCCCCGCATGCACCTGCAGTGAGGCAGTCCCGGCACTGAGGACCTTACCAGCTGAGGTCACAAGACACGCCGCGTGGAAGGCAGACGGTAGCGTTATGCCTTTGTACCAGAGGAGGCCAAGAGTGGCAGACGGCCCCTAAAGTGTGGGCCATCTTAAAGTGCCAGGCCTCCCTCAAAGCCCTGCCTCCACACCTCCCCTTCCCCTAAGCCCAACCCCCACACAGCCCCTTCTCCTGAGGCCCCATCCCTGCACAGGCCCCTACCCGCTGAAGACCCCCTTGCACCACCCCCTTCTCCCCACACCCCCACCCTCCTATGGGCCATTCCCCCAAGCCGTCCCGTTTTGGGTGGGGACAGCCCTGTGTTTTGGGTGCTAGGAAGGCGTCCCCATTTCTTTTAACAACGGGGCTATTGCCCTGTATTCAGGCCCCCTGCTGGCTGACCGCTTCCCCCGACCAGCAAACGGGCACAGCTGCTGGCCGGAGAGCAGGTGGAGAGCATGTACTCACATGCTGTCCAGCCACGCCGAAAGGGAGCCAGCAGGGGCTATGCAGCGTTAGGGGTATGTTGGGGGGCGGGGGGCGGCAGCTGCCCAGTTCCTGGCTCCCTGTGTCTTAGGGGAACAGCACAGCTGCCGCCTGGTTTCCAGCTCCCCGCGCTTCCCAGGAGTCCGAGCAGCATCGGCATGGCTACCGCCTCCTTCCCAGCTCCCCGAGGTGCAGGGAAGCCGGGAACCCATGTGCGTGGCTGCCGCCCTGATCCTGGAGCCTGAGCCGTGGGGCAGCCAGGGAGGACCCCCCTTGCCTCCCTCTCCTGTATTTGGGATAGGGAGATAAAGTCACCCTATCAAGGCTCTGCCCCCACACCACCCCTTCCCCTGAGGATCCAGTCTCACACGGATTCTTCCCCTCAACCTCCCACCTCTGCTTGTTCCTCTCCATCCTCTCCGGGTCACTCACCCTTACTGCCAATGAAAATGGGAAGGCCATGGGGCCAGGGGAACCCTCCCTGCTCCAGTGCCCCTGCGTGGGCAACTGAGGCACAGAGAGTGTCAGGAACTTGCCCGAGACTGCATAGCAAGCCTGCCGCAGACTCGGGAATTAAACCCAGATCTCCGCCGTGAGGCCCATTCTGACAGTTGCATAAACCAGTTCACAAGCCAAAGCTGAATTCCAGTTTCAATGTTGCAATTCTTGGTATGAGCGGAAGGAAGCTTGTGGGTATGATTTTGCAGCTGCAGTTGAATTTCGCATCTCTAGGGTTTCTCTGGGGTTTTTTTGTTCTTCCAAACAAGGAATAAACCACCAAATTTTCCTACAAAATAAAGTGAACAGGTCTATCAACTCCCTGTATGTTGTGCTGAAGGTAAACTGGGGTGACAGGCTAACGCGTTGGAATAGAAAGAAGCAGGTCATGACAGAAGCCTTTCCAGACTCAGACCAATATATTAATCTGAAACCTTTGCCTGTCAGAAGCTTGCAAATGATCGATGTGCTTCATTCACCTCTCTAGAATTTAAACCGTGCAATAAAACCTTTGTGTGTACTTGTGGCCATAAAATAAGATGAAACAGGCCAATTCCTCATGACCTAGAGGAGCTAAGAATGCAGCTGCGTGCAATCAGGTAGTTCAGCTCCTGCCAAAACAAAGACAAGCTGGAAATGGAAATTTGGGTCTGGAAGCAGGAGTAGAATGTTAATATTATAATCAGCTGTGCGCAGTCCCAGACAGTTTGAGGTCATTGCCACAGGTTTTGCAGATCCACCATTAATGACATTTTATTGTTGTTGGAACATCTCTTTGGCACTTGTTGTCCCCATTGTTGGAAACAATGCCTCAGATGTGAGTTAATTGTGTCACACAGTGAGCCGCACAGGCCTTTTAAAATAGGATTCCTGTTCTGTCTTCTAAATAATCATTTTAAACACAAACACTCAAACCACCGAGTCAGTAGCTGACTTCTCTGGAAGGATGCATCTCTGCTTGACGCCTGCCAAGCTCTCTTGTAACATTTTGTCAATGATCTTCCTCCCCAACCTTTGTGATGGGCTGGACGATGGGGCTCTGCTGCCACAGGGTTAATGAGGAAGGACGGTGGCAGAGGGGAAGGTTGCACAGATAGATAACTTGTTGTTTTTAAAATTCTTTGTCAATCTGTTTTTAATCTCTGCAGGTGGCTTTTCGCCTGGATTTCGAATTCAGCAAGTCTATTTTTTTTCAAAGCATGGAGATCTATCTAACTGCCAACAGGTTAATGATTGCATTATTTTTTCTTTTCCCTTTGCACATATGTATCACCTTTATTTTCTAACTAAATACAACGCCGTCTGCACCGATCTCATTTTAGAGCGCCTTTCATCTTCTCCCTCCTGGCGCAGCTTCGCTGTTGAGGCTTTCACTCTCGCCTTCTTATCCCCATGCAGTGGCAGCCTGAGATTTTTAATTGGAATGCGTTTGGAGGACACAGATACTTTACGGCTTTGTTCATAGTTGACAAGAGCCTGCATTTCAATCTTCAATATCAATTAGCATTGTTCAGCAAAGCTGGCAACCTCTGTTCGACAGCCACCCAGGGCGCAGCATATGGAAATTAAATTACCTTTGGCTGTTAGGAAATATGTACCACTGTATTTGTTGGGCATGGCTCTTTCTCTTTCTGTATATATGATGCACTTCAGCTGCCAGCAACCTTCTAGGGGCGGTAGAGGAATAGAAAGTGACACTTGCCAATAGTTTTCATTGTTACTTTCCCAAACACTCCCAGTAAAAATACCTTATGCTTGCAAAGTTCGACTCACCCTCTCCCCAACACAAGTCAATTTTTTTGACAACCCAGTAAAATCTGCCTAGGGTGGTGTTGGTTTGGTTTTACTTGTTGTTTCTCCATCAATCACCGTGGCAAAGGGCAACCAAGGAGATTTTGTGCCTGACCCAGTCAATGTTCTTGACAATTTTGCAAGGCTGCTCTGCGCTCTGAGGAGATTTTTGGTGACCCAAATTCACTGCATCATGGCCTTGACTTGGGAAAAGCTCCTAAGGAAAATGTTTATCTGTTTGGTCTCCAGTAACGTTTTTCTGTGACTTCTGCACACACTTATTAGGCATCTTCCAGAAAAACACAAGAGGGCAAATTCTGGCTCATCCACACCAGTTCTCCCAGGGTTTGTCTACACTGCAGTGTCAGCTTGGGCCTGTGGGTTCCCTGGCTTCTGGGCCCATTGTTTCCAAACACACATGCTAGGGTCTACACTGCGTTGGGTTTACAGCTAGTTGGACCTTGGTCTCCCAGCCATAGCAACACGTTCGTACAGTGCTGCCTGCACCTTCTGACTGGGGCCTGTCGCTTGAGCTGCGTCCACTCTGCAAAACACCAGCACTTGGAGCGAGCTGCAATCGGTCTCAGGTTCTGACCCATCCCCCTGGAACTGGGCCCTAGGTACAATGCTGCCTCGAGTCGGATGGAAGTGGGACCTGGCTCAGACCTGAGCCAGAGCCCAGGTTTTGTGTGCCGTGCAGATATGCTCCAGATGGGTGCAGGTAACAGTCTGGCCCTGAACCCACTGACCTCAGGGGGCCTCTTGCTGTTGACTTGAGTGATTGCAGGTTAGCCAGGCAATGTACAGCTGACTCAGTCCGTCCTCCCACCTGTTTCCTTAAACTCAGGCAAGGAACCTAGGTCAGCGTGGAACACACCTGACTTGTACCATGCCCAGCCAGGCCAACAGCCACCCCCGGCCCCGAGGCAAGGTGGGGACTGGTGGTGAGAGTGGAAGAGGGGGGCCTAGGACAGTCAAGCCATAGCACTGCCCAGACTGCACCACCCCTCCTCCTGCCAGCCCTCAAAGGCACACCGAGCAGCTTGCCAGTGGCAGTTCAAAGGGGCCTGGATCACCAGCCAGCACTGGTGCTGCACGAGCAACAACAGCCAGGAGCTCTGGGCCCCTTTGAACCACCAGGCCCCAGAGCAGTTGCCCCCTTTGCTCTCCCTTTTCCCTGCCCCCCACTCCCATCCGTAGGCCTGAGCATGGCCCATCATCTGGCACCACGCTACTTACATACAAGCTCTCCCGCCAGAGCTGCCTTCATCCCAATATAACCGCCTCCAGTGTGACAGGGCCAGCAACACTCCTGGGCCCCAGAACTCTGTTTGGTCCCACGGGATGGGGTCCTCTTGCCCTTGCTGGGGTTTGGGCTTCTGTCCCTGGGCTCCAAGGGCAGCTGAGTAACCAGTCCGTCCAGCCTTTGGCTAGCCCTGGGCTTCCCAGGGACAAGGAGCCCCAAACACCCCTGTGGGAGCTCCTCACCCCACTGCTGTCTCTGATGTGGTTATTTGCCTTCACTGCTCTAACCCTCTCCTCCCTTGCTCTAATCCCCTCGCTCCTCTCCAGCCTCCTCCTCCTCCACTCTCTCCCCACCCCCTTCTGGGGGAAGGCCCAGGGCAGCCTCAAGTGGGACCAGCTGGCCCTAATTGGTTTATACCAGCTCCCTGCTGCTCCCACTCTGCCTGTGACAACGCCTGATTGCCGGGGCTGTCTCTGCTTTTATAGAGCTGCCTCTCTCCCCTTGCAGGTGGGTCCGCTGGCCTCGTTCGGTCACACCAGGCTGCAGAACTGTACCGAGTCAGTGATTTTCTAGCAGTTTAGTCAGATTGGCACCGTACCCGTGTGTAGATGCTGTCTGCGTAAACGCGACAGAACTACCCTCGGCAGCGGCCCCGATTGGTGTGTCCGATGAGGGAAGATGTTTGCCTGTTCCAAGTGCTGTCTTCCACTTCTCGCGTTCACACCCCAAAGCAAAGTAAAACAGGAGCTGTGAGGCCGTGTGCTGGGCTGAGGCTCTGAAATACCAACAGAAACCAGCCATGAAGAGAACTAGGGAAAAATTGTGGCAGGAGCTTGACAATGGAGCAGGGCAAGAGAGGGAGAGAGAGCTATTTCCCTATTCGATCAACGCTTCTTGCTGGGTGTTAGAAGGAAACAGCTGTCCCTGTGAGTCTTTGCCACTTTCCCAAGACAGCAGTAGGGAGAGCTCCTTTTTGCTGTTTGCTAGGAGCTGGGCACTTCTCCTTTCACAGGGCTGCAGACCCCTTTCCACCTGTATGTGTCCTTTCATCTCACCAGCCCTGACTGACTTCCAGTGTCAGATTTGTGCTGAACATGGTGTAATTTAATTATCACCCAATCAGGAGGCTTAACTGTGTTGTTAACCAGCTGTAGCTGGTAAAATAACAATAATTTGGTCCTATTTTGCTGTGGGAAATATATCTGTCTGACATGGAACAGTGAGTTCACACTCCCCTGGCTCTTTGGGGAGACAAGGATCGCTAATTTGGCTCCTGATGGTCCAAGTGTCACTGCTCTAGAATTTAAGGGGGGATTAACCCTTTGCAGAGTTCATGCTTCATGCTATCCCAGCAACAAAAGGCCTGTTTATATGTTCCGATCCCAGGAGCCCTACTTGCTGTTTGTGCCAGAGCAAAGGGCCTCTGTCCCCTGCCAAAGCAGACACAAGTAATTGCAGATTGTGGTTGCGATCATTCCCCGGCCTTCCTGGAAATACACTGCACAGTATCTGAGCCTCTCTCTATGTTTTTCACAACTCCACCCTGTTAACTCATGCTTGAAGGGGTCCCAGCCCTCCCCTGAGAATACATAGTCCGATTTGGCCTGTGCTTTGGAGCCAGCACATGAATCCTCACACTAGGGTGGGCCATCTCCCGCTCTGTGCAGCGTCCTAACTGCTGTTTTGTTTGGCTTGGCTTCCAGCGACAGCGAAGAACATGAAAGCACCAAAGAGGATAACGCCGCCCTCCTGAACATTCACCTGAAATACGAAGCCGACCTCCTTTTCACCAGGTTCGTGGGCACTGTGTCCTGGGGGGGTGTTGAGGAATCAGTCGCTGAGCCAGCGTGGCCCAAACCCTGCAGCCCCTGCTCAGCCATGACACCCATGGCTCTCGGGGCCCCTTCTTTCCCTCCCTGAGGGAGGACGCTCAGCACATGGTTTGACTGGCATTGTTCCACAGAGAATTCAAGGGCCTGGGCTCAGCTCCCTCTGCTGGAGTCATGGGTCTATCTGTGGAGTATTCATGCCTGTGCGCTTCTCTCCCCACTTCCCCGTTCCTCTGCCCCAAAAGTGCTGTGGGGTCCTGAGTAGGGGGGGACGAGTTTTGCAGCATGAAATCATAGAATCCTCACATCCTAGGGCTGGAAGGGACCTCAGGAGGTCATCGAGTCCTGCCCAAAGCAGGACCAACCCCAACTAAATCATCCCAGCCAGGACTTGGTCAAGCTGGCACTTCAAAACCTCGAGGGATGGAGATTTCACCACCTCTCTAGGCAACACATTCCAGTGCTGCACCACCCGCCTGGTGAGATAGTATTTTCTAACATCCAAACTAGACGTCCCCCACTGTAACTTCAGACCATTGGTCCTTGTTCTGCCATCTGTCACCACTGATAACAGCCTTTCTCCATACTCTTTAGAACCCTGGTTCAGGAAGCTGCAGGCTGCTATCAAATCACTCCTCAGTGTTCTCTTCTGCAAACTAAATCAGCCCAAATCCCTCAGCCTCTCCTCATAGGTCATGTGCTCCAGCCCCTTAATCACTGTTGCCCAGCTCTGGACCTTCTCTAATACACCCACATCCTTTCCATGCTGGGGGACCCAGAACTGGATGCAATACTCCAGATGTGGCCTCACCAGTGCCAAATAAAGGGGAATAATAACTTCTCTAGATCTGCTGAAATGCTCCTCTTAATGCACCCCAATATGCCATGAGCCTTCTTGGCTACAAGGGCACATTATTGACGTATGTCCAGCTTCTCATCCACTGTAATCCCCAGGTCCTTTTCTGCTGCACTGTTGCTTAGCCAGTCGTTCTCCAGCCTGCAGCAGTAATTGGGAGTCTTTTCCCTAGCCTCTTTGGAAAAGCATCCCCATCCAGAGCAGGCTGCAGTCCAACCTTCCGAGAAATCTGCAAAGGACATTTTTGCTGCGGTGCTCGTCTGGATTGAACAACAGTGGCACAAAGGGCTCTGGTTGGTAGCAGCAAAGGAGCTGCAGTGCGGGGCTACGGGCTTTGGCTCTTTTGCTGGCAATGAAAGAGGGTGTTGGAGCATTACTCCTGACTGGAGCGGGAAGCAGCTCCTGCCGGAGCACCGCTGTGTTTCTGTCTGAATCAGAACCTTCCTCAGCAGAGAGAGCCAGACTTTCACATCCAATTCTCGTGCCACCAGTATCTCAGCTGTTCTGTTGGTTTCAGAGAGGAAACGCAGCAATTTCCACGTAACCTAGCTCCCCGAGCAGGCTAAAGACTGATGGGGCAGCATGCACAATGTTCTTTTTCCCAATGAGTAATTTCAGTCAGACTTCCTGGGCTATTTAAATTCCTGCTTTCCACCCATGTTGTTCCTCCCAAGGCGAAAGACTTTCCAATGATGTCATTGTGCTGCATTATCTTTTAAAGATTAGAGACCACGTTTCTTCTACTGGAGCGTGTATCTGAACTGCAGCTACAAATGAGGCCAAGGTGATAAGTCACTGACATTCCAGTGCAATTCATTCTTCCAGCCAAACCCCCAGAGCCCAGCTAAACAGATCTCATGCAGTATTTCATGACATACTGATCGGACATATTCCAGATGGCATGTGGCTTACACACAGGACGGCAAAGCAATCTAAACACCAGTGATTTGTATATTACTTAAAATCTGGATTGTGGGTATTAAATGCTTTGAATTCATGTGTTGTTGAAAAACACTAATCCACACTGGTAAAAACGGTATAAACGAGAGGCAGAGACGAGTTGGCACATGAAAGAAAATGTAACGTGTGTTCTTCTTTGAACGCCCACGCTGATTGTATTCCTCATTGTAAATCACCTGGGGAATGCCCAGGCCTGGCCCCAGATGACAGCTATAAAGCTGCTGAGGGATGGGCCAAGGAACACTCAGTGCAGCTCAGCAGAAGCAGCAGCAGAAGGAGGACCACCTGAGAGCTCCCTCCATCTGGACCAGTCTCCCCACGTAAATCAGAGCAACCTTCAGGGTGTCCTAACTTACACTGACTGCCAATGGCCCCACAGAGCTGTGGTGGTGACCAGGGTCTAAAGAAGGCCTGGCGTGACCTCCAATCCCTACAATAAGGATGGTGCACCCGTGCATGGAGGGGATTTTTTCCACAGAAAATCATACCAGCGATAGGTGTGTGCCAGCAGCACACTGAATACAAGCACATCAGAGCATTCCCAAGGCGAACACCACCTCTTTCCGGCTTGGGCCCTGCCCCGCTAGCTGTCTTCAGCCTTCACTAGCTAGGGTTATGGTCATGTGCCAGTGTGTGAAAGCCTGCATAGCCCCGCCCAGCAGGAACGTCCACCAGGGCGCATTACCGTGGTCTTCAGGAGAGAGCAGCATGGTTCTGGCCAGAAGGATGGACCAGTAACAAGGGCATTAATCTAGGCGTGAGTGGTGCAAATTCAAGCTCTGCATAAGGTTTCTGCTGTGACCAGCGTTCTCTGCAAGCTGAGCACTTAGGCAGCTGAGCGGCAGGGAGGCAAATGCTGCCCGGCTGATTCACAGAGTGCCCCCTGTCAGCAGCCTGTGTGTCTATCGGCGGTGCTCATCTGCGCATGCCTCAGTGCACAGAACCAAATTTGTTCTGCAAATGCATGGAAATGATTCGAGGGCGCGTTGGCTGTGACCACGGCCAAGTCGTTAAGCGTCTGATCTTCTAATGTATTCAGGCATCTTATTCCCGCGGGAATCACTGGCAGTTAGGCAACCAGATACAAGCAGAGATGTGTCTAAATACCTTTAAAAATCAGTACCTACGAGCATCTTGTGAGGACCACCAGAGGGAAGATCATGAAGCACTCAGCTGCTCTGGTGATGGGCACCTTACAAGTACCTAGGACCACATCTGTGCAGCACATCCCAGAGGTCGGATCAGCTGACTCAGGCTGGAGGAAGGGGCAGAGTTTGGACTGCAGGGCTAAAAACAGGAGTGAGACCATCAGGCTTGGGCTGGAGGCTGGACTCTGAGACCCTTTCCCACACAGGGTTTCAAGGCTCGGACTCCAGCCTGGGCATCTGCAGTGCTGTCTGGCACCCTGCCAGCCTGAGTCAGCAGAACCTGGGCATTGAGACGCAGTGCTGCAAGTCTTTTGTTGCAGTGGAGACAGCTCCTACGATAAGTCGGCAGCATAACTCTGTTTTGAAAACAATTGCGCTGACAGGCAAGTTGGATACATCCGCCATAATAGCCAGGGAAAAGCCTTGCAAGGGAGAATTTAATCCCTCTTGCTGCAGCTGCCGTAGAAAAGCGTTCTTGTCGGTAGGCCCAGTGACAGCTCAGCTATTTTCCAAAAGGGCTCAGCTTTCCACTGCTGCAGACTAGACTGGAGTTTTGGATTTCAGCTTAGCAAAAAATATATATATGAAGGATCCATCAAATCAGAGTCCCCTGGCAATAATTCCCCTCCATTGCCTCCAGCCGTATAAAAATCAGCTGTAAAAAACAATGAGGTGATGATGTACATTTCATAACGTGCGCAGTGTTAAGGACATGTGAGTATGATTTCTTTAAGAGAAAAATTGCTTACTGGACACAACAACATTGCTAGCATTTGCTCCCAACCTCTGCTGTGCCTTCACAACCCAGTGTCTGAATTCTTAGTCACAGGGTTTAAATAGTCTCGCTCCCACCAAAGGAAAAAAAATACTGCAAGGGAAAGCGGAGGAGACTTAGGCAGCATGCTAATAAAGAAAATGTTTCTCCTGCTCCGTTCAAGCAGAAAAGTGAGCAAAAGTTGAAAGGACAGTTTATTTACACAGTTAGAAAAACGCAGCATCTATAAGCACATTCTGTGGCTCCCCCCATCCGAGCTGTAATGTCTCCCAGATTTTGGAATCTTTCTGGGATTTCTTACACATCAGCCTGTGGGGTCCAGCACATGCAGTCACTCTACGACTTAGGATGTATGGCCCTGTTGTTTTTCGCTTCAAAAAAGGCGCAACTGGCAGAACCGCCCCTCCAGCACAGAAAACACAAATGTTTGGCCATCGTAAGTGATTTGGGGGGCCTGTTTATCAAGAAACATAACGTGTTATGCAATGCACGGTGACACGCCAGGTACTGGCGGTTTGCAGAGCTTGTTGTCTGTGGCAACCTCGCTGGTCACATGCTGCTGCCTCCTTCCTTGGAGTACAGCTTCCAAACAGTTATTTGATTCATTGGTTTATATTTATGCACCATTGAGAGCAATATCCAGAATTCTTACAGTACTGGGCCCTGTCTATGATACGTAGCCAGAATAAATAACCAGCTTCCTACCATAAAGTGATACAGATGCTCCATATGGAGCTAGCGAATTTGTTACCGGTGAACGTAAGGACTAGGACACCCAGGTGCTATGGGAATCTCTCCACACCCTCCTGTCCAGGCCCTGCCATCTGTCAGCCCTTGAGCACTTATCTCCATTTCTCTGGGGTGCTCACCAAGGATCGACACTAGGCTCCTCTTGTTTCTGATTGGTCGTTCTGGATTGCTGAGGTGTGACATGCTCCTCTTTGTGGTCACAACAGGAGTTCGAGTCTGGACTACTATGAAATCAAGTCAAACAGCTCCCTGGAGAGGTACGATAGCATCGGCCCACCCTACAATTGCACGTTTAAGGTAAGGCGACATTTTCAAGCTGTGGGTCTGAACACTTCCCCTATGTCTGCCTAAGGGTCAGGAAGAGGCTCCTTGGTTAGTGAGGGCACTGCCTGTGCGCTGTCCCGTCACCCGCCACTAGCGGGACTGGCCTGGCACACACCATATCAGGATCAGGAGGGCCCTGGCGGAGCTGTGAGCCAACTCTGACATGGGCAGAATGCTGCTGAGCTAGGGCGGAACCTCAGCTCATCCTTTGCACACAGCGTCCATTTCTGACCCAGATTGCTGGTGGCTTCGGGTGATGTCTGTCGTCACTGAAAGATGTGAAGAGCAAAGAGCTGGCAAGGCAGAGCCAATACCCTGGAGAAAGCTGTGGCTGCTTCTCTTAGGAAATGAGCTCTTCTTCTCCCAGTCCCCTTCACGCCCACCATCCTGGGACCATGCTGCTGATGGGGCAGATTTTCCCCTTGCAGTGGAATCTGGACCTAGTAAAGGCCAGTGGTTTGGGAAACATGCTCTCCACTCTTCCCATTGTACTTCTGTGTCCCACCCCACTGCCCTTTGCCAGGCTTCAAAGCCTGAGCTCCAGCCCACCCAGAGCATCTGCAGGTCTGTTTGCAGCAAGGTAGCTCTGTCAGGTCAGGATGGGCCACAACGCCCATCTACAGTGTGGGAAGGACAGCTCTTCCCTACCTCTGCTTCTGAGTACACAGCTGACCCCGCCAGCTGGAGAGGGTGTCACAAGCACAGTCTATTAACAGTGCCCAAATACAGTAGTCATGGGAGGCAGATAAGGCCCTAAAAGAGAGAGATGATAGATTTTGCTCCCAACACGTCTCCAGTAAAATAACTAGCTGCCTCACCAGATAAAAACCACAGTGTCCTCACTGAAGTCCATTTTGCAACCAAAACCCACCAGTTATCCTCAAGCAAAGAGCATGCTCTTAACACCTCGCCCTGTCTCATCTAGCACAGAATGGTAATGGTCTCACTCCCCACCTGAAACCAATGACTTTCCCATTGCAGCTACACAATCTGGGATTCTTTCCGGTCGATGGCGTGACGATCAAAATCACAATCCCAGTAGCCACAAGAGGAGGGAATCGCCTTCTGCTGTTGACTGATTTCATTGTGGATCAGGTAGTAATTTTAACAACTTCCACTTTTGGAGCCGTTCAAGGCGCGGCCATTTGAAATATTTCCTTTATTGCATCTCTGATCAGAGCTACTCTGCACTTCCCAAATACTTACCCTGTTCCACTCAGTACATGGGGATTCACAGTAGACAGCGAGATGTGGCAGTATATCCCTGTCCCATACATAGCCAGAGAATATATTGTCATGTGCTCTAGAAAGTTGGTAAGCACTGTTCTTTTTGTCTCCTGGTAGTGGGTAATGATTTCCTTGTGTCAGTTCACCTTGGGTTTTAATACAGGTTGAACCTCTCTACTCTGGCACTCTCTCAACTGGCAACATCCACAATCCGGCATGATTTTAGTTAGCCAGAAGACCACATCTCCTGAGTGTGGGCAAGTTTCCCACAGTCCCGTAAAGTTTGTTTACAGCCACCAGTCCTGAGAACACCCACAGAGGAGGACCTTTTGCAGAACCCGTGCTGTTATTTAGCCGTAATATATCCCTAAATGGCTTCCAAGAGCCCAGTAAGCAGTGCAAGAGCTGGTAATGTGCTAGACAATGCTGACCTCCCGTAATCCAGCAAATTCTCTCATCAAGCACTGGTCAGGTCCCCAGGGTCCTGAACGAGGAGGGTTCAACCCGTAGTCATCTCACTTAAGAGAACACAATTATTTAACTCTTTGGTTCTTATCTACACCACGGACTTCAGAGTGATAGCAAGCCACTAGTTTAATCCATTACAAGAACAGCTCCCTGCTCCCCCTGCAGCATTTAATGACTTCTTGCAGGTCTTGAAAGAATTTTCCTTTGACTGGGATATCTGCTGGAACCTGAATGACCATAAAATGCAGAGAGAGTTCAGGGGCACCTCCTGGACACCTGATGGGTAATATTCCCTCTGCAATGGAAAGTACTTCATGTGCTGTCTAAGAGAAGACGGCCTTGTCTCGGAGTGGGTGTGAATGGCTATCTTGGCTCCCATTCCTGTTTTTTGTACTCACTGCTCTGGCTCGCTTCTCTCATCACCTGTGGCTAACACACGCCAGCACACATGGACAGATTTCACGTGATGTCCTAGTCCGTCGGATGCGGTACTGCTATAGAACAAATGCCCTGTCCAGGGGACACGTAAATCTTCCACTGTGGGATGGCGCCCACTACCCCAACCCCAGGTGAATTAGAAAAGAAAATATTTTCCTTGGTCCTCAACAGACCTGTGAAATTGAATTGAAAACTTCTTTTGCATTGTCCTCCCCCAAAGGACTAGCTCATTTCAGAGAAACTGACTCTGACAATGGAACAGCTCCTGGAAATAACTCGGCTCTGTTGGAATTAGACAGGGCTGAGAAGAGCTGTTAACCTTTTAATTAAAACTACATAAAACCTGTTAATTACAAATGAATTGCTGGTAGCGAAAGCCACCTGCTGTCCATTATAGCCTGCGTTCCAGACGCTCCTTAACTTCTGATCTCTGCACTAAACTTTCCTTGCCTGAAAGTCAATAGCATTTGGGCCCCTAAGGTGCTAAGATGCTTGTTCCGTGGCCACCACTGACCCTGTTTTGGTGTTTTCATACAGTAGCTGGAATTAGAATACGTTTGCGGCCATGTTCAGAATGGAGAGCAGTAAAACTCTGGGCGCATCGAGAGAGACCTTTTCCGAGCTTTGTTGTTCTAGAAGCATTAGGTCAGGATAGACATTCTAGACAAGAGGCTTGGGACAGGGAACCCAGTCCTTTGTGATGCTCATCACAAACCCATCCATGGACTCTTTTAGTGAAAGACCAAAAATAAAACTGACTTGAATGTGCAAAGCCTTCAGGCATGTCTGTTTAGTTCTCTTGGGTCTGTTTGAACATGAATGGCTTTATTCATAACTATGTTTCTAAGGAAAACACAACGTGCAATATCTGGGGAAACAACACCGACTACAGAAGGACACCCGCAGAGGAGGACCTTTCACGGAACCTGCACCTGGTAGGCCATTTGCTCCAGCTTTTGTCTACCCTCTTGTCTGGGCTCTAGGTCCAAACCACGCCAGCTCTTTCTTCATGCTTGATACCTGGCTGCAAAGATAGCATGGCCTCTGGGCTGAATCAAAGAGCTGCAGGAAGAGGGCGGTCCGCTCTGCGCAGGAGTTTTACAGAAGGCCCCTGGCTACGAGCACTGGACAGAGTCACTGATTCTCCCCTTCAAAGGCTTAATGTGTCACACTGCTGACATCTGGGGCTGTGCCGGGCTGCAGGATCAGGTGCTGTTTGTGAAAGCCATTTGGATGGTGACTGAAGGACTCTTTCCAGAACAACAAGCAGTCCTGTGGCACCTCAGAGCCTAACAATGTTGTTAGGGCATGAGCTTTCATGGAAATCCATGAAAGCTCATGATGTAACAACACTGTTAGGCTCTAAGGTGCCACAGGACTGCGTACTATTTTTAAAGTTACAGGCTAATAGGGTTCATTTTGGCTTGAGAGGGGCTCACGTTGAAAATACCAGTCCAGATTCCACCCCTCACCCCACTGCCTGGAGGCTTTGGTTCAGCCCATTGTACAAATAGGAACTGCCTGTCTCTATCACTGCTCAGCTGCGGGTGACCACTGTCTCTGTCCCGGTGCCTGTCTCTATCACTGCTCAGCTGAGGGTGTCCACTGCAGTATTAACCCAGCTCTGCATCACCTTGCTATGTAGGGTTTGACCACTGAGAGAAGGGTTCCGGTTTGCCCTGTATTCTGTACAGCAAAGGGCAGGCTAAACCGGATCCAACCTACCTCCAAATTGACCACGTCCCCTTTGCTTCAGTGGGAGTGGGCACCAGGCCCTTTATCAACGAATAACTGGGCTTGATACAGCACCTGGCACAATAGCGCCCTGATCCTCAATGAGGTCCTTGGAGCCTATGGCAATACGCAGAATAAAATAATAGTGCAGTAAACTCTTTCATATCCGGCATTTTATTATCCACAACTCTCAAATAATTGGCATTTTAACCCTACATCAATTTTAGTTATGTTTTCCTTAAGTGCAGTACAGTGAAAGGAAATATAAATAAATGCAGCAAATACAGCGTAAGTTTCCAGTGTGCAATACGACTGTTGTTGGTAAATAAAGTACTCCGCATACATTTTGTTTGTTTCTTAATCTCTAACCTTATTTTTCTTGAGTGTTGTGCATTGCTAGGTGCACCTCTCTAGTATCCAGAATATTTGAGTATCCAGCAACCTTCCTGTTCCAGGGCTGTTAGGTGTAAAAGAGTTTACTGTAACGAAGCAGCAAAATTCAGAGTCTGAGTCAGATTTCATCCCTCCCCCCTCCCATGGACAGAACCCCTGTGGAACTCCTTGCCAGAGGAGACTGTGAAGGCTAGGACTATAACAGAATTTAAGAAAGAGCTCAATAAATTCATGGAGGTTAGGTCCATAGAAGGCTATTAGCCAAGGGTAGGAACGGTGTCCCAGGCCTCTCATTGTCAGAGGCTGGAGATGGGTGACAGGAGACAAATCGCTTGATCGTTGTCTTAGGCCCACCCCTCCAGGGCACCTGGCACTGGCCACTGTTGGCAGACAGGCTACTGGGCTGGATGGACCTTTGGTCTGACCCAGTGTGGCCGTTCTTATGTTCTTAACCCAAAACTTTTGAGTTCCAGATTCTGGCTCCAATCCAAGCTCTCCATGCTGATATTTGATTTCAACATTATGGTTCTTGTTTATTCCCCCCAAGCATGAAACGAGCCAGTCAGAGCTCAGGGGCAGTGTCTTTTCACTGTCAGCAGTCTGGGGCGGGGGGGAGTTGTTTAGTTATACACTATCAGGAGAGAGAAGGGAACCCCGAACCATGTTAGTGACATGCAAACCTATTTTTCAGAATCACAGCAACTCGGACGTTGTCTCCATTGACTGTAATGTGAAATTAGCATCCAATGAAGAAATCAGCTTCCTCTTACGTGGCCATCTGTGGCTGGAGTCACTGAAAGCAGTAAGTACAACAGCGGGGGCTGGGCCGTCCCTTACCATCAAACAGAAAGAACCGTGAGATGATGCATGACCCGGCAACCCGACTGGTTTTCTCCTGGGCTGGCTGGCTGTCCCAGGGAGCACAAACGTGTGCGTTTTGATTCTCACAGTCACAGCTGATTTTGTCACCTTCAATTAACCCTCCATCCTCATCTGAAATCTCCTGAGGCACCTCACCATGGAAAATGAGCCATTGAGCCCATGTCTTTTTCAAAGGGCCTTGTTATTGTTACTGCATTAATCCAACACCCCAGGAGGTGGGAAGAGGCTGAGGTCTAGGGCTGACCCTATGGCTGGCCGAACTCTGTGACTTTACCAGAGATTAACAGGCACTGGAGTCAATCAAACTACGCTGATCATCACCAGTGGTGGATCTGACCCAAGGCTTCATGAGGAGGATAAGAACTCAGAGCTAGGCCAGTCCTTCTGCAGCATCTTCCTATGCCCCCCCCCAACTTTCTGTGATGCTCACTTGGGAGGGGGAGCAGAGCTGAACAAACAGTATCAAAGCAACCTGACAGCTTTCTTTGACGGGGTAACCAGCTTTGTGGGTATGTGGAAAGCAGTAGACAGGTTGTATCTTGATGTTAGTAAAGCTTTTGATACTGTCTCACATGACCATCTCATAAACAAACCAGGGACATGCAATCTAGAGGGAGCTACCTGCGACAGAAGCAAAACTGGCCAGAAAACCAGTCCCAGAGAGTAACAAGAAGTCTTGTGGCACTTTATAGACTAACCGATATTTTTGAGCATAAGCTTTCGTGGGCAAATATCGGTTAGTCTATAAGGTGCCACAAGACTTCTTGTTGTTCTCAAAGCTACAAACTAACATGGCTACCTCTCTGATGCTTGTTCCCAGAGAGTAGTTATCAATGGTTCACAGTCATGCTGGAAGGGGTCCCACAAAGATCAGCTCTGGGTCCAGTGTTCAATATCTTCATCAGTGATTTAGATATTGGCATAGCCAGTACGCTTGTAAAGATGATGGAAGGTACCAAGCTGGTTGCAGGTACTTTGGAGGATAGGATTATAATTCAAAATAATTTGGGCAAACGGGAGAAGTGATCTGAGGTAAATAAGCTGAAATGCAATAAGAATAAATGCAAAGTACTCCACTTAAGAATCAAAAATCACTTGCACACATACAAAATGGGAAGTGACTGTTTAGGCAGGAGTGTTACAAAAAGAAAGCTGGGGGTCATAGTGGACCACAAGCTAAATAGGAGTCATAAGTGTGGCACTGATGCAAAAAAGGGAAACATGATTCTGGGATGCATTAACAGGAGTGTTGTGAACAAGACCGAATTATTCTTCTGCTCTGCTCCGCGCTCATTAGGCCTCAGTTGGAAAGTCACAAAAATAATTAAAAATTTAGAAAACATGTTTGCTTAATAAGGAAAAGCAAAGATTGAGAGGGGACATGGGTAATGGTTTTCAACTAAATAAAAAGTTATTACAATGAGGTGGGAGAAAAATTATTCTCCTCAACTTCTGAGGATAGGGCAAGAAACAATGGGCTTAAACTGCATGAAGGGAGGTTTAGGTAGGGCATTAAGAAAAGCTTTTGTCAGGGTGGTTAAGCACTGGAATAAATTGCCTAGGGAGGTTGTGGAAACTCCATCATTGGAAATTTTCAAGAGCAGATT
Source organism: Carettochelys insculpta (assembly GCF_033958435.1). Classification (NCBI taxonomy): domain Eukaryota; kingdom Metazoa; phylum Chordata; order Testudines; family Carettochelyidae; genus Carettochelys; species Carettochelys insculpta. The sequence continues at coordinate 42,524,957 of NC_134148.1, read as the reverse complement.
AGACAAAAGCCAGTCAGGGATGGGCTAGATGGTGCTTGGTCCTGCCATGAGTTCAGGGGACTGGACTAGCTGACCTGTTGAAGTCCCATCAAGTCCAAAGAGTCTGATTTCCCATGATGCAGCAGATAAACTGAAATGATACCAGATCCCACTTTCTTCTCCTTCACGCTGGCAGCTGGGCTCACCAGCAAAGGGAACTTGGGTAGCCAGATTGGAACCTAGCCCAACGTGACAACCCCTCATGTCCACTAGGTCCATTCTCACCAAGATTAACCATGGCCCATGACCCTGTCTTGGGGAATGTGGACGGGGGGCGTTTTCTGCGAGCTGGCTGCTAGGCAGCTGTGGAGCGGCAGGCCATTTGGTGGCCTGTGTTACATGTATGATGGTCTCCGGCCAGTCCCCAGTAAACGGTGCCCACTCCCAAGACCCACCATCACAGGTGTTGGCAATCCCCCTTCAAACCTAACTGGCCTCTTGCCTTTAAAGGTGGCTCCTCTTGATTCTGGTGGGGCACATAGGCCGGGCTGAGGACACATGTCCTGCCCCAGCCTGTACATGCAGCGAGTAAGGGTGCCAGTCCCCAGGGCTCCCGCTCCAGCCCCAGCCCCTCCCCCACAGATCCTGAGCACCGCGTGGCACTCGTGGGGCTGGCAAACGGTCCCATTCCATTGAAGCTGCCCCTTTGGAGTGTCACCTGGCCGGTGCTCAGCGTTACATTCTTGGCTTGCGCCTGGCCTGGCGCATTGCTCTGTCTTCACAGATGAAGTTCAAGTCCCTGAAGCTGACGACAAATGCAGCTCTGCAGCGACGGTTTCGCAGCCCCTTCATCTTTCGGGAAGAGGACCCCAGCCGCCAGGTGAGGGCCCATAGCTCTTCACTGTGGCCCTGAATGGCGGGAACGCCCCTGCTTGCATTAGATAACAGCTGGCATCGTTCGGCACCTTAGCAGGGACAGCTAGTGGGGTGGACAAAGCCCACCAGCTACCACGGGGTCTGTGTGCTCTGAAACCCTCTCAGTCTCTTGACCTGCATTGCCATGGGCCTGCCCCCCAGGGCTGAGTCCTGTGTGGCCAGCTCTCGTGATTTCATTGCAACTCTCACAGCCATTGGGTGGTTCTCTTAAACCTCCAGCTCCTGGAGTCCCGTGATTCCGGGAGACGGTTAGCCAAGCGGAGTAGGTTTCAAGCCCTCATGGTCGCGAAGAAAAACTTGCCAATGTGGCCTGGCCAGCTCCCAAAATGGGCCTGTTAATCCAGCGTTGGGGCCTTTCCAGATGCGCCTCTTCTCCCAGCCAGGTTCATGTGCGGGTGAGTGTGAGGCAGAGAGCAGTTCCCAGCCACCCAAGCCAGCTTCGGGCTCCACCTTCCCAGCAGGGCTCACAGCGAATGGAGCACTGCCGCCCTCTGCTGGCTGCAGCCTCCCTCGCCTGGCCAGACGCCCTGCCAGCAGCGCCGGGCTCTTCCATGACCTGCAAAGGGGCGCAGCAGGAAAGTCTAGTGTGAGCCTGAGCTTTGCTGCCACAGACAGTTGCATTCTCACGCCCGCAAGAAATTGAGTGTTGTTCTTTACAAGCGAAGGCCGGGGGGGACCGGTGTTTTACTGCTGTTTGTGTCAGGCCCTCTTTGCAGAGCCCGTGTGGTGTTGCGTACCGTGGTCCCTTCCAGCAGGGGCCTAGGTAAGGCAGGTACAGCCAGACAGAGGGTGCTTTGTCCCAGACCTGGGCGGCTGTGAGCCTGTTACTTCCTAACAGCTGCCTTGAAAGCAGTGGATTGATGTCCCCTGGGGATTCCAGCCGTCCTCACCGCCACCACCACCCCACCAGAGCGCCTGCCCCAGTGCAGACCTCAGTGTGTGCAGGCAAAGGTGCAGTGTGCGCCGGTGAGGGGCTGGACGTTGTGTGCCCTGGTGGGCCAGAGCACCCTGCTGGGGCTGGCAGCAGGACAGCTGCTCTGCCAGCTGAAATCAGGCATGTGTCTGGAGCAGAGATGCAGGGGGGCTGATCTGGGAGGGGAGCATCTGCAAACCCAAGTGCATTGTCTCACACAGCGTCTCCCTTGCCAGCCCCACCCTCCCCAGCCTCCAGGGAGGTTTGCTCAGGACCCGCCTGCCCAAGAGCTCAGTGCTGGCATTGAGGGAGGGGATTCTGACCCTATCCCTATTGCAGATAACATTTGAAATCTCCAAGCAAGAAGAGTCCCATATCCCGATCTGGATCATCCTTGGCAGCACACTCGGGGGGCTCCTGCTTTTTGCACTCCTGGTCCTCGCTCTGTGGAAGGTAAGACTGGGCCTCCCAGCAGGCTGGTTCCCAGCTGGCACTCGGGGCACACGTGTCTGGCATGGTTAGGATGAGCTGACACCTTTTCCCTGCTCCATAATTGCTCCACTGCCAGTGACCCTTCGACACTAAGGCCAGAAGAGGCTGTTCTGACGTCTGGCATGCCAGGCCAACGTCCCTCACCCCGCAGCTCCCACCTCCACTTGAGTCCATTTTGTTTGTGAAGCTGTTTTAGCCAGAAGTGGTCATGGCCAGGCTTGCTGCCTGGTGCCTGAAATGGGGATGGAGAGGCCCACCCCCCCTTTGTTCCCTGCTGGTGGTCAAAGGGAAGAGAATACAACAGTGTTGGTCTCACCTCCAGGCACACACTGGGTTCCTCACCCCCACCTTGAGCTTCTGGGGTTTGGAGCAGGGCTAGGCAGCAGCCCAGGGGAACAGGCGTGGGCAGCCGTGGGAGAGGGACAGTATCAGAGTGGGGTCATGCAGAATGTGTGCTGGCTACAGAAAGCCAGAACAGAGAGGCTGTTCCAAGAAGGGTCTGGCTGCCAGGGAGCTGGGCTGACAAAGCTTATCAAACAGTGAGCAGAGGGCATTGGTGTGGAATTAGACCAAAAACCTCCTGGGAGTCAGTGCTTACTCCCAGCTGTGGAGACCATTAAATACCCCCAGTCAATGTGAATTGCACAGAGTATCACTCTGGCCATTGTCCCTGGGGAATAGGGAGCACCTCTGGCTCAGCGTGTGCAGGAAACTGGCCACTTGGGATACTCTGGGAAAGGTGATAAAGGCCCAAGGACTCCAATGTTGTGCCCTGGAGATCAAGTCCCTTCCTCGGCCTGCGTGTGGCGAGGGGGTTTAGCCTGGTCCTCTCAGAGCTTGCATGGTACCTTGCAGGTGCTCATCCCAGCAAATCTTTGATAAACCTACACCAAGTTTTGTCCACAACTAGGGCATGACTGAATAGATTGCACTTCCCAAGAGGGCCCCTTCTCAGGCAGGTAAGATTGCTGGTTAAACAGATGGGGAGGGGGCAGGCAGATTTTTGATCAGCTGTCATGGGGGCTGGGGAGGACAGCACATATTCAGCCAAGGCACTGACCTGTTGTTGCTCCAGTTTTCTGAGTATGTCTGAAATGCTGCTCCCATTAAAGTCTAGAGCAGGACTGCTCTTCCTTGTAAGGGGACCAGAATTTGCCCTGTATGGCAGGGTTCCCTGTAAGATGAGCCACCCAGGAGGTATTCAAATACTGCCCTTCTGATTGGCAGAGCACCCACAGTGCCCAGAGGCAGCGGCATGTATTTTTCCCCGTGGTGCACATCCACGCATTCTCAGTGCACGTAGCAAAATTTATTCCATATACAGATGGAAAAAATTAGAGGGAAGTCTGATGTATGGAGCAGGGGCCCCTGGCATTTACAACTGACCTGCAAATATGTCAAAAGAGCAATGCTTTTGCTTTGTGGATCGACCAATAAAATGACATCAACACCCAAGGCCAAACCATGGGAGCTCTTGCCTTCGAACACCTCCAGAGTGTGGTAGTCTGTAGTCTGAAAACCTTTCAGCACTTGTGGTTCTTCTTTTCCACCCCGGAGCACAAGCCAGGGTTCACAGCGGTAGTGAATGAGTCTTGTTAGTTTTAAGCTTCAGAGAAACCCTGCAAGAATTTCTCACGCTAAAGTAGTGATACTCAGCCTGAGGCTCAGGCACTGCAAGTGGCTCTTTAATATGTTTTCTGCAGCTCTTTGTGACACATGATATTAAAACACTCTGACTGCAGTATTACCCAATCAGAAAGCTTTTACTATGTTATTAACCACTCGTAAGATACTTGGTCGGTCATTTTGCTGTCAGAACCATCTAGGCATAGTAAATGAGACGATGAATCCACACTCTTGTGGCTGATCCCTAGTTTGACTCCTGACCCACTGAGGCCTGACTAGCACTGCTCTACGCAAACGGGAACAGTCAGGTTCAACCCTGTATTTTATAAAAGGCACATTTACTGATCTACCAACATGTTATAACCAAGTGGTGGGAAACTAAAGACTCTTGGCCATGAGTGCAGGGGATTAGGCAAATTCTCTAGCTCCTTTCCAGTCCTACCTATGGTTCTACCGTGCACCATTGAGACAGGTGACTTTTCAGTAACCTTGCACAGATGAATCAGCTTTGGTCCTGCCATGCTGCAGTGTTTCAAGGAAATGTCAAAGCAAGCCACTTGAAAAAGTTTGTTTCTGGATTTTTCTTCCATGTAATATACACGTTTTTGTCTAAATTAAGTTGCCCCCCTCCCTTTTTTTATTGTCAAAAAAATTAAATGTGAAGCCTCCACCACCTGGCGTTATCCATTTAAAAGAAACTCACTTCACCATAAGCAGCGGAAGTAATGGTGGGGTTTTGTTTTCTTTTGTTTTGTTTGTCTTGTCTTTAATTCCTACAGCTTGGATTTTTTAAAAGTGCCAGTCGCAAACGAGATACGGCGCAGGAGCAGAATGCCAAAGTGTTAGAATGATGCTTCCCCAGAGAGGGCCCATGAAGCTCATCTATAATCAAGTTCATATTACTTTACAGCTTACGGAGTATGTGTTTGTCTTGATGCCAAGGGACGTGGGTGCAGAACTCCATTTGCATCGGGATGAGACTACACCCCTTTGTGTGAAATTGTTTAAATAAAACCTATTCCATGGCTACGCGCCATGGGAGAACAGGCATCAAAAGGTACTTCAAACTGGTTTTAAATAGCTCTGTTCTGCCTAGTCACAGGCGGCTGTACATATCTGAGAGCGAGAATGAAGGCTCATAACGGAATAGGGGTGGTCATTGTGATTATTATTTTTTTCATCCTGGGGATTACAAATTTAAGGACATGCTGCAGATCTGAAAAACAAGCAAGTCACATTAACCGTGAGAGGGGTGAGATTACAGTGACAACTCAGGAGGTTTACAGTAGCTACTTTTCATGCCTGAGTTGTATAAAATCCCATTGATTATTACACCTCCTGTTTTTAATCTGCATTATGGATGGGATTTGAGAGACATTCTATCTAAAAACCATGGAAAGTCCAGATCCCAGCTGTTAAGCTGTAGCCACAGTAAACCTGAATTTCTTTGTTTGCTCATTTAAAAGGCTTCACACGCTGTAGGTAGTGTGTGTTCAAAATGTCATGGTCAAAAATAGCTGAAGGGAAGGGACCTTAAGCAGCCCACCCTTTGCAGCTGCTACTGCTACTACATAGTATTTTTGAGATACCTCACAGCAAAGGTTAAGAATTGGATCTTTCTAACTAACAGTAAAAGGCCACATGTGACTTCTCTGAGCGCATGATTTGCCTGCAAAAAATAAGATGCCTCCAACGTGGAAAAAAGAGACTGAACATTCTGTCCAGAAACTGTAAACAGATAAATTGAACAAGTTACACATTTGTTAAATAATTCCTGTTGTGCATCAGTGTAATAATGCAGGGTTCAAATGGAGCTCCTGTGGAAGCACAGTGTAGCTGGGATAGGCCAATGTAAAGCTACATATCCCCAAGTGCTTTACGTTTTCTGAGTGGAGCAGTTTAACAGAGAGATTTTAATTTGCTTTCTTTTTAATGCACTGAATACAATTAATAGCAAATTAAAGCACCTTAATGCAGAACTTCAGTGTCCAGCTGTATATACTTATTCCGAAAAGATTTACCTGTTATAACACCAATAAAAAATCAAAAAAAACCAGTTTGAAGTGTTTTCTACAAACTGTGCAATTTCCAAGAGTTGACATGCAACAGGAATCATCAGAAAGTGTATTATAATTGTATATACTTGGTGTAATGCAAAGATGATCAGTGCTGTTTGACAAAAATCTTTTCTTTTGCATAATATAATTATTTAATGCTAATATTAACTTTATGAGTGAATAGAAAGAAAGCAGATGTCCGCCCAATGTATTATAGTCTGTTCAATATTGTTTTAGTATTTTTAAGGATTAACAATACAGTTTTTTTTAAATATAGTTGCAACTAGCATTCTGTTCTAAACCATTTTCACCAATTACATGTAATTGGATTGAATTGTTCACATGCCTTTAGAATAGAGTGAAAAAGGAATTATGATTATACTACTTCTTCCTTTATTTATTAGGACAATAAATGTATTTTCCAGAATGACTCTATAGAAGCTTTCTTTTAAAGGGACAGTGTCAGGTCAAAAAAACTGAATGCTTACGCTTGCAACATGAGTAACCCGTTGTGAGACAAAACATTTGTTGCAGGATCAGACCCTTTGGGCCTTATCTTTGCTTTACTATGTTAGATCATTTAAACTGAAAAACAAATCAAACTCATTTTTCTCCCTTGCTGCTTTTCTTGCATTCCATAGCTTGAACAAGGGAAGCTCTGGCCAATTTCACAGGTTCCATTCAATTTTACTTCCATGTTCTCCTGCACTAGGGGATGCAGCTGCTTCAGGGGGTTCGTTTTGAATTTTAAGCAAAGAATGGGGTCTAGCTGGGTTAGTTTTAGGCTTTGTGAATACTTTGCATGGGGGTTCCTGTTTTACACAACTGAATGCAGATTTTTTTTTTTAACCTGACATTGCCCCTTTAATTCCACATTATGTTAGGTGTGGCATTTCCTTATGGAGCTTGCATAATGAAAATATGGGCGATTGTACATAGTTTCTTTTTTCACCTGTTTGAATAATCAGTATGCCAAAAAATCTTGTTGAAAGCATTTATATGGAAGGATGTGTAGAGACCATGGAAGTCATCACTACTCTCTTGCTCCAACATCAAAAGACAACCAACAAACCCAAACCGAACACCAACAAAAAAACAAAAACCAAAAAAAAAGAACCAAAGCAGCACACGGTGTTCATTGGCTTGTTCCTTTCAGATGTTGGCGAAGAGGAAATTAAATGGTTCGAAGCCGAAACTTTAGCTTAGCTTTAGCATTTCCCCTCTATTTAAATAACTTTCATACAGCTGAAATAGAAAATACCTCAAGGTCAGAAATCACTGGGGCCTGATTTTGCACCATTGAAGTCAACTGGTGCTTTGCCACGTCCTTCGGTGGGCACAGACGATGACCATTAGGGAATTAGTAGGAATGTAAATAGAACACCTAGTACTACTGTACACTAGGAGGCTTTCCACTGACAACCAAATGGATGAAACACAGCAACCGTAGATTAATTCCATTCCTTGAAACGAAAGAAAACGATCTTCTGGTGAATTCTCGCTCATAGTGTACTAATAGTGGAAAAATAAAAGCTTTTAGCGTGTATTCCGCCAGCCTTACAAAGAGCAAAATCAGTGCTACCATCTTCATTGGAATTGCAAGGTGTCTGATCAGGGCTGCAATCTTAGGAGGTGATCTGAAGTGCACATTGGTTGTGTATATAGGAAAAGGTCCGCTAGCTAGTGTTAGCCTAGCAAGTTTCCAGTTTGGCGGACAAATTGCTAAAACGTGCTGTATAATAAGCAAACAGTGTGCTTGTACACAGGGTATGTAAATATGCTTTGAAATGTGCAGCTCTACTCTGTAACACTGAACTGCTGGGAAATACAATTTGAAGAATTGTGTACGTGGTCTTTGTTTTCCATGTTGACTTCTTGCAGCCAAGTTGGTTTGTTAATGGTTTCACTGGTGATGCTGCTTCAACCAAGTCGGCCGTGCTTGGGCTGGCCCTGTCATTGTAGCAAATTGGTTTCATGCTGCCCCTTTCAGTCGCAGGGTGTCTCAGAGGTAATGTAATGAATTTTCACGGAACGGTGATGGAGACTGGTACAGTGGTCACAACGGCTCATAACCTTTGCACCCCAAAGCCTGGATTGCCTGTTCTGTTTGAGCTGGATCACAGTCAGGGAAACTAAAGGGTCTGGTGGTTTGGTTCGGTTCGTTGCCCTCAGGACACTTTAGAGCAGCCTTAATGCTGCTCTAACCTAGTTTTGACCCCTCCCATCACTTGCTCTCCACCACCTCCTCATGGGCGCTCTCTCACTCGTGCTCATTTGCACTGGGCTTGGGCAGGGAATTGGGATGATCAGCTCAGGGTGCAGGAGCTGAGATGGGGCTGGAGATGAGGGGCATGGCTGCAGGGGGGACTCAGGGTTGGGGGCGGTCAAGAGTTTAGAAGTGTGGGCAGGGACTTCAGGCTGGGGCAGGAGGGTGGTGTGCAGGGGCGGGGGGCTCCAGAATGAGGCCAGAAATGGTGGGAAGGGGATCCAGCATGCAAGAGGGGTGCTGGGCTAAGGCAGGTGATTGGGGTGCAGGCTGTGGGAGGCGGAGGACTGAGCCAGGACAAAGGGGGGGAGGGATTTTTGGGGTGTAGGCTCTGGGTGCTGGCTCCTTCAGGTGGCCCCAGGAACCTGCTGGCAGGTCCCCAGAAGGGCTGAACAGGCCAAGCAAACCGCTGCCAGCTCCTGGCAAACCGCAGCTCAGGGAACTTAGAAGATGGGGTCACAGCCCTGCCCTGCACCGACCCATGGACAGGGCCCCATTTGATTGCTGGGGGCGGGTGGTCACCAGCCAGCAAATGAGGAGAGATCTCATTGGGCTCAGGCGCCTGCCTGCCTGCCTATGGACCTACAGTGTCATTTGCCAGCTCCGGGGGAGCCCCCAGACAGCCACAGTCAGGGCATTGGGGAGGTGGGCCGTCCCCTGCACCATGTCAGGCAGTGTGGAGATTTGAACATAGGGCTGCCACTACCTGGGTGGTGCTCGAGCCTCAGGGTGGAGGATGGGCACCTCGGTCCCAGGCCTAGGCTCCCCCGGCTCGCTTTGAGGCGTGGGTGTAGGGTCTGGCCTGGCAGTTGTGAGTCTTTGGCGCCTGCCTCGCCTCATGCAGCCCACGGGGAGCCTGGCTCCACAGCGTAGCACAGGGGCTTCCACTAGGTGGCGCCCTGCAGGCCAGAGGGCAAGACCTCCGTGCCTGGGCCCCGCACGGTGCATCTCCCCTCCCCTAGGCACCCCTGCAAGGGGCAGCCCCCACCCCACCGCCCCAGCCCATTCCCCACGCTCACGCTGCCTCTTCCTGCCCCACCCATCACCCCAGCACTAGCACCTCTACCGAGCAGCAGGTGGGTGCTCAACCTCCACTAGGTTAGCCCTGGAGAACCCATGGAGTCATGACCCAGCCCTGCCCCTGCCACACACACACCTCCTGCGCGCCCCCCCCCCCCCCCCCAAACCCCAGCTGCTTACCAGGGCCCACAGCAACTGGGGCCTGCAGACCTGGTACTGACACATGGAGCACAAGGCACGTGGGTTTTAGAAAACCTGCTGCTGCCTAGGCTCAGCTGAGTTTGTCAGCAGCCGTGTCGGTGGCTAACCAGCCTGGCTGCCTGTCGCTGTACAGCCGCAGGCGTGACCCTGCTGTTGGCTCGCCTGGCCTTATGGGGGGAGGGACGGGGGGGGGGGAGTAGGGCCTGCTCAGGTACGTGTGGCAATGGGGACACACACACACACACACGCTGGTCCCTCCCCTGTAACAGGGCGCTGCAGCCGCAATGGGGGAGTGGGGTGACTGGCCGCCCCACCCATCACCTGTTCTAGGCCCTGGGCACTCCTGGGTCACTTCCAGCCTGCAGCTCTGTGACCTTCCCCACCCACGCCTCAGGGCGCTGTCTCCCCTGCCTGCACCCCCACCCCCTCCCTCCAAGGGCCTGGCCCACTACCCCCGCCTCAGCCCCACACCAGTCCTCGCCCACCCTGAGGCCGCGCCACCTGCCAGTTCCACCCTGCCCCCCCCCCCCGGCTGCCATTCCTGGGCTGCCCCACGGTGCCAGCCAGCCGGAGCACTGCCAGGCTTGCCGGGTTTGCCGGGCACGGCCCAGTCCCAACAGACCCTGCTGCTAAAAGGCCAGAGCAGCACAGCAGCAGGAAGGCCGGCTCCCTGCCTGCCTTGGCTGTACACAGCCTGGGGATACAGTCGCCATGTCTGGCGCCTGCCAGCTGGGGCAGCCAGGGAGGCTCTGCATGCTGTGCCCACCACCCCCATAACGGGGCAACTGCAGCTCCCTGTTCCAAATAGGGGGCAGGGGTGGCTCCTCCAGGCCCTGGGGATCTGGGAAGGAGGTGGCAGCTGCCTGCGCTCCCCAAGCCCGGGGTGCAGCATCCACCAGCGCTCCTGGGCTCCCCAAGCCTCAACAGCACGGATGGGGCAGCCATGGCATTTCCACCCCACCCCCCCACCCGCAACTCCACCTTCCCCAAGCCCCAGGGAGGGGGCAGCCGCCCATGCCCCCCCCCCCCGCAGCTTCCCCCCAAGCCCCAGGGAAGGAGTAACCTGGCTACCCTATGGGCTCCCAGCTCGCTGGCCAGCAGCTGCTGGTGGAAAATAGGACCCAGTAAAATAAGCAGGGAAACCTGGGAGCATCCCGCCCAAAAATGGGATGGCTGGTCACCCTACCCAACAGCCAACTCTGCCCCTCCCATTCGCCGGGCCAGTGGGCACTGTGGAGGCTCTGCCACCTGCCCCCCCCCGCCAACTCCACCCTTTTGCCCCTGTACCTAGGAGCCAGCAGGAGCTGCCCACCACCACCAGGCACCATGCAGAGCCCGGGCAGGCAGGGAGCCTGCAACCAGGAACTGCCAGAGGTAAGCACCGCCCCAGCCAGAGCTTGCAGCCTGCATCCATTCTGCACCCCACCCACTGTGCCAGGTAGGACCCCACACACCGTCACGCCCTCCCAGAGCCTGCATCCCAGCCCTCTGCCCAAGGCTGGAGCACCCCAAACTGCTTAGCCACAGCCTCACTACAGAGCCCTCACGCCACCCAGCCCCACCCCCACTGCAGCCCACACCGGTGCAAGTGGGGGACAGTCAGCAACTGAGCGGGCAGCTGGCATGCGTGGTTGGGGGGGGGGGGTCCTCTGAGAATCGGGGGGGGGGGGGGGGGCAAGGCCTCAGGAAGGGGCAGCCGTGGGGTGGGCAAAGACCCACCGAACACTGGCTCTGGAGAGGCCCTTGCGAGCTTATCACATCCAAGCCCAGCCCACATGGCAGGCCCAGGCACCGGTGTCTGTCTAACCTGAGCTTAAATAGCACCAGTGCTGCAAAGTCCCCAGGCAATTGAGTCCAGCACTTAGTCACCTGCCCACGAAGGTTTTCCTACTGTCCAACCGACAGTAGAACCGTTTAAGCCCATCGCTCCTTGTCCCATCCTCCGCACTGAAGGGGACTATTTTTTCCTCTCCTCCATGTAACAGCCTTTGAAAGCTGTTCTCATGGCCCCTCTCAGGCCTCTCCTTGCCAAACGCAACAAACCCAGGCCCTTCAGGCATCCCTCAGAGATGGTCTTTTTCGAGCCTGGGCATCATTTTTGATGCTCTTCTCTGGCCCAGCTCGAATTTCTCCACCTCTGCTGAAATGCAACGCCCAGAGCGGTGTGAGTCGAATGCTGGCACCCGCAGGGAGACCAGCCTGAGCGCCACGTGCCAGGCCTCTGGCTGGAGCGGTCCCACTGGCTGCAGGAGGGAGGGGCAGGGCCATTGCCTGGGTAAGGGCCGGCTCAGCCTGTCTGGCTTTGGAGCCCTGCCTCCCCCACAGGCCTCCCGGCTTACCACAGCCCAGTGTGGGCCCAGCACCAGCCTGCAATGGGGATTTGGCTTCTTACTGCCTGAGTCGGCCGCCGGAAGGTGCCCATGCAGCCAGTCAGCGCCGAGGCCCAATGGGCCAGTAACCGACACAACGGTTGCGATTGACCACCAGCCAGCTGGGCCTGGGGGCTACCCGCCCCCCACACACACGCACTCCACCAGGCACATTTGTCATCAGCCTACCGCAACCGCCTCCCAGTTGTCCCACAGACTCTGGCCACATGGCGGCACACTGCACAGGAACGGACAAGCTCCCCCCTCCCGCCCCCCCAACCACCTTAGGGCCTCTAGCCACTGCTGGTCTGTGCCAGCTGCCCCAGCACAGGCTCAAGGGCTGTTTGAGGGCCGTGTAGCCATTCGCTCAGGCTGCAGCCCGTGCGCACACTGGGTCCACTGCGCCTGCCCCGGCCTGGCTGAGCCCTGGGCTCCAGGCCGCCCCCCCCCCCCCGCCTGTGCCGCACCTCGGCAGCCCAGGTGCCACGCGGCCACCACCTTGGCACAAGGCCAGCTGGGCAGGCACCCCGGCACTGTGCACTATCGCTGTTAGGTCCTGGCAGCAGGGGGCATGGATGCATCACACACTCACGCTCGCTTGCCAGGCCCTGGGGAGCCATACACCAGCCCCCCCACACACACACTTTGGGGCACGGCAACGGCGGGTGGGGGGGGTTGTACAGCCACACGAGGGGTGTGATACAGGAGCCCGGCGGGGCCAAACCACCACACCGCACCGGCTGAGCCGCTGGTGCCACCGGCTGGCAGAAGGACTTAGCAGCAGCAGCTGGTGCTGTGTTCAGAGCTGCCCGGCGCTGTGGCCGACACCCCCAGGCAGTCACGGTGACAAGCTGGCACTGGAGCAGACAGCAGCAGCAGAGACAGGGCAGCCAGGCGCTGCAGTCACAGGAGCAGCTGGGTACGATGGACACGCGACACAGATAACTGCATGCGCAGAGGCCGGCGCTCGGGGCACCAGAGGATGCTCTCTCCTGAAGGGCAAGCGAGGGCACAGTGGGTCTGGCTCTCACTCGAAGCCTGACCCCTCATTCATGGCTGGACTAGCAATGCACTGGCAGCCCCTCGCAGGGGACACAAATGCCACTTACCTTCAGTTCAGTGCCAGGCCTCAAATCCTCCTAGGGGGGTTACTGGGCACCCCTCTCTGGCAGGGCGGGAGGGGGGCTCCTCCATGTGCTCCCCCCACACATTTGCTGGTTCACGTGGCCTCCCATGCATCCCTCAGCCCCACCTGTTTCTGCTCCTCAACAATTTAAACCTGCCCCCTTGCCACCCTGGGCAGTGCAGCTTCTACCTGTTAGCTCTGTGCCACAGCCAGGCATGACCTTGTGGGCCGGGGCAAGTGTGTACAGAGACATCCCATCGGGGGAGGGCCCCCTAGGGACACTCCAACCAGCATATGGACGGGATGGTCCCGTACCTGAGTAGCCTGCAAGGCCCCGGGTGGGCTGGGGCCAGAAGCCAGGATCTCTCTCTCTCACACACACACACACTTGCTCCACTGGGACTCAGCGGTTTGGTAGGTGAGCACAGCGAAGAGGGAAACAGCGGAGCAGCAGGGAGAGGACAGGGCTGGGGCAGATGAGGGGTGGAGTATGGATGGGGCCACAGGCTGGGGAGCTTGCTTCCCTCAGAAGCAGCTTTACCCCCCACCCATCCCCAGCAGGATCCAGGAACATTTTAATTTAAGCAGCTAATAAAAGAGCTGGTTTGGAGGGAGTTGGAAACAACCAAGCACACACCCTGCTGTGAAACTGGCAGCTCAAAGATTCCAGTACTGGGAATTCGAAAGCAACCGAATCACTCAACAAAATGGAATCTGGGAACATGGATTTTCACTGGCTGAGTCGAGCAGTGGCCCTAGAAAAACCTGTCTCGAATTTAAAAAGGCTGTTTGAGGAACTGTTTTCTTTCACTAAAACCTCATCCTGACAGGGAGTCCTGCAGCTTGGCAGTATTTACCCTTGGCCATATTTTCTTTCAAAGCGCACGTTTTCCACACTACAACACTTATTAAGGGGCTAATAGAGCCATCCCCTTGTAATTAATGGCACAAGCCCAAAGATCTTATGTTTGAGAGTCACTGTAGTGTGCCTTATTGGAGCATAATACAAATCGGCTTGTGCCTTAATGCTTAGTCAGGGCTGTGATTTTAAGAATGTCAACATTTCTATTCATCCAAATGCAGGCTTTCGCTTGCAAAAGCTATTGCAGCCAAGTGATACAGCTTCACAGCCCTGTGCTGAAAACTACAGCCTTGTTTATGGACAATAGTTGCCCAGGCCTATCACAAGCTGTACTGTTTTATAAGCACTAGTCCCTTAACAGAACAGGCAGTACTAGGTATATATTGTTCTAAAGATGATGTCAATCAGTCCTAGTGAATTGTTGCAATACAATCTCTCACCCACTACCACCTTAGGAAGCATGGATAGGATGAAGTCAGGCCCACCCAAAAATGTGAGATTGGATTAAAAATAAGATTTACAAAAATACTACCTGGGGGATCCTTTCCATTATCCTCTACTCTTAGGGCCTTCGAGGTGCACACGGGTCACATTTTCTCCACAACTATGAAGGCTAGAAACGTGCCTTTATTAAAAAGTGAAAGCTGAGACTGGTGCGTAATCACATGCCTCCAGAGGCTGGCACTTTTAAAAAGCATTGGACTCACATGAGATGCACTCAAGTGGCAAGAGTTGGACATACAGTCAGCAGATATTAGGATCAGCAGCCCAGGACCATGGTTTGCTTTCATATCCGGCAGCCCCGGGACCAGGGGGTTGCCAAATATTCTGGATAGTAGAGAGGTTTGCCTACCAATGCACAACACTAAAGAAAAACAAGATTAGATATTAAGAAAACAAACAAATGTATGCAGAGTATTTTATTTGCCAACAACTGTAGTATTGTACACCGTAAACATACTGTATTTATTTGCATTTACTTTCACACTGTACTGTACTTAGAAGAAACTACTAAAATGTACTTACGGTTAAAGTGCCAGTTATTTGAACGTTCTGGATGATAGAATGCCAGGTAGGAAAGAGTCTACTGTATACTGACCCCGAACTCAGAGCATGCTGGTTGTGAATGATCAGAGATGTGTATCCAGCCTAATTCTGTTACGCTCCCATTCTCATCATGCAGGAGTGTTTTGCGGGGAGCCCTCCTTCTTCAGTCCGTGCTATTCACGCCCTCTGGGGCACCTGGCATAGCCCATGTCGGAAAACAGGACAGTGGCCGAGCTGTACCTTTGGTCTGACCCAGCATGACCCTTCTTATGTTCCATTGGTATGTGCAGAGTTGAGGGAATGGGACTCTCCAAATGACATCAAGGCAACGTCAGTCGAAATGCCCAAGATACCTGAGAGCTGAGTGCCAGGCTTAGCAGCACGTGGAAAGTCTGCATCTCTTTCCACAAACACTTTAAACACAGAACAACTTGTAAGAATTCATCACAATGACACGTCTTCGCTGAGTCACACTCTGAGCACAAACGCACAACTCCTTTTCCTGGGGAAAGGAACATCTGCTGGAGCTCAGCACAGGTTTTTATTAAACCCATACACAGGCTGCATGAAGCCAGATGGGGGAAAAAAAAAGTACTTCCAAACGGTCCCACAAGTCGCTTTAAAAATAAATCTAGCCACGCACGTCTCCTGGATGTCTCTGTGGCAGTCATGTCCAGAAGGGGCAAAGCCCAGGGCAGCCAACCCTTAATGCCACCCAGACCAAGGTGCTGCCCACAGACCAGCGTCAAAGCCACGCAGAGCAGCACTGCCCCTGAGTTCTAGCCATGCAGCTGCCATAGTAGCAGCAGCAGGCAGAGATCTGGGCCCATTTGCAATGCCAAACCACAGAGCAACTGGTCCCTCCTCCCACCGGTGAGCTTTATCGTGCCGACAGCCCCATTTGGCCAACACTTCTGACACCACTGGTTGGTATCAAATGAACCATCAACAATTTAAGCCTAATGGCCAGAGATGGCCAGTTTCAGTGTGTATCTGATGTTTGGAATATCTCCCCAAACCAAAAGAGGTGTTAAGTATCAGAGGTCGCCGGGTTAGTCTGTATCTTCGAGAACGATAAGAAGTCCTGTGGCACCTTATAAACTAACAGATATATTGGAGCATGAGCTTTCACGGGCAAAGACCTGCTTCAGCAGATGCAAGCTGGTGATGCCATAGTAGTTTGCCCACAAACGCTCATGCTCCAAAATATCCGTTAGTCTGGAAGGTGCCACAGGACTTCTTGTTTCTAAAAGAGGTGTTGACACTTTGGATGAAACTCCAAAGGAAGACCCAAGACAGGCATTGTCAGACTCCACCTGTGATTACTGAATCGAAACGTAAGTCCTCAAACCCAAATCAAAGAAAGGGTTGAACGGATGCACATGAAGCCATTGCTGTCTTTGCAAATCTGGGGCAGTGACATGGCTCCATGACCTTCCGTAGCAAGACCACTTGGAGGCTTGGTATAAAACGCAGAACAAACTTGTCCTTCCCCATTCCCCAGTAGTACTGCAGAGCTTTCAGATACAGACCTGCCAACTCACGCCCTCAGTTACAACCATGCAAAGCCACTGACGTTATGTTTTAGACCAGAGCTAGGGAACCCCCAGCCCACGGTACAGATCTAAACAGCTGCTTGTCTGGGATGTGGTGACGACTCTCAAATTTCTCTCTCTCCTTCAAACTTGGCTCTTTCAGCTAGATACACTACCACTGCACTACGGGCTTGTCTACACTACCACCTTCCTTCAAAGGAAGGTGGTAGTGTAGACACAGCCTACTACCTTTTCAGCGTGTCTTCTTTCCTTGCAAATAATATGATGTCTTTCACTAGCAGCATGGATTCCTGTTTGGTGTATTTGCACCAGGGGAAGAGACACTAACCATTAGAAACCAATGCCCACTGTCTTTCCTTCTCTTCTTTTGAGTCACACTACCCACTAAGCACCAAAGCCCTCTGGGATTCCATAGTTTTCCTCCTTTCCTTGAGGATAACATGAAGGCTTTCACTAGTCGCATGGACCAACTTTAAACCATTCCTGTTTGGTGTACTTTCACTGGGGGAAGAGACTTTTGAAAAACAAACGTTCCTCATCTCTGTGTAGTGAGCAGCTCACAAATCTCTCTCTCTCTGTTTTAAACCTGGCTCCTTCAGCCTCTCCGTCTCTTTACTTGTATTTAATGTCAATTTGAAGTCTCATGAAAAACTCTTTTGTAAAAGCTGCCTCTTCCCATAATGTGCACAACTCAAACAATTTCTTTCATGGGGGAAAGAGACT
Organism: Carettochelys insculpta; assembly: GCF_033958435.1. Classification (NCBI taxonomy): domain Eukaryota; kingdom Metazoa; phylum Chordata; order Testudines; family Carettochelyidae; genus Carettochelys; species Carettochelys insculpta. The sequence continues at coordinate 42,507,784 of NC_134148.1, read as the reverse complement.
TCTGAAAAATGGCCCTTTGTTTTCAACTGGGAGGGGGAATGAGGGCAATGCAGTGTAGGAAGATGACATCACACACCCACCACCACTTGCAGGGCATTTTTGCCCCCCATAACGCACCAGCAAAAAACCCAGAATGCAATAGGCCTGAAGGAACTATGGGACAGGTGCCCACAATGCACTGCTGCATCAGTCAAACTTTGGTCATTTAATAGGGATACACTAAGTTGACTTTATAAGCAGGTGTGGACAAAACTTTGACTTTATAAAATCTAGTGGTAAAAGTCAACTTTAATAAATTTGACTATTTCACAGTGTAGACATAGCCTAACTGGACTACTAGTGACAGATTTTGCTCAGGGGAGAAGCAGGGGCTGTAGGGATATTTTTTAATTTAATTCAAAGTCAAAACATTAACAATAGCAAAGCCACAATGGCAAAACTGGGTAACCCGCTCCACCAAAGGCATCTCCAACCAAGTCAGCTGCTCTAATGTGAAGCTAAGCGGGCCTGGTTCTGAAAGGTACTAAGGGCTTTCAGATCTGCCGGCAGGCAACATTAATTCAAATCAGTTAACCTTTCACGTAAGCAAAACCTAGGGCTACAACCAAAAAGACTGTACTGTGAACTGAATACAAGTGACACCAAGAGTCAAGAACTCCACTGTGGGCTTGCTGTGCTAGACCTTGGGCAAGTCAGCAAAGCCAGACAACAGCAACAGGAATCATTTCACTGTTATACAGTGCCTGGAGAGCCACATGAGCTATATAAATGCTCCATCACATTATTGCTCTTGGATCACGGCATATTTTTCTCTGCAGCTTTCAACATACTGAAGTCATGGGTGAAAGATGTTAGAACATGGGCCAATGAACCAAACATGGAAATTAGCAGACCACAAAATGGGAACTGAGAAAACCGCCTTTCCCACCAGCACACTTTTTCCCCCCTTCCATTAAATCGCAGAACAATTTGTGGAAGAGTTTCCCTTAACAATTCCATCTGCAGAAATCCCTGGCATATATTTGTTCCAAGAATGCCTTTAACAGTATTTCACAAGAACATACCATGTGGATTATTTTACACATCAAAATCAAATATTGAGGAAAAGATGGACAGCAAGGGTGTCCTGTCTTAATTAACAGTACACAAACCGTCATCACTAACTCATAAATCATTCAGCTGTTATCTACTGCCTCGCTATTCTGCCAGCAGCACATCTCTCTCTCTCGCTCGCTCTCACACACACACACCACACATACAGTGAGAATAGAACCACCAGCGTTCAGTCCTGCTTCTTCACTCAATTGGGTTTCATGAACTCTTTATTCTTCCATTAATTATACACATTATAAACGTGTAAAGAAGCGCAAAGTGTCCAAATAACTTATTTGATATATGTGACACAATGTAGCAAAAAACCTGAGGTTTTTTGTCAACCCAACACACTCACAGATTTGTTTATCTGCTTACTTTAGTAGATGTTAAAACATATCAGCCACCAATAATGTTACCACCATAATACAAAGCATCTGGTATTTGTTCTTCAATGTTCTCCAGCAAGCAAGGTCTCGAGGCTTTAGCTATAAAATGGACATGATCAAGAAAAGTGCTGAGAAGCTTCAGGGGCCCTGAGGAGAGTTGTCACCTGTTAGGATCTGTGCCAAACATATTAGCTTTAAAAGTTTTTTGGGCCACAGTGAGTTAAAACCTTTTGCTGATGTCTACCAGTCAAGATAGAAATCTTCATAGTAAAAGCTTAGCAAAACAAGAATCAAGGGTTACATGAAACTTCAGATTGCTGGTACATTTCAGATGGGGGGAAGGAAGACAGGCAAAGTACAAAATAACAGGAACACGAATACCTTCCGGCCTATTTTGTGAAAGGTTCTGTGGTATTGTATTTGTTTTAAGGTTCTGGGTGATTGAATTTGGCTTTGTCATCTTTCCTGAACAGCTAAATTTGAACTGCTGGTTTTCACATTAAGGTTGAACCTACATGAGATACCAAATTTCACACAATTCTCATTTGATGATTCTGTTTTCATTATGAAAGATGGAGAAGATTGCAAGGAAAAGATGTGATGTTCTAAAGCTTTTCCCTTTACAGGAGAAATACAGACAATATTTTCAGCACCATACACAATCTGAGCAGCATTGTTATGCATGGCACCAGACAAAAATTAGAATTACAAACTAATTTCACATTGTGTTTATTTTTAATACAAATAGAAACACACGTCCAGATCTTGCCTGAAGTTCTACTCAGATGGTTTAAAAAAATACAGAACATTATTTCATTGTCCAACAGTTTAAAAAGTCATATTTAAAATAATAAACAATTTTCAGTAGCTAGTCAAAACAAGTGACGTTTGTATGCTGCAATTTCTGCCAAGAAGTACCTTCTCAAGCAGCAGTTACTATACAATCAGTTACTTCTCATCATAAAAGACCATTTTACTTGTAGAATGATTTATTTTTAAAAAAAATTAATTTTACTGTAAGTTTTCAGAATGAAGGAATAAAAATAATGAAAAAATTTAGACTGTGATTCAGGGAGATAAATTCCATGTTTATTGGAAAGTTGCTTCTGATCATCACCACACCTGAAAGAAAAACATGGGCAAATGGGACCCTTTGATGAAAGGTCTCTCCATTAGGAAGATACAGCATTTGGAATTTGGGAATGCAGTTTTCAAAACTGAGTCAAAATGTTGAATGTAAACCATTAAAATGACAAAAAATGTAAAAGCTATTTGACACGTTAGGGGACAGACGGACACACACGCACACAGTTCCCATTTCCTAGGTACTCATGCAGGATACTTATAAAGGATGACTTGCTGCATAAACAAACTGACAGATGCATTTGGACAGATGGTCAAATTGTAAAATACTATAAATGAAGAACATGATTATTCACCTATTACATCAGCACATTCATACAGTTGAATTTAAACCTGTATTTCCTAATAGAGCATGCCCGTACTTCTACAGCTGTCAATAACTGCTGATTACATTGCCAAAAAATAAATAAAGAGGAGGAATAGTTAAAAATGTTACTGTTTCAGTGTTAACTCAAAAGGCATAAAAAGATGGTGACATATGACAGCTCAGGACTGCTCTGTAGGCTGGGGACTTATCACCAACTACAAAATACTTTCACATTCTTTTTTTCTCCTTCCTCACCACAAGGTTTGCTGCAGAGGTCATGTGATGTCTTTTTTTTTTTAAAAACTAACATCTTGTCAGTGACTGTTTAAAGCATTCCCAGCTGTAACTCATGCAAGCACAAGACTATTTGAAACAATATTTTGTGCTCGTTACATTTGGTTTTTGTTTTCACAGGTTTTTCTTTTAAGAAAAAAGATAATGAAGCAATTTATTTTTAATCCAAAAAGAGTGACCAACTTTTCAGACAACAGATTGTACTAACATCCAAGCAATGTGGCTTTTTCTCCAAGATTTGTTTGAGAACTGAAGCTGAAGACTGAATGTAAAGGGGAAAAAAAAAACACAAAAGTGGAGAAAACTAATCTGCGACTTGAGTCTTCTTTGAGTAGCACCACCTTGAAAGATTTTATGTCGGCTAGTGAAACTCCACAAATTCTTCCAGCGTCCTGGGGATCTGGTTTTGGTAGCTGATGTTATAGATCCGTACTGCACGGGCAGCCAGGCACTTGAGGCTTAGCTTCATTTGAGTTTTAAGGAGGATTTCAGATACCCCAGTTGTACTTTTATCTAGAGGAGTCTTCTTCTGTTTATTTGTCATGTCTGTATGAGCACCAGCCTCCACCAGACTAATGATAATTGAATGCAAAGTCAAAAAATCACTTATGGGTCTGTTGTACTGGACGATGATGTGGAGTGCACTGTTTCCTTCGTTGTCCACAGCATTCACTTCAGCACCACAGTCTAACAAGAGCTTGGTGACCCGTGCGTTTGGAAAGCTGCAGACATCATTTGTGTGGAAATCATCTACTGGCGTACTGGAGTTGACAGCATGATGCAGCAAACTAGACCCATCCCGAGTCCTGGGATCAAGATTAATCAAGGTATAAATCTGCTTGTTGATTCTAGACTGCTCTTCTTCACTGCACTGAGTCTTGGTTGAGATACACACCAAATACAGGAAGGTAAAGATATTGCATTCATAGTTGTCCATGGCTGTGTGGATATCAGCGTCTTGGCTGCTTTTAATCCTGGACATTCCTTGTTCTATTTCCAAGACGCTACACCTCAAAACGCTTTCTATATCCTTGGCTTTAACAGGCTCATTCAAGTGAATCATCTGAGAGAAGACTTGAGCAAACCTCAAGAGATCCTTATGGGTATTCCTATTACCTTTCTGCCTTAAGTGCAATGCATGAAGCCACAGTTTGATACACTGTTCAAACTCCATGTTATCTGCATAAACAGCCCCACGATAAATAATAGGATGTGAAACATCGATATTGTCTGAACCCAAAATTCGTTCACGTACTATGAGGCCTTCCATGTGAAGGGCATCTCTGTCCTGCCTAATAGATTCTAATTCCTGAGGAGTTCTGCATTCAGTTCTGTTTCCATAAGCTTCAATTTGTGGAAGCACCTCCTTCTCAATGATGTTCTCCCTGTCTCTGTACCTCTCCAGCATTGCTAAATATAAATAGTGATAAGTCTTCATTATATCGTAATTCTCTCTGTCATTTGCAAACGAGGCCCCCAAAAGTTCCAAAGCTTCAATTCTACTTTTTCTGTCGCAGTCCGCATGAGCAAGAAGTAGTTCAACGACATCTGCCTTACAGCTCTCGGCAGCTACTTTTAACGGAGTCATTCCATGGCCATTCACCATCATTGCAGATTTCCACCTGACCAGCTCTCTAACAATCTCTAAATGGCCAGCTTCAGCTGCAAAGTGTAATGCCGTAGCACCGCAATGTGCCTTGGCATTGGGATCAGCATTTTGTTCTAAGAGATACCTCACCACATCTGTGTGCCCCTTGTACGCGGCGATCATAAGGCAAGTGTTGTCATACTTGTTGGCAATGCTGATGTTCGCACTATTTTCTACCAGGTATTTCACTATGTCGAGCCTGCCATCAAAGCATGCAGCCCGCAGTGGAGTTGAGTTGGTCACTGTAGTGTGGTTCACATCAGCTCCATGGGTAACTAGAAGTTTGACGACTTCAAAGTGTCCGGCTCCTGCTGCACACCAGAGAGCTGTAGCTCCATCAATGACATAACTACAAATGTAAAGACAAAAAACACGCAGTTAAACTGCTGCACTTGGTAAGAGATGTGATCAGTCATCAACAAGCCTGTTAGCAAGATTCCAAGTTTATATTTAACACAAGCAGATATTTTACAGCCAGCCCATTTTATTTAAGTTGGTTATCAGCACAGCCACGACAAAATAAGGCAATTATCAAGGACACAGATGATAAGCAGAAAAAAAAGTTGGGAGACTGAGATTTTCAAAGCAGTGCCAGTGATTTAGCTACATGCCTTCTGTTACTATTATTGAAATCACTGGTGTTGGTTTGAAAATTTATCGCTGATTGCTCTAGTCCACTGACAGACCCAGCTCCAGGAAGCAGAATTAGAAAAAAAATCATTGTTTTTTTACCTCCTTCAGTGATAAGCTGATGGTCAGTAAAGAAAGAGCCACCTACGGATCATAGGATTGCATAAGCAAAATAAAATTCAGACTTAAAACCAGAAAGTCTAATGTTTTCTCCACTTCACTAGGCCACTGGAGTGGCACTTCAATGTGAAATCAGGAGCTGTTTATATAGCAATAATATGAATGCAAATAGTATCTCACATTTCTCTGGAAAAACGAACCATAGCAAAAGGACAAAGCCCTCATTTCAGATTATAGACCTGCTCAGAGTTAAAACTGAAGAATAAAAACAGCAACATGATGTAATAATTACATTGTATATGCACATAAGCAACATTGTGAAAATACTCATCTATGCATTTGCATACTCAAGTGCTCAGATGATACCCAACTGAACCAACTTCAGTGTTTTGTCTAAAGCCAGTTCTTAGGGCTAGAATCTGATATCTTCAGTCATCACGAGCAGTTCCTGACTCCAGACATAGCCTCTCTGAACTCAGTGAGGCTACTTTTGAAGGAAGAGGTGAGAAAGGATTTTTAGCCCTATAACCACAAGGCTTGTTCATGAACGGAGATGCTTTACTGGTGCATCAGGAGGACACACAAACAAAACAAGAATCTGGGGAGTAGACAATGGTGTCGCAGGCCAATCTTCTTTAGCTTGCAAATTGGCAAAAACTAGAGGCATCAGCACAAACTCCTCAGGATAACTACGGTAATCAGGTTTACAAGGAAGTTCAGAGAAACAGTGAGCCCAAACAGTGAATATGCTGCACATCCCCACACCCTAGCCCAGATATCCTCATAGAGAAGGGCATGAACTCTTCCTTAGCTAACAGACAGGCAGAAAAAAAGTTTCAACAGGCAGTGCATCAAAATGACAGATCACTGCCAGCCTCTTCCAGGAAGAAATCAAATGGGCTCAGCCATTCTAAAAAGTGATGTAGAGAAGAGACTCCTCCATCCAACAGCAGAGTGGCGATAACAGCCCTTCCTAACATTGACTGGGAGCAGCAGCTCCTTCTCCACCTCAAAAACAGGAGATACCCTCCACAAACATAGACAACTCCACTCTTCTGATTCTCAAGGAATTCTTCTTTAGAAATAACGATTAAAAATGAGCCTCTCTCCCTTGGCACCCCAGAGAGGAATTACTCTTGGCTCCTCTCTTGGGCTTGTGGAGACACATTTTGTATCTATAGGCCAAAGTCAGCAGTAGATGTTCATAAGGTTCTCTCCCTCTGTGTCTGAAATGAGCTCTCTTTTCATTAAGAAAGCAATCCTTTAAAGCTAGAGTATGCTTTTAAATCAAGGGTATGTTTCTTAATGTGGCTGAGCAGAAGATTTCAGCTTTTTATTTTAAGAACCATTTATGAATGTGTGTACACATGTTGTAACACATTAAAACAACATTGCAAGAAGAGGGTTTTAAAAACAAGGGCAGCAGCAGAAGTGAAGAAAGGCTAATCCACTCAAGAACACAGAAATAAGACAGCCCGGAGAGATCACCTTGATTGATTTACAAGTGTTATTCATAATCTAGTAACATTTCCCGATACAGCATTAGCTTCACGTCGAATCAAAATACTTACATCAGCGCTACCGTTCAAAAGCTAAGGAGCTACCATTCTTTAGAAAGGAGCTGTCCATATGACAAATAGCTGTCCATATGACAAAACAAATCCATTTACAAATACATTTTAGCGCACAGCTATTAAATGCATAAACATATTTAAATAATTCCCTTTAACAATGGTATCACATCAACCACAATACTTCCTGATGAGCATTGAAACTCAGACTTTTGAGTTAGATAAGGTAGTTTTCTTGACTCTTAAGCTGGTTTGTAGAATTTTAGTTTTTTTCTGCACCTGCAGTCTGCATGCACTTAGCTTGCTGGTGTGCTTGTGTAAAATCCACAACTATCCCAATCTAACTCAAAAGATTACCGTATATTTCCAACTAGGGTAGAATAAAATGATAAGAGGCAGGAATTCATTTTGTAGTGCTCTTTTACACCAACATTATCCAGAATGTGTCATACCTCAAGACTAAACTCTTGTGGCTCCAGCAAGCAGAGCTTGAGTAACCGTTTTTGAAAAATAAATATGAACTTCAAGTAAAATCTGAATGGTCAAATTAGAAATAAAACTTCACTAAAATGTAGACATCAAAGAAACCAAAGAACCCCATGCCTGTAAACCGCTGGAGTAGCAAGGTAGAGGGGAATTTGCACTTTCACTGGAAGTTTTCAAAACACTTTGAAAACATTTAAGCCTCACAAAATCCCTGCATGCAATAAGTTTATAGTGATAAGGGTCCTTTTTCAGATAACTAATTACACTTGGGCTGAGAAGGGACCTATAACTTATTACTGTTATATGCAGCTATCGCATCTTGTGCTGTGATCCTGTCTCATCTCAACAGCTAACTAGGGCCAATCACAAATTGATTGTGAGCTCCAGTTGCTCCAAGAAGTGATGGTGGTGATTCAATACAGGCATTTTGATTTCCATAACTCTGAACTGGTACCGCAGCATTTGTCAGAGGGTGCTGAGCTGCTGGAGGGGTATCTTACAAGAGATAGAAAACTGACCCTTTGTGACCAGAATGACCCACAGCACTTCTTCCAAGAACAGAATAATTCACTGCAGTGTCATGGCTAAATCCCAGCTCAGATGAATTTATTCCCCATGCCATTTCAGCTGAAGAGTGTACTTTTCTCCCATCTGTCCTAAACTGTTGTGTGCTGTGGAGCAGTCCCTTCAATGAAGGCAGGATTTAATGTTGGAGGAAGTGATGTCACCTGTATGGTTTATGTAACAGTTTGTAAAGGTTTTGGGGTAAAACTTACCATACGGAAGAGTAATAATAGTTTGAGGTATAATTGAGAGGAAATACTGTCTGCCTCATCAAGAACCAGAGGCCTTTCACATTATATCTAGAGCACCTGAAAGGAAGGGTGGCTAGATACAAGCATAGCATCCATGCGCCTCAAGCTCTGCAGCCCACATTTACTCTCTCTGAGGGCATGGCCTAAAGCTCCATGCGACCCATGGTAGCAGTTATGTCACAGAATGCTACATTCTGGTATCATCTGAAAAAAAAATGCCACTTGTTCCAAAAAAGGGGAAAGCTTTGCCTGAGCACCTAAGATGTAGTCATTGTGGCTACCCTATTAGATTCTGTATAAGGGAGTTTGGGATGTTTTTAAAACAAGAAATTACATATTTTGCCCTTGTAGTCGGGAAAATAGCCTTTTAGATGAAACTGAAGGAGTGAGGACTGAGTCTGCACACACTTCCTGCAACTCTGCTGCTGCTTGCTGCTGCTCAGAGCTTTCCTAATCATCAGCAGAGTCGGGGTAAGGTGGAGGACCATACTTTATTTTGCAGCCACGAGTCCAAATGTGGTAGGAAGGTGCCTGTGTTCCCCATAATCACACAAAGACAGTATGTCTACAATAGAAATTTTACAGCAGCACAGCTATGCCATTTGTAGCACAGATGATTACTGTCATGATGGAAAGGATTCCACTGCTGTAGTAATCCGTCTCTCAGAGAAGAACTAGCTAGGTCAACAAAGAATCCTTCCATCCAACAGGGTCTGCAATGGTCCTGAGGTCAACTTAATTACAGTGCACAGTCTGAAACTTTTCACAGATCTCAGAGATGTAGTTCAGGCAATCTAAGGTACAGACCAACCCATGGTCTGGTTAGGAAGATCTTTCAGTGTATGTTTCTGAGATAACTCAATTTTCACCCTGCCTTTGGAAAAAAAAAAAAAACAGGGATAAAAGACAGCAGCATTGTGTACATACCCATCGAAGCGGACTGTGCCGGTCTGATGGGTCTGCACCCCGTAATGTTCTAGCAGCAGGCGCACCACCTTGGCGTGACCATTGCGGGCGGCGATAATAAGGGGTGTTGAGCGCTGCCCGCCCTGCTGGCTGACGTAGCTCAGCAAGTACCTGATGTCATTCTCGGAGCGGTTGAGCAGCAGGGCAGCCAGGGTCAGCACTCGGCCTTCACTGGCTGCCTTGTACACATAGCCGGCCAGGCTTTCCATGGCCTTCTCCTCCTCCCTGCTTCTCCCACCGCCGCCGCCGCCACCTTCCGGCCTGCCAGCCGCAGCTGGTGCCCAGGCCAGGGGTGCCTCTTCCACCTCTTCCTCCGTCCTGAACCGGTCCACGGCGGGGGGCACATGCGGGCAAGCCCCGACCAGAGCCCGGCTGGCCCCCTCGGGGTCCGCAAGAGCGCAGGCCGAGCCTCCAGCGCCACCCACAGCCCCCAGGCCACCCTCTCAGGGCCACATCCTCCAGCCCCGCGGAGCGCCGCGGGCCATGGCGGGTGGGCACCCCGGTGGGGCTCAGGGCCCACTGCCCTCCTCCCCTCCCCGCGGCAGGGCCCCAGGGAAGAGCTCGCGGGGAGGGGACCCGTCAACCCCCTTTCGCCACAGGCCCGCACGGAAGGGTGAGGGAGGCAGAAAGGGCGGGGGTCTGGCTCCCCCCAACCAAGAGTGTCAGGCGGGGACGCTCGCAAGGGCCCCGGGGTGCAGGGTCGGGCACACTGAGAGCGCGAGTTGCCAGGAGTGACAGGGCCAGGCCCCACCCTCCTAGCTACGGAGCCCCGCAAGGGACAAGCACCCTCTAATCCCTCCTCGTGTCCTGAACCGCTCCTCTCCTTCCCCCGCCCGCGCGCCTTCTAGGCCGCCGAGATTCCGGAAGCAAACCTAAAAGCGGCCGGGTCCAGCGGAATCCCATCCCGGCCAGGAAACTGCGACGCGAGCAGAATCGTTCCGGGGTAGGTGGAGCCCTGAGAGCCTGTCAGGACCTGGGGGTGGAGGGTAGAGTCAGGACCCTGCTCAGATGGGGCCGGGCTGGGTTCCCCCTTTCTGCCCCTTCCAGCAGCCCTGCCCTGTCCCCGGCTCAAGGGCAGGGCTGCTCTGGGGGTGGTGTGTTCCCCCCAGCCATTTCAGGGCCTGGAGCACCCCAGATCCCACAGCACTCGACGAGGGCCTGACACCACCAGACCCTCCTCCCAGGGTGTCAGCTGACTGCAGCCATCAAGGTCCATTGGGTCCCCCCACCCAGGCAGGCTGCTGAGAGCCACCAGCCAAAGGCAGAGGGAACTGCCCCCCCACATATACACATCCCCCATCCGAGTCAGGGACCCGCCCCGTTATAATCCCCCACACCATTGCCAGGCCTCCAAAAGCCTGGAGCTTCAAAAGGATAATTTGCCTAACACTGTTGTAGAGCCTTACACACCTGCAGTTACGTTGGCTCATTTTTGCAGACATGGATGTGGATACCAATTTTGTATCTCGAACCTGCAAATTTGCAGGTATCTGCTTAATATCTGTGGATCTCTGCAGCTATGGATAAGGATGCAGATGTCCACCGTTACCAATTTTGTATTGGTGAAAGGCTCTACCCACCTGGGGCTCTTTTTAGTTACCTTCTATGATTCTGTTGGGGGTAGGGGGTATTTAGGGTTCTGCTCAGATTACATTTTCACATGTTGCTCTGCAACCCTGAAGGGGGAACAAAGTTATTTGTTTTAAAATAAATGAAAACTAAGATCTCCATGGTGACAAGAGAGGTAGCTGAGTTAGTCTGTCTTTTCAAAAACAACAAGCCCCGTGGCACCTTATAGACTGACATATTTGGGAACATAAGCTTTCATGGGCAAAGACCCGCTTCGTCAGATGCCTCTGATGAAGCTGGTCTTTGCCCACGAAAGCTTAGGCTCCAAAATATCTGTTACACTACAAGGTGCCACACGACTCCTAAGATCTCCATGTAATCCCTTGCCTGGATCCAGGGGCTTGGGCTTTCAGAGGCATACTAAATATGGCAGAGAGTGTCAACACTGCTGCACCCCATCCAGAGAATCTTCCAGGAATAACAAAATACATAAGACCTAAATTGGGTATGTAAAAGGAAATGGGAAAAAAAATTGTTTTCTGCGGGGGGAAAGCTTCAGGCCTTTGTAATAGATCATAAAAGGGCACAAGCCTAATATTTAATTTTTGTGCAAGTCAATTAAGATGCCACAAGAGATAAGGAATACAACAGTGCCCACCAGCTTTAGGAGGGCCCTGCTTCTTGGTTACCACCTGTTGTGGTTTTTTTTCTTCTTTTGTTCTATGCTACTTGGCATGTGTTACTGTCTGGACCACATGCTGCAGGAAAGGGGCTTCTGATGTGAATGAAATGCAGAACTAAAAGAGTAGTGTTAGTAACGAATATGCGTGGTTTATTATTAATTATTTATATTGCAGTCATATGTAGAGGTTCAAATTATGATGGGGGCATAAGGTGGTAGGCACACTAGAAACACAGTGGGGCCCAATCTTACAAACTCTTATAAATATGCTTCATTTTACTACCATTAGTAGTCCCAGTGAAATCTGTGAGCTACACCAAGTAGTAAAGTAAAACATGGATATTTGCAGAACCAGGACCATAGAGAGAAGCACTAATCTGCAAATATACCATCAAGATAAACAAGACAGATAGTGTTGGAGGGAGACTAAAGCCAAATGAGTTGCAAGACCACAAAGCAAGTGAGTAACAAAGCTAGAACAAGCACTCATGACGACTCTTACTTCCCCATCCTGCATCTTCTCCACCAGACCAGAATACCTCATGCAGGCTACTCTTGTCCCTGGCATTTCCCAGGAAGCTGATTCTCTCCAACAAAAGCGGCAGATGTCCAAACACAGAAATATGACAACAGACTGGAACTCCTTTTGAAACAAAAAAGTCATGCTGAGCAATTGGAACAGAGCAACCAAGGTCACATAAGCCCTATTGACTTTAATAGGGATTCTGCTCATACTAACTACTCAGTGAGGGGTCTAGGTCATAATGTGCAAGCACATGACAGGCATTATATAGTTGTAGCCTCAGAAGCACTGAGACCACTAACAAGGGAGAGTAAAGTGTCTGCTCTTCAGCCTTAGCTGAACTCCAGCTGACTTTTAGCTCATGGGGTAGAGTACAGTCCCTTAGGTCACAAGCTTATTCCCTCCTGCTGATGACCTGCCTCTGGCAGCCTTACACAGTTTTACCCTTGCTTTCAGCAGTGGAGACCTGAAGCCTCTTGACTTGGAAGCTCCCTCTAAGCCAGCTCTCACACTTGCCATGTGAGGAGGGCCCATCTCTCCATTGTCAGGCTTTTTTCCTCTTTGCTCCTAGTTCACCTCTATTCTCCCAGCTTCTCTTCATCTACCATGTGGTGTCCTTGACTTTGCATTCCAAAGGCATGCTCCTCCAGACAATTTCTAACACCTCAGACTGCCCACTTTTGCTAACTGTCTTTTAAGTAACTCGACAGCCCCACCAGCCTGGGTCAGCCACTGCCACTGCTGACAAACAGTCTTAACCTCAGTCAGGATAACTGTTCGAAAGTGTACAGGAATCAGAATGTCCTCTCCTTCACAACCTTTCCCTGGTAGATGTGTCCCTCCCTCTCTGTGCTGTGTATGTAGTTATTTGTCCATTTCTGCTTTCCATGTCTTAAGAGGCAAGGACGAGGACTCACTCTTCCTCCTTGTGTGTAAAAAAACAAAACTTTTCATTCCTTGTGAGATTCTGCCCAGATGAGCCTTGGAGTTCCCCAGTCTCAACTTGTACCTCTGTTTAAGGGCATAATTCAACTCTCACTAGGATCAGAGAGAATTTTGTCATTGACTTCAATAGGAGTGAGCCTGAGACCCAAGTGTCTGAAGGTGTAATTCTGCTCTCCATTACTCCTGGCCCACCCATAGCAGCCTCATTAAGGTTGTGTCATTCCAGCTAAGGGAAAAATGCAGCCCTGTCTGCTTACTTGGCTGTCTCTTTCATTTGCCATACTCATCTGCTCTGGAAGCTTTTAATGGATGTGTCCTGCTGTGACCAGTTATTTATTATAACTAGCTGACACTGTAAGTAAAGTGATCTACTAATTGTACCAAGGTCTTCTACAGGCCATTGTTTTAAGGTGGATACAGTAACAGTAAAATTAATAGTTAATTTAAAATCGTGCAACCAGACCCACTGCTTTCGGTGGAAACTTCACGACAAGCTAGTCTATCCATTATGTATGGGAGCCATGGCCTAATTCTGCCAAAGGCAATTGCCAAAAGAGGTCCTGAGGATACAAAAGCAAAGTGACACAGTACATAGTGTTAAGTTGTTGGGTCACCAAGGATCAGCTTCAACAGTCACATAAGCACGTAAGCTACAATACAATAATACCGGCTCATGTTACAGTCATACATGAAAATATTTTGTCTCCGGCCTCAAGAATTCCCCTCATTTTGGTTCTCTGGACTTTTTAGAGTTATATGTCCAAGGAGAAGGAAATGCTAAAGTCACAAGCCTAATCGATTCTAATGATCCTAATGAAGGGCTGATCCTGCAAGATGCGTAGTCCTTGCAACACATTGATTTTAATGTGCGCTGTGAACAGTCAGCACCAGTATTAGAAAAAGGCATCAGATAGTGGAGGGATACATTTCAGAGTATCAGACCACGAAGCTCTTTGCATAGGCATGGCCCTGAATAATACTTCTACGTTCCTCAGAAGGTCTCAAAGTACTTTACAAAGGAGAGTAAGTGTCATTACCCACATTTGACAGCAACCCCAGACAGTCCAGTTCATCATTACCTTGCTCCCTGATTTATCACTGAGACCAGTGAAGAGTGAGCATAACATGCAACTGCTCTGAGCTGGGAGCATTTTACACTGGTGCAAGTGGCTCCGCAAAGCTCAGGACAACAGTGAATTGGCCCAGAATGAACAATGGCCAGATTTTTAAAGCAATTTAGAAACCTAAAGATGCAGCTAGGCTGCTAGTGGAGGTTATCAACAGCACCTAACTCCTCCGATAGCTTAGGCACTTTTAAAAATGCCACTAAGCACCTTCCACTCTCTTTCACTGCCTCAGCGGCTTTAAACATGTGGTCCTAACTGACTTAGCCATGGCTCCAGCAGGTCAGTAGCAAGAGGTCAGAATAGAATCCCTCACTCCTGAGTTCTACTCCCATGTGACTTTGCTGAATTACCCCACTGCCTCCTGTGACTGACAGCCCAGTCTCCTCCCTCTCACCAAAGAATGAATCAGGACCGATATGTGGGGGGAAAATGTGGAACTGGGACAGTGGAAAAATCCTCAGCATGCTAATTTAGAGGCCCCATATGTGCTCTCAGCCTCGTCCTTCTTTAGTCTCTTGCATTTCCATAGAGCCTTACCCAGGGGCTTGGACGGTGCTTTATGTTTCACAGCTGTCTTGTGAGAGAGTGAAGTATTAACAACCATGCTCCACAGATTATGAAAATGAAATATGCAAAAATTAAATTACTTGGCTATGGTCACACACAGTGAATCTATGTCAGGAAAAGACACCAGATCTCCTGACTCCCAATCCAGTGCCTTTTTAAAGGGCTGTGTTTAAAATAATAATAATATGATAAACTGCTCATTTGGGAAAATCTGTATTTCTCGCATCTTTTTCATAGCGAAAAATCATTTTCCACCTTTGGATCTGACATAAAAAGGATGGGGGCATATTGCCTGGACAGTTAATGGTAAATCCAAAAGGCAACAAAACGGTTAAAAGACTGGCCAGGGGAAGCAAAAATAGCTTAAAAATAGCAAAGATTATGTGACTGTACTTTGAAGAGGGTATATAACTAAAACAGGCTACAGAGATTTTCCGCATGGACAGCACAAGAAGTGGGCAGGATATGATCTCAGAGGATCTGCAATGATTTGCCTTCTACTCTGATGAGCCGAGATCACAGCGTCTCAGCTGAAACATCCGTGTGGATCCTGAGCCAGTCTGTTCCTCCACGGCCCCAGTCTCGCCATGTGCTCCATGTGGATGTCTGCTGGGGACTTAGTGAGCATGGGCAGGAAATGAGACCCGGAGATGACACCCAGTGGAAGGTAGCTGATAGGCACAACACATTCACAGCAAACCTGTTGTGGTTTGCCCCTGCAAGGCTCAGCGCTTCTCACCTTCATCCCATCATGTTCCAGTCTCAGCCTCTATCCTAATGACAAGGGACAGGATCGATTCCCTCTAGAGCGTTTGCATTCTCCTTGAAGCAGCCATTCGAGGCACTACAGCTGCCAGATCCATACAAGAATTCCTGGTAAGCTGATTTCTCAGCCCTCAGCCTCCGCCTGACCTGGGTGAACAACTTGACTTTCACTACTGTAAAAAGTAAGTATCTCCTTGCCTGCCAATTGCTAACAAAGTAATTACAGCCTCAGAGGTAACACACTTTTGATTGCAGAGTTTTTCTAAAGCCCTTTGTGTTTGGCTACTGAACTGCTTTTGACATAAGCTCCTTTACAAGACAGCATTCATTCACTCTCATGAGTCCCAGCGGCCATAATCCCGACTGACTCCCCCTATGACCTGTTCTCAGTTGACTTTGACCTCTGGCCTTATCTTCTTTCGCACTGAAAAATCTCCTCCTGGAGGCTGGGCTGGCTTCTGCAGAGGGCACAGCCAATACAGCAAAGAGCGAATGCTTCACACCTAGCCAGTCCCATGCAGCTGCACAGGAACCAGATCTCCCTTCCCCATTCTTGCATGGCCATGGGAAATGCACTTTCTCACAGCCCAGTGACCTGATAAGGACTCCGCCTAATTCAAGCTTGGTCAAGATTATCTCAGACAGGACAATTGACATCCCCCCACCTCTCACCCCTCTCCTTCAATCCTATTTGATTTGTCAGTTTTTATTACAATTTGGTTTTGCTCCTCTGTGCTTATAAATGTCAGTCTGTATTGGAAACGCTATTGATCCAATGAAGTGGGTTTGTCCCACGAAAGCTCATCACGGAATAAATCATTTTGCTAGTCTTTAAAGTGCTACAATTCTGCTGCTTGTTTTGTTGGGGTACAGACTAACGCGACTACCTCTCTGTTACTATTGAAGTTTGGTCAAGCGGTTTTAGGGCTGGAGGCTGTGTTGCCTTTTATGGGGTTACTCCTGCCCAGGCACCCTCAGGCGCACACGTGGACTTCCCAGTAGTGCTCATTATGTAGCAAGTCTGAACATTTTAGTTCCATACTAAGGCCATAAGAAAAGCTGCACCGAGCTACTTAATCAAGTATCCTGGCTGTGGCAGTGGCCAATGCCAGCTGCTTCTGACAGGTGGGGGTTTAGGGACACCTGGAATATAGTGTTCTGTGTAAGCTAAGAGCTTGGGCAGCTGCCCAGGAGAAATTCAAGTGCCATCCAGATGATTAGCAGAGCATGCACAGCCACCAGTATGTGTTTCTATTGATGGTGTACATCCATACATGCCTTGGCACACATAACAAAATTTATTCTGCCTGTGGAAGAAATTAGAGGGAACATTGATGGCATCCTAACCATTCTGGCTAATAGCCATTGGTGAACCTGCCCTCCAGGAACTGATCGAGTGCTGTTTTAAACCTAGTTATATTTTTGGCCTTCAAAACGTCCCTGGCAAGGGATGCCACAGATTGTGTGTTGTGTAAAGGACTCCCTGATGTTTGCTTTAAACCTGCTGCCCATGAATGTCCCTGGGTGCCCCTAGTTCTTGTGTCATACTAGTTCTTTCCTATTTACGCCCCCCCTCCCCACCCACCATGCATGATTTTACAGACCTATCCCCATCTCTCGCTGTCTAAGATGAACCTGCCTGGGCTTTTTCACCTCTCCTCAGGTGCGAGCTGTTCCACCCCCGAGTCGGTTTCACTACCCTTCCCTGCACCCTTTTTCGCTTCTGCTCTCATTCAGTGGCTCTACAGGCCTGTTCCTTAGACGCCACCGCCCTTCCGTGACTTAGCCACTGGGACCAGCGAGTTCCAAAACCCTTGACAAACCTCGAGTCATCCTCAGGCCTCCCTGGGGCTAGCGAGGGTCAGTCCCATTTTACTGGCAGCACCCTAGACCCCTTGGCAAGGGAGCCGGCGGCCCAGTGCCCGCCCCGGCGTTCCACAGGGACCCCGGGGGCAGCAGCCCCCGCGCGCGGCACGTGGCTCTCCGCCGTCGGGTTCGGCGCGGCTGCGGTGCACGCCAGCAGCCCGGCCTGAGCGCCGGTCCGCAGCCGCGGGGCTGTTGGGCCCCGGCTCAGCCCCAGCGGCGGGGAGGCGGCCCTGGCTCGCCCCTGCTGCTCCCGGCGCGTCTGGCCCGCTCAGTCCCCGGCCCGACCACGCACAGGCCCCGGCGGAGGCCCAGGCGCAGCGGCTGCAGCTCCCCGCCCCGCCCCCCGCGCCGGCCCCCTTTGTGCTTCCCCGATCAGCCCCTCCTCCCGCCGCGAAGGGGCCGGGCCGGGCCGGGCTAGGCGCGCCGAGCGGCGGCTGCAGCCCAGGCCGATGCCCCGGGAAGCGGAACGGGCGGCGAGCCCGGCCGGACGGGCACATGCAGGGCTCGGCGCGGAGGCGGCAGTTCCCGCCGGCGGCCCCGGGCTCCCAGCAGCCAGGCGGCTCCTTCTACCCGGGCAGGTGAGAGTCCCCACTCCCCCCACCCCCGACTGGGGGCACCCATGACCCCGACCCGTGTCCTGGCCGCAGCTCGGACCCGCGCCAAGCCCGCGCCTCTTGCAGGGAAGCCGCAGCGGCGAGGGGTCGAGGCCGGTGCTCGGGGTCTCCCCAGCCCCAAGTCCCGGGGCCCTGCCTCGGCCCCGCCTTGCCGAGCCGGGCCCCGGCGGAGCTCACCGGGCTGCCCTCCCTGCAGCCAGTGGTGCCCCCCAGGCTCCGCGCAAGGCTCTGACCCAGCAGGGCGCGGCGGCACTGGCTGGCCGCGCTGCACAGGGGTGTGGGCCCATCGTGCGCTGCAGGAGCACTTCCTGAGTTCAGCAGCACCCCCTGTACTGCCCTGGGCTGCGCCTCTCCCTTCCCTCACCCCCCTCCCCGTAAAGTCCCTTCCAGCGCCCCTGCCAGCCGGAGAGGGGGTACCTGAGCCAGGGGATAACCGCACGTGCCAGCCTACACAGCGGCAGCGCAGCCCTGTTCTAAGAGCAGACAAAGCCCAAGTCTGCCCAGCCCCCTGGCTACCACAGAGGAGACAAAGCTGTGATACCCGTCGCTTTCCCTGCTAATGCCATTGCTGCTGTGATAGTAGCGCTTGTTTCAACCATGGCCATAGGGATGTACATACCTGATAGACCTGGAAGGGACCGCTAAGGGCAGCACGTCCAGGCCCCTGCACTCACCCCAGGAGCCACCACCAGCCCCCACCGACTTGCGTCTGTGTTAATCAAACCTGCCCCAGACTCTAGAAAGTCCCCCTCCAGGCCTCACCTCACAACCTGGCGCTTACAAGGCCAGCGCTCAAAGCACCGAGCTATCCCGTGCAGGGCGACATAGCTCCCGTGTGTGCTAGACGACTACAAAGTAAAGCTACACAGTTATACATTTGAGCATTTGATCACTCAGAACAGGCTCCAGGGCAGCAAGTTTCACAGCAGGGACCTTACCCTAGAGCTGCCATTTCTCTCTAGCTGCACAAAGGTCTGGCCAAGCTGTCATGTGCGGGGGACGGAGGAGTCTTCCTATCACTTCAGAGAGAGTTGGTTCACAGGGCACGCTCAGGGAAGAACTATACCACCTAGATCAGCAAATTAAGGTGGACGTATTTCCAGCGTTGTATCATTTCTTTTGTCAGTAAAGTGCCAGTGGGTTGCAAAGCCCTGTTAGCACTTCCAGCGGAAAGAAAGGGCTGAGGTAGAAAGACTTTGCCCTGCATAGTTTAAAAATAATTGCATTTAGTTCAACACTTAAAATACCTGTTCCCCTCAAAACAGCAGAGGTGCTTACTTTAGGCAGTATTTTTTTTTTTTTTTTTTTTTTTTTTTAAACAGGGGCTTGTTGCTTTTAATGAAGTGTTTAGCATTTCAGTAGTGCCTGTCCTCCCAGGAGTTTAACCTTTGTTGCTTCTTTACTCTTCAGAGCACAATTCTGCACAGCTGGGTTGTTGCCCAACAAAGCCTAGGAGAAGCTGCGGAGTCCTGGGAGTAGGCTCCTGAACTGGGAGTGCAGCTGTCTGGATTCCAGAGCTTCTCCAGTGATCTGGGGCAAACCTGGGGCAAAAGCCACAAAGATCGCTAGTAACAGAGAGGGAGCCGTGCCAGTCTCTATACTATCAAAACAAAAAGCAGTCAAGTAGCACATTAAAGACTAGTGCTGCTTGACTGCTGTTTGTCTTTAAAGAGCACTAGGTGTTTTGAGTCCAACGTTTAGGCTAACATCCCCCAGGAACCTAAGTGGCTCCTGGCCAGCACTGCAAAGCCACTGATGTCCTGCTGATGCCTTCCTCCAGCAAACTGCTTGGCACTCTCACTCACACCCCTTCTCCCCCACCAGAGTCTCAAAGTAGGTGTTCGCCTGCGGTGCCTGCAGGAGTGGATGCTCTCAGAGTACCCGAACTAGAGCCTTGCACAAGACTGGCAGCTGGGGAGCGACCGACTGAATTTTTGAGCTGCCTTGAGTACCCAATATTTAGGACTCACAGCTGGGAGGTGAGACACCCAGATTCAAATTCCTGTCCTGGGTGCGGTAGAGCCACATCCCCTGTGCGAGAGCCCTACCCACCAAGTTGCGGGGCATTCGGTGGGGGGGCTCTCCATTTCCCCACACTTTGTACATCTGGGCTAGTTAGACTGGAAGCTTTCTGAGCAGGAACTAATCGTCCCGCGTCGGCACAAGGGAGCTTCTCTCCCATTTGGACCCTGAGGTGTTATTGTGCTGTGAACACCACACAAGACACGATTACAATAAGACTTTTTTACCTGGTCTTCCACACCCTGTTTGCATCTTATTAAAAAGGAGCCCACTTGAACTGTAGGACAAAAGGGGGATTTCCTCTTGTCAGTCAAGGAAGTGACCATCCAGAAACACAACAAGCTGAAGTTGTCTCTCTCGTCTCATTAATAGGCATGGGTCAGCCAAGAACGAAGACACATTCAAGACATCTCAGTTTCATTTTGACCTGTGGTTCTACTTCACTCTACAGAACTGGGTGTTGGACTTTGGCCGTCCAATAGCGATGGTGAGTAGGACGCTTCTAGCTGGCAGTGCTGGTCATCTGAGGGCAACACAAAGGCTGAGAGGACGTAGAAGGAAGACATTTAGAGCAGTACACGGAGCGGTGGGGAAAATTCGTGGAACTAAGAATTATCCGTGCACATTGGCTCCGCAGGGTGTTGATTGGTGGTTCTCAACCAGGGATCCAGAGATCCAGCCTGGGGAGATTGCAGACAGCGTTCAAGAGGGCTGCCAAGCAGGGCTATTATTAGACTTGCCTAGGATCCAGTGCAGAAAGTTGACGCCTCACTGCATGAGCTGAAGCCCGGGACCCTGAACCCCTCCAACAGTGGCTGAAGCAGAAGTCTGATCGGTATAGCTTTGTGGGGACCCTGTGCCACAGGCACCCTGGGCAAGTCGCCCAGCCAGCTTGTTAGCTGCTAGTGCCGGCCCTGGGTTTTAGATTTAATAAGCAGTAATGATGCAGGTGGGGTGTTTTTGTGGCATGGGGGGGTGAGGGAGCTCAGGAAGATTGAGGACCTCTTCTGCTCTCTAGACCCTGCTTTTGCTAGAACTTAACTTGCACCTTTGCTGTTCTCAAGAGAGGTAAGTGATGGTCTCTGCCTGTCTTTGCCATCTTGGAGTAGCCAAAGTTTCAATGACGGGTGCTCGCTATACTGCTCATTTTGCTGAGCAGAACCTCAGAAGTTTGGGCTTGTCTCACTACCATTGGCTGGGATGATTTAGCGGGTGTTGATCCTGCTTGAAGCAGGGGGCTGGACTAGATGACGCCCTGAGGTCCCTTCCAGCCCTATGATTATATACCAGCTTCCCTGCATCACAATTAAAACAGAGAGAGGCTGGCAGCGTCCGCCATGAATATACAGTAGCTTGTGCTCACCTCCAGGAACTGCTTTGCCTAACACCAAAGATCCCAGCTCTTATGACTGAAGTGTTTTCAGTTTCAAGCTGTAATTTTTCTGTTTGATTACACGGCCACAGCTGACCGAGTGTCAGATAGCAAAAGCCTTCAGAGTGCACTAAATAAGCAGTGGATTCTGAATGAGCCTCTTAACAGCTAGCCACACAAATTAACAGCATTAGCTTTTGGCACTGCAGCACGAGTAAATGGATGAGGAGAAAGAGCCGTGTGTTCTCATCTTACTTTAAAGTTCCAATTTTATGGAGACTGAATATAAACCAGAAAAAAGCCTCTGGAGAGTTGACAGTCACCTGGGTTTACTTTATTAACAGCGAGGCGAAGCCTAGGCAGCCAGTTGGCTAAGGGTGCTCCAACAACTGGCATGTGACTGCAGCCCAGAACTCCTTCTGTTTCTTCCAATCATTAAAAATTGTGCCAGTCACACTGAGCTGCAAATGTTTTGATAAGCTGTAAGAGTAATGCAATACTGGTATTTAACTCTGTTGCCTGCTCAACTTAGAGGCAAGGCATTTGGAGGCCTACTGACATAGTGGTTTTCTTCTCTCCTCAGATTATGCTACCTTTAGAGTGGTTTCCATTGAACAAACCTAGTGCAGGAGATTATTTCCACATGGCTTACAATGTTATCACACCATTTCTTCTGCTAAAGGTAAATCTCAAAGTACGGCTGTTATTTTTGAAAGGTTAGCTGTTGAGAATGCAGGGCTGCGGGCAGGACTGCCAAAGACAACAGGCTTTGTGTGGGAGAGCAGGCCTCAAGTTCAGAAGTCACTTGCCACCCTGTAGAACTACTCCAGAAAGATTTGTGGGAAAAAAATGCAGCTTTTAAAGAGCAAGACCTTAGCTAGGCTAACGTATCTGTAAAGTTTCTTTATCTTCTGACCTGCTGAGGCTTGGAACATTTTTAGCAGCCGGGTCAGTTACTTGTTCAAGCCCTGGACCAACGTGCAATGTGGTTGTCCAAGCCCTGGACCAATGAGCAATGTTTGGGGATGGAAGGGAGGGTATAGAACTTCTCATTCTTATTCATTTCCCCTCCTATCATAAACTACCTCCAGACGGGTTTCTCCTCCACCTATTCATGGAAACGTACCAAGGGCTGCAGTGGATCAGATGCATGATCCCATCGAGTGCAATAGCCTGTCTCTGACAGTGCTCAAAATCAGAAGCTTCAGTGGAAGGTTCCATCCATTTAAGGCTGGAAAGGTTCATTAGGATTAGCTCTAGTCTGACTTCCTGTGTAATACAAACCAGAGAATTTCAGCTAGTAGTTTTTGCATGAGGCCAGTAACTTGAGTGGTTTGAAAGCATCCCGTCGTGAGTTAAGATTTCAGGTATCGAGAACTCAGCACTCGCGAAGGCTCCAGGGGTTAATGGCTCAGACGGGGAGAAGTTTGCATCTTGTGTCTAGCCTGATTTTTTCTAGCTTTAGTTTCCAGCCATTGGATAGTGTGTTTTTGTCATCTACCATTGAGAGCCCTCTACCCTCAACAAGCTTCTCCCGATCACAGCTCCAAGAAGCCCCGCAATGGGTAGCTGTGGACTGTTCTTGCTCACTTTTGAGATAGAAGTTGAATGAAGTCCAGGAGTGGAGAGTTTGTCCCTTCCAAAAGTGTTTTTTGTAAATCCTTTCCTTGGACGTGTGTGTGTCATCCACTCCAGTGTCCATCACTTTCTTAATCTTGTGACGCTCTTGGTATCGTGTGGCAGAGAGTCCCATAGTGTAACAGTGCCTGAAGTGAGAAAGCATTTCCTGGATGAAAAGGAATGTGCAGCCCAATGTCTCTAGGCCATTCATTATTTAGCATAGCTTCGTCATGTCTTCCCATGTGCGTCCTCTGCATTACAACCACTCTCTTGCCCCGCTCTCTGCGGACAGAAGATTTTTGCTTGGATCTCATTCATGTGGCTCATCTTTAAACTCCTCCTTCTGATATTCATAAAGTTGTTATACAAATCAGCTGAAAGCCAAGCTTTGAAAATAATTCTCACCAATGTTCCCTCTATATTTTGCCATCCGCATGCAGAATAAATTGTTTTGTGCACCACGGCAGGTGCAGATGTTCTCCACCAGTGGTGAAACATGTGTCCAGCTGTGGGCACTCTGCTAATCAGCCGGGTGGCATTTGAATCTCTCTTGGGTAGCTGCCCCAGTGCTCAGCTTACAGGAACCCTGAGATTTGCCACTGCAGTAGAGCCCCAAGATACACACACTCCAGTTGCGCGAATCTTGGGTTAACGTGACTGAGTAGCAGGGAGCTGGTGCCTGGCTCCAGACTGCCCGCCACTGGGGGAGCCAGGAAACTGACCAGTGCAGTAGCACTGGTCAGTTTCCCAACTCCTCTGAGTGGTGGCAGCCAGGAGCCAGGTGCCAGCTCCCTGCCACTCACAGGAGCGGGGAAGCCAACCAGCACTGCTGCGCTGGTCGGTTTCCCTGCTCCTGTCATTGTTGGCAGCAGAGAGCGTAACTCTCGGCTGCCGCTGCTGACAGAAGCAACTTCCACCCCTGACAGGAGTGGGGAAGCTGCTCCTTTTTCTGCCTCCTACTCTGGCTGCAGCCACTGACAGGAGCTGGGAAACTGACCAGTGCAGCAGCACTGATCAGTTTCCTGTCTCCTGTAAGGAACAGGTAGCCGAGAGCCAGGCTCCCAGCTCTGCGCCCCCTCACGGGAGATAGGAAACTGTCCAATGCTGCTGCACTGATCGGTTTCCTGGCTCACCTGGGTAACACAAAATTTGACTTATGTGGAGTTGCACAGGAACACAACCTCTGCGTAAGTCAGGGTCTACTATTGAAAACCCTCTGCTCCGTAGCTTATTGTTGGCAGCAGAGAAAGGAACAGGGAGAAGATCGCTCCAGCTGACTTTCAGGTTAGGAAGGAGAACACAGCTTGTTTCATCCAGAGCTGCGGAACTGATCAGCTGTGTTTCAGTGTAAAGCAGAGTCCTCTAGGTTCTGAGGGCCCTTTTCCAAGACTAGCCTTGGGAACTGACCTACAGTGGGGTTTTGCTCTTCAACCAGAACGAGAGAAGCTGAGGACGCTTTCGGTGAGGGGAGAAATCATACTGAAAGTCAGTGGGATGTGCAGGCACACCAGTGTTTTCCTTTAGGCCCTGGACTGCCGGCTCCCAAAACATTGCAGCTCAAATTAATGCAGTATGTGTAGACACCTCCCTGCCATAGAAACCACTGATAAAATGAACTTCATGCTGCTTCCAAATCTGTTACTGAATTGTCCTTTTGGGGATTAAATTCACAGGGGTTAGGCTGTAGGAGCTTGAGCTAGCTATACACGTGGACATGGGCAGATTCCCACGCAGAGAACGTTACCCATAAAGTTCAGCGTGGCTGCTGGTATTGAATTCTCCAAGCACTTTGATATGGTGCTCTGATTTTCCTTACATTAGCATAGTGCAAAGGACGCTTCGCCTTCAGAAACAAGTAATAAGCTGAAGTACAGGGAAAAATGAGTCAAACTCCTTAGAACACAGCCCAGCAGAGGGTAAAGTGCAACAGACACCTGCACTGTGTTTTAGAACATCCTGTGGTAACTCGGTGCAGTGTTGGAGGTGCCATTCGCCACTGGAGGGCACAGAGGGGCTCTCAGACAACCATTTTGCTGCTTGGAACAGGAATGGCAGAAAGTCACAGCAGTTTTTCTTGTATGGACTCGTGCTTTTGATAACGGCTGGTGCATAAAGTCCAGTCCAGTATTTTCAATAATATTTCAAATCGTTGACTTAGTCCCAGCGCTGGTGCTGTTAAGGACACGCTGTCCGCTGTGAGGCTAAAAATTAGGTGATTTATACAATTTTGATAGAAGAAGATTAGTTCAACCAGTTTTTTTGGTCTTCTGGTGCTGAGCTGTCTGCATCCCTGATACAGCAAATGGGGGATTTAGAAAACATTCTCCTTTGGGTGGCGATTCTGTAATTGTCCAGCAGAAGGAGCAAGGAACGCTGGGGAGCTTCTGACTGGATACTGGGCTGGACAGACCAGGGCTCTGATCTGCTAAGGTTTTAGCATCGTGTAGAACAACTCGCTTGTTGGGGAAGATGGTGGGGCGGGGAGATGGACCAGCACATTTCAGGATGGCATTATACAAGTGCTAGAATCAACTGGGTTTTATCTCCCTTCTGTTTCTGCTTTGCACTTTCTGGTTCACACCCCATTAACCAGCCCCTTGAATCGTAGCTCATTGAAAGATCCCCTAAGACCCTGCCCAGATCAGTCGTCTACGTCAGCATCATCGTGTTTGTCATGGGAGCGAGCATTCATCTGGTGGGCGACTCGGTCAACCATCGCTTGATCTTCAGCGGGTACCAGCACCATCTGTCGGTCAGAGAAAACCCCATCATCAAAAACCTCAAGCCAGAAACGCTGGTAGGGACCCTGGGGTTTGCAGCAGCTTTTGTTTTAACCTGCCCCTTGCTGGGGACTCTGGCGCTGGCCCTGCACGCCGTTCTAACCCGTCTTCCTTTTTCCCTTGCAGATTGATTCTTTTGAGCTGCTGTACTACTACGATGAGTACTTAGGGCACTCCATGTGGTAAGCGACGTGTAGCGTGTCCAACAGCCGCAGAACATAGCAGCGAGCGTGTTCTGTTTGCAGCTGGCCTGCCCTCCCCGTAGGCAGGCCTGACCCAATAGTTTGTGCACTGCAGAATGAAGCAAGGACTGCCTGGACGAATATAAATACTTTCACCCAACAAGCCAGGGTTCCCTCAATTTTTAACATCGATGGGTGGAGTAAATTTTGTTATGTGCACCAAGGCATGTGTGGCTGTGCACCACCAATAGAAACACACACAGCCAGCTGTGGGCACTCTGCTGATCAGCTGGGCAGCACCTCAATCTCTCCTGGGCAGTCTGAGAACACCAGTGAGCTGGCCTTTAATTCAGTCTCTTTAAATGCCAGATTCTTGCTCAGCTCAGCCGTTCCTTGCTTTCCAGCCAGCTCAGTGTGCTCATAAGGGCCCTATCAAACCAAGCTGCAAAAAAATACAAGCATCACTTGTCCTGCGAGAGCCAGGAAGTTGGATTTACTTTGAAAGCACTTGGCACATCCCTGCTGTACAACAGCTTTGTGCTAGGCATTGCCAGGGACTTCACATCGCTCATCTGCACAGCTCTAATCTTGTGGCTGCAGGGAGCTGTAGCATTACAATCAACGTCATATGAGTGCGACCCTGAATGCAGACCAGGCCTGCCCTCAGCATAGTGTTTCTAGTTAGACCTTGCAGCGGGCCCTCCGCCGGTTACCAGCTTGCCAGAAATGGCCCTGGGGAGCCCCACTTATAAATTTCTTATGCCAGAGAGATTCCTCGGTGTGGCTGAGGGAACGAGCTGAGGCAAAGCTGTACCTGCAGAGTAAAGGGTATCAGCCCCTTTGGAAGGTTGTGAAAAGTTGTGGAACTCTGTACCGGCTCTGGCATGGAGAACGGCTCATCCGCCTGGCCCAGTAATACATCTACGCTGCTATTATTAGCACCAGAGTGCGAGCCCAAGGCTGCAAACCTCGGCCCTGAGTCATTGCCACAGGGGGATTTTTTTGCAGTGTAGATGGACCCTGTGAAAGAACAGCCACACTGGGTCAGACCAAAGGTCCGTCTAGTCCAGTATCCCATCGTCCAGGTAGTCCAGTGCCAGGTGCCTCAGAGGGAATGAACAGCAGGTAATCATCTAGAGATCCATTTCCTGTCCCCTATTCCCAGCCAAGACAAACAGAGGCTGGGGCACCAGCCCAAGTCCCATGTCCGTCTCAAGCTGAGGGACTAGAAGGGGATTTTCATTCCTGAGGACCTGACCATAGCTTTCTTCTCCTGGCACAGGTACATTCCTTTCTTTCTCATACTCTTTATATATTTCACTGGCTGCTTCACGCCCGTTAAAGAGGAGAGCAGAATGCCATTAGCCGCCTTGCTCCTTATGGGGCCAAGCAGCCTTTATTACTGGTAAGTGAGCTAAGCTCTGTGCACAGGTAAGGGACATGGAGAAGGAGGGGATGTTTGAATAATGATGCTCGGGGAATAGGTAAAGGGAACGTAGCTGGGACAGTAACTGGCACAACATGAGACCTACTCTGGATGGGATGGTGGGATTTTTCCCCATAAAATCCACTACCAAACTCCTCCAAAATCTAAACCTTTAAGTTTGTAGTCCTTATGGCTGCACAGAAAACCCCTCAATCCTGACCCACATGTGACATTCTTCTGCCTGAGTTGTTTCACCCCTGGTTGGTGTAAACCAGCGCCCTGCATGGGATAGTTGGTTTGGTCCCACTCCTGCCTGCAGACCCCTTAGTGCTGTGTGAGAGAGCTCTCCCCAGTTATTTGCAAAATAAAAAAACAGGGTGGGTTACTACATTCTACGCAAAGTGAGTGCAGACGCCAATTTTGCCACTAAACGAATAAAACAAATCTTGCTTAAATCATGTCAAAAATACTTCAACTCGTTATCAGACATCAAATCTTTCTGTCCCTTCCTGATATTTAAGTTTTAAAACCTTTATTTCAAAAAGTAACAGAGAGAGAGATAGCCATGTTAGTCTGTATTCTATCCAAACAAAAAGGCAGTCCAGGAGCACTTTAAAGACTAATAAAATAATTTATTTAGGGGATGAGTTTTCGTGGAACTGACCCACTTCTTCAGACCATAGTCTGGTCTGGCTACAGTCTGAAGAAGTGGGTCTGTCCCACGAAGGCTCACCACCTAATAAATTATTTTATTAGTCTTTAAAGTGCTCCTGGACTGCTTTCTTGTTTTGATGTTTTATTTCAAAAAGAGAATCTTGCTGGACGCTGCTGAAATTCAATTCCGTGACAAGCTGAGGTTAGTATTTGCCTGCAAATTACCACAGGTGGTGGAGGGGGGATTGCACACCTGTTCCCACCCACATAAAAACACACATTACCCACTCCCACTACTACAGCAATGTACCCTGCCAGCTCCTAGTGCTGCTGGCGAGCTGTCCTGTGACCTGCTATTTTCTTCATGATGGCTGTTACCTCTGGAACCTAAGGATGGCCTTTGCTGATCCTTTTAGCAAAAGATGGCTAGTTAATGTGCTTATCCACAATTCCAAACCCTCCACGACTGCCCAGCCCCCAGCTCCTCCCTGCGGCTACGTCTGCACTAGGGAAAGTAAGTCGACCAGATACTTACTTCTAGCTGTGGCAAAAATCAACGTATCTGCGCTCGGCTAACTTGGCCGTCCATAATGGGAAAGGTTGACGGGAGAGTTTCTCCCCTCAATCTCCCTTACTCCCCACGTCTCACAAGGAGTACGCAGGTCAGCTGTGACCCCGGAGAGGTCAATTTCCTGTCTCCCAACTAGATGCACAAAATCGCACCCCAGAAGATCGGCCCTGAGCAGGTCGCTCTTCCGGAGTAGTGTAGACATAGCCTAACTCTTTCCATGGTGCTGGTATGTTTTCAGGCCAAACTATTGGCGAGTTAGGGGACAGCCTACAGTAACAGAACCCACAGACTAGACAGCACCTGTGGATGGATGTTCTTGGCTACCTGTTAGTTCAGTCTGAGCCAGCAATTCTCAAACAACTTGTCTCTGGCTGCTGCAGCAGAAGCAGAGGACCAAAGAGGCTGTGCTGCCAGCTCGGCAGCGCCCGCCTATGGATGCAGCCAAAACAGCCTCTCGCCCCATGGCGCAGTCTTGAAATGTGCATGTGAGCAAAACCCGTCACCGTCCATCTGACTCCTGTTTGCGGTTGGGGTGGGGGGACAGGCAGTGACACGCAGCAGGGCCTACACGAGTAACCTCTGCTCACTGTTTGACGCTGGTGGACTGTCAGTCTCTCTCCTACCCAAGGGCAGCTTGCACCGCCATTTGGGATGCCTGTGACTCATTTCAGAGACGCACCGTCTCTCAGCCCCTAGCGTCTGGCAGCTCAGCGAGTTAAACCTGCCCCAGCGGAGCTCAGTCTAGCACCTGAACAATCGCATGGCTGCACTGCCTGGGGCTGGCAAGCCTCTGGGGCATTCAATGGGCTCGAGAGCCTGCATGCCAGCCCAGCTGCAGCATCCACCCGGCTGTTTTTAGCATATCAGCTCATGCCCCTCTAGGATGCATCAGGCTCGCCATGCCGGGAAACCTGCGTCCAGCAGCAGGGACCCCGAGACGTTTCCCGGTCGTTGCACCAGGCTGGCAGCGAGTCCAGCCTCCACTGGGCCTTGTAAATCTGCTGGGTTAGCATGTAAACCCCTGCCTGCTTTGGGACCAGCTTGCCCTTTCCAAGGAGTCGTTGAGGGAAATTTTCCCATCTCTCAGCTTTGAGTGCTGGGCCTCGATTTGCACAGTACCGGGAGTCTGGAGGCCAGTGTGCGCCATGCAGGTCCTAGGCATTTTCGCCTTTCCTGCACGAGTCACTCAACTTATTTTGCATTACAGAAAACCCCATTACCAGTCAACTCAGCTTAATAACAGATAAATAAAGGCCTTGTGATCGGCACACGGCTCTGCTGCCCGGCATAACTCTCCTGCCCTACCTCCTTAGCTTACCCTGAAGGTCCAGAACAGCCTTGGGAGAGCGAGCTTATTTATTTCCCATATTCGTTAGTCTCTTTCCACTTGCTTTTCCCCCCGGCTGCCAAATAGCTTGTTGCTCGTCTTCAGAGATTAAGTTCTTTCTCATCCCCAGCTCTGCCCACTGCCAAGAGTGTCTTTTGGACACTAAATTAATTTTGATAGTCAAATCAGCTTAATGATTTAGCCAGCTCTTAGTTACTCCGTTCTAATTCCCTGCAGCTCCAACAGCCTGGAGTCCTGCAATTGGTGTTCCTGTGAGGGTTTAGGAAAGGAAGAGATTTAAAATCCAGGGGGAGCTTAATTCCTTCGCTTTCTCCTCCTCCCAGTGTCCTTTTGGATGCAGATCTTTGTAAGCAGTAACCCACCCTTCTGGATTTCCTACGTCCTGTCTGTCTGACTGAGCTATTCATTAATAAGCAGGTCCGTAAAACCTCCAGTTAGTTTCCCATTTTCCTGATTCACTTTGTTGGCGGTGTTAAGTCTCCCCAGATCGTTTTACATGGCATCATACAGATCCCCACTGAGAAACAGGGCATGCCTCGAGGAGAGACCCGGAGCAACAGAAAGGCCAAAGAGAGTGGGATTTAGGGAGTTAAAGAACAATACCAGCCACTCATCCTCAAAAACAAAAAATTCTCCCTCTAACGACCAAGCCCACCACTGTCACTAGCAGGCCTCAGGGGTTTGGCACCAGTGAGAGACAGTGGTGCAAACCCTCATTGTCTGTGCTGCACCAGTGGAAGTGTGGGGCACTGGTATGATCCGCTCAGCTACGTCGCACGGGGTCACATCTGTTGGCCTGGGTGCAGCAGAGCTGCAGCAGGGATTTTCACTGGTGAGACTCCCTGGCTGTGTAAGCACTGGGGCTGAGTGGATTGAATGCGAGACTGGGACTCGGGAGACTTAGGCTCTACTGCTGTCTTGCAGTGGTCATGGACAAGTCATTTCCCAGCTCCATGCCTCAGTTTCCCCCTTTGTAAATTGGAGCTCAGGGTATCACCTTTGCAATGCACTTAGCTCTATGGATGCAAAGTGCTATACCAGAGCCAGGCAGGGCTCCCGCTAACTTTTTCCTTCTGTGGGTGGAATAAATTTTGTTATGTGCACTGAGGCATGTGCACTTCCAACAGAAACACAGGCTGCCCACTGTGGGTGCTTGGCTAATCAGCTGGGCGGCACCTGAGTCTCTCCTGGGTAGCCGCCCACGTGCTCAGCTTCCAGGGAACACTGGCATTAGGAGACATTCTAACAGTTACACTGGTGCTAGTTTCCTTAGCCTGGACAAGCACCCGATGTAAAGTGTCCTTGGCAGTCGCTTGGGACCTGTGGGCTTTGCCCTCACTCATCCGTCGTGCTAAAGCTAACTCCATCGGAAAGGCGACTGCCAGTTTTGAAATCACATTTGGAACAAGCTGGGCAAATGCACTGAGTTACTTCCGATGCCAATTGACCAATTTAAAATACATTTATGGTTCCAGTTTTCCCGCTGAGCGGGACGGCTGACAAACGTGAAGATGCAGTCCCATGCCTGAGTTTCATTCTGGCTTAACAAAGCCCTCCAGCTGTGTAAAGTCGGTGGGAGTTTTCAAAGTTGCCTTTGACAATTATGTGGCTTGTACTCTCCCTCACAGTGGCCAATGAAAGTCAATTACTGGTTGAACTTCTCTAGTCTGGCACTCTGTTGTCCTGCAGAATCCATAGTCCGGCATGATTTTAGTTAGCTAGATGACCAATTATCTTGGGTGTGACAAGTTTCCCATAGTCCCAAAAAGTTAGTTTCCAGCCACCAGGCCTGGCTCTCAGCGTTCTGTGCTGTTCTTTAGCTGTAATTTACCCCTAAATGTCTTCTAAGAGCCCAGTAAGCAGTGGAAGTGTTGGTAATGTGCTAGACAATACTGACCTCCCATGGTCTGGCAAATTCTGTGATTCGACACCAGTCAGGTACCAAGGGTGCCAGACTAGAGAGGTTCAACCTGTTGTGTCAAATTCCTAACATTGCAATGGCTGCACAGGGAACATTTGTTTGAAAACATGTGCTCATGTATGAAACACAGGGCAGAGGCATGAGGCAGTGAGCTGAAAGTGAGACCAGCAGCCAGAAATATTCAGCTCTGATAAAGAATGCCTCGGGGGCGGGAACCCATTCTCCCTGCCTCAGTTTCCCCATCTGGATGTTGGTACTAATACCAGTTCCTCACCACGAGGGGATAGGGTGGGGAAAGGGGAAGATTTTCCAAAGCACAAGAGGCAGGGAGCTGCTCATCTCCCCTTAAAAGTCCCTAGTCTTCCCCCACCCAAGTGCTTTTCACCCAGCAGTAGCGGGGACAGGTTAATAGTGGTTTTGGTACGTGGCCACCGAGACATTAACACTCTCTTACATTGTAGGTATCTTGTGACCGAAGGGCAGATTTTCATCCTCTACATTTTCACTTTCTTTGCCATGATGGCTTTGGTGATGCACCAGCAGCGGAAAGGTCTGGTCCTGGATAGCAACGGCCTCTTCCTCTTCTACTCCTTCATCATTACCTTGGTCTTCATTGCCGCCTGGGTGGTTTGGCTGTGGAATGACAAAATCCTCCGGAAGAAGTATCCGGGCGTCATTTACATCCCAGAGCCCTGGGCCTTTTATACCTTGCACCTGAGCAGTCTCCAGCCAGCCAAGGACGGGCTTTAAGCCTTTGGAGCGGTTTGCAACCAGAGCTCTTGTCTTTCCTACTATGGCTGTTGCAGATCAGTTCCTGCCCCTGTTGCTGGAATGTGGGCTGTACGCTAACCTGTCCTGGTGAAGGGTTTTCTGTGTGGGAGGGGAGGCGTGAAGTCTGCTGTGAAATACTCACGCACCTGGGTTGTAAGTTACTTTCCAAAGCTGTTGTCTTGCGTGTTCTAGTTTGGTTCAGTGCAGGCGTGGGACTGGCCTTCTAGGGAAGACAGGCAGATTCAAGCCAATTCCCCAGTGGGTGCAACATGGCAGAGGCCCATAGTTCTGTTGTCCAGGAAATCTTTGTCCTAACTGCACAGGGCGGAGCCCTCCCCTGCAGTCTGGTGAGCCACCAGCCTTTCCTTTCCCATGCCTGGGAGAAGTGCTGTCATTCCTGGACCTCCAGAACACAGCACGCAGTGATTTCCGAATGCGCTCATCCTCTGAGCCTGGCACGCGAGAGTGAGCCAACATCTCGGCATGGATCATCGTGTGCAGAATCCATCTCCTCTTCCCGAACGACACAAAGACATCATGCAAGGGGCTGCCTGGGGCAGGAGGGGTCTGGGCAGCTCAGCCTACACTTGGTGGCTGTTGTCCCAGCCTGGAATAAGGGCTTCAACTGTGAGTGCCTCTTATACCAAGGTTCAGGGGCTCTGAAGGTTTAGCAGTCCCTAAGTCAGCAAAACTGGACCACGAACCAGGAGATGCAGGGATCATGGGCATGCAGAAATAAAGCCAGCCCGTGGGAGTTACCATGCACAGCAGCAGGATCGGGGGGAAAGGGTGTTCTCCCTTAGACCCCTGCTGCCTCCTGCTGGGCATGTACGATCAGAAACAGCCAGCCAGCCGAGGCGTTTGCTCCTGGGTTCACAGTTGATCTTGCAGGGCAGTCTCTGCTTCCGAGCAGCTGAGGAGCATGGAACTGACTAATGCAGCGATGTTTAGTTTCATTTTCTGGGTTAACAGGAACAAGCCCCAGTGCCGGCGCCTCCTATCTGGGTGTGGGTGTGGAGAAGTGGCAATGAGTCTATAAGACATGCTCCCAGGGAGAGAGAGACCTGCTGACAGACACCACAGCAGTATGGGGCAGGAAGGAGCCAGCCGACCATCCCAGCCAGGCCGGGAGCTGGTAGCTGGAGTGATCTTTCTGGACCCTGCATCCCCTTACAGGGAAGTGGGGCTCTGCCTGTTCCAAGGCTGGTGCTGCAGCTGGATTCTGTCAGTACCCCGCTGGCTACCTGGTGACTCCGTTTGGCAGGTGCCCTTGAGCTGTTCCCACGGACAGGGAGTCACTACGGGCTTCAAACCAGAACCAGGGTGGTGGAAACAGCCGCAGTGCCACCCTCTGTAGCGCCAGGACAGTCACAACTACATCACAGTCAGTGCGCGGCGCTTCAGCTCAGTGAGAATTTAACCAGCGGGTTTCACTGGGGGCAGGACCAAAGCAGTCAGGGCTGAGCCAGGGATCTTTTAATCTCCCGTCCCACCCGAACGCCTACCTTCGTTTCGTCGCGCTCCAGTTAGCCGCTATGAATGCCGACTTCGAATCCTCAGCATGACTCTGGTTTTAACCTACCTACAGCTGCAGATGACTTCAGTGCATATCTGCCAATTCGTCAGCATGTTCCTCTGCCTGGCAGCACTGCACAGGGCTCAGCACGCCTGCCAGGCTCTGACCGCCATCCGCTGGCAGCAGTGAGACTTGGTGGCCTTCAGCAGCGCGTAGGATCAAGACCAAAACGTCTCCCTTGGCAGCTTCCCTGCCCCCCAGAGCCGAAGGGACAACTCATTTTGCTGGCTGGGCAGCTGGCAGGTAACACTCTGATTCGCAGTGGGCAAACCTAGAAGAAGAGATGCAGAAGTCAGTTCTCATACCTGTCTGGTCCCAGGAGCTGCATTTCTTTTTGGGCCTAGTCAGAAGCTCCCAGCTGGCCAGTTGAATTTGGCAGCTTGTGAAGCACAATTGAATGATCCCTGCGGGGGGAAGTGTCTGTGTAATCAGCATCGAATATACTTGGCTTTGGTGAATCACTCCCGTTCGGCCATTATTGTGCACGCTACATCCAGCTTTGTGCCCATAGGTTTTTACGTCCCATGTAACATGTCTCACAAACTCTCCTCTAATACTCAGGTAGCAAATTGCGTGCAGAATCTTTGTTAAACTAAAGCTGGTTTTTACCTCCTGGAATTCTCTGGGTAAATTGTCATCATTTATATCTGTCACATTGTATTACACCCGAGTCTGGCACAAGCCCAGTGTAAATGAAGCCTTTGCCGCAAAATGATCCCCAAAATAAAAGCATTTGTGTATGGCTGGAAGTAGTTATTGAATCAGTGCTGCTCTTGCTGGGAGATGGGTGCGTGACTGCTTGGAAAAAGCAGACAGTTTATCGATAGTTCTTAATCAAGCTGGAGGGGCATATCGAGTGAGGTCCTGCAAGGATCAGTCCTAAGTCTGGTTCTAGCCCAGGGGCCAGCAGACCCTGGCACACGAGCCGATTTTCATCAGCAGGCAAGACAGGAGCTCAGCTCAGCCCTTCCTCTCCCTAGAAGCTGGGAACTTGCTCAGAGCCAGGCCGCCTGTGGATTAACCAAAGACCAGCTGATGCTACCACCCACCAGCTAAACAGTAAGGCTCCGCATCTTCATTTATTTATTAATGAAGCTATTGTCAGTAGGACCATTAGTGACTTTTAAAAGTCTCACCAGAGCTCAGACCGTGCATAGAGGTCAAAAGGTCAAATTTCACCCCGCCCCCTCGCCTCGGAAAGGTTGGTGATCCCTGGTCTAGACAATATCTTCTTCACGGAGTTGAGTAGTGGCATGGAGGACCTAGCAGCTTTGCACACAATACCAGTCTGGGAGGAGTTACGAGCACTTTGGACGGCATTATTAGAATTCAACATGATCCCAACAAACTGGAGAAATGGTCTGAAATTAGTCAGGTGACATTCGAAAAGGACAGAGGCAAAGTACGTCAGTCCTGCGAGTTATGTGAGGGTTGGGTTCCCACACACCCTCGCGTAACTCCAATTTCACGTAAGTCGGGTGGCGGCGGCAGCACGCATGTCCTGCAGCCGGAGCACCTGGAGCTCCTTTTGAAAGGTAAGTCCTGGGGTTGGGGGGCAGGGGGGTTAAGCCTGGAGTTAGGGCTGCAGCGGGGCGAGGGCTGGAGTTGAGCTGAGGCTATGTTGCCCTGCAGGGGGTTGAGCCAGAGCTGCTGGGGTGGGGAGCCAGAGCCGGGGGCGGGTGGGTGAGACAGGGCCACAGGTGGGGTTTGAACTGGGGCCGTGCAGGGCTGAGGGGAGTGGGATTTTGAGTTGCACTTAACGCGCATTAACTTGAAATCACATATTTTGGGGGATTACTGTACTCCACGTGGGGGAGATAGTCAACTGTGCGCGCACACACGACGGAAGGAGTACTGACAACAAGGATCTGGGGGACGTAGCGAAATCAACCCACATCTGAGTCCACAGTGTCACACGGTTTCAAAAAAAGCAGCAAATCTCATTCTAGGGGGTGTTACGAGGCGTGTCGTGAGCCAGACCTGCGAAATAATTCTGCTTACTACTGGTAAGTGGTCACTGGAGTTCTGTGCCCAGTTCTAGGCACGTCACTTGAGAACGATGTAAACAGATTGGAGAACATCCCAAGGAGAGCAACCCAAATGATTAAAGGGCTCGAAAACATGATGCAGGAGGAAAGTTTGGAAAGAGAAGACTCGGGGACCTGATAAGCCGTTGCCATGTACATAAAAGCTTGTTTCAAGGAGGAGGGAGAAGAAGGTTCTTGGTAACCTCTGAGGGCAGCATAAGAAGCTATGGACTCAGTAGCAGGAAGGGTTTGTTAGGGTGAACATTGTGGAACCTGTCAGGGTGGTTTAGCACTGGAACAAATTGCCTCCATCATTGAAAAGGTCTAAGAGCAGGTCAGGCAAACACCTGTTGGGCTGCTCTAGATGGTGCTTGGTCATGTCTCAGTTCTGGAGATGGGGCTAGAGACCTGTTGAGGCCCCTTCTAATCATACCATCTTATGATTCCAAGATCCTGGGCCTCAATGAGCATACAGGCTGATCTGCTCTACTTTCCAAGCACAACCAACCTGGAGACTAATTTACAACATAGCTGGGACTGGCCTACAGCCTAATCAGATCCCATCTTCACTACAGCTGGGAAACATGCAGTCTTCAGGCAAATAGTTTGTTACGTGCAGCATAACCAAAGTTGCCCTCATCCATTATCCTCACTTGGTCGTTGTGCAATCACCAGGTTTTTCTTCATACATCATCTACAACTTCCCAAGAATTGGACAGATGGGAGAGGACACCATCCTGCCCGGAAAGCCCTATAACGTACATGGGTAACAGGCAGATGCTGAGACTCACCCTTCTGTCGGTAAAACACCAAACCCAGTGAGCATGTTTAGACCCTGCCCACAAAGCTGTAGGAACCACGCAGGCTACAAACATCTGGCTTTAGACTGGCTGGACAGTCTGACGTCTTAGGCTCCTTATGCAGCGTACGTGGAGGTCAGGGGATGCAGAGGAGAATCAACCGAAAATGTTTTTCTTTTTTTTAAAAAACAAAAAATTACTTTGGCCAGTGCAGAAGCCATGTCTCAATTTCCCTTCCCACCCACATTTTCCTCACAGATCTGTTCAAAGCTCAGCATTTTAAATATGGGGCGGGGGGTTGACCATCTCCAGGGATGGAGAGACATTTTGCTTTCATCCCCTTTGAAAAGAAATTCATGATTTCATTAAAACATGCAGAGGGGAAGGAGGAGGGATGAACAGGTTGGTCTAAAGTAAAGCCTCTTTCCCAACAGCTCCTGACACTCTAGGCGTCTGGATCTTGTTTCTTGATAAGGCAAAGGACTGGACATAGATCTCCATTTAAAAAAAAAAATTTCCGACCTCACCCCCTATTTTTTACACAGACACAATATCAAAACATTTCTACCCTGATCTGAAGAGGGCCCCTCAGACGGATGAAGATTTTGCCTAAACAGAGAATTGGGAAGGGGTTATCAACCCCGAAGGAGTTTTGCTCCAAGTGGTTTAATTAGATAAATATTAGAGGTGGGGAAGAGAGTTTTAAAACATTCTCAAAAATCACTTCCCAGTCTGTGCTGTCAAATCTGTTTACTCTCCAGCCTTCCACTGAGCACTTGGGGGCAGACTAGACCGCCGCCTTTGCAATATTTTTGAAAAACAAAACTAAGCACATCTTTCAATCCTCCTCCATACACCAGAAGAGCCAACACGACCAGAATCCTAGTCTCTTTGAACACTGGCCAGGCAGGACATAAACACTGGCATCTTTTACAAAGCAAAATCCATTGCAATAGGCTCTTAGGGTGCACAGTTCAAAAATTATCATCCTGGCCTGGCAGCAAAGCCTGATGAAGAGTTAATTGTATATAAAGAACAAGAAGTTATGGGGCACCTTACAGACTAAAAAATATTTTAGAGCATAAGCTCTCGTGGGCAAAGACCCAGATGCATCTGACAAAGCCGGTGTTTGCCCACGAAAGCTTATGCTCCAAAATATCCTTTAGTCTATAAGGTGCCATGGGACTTCTTGTTGTTTTTAAAGATACAGACTAACTGGGCTACCCCTCTGATATTTACATAAAATAAATAACCCCATCTGCCCCTTCTAACCAAGCTCATTCGCTTAGTGCTTCTGTGGGCTTGTCTCTGAGTGTCGGTATTTAAGCGCAGCAGGAGGTGCATTGCAATCTATTTGGGATTACCAAAGCTTTTGTACTCAACCTGGAGTTGTTTCATTACCGAGTCTGACCTAAGGGCGAAGGCGACCTCGAATCAGCCAGAGTCCCTTTCCCAGTTCCTGCTCCTTTACAAACGCTTCTTCAGGGATTCTGAAATGTGTTGCAGGCGAAAGCTTGTTATTAGAGCTGATGTGTGTGCCTGTCTCCTGAGCAGCTGTTGCTAGTAGTTGGAATCCAACCCACAGCATGGGTCAGGTCTTGTATCCATGGCAGCGGGGTATTTATTACAGTCCTACCATTCTCCACCCAGGATTGGCGGACTTTAGCCCTTAATCAAATAGCAAAACGAGCCAGAGAACACAGCGACTGACACTCTGACCAGCAGATAGAAAACCCAAGGGGGGAAATTCCTCAGAAAATGGTAAGCAGTAAACATTTGTGCTCTATTTGAAACCTGCCTTAGCTGTGCTACAGTCAATTTCAGGAATTTTTCTTCCTTTTTTCTGCTCCAGGCAAAATTTCTGTCCCAGGATCAAATTAATGGTATGTACAGTCACTTTTTAATTAGCAGGATCAGTTTAACAAGTTTACCGCTAACAGCATTTCTCATTCAAGGGTCTCATTTTGGGAAGTTTGCTTCGTTGTTGACCATTCTCATAATTCTTGAGGTGAACTGTCTCTGCTAGCTAATATTTTTTGAAAGGAGAACATTACAGTCTGGCAGCCGGTGACGTCCTCTCTGCCGTCGGCTGTTGGGATGCAGTGCCATTTGGACTAGCAAAGGAAAGGGAGCAAGAAAACTAGAACATTGTAGTAAACCTTTGTACATCTTGTTCTTAATCTAGGAGTGTGGGATTTCCAGGGGAAAGAGGTTTAACTCCCTCCCCCCTTTAACATTACATCTCTGGACAAATAATTGGAAGAGGATAGTAAAAGCAATTAACTGGAGATACTGACAAAATTCTGTAAAGCTTTGTACAGAAGTTTGAACTACTCTCATCCAGCACTGTTGGAACCAGACTGGTGCCGGACGAGAGAATTTGCCAGACCCAGAACGTCAGTGTTGACTAGCACATTACCAACATTTCCACTGCTTGCTGGGCCTTTAGAAGACATTTAAGGGTAAATTCCAGCTAAAGAACAGCACAGAACACTGAGAGCCAGGGCTGGTGGCTGGAAATAAACTTTATGGGTCCGCTGGAAGCTTGGCCACACCCATGGTAAGCAGTCATCCAGATACATGAAATCATTCTGGATTATGATGTGGCTGGACGAGAGTGTGTGCTGGATTAGAGAGGTTCAACCTGTGCATGAAGCAAACTCCTAGAAGGATGGGGGGGAGACTGGTCTGGTGAGCAAAGCCCAGGCATGAGTCAGGAGAGCTGAGTTCTAAATTTCCAGTTCTCACATAACCCTTGGCAAGTTACTTACCGCCTCTCAATGTTTCCCTCTAGCAAAATGGCCACAGCTGCCATCTGCCTTCTTAATCGCTTGGGAAGAGGAGCAGGATCCTTGGATGAGAGGCAGAATGGAGACATTGGTTTGATAGTCACTCAGGAGGCTGAAGCAGCCGGGGGGTTGGGGAGGAACCAGAAGGGGACCCAGGTGGTGGGAAAAAGACAGGTCCTGCAAAAGCTGCAGAGTCAGCTCTGAGAAGGGCTGGAAATAGAATCATAGAATCCTAGGGCTGGAAGAGACCTCAGGAGGTCAAGTTCAGCCCCCTGCCCAGAGCAGGGCCAACTAAATCATCCCAGCCAGGACTTCAAAACCTCTAAGGATGGAGATTCCACGACCTCTCTAGGTACCTCTCCTCTTACGCCATGTGCTCCAGCCCTTTAATCATTTTGGTTTCCCTCCAGTAGACCATCTTCAATGCAGCTACATCCTTCCTGTACTGGGGGTCCAGAACTAGACACAATACTCCAGATGTGGCCTCACCAGTGCCAAGCAGAGAGGAATAACAACTTCTCTAGATCTGCTGGAAATGCCCCTCCTAATGCACCCCAATATGCCATGAGCCTTCTTGGCTGCAAGGTCACATTATTGACTCATCCACTGTAAATCTCCAGGTCCTTTTCTGCTGCACTGCTACTCAGCCAGTCGGTCCCCAGCCTATAATCATGCTTGGGATTCTGCCATCCCAAGTACAGGACTCTGCACTTGTCCCTGTTGGACCTCATGAGACTTCCTTTGGCCTTTAATTGAGATAACCCATTCCAGTGCTTTACCACCCTCCAGGTGAAATAGCTCTTCCTGATATCCAACCTAGACCTCGCCCACCACAACCTGAGACCATTGCGCCTTGTTCTGCTATCTGTCCCCACTGAAAACAGCCCCTCTCCATTCTCGCTAGGAAGTTGATGTCTGCTATCAAATTGCCCCTCAACCTTCCCTTCTGCAAACTAACTAACCGCCTGCACCACTTAATTTTTCTTCCTGACATGCCAGGAAATTACTGGGGAGGGAGGCGGGGGTGGGGCACACAACATTTTGGCCTTTGAGCAGAAATCAGTTGATCCAAACCTTTTTACCAGAAACTTCTTTTGAAAGGACAATCAGATATAACTAGGCCAGGCTTCCTACACCCCAGTACCATCTCCTGCCCTGAGGAGCTACGTCTTAGGTAGAGCAGGTAGGGACGTGTCTGAGGGAAGACACCTCTGGGGCAATCACAGAATTCTGCCTGTTCACTCCAGGAAAGAGCCTGTCACAATGAGAACCCTCTCACAAGCAGCTCTGGGGCAGAACAAGCTTGGCTTCTGTGTAGGGTAGCTCCATGCGCTGGACAATATAACAAGTCTAATGCCAATAGCAACAGAGAGGAAGCCGTGCTAGTCTATACACTATCAAAACAAAAAGCAGTCAAGTAGCACTTTAAAGACTAGCAAAATGGTTTATTAGGTGAGCTTTCGTGGGACAGACCCACTTCTTCAGACCAGAGCCAGACCAGAACAGACTCAATAGTTAAGGCACAGAGAACCAAAAACAGTAAGCAAGGAGGACAAATCAGAAAAAGACAATCAAGGTGAGCAAATCAGAGAGTGGAGGGATGGGGGGGAAGGTCAAGAATTAGATTGAGCCAAGTATGCAGACAAGTCTAATGCAAGTACGTGTGAGGACTGAGTCACATGGCAACAGGGCAGCTTACCAGCTCCCATTGCTCTGGGCAGGATCTGCAGCTCAGGTTATTTTTATTAAACTAGGTGTAGCTCAGCCCACAAACGACAGAACACCGTGGAAATAACATACCCCCAAGACAGCAGGTCAGCCAGTGGTGTCTTCTAGGGCTGGCAGAGCTGCTAGATTTCTCAGTGGACTGCCCTGGCTAGGTCTTATCACTTAGGCCAGGCCTACGCTAGACATTAAGGTCAATTGTAGATATGGAATTCCAGCTACGGCAATTGTGTAGCTAGAATAAACTTATCTACAATTGACCTGGCCGCCCTCAGTGAGGGATGTTAATAGAAGAAACTCCCCCATCGACCTTCCTTACTCATCGCGACAACAAGTCCAGGGTCAACTGCTGACCCCAGATGATTCAATTTTGCCTGTCCTCACTGGGCATGTGAAACCGAGCCCTGGAAGATCAGCCTGGTTAGGGTTGATCTTCTGGGTAGTGACAACATACCTGTCCCCGGGCGAGACCCCCCCAGATGCTCAGGAGAGCAGCAAGGAATTCCAGGTGACATTTCC
Organism: Carettochelys insculpta; assembly: GCF_033958435.1. Lineage (NCBI taxonomy): Eukaryota > Metazoa > Chordata > Testudines > Carettochelyidae > Carettochelys > Carettochelys insculpta. Next base: position 42,465,562 of record NC_134148.1, on the reverse strand, counting down.
CCTACATCTCCAACATGTGCCCCATCTCGCTATACAGTGACCCAGTTACTAAGGCCATTCACATCCCTCCACGGTGCCCACCACAAGTAAAACCATCCTAGTTGTGCCCTCCCCCTCACCCAGCACGGACACCCTCTCTGCAGGCTGTTGGTGCATTTGTGTCTTGTCCAGCACCAAGTACGTGGGTGGCCTAGTCACTCAGGATGCAGTCCTGGCCCCATGAAGTCAAGGGCAGTTCCCATGCACTCCAAGAGGGTCAGGATTGCACCTCCAGGGACCAGACGGGGCCTGGGCTCACCTGTGGCCTGGGATATGCCCCACCTCCCACCCATGGGATGGGCTAGACCATTGCTGGGGACCTAACTAGCATAGGCCACGGGGAACCTACCTCAGCTCTCCCTTCCCCTGGGAATAAACGGCATCCGTGCCAACGTTCAGGCTCAGGAGGTATGTGGGAAAGAGCAGCCTGGCCGACGGGCCACTGCCAAGTGCACACAGGGTGCGAGTTGAGCCATCCTGACGTGGCACCAGAGTCCTCTCCTCGTCTGCAGTCACAGAGCCCGGGGCCTCTCCTCCCGCCTCCACTGTGCACCAGCCCAGCCACACAGGCGCAAGCACCGTCCTGGCATGAGGCTCAAACCAAGGACGCTCCAGCTCAGAGACAAGGGGGCTACCCACAAACCCCACAGATGCTGTTTATTGCTGCTGTGCATTCAGCTGGCAGGGCAGGGCGGGGGGGTGTTTGCAGGACTCCCCTACCATCCCCTGTTTGAAAGCCTGGGCCCACAGACTAACAGAGCACAACAAAACACTATTCCCCCCACGCAACACATGGTCCTCAGGGCCAGCACAGACGGCTCCCCGCACTGGACCCTCTGCAGACCACTTGGTGGGTGCTGAGGAGATGTAGATGTGGTGGGCCCAGGGGCCCTGAGGTGGGGCAGAGGTCTGGAAGCTGAAAGTGGCTTTTGTCCCCCATTGCTGCAATGGGCTGGCTGAGGAATAGCTGTTACGGAAGCACGATCTGGGTAGGTTTCCATCCTCTCTTCCCACCGCAAACTGCCTCTTCAGGGGAGAACAACTCACTTCTTACAGGCCCCACGCGATTACAACCTGCCCCCTTAAGGGTGGGGGGTGCCTAGGGCAGGGGGCTGGGTGTGGGGGTTAAGGCAAGGTGTGGCGTGCAGGAGTCAGGGCCGAGTTATGGGGCTGTGCGGGGAGCTCGGGGCTGGCAGTGTGGTCACCACACTTGCCCAGCCGTGCTGCTGGATTCCTGGGGTAACAGGGGACCACACAGTCCAGCCACCTGAGCACCGGGGCTGCCACCTGGCTGAGCTGTGGCCGCAGCGCCCAGGCTGCCAGCAGCACCCGGAGCCCTGCCCCCAGTGCCAGCCAGTCTCTTCCTGGAGCACCGCACCAGCTCAGTTTCACCTTCCATCTCTCCTGCCTCCGTGAGGCGCTTTGACTGATTGCTCCTGGGGCATCATCCACACTGCATTGTGACGGAGCCCAGTCGCCGCGGGCTCTGGTGCCTTAGGCGTCCCCGCGCAGCGCGGCTCTGCAGGAATGAGCACGTAATGGTACCAATCTCTTGCACCCGCCAAGCGCTGGGACCAAGCCAGTCAGTTGGGCTTGTGGCTCCATCTTTGCACTCGGTTCAACATCTGTTCTGCTGCCCTCGACCGCCCAGAGACACGTGATCCTCGTGATCCGCAGAGTAACCGGCCTGCAAGAACCAACTCACTCCCGCTTGTCCCCAGGGTCGCAGACTCCCTCACGTCTCACCCTTCTGACGGGCTCTGTTTCCAGGGGAGCACGCTGGTGATTTGAGACAGCCAGGATCCCTAGAGAGACCTCCTTGGGGTGGACTGACTCCTCACGCTGCTTAAGAACCTGCTCACGGCTTGCCCCGGCCCTGCTGCTCTGTCCTCTCCTCCGCCAGCGTTTCTTCTGGCCTTATATTCCTTCTGCTCTATTCCTGTGTCCCCTTCCCATGCCCAGAAGGCAACACTGCTGCCTGGGGGCCAGACGCTCTTCTGAGCTGAGCATCCTGGGAGCAGAGCGGAGAAGCTTGCAGCAGCAGACTAGTATCTGAGCAGTGACACTCTGCTTGCAAGCTTGCTGACCGGGCATGCGGGGGTGGGGGGCAATGGTCCTTGGGGCCCTTTGAATTGCCACAGCAGGGCTGCTGCATGTGGCTGTGAGTGCAAGGAACACTGCAATCAGGGCAGTTCTGATGGCTGAATGCCCTAGAACCCATCCCATCTGCCCTTAATCGCCAGCCCCACCCCATGCATACCCTGCCCCAGGGCCCACGGTGCCTCTCAGCGCCACTCTGCATGACAAACTGGAGAACGGGCCTGAAGCCAGCAAGGGGAACAGTGGTGAAGAGCAACACAAAGTGGGTGTGAGTAGGAAGGAAAATTTGAACGCACAACTATGCAGTGGGAAGAAACTGACTCGAAGGAAGTACTGCCCGGAAGGGTCCGAGGGAGCCATGGATGACAAATTCAACGTCAGTCGACAATGTCCGAAAAGGCCGGAGCATTCTGGGCTGTATTAGCCAGACTCATATCTAAGACGTGACAGAAAAGGGCAGCAAAAACGATTAGGGGGCATGGAACGGCCGCCATGAAGCGTGATTAACAAGCCTGGCGCTTTCCAGCTGGGAAAAGAGATGACTAAGTGGGGATATGATAGAGGTCTATAAAAATGACTAAAGTGCAAGAAAGTGGTTAAAGAAGAGTTATTTCCTCCTTCCCATAGTGCAAGAAATAGGGGTCGCCAAAAGACATTAATAGGCAGCAGGTTTAGAACAATTTAAAAGGAATGCTTCTTCACACAGGGCACTGTCAACCTGTGGAACTCCTTGCCAGAGGATGTTGTGAAGGTTGAGACTGTCACAGGGCTTGAAAGAAGAGCTAGACAGGTTCAGGGAGGACAGATCAATCAATGATTATTAGCCAGTATGGGAAGGGCTGGGGTCCTCGCCTCTGCTTGCCAGAAGCCAGGAATGCACAAGACATGGATCACTTCATGATCCCCTGTTCTGTTCATTCCCTCTGGGGCACCTGGCATTGGCCATTGTTGGAGGACAGGATACTCGCTAAAAGGACCATCGGTCAGATCCAGTATGGCTGTACTTATAATGTCACTGTCCCTTTCTATTCAGCCCTTGGGAGGTCTTCACTGGAGCAGTGTCTCTCATGGGTGCCACACTGTTGGAAAGAGATGGGAAAACTGGGGAGTGTCCCAAGGAGAACAACAAATGGAGAAAGGTTCAGAGAACCTGATCTCTGAGGAAAGATTAAAAACTGGGCCCTGTTGAGGTGCGACAAGTAGCCTGGCGGGGGGGAGGGGCTGAGAACAGCTTGTCAATCTGTGAAGGGCTGTTATAAAGAGGGCAGTGATCCATTGTTCTCCACAGCCTCTGAAGGTGGGGTAAGCAGTGGTGAGTGTAGCCGGCAGCAAGGAAGATTTAGGTGAGGTACTAGGAAAAGCTTTTGACTCTCAGGGCAGCTAAGCACTGGGAGAGGTTTCTCAGTGAGGTTGTGGAATCCTCATCACTGGAGGCTGAACAACCACCTGTCAGGGATAGTCCAGGGTTACGTGACCCTGCCTCAGCACAGGAGACCAGACTTGGTGACTCCTCAAGGTCCCTTCCAGCTGTACATTTCTGCCATGGGAGCTAGCCACACTACCAGCCACCAGAGAAGCTAGCAGGAAAGGCCACCTACCACTTTGACCACGAGTTCAGCAGCTGAATTTAAGGACAAGCGCCAACTGCTCCATCTCTCTATTGACTTCTCCCTTTCGGAGAGGGCGCATATGCATGTACCCCCCCCGACCACACACACACACCCCTCAACACTCAGCATCCAGGTACTCATTTGAGGCTTTAGCTAGGGTTGATGAAATACTGGAAGAACCTCAAACTCTGACCAAGGCAACCAGCCCTTGTGCAGCTTTAAATCATCTAGCTGCTTCTTCCCCCTGGCTAGTAGATTGCAGAGAAACATGACCTTCAGACTAGGGCACTACTGGGTGGCAACAAGTCATTTTTTGCTTTTTAACTAGAATTCAAGGAATGTTTCTCTCTGTATGATAAGAAACAGAAAGGCAAAATAAATGCCAGCGACCTCATCACAGTGATGCGGTGCCTGGGAACCAGCCCAACTCCAGAAGAGGTAGAGAGACATCTTCAAGGGCATAAAATTGGTAAGTAAAACAGAGTTGGACCGTAAGGTTTGGTAGAACAAGACAGATGATACATAGAGCTCTCGATCTGACAATCACCAAGGGAAAGGTAGGTCTAAAATGTGCAATGACGAGAACCACCCCACCCATAATAGAGTTCAGCAAAGGGCAACAAAAATTATGAGAGATATGGAATAGGTGCCGTGGGAAGAAAGATTAAAAAGATTGGGACTTTTCAGTTTAAGAGGAGGAGACTAAGGGGCTACATGATAGATGCCTATAAAATCATGACTGGTGTGGCAAAAGTAAATAAGAACATTTTGTACTTGTTCCCCTAATACAAGAACTGAGGTCACCAAATGAAATTAATCAGTAGCCAGTTTAAAAACAACAGGAAATATTTCTTCACACATCACAGTTAACTTGTGGAACTCCTTGCCAGAGGGTGTTGTAAAGGTCAGGACTTTAACAGGGTTCCAGAAAGAACTAGGTAAAGACACAGAATAGGTCCCTCAGTGGCTATTAGCTAGGATGGGTGGGAATGGTGTCCCTCACCACTGTTTGTCAGAAGCATGGAATAGGTGACAAAGGAAGGATTCCCTTGATGACTTCCTGTTTTGTTCATTCCCTCTGTGGCACCTGGCATTGGCCACAGTCTGGAGACAGGATACTGGACTAGACAGATCTTTGGCCTGACTCAGCGTGGCTGTTCTTATGTTAACTAGCAGAAGAAGTGGAAAGTGGGATTTGCTAAAACTCAATGTTTCTAATGTCAAGGGACTATAGTAATAAAAACGAGCATGGCAGGAATCTAGGTAGATTTGGTTCCAAGATGGGACAGCCCAGGTGATTCAGGATAACCAGAACCTGGTCACAAGAGGAGTTAGATGTAGTGGTGGGGGCGAAGAATGGCCCAGTTAGAAGAACTTGCAGACAAATAGAGCACGGGTATCAAAACAGTGCCATAAGGACATCAAGAGGTATGGAGAAAGGAGAGACGCACCTAAGAAAATTGTGCTGTCACAGCTGTATTGCGCCGCATTCCTCCTGAGGCTGGAGAGTCCGGCCACAGCAGGCTAGGAAGAAGGTAACAAGAAAGGTCATTTTCAGCTCCAGAGGCACAGACTGGGGGTTAAAGAGGAGTTGTGAACTGAGCTGGTCCACACCCACCCATGGAGGGTTAGGGCCTGTCTGCACGTCTGCCCAGGCTACAGAATTATTATAGCTAAAGAGCAGGCTGCTCCCGGGGCAAGCGTCCACACACAGATGAGCTGAAGTTTGGTTCAGGCCCTTTTCATGGGACAAGGTTTTCCCGAGCGGTGCCCCTAGCTGCCATTTGGCTGTTTACACCGGTGGAGGTGGCCGTTCCTCCGTTCATACTGTGCACGAGGAGGCCGTCTGCCCAGAACTCTGGCTGCCCCCAACACTTGTTTCAAACACCCAGCAGAATGAAGAACTAGGCTCTCAATTAACCCTACACAGCCGCAGTCCTTATCACCTACATGCTGGGACCCAAAGGAGTTACTAAGTTAGCTAGGAGCAGGCTCCCAAACCAGTGGAATTCAGGCAAGCCCCCAGTGACATCCCACCTCACAGAGAAAGCAAAGGCCTAGCCTGGCGTGATGCTCTCGGAGGGGAAACAAGGCAATTAGTAAGATCAGTGCCGTGGCAGGTCAAGAGTAGGTCAGTCTGTGGAACAGCACGGCAAGGCAGGGCCTCAGTGACAGCTCGATGCCTGGAACAGGCGCATACAAACAAGGAGAGGCCGCTCGTTTAATGAGGCAGAGTGCTTGGAGGAAAGGGAAGTCCACAGGCTGGAGGAGGCTGGGCTGATGGGACACACACACATGCTGGTAGCTAAACCATATTTGCTCTGTTGTGTCATATTTCCAGGTCGAAAGGCAGAACTGGATTTTTCTACTTTCCTGACCATCATGTACAAGCAAATGCAGCAGGAGAACCCAGAGAAGGAAATTCTGGCGGCCTTGGCGATGACGGACAAGCAGAAGAAGGGTTTCATCACCGCCTCTGAGCTGAGAGCCAAACTCACCCGGCTGGGAGAAAAGCTCTCCGAGGAGGAAGGTACAGCATCCAATGGCAGCATACGTTCAACACCTTTCTAACCTCCCCTTCTCTCTGTCCCCAGCTCCGGAGTCAGAGATGGGCTAACCAACCCCTGGGGGTGGGGCCCATGGGACCTGCCTCTGCCAATGATCCTCAGCCTTGAAGAGCTGAGGCGCACACTTCATTGCATAACAGTGTCACAAGGTCAAGATCCAATCCCAGCACAGCATCCTCCAGATATCACATCACCAGCCTTACATTGTGTTGTCACAATTCTAGGTCATCACACTAGTGCCCACCCCTGGGTTGCTCTTTGTAACTCAGGACAGTACTTTTTTCCTTCTCTTCTGTCTTCTGACCCAACTAGACATTGGTACCTTTCCTACCTGGGGCAGAAAAAAAAGTTACAACAAATTTTTAGGACCACATACCTCTTCATAGCCCACACTGAGGCTTTGGTGTAAAAATCATAGGCAAGGCACTGTCATTTTCCATAAATATTTTGTTCATCTCAAGCTAAAGTTGGGTGGAGTCTAGGAAGAATCACAGATTCGTAGAACTGGAAGGGACCTCAAGAGGTCATCAAGTCCAGTCCTCTGCCCTTCATGGCAGGGCCAAACATCATCCAGATCATCCCTGTTAGATATTTAAGAAGTAGAGAGGCATTGTTCACCTGGCAGCAGGCAGTCAGGACAGATCCATACTCTTGGGTTACACCTGCAGAAGAGAGAAACCTGTGAAAGACATGAATGCTCTGAGGAAGAATGGTATTTTATGGCAGAAAAAACGGTTACATCCACCCAAGGCCCGAGGTGAATTATTCCCCATTTGTACCAGTGTAACTGGAGGCCCAAATGGGCAGCGTTGGGCACTTGGAGTAATCAAAGGGTGTGGGTGAAGAGCCATGCTGAAAAATAAGAGTACATGGACCATTCTTCTGCTGCAGAGGTACCAAACGTCTCCTGCAAATAACTATTCTATTTAAGATAAACTGTGCTTGTCCCCACAGAGATCTTGGGAAAGTGTTGCTAGGCTAACCTAGTGACCCTCCAAGCCGCACCCTACGGGTTCAGGCTGCTCTCAGGGAATTCTGTTTGCTCTGTGGACATTCAGGTCACAAGCAGTGGGGGAACAGGAGAGATTTTTTTTGGCTAACTGCTCATCACCTAATAAATTATTTTGTTAGTCTTCAAAGTGCTACTGGACTGCTTTTTTGTTTTGATAGTATATAGACTAGCACAGCTATCTCTCTGTCACTGCTCTCAAAGGGTGCGTCTGCACAGCAACTTTATTTTGGAATAACAGCCACTATTTTGAAATAATTTTGCGAGTGTCCACACAACGCAACTGCTATTTTCAAATAATTTTGAAACATGAGGGTTATTTCCAAATTGGGAAACCTCATTCCATGAGGACAAGTGTCTATTTCGAAATAGGCTTTTTTTTTTTTCCCCGAAATAGGGGCTGCGTAGACAGGAAATAGCTATTCCAGAAGAGTTACAGACAGGTAGCTGTGTTAGTCTGTATCTTCCCAAAACAAAAAAGCAGTCCTGAAGCACTTCTAACCCTAACAAAATAATTTATGAGGTGTTGAGGTTTCGTGGGGCAGAGCAACTTCTTCAGATCTGAAAATTTCCAGATCTGAAGAAGTGGGTCTGCCGCATGAAAACTCATCACCTCATAAATTATTTTGTTAGGGTTAGAAGTGCTGCAGGACTGCTTTTTTATTCTGGAACAGTTTATTCTGAAACAATTCTGTGTATATACACATAGTATTTTGGATTAGAGGAGCTCTAATTGAAAATAGGCTCTACTGTGTATGGACACACTATTTCAGAGTACGTGTTGTTTATTTTGAGGCTTCTCCACAGTGTAGATGTGTTATTCCAGAATAGTTTATTTTGGAACAACTCCACAATAAACTATTCCAGAATAACTCTGTAGTGTAGACATGCCCCAAAAGAATTTGCTTTTAAAACTTTCTTAATGAAAAATCTGCATCCAGCTGTTATAAGGGCTCTCAGGGGGCATCAAAAAGGATCTAAAGATGGTTTTATGAGGCTGAATAGGCAAAAAAGAGTTTTACAATCCTCTGAAAAATTTTCCACTTCAAATGTCACTTGTCTGTGGCCTGAAGGGTTGTTTTGTTTTGTTTTGTTTTTCGGCGGAGTGTCATCCTGAATTTGAGTCAAATCCAACAAGCAATTTTTTTTGAGATAGAGAAATTTGCCAAGTGCTATCATGTCTATGGCTGTGGAAAGTAAAGGGTTATCACAGCTCTTGGCTTGAAGTGTCATTTCCATCATATAGAGGGTTTGGTTCAATGGCTCTCAGCACCTCCAACCCTCACCAGATATTTCAAATCTTCATGACAAGTACTCAAAAATCAGCTGCACATAGACTGCAGCTCTATCAACGCTCTGTTTCAATTTGCTGTATTACAGTCAAGATGCTGCCTAGCTTTGAAATTAGTCAGTCCCTTTCCTCATCAGGAACATTGAAAAGATCCATCTGAAGCCTGGCAGGTTTGGTAAGGTTTGCTGGAAAGTCTAAGTCAACAGCCTTGGAGAGTGTACCCACAGGCACTTCATCAGTACACAAACTGCCCTTCTTCATGCGAAAATGGCTTTTCAGTTTAATTGGTACAGGGTTTAGCAACTTTCCCTCATTTACCATGATTAGCTGCAGCCGTTTTCTGGGAGCTGTCTTTCACCACTGTTAGCTCACCCCAGTGAGAGAGAGAACATGCTGGAATAGCAGCTCTTGCAACTTTTTGTATCTAATGCAGGTGAGTTAACTGCTCAAGTCATTGTTGAAGCTGAATAACTATTGGAGAAAAAAATCTGAAGTGGTGATTAGCGGCATCCTGTGTAGCAACAGTTATCTATAGTGGGGACATTTCACTTTCATTTGAGCCTAGTGTAGCATGGCCTCTCACACTCCTGGGCCCCAGGCCCCTGTTCTGCCCATAAATTCAGTAGAGACCACTCCAGTTCCAGGCACCTGTGCTTTTAGTTTGTATAGAAATCCCACCACCTTCTATATACAGTCAACCACAGAAACCCCTCCAAGCACCCAGCCACAAGGACGTAGATCCTTCCACGCCCTTGTTCCCCCCCTTCCCTTCTCCTCCCTTTCCTGCAATCCCAGCTGCCCTATATAATGTGTCTGCTCCAGGGCTCATAGCTGCCAACCCTCAGGCCTGGATTTGCTCAGCTGGCTCCTATAAGCCGCTTTGGGCAGGGCTGCCATTACAGAGCTCTGGCCCAGGCTCTCTGGCCAGTTGTCTGTCACAGCAGCAACAAAAAAAAGTTTGTCAGCTAAACGCACCATTGCTTGTAATGAAGCCAGTCTCAGAATAAGACATCCACCTAAGGCCTGGACTTGACACAATGAACTCCACCTTGTTAAGCTGCAATAAATATCTGATGCTGGAACAGCCACAATTTCCAAGGGAGCTGCTCTGTTCAGTAACTACCAGCCTGGGGAGTCATTTGTGGTGCTGCTTTCAGTGGGCGTTTACAAACCTTCATCTCTGCAGTAAAACATGGTTTTGCGTTTTCCAGACAGCTGGGGCAGAAGGCTGGTTTAAACCGTGGCTCGGCTCTGGCGGGTTAGACGTTCATCCCTTTGTAAAGGGAGCCGGTTACCATGAGGATCGTTTCCTGTTTGGCTGTAGAAGAATCCGATCTCTCAATCACACGAAGGAGAGTTCTTTACTTTACCGTAGCAACACTGCCACATGATGGGCTGGCCAGACGGATTCCTGCGAGGGAAGAAGGGACAGCTGGGCTCACGCTGCTCTTTAGGGTCTTGGGCTGGGGGCTGCAGGTGAGGCCTCAACACACAGAGCTGATGGAAAGAATCTCCTCCAAGGCACACGTGCAGCCACGGTGCATCGGCACAGCCACCTGTGGCTGGCTCGAGTTTGTGAGGCTGTTTCTCTGCCGGTGCCCAGGCTCTAGGACACTGGGGGTGAGAAGGACTAATGGGATGCCTACACTGCATCAAAACAGCCCTGCAGCTGAGGACGTCTCTGCTGGGCAGACGCCGCCCCAGGAAGGAAAGCCAGGTGAATGATCCCTCTGTCACAGAGCATGGCTCGTCACCGGCCTTCTTCCCCTGGTGCTGCCTTCCCAGTACTCGTAAGTTCCCTCCAACATTTCCATAACAATCCCCTGGCCACAGTCTGTACCCCTAAGAGCACTTTCTCAGATCCCTCTCCTTGGCCATTCTTTCCTGCCCCTTCAGCAACCTGGGGCTGATTGGATGAGCTAAGGAGCTGATCAGCCAGCTTGAGCGCCCCAGTTCCTCCCATCAGCTTTCCCAAGGGGAAAGAATGAACTTTGGAGTAATCAGAGTGCAGTCCACCTCTTCACCCCCTGCACAAACAGCCTGCAGCATCCCAGGGAGACTGCAAGATTTAACCATCACTTCTCACCTTCAGAATCTAGGAAACTGTTGCCCAAAACAGTATCTGCCACAAAAGCACTAGGCAAACTCAGTGGGGAAGGTGATGCTATTGGACCAGCTGCTGGGGGTAAGAGAAGGAAGCTTTTGGGACACACACAGCTACAACTAGAGTGCATGGAAAGCCTGGAGATTTTTTCAATATTAATTTCAACACCTACTATGAAATATGTTTTGAAGAACCCGAAGCAGGACACAAACGGGCAAGCACCTTGATTCCCCTTCCCTCCTGTCATTCTTAGACTCAGAATCCTAGGGCTGGAAGAGACCTCAGGAACCCATTCAAGACAAGGAAGATGGCCAAGAGTCCAGTGGTGACAATGCAGTATGTCAGGCTGTAGCCCTGTTGGTCCCAGGGTGAGACACCCCGGGCAGGTGGGGTAAGAGCTTTTAGTGGACAAGGTTGTGGGGGTGAGAGAAACATCCAAGCCTACCCAGAGCTTTTCTTTAGCTCACAAGGAGAATTCTGCGTAAGTTCAAAAGCACGTCTCTCCCCAGCGGAAGTTGGTCCAATACATTACTTCACCCAGTGTCCCTTCCTGGGAACGTGTCATTGCAGCTGCATTTCACACATTGTGTCTTCTAGAAACAGGCCAATGGGCCCTTTATTATTTGAAGAAAATACTTGAAATTAGATAGTCCATAAGAGATGGATCAACTGCCCATTTCAATGGCTTCGTTTGGGAGTGGAGGGGGAGCGGTGCCCAATGCAGGACATGGGAAATGGTGCTAGGACTTTTGCACAGCCATGGAGAAAAGCCTCAGCATTGCGACACTGTCTACACCAACTTGGCAACTTACTCTCTAGTGCACAGCTCTTTATAATACAGCTCTGGCAAGGCAGCAATTAGAATTCTAATGCATAATGAAATTTCTCGGTTTCAAACATTAAGGGCCTGTTTATGGAATAAAATGGCACTGGCATTTCTCAGGTGTGAATTTAAACCACCTTTGTTCAACCAGGGCTATCCTCAGCCTCCCAGTTTACGTGGGGCTACGTTTCACTCAGCAGAGAGTAAGTTTCAATTAAACACCAATTAGCCACCAAGATGGAAATAAAAAAAAAAGTGCCTCCACACAAGTCTTTCACCAATGTAAAAGTTGGTTAAAGTTAAACCAGTAAAACTTTCCTTTGTAGGTAAAACCTGTAGGTCAGCACCTCGGTTGGTGCAAGTCAGCTGAACTGCATACAAAAATGTACCTCAGCTGAGGACTGACCCTCTGTGCTTATACCAAAGCAAAACGTAGTCCTTTTTCACCTTAAAGACTGACTATATCAGTTATTAGGGGACGAGTTTCCATGGGACAGACCCACTTCTTCAGATCGGGAAAATCCTGATTACTGAGAGAAAGAGAATTTAAAAGGTAGAATAAAAATAAAAACTGACAAATTAGCTAGATAGAGCAGAAAGCGTGGGAAGAAGGGTGAAGAAAAAAGTTTGTCTCTATTAAGTGAAGCGGCTGCCAGGGGTCACTGCAAATATCAAAGTTGGGAAATTGTCCTTGTAACGAGTCAGGTCATTGATATCTTTGTTGACTCTGAGGTGATAACTATCAAACTTGAAAATAAATGCCAGTTCAGATGTCTTCCCCTTTGCTGTAATCTTGTGTTAAAGTCTGTTTTAAAATTAGTTCTTTGGACACCAACCAGACATTAGGAATCTGAATACACATAAACCTGTAAGTGCACATCAGATTAGCACATCATAGCATCCAATATTTAGTGGTGCGCATTTTAAAACAGACTGTAACAGAGTGGCCCTAAACATCCCACTCAGACACTCACAGAAACTTTTTCTTCATCCTTCCCCCACCACCTCCTGTCCGATCTAGCTGATTCGCCAGGGTTTTTTTTTCCATTTTCATTTTTAATCTTCATTATCATGATTCTCCAGCTCTAGAGAAGTGGCTCTGTCCTTAATAAATAATGTTGTTAGCCGTTAAGGTGCTACAGGACTGGTTTTTTGTTTGGTAAAGATGCAGACTAACATGGCTACCTCTCTGATACTATTCACCTTTGTGCTTGTTTCTTCCAGTCAGCATCTATCCACGTCTCCATTCCAAACTTGAACTCAGTTTTACAAATAGACCAGGCACTAATATTTAAAGTAACTAATTCAATTTACAAAATATTTAACAAAAACTGGATTTTTAATTCATATTTAAACAAAGAAAATTGAAGAAAGTGCCTTAAGTTGAACAGTGTTATATTTTCTTTACAGTGGATGACCTATTAAGAGAAGCTCGTGTCACACCCAATGGGATAGTGAAATATGAAGAATTCATCCACACCCTCACCCGTCCTGTCGCAAACTAGTGTATTTCAGAATAAGGAGACTTTTCCAGCTGACCTTTTCCTGGGTCACTTTTGGGTTTCCTGGAATCACACTGCTCCTCTCTTTAAGGGTCTATGTTTTGCCTTAGTAGATGGAATTATTTATGGCTAAAGAGGTTTTTCCCATGGCAAGGCATGGCTGCCCCTTCCTTGCCCGGTGAGACGGAGCGTTCTGTGTCCAACGCTGGATGTAGCGTTTTAAATAAATGGAATGTCATGTTACTTTGTATATTACTTAGGTTTACAAAACGCACCGATTACCAATTCTAACCTCTTTTGAAAATGCTACCGTACACACGGGCCACTTCTGCAGAGCAAAATCATCTACCTGCCATGATGTCACAGAATGAAAGTAAGCAAGAAAGCAGCTCTTTGGTACCACCCTGTGGACCAGCTGTATCCAACAAGTCCCTGTGCATAAGATATTCAAGGCTGCTGGTCTATGCTGCCCACAAACCTCGGCAAGTTTGGAACGAACTTGCATAGTGCTTGCACCACTGCCTACATACATGCCACCCGCTACTCCACTGTCTTATTGGCTCCACTGTCTTGCTGTCTCTTCTTATGAGGAAGCCCAGCCAACGCACCAATGGGAAAGGGGAGTTCAGGATCCCTGGGGCTGTCTGGATGAGGACCGTGGTCAGGCAGACTAGAGTTCTTCTAGGTATTCACAGCACCACTCGTTAACAGGCTCACGCTCAACTGCAAGAAGTATGAGCTTTGCTATTACTCGGCAAGCACGGTAACGGGGTTGCTGGTGCAGCATGATTTTACTCATCCACTCTTGGGGAGCAGAGGACAGAGGGGGAGCAAGAGCTCCACACTATTAGTCAGGAAGCTACACCAACAGGAAGTCTCCACAAAGATGAAAATTTGTGTCTCCAGAAAGCTGGCCCAATAAAAAGCTATATTCCTTCACCATCTTTCCTTACAGATGCCCACAGAAGCTCATCAGGCGGCAGACTACGGGGACTATGGGCTTTGCATAAGAAATCTTGATCCCTGGCTGCGAGGCTGTGACACACCTGCCCAGAACACACTCCTAAAGACACATTGGCAATGTTTACACAATAGAGTTGTGATGACAGGAAAGCGCAGCCTGGTCAGGGATGTAGCTTGGTGGTGGATCAAAGTCAGAGGAGTGGGCTGGGCTGAATGTCGGACTTCATAAACCCCTTGGACAACAACAGACCTGCTGTGAAGGGGAGGGTGGCACAGACAGAGATCTTCAACTTCAAGTTCAGGCACTAGCTTGTTCTCTCTGCAGGACATTGGTAAGATCACACACTCCCTGCTAGGACACAGCGATTTCTGTCCATCTGTGCTCTACTTTCCCGCCTCCCCCACAGCAACTCTCCAATTCCCATCATCCTCCCATTCCATTTGCTAGATGGCCAGCAATTAAGTCGTTAACGTGGACATCAAGCGATCCAAGATGGCATGGGGGACATGTCACACCTCAGCCTTTGAGTCTGTCTGCAGGCTCAGAAAAACTCAAGCGTATTGAGCTATACTTTCCACGTTTGAGTTCTTTCTTCAGTTATTAAAGCCAGAACCTCTAATTCCACATATTCTACAGACTGAGAGTCTTTCATGCAGGCTATCTAAATACATCAAATGGACTGGATCCATGTTTGACTTGGCTAGGACATTTCAGTTCATGAAAAATTAAAGCCCACAATGCTTAGGCCCTCTACATACCATTTTTACCCAGGGTTTTTTAAATTAGTCCCAGAACACTTGCTTGTGTATCCCCTCTGCCATGCTGCTGAACCGCATTTGTATCCACGCACTTTGGCAGTTCTCTCACAGACTCATCTTGGCAGTCAACATTCAGAAGGCAACGGCAGCGTGATATCAGGGGCCACGCAGAGCTGGGATGAAGGAGGACAGGCCAACCCAATCACACGAACATGGTTATCGGGGCCTGCTCATGGTGCAAAACAGTATGCTGAAGGGGCTGCTGGGTGAAAGCTCAGAGTAAGCCTCCAGCAAAGGCAAGAGACAGAATCAACCAACCATGGTTACTAATCATGACTGCAAGGCAACAGCTCATGCCCAAAAGGCACAGCCCTATGTCTGCACATAGCCACATTAAAGGCAACAGGTATCCACTCACACAGTCAGCTGTGGGCCCAGGACTCGAGCTTTATTTGTATTTTGTGTGCAGACCCAAATCTTGACAGCAAACAGCCACACAAACGTGGTTAAAAGTTGTACCATGTAAAGGCCTGATGGGTGCATCATGCCAAAGTCTTGGAGGTAGCCATTTTTTCCCCTAGTTTAGATATGGGAAACAGAGGCACAAAAGGATTAAGTGACTTGCCCAAAGTCTTTCAGGAGATGGGAATGGACCCACATCTGGCATTTACCCCCATGCCATCCTTTGTGGATTTCCTGTTTCACTTACCTACCCACACTCAAGCTGCAGATTTTGCAGTTCCCATGCAGCAATCAGCCATTATAAGATAACAATGATGGACTCAAATGCTTACCTAACAAAGTGCTTTGGGGTGGTTTTAATCTGTGTGTGTTTTTCAAGCAGCCAAAAGCTGTGTGTTGAGGGCACATTAGCCCTTGCCAGGCATAAATCTGACCGACCTACCCTGTCGCACATCTATATACGGCGTCCACTTAATTTATCATCACCTTTGAACTTTCCACTGTCCAAGAAAAGTACTTCATGGACTTCTAAAAACAAACAAAACCAGAAAAAATCTTAGCAGCAGATTAACATGCAAGTGGCCCTCCAATAACAGAGAGGGGAGAAATTACTGAAAGGAACTCATTCTTGCTTTTCAATATGCATATTATGCCTCTTCTAGCCTATCATTAAGTGCTATAAATATCTGACCAAGACAAGAAAGAACAATCAATAAAGTATGCCTGTACAAACCATATTGCTAAGAGGTTCCCACTCCATGGGGAGCAGCCAGCATTAATTTAGAAAACACAAGATAACTGAATTTTGTTTTATTACATCTAAAGATTTCTACATAAACAGGTAACATTCAATAGGTAAACAATTTTTTTTCCAATGCATGTAATAAATATTTTCACTTGGTACTTTTATACAAACTGACATTGGTCTACTATACATTTTTAAAAGCCATTTTACTGGTTTGGCATGCCATATGGAAACTAAGAGAAAGTTTAAGGCAATGAATCACAGATTTAAATTCATGGAATTAATGGTAACTTGTTAATATTCTGTTTATATACATTTTCCCTTTGTTAATTAAAACAATTAACAGCAGCACTTTCTGGGACCACCAGCTATTCTCCCTTGTTAGAAATCTAAACTCTGTTTAAAAAGAAAAAATGCAAACTTATATTGATAAAACAAAATCCATCCAAATACGTGTTAAAATGTGCTTTAAAACCCTGAAATGTCAATGCAGTGAAGGATTCGCATTTGATACACTTTCCCTGCAGTTCTTACCTTTAAATTAGAAGGCAGCTCCAAGCCAGTTCAATAAAAATCTACAAGCCATCCCAGCCCCAAGAGACTTCTTGAATCCTTGCCATGAAGGGTAAAGAACAGGCCTAGAGTTGCTACAATGCCTATTTTAATGAAAGCACTATGTAATATATTAATGCTCAGTATGTTAGCTTTTAGCATAGTTCAGATTCTATTTTGTTTTTAGAAGAATGCATCCAATAATGCCCACAAAAGTGATTCAAAGCCACTTCAGTCCTGCTATTCAAACAGCTATTTACTCAGATCCGTGTGTACAGACACATACACACATGCAGTAATATACATAATAGACACACACACACGCACGCACACCCCTCCTTCTAGTGGAAGTGGACAATGGAAAAAATTGGTACCCCACAGCCTAAGGGTTATTCAGATTCAGTCATCTACTGTTTGGTTAGCACTAATGCAAACCAACCAAATGCACTATAGTAACTCCTCCATCTTCAAAACATATGCAACTTGTGACTTTTTTTTTTTTTTTTTTTTAAAAACTAAGTTGTAGGGAATTCCTGGAAAATTCAGGCAGACTTCTGCTACAATGATGTTAACTCTTGCCAGATACAAAGTTCCAGCAAGTTTTCAGTTTTACAAACACCAGGGAATGAAACAAATAGCCACAAAACATACAGAATGAGTACCACACAGGAGAACCAAACAGCATTTACTATCCTATGTGAAACAATTACATTAAAACATGAAGCTGAACAGAAAAGCCTGCCTGCTTTTATTTGTCTAGTTTGGAAGATCATTAGCTGACCCTGGCTTTTGGAAGTTAAGCTAAGGATGAAAGATTCTCAGTTCTCTACATTTGCCACATTCAGTTCTCTAAAGTTCCCCAAGTTTTAATCAAATTTGTAATTTGTTTTTTAAAAACAAGTTTTAAAACCAGAATCAGTACAAACACTGACAAAACTCAGATGTAAAACAGCCACGAACCCCCCAGAATTTCATTCTTTAATGTTCACCTTACTACCAGTTTTAGAAGGCGGGGCCAAATCTGCACTAAGTTACACCGGCGTAAATCTAGAGGATTTATGGTACGTATTACAGGGAAGTATCTGTTCTCTAGTCATCAATTGAATAACCCAATGTATCTGCTAGACTAAAATTTACAGAACAGGTTATATTCCTAATGAAGATTCAAATACTTCAGCCTTAGACTGAATTTAAAAATGAAGAATTTACTCTTTTCATTTATTTTTAACTGACATTTAATAAATTATAAAACTGGTGTATGGTGAAATATATATATATATATATAAGATAGGTATGGAATACACATGCATGGGAAAAACTATTCAACTCACTTAACACGCACGCACGCACGCACACACGCAGTGATCTATAAATACATATATACACACACATTTACATATAAACAAACATTTTGTTTTCAAAATTCAAGTCAACTATTCAGTGGCAAAGGGATGCTGTAGAAAACTAAAACCAATTTTGATGTCCCATATTGATGTGAACCTCTTGAGTTCACCATCAATTGAGCTTCCAGTAATGCCTAATTCTACTTGACTTAAAAGTCCTATTTTTAAAATTAAACGCAAGGTTTTAAGAAACAACTTTATATGCAAAAGGTAGCCCTTGTCACTGCTCACACTAGCTGATATCAACTATTTCGGATATAAAAATTCAGATAGGAATCTGCCAATTGTGGTATTCCTTCCTATCCTTCCTGATAGGCTTGCTACCTGCACTTTCAACCAGCTAAAAAAATAATTTTCCACACCAGAGGACATTCTTTTTTCTTGTGAGGACTTTGGAACACAATAGAATCAGCTCCCTCCTGCATTTCCCAACCTCATTTTAAAGAATCTCCTGAAAATCTGCTTTCTGTCTATTTACATGTTTCTCTATTTAATAAGAATCAGACCAAATGACTCATCAGCTGTAAAACACAAAAAAACCACTTTCCTATGTCATGCATGTCTTCCAAAAAAAAAAACAAACCAGGAATTGGAGAGCATGTATGCCTCACACAGTTCAATTTAAGCATATTTAAAAACAGGGAATCACTCAAAATAACTAGGACACCAACAAGAGAAAAATCCAGTTTGCAAACACTAACAGATTTCTACTGGCAGACATTCCAATATAGTTAAGTGAGTGAATATATTTTGGGGAGCGGTGGTGTTTGTTTTGTAATCTTAATGTCTGACATCCAACAGTAACTTAATATTGATGCACGTGAAATCAGACAATGAACCACTACACTGACAGCAGCACGAACCATGCAATAGGTAATAGGAAATCGTATTTCCTTCTCTTTGTTTGACAGATTTGTTTTCAATAGAAATTGAATCTATTGTGGCCAAAGTAGGCATTTACTGACAGAGCCATTTTGGCCCCAATTCAGTAAGCTACTTAAACACACTGCTAACTTTAAAGGGTATTTGTAATTCAATACCTTAAAATTTAACCTGTGCTTAGATGCCACATTGATTGGGACCATAATTATCAAAAGGATTAATACTAGAGTTTGGAAATAAAAATCTAGAATGAAGGCGAGTCAGTGATTGTATATGGGGCTAGAAACTATACAATTTTTCCATGTCCAACGATACTTCAGTTTGTGATCAGAGGGAGTCTGGCCCACAAGAGTAACCAAACACACTAATGAACCTGCAACATTTGACAAAAGAGCCAGAACTCCACAAACCAACTGAACATACAGTCATGTCAAATCAGAAATGACATTTAAAACACACTCCCATAAGCTATGTCCTGCACTACAGAGGGAATGTGGTGGAACAGTACAAGCAGGGTTTATATCGCTTTAAGGATCATAAATCTGTGCTGAAAAGGGATCAAGAGGAATTCAGTTCTACCCTCAATGGTAAATGGAAAAAATCTGCAACATAAAACTTCAGAAATTCTTTTCCTTTTTCATTACCATTACTGTGAAGGAAATAATGCTGGGTGTGTCCAAACTAAAATAAGCAACTCACAGGACAAATGCGTAAGTGTAAAATCTTCAGCATCCAGAAAAATGAACTGAAGTCTCTTTGTTATTGTACTTTTCTTTCTTTTTGTTTTACCAGTCAGGCCATCTTAGGTTTATATACAAAAGTAAAACTGAAAATATAGTTTTGTTCTCTGTACAGGTCTTAATTTTTTCCCTAAAAAAGGAAAAAAATCTTGTCTACGTCTCTAAATAGAGTAAGATAAAACCACACACAATGATCTCTTTTTTTTTTTTTCCTGACAAGTTCATTTAGTCCGAGAATTAGTCCAAAGAAATAATGTCCGGTATGCCAAAGATAGACGCCGTGTCTGTGCTGCTTCTGTTTGCAACTGGGTGGCCATGGTTCTCTCGCAGGCTGTTGGATGAAACAAGACTGCTGTTACTGCCACTGTTGCTACCATTTGTGGCTGGAAGAGTACTGCTTCCTCCCACATTTAACTGATCAAGAAACATCTGGGATGACGTGTATGGGAAAAAACGAGGGTGCAAGAGTTCTGGATCATCTGATGCAGAAACTGCCGCAGCTGCAGCAGCAAGAAGGGAGGTGCTGTAATGCTATGCAGAAAAAAAAAAAATGAAATTACACTTTTGATTCTACAGATTTCCTTCATAGCAGCACAAAGGAAGTAGAAAATGTGTCTATTCTAAGCTTTGTGAATTCTAGAAGTGGATATACATTTGTCTACTCTGAGTTCTCCAAATGTTATTTTGCAAGACAATTAGTGCAAACAAATGGACTGTAGACATTGGTTTCTAAAGACAGAAGGTAACTGTCAACAAAACTAGCACTCCTACTGGATAGCTTGCAATCTCTCACATTTCCAAACTATAATGAGGTACTATTGGGATGGTGCAAAGCAATTGAACTTCCCTTTCTTCCCCGCTCCCTCCCCTCTGCCCAAAAAAATCTATTGGCAAGAAACTATTCATACTTCAACAGAACCTTCTGGACAGAAATAAGAGAGACAACCCACCCACTACATAACATGAGACTGGTATACTTGTTCTTACAGGAGGTAGACCTCTCTTGCTGCACTCAACAAAAAGATCTGGGAATAATATGCTTAAAAGCAGCAGGTTGCTATGACAGTTCACAGAAGTACTGTTGTTTTTTTTTTAAAACACACAGGTAAGCCCCAAAAGCAGTGAGTTTTCAGATTTAAAATGACATTAATGAAAAATACTAATGGCCAGTGATGCTTTTTAAATTTAGAAGTGATTTGCATTTTGCTCTGGCAGTGGTTTCCTTTTTTCATTTCTCCTCACTGACAAAGAAAGACTGCTCAGGGTCACCTCCTGCTATACATGGACTAATGCAATGCTTCCAACTACTGAGCAATGATTGTTTCAGAAGAATTTCTATCCCTATTCAATTTATTATGTTAGAAAAATTGCTCTTGGTGTTCAAGTTTTGTAAAGCCTTCTTCACACAACCTGCATGCTGGTTCGGTTTGTGGCTGTGGAATCCCTTTAGAAGGGATTTAGTCAAAGCGTTTGTCGTATTACTCATTTTTCTACAACATACCTGATTGTCTCCTGATAGGAAAGGGAAGAAATCTAATCCTGTGGAAAGTTAAAATAAAAAAGGATTTCAGTTTCTCAAGAGAATATTGCCCATTCCCCTCCCCAAGTGAAAGAAAATAATTTAACAGAAGTGTGATGGGGATGGATGTGAAATTTAACTTAGTTAGACCTAAGAGGGGTAGCCATGTTACTCTGCAGCTTTGCAAATAACAAGCAATCATATAGCTGTAGACAGTGAAGTACAGTTTGCAAGGGAGAGTCAATGTTTTTATCTATGTAGATAACAGTTAACTTGAGTTACGCATACAACTATCTTCTACAATCCCCAAAATGTTTTGTACAAGTGGACCACTGATCAATTGTACATTTACACTTCTTTATAACAGTGTGAAGTTGTTACATACAGTTCATAGAAGCAAGACGCCTAACCTTGTAAGTCATAAGGCATAGGTGTCATGTGGAATGGATGCCTGTAGTCTTGAATAAGTGACGTGTTCATGTAATTTGTGTCAACAGCTGGAAGGCTTGGGGTTCTTGAAACAGGAGATGCTTGATGGGGCAAATTTAAAATGCTGCAAAGGGAAAAAAGTTGTTCATACTTTGTAAACATGTTTGGTTTCAAGGTTAAAACAGTCTGAAGATGGCAAATTCCTGCTGGCAGAAGACCCCAAAAACCAAAATACCAGCATATGAATCTTTTGGAGATTTAAAAACCAAAGTTAGTATTGCTGTCACTGTAATACATGCTACATTTAGAACCAAGTATCACTTGGGCAAAAAACACAGCCCTGACTTTGGAGGGGACAGCCCCCACCAAACTTCCAAGTCTTGCTACAAAGCATCATGGTTGAGAGCTTCTTAACAAAATCAAGTATCAGAGGGGTAGCCGTGTTAGTCTGGATCTGTAACAGCAACGAAGGGTCCTGTGGCACCTTATAGACTAACAGAAAAGTTTTGAGCATGAGCTTCCGTGAGCACAGACTCACTTCATCAGATGCTGGTCTTGGAAATCTGCAGGGCCAGGTATAAATAAGCCAGAGCAAGGGTGGGGATAACAAGGTTAGCTCAGTCAGC
Organism: Carettochelys insculpta; assembly: GCF_033958435.1. Taxonomy (NCBI): domain Eukaryota; kingdom Metazoa; phylum Chordata; order Testudines; family Carettochelyidae; genus Carettochelys; species Carettochelys insculpta. The sequence continues at coordinate 42,443,437 of NC_134148.1, read as the reverse complement.
AAGAGTGAGGCTTAATGCCAGCAGTTGATCTGGAGGTGTGAATACCAAGGGAGGGGAAGCTGCTTCTGTATTTAGTCAGCCATTCAGAGTCTTTGTTTAAGCCAGAGCTGAGGGCATTGAATTTGCAGCTGAATTGTAGCTCAGAAATTTCTCTTTGGAGTCTGGTCCTGAAATTTCTTTGCTGTAGGATAGCTACTTTTAAGTCTGCTACTGTGTGGCCTGGAAGATTAGTGCCACAGGACCTTTCGTTGCTCTTAACAAAATGAGTTGTAATAATTTTTTTTCCACAATACGGAAAACATACCACATTCTTCTCTAACCTTGCTCTCAGAAATGGCTGAATCATTTGAGCAGAAACTTAACATAGCAGTGTCTGGCAGACATCTGCATGGTAAATTTCAGTTTACCTGGTTAAAGTTTTGCAAAACAATAAAGATGTACAGACAGGTCTCAAAAGAGAAAAACACTGGGAAACTTTAATTTTAGTCACTCCCTGTATTAGTAAGAGTATGAACAGCCATCACAGGTAAAGAAAAAAAATAAAAAGGACTTGAGAAAGCAAGACATGAATATACATAGTTTAAAGTCTGCATAACACCCTGACAATTATTTCTATATGTTAGAACATGGCTTTTCCTCTGGAACCATGGAAATCTTGACAAGAACCACATGATCACTGAGTGGCTTTTATTACTGAGATAACTGTTACAACAGCACAATCCCTTTGTATAGATCCCATGCTTTCATGAATGCATATTTTTAGTTGTACCTAGTTATTCTGGTGTTCTATATTACTGCTTTGCTGGTGACAGTCTGGCAAAAAACAGACAATACATCTAAGTTTCCCATACAGCTACTGTCTCAGATGTGTACTGTTCTCACAAATCTCTACTAAAGCAGACAAATAGTTTGAGAGGCTTGGAAATTCGATTCTTAA